>NC_092711.1:114092983-115491217 GCF_047496885.1 Scyliorhinus torazame
GGAGTGGGTGAAACATTAAAAAAACCTGTTGCCGTTTAACAGTTCGCCGGGCACTAGGACCCGGCTGGGAACAGAAACCTTCAGGCCCCGCCCACTAGCTGCAGCATCACCAAGACGCCTGCGCATGCGCCCTGCGTCCCCAAGATGGCGGCTGTGAACCAGGGCCTGGTTCTGGGAGAGAGCTGACCGGCGGTGATGTGACCTGAGGATCACCGCACCTCAGGCAAGGGGGCAGGTTGGGAAGGCGGTGCCTTCGGGAATAACTGGGAAGGTGATGTTTGGTCAGTTGCTGCAGTCTGTGTAGTGAAGGTGCTGTCACAGTGGTGTGAGGTGAGGAAGTACAGGATTATCACCCAGCAATGATCAATTAAGGGAATGTAAATCCAGCTCAGGCTGCTTTCAGATTGGAAAGGGAGCGAAGGTGTGTCCTCCGAGCTGGTGAATGTTGGGGCTTTGGCACTTTCTCTATAAATTAATTCCCTCCCTCCCTCTACCACCTCTACCTTTAAAGTCGTAGAATTGTACAGCACGGAAAGGGCCCCTTCGGCCCATTCACAATCTTTATTATTGTCACAAGAAGGCTTACATTAACACTGCAATGAAGTTACTATTAAAATCCCTGAGTTGCCACACTCCGACACCAGTTCGGATGCACTGAGGAATAATTCAGAATGTCCAATTCACCTAAGAAGCTGGTCTTTCGGTACTTGTGGGAGGAAACCCACGCAGACACGGGCAGAATGTGCAGACTCCGCACAGACAGTGACCCAAGCCAGGAATCGAACCCAGGTCACTGGCGCTGTGAAGCAGCAGTGCTAACCACTATACTACTGTGCCGCCCATAAGATTATTAGATTACTAGGTCTGCATGAATTGTGTCCCAGGATGCTGTGGGAGGCCAGGGAGGAGATTTCAGGGGCTCTGACCCAAACTTTTAATTTCTGGCCACGAGGGGAGTTGCCAGGTGACTTGAGAACAGCTAATGTGGTCCTATTATTTAAGAAAGGTTGTTGAGATAAGCCAGGGAACTGCAGTCCAGTGAGTCTTACATCAGTGGTAGGGAAACTATTGGAGAAAGTTCTGATGGACTCTATTTCCACTTGGAGAGGTTTGATCAGGAATAGTCAGCATGACTTTGTCAGAGGGAGGTCATGCCGAACAAATTTGATTGCATTTTTTGAGCATGTGACCAGGTGTGGATTTGGGGGTTGTGCAGTTGATGTAGTTTACATGGATTTCAATAAAGCTTTGGACAAGATCCCACATGGAAGACTTGCGGATAACTCAAAGATTGGCCAGATGGTTAACAGTGAGGTTGAGTGTCTTGGGTTACAGAAAGATATAGACGGAATGGGCAGAAAAGTGGCAAATGGAACTGGAACACTAAAAAGTGAGGTGACACACTTTGGAAGGGGTAATGTGACAAGGAAGTATTCAATGAACAGCATGACACTGGGAAGTTCTGAGCAACAAAGGGACCTTGGCGTGTTTGTCCAGAGATCTCTGAACGTGGAAGGGCAGGTTAATAGGGTGGTGAAAAAGACATATGGGACATTACTGTGAGCATTTCTGGTTGCTACATTATAAGAACTAGAACTACAAGCAGGAGTAGGCCATCTGGCCCCTCGAGCCTGCTCCACCATTCAATGAGATCATGGCTGATCTTTTGTGGACTCCGCTCCACTTTCCAGCCCGAACACCATAACCCTTAATCCCTTTATTCTTCAAAAAACGATCTTTATCTTAAAACCATTTAATGAAGGAGCATCTACTGCTTCACTGGGTAAGGAATTCCATAGATTCACAACCCTTTGGGTGAAGACGTTCCTCCTAAACTCAGTCCAAAATCTACTTCCCCTTATTTTGAGGCTATGCCCCCTAGTTCTGCTTTCACCCACCAGTGGAAACAACCTGCCTGCATCTATCCTATCTATTCCCTTCATAATTTTATATGTTTCTATAAGAGCCCCCCTCATCCTTCTAAATTCCAACGAATACAGTCCCAGTCTACTCAACCTCTCCTCATAATCCAACCCCTTCAGCTCTGGGATTAACCTCTTGAATCTCCTCTGCACACCCTCCAGTGCCAGTACGTCCTTTATCAAGTAAGGAGACCACAACTGAACACAATACTCCAGCTGTGGCCTCACTAACACCTTGTACAATTGCAGCAGAACCTCCCTAGTCTTAAACTCCATCCGTCTAGCAATGAAGGACAAAATTCCATTTGCCTTCTTAATCACCTGTAAACCAACTTTTTGCGACTCATGCACTAGCACACCCAGGGCTCTTTGCACAGCAGCATGTTTTAATATTTTATCATTTAAATAATAATCCCTTTTGCTGTTATTCCTACCAAAATGGATAACCTCACATTTGTCAACATTGTATTCCATCTGCCAGACCCTAGCCCATTCACTTAGCCTATCCAAATCCCTATACAGACTTCCAGTATCCTCTGCACTTTTTGTTTTACCACTTATCTTAGTGTCGTCTGCAAACATGGACACATTGCCCTTGGTCCCCAACTCCAAATCATCTATGTAAATTGTGAACAGTTGTGGGCCCAACACTGATCCCTGAGGGACACCACTAGCTACCGATTGCCAACCAGAGAAACACCCATTAATCCCCACTCTTTTCTTTCTATTAATTAACCAATCCTCTATCCATGCTACTACTTTCCCTTTAATGCCATGCATCTTTATCTTATGCAGCAAACCTTTGTGTGGCACCTTGTCAAAGGCTTTCTGGAAATCCAGATATACCACATCCATTGGCTCCCCGTTATCTACGGCACTGGTAATGTCCTGAACAAATTCCACTAAATTAGTTCGGCACGACCTGCCCTTTATGAACCCATGCTGCGTCTGCCCAATGGGACAATTATAGGAAGGATATGATTGGAGACAGTGCAGAGGAGATTTACCAGGATGTTGCACGGGATGGAACATTTATGAAGAGAGGTTGGATAGAACAAACAAAGAACAAAGAAAGTTACAGCACAGGAACAGGCCCTTCGGCCTTCTCAAACCTGCACTGATCATGCTGCCCGTCTAATCTAAAACCTTCTACTCGTCTGGGGTCCCCCATTCTATTCATCTATTTGTCAAGGCGTCCTTAAATGCCACTATTATACCTGCTTCCACCACCACCTCTGGCAGTGAGTTCAAGGCACGCCCTACCCTCTGTGTTAAAGAATTTCCCTCGTACATCTCCTCTAAACTTTGCCCCTCTCACCTTAAACCTGTGTCCCCTAGTAATTGACTCTTCCACCCTGGAAAAATGTTTCTGACCATCCTCTCTGTCCATGCCCCTCATAATTTTGTCGACTTCTGTCAGGTCACCCCTCAACCTCCGTCGTTCCAGTGAGATCAAACCAAGTTTCTCCAACCTCTCTTCACAGCTAATGCCCTCCATACAAGGCAACATCCTGGTAAATCTTTTCTGTACTCTCTCCAAAGCCTCCACAGCCTTCTGGTAGTGTGGCGACCAGAATTGAACACTATGTTCCAAGTGTGGCCGAACTAAGGTTCTGTAAAGCTGCAACATGACTTTTCAATTTTTAAACTCAATGCCCCGGCTGATGAAGGCAAGCATGCCGTATGCCTTCTTGACTACCTTCTCCACTTGCGATGCCATACTCTTAATGGTTCTGCCATTTGCTGTATATTTCCCCACTGTATTAGACCTTCCAGAATGCGTTACCTCACATTTGGCTGGATTAAACTCCATCTGCCATCTCTCTGCCCAAGTCTCCGACCGATTTCTATCTTGCAGCATCCTCTGACGGTCCACATCACTATCCGCAATTCCACTAACCTTTGTGTTGTCTGCAAACTTACCAATCAAACCAGTTACATTTTCCTCCAAATCACTTACATATACTACAAATAGCACAAGTCACAGCAGTGATCCCCACGAAACACCACTAGTCACAGCCTTCCATTGCTACCCTCAGTCTTCTATGACCGAGCCAATTCTGTATCTATCTTACCAGTTCAGCTCTGATCCTGTGTGACTTCACCTTCTGTACCAGTCTGCCAAGGGGCTTACGACCTTCATCAATCATCTCCGTCACTTCCTCAAAAAACACTATCAAGTTAATGAGACACTACCTCCTCTTCACAAAACCGTGCTGCCTATCACTAATACGTCCACTTGCTTCGAAATGGCAGCAAATCCTGTCTCGAAGAATCCTCTCCAACAATTTCCCTACCACTGACGTAAAGTTCACCGGCTTGTAATTTTCTGGATTATCCTGCATTTTCCTTTAAATTTTCTGGGTTATCCTTAGGTTTGGGTTGTTTTCATTGGAGCCGAGAAGGGGGCCGGTGCATGTGTGTGTGTGTGTGTGGGGGGGGGGGGGGGGGTGGGGGGGTGGCGGGGGTGTGTGACCTGATCGAGGTGTACAAGATTATTAGGGGCTTGGACAGGGTGGAAAGGGAGCAGCTGTTCCCCTCAGTTGACGATCAGTCACGAGGGACACAAGTTCAAGATGAGGGGAGAAGGTTTAGGGGGGTTTTGAGGAAAAACCTTGTTACCCAGAGGGTGGTGACAGTTTGGAACCCACTGCCTGGGAGGGTGGGAGAAGCGGGTTGCCTCACATCCTTTAAACACTAGGCACGTCATAACATTCAAGGCTATGGGCCAAGTGCCGGCAAATGGAATCAGGTAGGTCAGGTGCTTTTCATGTGTCGGTGCAGACTCAATGGGCCGAGGGGCCTCTTCACTGTTGCTGTTGATACAAAGTTCGGTGGCATCGCAGACAGACTAGATGATGGCATAAAATTGCAAGAAGATATTGACAGACTCGGTGAATAGGCAAATTTGTGGCAAATGGAATTCAAAGTAAACAAGTGTGAGGTTATACATTTTGGACCAAAAAAGAATAGAAAAGAGTACTTTCTAAATGGAAAGAGGTTCGGTCCAGTGGATGTCCAAGCTGCAAACCATTCCTCCCAATCCTGGCCCTTCAAGAATTTAATGAAGGCCAAGGCAATCATTGGATTATTGAAAGACTTGACGGAGTTGTTGGATACCATTTTTCGGGTTGCAGGATAAAGCATAACGTAATTCACTCCCCACAGCCTTGAGCTGCATTTAAACTTCAACAAAGTCTCGAAGTTTCGTTTGTGTTGCTGCTGAAAAGTCCTGAATCCTCACTCCCTCCTGGGGCCAGGTGCCATCTCACCGTACCCGTCTCCAGGACCTTCTTTCAAGTTGTGGAAATGAAAATGAAATGAAAATCGCTTATTGTCACAAGTAGGTTTCAATGAAGTTACTGTGAAAAGCCCCGAGTCGCCACATTCCGGCGCCTGTTCGGGGAGGCTGTTACGGGAAGCGAATGTTTACAGGCCTGGGATGAAAACTATCCCTCAGCCTCAGAGACAGGATACGATGAACCCTTTCTAATTTGAAACGCCCAGGCTTCAAATCCAGCTGAGAAAACGTGGCAGTCGGTCCTTAAAGAACCTCACGGGAGCCTTACCCTCCACACTAAATGGACAGAAAATAACAGAATTTATGGGCAGCATGGTAGCACAGTGGTTAGAACAGCTGCTTCACAGCACCAGGGTCCCAGGTTCGATTCCCGGCTTGGGTCAGTATCTGTGCGGAGTCTGCACGTTCTCCCCGTGTCTGTGTGGGTTTCCTCTGGGCTCTCCAGTTTCCTCCCACAGTCCAAAGATGTGCAGGTTAGGTGGATTGGCCACGATAAATTGCCCTTAGTGTCCAAATAAAAGGTTAGGTGGGGTTACTGGGTTCCGGGGATGGGGGGGAGGTATGGGCTTGGCTGGGGTGCTGTTTCCAAGGTGCAGACTCGATGGGCCGATTGGCCTCCTTCTGCCCTGTAAATTCTATGATGAGCATCTGACAGACCAATGACTCGGATGTTCTTTCTCTGACCCTCAGTTCTCCATATCCTCCAGGACCTCCGCCACGCCACTCGGCTGGTTTTCAAAGGATTGAATTCTTGTCTCCGTCGAGGAGGCATCTTGCTGAACGTTCAGGATTCTCTCCTCTGGATCATCGAGCCTCTTCATGGAGCTTTGCAGGTGGTGCTCACAAGCTCACAGATATTGAGTCAGCACACTCCGCCTCTGGTCAGTAACACGGATAATGTCGGCAGCCATAATTTTCGCCGCCTCCCAGAGCCCCGGAGAGCGCGGGGTCGAGAGACCTCCTGAGGGTCAGGCCGCCATGTTGAAAAGGCAGCTCCATTCCCGCTGAATCCACCTGCGCTGTTTTATCGACGCATTTCTTGATTCCTTTTGGCAGAATCCTACCAAACTAAACCCTGACATCTTCCAGGGACACGATCACAATATTAATTCAAGGATTAGGTAGATGGGAGCCGGGCAATCAGGTAAGTGACAGATTATAGGTGAGTGGTGCCAGAACCTGCGGAAAAACAGCTACTCCAGCTCCCATCTCACAAACCCGACATCCCCCCCCCTCACACAGACTTCTAATTGATGAGGGTGTCGAGGGTTATGGGGAACTGGCAGGTAAATGGAGAGAAAGCTGAAATGAGGAGGGATCTCTACTCGAAGATGTGGTGAAGCTTTGGAAATCTGTACCCCAGAGGATTTACAGTGCAGAACGACACCATTAGGCCCATTGACTCTGCATCACCCTTGGAAAGAGCACCCTACTTAAGCCCACACCTCCACCTAGCCCCGTAACCCAATAACCCCATCTAACCTTTTTGGACACTAAGAGCAATTTAGTATGGCCAATCCACCTAACCTGCACATCTTTGGACCATGGGAGGAAACCGGAGCACCCGGAGGAAACCCACGCAGACACACCGAGAACGTGCAGACAGTGACCCAAGCCGGGAATCGAACCTGGGACCCTGGAGCTGTGAAGCAACAGTGCTAACCACTGTGCTGACCATTGTGATAGGGGGATAGTGCAGGAAAACAGTGCTGAGGTTGGTCAGCCAATGATCCCATTGAATGGTTCAGGTTCGATGGGCCGAATGGCCGCCTGCAGTTCATATTTGTTGTGATCTCCTGGACAGGAAGCTGTGAGCTTGGATCTGTCAATCAACATGAATCAGCACCTTCAGGAGAATTGGGAGGGTGAATATTAGATACAGCAGAGTGAGAATGGAGGGAGATTGTGTGCGATGGAGATTTACAGCTTTCGCGGAATAAGAGAGAGGAAAAATGTTCCATAGAAACGAGAATTGTCTTTTCTAAGTTTCGATCCTGTACTAACAATGATGAATTTTGTAAATTGTTTTTACAGGATATTAGATGAGGAAGAATTACAGACAGAAATCTCAAACATTACGTCTCGATCTGACAGAGTCACTCGATTCCCTGGAGCCTGAACATCATCGGCCTTTGAATCTAGAAGGAGAAATGTTTACCCGAACTGTCACCTAAAGATTTCAAACATCAGTGTGACTGGAAAAGCACCGAGACCCACACAACACACACCCGGGTGAGAGAGTTCATAGACTCCCAGAATTTACAGTGCAGAAGGAGGCCGTTTGGCCCATCGAGTCTGCACCGGCCCTTCAAAAGATCACCCTGCCTAAGCCCACACCTCCACCCTATCACAGTAACCCAATAACTCCACCCAACCTTTTTCGACACTGAGGGCAATTTAGCATTGTCAATCCACCTTACCTGCACATCTTTGGACTGTGGGAGGAAACCGGAGCACCCGGAGGAAACCCACGCAGACACGGGAGAAAGTGCAGACTCCGCACAGACAGTTCCAGCGAACCTACTGTGGAAAGAGCTTTAACCAGTTCCACAGCCTGAATAAACATAACGTTCACAGCAGGGAGAGACCATACCCGTGTTGTGTCTGTGGAAGAGGCTTCAATTGATCATCCAACCTGGAGAGACACGAGGAGACCCAAATCATGGGGAATCCGTGGAAATGTGGGGACTGTGGGAAGGGATTCCGAGCCCCATCTGAGCTGGAGACTCATCGACGCATTCACACTGGGGAGAGGCCATTCACCTGCTCTCAGTGTGGGAAGGCATTCAGTCAGTTATCTAACCTTCAGGCACACCAGCGAGTTCACACTGGGGAGAGGCCATTTACCTGCTCTCAGTGTGGGAAAGGATTCTGTGATTCGTCCCACCTATTGAGACACCAGCGAGTTCACACTGGGGAGAAGCCATTCACCTGCTCTCAGTGTGGAAAGGGATTCACTCAGTTATCCCACCTGCGCATTCACCAGCGAGTTCACGCTGGAGAGAAGCCATTCGCCTGCTCTCAGTGTGGGAAAGGATTTACTGAGTTATCCACCCTGCGGAGACACCAGCGAGTTCACACTGGGGAGAGGCCATTCACCTGCTCTCAGTGTGAGCAGAGATTCATTGATTTATCCGCCCTGCGGCAACATCAGCGAATACACACTGGGGAGAGGCCATTCACCTGCTCTCAGTGTGGGAAGGGATTCAGTGATTCATTCACCCTGCTGAAACATCAGCGAGTTCACACTGGGGAGAGGCCATTCACCTGCTCTCAGTGTGGGAAGGGATTCACTCAGCCATCCAACCTGCAGACACACCAGCGAATTCACACTGGGGAGACGCCGTTCACCTGCTCTCAGTGTGGGAAGGGATTCACTCAGTTATCCACCCTGAAGACACACCAGCAAATTCATACTGGGGAGACACTGTTCACCTGCTCTCAGTGTGGGAAGGGACTCACTCGGTTATCTCACCTGCAGAGACACCAGCGAGTTCACACTGGGGAGAGACCATTCACCTGCTCTCAGTGTGGAAAGGGATTCACTCAGTTATCTCACCTGCAGACACACCAACGAGTTCACACTGGGGAGAGGCCATTCACCTGCTGTCAGTGTGGGAAGGGATTCACTCAGTTATCCGACCTGCGGACACACCAGCGAATTCACACTGGGGAGAGGCCATTCACCTGCTCTCAGTGTGGGAAGGGATTCACTCAGTTATCCACCCTGCAGTCACACCAGCGAGTTCACTCTGGGGAGAGACCGTCCACCTCTCAATGTGCGATGGGATTCCTTGCTTCAGCGCACCTGCTGTGACACCAACAATTTCACAATTGATTACAGGGGTTGGATTCTGCTGTTATTGTTTCTGCTCTACATCCAGGACTGCATTTTGTTCATTCTGACAGGTGGTCAGTGGGGATGGTTGGAGAGTTTCTTTCTGCTGGACTGGCCGGTCTCACCACTTTGCCTCCAGTGGGCTGATGCTCATTAAGCCTTGTTGCTAATACCTGGCTTCAAATTGCACAAGGATCACAGTGTGAAAGGATGTTTGGAAGTTTGAAGATATTTAGTTCCTATTTCTGTTTGGAACCCCCCAAAGCATGCCACACTGCCATGGAGATGAGCCCTGGTAGTTACATGATTCTTTTGTTTAATTTATCTGGGTGTTCCTCACAGAAGAAAACTATCAGGGTGTGAGGGGCAAGTTGTCTGAGGTTGACTGGAATCTGATTGGTACAGGGAATACCTAATGTTTAAGGAATTATATATTTATCAGGGGTCGGTTAGGTTAGTTGGCAGGATGACTGGTTTGTGATGCAGAGCAAGGCCAACAGTGAGGATTCAACTCCCGTACTGGCTGAGTTTATTCATGAAGGCCCCACCTTCTCAACCAGGCCCCTTGCCTGAGGTGTGCTGACACTCAGGTTAAATCACCTCCAGTCAACTTTCTCTCTGTCAAAGGGGAGAGCAGCCTGTGGTCCTCTGGGATTTTTGCAACTTTTATTTTGCATATATACAACAAATATAGATTCCTTTAAGGAACAAAAATCTAACAGGAAAAGTGATGTAACCGGGGTGAACAAGAAAAGTTAAAGATTCCACGAGATCCATTCGAATTCAGCAAATGAGGATCAAGAAACTGATGAGAGCAAACCGGCGAGAAACGTAAAAACCGACTGGAAAAGCTTCTACAGGAATGTGAAAAGGAAAAGATTAGCAAAGACCAATGTGGGTCCATTCCAGGCAGAGACAGGAGAGTTTATAATGGGGAGTAAGGAAATGGCAGAGAAACTAAACAATGTGTGTCTGACTTCACAGAGGAAGATGCAGAAATTGTCCCCAAAACA
The DNA here is from genome assembly GCF_047496885.1 of Scyliorhinus torazame. Lineage (NCBI taxonomy): Eukaryota > Metazoa > Chordata > Chondrichthyes > Carcharhiniformes > Scyliorhinidae > Scyliorhinus > Scyliorhinus torazame. The sequence goes on from NC_092711.1 coordinate 114,103,058, forward strand.
CCAGAGAACCAAGGGACTGGCAGAGATTAGTATTGGTGAAAAAGTCGTACTGGAGAAATTACTGGGCTTGAAAGTGAATAAATCCCCAAAAGCTGATGATCAACATCCCAGAGTGTTGAACGAGGTGGCTGTAGAGATCTCTATTCCTCATTCTAAATTCTCCTGACTCTATCTGGAACGGACAAAACTTTGCCTGAGCCAAATGTTTCCTTTTTACGTAGCCAGAAAACCTTTTACAGTCTATTTTTATGTATTTTGCCGGTTCACATTCTATTCTCCCTTTTCTTTTTCCTCGGTGCCTTGGTCGAAGAACGGAAGTAAATCCTCGAAAATGAATCCTCACTTGGACAAATTCTGAGACAATTAAGTTTCGACTTCCAGGACAGAGTAACTATAATCGTGGAGTGTGATTTTAGATTGTGTAACAGGACAAAGTTCTAGTTTATAGTTTACTGTGTAGGTTTCCAAGTTAAAGTAGCTTCTAGTTTGTTTGTTGTATTAAAAGTCATAAAACTTGAAGTGCTGTCGTCTGATCCTTTCATTTGTTGACTGGGAGTTTGATTTTTTAATAAGAAGTTGGTGACCTTTATGGGGGTCCAAATCCACAAGTTTTGTCTTCCTATTTGAGCCTCGGGCACCTTTCTGTCTCTATTGCTCGCGTCAATGACAGCCAGGTGATGGAGCTGAGGGCTGACTTTCGCTGAATTTAGCTGAGAATAACGGGGCCTGTTCCCCAGTAGGGGAACTGCCATGGGCGTCGCTACTAGAGCCAGAAAGGTGCTGGAGGCTTGACTGAAATGAAATGAAATGAAAATCGCTTATTGTCACAAGTAGGCTTCAAATGAAGTTACTGTGAAAAGCCCCTTGTCGCCACATTCCGGCGCCTGTTCGGGGAGGCTGGTACGGGAATTGAATCGTGCTGCTGGCCTGCCTTGGTCTGCTTTAAAAGCCAGCGATTTATCCCTGTGCTAAACTGGGAACTGGACCTCCAACCAATCAGGTTTTGGGAGGGGGGTGACAGGGGATGACGATGATGTGACCCCCAAGGTTCAGTACTCCCGTGTCCCAAGCGGGAAGTCACGGGAACAGGGTACAGAGGAGCTGAAGGGAATCCATGTGTGACCAGAACATTGTGAACATCCTGTTACTCTGGTTGTCTTTGATCCTCAAGTAATTTTCAGTTAGTTTTTTTAACCATGTTTCTGTTTCATCAATAAACCTTTAACAGGAAAATATTTGAATTTGTTGGACTTTTCCTGATTAAATTTGTTCACTTTCGGGTAAGTGGGTGAGAGGGCTTGGCAGGCTCTTGAACAGAAAGTGAGTCCCTCTAAGGTAATTGGCAAAGGAGCCAGAGGGGTAGAGCAGATTTTATTTTTCTTTTGACACAGTGTTTGAAAATGCAGTTCAGAGAATCGATCGTGACTGACTAATTTATCAAGTTTCTCTGAGGAAGTAACAAGGGATGTCAATAAAGGGGAACCTGTAGATGTGCTTTATCTGGATTTCCAGAAGGTATTTCCCATTGTGCCACATCAAAGGTTATTACACAAAATAAGAGCTCATGGTTTGGGGGCAACATATCAGCATGGATAGAGGATTGGTTAGCGAACAGGAAGCAGCCAGTAGGTATCAATGGGTCATTTCTGGGTGGGTAAGATGTGACAAGTGGAATGTCACCAGGATCAGTGCTGGGCTCTCACCCATTTACAATCGGTATGAATGTGGTGGATGACGGGATTCAATGGCGGCTAAATTTTCTGATCCCTCAAAGACAGGTCGGAAAGTAATTTGTGAAGTGGATTGAAGGAGTCTGCAAGTCAACACCATAATCCCAGCCAAGCTCATATCAAAGCTCCAAAACCTAGGACTTGGCTCCCCACTCTGCAACTGGATCCTCGATTTTCTGACCAACAGACCACAGTCAGTAAGAATGAACAACAACACCTCCTCCACAATAGTCCTCAACACCGGCGCCCCGCAAGGCTGCGTACTTAGCCCCCTACTCTACTCCCTGTACACACACGACTGCATGGCAAAACTTGGTTCCAACTCCATCCACAAGTTTGCTGATGATACGACCATAGTGGGCCGGATCTCGAATAACGATGAGTCCGAATACAGGAGGGAGATAGAGAACCGAGTGGAGTGGTGTAGCGACAACAATCTCTCCCTCAATGCCAGCAAAACTAAAGAGCTGGTAATTGACTTCAGGAAACAAAGTACTGTGCACACCCCTGTCAGCATCAACGGGGCTGAGGTGGAGATGGTTAGCAGTTTCAAATTCCTCGGGGTGCACATCTACAAAAATCTGTCCTGGTCCACCCACGTTGATGCTACCACCAAGAAAGCACAACAATGCCTATACTTCCTCAGGAAACTAAGGAAATTCGGCATGTCCACATTGACTCTTACCAACCTTTACAGATGCACAATAGAAAGCATCCAATCAGGCTGCATCACAGCCTGGTATGGCAACTGCTCTGAAGCAAGAAACTTCAGAGAGTCGTGAACACCGCCCAGTCCATCACACAAACCTGCCTCCCGTCCATTGACTCCATCTACACCTCCCGCTGCCTGGGGAAAGCGGGCAGTATAATCAAGGTTTAGAGTAGGGAATATACAGTGAATGGTAGAACCCTCAAGAGTATTGAAAGTCAAAGAGATCTAGGAGTACAGGTCCACAGGTCATTGAAAGGGGCAACACAGGTGGAGAAGGTAGTCAAGAAGGCATACGGCATGCTTGCCTTCATTGGCCGGGGCATTGAGTATAAGAATTGGCAAGTCATGTTGCAGCTGTATAGAACCTTAGTTAGGCCACACTTGGAGTATAGTGTTCAATTCTGGTCTCCACACTACCAGAAGGATGTGGAGGCTTTAGAGAGGGTGCAGAAGAGATTTACTAGAATGTTGCCTGGTATGGAGGGCATTAGCTATGAGGAGCGGTTGAATAAACTCGGTTTGTTCTCACTGGAATGAAGGAGGTTGAGGGGAGACCTGATAGAGGTCTACAAAATTATGAGGGGCATAGACAGAGTGGATAGTCAGAGGCTTTTCCCCAGGGTAGAGGGGTCAATTACTAGGGGGCATAGGTTTAAGGTGAGGGGCAAGGTTTAGAGTAGATGTACGAGGCAAGTTTTTTACGCAGAGGGTAGTGGGTGCCTAGAACTTGCTACCGGAGGAGGTGATGGAAGTAGGGACGATAGTGACATTTAAGGGGCATCTTGACAAATACATGAATAGCATGGGAATAGAGGGATACGGACCCAGGAAGTGTAGAAGATTGTAGTTTAGTCGGGCAGCATGGTCGGCACGGGCTTGGAGGGCCTAAGGGCCTGTTCCTGTGCTGTACATTTCTTTGTTCTTTGTATCCCTCCCACCCGGCTTACTCACTCTTCCAACTTCTTCCATCGGGCAGGAGATACAGAAGTCTAAGAACACGCACGAACAGACTCAAAAACAGCTTCTTCCCCACTGTCACCAGACTCATAAATGACCCTCTTATGGACTGATTTCATTAACAATACACCCTGTATGCTTCATCCGATGCCAGTGCTTTTGTAGTTACATTGTATATGTTGTGTTGCCCTATTATGTATTTTCTTTTATTCCCTTTTCTTCTCATGTACTTAATGATCTGTTGAGCTGCTCGCAGAAAGATACTTTTCACTGTACCTCGGTACAGTGACAATAAACAAATCCAATCCAATCCAAAGGACTACAAATAGGTTAAGTGTCTGGGCAAAAAACTGACAGATGGAGCACAACTTGGGAAAATGTGAATTGTCCACTTTGTCAGGAAGTATTAATAAAACAATGTTATTTAAATGGAGAGAGATTGCAGAACTCTGAGGTACAGAGGGATCGGGGTGCCCGATCCCAAGTTAGTCTGCAGGTACAGCAAGTGATTGGGAAGGTCCATGGAATATTATTGTTTATTGCAAAGGAAATCTAATATAAATGTAGGGATGCTTTGCTGCAGTTGTATAATCATAGAGGTTTACAGCATGAAAACAGGCCCTCCGGCCCAAATTGTCCATGCCACCCAGTTTTTACCACTAAGCTCATCCCAATTGCCTACATTTGGCCCATACCCCACTATACCAGCATTCCCACATAACTGTCTAAATGCTTGTACCCACCTCTACTACTGCCTCTGGCAGTTCGTTCCAGATACTCGCCACCCTCTGTGTGAAAAAAATTTCCCCTCTGGTCTCTTTCATATCTCTCTCCTCTCACCTTAAACCTATGCCCTCTAGTTTTAGACACCCCTTCCTTTGGGAAAAGATGTTGACTATCTACCTCATCTATGCCCCTCATTATTTTACAGACCTCTATAAGATCACGCCTAAGCCCTCTATGCTCCAGGGTAATAAGTCCTGGCCGCATCCGAGTAAATCTCTTATGCACTCTTTCTAGTTTAATAATATCCTTTCTATAATAGCACCAGAACTGTACACAATACTCCAAGTGTGGTCTTATTAATGTCTTGTACAAATTCAGCAAGACGTTCCAACTCCTGTATTCAATGTTCTGACCAATGAAATCAAGTATGCCAAATACCTTCTTCTTCACCCTGTCCATCTGTGACTCCACTTTCAAGGAGCTATGAACCGGTACTCCTCGATCTCTTTGTTCTATAACTCTCCCCAACTCCCTACCACTCACTGAGTAGGTTCTGCCCTGATTCAATCTACCAAAATGCATCACACTCACATTTATCTAAACTGGTACTAACGACATAGGCAGGAAGGGGCATGAGGTCCTGCAGCAGGAGTTCAGGGAGCTAGGCAGAAAGATAAAAGACAGGACCTCTAGGGTTGTAAACTCAGGATTACCCCCTGTGCCACGTGCCAGGAGGCTAGAAATAGGAAGATAGAGCAGCAAAACACGTGGCTAAACAGCTGGTGTAGTAGGGAGGGTTTCCGATATCTGGACCACTGGGAGGTCTTCCGGGGCAGGTGTGACCTATATAAGAAGGACGGGTTGCATCTAAACCGGAGAGGCATAAATATCCTGGCCGCGAGGTTTGCTAGTGTCACACGGGAGGGTTTAAACTAGTATGGCAGGGGGGTGGGCACAGGAGCAATAGGTCAGAAGGTGAGAGCATTGAGGGAGAACTAGGGAATAGGGACAGTGTGGCTCTGAGGCAGAGCAGACAGGGAGATGTTGCTGAACACAGCAGGTCTGGTGGCCTGAAGTGCATATGTTTTAATGCAAGAAGTATTACGGGTAAGGCAGATGAACTTAGAACTTGGTTTAGTACTTGGAACTATGATGTTGTTGCCATTACAGAGACCTGGTTGAGGGAAGGGCAGGATTGGCAGCTAAACGTTCCAGGATTTAGATGTTTCAGGCGGGATAGAGGGGGATGTAAAAGGGATGGCGGAGTTGCGCTACTGGTTAGGGAGGATATCACAGCTGTACTAGGGGAGGACACCTCAGAGGGCAGTGAGGCTATATGGGTAGAGATCAGGAATAAGAAGGGTGCAGTCACAATGTTGGGGGTTTACTACAGGCCTCCAAACAGCCAGCGGGAGATAGAGGAGCACATAGGTAGACAGATTTTGGAAAAGAGTAAAAACAACAGGGTTGTGGTGATGGGAGACTTCAACTTCCCCAATATTGACTGGGACTCACTTAGTGCCAGGGGCTTAGACGGGGCAGAGTTTGTAAGGAGCATCCAGGAGGGCTTATTAAAACAATATGTAGACAGTCCAACTAGGGAAGGGACGGTATTGGACCTGGTATTGGGGAATGAGCCCGTCCAGGTGGTAGAAGTTTCAGTAGGGGAGCATTTCGGGAACAGTGACCACAATTCAGTAAGTTTTAAAGTGCTGGTGGACAAGGGTAAGAGTGGTCCTAGGGTGAATGTGCTAAATTGGGGGAAGGCTAATTATAACAATACTAGGCGGGAACTGAAGAACCTAGATTGGGGGCGGATGATTGAGGGCAAATCAACATCTGACATGTGGGAGGCTTTCAAGTGTCAGTTGAAAGGAATTCCAGTGACGAAGAAGGATAAATACGGCAATTTTCGGGAATCTTGGATAACGAGAGATATTGTAGGCCTCGTCAAAAAGAAAACGGAGGCATTTGTCAGGGCTAAAAGGCTGGGAACAGACGAAGCCTGTGTGGAATATAAGTAAAGTAGGAAGGAACTTAAGCAAGGAGTCAGGATGGCTAGAAGGGGTCACAAAAAGTCATTGGCAAATAGGATTAAGGAAAATCCCAAGGCTTTTTACACGTACATAAAAAGCAAGAGGGTAGCCAGGGAAAGGGTTGGCCCACTGAAGGATAGGCAAGGGAATCTATGTGTGGAGCCAGAGGAAATGGGCGAGGTACTAAATGAATACTTTGCATCAGTATTCACCAAAGGGAAGGAATTGGTAGATGTTGAGTCTGGAGAAGGGTGTGTACATAGCCTGGGTCACATTGAGATCCAAAAAGACGTGGTGTTGGGCGTCTTAAAAAATATTAAAGTAGATAAGTCCCCAGGGCCTGATGGGATCTACCCCAGAATACTGAAGGAGGCTGGAGAGGAAATTGCTGAGGCCTTGACAGAAATCTGGATCCTCACTGTCTTCAGGTGATGTCCCGGAGGACTGGAGAATAGCCAATGTTGTTCCTCTGTTTAAGAAGGGTTGCAAGGGTAATCCAGGGAACTACAGGCCGGTGAGCCTTTCTTCAGTGGTAGGGAAATTACTGGAGAGAATTCTTCGAGACAGGGTCTACTCCCATTTGGAAGTAAATAGACATATTAGTGAGAGACAGCATGGTTTTGTGAAGGGGAGGTAGTGTCTCACTAACTTGATAGAGTTTTTCGAGGATGTCACAAAGATGATTGATGCACGTAGGGCAGTGGATGTTGTCTATATGGACTTCAGTAAGGCCTTTGACAAGGTACCTCATGGTAGACTAGTACAAAAGGTGAAGTCACACAGAGTCAGGGGTGAGCTGGCAAGGTGGATACAGAACTGGCTAGGTCATAGAAGGCAGAGAGTAGCAATGGAAGGATGCTTTTCTAATTGGAGGGCTGTGACCAGTGGTGTTCCGCAGGGATCAGTGCTGGGACCTTTGCTGTTTGTAGTATATATAAATGATTTGGAGGAAAATGTAACTGGTCTGATTAGTAAGTTTGTAGACGACACAAAGATTAGTGGAATTGCGGATAGCGATGAGGACTGTCAGAGGATACAGCAGGATTTAGATTGTTTGGAGACTTGGGCGGAGAGATGGCAGATGGAGTTTAATCCGGACAAATGTGAGGTAATGCATTTTGGAAGGTCTAATGCAGGTAGGGAATATACAGTGAATGGTAGAACCCTCAAGAGTATTGAATTTCAGAGAGATCTAGGTGTACAGGTCCACAGGTCACTGAAAGGGGCAACACAGGTGGAGAAGGTAGTCAAGAAGGCATACGGCATGCTTGCCTTCATTGGCCGGGGCATTGAGTATAAGAATTGGCAAGTCATGTTGCAGCTGTATAGAACCTTAGTTAGGCCACACTTGGAGTATCGTGTTCAATTCTGGTCGCCACACTACCAGAAGGATGTGGAGGCTTTAGAGAGGGTGCAGAAGAGATTTACCAGAATGTTGCCTGGTATGGAGGGCATTAGCTATGAGGAGCGGTTGAATAAACTCGTTTTGTTCTTACTGGAACGACGGAGGTTGAGGGGCGACCTGATAGAGGTCTACAAAATTATGAGGGGCATAAACAGAGTGGATAGTCAGAGGCTTTTCCCCATCGTAGAGGGGTTAATTACTAGGGGGCATAGGTTTAAGTTGAGAGGGGCAAGGTTTAGTGTAGATGTCCGAGGCAAGTTTTTTACACAGAGGGTAGTGGGTGCCTGGAACTCGCTACTGGAGGAGGTGGTGGAAGCAGGGACGATAGTGACATTTAAGGGGCATCTTGACAAATACATGAATAGGATGGGAATAGAGGGATACGGACCCAGGAAGTGTAGAAGATTGTAGTTTAGTCGGGCAGCATGGTCGGCACGGGCTTGGAGGGCCGAAGGGCCTGTTCCTGTGCTGTACATTTCTTTGTTCTTGTTGTTCGAAACTCCATCTGCCATTCATTTGTCCGCTGGCCCAATTGATCAAGTTCCGTTGCAATCCTTAATAACCTTCTTCACTCGTCATTATGCCACCAACCTTGGTGTCATTTGCAAACTTACTAACCATGCCCCCTACATTCTCATCCAAATCATTAATATAAATAACAAATAAAGTGGACCCATAATTGATCCCTGAGGCACACCGCTGGTCCCAGGCCTCCAGTTTGAAAAACAATCTTCTACAACCACCCTTTGTCTTCTGTCATCAAGCCAATTTTGCATGCAATTGGCTACCTGAAAATGAAATGAAAATCGCTTATTATCACAAGTAGGCTTCAAATGAAGTTACTGTGAAAAGCCGCTCGTCGCCACAGTCCGGCGCCTGTTCGGGGAGGCTGGTACGGGAATTGAACCTGCGCTGCTGGCCAGCATTGGTCTGTTTTAATTGTCAGCTATTTAGCCCTGTGTGAACCAGCCCCTGAACCTACCTCACCCTGGATCCGTGAGAATTAACTTGTGCAACAACCTACCATGCGGTACCTTGACAAAGGCTGTGCAAAGTCCATGTTGACAACATCGACTGCACTACCCTCATCTACCTTCAAAAAACTCAAATCAAATTCGTGAGACATGATTTTCCACTCAAAGCCATGCTGACTGTCCCTAATCAGTCCTTGCCTCTCTAAATGCCTGTAGATCCTGCCTCTCAGAATACCTTCTAACAACTTACCCCCCACAGACGTTAGGTTCACCGGTCTGTAGTTCCCAGGCTTTTCCCTCTGGCCTTTCTTAAACAAAGGCACAACATTTGCTACCCTCCAATCTTCAGGCACCTCACCTGTGGCTGTCGGCGATTCAAATATCTCTGCTAGGGAACCTGCAATTTTCCCCCGAACCTCCCGCAATATCCTGGGATACATTTCATCAGGTCCCGGGGATTTATCTACCTGGATGTGCTCTCCGCTTTGTGGGTAATCTGCGATCCCAAAACCAAATTTTAACAGTCCCAGCTCTCCATACCTTCCATACTGTCTCTCCTAGCCTTGGCATCTAGGGATGGTTTTGCGAACCTGCCTGTGTATCTGCACCTAGCAGTGTTTGGTGATAGAGAGGAACTGGAGCTTTACTCTGTATCTAACCCCGTGCTGCACCTGGCCTGGGAGTGTTTGATGGGGACAGTGCCGAGGAGGATATACTTTGTATCTAACCTTGTGCTATACCTATCGTGGGAGTGTTTGATGGGGACAGCATCGAGGGAGATTTACTCTGTATCTAACACCATACTTTATCAGCCTTGGGAATGTTTCATGGGACAATGTAGGGGGAGCTGTGCTGTAACTGATTGGAGAATGGTTCAAGCTGGCACTTGGTACTCATCCATCTAACCTGTGCATCTTTGGACTGTGGGAGGAAACTGGAGCACCCGGAGGAAACCCACGTAGACACGGGGAGGAAGTGCAAACTCGACACTGTCACCCAAGGCCGGAATCGAACTCCCTCCCTCTGATCTCCAGTCAGCCTCTGTTCGAATGAAAAGAGCCCCAGTTTCTCTAATCTCACCTGATAACTAAAGCCTCTCTTCCCTGGGATCATCTCAGTGAATCTCTTCTGCACCCTCTCCATGGCCTTGACATCCTTCCTGATGTGAGATCCCCAAAAGCTGATCTAATATTCTAACTGCAGCCGAACCAATGATTTGTACAGGTTTACATGACCTCTGTCCTTTTGTACTCCACACCCAGAATTATAAAACGTTGGATCCCATGTGTTTTTTAAACACTTTATCAACTTGTCCTCCCACATTTCAAAGTTTATGTATCTGAACTCGTTTTAGGGTTTTGGAGACATTAACATAACATGGCTGAAATACATTGACATCAAATGTCTGATATAATATGTGTTATGGGAGAGAGAAGTTTAGTCTGAGTTAGAAACTCAAGCAGGTGCTTCACTGCAGACAGATCACCATGGAAACGCTGATCAGACATTCTATTCCACAGAATCGTCCCATTGGAAACTCTAATCGGATCGGGGAGAGGACAGAGTTTGTTTGTTATTAACCTCAACATAAACTTAAACCAGAGTGCATAATGGAACAGATTAAATTCTAATGTGTGATGTTTATAGCTACAGTAATGGAATTATCAGAAATAATAGAATTAATAGGCAGGGTAGTTTAGGGAAAATGAGGAAATTACCGAAGAAACTTAACTGCTGGGAACCAAGAATGTGTCCTTGTAAATCACAGATTAGAGAAATTCCTGCATGAACTGTGTTCCGTACTGGGCACCAAACCTCAGGAAAGATACATTGCACTTGATAACAGTCCAGTACAGATTGACCATGAAGAAGTGAGGCTGGTGAACTGAGTGAATCCCTTCCCACACACAGAGAACATTAACGGTCACTCCTCAGTGTGAACAGGTCGATGAATCTCCAGGTCTGATTAAATCTATTCCATAATCCCCAGATTTCCAAGGTTTCTTCCAGCGTGACTACATATCGTTCGAAAGGTCAGACCATCGGCTAAAACGTCATCCACATTCCGAACACGTGAACTGTTTCTCCCACATTGAACAGGGTCTTTGAACAAAGAACAATACAGCACAGGAACTGGCCCTTCGCCCCTCCAAGCCTGTACGGGTCATAATGCCAACCTTTGCCGAAACCCTCAGCGCTTCCTTGTGTCGTATCCCTCTATACCCATCCTATCCATGACTTTGTCAAGATGCATTTTGAACGCCGTTAATGTACCTGCTTCCACAACCACCCCGTGGCAATGCGTTCCAGGCACTCACCACCCTCTGCGTAAAATAAACTGCCTTGCACATCTCCTCTAAACTTTGCCCCAGGGACCTTAAACCTACGTCCCCTGCTGATTGACCCCTCCACCCTAGGAAAGAGTGCCTGCCCATCCATTCTGTCTATGCCCCTCTTAATCTTGTCGACCTCTATCAGGTCACCACTTAACCTCCGCCGTTCTAATGAAAACAGTCCGCGTCTATTCAGCCTCTCCACATCGCTAACACCCTCCAGTCTAGGCAACATCCTGGTAAACCTCCTCTGCACCCTCTCCAAAGCCTCCACATCCTTCTGGTACTGTGGCGACCAGAATTGTGGACAATATTCCAAGTGCAACCTTAACAAGGTTCTATACAACTGTAGCATGACTTGCCAGTTTTTATATTTGATGCCCTGTCCAATGAAGGCAAGCATTCCGTATGCTTTCTTGAGCACCTTGTCCATTTGTGCTGTGAACTTCAAAGATCTGTGCACATGCACACACAGATCTCTCTGGCTTTCTATATTCCTAGGAGTCTTGCCATTTACGGAATATTTCACATCATAATATAATAATATTCTCCTTAACCAGTAATGCTACTCCCCCACCCCTTTTACATCCCCCTCTATCTCTCCTGGAGCATCTCTATCCTCCAATGTTCAGCTGCAAATCTTACCTTTCCTTTAAACATGTTTCTGTGATAGCCACAACATCGTAATTCCAAGTACTAATAAATGCTCTAAGTACCTCGATCTCCCCGCTATACTTCTGGCGTTGAAACAAATACTCTTCAAACCACTATGTTTGAGCAGACAGGGTGATGTGGTTCTCTTATTTTTGTTCTCCAATTCCCCTTCAGTTATTACACCTTCTACGCTAGCGCTCTGGTTCCCATCCCCCTGCGATACCAGTTTAAATCCTCCCGAATGACTCTAGCAAACCTCCCAACCAGGATATTGGTGCCCCTCCAGTTTAGATGCAACACGTCCTTCTTGTGCAGGTCACACCTGCCCCGAGGAGATCCCAGTGGCTGTTCACCCTCCCCCTTCAGGATGTCCTGTGTTCGCTCAGAGACATCCTGGACCCTGGCACCAGGGAGGCAACATACCATCCTGGAGTCTCTTTCCTGCCACATAAGCGCCTGTCTGTGCCCCTTCCTCTCGAGTCCCCTATAGCTATCGATCTCCTGCACTTTGCCCTCCCCTGCTGAGCAGCAGAGCCACTGTTCAGGCTGCTGTTGTTGTTTTCCCCACTGGGCTATCCCTCCCCAACAGTATCCAAAACGGTATACCTGTTAGAGAGGGGAACAGCCATAGGGGATTCCTGCACTCCCTGCCTGCCCTTTATAGCAGTCACCCATCTGTCTGATCCAGTGAACAGACTGTGGAAATAACTAACCAGTTATACAGCCTAAAAAAGAATCACACCATTCACAGCAGGGAGACACCATGCACGTGTCCTGTGTGGACAAGGTTTCAACTGATCATCCAACCTGGAGAGACACAAGGACACCGGCACCATGGAGAAAGTGTGGAAATGTGGGGACTGTGGGAAACGGTTCAAATGTTCATCTCAGCTGGAAAATCATTGACGCAGTCACACTGGGACATAACGCTCACCGGCCTGCAGTTCCCTGGATTATCATTGCTACCCTTCGTAAACAAAGGAACAACATTGGCTATTCTCCAGTCCTCCGGGACATCACCTGAAGACTGTGAGGATCCAAACATTTCTGTCAAGGCCTCAGCAATTTCCTCTCTAGCCTCCTTCAGTATTCTGCGGTAGATCCCATCTGGCCCTGGGGACTTATCTACCTCAATATTTTTCAAGACGCCCAACACCTCGTCTTTTTGGATCTCAATGTGACCCAGGCTATCGACACACCCTTCTCCAAACTCAACATCCACTAATTCCTTCTCTTTGGTGAATACTGATGCAAAGTATTCACTTAGTACCTCGCCCATTTCCTCCGGCTCCACACATAGATTCCCTTGCCTATCCTTCAGTGGGCCAACCCTTTTCCTGGCCACCCTCTTGCTTTTTATGTACTTGGGATTTTCCTTAACCTCTTTGCCAATGACTTTTCGTGCCCCCTTCTAGCCCTCCTGACTTATTGCTTAAGTTCCTTCCTACTTTACTTATATTCCACACAGGCTTTGTCTGTTCCCAGCCTTCTAGTCCTGACAAATGCCTCCTTTTTCTTTTTGACGAAGCCTATAATATCTCTCGTTATCCAAGATTCCCGAAATATGCCATATTTATCCTTCTTCCTCATAGGAACATGCCAGTCCTGAATTCCTTTCAACTGACACTTGAAAGCCTCCCACATGTCAGATGTTGATTTGCCCTCAAACATCCGCCCCCAATCTATGTTCTTCAGTTCCCGCCTAATATTGTTATAATTAGCCTTCCCCCAATTTAGCACATTCATCCTAGGACCACTCTTATCCTTGTCCACCAGCACTTTAAAACTTCCTGAATTGTGGTCACTGTTCCCGAAATGCTCCCCTACTGAAACATCTACCACATGGCCGGGCTCATTCCCCAATACCAGGTCCAGTACCGCCCCTTCCCTAGTTGGACTGTCCACATATTGTTTTAAGAAGCCCTCCTGGATTAGCAAGATCCTTCGCCAGTCTACTAGGGACGCAAAGGCCAGAATGCCGGCCTCTTTCGCCTCCTGCACTCCCTGCCCATCCACTACTCCAAATAGTGCTAACCACCAGCTTGGCTTGACCCGGACTTTCACCACCTTAGATAATGTTCCGACAACTCCCGTCCAGAACCCCTCCAGTGCCGGACATGACCAAAACATAGGGACATGGTTCGCCGGACTTACTGAGCACCTCCCACATCTGTCCTCCAACCCAAGGAACCTGCCGATCCTGAATCCCTTTCAACTGACACTTGAAAGCCTCCCTCATGTCAGATGTTGATTGACCCTGAAACATCCACTCCCAATCTAGGTTCTTCAGTTCCCGCCTAATATTGGTATAATTAGCCTTTCCCCAATTTAGCACATTCATCCTCGGACCACTCTTATCCTTGTCCACCAGCACTTTTAAACTTACTGAATGGTGGTCACTGTTCCCTAAATGCTCCTGGGTGCTCCTTACAAACTCTGCCCCGTCTAAGCCCCTGGCACTAAGTGAGTCCCAGTCAATATTGGGGAAGTTGAAGTCTCCCATCGCAACAACCCTGTTGTTTTTACTCTTTTCCAAAATCTGTCTACCTATCTGCTCCTCTATCTCCTGCTAGCTGTTGGGAGGCCTGTAGTAAACCCCCAACATTGTGACTGCACCCTTCTTATTCCTGATCTCTACCCATATAGCCTCACTGCCCTCTGAGGTGTCCTCCCGCAGTTCAGCTGTGATATGCTTCCTAACCAGTAGCGCAACTGCACCACCCCTTTTACATCCCTCTCTATCCCACCTGAAACATCTAAATCCTGAACATTTAGCTGCCAATCCTCCCCTTCCCTCAACCAGGTCTCTGTAATGGCAACAACATCATAGTTCCAAGTACTAATCCAAGCTCTAAATTCATCTGCCTTACCCGTAATACTTCTTGCATTAAAACATATGCACTTCAGGCCACCAGACCCGCTGTGTTCAGCAACATCTCCCTGTCTGCTCTGCCTCAGAGCCACACTGTCCCTATTCCCTAGTTCTCCCTCGATGCTTTCACCTTCTGACCTATTGCTCCGGTGCCCACCCCCTTGCCATACTAGTTAAAACCCTCCTGTGTGACACCAGCAAACCCCGTGGCCAGGATATTTATGCCTCTCCAGTTTAGATGCAACCCGTCCTTCTTATCCAGGTCACACCTGCCCCGGAAGAGCTCCCAGTGGTCCAGATAATGGAAACCCTCCCTCCTACACCAGCTGTTTAGCCACGTGTTTAGCTGCTCTATCTTCCTATTTCTAGCCTCACTGGCACGTGGCACAGGGAGTAATCCCGAGATTACAACCCGAGAGGTCCTGTCTTTTAACTTTCTGCTGAGCTCCCTGAAAACCTGCTGCAAGACATCATGCCCCTTCCTGCCTATGTTGTTAGTACCAATATGTACAACGACCTCTGCCTGTTTGCCCTCCCCATTCAGGATGCCTGCTACCCGTTCGGAGACATCCTAGACCCTGGCACCAGGTAGGCAACATACCATCCTGGAGTCTCTTTCACATCCACAAAAGCGCCTATCTGTGCCCGTGACTATGGAGTCCCCTTTGACTATTGCTCTTCTGTGCTTTGACCCTCCCTTCTGAACAGCAGAGCCAGCCGTGCTGCCACTGCTCTGGCTGCTGCTGTTTTCCCCTGATAGGCTATCCCCCCCCGACAGTATCCAAAGAGGGTTCGAGAGGGGGACAACCACAGGGGATCCCTGCACTGACTGCCTGCCCTTTCTGGTGGTCACCCATTTCTCTCCCTGCACCTTGGGTGTGACCACATTTATATAACTGCTATCTATGACGCTTTCAGTCACCTGCACGCTCCTAAGTGCATCCAACTGCTGCTCCAACCGAACGATGCAGTCTGTGAGGAGCTCCAGTTGGGTGCACTTTCTGCAGATGAAGCCATCCGGGACACTGGACGCCTCCTGGACCTGCCACATCTCACAGTCAGAGCACTGCACCCCTCTAATTGACATTGCATCAATTAATTAGTAACTTAAATTTAAAAGTTTTTTAAAAACGTTACTGTTAACTATATGTTTCCTAGCACTAGATTTCTACTATAAATGTGAAAGCTAAATACAGTACTCTCCGATCTCTGGCTTAGATACTCCTCTAAATTATAATTAAGTAATTAAGTAATTATGTTTAATTGGTTTAACAATGCGTAATTTTTAAATTTAGTTTAGCTTCCCTGCTGTTATTGCTGCTGTTAATCACATACAAGATTGATGGTCTTACAATATTTGGTTATTTCTGCTGATGTCAACAACCCGTATAACTGGCTGCAGTTTAACATTCTGGATTCGTCACTGATTTTTGGGGCTGCAGTGTCTCTTTTTAAAAACATCTTTCCTCTTTATTCAAGATATTTCCCAGGAACACACTTGCAATAGCGTTATGAACTTTTACTTTCATCTTAAATAGTTTTTGGTGCAAAATCTATAATTCAGTTTCTGAAACATTCTACTGTTCTCCAATTGGAAAATGCTGATTAATCATTGCTGACAATTCTTTCTGACTTACACATTCTTCCCTGTGACACCAGCATTATGAAACTAAATTATCAACATGAAATCAAACCGTAAAATATTTTACAGGCTCATCAATAGAAACGTAATCAATCAACATTGTTACCGATGAAGTTTGGAAGTCACTGAGTTGAATCATTTCTGACACAGCAGCAGCAACATTTGGTAAAGGTGGAACCCACAACAAAGACTGGTTTGAGACCCACTCAGCAGCGATGACATCTGTTGTTGAAGCAAAAAGCAAAGCCTACCCGATGCCCAACATAAACCCAAGAGCTAGAACAGTGCATCACTTGGGACTTGAACATTGCCAAGACCATTGTGTAAAAGATGGAGATGCTGTGCAAATAAACACTGGAGCAGCCCACATCAAGGAATCTGAAACAAAAGATGGTTTCATGTTTCTTTTGGTTTCAGATTCCAGCATCCGCAGTAATTTGCTTTTATCAAGAAATATTTGATTATGGATTATTTTTTTAAAATTTATTTAATAACTGGGTGCTGCCTTCTCTGTCTCTGAATTTACTCCACTCTTGTTCACTCCCCACTTATGTAATAAGCATTGCCATTAGGATGGCACGGTAGCACAGTGGTTAGCACTGTTGCTTCACAGCGCCAGGGTCCCAGGTTTGATTCCCGCTTGGGTTACAGCCTGTGCAGTCTGCACAATCTCCCTGAAAGACTTGCTTGTTGAAAGACACCTTCATGACCTGCTCCTCCTCTGTTGTTAGGTTGTCGGCTGTACCTCATTTCGAGGGTGACATCTACTCAGGGTCATGTGTTTTCTTGTGTGGTCTTTCTGAGATTGGCGAAGGTGTTTCTCGACCCGCAGATCTTTGGCAGAGATCCCTCTCTGCCTCTTCATTGAGGCATTGGAATTCAAAAGTAATAATAATAATAATATTTATTATTGTCACAAGTAGGCTTACATTATCACTGCAATGAAGTTACTGTGAATATCCCCTAGACGCCAGTCTCCGGCGCCTGTTCGGGTGAATTCAGAATGACCAATTCACCTAACAAGCAAGTCTTTCGGGGAGAACGTACAGACTCTGCACAGACAGTGACCAAAGCGGGAATCAAACCTGGGACACTGGAGCTGTGAAGCAACAGTGCTAACCACTGTGCTATTGTGCCATCCTAGTGATGCAGTTTGATGGGCACGCTGTCATGATAGTGACTGATTGGCAGCAAACTCTTGCCAGTCATTACGGTCAATGTTTATTACATAAGTGGGGAGTGAAGAGGCAGGAGTGGAGTACATTCAGAGACAGGCAAGGCAGCACCCAGTTATTAGTCTTGGCCAGAACACCAGCTTTTACAGCATTGTTTCTCCAGAGTTATTAAAGCTTTTGATTGTCTCACAGGAAGGAAACACAGGTTCAGGTGTTGATGGAGACCTCGTGCATCCTCAGCCATCAATCGTAATTATATATAAAATCGAGGATTTGAAATATGTGAAGGTACAATCGATAAGTTTGCAGATAGAAAATTGTTGGTGTGGAAACTAGCGAGGCAAAAGCCTTAAATTATGTGATGATACAGATGGGCTGGTTATATGGGCAGAACAGTGGCAAATTGAATTTAACCAGGAAAAGTGGTAGCTCTTGTACAGAGTCAGTACAGACATGGTGTGCGGGTGACTTCCATCAGTGCTGGATCATTTTAGATAACACTAAACATTCAGTATCACGAGCAAGAGGGAAGAATATGGAGGAATTACTGATTCTGGGATTGAAACCAACAAGAATTTGCATCTTCTGGGGAGGAGAAAAAGGACCCATTGGGGAAAAAAACCTTAAGTTCTGCACTGTTCCACAGGAGAGCAGCATTTAATCATTTTGAGAAATGAAGAATAGCAGAATATGCATTGATAATTTGTTTGATTATTTTATTGGTAATCACGTTATTTTGTATTAACTGCTTGCGATGTCAATGGTGCGGCTATTACCCAACATTCCCTGCGACTGTGAATGTGCCCGAGTCACTCCACAGGAGCCCAGTGCGCAGTCGCAATGCTGGGCGTATCTGGAGCATGCGCAGTGTCACTTTGCTCGGAGGTCCGCGAGTGCGGGAGCGGTCGTTTCGGGCGATGAGAGTTGGTGAGGCGGAGGGAGGAATGGAGCCGGGAGTCGGGGTGGGGAGGGAGTGAAGGCTTCATAAACACCTCCTGCTGGTCACAAGGCCGGAATAAGACCCTGCAAATCCCGCGTTTGCAGCTGCGGAGCTTTTATTCGGTATCAGGCCCAGTTACACGGCCGCCATCTTTGTTTAGCGGCGCGGCTGAGGGGCCACCTTGATGACGTAACAGAGGCGGTGCTTCCGGATCCTGGTGACCAGGAGAGAAAATCATTGTCTCGATGATTGACAGGCCCCTCCAGAGGGGAAAGGTGCTGCTGCCATGTGGCAATCTGAAAAACAAGAATAATAACATCAGAATTAGCAGCAGGAGTAGGCTATTCACCCTGCTCTGCCATTCAATAAAGGCATGGCTGATCCCAATGTACCCTGAATTACATTTTCCTGCCTTCCCCAAAAAACCTTGTCAACCCAGTGTATAAAAAAGGACTAACTTAACTTTGAGTTTATTCAGTGACCCAGTGCCACTACTCTCTGGGAAAGAAAATTCCACAAACTCAGCTTTGACAAAGCGTCATCCAGACTCACTGATACTGTCAGACCTGCTGAGATTGTCCAGTATTTTCTGTTTTTGTTTCAGATTCCAGCATCTGCTTTAAAGCAGTAATTTGCTTTTATCCACAGACTGATGACCCTCTGAAAGAAGACATTTGAAAAATGAAATGAAATGAAAATCGCTTATTGTCACAAGTAGGCTTCAAATGAAGTTACTGTGAAAAGCCCCTAGTCGCCACATTCTGGCACCTGTTCTAGGAGGCTGGTTCGGGAATTGAACCGTGCTGCTGGCCTGCTTTAAAAGCCAGTGATTTAGCCCAGTGTGGTAAACCAGCCCCTTTCTCCTTATCTCAGTGTCAAATTGGATAATTCTTATCTTTAAACTGCCCCCCTTAGTTCTTGAATCCCCATGTGGGAAAATATTCTTTCATCAAAAGCCCTCAGAATCTTAGATGTTTCAATAAGATCACCTCTCATTCTTCTAAACTCCACCGGGTACAGACCAAACAGGCTCAATCTTGCTCCATAAAACAAACTCTCCTATCCCAGGAATCAGACTAGTGAAACTTCACTGAACTGCCTCCAATGCATGTATAGCCCACATTATATAATCCTGGGACTGGCAACAGGGGGAAAGAATGTTTGGAACTTCTATCCTGGACTCGAAGAGTGATGGATTTTGGAAACTCCTTTTACCGGGGGTTAGGAGAGGATTTACACCCAGTAAACTCAAACTAAGATAAATGTTTGTCTGATCTTAATTTCTAACCTCAACTAACATTTCTGACCATTGTAATTTCCTTTTACAGCTGCTTCCAAAGCTTCCGATATCTCTCCAGCCGAAGGTTGCAGCAGGAGATTGTAAACTTGGAAACACTGAAATTGTGACAGAGGTGAGTATTATTATTATTTATTATAAATTTAGAGGACCCAATTATTTGTTTCCAATTGAGGGGCAATTTAGCATGGCCAGTCTGAAGCTGGCACTCCCAGTGCAAACTTTGGTGTTGTGAGGTTGTTGCTGTGGTGAAAAGTGGCTGCTGCTCTCTCTCTCTCTCTGTTGCTGCTGCCGTTGCTCAGTTTGCTGCCTGTTTCCAGTGCTGAATGCTGCTGAGCTGCCTGGAGGAAGGAGAGGTGAGAGAAGGAAGGCGAGGGGAGAGAAGGACAACAAGAAGGAGGCAACTTCAAAAACAAGATGTGAGTAAAGCCCTTTGGACTGCTTGTTTGCTGGGCCCCTCCCGGGATGAGGGCCCGGCTCTGCCCAGTTCTCCCAACTGATAAGATCTGCCTTCAGCAAGGACAAAACCCTCCATATTCTATCTGGTGTGCTTGTTCCAGCGCAGGGAGGATCGAGTGGGCTGTGTGTTTGCTGAGCCCCCTCCCGGACTGAAGACCACACACACCAGCCGGGAGGAGGTGGATTCCATTGGGTGGGTGTTCCAGGGTGGGAGCACGGACTGTTTTGCTGAGTCCTACTTGGGCCGAAGACCTCGCGAACCAGCGCCACTTATCTCCTTGTGAACCTGCTTCTGGGCCTGGTGAAGCATGTCAGTTATGGGTCCAGGCAGCGGGCGACCGAGGGGGTCACCTGACCAGATTGTTTGCCCCTTTTCCGCGACTACACTCACAGCTGGGTGTCCCTAGAAAGGGAGCATGCAGTGTCCATGGGCACCATCATAGCCTCACATGCCCTGTGGGTACCGCAGGGGTTGGGGTGCTTTATTCACCCCTTTAAATGCACTCTCATTAGATTTTTTAAGTTTCTGCTGATCTTTGTCACATTCAGGCAGTGCCCCTAACTGGAGCTGCCCTTTTTGCTTTGTCCCTAAGTTTGTTTCCTTGGTTCTATTTTGTTGGTGGACCTCAAAAGAGTGGCCAATCCACCTAGCCTGCACATCTTTGGGTTGTGGGGGTGAGACACAGGGAGAATGTGCAAACTCCACATGGCGGTGACCCGGGGCCGGGATCGAATCTGTGAGGCAGCTGTGCTAGCCACTGCCACCGTGCCACCCTTTGTCATGATGTTTCCATTCCTATTTTATCACACACCTCCCAGTGACACTCACTATAACACAGAAACCTCAAAATATCAATGCTACCTTGCATCTTGCCCTCCTATTATTGTCTAATGATAACAGTAACAGAGTAACACACACCAGAATTGGAATATCAGATAGGTTGTTGTCTAATAATAATAGTGACAGACTTCCGGTGACGGCGGGCGGGAGGTGGCCGCACAATGGAGAGCCCCCGCTCGGGAACGGCAATTTCGGGGCTTTAAGCCCGGTCCCAGGGTCCGCGGAGGCGGCAGAAGAAGGGAGAAGGCACGGAGGAGGCACTGAGAAGACACAGGAGGAAAAAAAAGAACAAAGAAAAATGTCGAAGGTGAGCAGAAAAACGGCCGAAAAAAACCCAGCTGGAGGTCCGTCGGGGAGTGGAAAGGTCACCGTGGGGTCACCAGGAAAAATGGAGGCTGGAGCACCAGGGAAGGCCGCACTGCTTACGGCTGAAGAAATAACCAAGGTGATGGCTGCGGAATTTGAAAAGCAGTTGGCGCAGATTGCGAAATGCATGGAGACGGTGAGGAAGGAGATGAGGGAGGCTTTGAGTGTGCTGGTGGAGGAGGCGGTTTCCCCGGTGAGGACGGAGGTGGCGAGCGCAGTGGCGGAGGTGCGAGAGCAAGGGGAGGCGCTGAAGGATGTGGAGGAGACGGTATTGCAGCACGGTGATCAACTTGCCTCGATGGGGACGGAGATGCGGAAGGTGATGGACACGAACAAGAATCTGCGAGGAAAAATGGAAGACCTGGAAAACAGATCAAGGCGACAGAATTTGAGGATTGTGGGGCTGCCCGAAGGAGTTGAAGGCCGAAGCCGACTGAGTATTTTGCCGCGATGCTGGCAAAACTATTGGGGGAGGGGGAGGACCCCTCCCGATATGAACTGGATCGGGCTCATCGGTCGTGGAGGCCTGTACCAAAGGCGAGTGAGCCGCCAAGGGCAGTGACTCTGTGCTTCCGTAGGTACAGAGTGAAGGAGAAGGTCCTGAGCTGGGCCAAGCAGAAGCGGGTGGTGCAGTGGGCTGGAACTGGTATACGTGTATACCAGGACTTTACGGTGGAGCTGGCAAGGAGGCGGGCTGCCTTCAACCGGGTGAAGATGGCACTGTACATTAGCAAGGTGCGGTGCGGCATTGTATATCCAGCGAAGCTGAGGGTGACTTACAAGCTCAGGGACTTTTATTTTGGAACGGCGGAAGCAGCGGAGGAGTTTGCGAAAGCAGAAGGACTATGGCAGAACTGACAAACTGAGGAATGGCCATGTGCCGATGTAACCTCATGACTGTAGTTTCTTCTTTTTTTGTATCACTGCGCGCGGGTGTAGAGATTAAAGGAGCCAAGGTGGTATATATTTGGACGAGGGAAGGGATGGGACTCTCACTCGAAATGAGAGTTCTTTGGGGATAGGCGGGGTTTGTGAGCTAAAAGGGGATCTTTGGGCTTTCCTGGGGAAGGGCAAGTGGGAAAGGGACCCAGGCGGGGGCCTCCACGCTGGCCGGTGTGTGCCGGCCAGTGAACGGGAGTGAGGTGGGGGGAGAGGCTGCGGCCATCAGAGCCTGGCAGAACAGGGTCCGAGTGGTCTAGCCAGGGTGGAAAGTTGGGGGGTAAGGAACCGAGGGTAGGGGGAGGAGTTTTACAAGAGGCAGTGGACGGGAGGAGCTGGAGGCCTGGGGTGGGGGGGTGGGAGCTGTGTAAGATTAAGGGTGATTACGGGTAATCCCTGATTTATTTTTGTCATTTGTTTATGCAAACATGCGGGTTGAGGTTTGGGGGTTGGTGGGTAGATGGGATCATTGTTGTTATTATGGGGACTGACATATCTTGCTGATTATTGTTTATTGTTGATGGATGTAAATGTGGGAGAAAATGTGAAAATGGAGGAGAATAAAAAAAAAATAATAATAATAGTGACAGAGTAACGTACACCAGAATTGGAATAACAGGCAGATTATTGCCTAATCATGACAGAGTTACGGGGGTGGCTCGGTAGTTAGCATGTGTTGCCTCAAGCACTAGGTACCTGGGTTCGATTCCGACCTTGGGTCACTGTCTTTGTGGAGTTTGCACATTCTCCCCGTGGCTGCGAAGATTTCCTCCCACAGTCCAATGATGTGCAGGTTAGGTGAATTGTCAGTGCTAAATTGTCCCTGGGTGGGGTTACGGGGTTAGGGTGGGGGTTTGGCCAAGGTAGGGTGATCTTTCAGAGGGTCGGTGTAAACTCACTGGGCCAAATGGCCTCTTTCAGCACTGTAGGGATTCTATGATTCTACACTGGATCCAATGATGTGTTCACTCACACACTGCAGCCTGACCTATTGGAACTAACAATGTGTTTCTTACACTCAAAGTAAGTGAATCCTTTGCTGTTTCCCCTCTGGGTCCCATCTCCATTATTATTGTCTGATTGTCCCACTGAGACTCTCACTGTTATTATTGGACAGTCAGCGAGTCAGCCTGAGCCTGTGGCCGCTCTCACCATCTGGAACCGTCACAATGCCCAGGTGATTGACGGCAGCTCAGGACCAATAGGAAGAGGAGGGGTGGGACTGGGAGCAGCTGGTCCTCCAACTAATCGGTGTGAATGAAGGGCGGGGCCCGCTGTGATTGAAGCATGCGCAGTGTGGGTAATAGCGAAGGAGAAGAGCGTCTTCTTCAGATCCGAAATTGGTGAGAGGCGTTTAACAATATGGAGGGAGCGAGAGATCGCGGGGGTGGGCGGAAATGTTGTGTAAAGTTGTTGTAAGCTGCAAACCTCGGAAAAGAGTTTCCGGGACCCCATTTGTACTGAGCGGAGCTGCAGCTCCTCATGTTCGGCTCGGGTTAACAGCCGCCATCTTTATTGGATGTGCGTCAGGGCGCATGCGCGTTTGTCATCTTTGTCGGGGCGATGTTTCAATGAGTGGGAGGAGCTTGTTCCCCATTGTTCAGAATGGAGACAACCTGTCCATCAACCTGGATTAGTCTTTGAGTCCCAATGTCTTATTGATGATGGAAAGCGGTGGCAGAGATGGAAAGGAAAGGAAGCCAATCCTGCTCTCCGGATTTCACTGTCTTATTAGACATTCTGTCCCATGTATTCAAAGCTCTGCGGCTCTGTTCAGCCACATGTAGACCCAGAATAGAAATTCACAACTCTGAGTAGACGTCACCTCAAATCGAGGGACAGCTGATGACAAAAGGGTCAGTGTGCAGCGGGGGGCATGAGTGATCATCCTGGACCAGGGAGCAGGAGGAGAGAATGGTGTGAATTTCTATCCTGGACTGGCGGTGATTAATTTTGGAAACTCCTTTTACAGGGGATTAGTAGGGGAGGATTTACACACAGCAAACTCAAACCGGGAGACATGTTTATCTTGCCTGAATTTTATTTCTGGACTGACAGTGATGCCTTTGTAAACCTCTTTCACCGATCTCTGGATCTGTAAAGACTTAATTAACTGCAAATGCTCACATTCTAAGCATTGTCTTGCATCTTTGAATTTGTCTACATATATGTTTCTGGAACATACCTCTTAATTCATCTGAGGAACGAGCAGTGCTCCGAAAGCTAGTGTTTGAAACAAACCTGTTGGACTTCAACCTGGTGTTGTAAGACTTGTTACTGTTCATTCACAGGGGCTTGGAAAGAGATTCGTAGACAGGAAACTCACAACCAGTCCTCACATCAAATTCTTCTAACACCACTGTTCAAGTTACCAGGACCTGAAGATTATCGACCTTTGTGTGTAAGCATTGAGTTCTATATCATTATCACTCACTGTATAAAAGTCTACCTCCTATCTCCCCTGTAGATCTTGTTCACAATCTTAAATCTGTGAACCGTAATCCTTATACAATCGACTGATGGGAACAGTTTTTAAAACTCTTTTGCTGGGTTTGCTGTTGTCGTTTCTGGTGCCTGGGTCGATGCCGGGTGGTCTGTCCGGCTTCATTTCTTTCTCATGTTTTTGTTGTGGTTGAATCAGCTTGGACCAGTCCATTTAGGATCCAGAACACAATTGAAGTCTCCGCCAAGAATCAATTGATCTGTATCCAGGTCTGGGATGGATTCCAATAATTATTTTTTACAAATGTTTCTATGAGATCCCCTCATTAAAAAAAAAGATAGAGAAGCAGAATTAGCCCATCGAGTTTGCTCTGCCATTCGATCATGGCTGATATGTTTCTCATCCCCGTTCATCTTGTACCTCTCTTGAAATGAATGCGAACGTTGCATTTGCCTTTCTAACTGCCAACTTTCCTTTATTTGTTCTTAGGGTGTGGGTGTTGCCTTGGCCCAATGTTGCTAATCGTAATAATGTTGCTAACTTTGGTTGGCTCTTAATTTGTTGCCCGTTGTGTCTTTACTTCATTTGCTCTGTTTCTATAACCTTTGCTCTAGACTCGCCAGGTATCTTTATGATACCGCCACGAGGTTCAAGTTCAAGTGCTGATCAATAACTCAATACACCAGTTAGTAAGTTTCAAATCAAAACACATTTATTACACACAGTCAATCACTACTCATGCATAAACTCTACATACTAGACTATCTCTAACACTATAAGGCCTATACTTAGCTTTGGAACTGGCCCACCAGGTCAGGGGAACAAATGGCCTTTTGTTCGATTCTGAGTCTGCAGGATTCAAAGCTGGTATAGACTGGTAGCTAGGAGCGCCTATCTCGTAGCGTGCGTTGACTGGAGACTTACTTGGTTGATGCGGCAGCTCGGCAGGTCACTGTCAAGGGTTGTTTCGAGCTGCTGAGTGACCCTGCCAAGAAGGACGAATTGAACTTGGGGACCCTACTTTATAGTCCCCAGGGGCTTCGCGCCAATCGGGGGGGACCCCGTACCTGGTTCCAAGTGATTGGACTACGTTCCGATCACTTGGATCGATTTCTCCAATACTGGAGCTGTTCCCTGATCGCTAGGCGGTTCCTGAGTGTCCGTTGACCTTCCTTTGTCTTTGCTCCTGCTGGCGCCGAGGAGTCTGGCTTGGCCTTATTTCCCTTAAATGTTTCCAATTGTTCCCGGGGATCGCTCATTAATATGCAGATGGATGCTGGTTTCAGTGCTGTCTGGGTTTCTGTAAGCTCTAATACACAGGAAACTTTGCACCTGCTAGTTTTTTTTCCTGGCTTGACTGAATTTCCCTGCATTCTTTGCGGATCTCCAATTTAAGTTGGGATGTGGCCAACCCAGGTGGCTACATAATCAGTTCGCAAAGCATAATTTATATCAAAAATATCCATTTCAATGGCGGGTTTATTACCCAACATGTGTAGCAGTTGAGAATGTGCTCTATCCACATGACAGAAGCTCCTCGCACATGCACAGAGTCCGGCTGTGACTGGAGCATGCGGCGTTCGGGCTGTGACCAGCGCATGTGCAGTGCAGGTTGTCGCTGACGGTGCGAGGAGCGGGAAACAATCGAGCGACTTCCAGGATTGGAGCCGGTGGGTGACTGGGGAGCAATTGAAGCTGCGGAGTGAGCTGGGAGGCTTCATAAATACCCCTTGGAGGCTTCATCTCCCGAGTAAAATGTTAATGGTCCGCGGAGTGAGCTGGGAGGCTTCATAAAGCCCCGTGGAGGCTTCAACTCCCGAGTAAAATGTTAATGGTCCTGTCTTAAACAGCACCGAACAGAGTGAGAGCTGAGTGGTGACAGGCCCGGGTTACCGACCGCCATCTCTACAGAGGACAATGCGCCGCAGGGAAGGGGCTGGTATAGCACAGTGGGCTAAGACAGCTGGCCTGTAATGCAGAACAAGACCAGCAGCGCGGGTTCAATTCCCGTTCCAGCCTCCCCGAACAAGCGCCGGAATGTGGCGACCAGGGGCTTTTCGCAGTAACTTCATTGAAGCCGACTTGTGACAATACGTGATTATTAATATTATTGTGCGCTGCGAGCCTAGACCGGATGCCAACTCTCCCAGATTGACTGGCTGGAGTCTCCAGGATTTTATTTGTGGGAGTCACTGGCTGGGCCAACATTTATTGCCCGTCCCTAATTTCCCTTATACCGAGTGGCATCTCGGAGGGCATTTAAAGAGTCAACCACATTGCTGTGGTTTGGAATCATGTCGGCCAGACCAGGTAAGGATGGCAGATTTTCTTTTCTATTCATTCACGGGATGTGGGTTTTGCTGCCTGGGCCAGCATTCACTGCCCAGCACTAATTGCCCTAGAACTGAGGGCATCTCAGAGAGCATTTTAAGGGTCAACCAGCTGACTGTGGATCTGGAGTCACATGTAGGCCAGACCAGGTAAGGATAGAAGATTTCCTTCACTGAAGGACAGGAGTGAACCAGATGGGTCTTTGCAACAATTGACAATGGTTTCATGGTCATCAGTAAACTTTCAATGAATTCAAATTTTACCTTCTGCCTTGGTGATATTCATGTCTGGGTGTCTGGAAAATCATTGGGACAGTAAAGATTTTTGAACATTTCCCTTCAGTGGATATAAAAATATTGAAAATGGGATAAAGGTTGTTTGGCTGACAGTCAATCACTGTCTTGTGAGGAAATGCTCCTTTTGCTTCCCAATTGGCCGAGGGAGGCAGTGTGTCACAAGGATGGATGTGTTGACCGATTAATGGCTGGAGGATGGGGGCAGGTCATGTGATCAAACCTCCAGGAATACATTTAATCAAAGTTGGTGAGGAGAGAATGTTGTGAATTTCGATCCTAAACTGACAGTGAGGTTTCTGTAAATTTACAGGATAATGGAAGTGGAGGTTTAACAGACGGGATACTCAAACCAAACGTCACATCGCAATCTGACAGAGTCACTCGATTCATCAGAACCTGAATATCAGCAGCATCTGGGTGTGGAAGGTAAAAGGTTTGTCTGTTCTGTCTGTGACGGAAGATTTCAGGTCTCAGTGTGACTGGAAAAGCCACGAGATTCACAAACCCTGGTTAGGCCAAACCTGGAGAACTGTGTTCAGTTCTGGGCAACAAACCTGAGGAAGGAGAGAATGGCCTTGGAGCGAGTGTAGCACAGATTTACCTGAGTGATATCTGAACACCCCGGGGTTAAATTACAAGGCGAGATTGGACAAAAATGTCAGAGTCAGCTGCCTCACAGCGCCGAGGTCCCAGGTTCGATCCTGGCTCTGGATCACTGTCCATGTGGAGTTTGCACGTTCTCCCCGTCTTTGCGTGGGTTTCGCTCCCAAAACCCAAAGATGTGCAGGCTCGGTGGATTGACCACGCTAAATTGCCCCTTAATTGGAAAAAAAGAATTGGGTACTCTAAATTTATTTTTAAAAATAAAAAAAAAACATTATGGGCAGAGAAGGGCATTCGGTCCATTGAGTCCATGCTAGCTCTCTAATCGGCACGGTGGTTAGCACTGTTGCTTCCCAGCGCCAGGGACCCGGGTTCGATTCCCGGCTTGGGTCACTGTCTGTGCGGAGTCTGCACGTTCTCCCCGTGTCTGCTGTGGGTTTCCTCCGGGTGCTGCGGTTTCCTCCCACAAATCCCGAAAGACGTGCTTGTTAGGTGAATTGGACATTCTGAATTCTTCCTCTATATACCCGAACAGGCGCCGGAGTGTGGTGACTTGGGGATTTTCACAGTAATTTCAGTGCAGTGTTAATGTAAGCGTACTTGTGACACTAATAAAGATTATTATTATCTGGAGCAATCCAGTCAGAGTCATTCTCCTGCTCTGTCTCTGTATCCTCACAGGTTTATTTCTCTCAGGTTTCTATCCAATTAAAAAAAAAAGATTTATTGTGTCTGTTTCGAAACTCCATCATCGGCAGCAAGTTTAAGGTCATTGCCACTGGCTGTGTAAAAACATTATTATTATACCTCCTGGACCATTCACATGCATAGATACAGAGCAACGTAGAAAATAGGAGCAGGAGGAGACCATTCGGCCCTTCGAGCCTGCTCCACCATTCATTACGATCAGAGCTGATTAGGCTCAATAGCCTAATCCCGCTTTCCCCCCATATCCTTTGATCTCCTTCGCCCCCAGTGCTGTATCTAACTGCTTCTTGAAAACATGCAATGTTTTGGCCTTCATTAGTTCCTGTGGCAACGAATTCCACAGGCTCACCACTCGCTGGGTGAAGAAATTTCTCCTGATCTCTGTCCGAAATGGTCTACCCCGTATCCTCAGACTGCGACCCCTATTTCTGGACACACACACTATTGGGAACATCCTTCCTGAATCTACTCTGTCTCGCCCTGTTTTTTAAAAAAATATAAATTTAGAGTGCCCAATTCTATTTTTGCAATTAAGGGGCAGTTTTAGCGTGGCCAATCTACCTACCCTGCACATCTTTGGATTTGTAGAGGTGAGACTCACGCAAAACAGGGAGAATGCGCAAACTCCACACAGACAGTGGGCCGGGATCGAACCCGGGTCCTTGGCGACATGAGGCAGCAGTGCTAACCACTGCGCCACCACTTTTTATAGGTTTCTGTGAGAACCCCCCTCATTCTTCTGATGAACTCTAGCGAATACAATCCTAACCGATTCAACCTAATCTGCACATCTTTGAACTGGGAGGAAACCGGAGCACCCGGAGGAAACCCACACAGACACGGGGAGAAAGTGCAAACTCCACACAGTCAGGGTGGGAATTGAACCCTGGTGCTGTGAGGCAGCAGTGCTAAGCACTATGCCACCCTCTGTCTTGCAATCCTCAAGAGGAAAACAAATCCTTATCCCCATCTGAAATGGGTGCCCCCTTATTTTGCAACAGTGACCCCCTTGTTCCAGAGTCTCCCACAAGAGGAAACATCCTCTCCACATCCACCCTGTCAAGACCCCTCAGGATCTTATATAGTTCAATCCAGGTTTTCCCCCAAACTTTAAATCTGTGTCCAGACTGCTTGTACGACCAGTGAATGTAAACAGAGTTTCTTTGTCCACCCGATTGAAACCTGGCATAATCTTGTGTACCTGAATCAAATCTTCCCTCAACCTCCTTTGCTGGAACCATTCTGGTAAATCTCCTCTGCACATTCTCAAGAACCTTGAGATCCTTCCTGAAGAGTTGTAACCAGAGCTTTATAAAGATTCATAGAATAGAATTAGAGCCATAGAATTCCTACAGTGCAGAGGGGGGCCATTCGGCCCATCGGGTCTACACCTATTCTCTGAAAGGACACCATGCCTAGGCCCACACTCCTACCCTGTCCCTGTAACCCCATAGCCCCACCTAACCTGCACATACCCTGACACTAACGGGCAATTTATCAAGGCCAATCCACCTAACTTGCTCTTCTTTGAACTGTGGGAGGAAACCTGAGCACCGGGTGGAAACCCACGCAGACACGGGAAGAAAGTGCAAACTCCACACAGACAGTCGCCAAGTCAGGAATTGAACCCTGGTCTTTGGTGCTGTGAGGCAGTCGTGCTAATCACCACCAGAAGCATAGTTTTGGTGTCAATATTACTGTTTATGAAGCTCAAGATCGAATTTGCTTTGCCAACTACTCTCTTAATATGTCTTGTAGATACACAAAACCCCTCTTCACCTCTTTCTCTCTCCTCCCAAAGAGGTCAGTTGGGTTTTTATGACAATCCAGCAGTTTTCATGGTCACTTTTTCCCAGTGCCGGCCCCACAAATGACCAGATTCATTCAGGTAAATTTCACAACCTCACCAACCTCTCACTCCCTATTTTCTGTTTTCAATCCATTTCACAGGGTGGTCGAAGGGGAGGCTTCAAAGTCTGGAGAATCAAACCAAGCTCACATCAAGATCTGACAGAGTTCTCAATTTATCATACCCTGAACATCATCGGAATATCATTGAACATGGAAGGAGAAAGCATTGTTCACAGTGCGGGGAAACCGTACACGTGTTGTGTGTGTGGACGAGGATTCAGCCGATCATCAGGCCTCACAAGCCACAAATGCAGTTGCACTGAGGAGAAACCGTGGAAATGTGCAGACTGTGGGAAAGGATTCACTGTCCCATCCAAGCTGGAAATTCATCGACGCAGTCACACTGGGGAGAGACCATTCACCTGCTCCAAGTGTGGGAAGGGATTTACTAAGTCATCCCACCTGCTGAGTCACCAGCGAATTCACACGGATGAGAGACCGTTTCAATGTCCAGACTGTGGGAAGTGCTATAAAGGTTCTGCGGAACTGATGCGCCATCAACGTGTTCACACTGACGAGAGACCGTTCAGGTGCTCTCATTGCGGGACTGGGTTCAGACGATCATCTGACCTCACTGTACATCAGCGAAGTCACACTGGCGAGAGGCCATTCACCTGCTCCAAGTGTGGGAAGGGATTTACTATTTCAGCCCACCTGCTGAATCACCAGCGCGTTCACACTGATGAGAGACCGTTTCAATGTCCAGACTGTGGGAAGTGCTATAAAAGTTCTGGGAATCTGACAAGCCATCAACGTGTTCACACTGACGAGAGACCGTTCAGGTGCTCTCACTGTGGGACTGGGTTCAGACGATCATTTCACCTTACTGCACATCAGCAAATTCACACTGGGGAGAGGCCATTCACCTGCTCCAAGTGTGGGAAGGGATTCACTCAGTCATCCGCTCTCTCCACACACCAGCGAATTCACACTGGGGAGAGACCATTCGCCTGCTCCGAGTGTGGGAAGGGATTCACTCAGTCATCCACCCTGCAGAACCATTATCGAATTCACACTGGGGAGAGACCATTCGCCTGCTCCAAGTGTGGGAAGGGATTCACTCAGTTATCCCACCTGCTGAGACACCAACGAGGCCACAAGTAACCATAGTGATTGGATTTTGCTGTTACTCACATTCAGGACTGAACCATGTTCATTTGGGTCTCTTTCTGCTGATAACAAACTCCAGCCTATTTACAGGGGCTAATATTCTGGCTAAAAGTCAAATAAATTAGATTTGTGAGAAATACGCAGTGTGTTGAAACTTTTTAATATCTCTGACACAATGAAATGAAAAATGAAAATCGCTTATTGTCACAAGTAGGCTTCAAATGAAGTTACTGTGTAAAGCCCCTAGTCGCCACATTCCGGCGCCTGTTCGGGGAGGCTGTTACGGGAATTGAACCGTGCTGCTGGCCTGCCTTGGTCTGCTTTCAAAGCCAGCGATTTAGCCCTGTGCTAAACAGCCCCTGTTAGTTAGTTCCTTTTGAAATACCCTCGCTCTCCCCCGAGTCTTCCATCCTCACCTCCAACAAGAAGTGTGAGGAGCTTGTGGAGCATCTTTGTGACTGAGATGGAGTAAATCCGATCAGCTGTCTCTGCTGCTTCCCTACCTTCCATGAGCCCACCGGACCAAATTGTCTCTAAATTTCATCCTTTCCCGAGCCCTGAACCCACATCTTTCTCTAGTTTCTCTCCCATCTCCCCTCATGCCCTCACAGAGCTCATCTTGTCCATGAGACCCAGCTGCTGCTCCATCGACCCTATTCCCACTGAGCTACTGATCAGCCAACTACCCTGTGTCCATGGATGTTGTCAACATTTCTCTCTCTTCAGGTACTGTCCCTCTGTCCTTCAAATCTGCCATCATCACCCCCTCCTCAATAAAACAAACCCTTGACCCTGCCATCCTTACAAATTACTGCCCCATCTTCAACCTCTCTCCAAACTCTTTGAACATGTTGTCACCTCCCAAATCCTTGCCTATCTTTCCCAGAACTCCCATGTCTGAATCCCTTCAATCTGGTCTCTGCCCTGTCACAGTCGTGAAATACAAGAAACAATCAGAACCTCACCCGGAGAGAAAGACAGACAATCCGGGAACTTGGCTCCAATACGGATATGTTCATAACCAGAAGACAAGGGTAGGAGCACAGTCATTATCGAGAGACAACAATACCTGCTGGAGACAGACAGACAATAGAACAACACAAATCACAACACCAAGCTACCTAGACCCATATGCCCGAGACAGGAAGGAGAATTGGAGACAGACTGGAAGAACACAGACTCCAGACACATTAACCAAAAACAGATGGGAATATCTGAGGGGACAACAGATAGGACCAAGGAGGTTCTACCTGCTCCTTAAAATATCCAAACACAGAATAATAATTTTTATTACTGTCACAAGTAGGCTTATATTAACACTACGTGAAGTTACTGTGAAAAGCCCCCAGTCAACATACTCCGGCGCCTGTTTGGGTACACCGAGGGAGAATTCACAATGTCCAATTCACCTAACAAGCGCATCTTTCGGGACTTGTGGGAGGAAACCTGTGCAGACACTGGGAGAAAGTGCAGACTCCGCACAGACAGTGACTCAAGCGAGAATTGAACTCGGAACCCTGGCACTGTGAAGCACAGTGCTAACCACTGTGCCGCCATCAGGGAAGTACCACCAGGCAGACCCATCGGATCAGACAGTGAGAGAGAAAATCCTGCCGAATCATTCAATTTACAGTGCAGAAGGAGGCCATTCGGCCCATCCAGCCTCCACCGGACCTTGGAAAGATAACCTTACTTAAGCGCATGCCTCCACCCTATTAAGGGGCATCTTGACAAAATACATGAAAGGATGGGAATAGAGGGATACCGACCCCGGAAGCATAGAATATTTTAGTTCAGATGGGCAGCATGATCGATGCAGGCTTGGAGGGCCGAAGGGCCTTTTCCTGTGCTGTACGTTTAGCTATTCTTTGTTCTTTGTTTATCCCCGTAACCCAGTAACGTCACCTAACCTTTCTTTGGACACTAAGGGGCAATTTCGCGGGGCCAATCCACCTAACCTGCACATCTTTGGACAGTGGGAGAAAACTGGAGCACCCGGAGGGAACCCACACAGACACAGGGAGAATGTCCAAACTCCACACAGTCACCCAAGGCCAGAATAGCTGAAACATCAACACACTGCTCCTGGTAGTTGATGGTGTAGTGGTTCAATAAATATAATTAGTGGATTGAAAAGGTGTGCAATATAGAGTAAAAACTGAATATGCTAGATGCTAGATTAACTCAACAGGTCTGGCAGCATCATAGAATCCCTAAAGTGCAGAAGGAGGCCATTCGGCCCATCGAGTTTGCACCAACACTACACAAGAGCTCCCCACCCAGGCGCACTTCCCCCAACCTCTCCCCATAACCCCACTTCACCATTGGACTCTAAGGAACTGTTATAACCTGCCTACTTACCATTGGCTGGGGACTAATGACTATCCGACAATCCTGTGGGAGTATGAGCTTCCCCAATGAGGGGGGCGGAGAAACCACTAGTAAACTCCGAGTGTAAATAAAGCTGGCCAGTTCAGGAATCAGCAGGAAGGAGTATGTAGCAAGGGAAGTTACTGCTACTGTTATGTATATATGTTATAGTAAATAAATGTTATTACTTTGTATCCTTAAAACTCGTGCTGGATTCTTCGTGGCCCTTACAAAACTGGCGACGAGGGTTAAACTGAATAGCTGTCTACACTGCTGAAGCCACCTCCCTGGATTTTTGTTGGATACAGGTTGGAAGTTGTTTTCTATTGTACCAAGCCTCTGTACGGACGTTTGGATGCTGCGCTGGAAAGCTGGAACCAGTACACACAACGGATGCGTTACTATTTCCGGGCAAACATCACCGAAAACGAGCGGCAGGTGGTCATATTGCTCACTGCCTGCGACCCGCATACGTTTGGGGTGATTAGGAGCCTTACGTACCCAGCTGCGCCGGACACCAAAACGTTTGATGAACTTGTGAATATAGTGGGGCAACATTTTAACCCAACCCCGTCCACGATAGTCCAGCGTTACTGGTTTAATACCGCTGAGAGGACCCCTGGAGAATCCCTTGCCGATTTTCTATCCAGGCTACGCAGGATTGCGGAGTACTGTGACTATGGTGAGACCATGTCAGAAATGTTACTCGACCGTTTGGTTTGCGGTATAAACAATGCGGCCACCCAGAGAAAGTTGTTAGCGGAGCCAACATTGACTTTTCAACAGGCCATTCAAATAATATTGTCCCGAGAGAGCGCAGAGCGAGGAGTACAGGAGCTACAGGGATTGGAAGTACATGCCTTGGGGCGCAACCCTTTCCATCCGAAAAAGTCTCCCCCGCACTCCTGCGGTACCTTGGGCGAGGCAACGTCCGGACCGACGCCAGTGGCCGTCGGACATTCCTCCCCGAAGGGAGCCTTCTCCAGAGCCAATGGATGAGGAGCCATGTTCGTGTCAGACTTGTAGGCGCCGACCCCGTCACGGACGGCGGTCCTGGGGACGCCAGAGGCACCGTCGTTCCGACCGAAACTGGGATCAGCCCAGGGGCCGTAACTGGGACCAGCCCAGAGGCCGTACCTTCCATGTGGATGAACCTGCGGCAACTACTCCTGAGGACGTGGAGACGGAGGACGGCTGCCTGCAGCTGCATTGTGTGGCAGCTCCCCGTGTGGCCCCCATTAAGGTGACAGTACGGGTCAATGGTCACCCGCTTGAGATGGAGTTGGATACTGGCGCAGCGGTCTCCGTGATCGCCCAGAGGACATTCAACCGCATCAAGCAGGGTATACAGACCCTTACATTAACCGACCCACAGGCCAGGTTGGCCACCTACACGGGGGAACCACTGGACATTGCAGGAACTACAATGACCCCTGTTGTCTATGGACGCCAGGAGGGGCGTTTCCCACTTATCGTGGTGCGCGGCCATGGGCCCAGCCTGTTGGGTCGGGACTGGTTGCGCCATTTGCGGTTGCAATGGCAGCACATCCTCCAAACAGTTTCTGAAGGGTTGACTGAGGTGCTAGGACAATACCCAGATGTATTCCAGCCTGGTTTGGGGAAAATAAAAGGGGCCGTAGCCCATATCCAAGTTGAACCAGGAGCCACGCCGCACTATTTCCGGGCGCGCCCAGTGCCTTACGCCTTGCTCGAGGAGGTAGAAGGGGAGCTCACTCATTTGGAGAGTTTGGGTATTATCAGGCCCGTCCGTTTTGCTGACTGGGCAGCACCAATTGTACCTGTAATGAAGCCAGATGCCACAGTTCGCTTGTGTGGCGACTATAAACTTACAGTGAATACGGTTTCCCGACTCGACCGATATCCAATGCCTCGCATAGAGGATCTCTACGCGAAACTTGCAGGTGGACTCTCGTTCACAAAATTAGATATGAGTCACGCCTACCTGCAGTTGGAGCTGGACCCTGCCTCCTGACCATATGTAACGATTAATACACACCGGGGCCTGTATGAATATACACAGTTGCCATTTGGAGTATCCTCTGCCTGCGCAATTTTTCAACGTGTTATGGAGGGCATTTTGAGAGGTTTACCACGTGTGGCTGTCTACGTTTTGATTACAGGGACGTCAGAGCAAGAACATTTGGAAAATCTGGAGGCTGTCCTTAGACGCCTTTCGGAGGCTGGAGTCCGTTTACGTCGCACAAAGTGCGTATTTCAGGCAAAGGAAGTAGTCTACCTAGGTTATCGGGTGGACCGCGAAGGTCTGCACCCCGTCGCAGAGAAGGTGCGTGCGATTCAACATGCCCCCCGCCCCGACTGACACTTCGCATCTTCGTTCTTTTCTCGGTCTCGTAAACTATTACGGGAAGTTCCTCCTCAATCTGGCAACTACGCTGGCCCCTTTGCACCTTCTGCTAAAGAAAAATCACACCTGGGTTTGGGGTCAGCCGCAAGAAACTGCTTTCCGGCGGGTAAAGCAACAATTGACGTCGTCTGGGTTACTAACCCACTATGATCCTGGAAAGCCTTTGCTCGTCACATGTGATGCATCCCTGTATGGTATTGGGGCCGTCCTGTCCCACAAGATGGAGAATGGGGCCGAGCGACCGATAGCTTTCGCCTCCCGCACATTGACTGCAGCGGAGAAAAAGTACGCGCAGATCGAGAAGGTGGGCCTGGCGGTGGTTTTTGCGGTGAAACGCTTCCACCAGTACGTGTATGGCCGCCATTTCACTATCGTGACTGATCATAAGCCCCTGCTGGGACTTTTCAGAGAGGATAAGCCAATACCGCCCATTGCTTCTGCACGGATCCAGCGCTGGGCTTGGTTGCTTGCTGCATACGAGTATTCTCTGGAGCACAAACCAGGTACGCAGATAGCAAATGCCGACGCACTGAGCCGATTGCCTTTATCGACCGGCCCCATGTCGACCCCCACGACCGGTGAGGTTGTTGCAACCCTAAATTTTATGGACACCTTGCCTGTCACGGCATCACAAATCCGTGAGTGGACCCAGACGGAGCCAGTCCTGTCAAAGGTTCGGCACATAGTCCTGTATGGTGGGCAGCATAGACAGCTCCCAGGCGAGTTGCGGGCATTTTCCTCCAAGCTGTCAGAATTCAGCGTGGAAGACGGTATCCTCTTGTGGGGGACGCGTGTGATTGTCCCGGAAAAAGGCCAGGAGCTGAGACTATCAGACTTGCACAATGGGCATCCAGGCGTGACCAAAATGAAAATGTTTGCCCGGAGTTATGTCTGGTGGCCAGGCCTCGACACCGACATTGAGAAGGTGGCCCAAAACTGCTCCATTTGCCAGGAGCATCAGAAGCTTCCGCCGGCCGCGCCCCTACATCACTGGGAATGGCCAGGGCGGCCTTGGGCATGCTTACATGCAGATTTCGCAGGCCCTTTTCAAGGATCCACGTTCCTTCTACTAATTGACGCCCAGTCCAAATGGCTAGAGGTGCATAAGATGCAGGGGACAACGTCCTGCGCAACAATTGAAAAGATGCGTTTATCGTTTAGTACGCATGGCCTCCCCGAGGTGCTGGTCACGGATAACGGCAATCCATTCACGAGTGAGGAGTTTGCGAGGTTCACGAAGATGAACGGCGTCCGCCATATCCGCACTGCCCCTTACCACCCGGCTTCAAATGGGTTGGCAGAGCGCGCAGTGCAGACATTCAAAAGAGGCCTAAAGAAGCAGTCTTCCGGATCAATGGACACGAGACTGGCTCGCTTTTTGTTTACGTACAGGACCACCCCCCATGCAGTGACTGGGGTAGCTCCCGCAGTACTCCTAATGGGCCGGAGACTTCGCACCCGCCTTAGTATGGTTTTCCCGGACATTGGCGCAAAAGTACGCCGCACACAAGAACGGCAGGGACAGGGATTTTCTCGGCATCGGCTGATTCGGCAGTTTGCGCCCGGTGACCCTGTGTTTGTTCGGAATTTTGCTGGTGGTGCCCAATGGGTTCCTGGTGTAATCTTTCGCCAAACGGGCCCTATATCTTACCAAGTGCAAGCCCAGGGTCGTCTCCAGCGAAAACATGTAGACCACGTTCAGTCCAGAAGACCATCCCCTCAAAAGATTCCCCGCCCCCGGAGCTCATTTCAACAGCCGCAGAGACCAGAGACAAGGGAAGGTAGTCCTCACAATCTTCCACTGGTGCCTCACTCGAAGCCTGCGCAGGTCGTTACGGCACCGAATGGAGATAGAGACGCTGACATGACGGAGGCAGCAGACTCTGACTCCGAGATGGAGACACAGGATGCATCAGAGGGGGAATCCTCGGGTCCACGGGCCGTGGATGTACAACCGCGCCGTTCATCACGGAAGCGCCGGTCTCCGTCTCGTTACACGCCGCCTGATCCAGCGCCACGTGCAAATGGTGTCCGGCCTGTGGCCAAACGAGTCTGACGCCCTCCTTCGCCAGGAACCTCGGTGGATTCCTTGGACTTTGGGGGGGAGGGATGTTATAGCCTGCCTACTTACCATTGGCTGGGGAGTAATGACTATCCGACAATCCTGTGGGAGTATGAGCTTCCCCAATGAGGGGGCGGAGAAACCACTAGTAAACTCCTAGTATAAATAAAGCTGGCCAGTTCAGGAACCAGCAGGAAGGAGTATGTAGCAAGGGAAGTTACTGCTACTGTTATGTATATATGTTATAGTAAATAAATGTTATTACTTTGTATCCTTAAAACTCGTGCTGGATTCTTCGTGGCCCTTACAAAAGGAACAATTTAGCAAAGCCAATCCACCAAACCGGCACATATTTGGACTGTGAGAAAACTGGAGCACCCGGAGGGAACCCACACAGACACGGGGAGAATGTACAAACTGCACACAGTCACCCAAGGCCGGAATTGAACCCAGGTCGCTGGCGCTATGTGGCAGCAGTGCTAACCACTGTGCCACATCTGTTGCGAGAGAAACAGAGTTAACGTTTGTTGTTCCTTGTTGTAACAGTTCTGTAGAAGGGTGAATGGACTCTAATTTAAAGTCCATTGAAGTGGAAAGTGTTTTACTCAGAGGTTTGACACAGGAAGAACTTTTAGTCTGTGTGAAGCTCAATCTTCACTTACACAAAGCCCGCAGTCTGATTGGCTGGAGGACCAGAGTACATCCGGTCTTCCAAATCCTCCCATTGGTCGACATCGCTCAGGCAGGAAATAAGGTTTTGGAACCCGGGTCCATGTGGCCAATGGGAAGAACTCAAAATGATACAGATTCTCAGCCAATGAGGGAGATCTGGGATCAGCCCCGCCCCTCATTCACTCCGATTGGTTAGAAGACCAGCTCGACCTTTACGAAATGAGTGTTTATCAAATAGCTGCAGTGATATCAGAGTGTGGGTGGAGCTGGGCTGTCTGTCTTCACTGCAGCTATTTGATAAACACCCATTTCTTAAAGGTACATTCACTACAGCTATTTGATAAACACACAGTTCTTAAAGGTACTCTCACATAACAATTCTGAATTCTCCCTGTGTACCTGAACAGGCACCGGAATGTGCTGACTAGGGGCTTTTCACGGTAACTTCATTGCAGCGTTAATGTAAGACTACTTGTGACAAAGATTAGGATTGTAAAAAAAAATATTCCGGCAAATTTCCATCCCGCCCGTGATGATTTGCACGGGAATATGACCCCGACAAATGGGATGAAGCCAAATCTTTAAAAGTCAAAGTCTTTATTTCAAATTATTGCCGTGCTGTCAGGGGAAAGGGTTAACTTCTCTGCTTGTTTACAAAAGGGAGGAGGGAAACATTTGCAAATTTCCCACAGCTTGTGAGCTCCAAAACATAACTTCAAGGCTGAAGTTTATCTTCAGAGATTGAAACGTTTTGGTGCCTTTTCCAATTGTACCAGTAAATTGTGATTCACACTGAAAGGTTCACTTTCATTCAGTAATTAGAACATTTCACTTTCTCAGCACTGACACTTTAGATCAAATCCCAATTGTTCTCTTCCCTTGTAGCTGGTGTGTGGAGAAGATCATGTTCACTGTAGATCTGTCAGCACAGAAACCGCACTGTGCTTCTGGATACACTCAGTCTGCAAGTAGATGAATCTTTTAAACATCACCCAAGTGAAGGTCTTCCCCTGACTCTAAGGAGTGAGATGTCCCTGTAGTTGATGCTGTCTCCTCTGTCACTGCAGTTTTTATTGCATCACACATGTTCCGTGGACCAGTCTCACAGCCCAAAAGAGGAGGGCAGGAAGGTGTGACAGTCGATGGGACTTTGTGTGTGAGCAGTTCAGCTGGAATTCCATCCTTGCCGGGCACCTTTCTGCTTGCTCAGCAATCAATGGCCTTTTCCAGCTCAAATGATGAGGGTTCCTTGTCCAACTCAACCAGGACAGGAAGCTGCAGGAGAGTCAAACAGAGACTGGGCGATGCCCTTCTCACAGGGGTGCAGCTCACTGTTGTGTTCAACCCAGCTCCTCCTCACTCTCTCACCATGACTGACACTGAGCATGCTCAGAGCACACACCCACACTGCACCTGTGGACTGGCCTCGTACACTCACTGATCGGGAATTTTCTGCAGCACGGGGGATTCTGGGTAACGCAGCCGCCATAGAGCCATTAGTAAACAGGAAGATTCTATTTCCCAGTTAGCAAAAACAGAGGATCCACAGTTAGGCAAGATGCTGGGCATGAAGCACAATGAGAGGTTTGGATACTTTATTTAATACAGAAGCACATTATTCTGACATCACTTAGACATGGGCAGCAAGCAGGCTGATCTACAGTATGTACAGTATATACAACACCTGGGACACGGTAAATAATCTCATCAAATCAGTGATAGGTTTGTTTACTGTTCATAATTGTGACTGGGTCACACTCACGATTCATGCAAAATGCAACTCCCCAGGTTTTTTGACCCACTCCCTCCTGACCAGTTTTCACTCCATCTGCCTTAGTTTTTATCCAGCCATGTATGTTCAGCTCACACTGCCCAACAACCAGCCTCTCCTGCACAGGGTTTCCATCACCAAAAATCTGTCCTGATCCACCCACATCGACGCTACCACCAAGAAAGCACAACAGTGCCTATACTTCCTCAGGAAACTAAGGAAATTTGACATGTCCACACTGACTCTTACCAACTTTTACAGATGCACCATAGAAAGCATCCTATCTGGCTGCATCACAGCCTGTTATGGCAACTGCTCGGCCCAAGACCGCAAGAAACTTCAGAGAGTAGTGAACACAGCTGAGTCCATCACACAAACCTGCCTCCCATCCATTGACTCTATCCACACCTCCTGCTGCCTTGGGAAAGCGGGCAGCATAATTAAAGACCCCTCCCACCAAGCTTACTCACTCTTCCAACTTCTCCCATCGGGCAGGAGATACAAAAGTCTCAGAACACGCACAAACAGATTGAAAACAGCTTCTTCCTCGCTATTACCAGACTCCTAAACAACCCTCTTATGGACTGACCTGATTAATACTACACTCCTGTATGCGGCACTCAATGCCTTTGTTTATATATTTACATTGTGTACCTTGGGTTGCCCTATTATGTATTTTCTTTTTAGTTTACTTTCTTTTCATGTACAAAATGATCTGTTTGAGCTGCTCGCAGAATAATACTTTTCACTGTACCTCGGTGCACGTGACAATAAACAAATCCAGTCCATATCGAAGGAGCAATCTGCCTCTCTTGCATTGGTGCACTGCATTTCCCTCATAACACAGTGGCAAAGAAAGATGACAGAACAGAATGAAGGTACTCAACAAACTGTATCTGTGCCAACTTTCTGCAACTGTCACAATCCCCTGTCATTGGCCCTGAACTCTGCAGATATTTTTCTCCTCAAAAGATACGAACAGATGAGCAAGGAGCTGGAGTTGGCTATTCAGCCCCGTCTGCTCCACCATTTAATAAGCTCATGGCTGATCTGATAGTAAGATAGTTGTCCAATTCTCTTTTCAAGGCATCAATTGAATCTGCCTCCATCATATTTTCGAGCAGTGCATTCATGATCCCACATGCAGCACAGAATGTTTTTCTTCACATCCTGTAAGACATAGGAACAGAATTAGGCCACTCGGCCCATCAAATCTGCTCCGCCATTCATTCATGGCTGATATTTTTCTCATTTCCATTCTCCTGCCTTCTCCCCATAACCCCTGATCCCCTTATTCATCAAGAACCTATCTATCTCTATCTTAAAGACACTCAGTGATTTGGCCTCCACGGCATTCTGGGGCAAAGACTTCCACAGATTCACCACCCTCTGGCTGAAGAAATTCCTCCTCATCTGTTTTAATTCCTCCTCATGACCTGAGGAAGGAACTGTGCCCCTAAAGCTGGTGAGTCGAAACAAACCTGTTGGACTTTAACTTGGTGTTGTAAGACTTCTTATTCTGTTTTAAAGGATCGCCTCTTTGGTCTGAGATTGTCTTCTGCTTCTAGTTTTTTATACAAGTGGAAACATCTTCTCCATGTCCACTCTACCCAGGCCTCGCAGTATCCTGTAGGTTTTAATAAGATCCCCCCATATCCTTCTAAACTCCAACGAGTACAGACCCAGAGTCCTCAACCACTCCTCATATGACAAGCTCCATTCCAGGGATCATTCTTGTAAACCTCCTCTGGACCCTTTCGAAGGCCAACACGTCATTTCTTAGAAATCGGGACCAAAACTGCTCTTAATACTCCAAATGGGGTCTGATCAGAGCCTTATACAGCCTCAGAAATACATCCCTGGTCTTGTATTCTAGCCCTCTCGACATGAATACA
Source organism: Scyliorhinus torazame (assembly GCF_047496885.1). NCBI lineage: Eukaryota > Metazoa > Chordata > Chondrichthyes > Carcharhiniformes > Scyliorhinidae > Scyliorhinus > Scyliorhinus torazame. The sequence continues at coordinate 114,145,674 of NC_092711.1, forward strand.
TTGCATTTGCCTTCCTAACTGCCGATGAACCTGCACATTAACCTTTTTTAAAAACATTTTAAAAAATAATTTAGAGTACCCAATTCATTTTTTCCAATTAAGGGGCAATTTAGCGTGGCCAATCCACCTACCCTGCACATCTTTGGGTTGTGGGGGCGAAACCCACGAAAACACGGGGAGAATGTGCAAACTCCACACGGACTGACCCAGAGCTGGGATCGAACCTGGGACCTCGACGCCGTGAGGCTGCAGTGCACCTGCACATTAACCTTTTTTTTCTTTTTAAATTTAGAGTACCCAATTATTTTTTCCAATTAAGGGGTAATTTAGCATGGCCAATCCATCTAACTTGCACATCTTTGGGTTGTGGGGGTGAAACCCACGCAGACACGGGGAGAGCATGCAAACTCCACATGGACAGTGACCCAGGGCCGGGATTCAAACCTGGGTCCTCAGCGCTGTAAGCAGCAATGCTAACCACTTGCACGTTAACCTGAAGAGAATCGTGAACAAGGTCTCCCAAGTCCCTCTGTGCTTGATTTCCTCAGCATTTTCCCATTTAGAAAATAGACTATGCTTCCATTTCTCCTTCCAAAGTGCATAACCTCACACGTTTCCACATTGTATTCCATCTGCCACTTCTTTGCCCACTCTCCTAGCCTTGCTCAGCATTGCTTGTTTTTCTAATCACTTTAAATGACTGCCCTCTGTTTGTAACCTTCCCCTAAATATGACTTGATAAATCGAACGTCTATTGCAGATCCTTAGTTTTAATGTGGTCAAATGCCTTTCCATTTGAGAACTGTTCGATAAAGTTATTAGAATTATTTGTAGCTGGGGCAGGACGTGGAGCAGTGGTTAGCACTGGGACTACAGCGCTGAGGACCCGGGTTTGAATCCCGGCCCTGGGTCACTGTCCGTGTGGAGTTTGCACATTCTCCACGTGTCTGCATGGGTTTCACCCCCACAACCCAAAGATGTGCAGGTCAGTTGGATTGGCCAGGCTAAATTGCCCCTTAATTGGAAAAAACAATAATAATTGGGTACTCTGAATTTTTTTTTTTTTTTTAAAGGATTATTTGAAGCTTCCCCACCAATCAGCTTTTTCCATGATCCTGAAGTGACCTTATTTTTATCGGGAGTTAACTGAAGTGTTTTCCTAACCTCTCATTATCTAAATTTCCATTCACCATTTTTCTGTCCACCTGACCCAGTCCGTGGCTTTCTCCCTCATTGTCTAAAACACATGAGCAACTTTTGTATAATCCTGATGCATATTTAAGTCTAAATCATTGATGTAAAACGGAATATTGTGGAGCCCCACTGGAAACAGACGTCCAGGCATCATTCAGTCCTGGATGTGGCTAACAGCAGCAACAACAGCTGAATCCAAACCCTGCTGTTGCCTGTGAACTTGCTGATGTTTGACTGAGTGAATCTCCTCCCACACACGGAGCAGTTAAACAGCCTCTCCCCAGTATCGCTCCCACAGTAGTACAGTGGCTAGCACTGTTGCCTCACAGCTCCAGGGTCCCAGGTTTGATTCCCGGCTTGGGTCACTGTGCAGAGTCTACGCGTTGTCCCAGTGTCTGTGTGGGTTTCCTCCGGGTCCTCCGGTTTCCCTCCACAGTTCAAAGATGTGCAGGTTAGATGGGTTGGCCATGCTAAATTGCCCTTAGTGTCCAAAAAGGTGAGGTGGGGTTATGGGTTAGGTTGGAGGTATGGGCTTAAGTCGGGTGCTCTTTGTAAGGGCCGGTGCACTCGATGGGCCAAATGCCCTCCTTTTGCACTGTAAATGCTATGATTCTGTTTCAGTGTGAACTCGCTGGTGTTTCTGCAGATTTGATTTACTTTTAAATCTGTTTTCACAGTCAGAACTTTTAAAAGATTTCTGATCAGTGTGAACAAGTTGGTGTGAAGTCACTTGGGATGACTTGAGTAAATTTCTTGTCACACACGGGGCAAGTGAATGGTCTCTGTCCAGTGTGAACTCGCTGGTGTTGCAGAAGCTGCAATGAACATGGGAATCTCTTCTCACACACGGAGCAGGTGAATGGCCTCTCCCCAGTGTGAGTGCGTTGATGTACCAGTAAATTCTTTCTACTTTTAAAGCTCTTCTCACAGTCAGCATATTTAAAAGGTCTCTGATCATTACGAACAAGTTGGTGGTCAGGAGGTGTGATGACCGAGTGAATCCCTTCCCATACACGGAGCAGGCGAACGGCCTTTCCCCAGTGTGAATACGTCGATGAGTTTCCAATTCAGACGGGTAATTGAATCCCATCTCACAGTCCCCACATTTCCACGGTTTCTCCATGGTTATCGACAAGTTATCAGGTGTAGGTGGGATGCAGATTTTAAGTCATTTTCAGATCAGCCGTGAAGTTATTAAATGGTGGAACAGGCTCACGGGGCTGAATGTCCAATTGCTGCTTCTTGATTCCTTTTGTGCGAATGTCCTTATGTCTCTCCAACTTGGATCATCAGTTGAAGCCGGAGTACGGTGTCTCCCTGTTGTAAATGCTGCAATTTAATTTCAGGCTGTGTGATTGGTTAAAGCTGGTCTCTCTCTCAAATCGCTCCTCTCGAATCTACTGATAATTTAAAAGATTTCTATCAGGCTACTGTTTAATTTGTTGTTTTTGATAGAAAAAAGGCCCCACCCCATTAAATATTTCCTGAGAGTTGTCATCTCTCATTTTACAAAGTCATCACTGTCAATGCAGCATAGAATTTGCAAAGAAACAAACCTTTCTGTTGGGTTCAGTTTGTTGTGTGTAAATTCTCCAATTCTAACCCCCTGTCAAAGGAGTTTACAAAAGCCATCACTGGCAGTCCAGGATAGAAATTCTGAAGAAACAATTCTAGTTTCTCTGGAACATTTTTTCCTCTGTTGTTCCCCCAAAGCTGTAAATCCCCGTCCCACACACTCTCCCTCCTCCCTGGGCTGAAATCCGAACCCATCTCACCATCTTTCCTCCACTCCGTTTTCTCCCTCCCTCTCCTCTGCCTGGGTTCAGTTCTCCAGCTCCCGTCTGCAGACTAACAATAAAATCAATGGGTCTTATTGGGGGTTTGGGTCCTCCAGCAAGTGTTTGTGAATCCTCCCCGCCCACGTGCCAGGGTTTCCTTCCTTGCCAGAGATCAGAGTCCTCATTGATTTGAGTGCAAAGTGTAAGCTCTTATTTATTGTTTACCCTCCCCCATCCTCTGATGTGAACCATCCTCCAGTGTCTGAAGCAGGATGGTGCCCGTTAACCTGGGCCTGTTCCCGGGAGGGAGAAGCCCCGCAGCTGCAAACCAGGGAGCTGACAATGATTGTGAACACAGTAAGACGTCTTACAACACCAGGTTAAAGTCCAACAGGTTTGTTTCGATGTCACTAGCTTTCGGAGCGCTGCTCCTTCCTCAGGTGAATGGAGACATATGTTCCAGAAACATACATGTAGACAGATTCAAAGATGCCGGACAATGCTTGGAATGTGAGCATTAGTAGGTGATTACATTTTTACAGATCCAGAGATGGGGTAACCCCAGGTTAAAGAGGTGTGAATTGTGTCAAGCCAGGACAGTTGGTAGGATTTCGCAGGCCAGATGGTGGGGGATGAATGTAATGCGACATGAATCCCAGGTCACGGTTGAGGCCGCACTCATGTGTGCGGAACTTGGCTATAAGCTTCTGCTCGGCGATTCTGCGTTGTCGCGCGTCCTGAAGAACGCTTACCCGTAGATCAGAGGCTGAATGCCCTTGACTGCTGAAGTGTTCCCCGACTGGAAGGGAACATTCCTGCCTGGTGATTGTCGCGTGATGTCCAGTCATTCGTTGTCGCAGCGTCTGCATGGTCTCGTCAATGTACCTTGACTGAAGCTCCAGAACCCTCAGGGGTAGTGGTCCAAAGCTGCAACGCATCCTCGAGTAAAGAAATCCCTCCTCATCTCAGCTATCTCTCCATTTTCCTGCCAATTCCCCATAACTCTCGACACTTATTGAAATTCATTCATTCCTTTGTCACCTCAAACCTTAGCTACACAATGTTCCCCTTGCTAGCCTCTCAGATTCAACTCCACACAAGGTCATGTCAAAATCTGCTGCTTGTGAGCGCATTCACACTAATACCTGTTCGCCCCAAACCAGGAGTGACCAAATTCACTGGAGAAAACGGGACATCTTGGGGTGGGAGGTGCTGATGACAAAACCATTGATGGGGGAATGGGAGAAACCTGTTGAGACTGAAGATTGTGGAAATTGGAGACATGTGGGTTTATCAGGGGTATCAAGTGCACACCATTTACATGGTAAAGGAGGCCCAAGAGCTGTCCTGTATTTTCTGTAAATTAGTAATTTAAACAAGTAGTAATAATAAAGGCATGATGCATAGAAAGGGTATACAGTGTTCCTTAAAAGAATACAGTACTACCACTATTATCTGACATAATTAGATCAAAAATGCACAAATGTTAGCCTTGCTTTTATGGTAAAGCGTTTGCCTAGATACAGAAAGAAGGCAAGTACAAAATAAATAACATTTAATTTAATGATTTTAGGTCTGGCAAACTTATATTATCTCCAACAGAATGAGATTCATGTTTGTCAACCGTGCAATGAGGTGACATGTTGTGCAGGGCTTCACCTCATGAGAGATCTGGCTGATAAACAAGATGCCAGGTAGTACTGACTGTCCCAACATGTCATGCAAAATCTATTAAGATAAAGTAAACAATGATAGGGCGTGCAATACTGTGAGTGAACCCCCATGTGGTTTCCACAATTGTCAAAGTCATTATTGCATTCATAAACATCCAGGTTACCTGTCATGTTATATAAAAAAATACATGGCAAATAATAATGGCTGGTAGCTTTTTGCAGCCACCAGTAGTATCACAATTTAATATTTTTTTGCCTTCAAATATAAATGAACAAATTATATAATACTTGAATAAAAGTAGTGTTGGGTGGGGTTACTGGGTTATGGGGATAGGGTGGCGGTGTTGACCTTAGGTAGGGTGCTCTTTCCAAGAACCGGTGCAGACTCGATGGGCCGAATGGCCTCCTTCTGCACTGTAAATTCTATGAAAATTCTATGAGAAGTTGTTGAACTAGTTCAGCCAGGTTGAGAATGGTGGTGGATGGGAATTGTCCAGGCTTCTTTTATTCAAGTATTATATCATTTTTTTATTCAAATATTTATATCAAGTATTCCATATTCGTTTTTTAACCACCCTATCTACCTGTCTACCAATGGTTATGCACACCAAGGGCCCTCTGATCCTCTGTAGTTCCTCGTGTCCTACCATTAATTGTTTAGTCTCTTGCCTTGTTTGCAGATTCTTTATCCAGCGTGAAACCACAGGCTTACGGTGTGCTGTGTAAAACCTGACATTCCACGGGCCCCACTTTCCTGGAACAACATGAAGAATCTGCTGCTTTCCAGATCCCTTCATTTCCTCTCATCTGTTTAAAGCCACAAACAGAAAGGTCCAGTTTTCTCCTGGAGTTTGAGACAAATCAGCTTTCGAAATGATGCAGGGTTTCAGCCAATGAGGGAGGTCCAGGTTTAGTTTCGTTTATCATTAACTCTGATTGGTTGGAGGTTCAGCTGCTCCGGCTGGGTCCCTCAGTCCCTGGGTCCTCCAGTCCCTCACTCTCTTCCTATTGGTCCGGAGCTGCCGTCAATCACTCCCCGGGCCTGGTGAGCTGGAGCATGCGCAGTATTGAGATTAACTCCGGTTCAGGCGATCGTTTGGAAATTCTCAGCTGGTCAAATACCGCCGATTAAGTCGGGAGGGAGCCGGCGGGTGTGTCGGGAGGCTTCATAAACACACCGTGCAGGTCCCAAGTCCTGAATATGAACCTCAGATACGACATTTGACGGCGAAAGTTGCTCGGGCTTTGATCCCAGACAGGCCCAGATTAACCGCCCACTGAGGCTCTGCCCCGCCTCCCATTCACTCTGATTGGTTGGATGACCACCTGCTCTCGTTCGGTCCTCCAACTTCCTATTGGTCCGAACCCGCCGTCAATCAGTCCCCGGGCATTGTGAGCTGGAGCAAACCCTTCACCATCATTGTCAGCTCCCTGGTTTGCAGCTGCGGAGCTTCTCCCTCCCGGGAACAGGCCCAGGTTAACGGGCACCATCCTGCTTCAGACACTGGAGGATGGTTCACATCAGAGGATGAGGGAGGGGGACAAGAAATAAGAGCTTCCACTTTTTACTCAAATCAACGAGGACTGATCTCTGGCAAGGAAGGAAACCCTGGCAGGTGGGCGGGGAGGATTCACAAACACCCGCTGGAGGCCCCAAACCCCCAATAAGACCCATTGGTTTTATTGTCAGTCTGCAGACAGGAGCTGGAGAACTGAACCCAGGCAGAGGAGAGGGAGGGAGAAAACTGGGAGTGGAGGAAAGAAATGGTGCAGATTGTGAGATGGGTTTGGATTTCAGCCCAGGGAGGAGGGAGAGTGTGTGGGACGGGGATTTACAGCTTTGGAGGAACAACAGAGGAAAAAATGTTCCACAGAAACTAGAATTGCCTGTTCAGAATTTCTATCCTGGACTGACAGTGATGGCTTTTGTAGACTCCTTTTACAGGGGGTTAGAATTGGAGAATTTACACACAACAAACTGAATCCAAGCGGAAGAGACAAAAGGACATCTCCACAATAAGAATCATGAAGCAACAATTGGACATTTAGCCCCGTGAGCCTGTTCCACCATTTAATAATATCATGGCTGATCTGATAGTGACCTCAAATCTGCATCTCACCTACACCTGATAACCTGTCGATAACCATGGAGAAACAGTGGAAATGTGGGTACTGTGGGATGGGATTCAATTACCAGCCTGAATTAGAAACTCATTGACGTATTCACACTGGGGAAAGGCCATTCACCTGCTCCATGTGTGGGAAGGGATTCACTCGATATCACATCTCATCACACACCAGCATGTTCACACAGGTAAAAGGCCATTCACCTGTCTGGATTGTGGGAAAGAATGTCATACTTTGTCAAACCTCCAGACTCACCATCAGGTCCACTCTGACCAGAGACTATTTAAATGTGCTGACTGTGAAAAGAACTTTGAAAGCAGAAATAATTTACTGTTACACCAACGCACTCACCTGCTCCATGTGTGGGAAAGGATTCACTCAGCCATCGAGCCTCCAGACACACCAACGTGTTCACATTGATCAGAGAACATTTAATTGTTCTGAGTGTGAGAAGAGCTTTAAAAGTAAAAATTATTTTACACTCACAGAGGAGATGACATACACCTGCTCCGTGTGTGGGAAGAGATTCACTTGTGGATCGAACCTCCAGACACACCAATTTGTTCACACTGATCAGAGACCTTTTAATTGTTCTGAATGTGAGAAAACATTTAAAAGTAAAAGGGATCTTCTGAAACACCAATGCATTCACACTTGGGAGAGGCCATTCACCTGTTCCGATTGTGGGAAGGGATTCACCCGATTAGCCCACCTTCCGAGACACAATCGAGTTCACACTGGGGAGAGACCGTTCTCCTGCCGTCTGTGTAGGCAGCAATTAATTGATTCATCCGACCTTCTGATACACCAGTGGGTTCACACTGGACAGAGACCGTACACTTGCCCCGTGTGTGACAAGAAATTCACTCAGTCATCCCACCTGACTACACACCAACTTATTCATATTGATCAGAGACCTTTCAAATGCTCTGATTGCGAGAAGGGATTTAAAAGTAAATGGAATTTGCTGAAGCACCAGCGAGTTCACAGTGGGGAGAGGCCGTACACCTGCTGTGTGTGTGGGAGGGGATTTGCTCAGTCAAACAACCTGCTGCGACACCAGCAAGTTCACAGGCGACAGCAGGGGATGGATTCTGCTGTTATTGCTGCTGTTAATGACATCCAGGATTGAATGATGTCTCGATGCCTGTTTCCAGTGGGGCTTCACAGTTTTCTGGTACAACAATTGTATGTATGGTTGACATTGAGGGAGAAAGCCGTGGACAGCAGGAAGATATCAGTGGACTGGTCACATTACAAATGGAATTCAATCTTTAAAAACATTTTCCAATTAAGCGGCAATTTAGCGTGGCCAATCCACCTACCCTGCACATCTTTTAACTTGGGGTGAGACCCACGCAGACATGGGGAGAATGTGCAAACTCCACATGGACAGTGACCCAGGGCCAGCATCAAACCTGGGACCTCAGCGCCATGAGACAGCAGTGCTAACCACTGCGCCACCCTGCCACCCCGGAATTCAATTTAATAATAATCTTTATTATTTTCATAAGTAGGCTTACATTAACACTGCAATGAGGTGACTGTGAAAATCCCTTAGTCGCCACATTCCGGCGCCTGTTCAGGTACACGGAGAGTTCAGAATGTTCAATTCACCAAAAAAGCATGTCTTTCAGGAATTGTGGCAGGAAACCGGAGCACCCGGAGGAAACCCAGGCAGGCATGGAGAGAATGTGCAGACTCCGCACAGACCAGTGACCGAAGCTGGGAATCGAACCTGGGACCCTGGCACTGCGAACAGTGTTAACCTCTGTGCTACAAACAGTGAGAGATAATGAATTTCAGAGGGAAAACAAGACAAGGAAATGAACTATTAGTCGGATGATACTGAGAACGTAGAGCAAAGAGAGGCATTGGAGTTCCTATCCACAGGTAGCTGGATAGATCGATCAGGCAGCCAAGAATCCTTTCTTGGATGAGGCCTGGAATATAAGAGCAAGGAGATTATGCGAGAAGCGTTCTGGTAATTGCATTCATAGATCATAGAATTTACAGTGCAGAAGGAGGCCATTCGGCCCATCATGTCTGCACCGGCTCTTTGAAAGAGCACCCTACCCAATCCCACACCTCCACCCTATCCCCACAACCCAGCAATCCGACCCAACACTAAAGGCAATTTTGGACATTAAGGGCAATTTTAGCATGACCAATCCACCTAACCTGCACATCTTTGGACTGTGGGAGGAAACCGGAGCACCCGGAGGAAACCCACGTACACACGGGGAGAACGTGCAGACTCCGCACAGACAGTGAACCAAGCCGGGATCCTGGGACCCAGGAGCTGTGAAGCAATTGTGCTAACCACCATGCTACCGTGCTGCCGTGCATTAATGAACTATAAGTCATTATTCATTAATTAGTATAAACCTGAAGTCAATTTGATCATTTATATAATTACAGTCAGTGTTCTGCTGATCAAATCGTGAGGATAAAGTTGAAGCTGAATGACAAGCGATTGTAACAGTGAAAAAGTCTTAATTCTTCAGTAAGTTAAAATCCGAACTGTTTAGGTAATAAGAATGAAGAAAATCATTTCAGTTAATTCCTGATAAAAATAACATGACTTCAGGCAAATGGAACGAGCTGATTGTTGAGTGGCTGATGAATCTTTATTTATTTTAACCTTAAGTTTATTGTTGCTTCAGTCAGTTAATAATGGAATAAATAAAGGCAATGACAGGGCATCCCAGTCCTGTGGAGGGCACATCCTGGTCACTGCATTCATCAATTATAAAGTGAGACGATTCATTAATTATCACAAAACTGAAATCAATCTGATCATCGTTCACAGAATCGTGGTCCATTCATCAAATCCAGGGGATAAAGATGAAGTTGACATTGTAAGAGTAAAGATGTCTGAATTTCTCAGTCAATTAATCATTTGAGAGGTTTAGATATTAACAATTAACAAAAACGGATGGTGCGATGGCACACTGGTTAGCACTGCTGCCTGAAGGCGCTGAAGACCTGGTTTCGATCCTGGCCCCGGATCGCTGTCCGTGTGGAGATTGCACATTCTCCCTGTGTCTGTGTGTCTTACCCGCACACCTAAAGATGCGCAGGGTAGGTGAATTGGGCACGCTAAATTATCCCTTAATTGGAAAAATAAGAATTGGGAACTTTACATTTATTTTAACAAAACAATTATCAAAAACATTTCAGTTAATTCTTGATAAAAGGTGACTTCAGCTCAATGGAAGAAGCTGATTGGTGAACATAAGAACTAGGAGCAGGAGTAGGCCATCTGGCCCCTCGAGCCTGCTCCGCCATTCAATGAGATCATGGCTGATCTTTTGTGGACTCAGCTCCATTTTCCGACCCGAACACCATAACCCTTAATCCCTTTATTCTTCAAAAAACTATCTATCTTTATCTTAAAAACATTTAATGAAGGAGCCTCTACTGCTTCACTGGGCAAGGAATTCCATAGATTCACAACCCTTTGGGTGAAGAAGTTCCTCCTAAACTCAGTTCTAAATCTACTTCCCCTTATTTTGAGGCTATGCCCCCTAGTTCTGCTTTCACCCGCCAGTGGAAACAACCTGCCCGCATCTATCCTATCTATTCCCTTCATAATCTTATATGTTTCTATAAGATCCCCCCTCATCCTTCTAAATTCCAACGAGTACAGTCCCAGTCTACTCAACCTCTCCTCGTAATCCAACCCCTTCAGCTCTGGGATTAACCTAGTGAATCTCCTCTGCACACCCTCCAGTGCCAGTACGTCCTTTTTCAAGTAAGGAGACCAAAACTGAACACAAAACTCCAGGTGTGGCCTCACTAACACCTTATACAATTGCAGCAGAACCTCCCTAGTCTTAAACTCCATCCCTCTAGCAATGAAGGACAAAATTCCATTTGCCTTCTTAATCACCTGTTGCACCTGAAAACCAACTTTTTGCGACTCATGCACTAGCACATCCAGGTCTCTCTGCACAGCAGCATGTTTTAATATTGAGAAGCTGATGAATCTTTATTTATTTTAATCTTAAGTTTATTTTGCTTAAGTCAACGAATCAAATAACTAAAGGCCTGGCCGGGGATTCCAGTCCTGCTCCACGTGGGAAAACCAGGAAACTTCTCATGTCCAGAACAATCACAAGTGCAGAAAGTGACATCAGCTGGAGCAGCAAGAAGCAAAGGGCAGTGGGAGAGAGGTATGTTTGTGATTGGTGGAGTATTTCCAGTGGGACTCTAGATTTCCCAAGACACGATTCCATGCTTCTTGAGTTCTCTATCAATGCTTTAAAATTTAACATGGGGACAGGATTAAGTCATTTGCGGTCCTCTTTTTGACAGTAAGAAAGAAAGCTGCAGACTTTTATTATTAATTCATGGGATGTGGGCTTCACTGGTTAGGCCAGCATTTATTGCCCATCCCTCGATACCCTTCAGAACGTGGCTGGGAGTTTCCTTCTTGAACCGCTGCAATTCTTCAGATGTAGGTACACCCACTGTGCTATTAGGGAGAGTTCCAGGAATTTCTCCCAGCGACAGCGAAGGAACGGTGATATATTTCCCAGTCAGGGTGGTGCGTAACTTGGAGGGGAGCCACCAGGTGGTGAGATTCCCAGTGATCTGCTGCTCTTGGCCTTCTAGATGGTCATGGGTTTGGAAGGTGCTGACTAAGGAACATTAGTGAGTTACTGCAGTGCATCTTGTAGATGGTACACACGGCTGCCACTGTTCGTCAATGATGGATGGTTTGAATATTTGTGGAAGGGGGAGCAATCAAGCGGACTGCTTTGTCCTGGATGGTGTTGAGCTTCGAGTGTTGTTGGAGCTGCACTCATCCAGGCAAGTGGAGAGCATTCCATTACACTCCTGACTTGTGCATTGCAGATGGTGGACAGTCTTTGGTGGGGGGGGTCAGGAGATGAGTTACCCTTCATAGGATTCGACCTCCCCTGGTAGCCGCAGTATTAATGTGGCTCGTCCAGTTCCGTTTTTGATCAATGGCACCCCCCAGGATGTTGATTATGGGGGATTCAGCGATGGTAATGTCATTAAATGTCACGGGGCGATGGTTAGATCCTCTCTTGGAGGAGATGGTCATTGCCTGACACTTGTGTGGCACGAATGTAACTTGCCACTTATCAGACCAAGCCTGGATATTGTCCAGGCCTTGCTGCATTTGTACATGGACTGCTTCATTATCCGAGGCGTTGCGAATGATTCTGAACATCGTGCAGTCATCCACAAACCTCCCCACTTCTGACCTTATGATGAAGGCAGGTCATTGATGAAGCAGCTGAAGATGTTTGGGCCGAGGACACTACCCTGAGGAACTCCTGCAGTGATGTCCTGGAACTGATGGTTGGCCTCCAACCACCACAACCATCTTCCTTTGTGCCAGGTACGACTCCAACCAACAGAGAATTTTCACCGATTTCCATTGACTCCAGAATAGCTGGGACTCCTTGATGCCATACTCGGTCAAGTGCTGCCTTGATCTCAAGGGCAGACAGTCTCACCTCACCTCTGGCATTCAGCGCTTTTGTGCATGTTTGAACCAAGGCTGTAATGACTGCAGGAAGACATCAATAGACTGATCAGCGGGCCAGAAAACTGAGGTCAATCCAGAGAAACGCAGGGTAAGAAATACATTGGGGGAGGAAAAACACGACAAAGGGAAAGAATATGAATGGTATGATAGTGAGATGTAGAGGGACAGAGGGGCGTAAGAGTGCATGGCCACAGATCCCTGAAGGTGACAGGAGAGGTAGATACGGTGATAGTAAAGGCAGAGAGGATACTTTGTTATTCACGGAGACATAGAGTACTGGAGCAGGGAATATTCCCAGCAATTTCTATTGGAGGAAAGACCTGAAACCCCTCTCTCCACAGATGCTGCCAGAGCTGCTGAGTATTTCCAGCATTTTCTGCTTTTATTATAGGATCAGGGAGGTTATACTGGAGCTGTCTAAAACACTAGTTAAACCACAGCTGCATTACTGAGTACAGTTCTGGTCACATTACAGGAAGGATGTGTTCATACCAGAGAGGATGCAGAGGAGATTGACGAGGATGTTGACACAAATGGAGAATTTTAACAATGAGGAAAGATTGGAGAGGCCAAGATGGTTTTCTGTGGAACAGAGAACACTGAGGAGAGATTAACTGAGGTGTTTAACATTATGAGGGGCCCGGATAGAATGGATAAGAAGGATCTATTTCATTAACAGATCAATGACCAAGAGGTTTAGATTTAAAGTAATTAGCAGAGGGTTGGGAGTGGAAGGGGGAAATCATTTCAGTGGCAGGAGTCTAGAACTCGCTTTCTGATAGGGTCATAGAAGCAGAAATCCCAATCACTTTAAAATAAATGTCTTGGATATCCAATTGAAGGACTGGGACATACAGGACATAAGAACATAAGAACTAGGAGCAGGAGTAGGCCATCTGGCCCCTCGAGCCTGCTCCACCATTCAATGAGATCATGGCTGATCTTTTGTGGACTCAGCTCCACTTTCCGACCCGAACACCATAACCCTGAATCCCTTTATTCTTCAAAAAACTATCTATCTTTATCTTAAAAACATTTAATGAAGGAGCCTCTACTGCTTCACTGGGCAAGGAATTCCATAGATTCACAACCCTTTGGGTGAAGAAATTCCTCCTAAACTCAGTCCTAAATCTACTTCCCCTTATTTTGAGGCTATGCCCCCTAGTTCTGCTTTCACCCGCCAGTGGAAACAACCTGCCCGCATCTATCCTATCTATTCCCTTCATAATCTTATATGTTTCTATAAGATCCCCCCTCATCCTTCTAAATTCCAACGAGTAACAATCGACTGAGATCTGCAAAATGGGATTAAGCTGAATATCTCCACTGCAGCCAGTACTCACACGATGGGCCAAATGGCCTCTCTCTTTACCAGAACTTTTGAGGTTTTTACTCTGATAGTTGGAGTTTGTTTCTGATGATAATAGCCTCAAAGGGACTGGAGTGTAACATTCTAGATATTGGTGAAATAAATCAGCTGTTTTAAACACGTTGTAGATTTTTGTCCTTCCCGCCTGAGTGTTTAACATCACCTGGCTGGAGCTCAGAAAGGACAATCTCACCTCATAGAATCAGAGAATTTACAGTGCAGGAGGAGGCCATTCGGCCCATCAAGTCAGTACCAGCTCTTGGAAAGAGCATCCTACTTAAGCCCACACCTCCACCCTACCCCCATAACCCAGTAAACCCCACCTAATCTTTTGGACACGAAGGGCAATTTAGCATAGCCAATCCACCTAACCTGCACATCTTTGGAGAGTGGGAGGAAACCGGAGCACACGGAGGAAACCCACGCAGACACGGGTAGAACGTGCAGACTCTGCACAGACAGTGACCCAAGCCAGAAATCGAACCCGGGTCCCTGGCGCTGTGAAGCAACAGTGCTACCCACTGTGCTACCGTGCCGCCCTTGCATCCAAGCTCCCGGATTGTCTGTCTTTCTCTCTGGGTAAGATTCTGTTTGTCTCTTGTATTTCACTGTGACAGGACAGAGACCTGATTGAAGGGAGTTCATGGGAAGGAAACATGGGAGTTCTGGGAAAGATGGGCAAGGATTTGGGAGGTGACAACATGTTCAAAGAGTTTGGAGAGGAGATGGAGGTTGAAGATGGGGCAGTAATTTGTCAGGATGGCAGGGTCAAGGGTTTGTTTTATGGAGGGGCGATGATGGCAGATTTGAAGGAGAGCGGGACAGTACCTGAAGAGAGAGAAATGTTGACAATATCCTTGGACACAGGGTAGTTGGCTGATCAGTAGCTCAGTGGGAATAAGGTCAATGGAGCAGGAGCTGGGTCTCATGGACAAGATGAGCTCTGAGAGGGCAGGAGGGGAGATGGGAGAGAAACTAGAGAACGATGCGGGTTCAGGGATCGGGATAGGATGAAATTTAGAGACAGTTTGGTCCGGTGGGCTCGTGGAAGGGAGGGAAGCAGCAGAGGCAGCTGATCGGATTTACTCAATCTCAATCACAAAGAAGCTCCACAAGCTCCTCACACTTCTTGTTGGAGGTGAGGATGGAAGAGACAGGGGAGAGCGAGAGTACTTCAAAAAGGAACAAATTTGTATCAGAGATATTTAAAAGTTTCAACACACTGCGCATTTAACAAAAATCTAATTTATTTGACTTTTAGCTACAATATTAGCCCCTGTAAATGGGCTGGAGTTTGTTATCAGCAGAAAGAGACCCAAATGAACATTGTTCAGTCCTGAATGTGAGTTAACAGCAAAATCCATTCACTGTGGTTACTTGTGGCCTCGTTGATGCTGCTGCAGGTTGGATGACTGAGCGAATCCCTTCCCACACTTGGAGCAGGTGAATGGTCTCTCCCCAGTGTGAATCCGCTGGTGCCTCCGCAGGTCATATGATCGAGTGAATCTCTTCCCACACTGAGCGCAGGCAAATGGCCTCTCCCCAGTGTGAATTCGCTGGTGCTTCTGCAGGTTGGATGACTGAGTGAATCCCTTCCCACACTCTGAGCAGGTGAACGGTCTCTCATCAGTGTGAACTCGCTGGTGCCTCTGCAGGTCGGATGAGTGAGTGAATCCCTTCCCACACTTGATGCAGGCAAATGGCCTCTCCACTGTATGAATTCGCTGATGTACGGTGAGCTGAGATGATCGTCTGAACCCAGTCCCGCAGTGAGAGCACCTGAACGGTCTCTCGTCAGTGTGAACACGTTGATGGTACATCAGATTCCTAGAACGTTTATAGCAATTCCCGCAGTCTGGACATTGAAACGGTCTCTCATCAGTGTGAACTTGCTGGTGTGCGGACAGAATGGATGAGTGAGTGAATCCCTTCCCACACTTGGAGCAGGTGAACGGCCTCTCCCCAGTGTGAACTCGCTGGTGACTCAGCAGGGAGGATGAATCACTGAATCCCTTCCCGCACTTGGAGCAGGTGAATGGTCTCTCCCCAGTGTGAACTCGCTGGTGCTTCTGCAGGTTGGATGACAGAGTGAATCCCTTCCCACACTCTGAACAGGTGAACGGCCTCTCCCCAGTGTGAACTCGCTGGTGACTCAGCAGGTGGGATGACCGAGTGAATCCCTTCCCACACTTGGAGCAAGTGAATGGTCTCTCCCCAGTGTGAACACGCTCGTGTCTTAGCAGGTGGGATGACCGATTGAATCCCTTCCCACACTTGGAGCAGGTGAATAGCCTCTCCCCACTGTGAACTTGCTGGTGTGTGGACAGAGTGGACGACTGAGTGAATCCCTTCCCACACTTGGAGCAGGTGAACGGCCTCTCCCCAGTGTGAACTCGCTGGTGTCTCAGCAGGTTGGATGTATCACTGAATCCCTTCCCACACATGGAGCAGATGAATGGTCTCTGCCCAGTGTGAATTCGCTGGTGTGTGGACAGTGAGGATGACTGAGTGAATCTCTTCCCACACTTGGAGCAGGTGAATGGTCTCTCCCCAGTGTGACTGCGTCGATGAATTTCCAGCTTGGATGGGGAAGTGAATCCTTTCCCACAGTCCACACATTTCCATGGTTCCTCCTCCGTGTGACTGCATTTGTGGCTTGTGAGGCCTGATGATTGACTGAATCCTCGTCCACACACACAACACGTGTACGGTTTCTCCCCACTGTGAATGATGCTTTTTCCTTCCATGTTCAAAATCCAATGATATTCAGGATATGATAAATTGAGGACTCTGTCAGATTCTGATCTGATGTTTGGTTTGAGTTTCCGGACCTTCAAGACTCCCCTTCGAACACCCTGTGACACGGATTGAAAACAGAAAATAGGGATGAGTGAGAACCCATAAAAACACAAAGGCAGGTTGTGAAATTGAGCTGAATGAATCTGGTCATTTGTGGAGCCAACACTGGGAAAAAGTGACCATGAAAACTGCTGGATTGTCATAAAAACCCAACTGGCCTCTTTGGGAGGAGAGAGAAAGAGGTGAAGAGGGATTGTGTATCTCTACAAGACATAATAGAGAGGAGTTGGCAAAGCAAATTCGATCTTGAGCTTCATAAACAGTAATATTGATTCAGAAACAGGGAAGCCAGGCCTCCGGTGACACAGTGATTAGCACTGCTGCCTCACAGTGCCAGGGACCCGGGTACAATTCCGGCCTTGGCAATTGTGTGTGTGGAGCTTGCACTTTCTCCCAGTGTCTGCGTGGGTTTCCACGCGGTGCTCAGGTTTCCTCCCACAGTCTGAAGAATGGCAAGTTAGGTGGATTGGCTTTGATAAATACCGGTTAGTGTCCAGGAATGTGCAGGTTAGGTGGGGCTATGGGTTTACAGGGACAGGGTGGGGGTGTGGGCCTAGGCAGGGTGACCTTTCAGAGAGTCGCAGACTTGATGGGCCAAATGGCCTCCTTCTGCACTGTCGGAACTCTATGGTTCTAATTCTATTCTATGAATCTTTATAAAGCTCTGGTCACCACTCTTCAGGAAGAATGTGAAAATTCTTGGAGAAGGTGCAGAGGAGATTTACCAGAATGGTTCCAGCAAAGGAGGTTATGGGGAGATTTGATTCAGGTACACAAGATTATGCCAGATTTCCATTGGGTGGACAAAAAAACTCTGTTTCCATTCACTGGTCGTACAAGCAGTCTGGACACAGATTTAAAGGTTTGGGTAAAACCTGGATTGAACTATCAAAGACCCTGAGGGGTCTTGACAACGTGGATGTGGAGAGGATGTTTCCTCTTGTGGGAGAATTTGGAACAAGGGGGTCACTGTTGCAAAGTGAGGGGTCACCCATTTCAGATGGAGATATGGATTTTTATTCTCTTGAGGGTAGTAGGACAGGGTGTGGCACAGTGGTTAGCACTGCTTCCTCACAGCACCAGGGACCCAGGCTATGACTCATCTTTCATTCCCTCACCTACAGTATAAATATCGCCCACTTTCTCTGTCTTTTAAATGTGAGCTCCTTTCTCTCCCCACTGATGCTGCCAGACCTGCTGAGATTTTCCAGCATTTTCTCTTTTGGTCCCGGGTTCAATTCCGACCCTGGGTGATTGTGGAGTTTACATGTTCTCCCTGTATCTGTGTGGGTTTTCTCCGGGTGATCCGATTTCCTCCCACAAATTCAAAGGTCTGCAGGTTCGGTGGATTGGCCATGCTTAAATGGCCCTTAGTCTCCAACAATGTGCAAGTTGGGTGGGATTATGAGGGTGGAGTGGGGAGCTCTTTCGGAGGGTCGATGCGGACTCGATGGGCTGAATGGGGTCAATCTGCACTGTAGAGATTCTATGACTTTGGAACACATCTTTAAAAGGCAGTGGAAGCAGTGTCCTTGGATATTTTTAAGGCAGAGCTGGATAGATTCTTGAAGAGCAAGGAGGTGAGAGGTTATCGGCCGATAGAGCAGCACGGTGGCACAGTGGTTAGCACTGCTGCCTCATGGCGCCGAGGACCCGGGTCCGATCCCAGCCCCGAGTCACTGTCCAGGTAGAGTTTGCACATTCTCCCCATGTCTGCGTGGGTCTCACCCTCACAACCCAAAGATGTGCCGGGTAGGTAAATTAGCCACAATAAATTGCCTTTTAATTGGGAAAAAGAAAAGAATTGGGTACTTTAAATTTAAGGGAACAAAATTGGAAAATAAAAGAATTAGGTACTCAAAATTCTTTTTAAAAATTAGATCAGCCGCAAACTTATTGAATACCGGAGCAGACCTGAGGAGACGACTCCCAGTTTGTGTGTAAGGAGCAGTCTCGAGGGGGCGCATAATTTTTTCAGTGACTCAAAAATCTTTTTTACTGTCCTAATGAATATACAGAGACGCAGGCATGAATCTCACCAAGACAGACGGTAACATTTGAATTGAGTGAAAGTTTACTGATGACCATGAAACCATTGTCGATTGTTGGTTCACTCATGTCCTTCAGTGAAGGAAATCTCTGTCTGGCCTACATGTGACTCCAGATCCACAGTCAGCTGGCTGACTCTTAAAATGCTCTCTGCGATGCACTCAGTTCAAGGGCAATTAGGGATGGTCAGTGAATGCTGGCCCAGCCAGCGACACCCACATCCCGTGAATGAACAGAAAAGAAAATCTGCCATCCTTACCTGGTCTGGCCGACATGATTCCGAACCACAGCAATGTGGTTGACTCTTTAAATGTCCTCCAAGATGGCCAAGCAAGCCACTCGGTTTGAGGGAAATTAGGGATGGGCAATAAATGTTGGCCCAGCCAGTGACTCCCACAAATGATTAAAATAAAATCCCGGAGACTCCAGTCAGTCAATCCGGGAGAGTTGGCATCCGGTCCAGGCTCGCAGCGCATGCGCCCTGCGGCTCCTTGTCCTCTGTAAAGATGGCGGCCGGTAACCCGGGCCTGTCACCGCTCAGCTCTCACTCTATTCGGTGCTGTCTAAGACCGGACCATTAACATTTTCCTCGGGAGTTGAAGCCTCCACAGGGTATTTATGAAGCCTCCCGGCTCACTCCGCAGCTTCTATCGCTCCCCGGCCACCCACCGGCTCGATTCCTGAAAGTTGCTCGATTGTTTCTTTCCCGCTCCTCGCACCATCAGCGACAACCTGAACTGCGTATTCGCCGGTCACAGCCCGAACGGTGACAGTGCCCAGTGAGTGATTGGCGGCGGTACCGGACCAATAGGAATTGTGAGGGTTGGCCTGGCGGACCAGATGGGAGCAGCTGGTCCTCCAACCGATGGTAGTGAGTGAGGGGCGGGGCTGGACTGTGAGTGAAGCATGCGCAGTGCGGGTGATGGGCAGACGGGTCCACAATGGGTAAAGGGGGGGATGGCGGGGCGGAGGATCCGGTGGGTGGACGGATTGTTTCCGGAAACCCCGGGAATAAACTGAGCGCATCCCCCCTCCCCCCGTTTACACCGACCAGGGCCGCAGCTCCCAGATCAATGAAGAGCCGCTTTGTATCAGGTTGGTCATTGGTTCCAGAGGTTGTTCCCTGGTCTCCAGCGTCGCTTCTTTATCAGTGAATCATTGAATGGTTACAATGCAGATTGAGGCCATTCAGCCCGTCCTGTTTGTGCTGGCTCTCTTTGCCAGAGCAAATCAGCTCCTCTCACTCCCCTGTCCTTTCACCAACAAGACCAGCAGCAAATATTCCCCATCCCCAGTTACCTGTGGAGAAGATGATGTTTGACCTTCTTGAACCGCTACAGTCTGTGTGGTGAAGGTGCTCCCACAATGCTGGAATTACAGGTTATTCACCTTATTGGTTAGGAATCGAACAGAGTGATCAGGGATCATCCAATTAGTAGGGTCCCAACTGAAGGACCGCCCAAAAGAGCACGAAAACCCCCCCAAGAATAAGAAGAAGAGTTCGCCACATGTTCGTCCTCTCTTGGACCTGGTACCCCGGTCCGGCCATCTCCAATTGCAGCAACACCAGAAGCAAGTCCAAGTTTAACGCTCGCTACCAGACGGATGAGTCCCGCTGAGCAGCAGTTACTCCTTCGGACTCGATAGATCCAGAATCGAACAGCGGCTACTGTTTCTCTGACCTAAACCGGGTGTCCGAAGTTAAGTACAGATTGTCATAGTCGATAGGTGTAGTTAACCAGTAGTGTTTATGTTGCATGACTAATTGTGTGTAAATAAAATAGCCTTGACCTTGAACTAACGAACTGGTGTTTGGCTCTTTGATCGATAGCCGGTTGAACCTTGTGGTGGTATCATTTGATACCTGGCGACGCGAAGCATTAGAATATAGATAACATTGAAAGAAGTTCAAACTCACTGATTGCCATAATTGGAACTGAACCACGAAAAGGACCGAGTAAAAGAGCAAAAGAAGAAAAGGCAACAATTTGATTGGTCGATTGGCCTCCTTCTGCACTGAAGGAATTCTATGGTTCTGAGACTCCATTTGTCAACAAAATATTCATCAATAATTTGATTTTCTGCAATTTTGATTCGTCGTCTCAGATTGAATCAAGGCATCAGAAACAGGAACAGGAGTCGGTTATTCAGTCCATGTTCTAAACATGCAGGATATTTTGAAGCAAAGAGATTTTCTGAAGCATCAACACCAGGATGTGTAAAGAAATGGGACAGGAGCCTGCATCATCAACAGGTCAAGAGTCAAGGATTGCTTCCCGAGATTGGAAGGTAACTCACGTAGTTCCCGCATTCCAAATCAGAGACAGGGAACGACAGGCCCCACAATCACAGGGAAGATGCTTGAGGATCCTCACAGATTCATTTTCTGATCACTGGGGTAGAGAAGGAACCATTAGAGATTCTCAAATGGCTTCTGAAAAACAAGGTCACGTCTTAATAATAACAATAATCTGTATTGTCACAAGTAAGCTTACATTAACACTGCAATGAAGTTACTATGAAAAGCTCCCAGTTGCCACATTCCGGCGCCTGTTCGGGTACACAGAGCGATAATTCAGAATGTCCAAATTACCTAACAGCACGTCTTTCGGGACTTGTGGGAGGAAACCAACACAGACACGGGGAGAACGTGCAGACTCCAACAGACGGTGACCCAAGCCAGGAATCGAACCTGGGACCCTGACCCTGGACATTGAATTCTCCCGAACAGGCGCTGGGATGTGGCAACTAGGGGCTTTTCACAGTAACTTTATTGCTGTGTTAATGTAAGCCTACGTGTGACAGAGGATTATTATTATAAATAAATCAAATCAAAACTGGCTCGTTGGTCCAGGGGTAAGATTCTCGCTTCAGGGGTTGTGCTCTATGAAAATGTGAGACGTCCCGTGTTCAAATCCCGGTTTTGACCTTTGATGTTGTTTCTTATTGGGGGCAGCATGGTAGCATAGTGGTTAGCACATTTGCTTCACAGCTCATGTGTCCCATGTTCGATTCCCGGCTTGTGTCACTGTCTGTGCCGGGTCTGCCCGTTCTCCCCGTGTGTGCGTGGGTTTCCTCCGGGTGCTCCGGTTTCCTCCCACAGTCCAAAGATGTGCAGGTCAGGTGGACTGGCCATGCTAAATTGCCCTTAGTGTTGGGTTTGGTTACTGGGTTATAGGGACAGGGTGGAGGTGTGGGCTTGGGTAGGGTGCTCTTGCCAAGAGCCGGTGCAGACCCGATGGACCGAATGGCCTCCTTCTGCACTGTAAATTCTATGATAATCTATGAAACCTGGGTGAGGGTCACATTCAGGAGAAGTTATTAAAATGGAACCACATACAGATAAACTATATCAGGATTTACTGATATTTCCATTTGAATCACTGCACCTGGCACCTGACACCTCTTAATCCATCACATCAACACTTGGACTTACTGACTGCGCTGAGGTCTGCCTTGGATTAAAAACTCAAGGACTACTTGTCATCACAGAATCCTAGACATTTGCAGCACAGAGGAGGCCATTCAGCCCATTGTGGCTGTGTTGGCTGAAAATTCCTTGTGTCGGCTGAAAATTCCTTGTCCAGTCTAATCCCACTTTCCACCTCTTGGTCTGTTGCCTGCAGATCACACAAATTCCATATTGGGGTGTCTTTAATACGATGAGGTTTTCTGTCTCTACCTCCCTTTGAGACAGAGTTCCAGATCCCAACCACCCTGAGTGAAGAAAATCCTCAATTCCCCTCTAATCCTTCCAAGAGATACTTAAATCTCTGCCCCCAGGTTACTGACCTGTCTGTTAATGAAATAGGTCCTTCTGCCGTCTGATCCACTATATCTGGGGCCCTCATAATGTTACACACCTCAATTAAATGTCCACTCAGCCTCCTCTGTTCCACAGAAAACAAATCGATCCAATCGTTCCCCTTGTTAAAATTCCCTAATCCTGGAAACATCCAGAAAAACCTATTCCGTACTCTCTCCAGGAAGAATGTGATTGTACTGGAATGTGGTGACCAGAACTGTACTCAGTGCTCTCGCTGTGATCTAACTAATGTTTTTTCGTTCTAGAATACCCCTTCTCTAACCTTCAATGTGATGGAAACTGACAGCTGCAACCTGTCAGCATTTGAAAGATATTTACAAATGATTCGAGAGTTTCTTACAGTTGGGATCTTTCTCTGTTCTGTCCATTCAAGGTGTTTGATAACAGACTTTCTCCTGTGAATATCCAGCTGGAGTTTTGGGCCTTGATGTGTTTCCTTGTTCATCTTGTTGCCTCTAAACATTGAATCTTGTGGTTTCAGACACCAGAGAATCAAACTCCCAGCAACAGATTGTCTTTTACTGACTTTATTAACAGCTCTGCAATAATACAGGCCTAGTCATTCCTTACATAGTTCTGGTCCTCTGTGAAATACTTAAATGATGAGCTTTAGATGTTCTTCATATATTCCACAGGAAACTAAGGCCCTGTCTCTACCTCCCTTTCAGACAGAGTTCCCCCTGCCCGCCAGAGAATAAGGGAGTGAATCTGAACCGTGTCCCCGGGAAAGGAGCACCTTCGGGACCAGCCATCTGCCTTTCCATCGGGGACCGGAACCGATGGGGACCTCGCCGCAAACCACCCATCAAGGAAGCCCCCAAAGCTGGCCTACCTTTCAAATCGGCCCAGGGGGAGGTATATGAAGCCCATCTCCACTCATTAACGCCAATCGCAGCCGGAAATCGGAGTGGGAAATCATTAACCAGTGGCTGTGTGCGGGAAATCATTAACCACTGGCTCTGTGTGGGAAATCATTAAACCAGTGGTTCTGTGTGGGAAATCATTAACCAGTGGCTCTGTGTGGGAAATCATTAAATCAGTGGCTCTGTGTGCGGCAAATCATTAACCTGTGGCTCTATGGGCGGCAAATCATTAACCAGTGGTTCGGTGTGCAGCAAATCATTAACCAGTGGCTCTGTGTGCAGCAAATCATTAACCAGTGGTTCTGTGTGCGGGAAATCATTAACCAGTGGCTCTGTGCAGCAAATCATTAACCAGTGGCTCTTTGTGCGGCAAATCATTAACCAGTGGTTCTGTGTGCAGCAAATCATTAACCAGTGGTTCTGTGTGCAGGAAATCATTAACCAGTGGCTCTGTGTGCAGCAAATCATTAACCAGTGGTTCTGTGTGCGGGAAATCATTAACCAGTGGCTCTGTGCAGCAAATCATTAACCAGTGGCTCTTGTGCGGCAAATCATTAACCAGTGGCTCTGTGTGCAGCAAATCATTAACCAGTGGTTCTGTGTGCAGGAAATCATTAACCAGTGGCTGTGTGTGCGGGAAATCATTAACCAGTGGCTGTGTGTGCAACAAATCATTAACCAGTGGCTCTGTGTGCGGGAAATCATTAACCAGTGGTTCTGTGCGGAAATAATTAACCAGTGGCTCTGTGTGCGGCAAATCATTAACCAGTGGTTCTGTGTGCAGGAAATCATTAACCAGTGGCTCTGTGTGCGGGAAATCATTAACCAGTGGTTCTGTGTGCGGCAAATCATTAACCAGTGGTTCTGTGTGCGGGAAATCATTAACCAGTGGCTCTGTGCAGCAAATCATTAACCAGTGGCTCTTTGTGCGGGAAATCATTAACCAGTGGCTCTGTTTGCAGCAAATCATTAACCAGTGGTTCTGTGTGCAGGAAATCATTAACCAGTGGCTCTGTGTGTGGCAAATCATGAACCAGTGGTTCTGTGTGCAGGAAATCATTAACCAGTGGCTCTGTGTGCGGGAAATCATTAACCAGTGGCTGTGTGCGGGGAAATCATTAACCAGTGGTTCTGTGCGGGAAATCATTAACCAGTGGCTCTTTGTGCGGCAAGTCATTAACCAGTGGCTCTGTGTGCAGCAAATCATTAACCAGTGGTTCTGTGTGCAGGAAATCATTAACCAGTGGCTCTGTGTGCAGCAAATCATTAACCAGTGGTTCTGTGTGCGGGAAATCATTAACCAGTGGCTCTGTGCAGCAAATCATTAACCAGTGGCTCTTGTGCGGCAAATCATTAACCAGTGGCTCTGTGTGCAGCAAATCATTAGCCAGTGCTTCTGTGTGCAGGAAATCATTAACCAGTGGCTCTGTGTGCAGGAAATCATTAACCAGTGGCTGTGTGCAACAAATCACTAACCAGTGGCTCTGTGTGCGGGAAATCATTAACCAGTGGTTCTGTGCGGAAATAATTAACCAGTGGCTCTGTGTGCGGCAAATCATTAACCAGTGGTTCTGTGTGCGGGAAATCATTAACCAGTGGGTCTGTGTGCGGCAAATCATTAACCAGTGGTTCTGTGTGCGGGAAATCATTAACCAGTGGCTCTGTGCAGCAAATCATTAACCAGTGGCTCTTTGTGCGGGAAATCATTAACCAGTGGCTCTGTTTGCAGCAAATCATTAACCAGTGGTTCTGTGTGCAGGAAATCATTAACCAGTGGCTCTGTGTGCGGGAAATCATTAACCAGTTGCTGTGCGTGCAGGAAATCATTAACCAGTGGCTCTGCGTGCGGGAAATCATTAACCAGTGGCTCGGTGTGGGAAGTCATTAACCAGTGGCTCTGTGTGTGGCAAATCATGAACCAGTGGTTCTGTGTGCAGGAAATCATTAACCAGTGGCTCTGTGTGCGGGAAATCATTAACCAGTGGTTCTGTGTGCAGGAAATCATTAACCAGTTGCTGTGTGCGGGAAATCATTAACCAGTGGTTCTGTGCGGGAAATCATTAACCAGTGGCTCTGTGTGCGGCAAATCATTAAACAGTGGCTCTGTGTGCGGGAAATCGTTAACCAGTGGCTGTGTGTGGGAAATCATTAACCAGTGGCTCTGTGTGCGGCAAATCATTAACCAGTGGCTCTGTGTGCGGCAAATCATTAACCAGTGGCTCTGTGTGCAGCAAATCATTAACCAGTGGTTCTGTGTGTGGGAAATCATTAACCAGTGGTTCTGTGCGGGAAATCATTAACCAGTGGCTGTGTGTGCTGGAAATCATTAAACAGTGGCTCTGTGCGGCAAATCATTAACCAGTGGCTCTGTGTGCGGGAAATCGTTAACCAGTGGCTGTGTGTGGGCAATCATTAATCAGTGGCTGTGTGTGGGAAATCATTAACCAGTGGCTCTGTGTGCGGGAAATCACTAACCAGTGGTTGTGTGGGAAATCATTAACCAGTGGCTCTGTGTGCGGGAAATCACTAACCAGTGGTTGTGTGGGAAATCATTAACCAGTGGCTCTGTGCGGCAAATCATGAACCAATGGCTCTCTGTGTGGCAAATCATTAACCAGTGGCTCTGTGTGCAGCAAATCGTTAACCAGTGGTTCTGTGTGTGGCAAATCATTAACCAGTGGCTCTGTGTGCAGCAAATCATTAACCAATGGCTCTGTGTGCGGCATATCATTAAACAGTGGCTGTGTGTGCGGGAAATCATTAACCAGTGGCTGTGTGTGGGAAATCATTAACCAGTGGCTGTGTGTGGGAAATCATTAACCAGTGGCTCTGTGTGCGGGAAATAATTAACCAGTGGTTGCGTGGGATATCATTAACCAGTGGCTCTGTGCGGCAAATCATTAACCAGTGGTTCTGTGTGGTAAATCATTAACCAGTGGCTCTTTGTGCGGCAAATCATTAACCAGTGGCTCTGTGTGCAGCGAATCATTAACCAGTGGTTCTGTGTGCAGGAAATCATTAACCAGTGGCTCTGTGTGCAGCAAATCATTAACCAGTGGCTCTGTGTGCGGGAAATCATTAACCAGTGGTTCTGTGCGGGAAATCATTAACCAGTGGTTCTGTGTGGTAAATCATTAACCAGTGGCTCTGTGTGCGGGAAATCATGAACCAGTGGTTCTGTGTGCAGGAAATCATTAACCAGTGGCTCTGTGTGCAGCGAATCATTAACCAGTGGTTCTGTGTGCAGCAAATCATTAACCAGTGGCTCTGTGTGCGGGAAATCATGAACCAGTGGTTCTGTGCGGGAAATCATTAACCAGTGGCTCTGTGTGCAGCAAATCATTAAACAGTGGCTCTGTGTGCGGGAAATCATTAACCAGTGGCTGTGTGTGGGAAATCATTAACCAGTGGCTCTGTGTGCGGGAAATCATTAACCAGTGGCTGTGTGTGGGAAATCATTAACCAGTGGCTGTGCGTGCAGGAAATCATTAACCAGTGGCTCTGCGTGCGGGAAATCATTAACCAGTGGCTCGGTGTGGGAAGTCATTAACCAGTGGCTCTGTGTGTGGCAAATCATGAACCAGTGGTTCTGTGTGCAGGAAATCATTAACCAGTGGCTCTGTGTGCGGGAAATCATTAACCAGTGGTTCTGTGTGCAGGAAATCATTAACCAGTTGCTGTGTGCGGGAAATCATTAACCAGTGGTTCTGTGCGGGAAATCATTAACCAGTGGCTCTGTGTGCGGCAAATCATTAAACAGTGGCTCTGTGTGCGGGAAATCGTTAACCAGTGGCTGTGTGTGGGAAATCATTAACCAGTGGCTCTGTGTGCGGCAAATCATTAACCAGTGGCTCTGTGTGCGGCAAATCATTAACCAGTGGCTCTGTGTGCAGCAAATCATTAACCAGTGGTTCTGTGTGTGGGAAATCATTAACCAGTGGTTCTGTGCGGGAAATCATTAACCAGTGGCTGTGTGTGCTGGAAATCATTAAACAGTGGCTCTGTGCGGCAAATCATTAACCAGTGGCTCTGTGTGCGGGAAATCGTTAACCAGTGGCTGTGTGTGGGCAATCATTAATCAGTGGCTGTGTGTGGGAAATCATTAACCAGTGGCTCTGTGTGCGGGAAATCACTAACCAGTGGTTGTGTGGGAAATCATTAACCAGTGGCTCTGTGTGCGGGAAATCACTAACCAGTGGTTGTGTGGGAAATCATTAACCAGTGGCTCTGTGCGGCAAATCATGAACCAATGGCTCTCTGTGTGGCAAATCATTAACCAGTGGCTCTGTGTGCAGCAAATCGTTAACCAGTGGTTCTGTGTGTGGCAAATCATTAACCAGTGGCTCTGTGTGCAGCAAATCATTAACCAATGGCTCTGTGTGCGGCATATCATTAAACAGTGGCTGTGTGTGCGGGAAATCATTAACCAGTGGCTGTGTGTGGGAAATCATTAACCAGTGGCTGTGTGTGGGAAATCATTAACCAGTGGCTCTGTGTGCGGGAAATAATTAACCAGTGGTTGCGTGGGATATCATTAACCAGTGGCTCTGTGCGGCAAATCATTAACCAGTGGTTCTGTGTGGTAAATCATTAACCAGTGGCTCTTTGTGCGGCAAATCATTAACCAGTGGCTCTGTGTGCAGCGAATCATTAACCAGTGGTTCTGTGTGCAGGAAATCATTAACCAGTGGCTCTGTGTGCAGCAAATCATTAACCAGTGGCTCTGTGTGCGGGAAATCATTAACCAGTGGTTCTGTGCGGGAAATCATTAACCAGTGGTTCTGTGTGGTAAATCATTAACCAGTGGCTCTGTGTGCGGGAAATCATGAACCAGTGGTTCTGTGTGCAGGAAATCATTAACCAGTGGCTCTGTGTGCAGCGAATCATTAACCAGTGGTTCTGTGTGCAGCAAATCATTAACCAGTGGCTCTGTGTGCGGGAAATCATGAACCAGTGGTTCTGTGCGGGAAATCATTAACCAGTGGCTCTGTGTGCAGCAAATCATTAAACAGTGGCTCTGTGTGCGGGAAATCATTAACCAGTGGCTGTGTGTGGGAAATCATTAACCAGTGGCTCTGTGTGCGGGAAATCATTAACCAGTGGCTGTGTGTGGGAAATCATTAACCAGTGGCTCTGTGTGCGGAAAATCATTAACCAGTGGCTCTGTGTGCGGGAAATCATTAACCAGTGGCTGTGTGTGGGAAATCATTAACCAGTGGCTCTGTGTGCGGGAAATCATTAACCAGTGGTTCTGTGCGGGAAATCATTAACCAGTGGCTCTGTGTGCGGGAAATCATTAACCAGTGGCTGTGTGGGAAATCATTAACCAGTGGCTCTGTGTGCGGGAAATCATTAACCAGTGGCTGTGTGGGAAATCATTAACCAGTGGCTCGGTGTGGGAAGTCATTAACCAGTGGCTCTGTGTGCGGGAAATCATTAACCAGTGGTTCTGTGCGGGAAATCATTAACCAGTGGCTCTGTGTGCGGCAAATCATTAAACAGTGGCTCTGTGTGCGGGAAATCGTTAACCAGTGGCTGTGTGTGGGAAATCATTAACCAGTGGCTCTGTGTGCGGCAAATCATTAACCAGTGGCTCTGTGTGCGGCAAATCATTAACCAGTGGCTCTGTGTGCAGCAAATCATTAACCAGTGGTTCTGTGTGTGGGAAATCATTAACCAGTGGTTCTGTGCGGGAAATCATTAACCAGTGGCTGTGTGTGCTGGAAATCATTAAACAGTGGCTCTGTGCGGCAAATCATTAACCAGTGGCTCTGTGTGCGGGAAATCGTTAACCAGTGGCTGTGTGTGGGCAATCATTAATCAGTGGCTGTGTGTGGGAAATCATTAACCAGTGGCTCTGTGTGCGGGAAATCACTAACCAGTGGTTGTGTGGGAAATCATTAACCAGTGGCTCTGTGTGCGGGAAATCACTAACCAGTGGTTGTGTGGGAAATCATTAACCAGTGGCTCTGTGCGGCAAATCATGAACCAATGGCTCTCTGTGTGGCAAATCATTAACCAGTGGCTCTGTGTGCAGCAAATCGTTAACCAGTGGTTCTGTGTGTGGCAAATCATTAACCAGTGGCTCTGTGTGCAGCAAATCATTAACCAATGGCTCTGTGTGCGGCATATCATTAAACAGTGGCTGTGTGTGCGGGAAATCATTAACCAGTGGCTGTGTGTGGGAAATCATTAACCAGTGGCTGTGTGTGGGAAATCATTAACCAGTGGCTCTGTGTGCGGGAAATAATTAACCAGTGGTTGCGTGGGATATCATTAACCAGTGGCTCTGTGCGGCAAATCATTAACCAGTGGTTCTGTGTGGTAAATCATTAACCAGTGGCTCTTTGTGCGGCAAATCATTAACCAGTGGCTCTGTGTGCAGCGAATCATTAACCAGTGGTTCTGTGTGCAGGAAATCATTAACCA
Source organism: Scyliorhinus torazame (assembly GCF_047496885.1). Lineage (NCBI taxonomy): Eukaryota > Metazoa > Chordata > Chondrichthyes > Carcharhiniformes > Scyliorhinidae > Scyliorhinus > Scyliorhinus torazame. The sequence continues at coordinate 114,175,368 of NC_092711.1, forward strand.
GTGGCTCTGTGTGCAGCAAATCATTAACCAGTGGCTCTGTGTGCGGGAAATCATTAACCAGTGGTTCTGTGCGGGAAATCATTAACCAGTGGTTCTGTGTGGTAAATCATTAACCAGTGGCTCTGTGTGCGGGAAATCATGAACCAGTGGTTCTGTGTGCAGGAAATCATTAACCAGTGGCTCTGTGTGCAGCGAATCATTAACCAGTGGTTCTGTGTGCAGCAAATCATTAACCAGTGGCTCTGTGTGCGGGAAATCATGAACCAGTGGTTCTGTGCGGGAAATCATTAACCAGTGGCTCTGTGTGCAGCAAATCATTAAACAGTGGCTCTGTGTGCGGGAAATCATTAACCAGTGGCTGTGTGTGGGAAATCATTAACCAGTGGCTCTGTGTGCGGGAAATCATTAACCAGTGGCTGTGTGTGGGAAATCATTAACCAGTGGCTGTGCGTGCAGGAAATCATTAACCAGTGGCTCTGCGTGCGGGAAATCATTAACCAGTGGCTCGGTGTGGGAAGTCATTAACCAGTGGCTCTGTGTGTGGCAAATCATGAACCAGTGGTTCTGTGTGCAGGAAATCATTAACCAGTGGCTCTGTGTGCGGGAAATCATTAACCAGTGGTTCTGTGTGCAGGAAATCATTAACCAGTTGCTGTGTGCGGGAAATCATTAACCAGTGGTTCTGTGCGGGAAATCATTAACCAGTGGCTCTGTGTGCGGCAAATCATTAAACAGTGGCTCTGTGTGCGGGAAATCGTTAACCAGTGGCTGTGTGTGGGAAATCATTAACCAGTGGCTCTGTGTGCGGCAAATCATTAACCAGTGGCTCTGTGTGCGGCAAATCATTAACCAGTGGCTCTGTGTGCAGCAAATCATTAACCAGTGGTTCTGTGTGTGGGAAATCATTAACCAGTGGTTCTGTGCGGGAAATCATTAACCAGTGGCTGTGTGTGCTGGAAATCATTAAACAGTGGCTCTGTGCGGCAAATCATTAACCAGTGGCTCTGTGTGCGGGAAATCGTTAACCAGTGGCTGTGTGTGGGCAATCATTAATCAGTGGCTGTGTGTGGGAAATCATTAACCAGTGGCTCTGTGTGCGGGAAATCACTAACCAGTGGTTGTGTGGGAAATCATTAACCAGTGGCTCTGTGTGCGGGAAATCACTAACCAGTGGTTGTGTGGGAAATCATTAACCAGTGGCTCTGTGCGGCAAATCATGAACCAATGGCTCTCTGTGTGGCAAATCATTAACCAGTGGCTCTGTGTGCAGCAAATCGTTAACCAGTGGTTCTGTGTGTGGCAAATCATTAACCAGTGGCTCTGTGTGCAGCAAATCATTAACCAATGGCTCTGTGTGCGGCATATCATTAAACAGTGGCTGTGTGTGCGGGAAATCATTAACCAGTGGCTGTGTGTGGGAAATCATTAACCAGTGGCTGTGTGTGGGAAATCATTAACCAGTGGCTCTGTGTGCGGGAAATAATTAACCAGTGGTTGCGTGGGATATCATTAACCAGTGGCTCTGTGCGGCAAATCATTAACCAGTGGTTCTGTGTGGTAAATCATTAACCAGTGGCTCTTTGTGCGGCAAATCATTAACCAGTGGCTCTGTGTGCAGCGAATCATTAACCAGTGGTTCTGTGTGCAGGAAATCATTAACCAGTGGCTCTGTGTGCAGCGAATCATTAACCAGTGGTTCTGTGTGCAGGAAATCATTAACCAGTGGCTCTGTGTGCAGCAAATCATTAACCAGTGGCTCTGTGTGCGGGAAATCATTAACCAGTGGTTCTGTGCGGGAAATCATTAACCAGTGGTTCTGTGTGGTAAATCATTAACCAGTGGCTCTGTGTGCGGGAAATCATGAACCAGTGGTTCTGTGTGCAGGAAATCATTAACCAGTGGCTCTGTGTGCAGCGAATCATTAACCAGTGGTTCTGTGTGCAGCAAATCATTAACCAGTGGCTCTGTGTGCGGGAAATCATGAACCAGTGGTTCTGTGCGGGAAATCATTAACCAGTGGCTCTGTGTGCAGCAAATCATTAAACAGTGGCTCTGTGTGCGGGAAATCATTAACCAGTGGCTGTGTGTGGGAAATCATTAACCAGTGGCTCTGTGTGCGGGAAATCATTAACCAGTGGCTGTGTGTGGGAAATCATTAACCAGTGGCTCTGTGTGCGGAAAATCATTAACCAGTGGCTCTGTGTGCGGGAAATCATTAACCAGTGGCTGTGTGTGGGAAATCATTAACCAGTGGCTCTGTGTGCGGGAAATCATTAACCAGTGGTTCTGTGCGGGAAATCATTAACCAGTGGCTCTGTGTGCGGGAAATCATTAACCAGTGGCTGTGTGGGAAATCATTAACCAGTGGCTCTGTGTGCGGGAAATCATTAACCAGTGGCTGTGTGGGAAATCATTAACCAGTGGCTCGGTGTGGGAAGTCATTAACCAGTGGCTCTGTGTGTGGGAAATCATTAACCAGTGGCTCTGTGTGTGAGAAATCATTAACCAGTGGCTGTGTGTGCGGGAAATCATTAACCAGTGGCTCTGTGTGGGAAGTCATTAACCAGTGGCTCTGTGTGTGGGAAATCATTAACCAGTGGCTGTGTGTGCGGGAAATCATTAACCAGTGAACTAAGTTAATTTTCAGAGAACCACTTTCACTTGGAATTATTTTTCCATGGAAGTGGCTGATCAGCCATGATCATATTGTAGAGCAGAGCACACTCAATGGGCTGAATGGCCTGCTTCTTTCCTATGTACCTGTCCTGGGAGTGTTGGGGACAGAGTAGAGGGGGCTTTTCTTTGTATCGAACCCCGTGCTGTATTTGTCCTGGGAGTGTTTGATGGGGACAGTGTAGAGGGAGCTTTACTCTGTATCTAACCCCGTGCTGTACCTGTCGTGGGAGTGTTTGATGGGGACAGTGTAGAGGGAGCTTTACTCTGTATCTAACCCCGTGCTGTACCTGTCCTGGGAGTGTGATGGGGACAGTGCGGAGGGAGGGAGCTTTACTCTGTATCTAACCCCGTGCTGTACCTGTCCTGGGAGTGTTTGATGGGGACAGTGTAGAGGGAGCTTTACTCTGTATCTAACCCCGTGCTGTACCTGTCCTGGGAGTGTTTGATGGGGACAGTGTTGAGGGAGCTTCACTCTGTATCTAGCCCCGTGCTGTACCTGTCCTGGGGGTGTTTTTGATGGGGACAGTGTAGAGGGAGCTTTACTCTGTATGTAACCCCGTGCTGTACCTGTCCTGGGAGTGCTTGATGGGGACAGTGTAGAGGGAGCTTTACTCTGTATCTAACCCCGTGCTGTACCTGTCCTGGGAGTGTTTGATGGGGACAGTGTAGAAGGATGGAGCTTTACTCCCTGTCTAGCACGCTGCTCTGTGTAGATCAATGTGGGTCACACTCCAGCTTTTCACACTTTGAACCGGTGTTTTCTCTTTCTGCACCTGTGTTATCCATGTCAAGTGTTTAAATATTGAGGAGGAACAATGTTTATGTTGAAACCCGATTGAGCCCCTCGTCCGGAACCTGAGCCACAGGCTACAGCTGGTGTGTAACCTGTAACCAGATCCCAGCAGCATTAAAACAAGCTGACAACCGACAGTAGCTCCTTGTATAGCGAAAGCTGCTCCCGGACTGTCAGCAGAAACAGGACCGAAGAAGACCCTCAAGCTCTTCGCCATAAATATGAAGCTAATGAGGTAATCACGATTTTCAGTCAAATATATTTAACCCCTCCCATCTCTCTCTGTACCCCGAAGCCCGACCTTGCATAGAAATTTGGGAAGGACACAAAGGCGTTTGTGGGAGCGAGGTGAAGCAACAAGAGGGGATGATAATGGGGGGGGGGGGGGGGGGGGTGGAAGGTAGTGGAGAGGATTTGAGAGGGAAGGTGGACAAGGCTGTGTCATGGGGACGGCTGCGGGGTGGGCGGGGGGGGGGGGGGGGATTAAGGAGAGGATCCATTCCAGAGGAGGGGGGTCCTAGAGGCCTCGGGGAACATAGAACATTACAGCGCAGTACAGGCCCTTCGGCCCTCGATGTTGCGCCGACCTGTGAAACCACTCTAAAGCCCATCTACACTATTCCCTTATCGTCCATATGTCTATCCAATGACCATTTGAATGCCCTTAGTGTTGGCGAGTCCACTACTGTTACAGGCAGGGCATTCCACTATTCTCATTCCTTACTATTCTCTGAGTAAAGAACCTACCTCTGACATCTGTCTTATATCTATCTCCCCTCAATTTAAAGCTATGTCCCCTCGTGCTAGACATCACCATCCGAGGAAAAAGCCTCTCACTGTCCACCCGATGCAATCCTCTGATCATCTTGTATGCCTCAATTAAGTCACCTCTTAACCTTCTTCTCTCTAACAAAAACAGCCTCAAATCCCTCAGCCTTTCCTCATAAGATCTTCCCTCCATACCAGGCAACATTCTGTTAAATCTCCTCTGCACCCTTTCCAATGCTTCCACATCCTTCCTATAATGCGGCGACCAGAATTGCACGCAATACTCCAAATGCGGCCGCACCAGAGTGCTGTACAGCTGCAACATGATCTCATGGCTCCGAAACTCAATCCATCAACCAATAAAACCTAACACACCGTATGCCTTCTTAACAACCCTCTCAACCTCGGTGGCAACTTTCAGGGATCTATGTACATGGACACCGAGATCTCTCTGCTCATCCACACTGCCAAGAATCTTACCATTAGCCCAGTACTCTGTCTTCCTGTTATTCCTTCCAAAATGAATCACCTCACACTTTTCTGCATTAAACTCCATTTGCCACCTCTCAGCCCAGCGCTGCAGCTTATCTATGTCCCTCTGTAACTTGTAACATCCTTCCGCACTGTCCACAACCCCACCGACTTTAGTGTCATCTGCAAATTTACTCACCCATCCTTCTACGAGGGGAGGTTACTGAGATCCCCCCGCCCCCCAGCATGATGGGGTCTGGGGGAAAAGAGTCGAACCGCAGAATCCCTACAGTGCAGAGAGAGGCCATTCAGCCTATTGGTTCTGCACCGACCCGGTGAAAGAGAACCCAAATCTAGGCCGACTCCCACCCACCTGCACATCTTTGGAGAGGAGGGGGTGGGGGAGGGGAAGAGAACCTGGGATGAAGAGACTGTAGAATAAGTGGTCCAAAGGAGAGGTGTTGGTGGTGTTCGGGATACCGGGGATCCTGTGTGTGAGAGGGCTCCTGTGAGTGTCTGGGAAAGGGGTTCCTGTGTCCGCAGGCGTGTGTCTGGGGGAGGTGGGGCATCCTGTATCTGGGTGTGGGGGGGTCCTGTGTGTGGAGGCAGGGAGGGGGGGGGAAAGAGATGTCCTGTGGGCGTGTGTCTGGGGGGAGGTATCCTGTGTGTGTGTGTGGGGGGGGGGGGGGGGGGGGGGGGGGGGGGTCTTGTGTGTGGATGTGTGTCTGGGGGAGGTGTCCTGTGTGTTGGTGTGTGTCTGCGGGCAATGTCCTGTGTGTGGGTGTGTGTCTGGAGGAGGTGGCCTGTGTGTGGGTGCATGTCTGGGGAGGTGTCCTGTGGGGGTGTGGGGGTGTCCTGTGTGTGGGTGCGTGTCTGGGAGAGGTGTCCTGTGTGTGGGTGTGTGTCTGGGAGGTGTCCTGTGTGTGGGGGAGGTGTCCAGTGTGTGGGTGGGTGTCTCGGGGAGGTGTCCTGTGTGTGGGTGTGTGTCTGGGGGCAATGGCCTGTGTGGGGTGTGTGTCTGGGGAGGTGTCCTGTGTGGGGGAGGTGTCCTGTGTGTGGGGGAGGTGTCCTATGTGTGGGGGAGGTGTCCTGTGTGGGGTGTATGTCTGGGGGCAATGTCCTGTGTGGGGTGTGTGTCTGGGGGAGGTGTCCTGTGTGGTGGGGAGGTGTCCTGTGTGTGGGTGTGTGTCTGGAGGAGGTGTCCTGTGCGTGGGTGTGTGTCTGGGGGGAGGAGGTGTCTGGGGAGGTGTCTTGTGTGTGTCTGGGGGCAATGTCCTGTGTGTGGGGTGTGTGTCTGGGGGAGGTGTCCCGTGTGGGTGTGCGTCTGGGGGGGGGGTCTGGGGGCGGTGTCCTGTGTGTGGGGGTGGTGTCCTGTGTGTGGGGGTGTGTCTGGGGGGTCCAGCTCCCCTCACTGACCCCCTGTTTTGTTTGCTTTACAGGCCGTGGGGCAGGACGTTGTTGCTGGCAGTGAGGCCTCCTCTCCTCCCCCTGCTCCTCCTCCTGGGCACGGGGCTCGGCTGCCCCTCCGACTGCCTCTGCTGGAGCCCCAACCGGACGGTGAGCTGCTCATCCCGGGGGCTGGAGTCGCTGCCGCGGGGGATCCCGGCTGGCACGCGGGCGCTGGACCTAAGTGACAACCGGCTGGAGCGGCTGGACTGGGGCCCGGGACGGGGCCTGAGCCGCCGGCTGGAGGAGCTGGAATTGGGCCACAACCGGCTGCGGGAGCTGGAGGCCGGCGCACTGGGCGGCCTGGAGCGGCTGCAGCACCTGGGCCTCGGCCACAACCTCCTGCGCTACCTGCAGCCCGGAACCCTCCGCGGCCTGGCCGCCCTGCGCAGCCTGGAGCTGGCTGGCAACCCGTTGCTGCTGCTCGGCGACCACACCTTCCGCGGCTTGGCCGCCCTGCGCACCCTCAGCCTGGGCTCCCCTGAGCTGGCCTGGGCCGGCCCGCGGGCCTGGGCTGGCCTCAGCGGCCTCAACCAACTCACCGTCCGCGGTGCCGCGCTGACCTGGCCACCCGGTGCTGCCCTCTCCCCCCTCATCAACCTGACCGCCCTCCGCCTGCTGGCCTTCCCCAAGGCCGCCGCCCTGCCCAGCCGCCCCTTCCAGGACCTCTCCCGCCTCCGCCTGCTGGAAATCGACTCCTGGGCCTCACTGGCCCAACTCGGCCCCGATTGCCTCCTAGGCCTCAATTTGGTCTGGCTCTCGATCACCCGTTGCAACCTCAGCGCCATCCCCTATGCCAGCCTGAGGACTCAGGCCTACCTGCGCTTCCTCAACCTCTCCCACAATCCCATCGGTGCCATCCGCGGAGCGCTGCTGCAGCATGTGACCCGCCTGGAGGAGCTGCGATTGGTGGGCGGCCGACTGCGCGTCATCCATGACGCCGCCTTCCGCGGCCTCGTCTACTTCCGGATGCTGGACGTCACGGCCAATCAGTTGGCCAGCTTGCCGGCTGCTGCCTTCCGCTCGCTGGCCTCCCTCCAGAGCCTGGGCCTCGGCCTCAACCCGCTGGCCTGCGACTGCTGCCTGCTCTGGATCGTCCGCCGGCGCCACCGCCTCCGCTTCCTGGGCCCCCAGCTGCCCACCTGCACCTCCCCGCCGTCCCTCCACGGCCGCCGCCTGCCCGAGGCCGCCGGCTCCTTCCCTGCCAGCACCTTCAGCTGCCGCCGGCCCCGCATCCACGACAAGAGGCCGCAGCGGCTGCAGGCCCGAGAGGGCCAGACCGTCACCCTCCGCTGCTCGGCCGACGGCCAGCCGCCGCCCCTCATCCTGTGGCTCAACCCACGGCGCCAGCGGCTGGGCCACCCAGAGGCGGGGATGAGCCTCCCCGGGGCGGGGAAGAGCCTCCCCGGGGGCCTGGGCCTAGTATCCGAGGATCTGGGCCTGAACCCCGAGGACCGTGGCCTCCTCCCTGGACGTCCGGACCCCAGCCTGCCCCCCGCGCCCCCCGCTCCTCTCCGGCCCCGCTGTGGGCCGCAGCCGCCTCCTGCCAGACGGCAGCCTGCAGATCACCTCGGTCCGCCGCATGGACTCCGGCACCTATCGCTGTGTGGCCCGCAACGCCGGCGGCAACGACACGGCCTCGGCCTCGCTACAGGTGCGGCCGCTCTCGCTACAGGAGCTGGGACTGGCTGGGCGCTCCGACTCCCGGGCGAAGGCCGGCCTACGGCCCGGATATCCCTTCGACACCCACACGCTGCTGGTGGCCACCACCATGGGCTTCGCCTCCTTCTTCACCGTGGTGTCGCTCTGTTTCACTTTACTCTTCATCTGGAGCCGGGCCAGCGGGCCCATCAAACACAACAACATCCATGTTGACTTCGTGCCACACGCGGGCGGGGGTGGCAGAGGTGGCGACGGGGACGACGCCAAATTCAACATGAAGGTGGTCTGAGGGCTGACGTCACTGTCCGAGACGTCACTGCGACCCCATCTATGCCTCAATTGCTAAACGACAAGTGTCCCATATGCCTTTTTCACCATCCTATTAACCTGTCCTTCCACCTTCAGAGATCTCAGAACAAACTCACCACGGTCCCTTTGTTCCTCAGACGCCCCAGTGTCATGCCGTTCATTGAATGCTTCGTTGTCAAATTACGCCTTCCAAAGTGTGTCACCTCACATTTTTCAGGGTTAAATTCCATCTGCCACGTTTCTGCCCATTTGACCATCCTGTCTATATCTTCCTGTAACCAAAGACACTCAACCTCACTGTTAACCATCAGGCCAAGCTGTGTGACAGCCACAAAGGTAATGATTCTACCCCACACATCGCCATCTATGCCGTTTATATAAATGACAAATAAGAGGGGACCCAGCGCAGATCCCTGTGGTACGCCACTGGACACCGGCTTCCAAACACTAAAGCAGCCATCTGTCATCTTCCTCTGTCTCCTACAGCCAAGCCAATTTTGAATCCACCTTATCATGTTACTCTGTATCACATGTGTATTTGTCTTCTTTATAAAGTCTCCCATGTGGGATCTTGGCAAAGGCTTTGCTGAAATCTATGTAAACTACATCACTACCACCATCGACATACCTGGTGTCAATCAATCAATCAAAATTTGTTAGGAATGACCTCCCGCTGACAAAGCCATGCTGACTATTCCTGATCAAACCTTGCCTCTCCAAGTGGAGATAGATTCTCTCCTTCTGAATTTTCTCTGATAGGTTCCCTACCACTGATGCGAGACTCACTGGTACTTAGTTCCCTGGCTTATCTCGACAACCTTTCTTAAATAGTGGGATCATATTAGCTGATCTGCGGTCCTCTAGCACCTATCTCATCGCCAAAGAGCAATTAAAAATTTGGGTCGGGGCCCCTGCAATCTCACCTCCCACAGCATCCTGGGACACAATTCATCCAGACCTGGAGATTTGTCCACTTTTAAGCTTGTCAACACTTCCAATGTCTTGTCACTCCCTCTGTCAATTCGCTCAAGAACCTCACAGTTTCTCTCCCCGAGTTCCATGTCTATCTCCTCATTCTCTTGGCTGGAGACGGATGTGAAATATTTATTCAACACTCAACCAATGTCCTCTAAAGTTTCTCTCCATTTAGATAATAAATTGCCTTTTTATTCCTCTGACCAAAATTGATAACCTCACACTTATGCATGTTAAATTCCATCTTATCAAATGTATTCTGGAAGTCCAAACACATCTACAGTACCCCCATTATCCGCCTGGCTTGTTACATCTTCCAAGAACTCCAACAAATGAGTCAAACACGATTTACCCTTTACAAAACCACACTACGAAGTCTTACAACACCAGGTTAAAGTCCAACAGGTTTGTTTCGATGTCACTAGCTTTCGGAGCGCTGCTCCTTCCTCAGGTGAATGAAGAGGTATGTTCCAGAAACATATATATAGACAGATTCAAAGATGCCAGACAATGCTTGGAATGCGAGCATTAGCAGGTGATTAAATCTTTACAGATCCAGAGATGGGGTAACCCCAGGTTAAAGAGGGGTGAATTGTGTCAAGCCAGGACAGTTGGTGGGGGATGAATGTATCGCGACATGAATCCCAGGTCCCAGTTGAGGCTGCACTCATGTGTGCGGAACTTGGCTATAAGCTTCTGCTCGGCGATTCTGCGTTGTTGCGCGGCCTGAAGGCCGCCTTGGAGAACGCTTACCCGGAGATCAGAGGCTGAATGCCCTTGACTGCTGAAGTGTTCCCCCACTGGAAGGGAACATTCCTGCCTGGTGATTGTCGCGCGATGTCCGTTCATTACCACACTAACTCTGATGGATTGCGGTTTGGCTTTCCAAAAGTCCAATTACTACTTCCTCAATAATGGATTCCAACAGTCTCCCAACAACAGGCTTAAACTAACTAGTTTCCTACTTTTTGAACAGGAGGGGTTACATTAGACTTTTCCACTAATGCAGTGACATTGTCACTGGTTCAGTGCCCCCCCCCCCTGATCTCTATGAGGTTGTTTGCGGAGAGGAGTCGGAAGCGGCGGATAGTGAGAGTGGAGAATGTCCATAGGGGCTGGTTTAGCACACTGGGCTAAATCACTGGCTTTCAAAGCAGACCAAGGCAGGCCAGCAGCACGGTTCAATTCCCGTACCAGCCTCCCCGGACAGGTACCGGAATGTGGCGACCAGGGGCTTTTCACAGTAACTTCATTTGAAGCCTACTTGTGACAATAAGCGTTTTTCATTCATTGTTTCACATTCAGCAGTCGGGCCGCACTGAGGGTTTGTAAACCCCGCCTCCCGACACGTCACAATGTCAGGGCAATGATTGACGGCAGCTCCAGACCAATAGGGTGAAGGGGGTGGATTCGAAAGGCCGGTCAGAATCAGCTGGTCCTCCAGCCAATCGGAGTGAACGAGGAGGCGGGACTAGGCCGAGTGAAGCATGCGCATTGCGATTAATGGCGGCGTTCTTTCTCGGATCCATGATCCGTAAAGGTGGGAATGGCCGGACCGAGGGCGAGCTCAATTAGGCGCGTCGTTGGACACACTTCTTAAACATGTTATATAAACCGAAAATCCTGAAAAATAACCTACCGGTATCGGGGGGGACCTGAGCGGGGCCTGCAGCTTTCTCACAGACGAGACTAAATGGCGACAATCTCTCTCGCTCGTTGGGGCTGCGCATGCGCATTCGTCAACGTTCTTGGGGCACGAGCAGCAATACACCCACCATCTTTATTGGGGGCAGCAGCGGAGCGCATGCTCAGTCGCCATCATTGTTGAGGGCAATATTTTTGAAATGTTTCACCATGACAGACTGTTTCACTCTGAGTTACAAATTCTTATTTATGAGGCAGAACAATGATACATGTCCAGGGCAGTGACAATAATTCGTATTTATTGTGCCTTGACAAAATCAAGCAATTTAACACATCTCAGAGAAACGTTATAAAATAACAATGACACTGAGCAACATGAGGAGATATTAGCTTTAAAGGAGAATCTTAATGGAGAAAAGTGAGTGAGAGAGTCGGAGAGTTTGAAGGAGGAAATTCCAGAGCTTGTGGCCCAGTCAAATGATAAAAGGCCAGTAATGGTGGAGCGAATAAATCAGGAAAGCTGTAGTGGCCAGAATTAAATTAGTGCAGAGATCTTGAAGGGGTGTGTGAGGAGATTACAGAGATCAGGATGATCACAACTATAGGAATCGAAAAATGGGAAATTTCAACTTTTGGTACTTCTTAAAAGGAAAGTGAGCACAGGGGATGGGTAAACAAGACTTGTTTGTATTGTATTTGTTTTATTGTCACATGTACTGAAGTACAGTGAAAAGTATTCTGTGTACAGTCATCAGTTCGGACATTGAGATGCTGGCATTGAACTGGGGTGAGCACAGTAAGAAGTCTTACAACACCAGGTTAAAGGAGGAAGGAGCAGTGCTCTGAAAGCTAGTGATTTGAAACAAACCTGTGTAAGGACTTTAACCTGGTGTAAGACCTCTTACTGCAGTCATAAGTTCATAAGGTACAGGAGCAGAATTAGGCCATTTGGCCCATCGAATCTGCTCCACCATTCTATAATAGCTGATATTTTCCTCATCTGCTCCCTACAATGCTAAAGACCAAGAGCGGGATTGCAAAATCAGCCAGAGCATCGCCTCGCTAGAACACATGACCTAGGAGCAGGAGTAGGAAATGTAGCCTCCCCCGCCTAAACATCTTCAATGTGATCATGGCTGATTCCATCCTGGCCTCAACTCCACTTTCTCCATAAAGCATTCTCCATAAACCTTCAACCCATCACCAATTAAAAATCTGTCTAACTCCTCCTTGAATTTACTCACTGTCACTACATCCACCACACTCTGGGGTAGCGAATTCCACAGATTCACAATCCTTTGGGAGAAGTAGTTTCTCTTCAAATCTGTTTTTAACTTGCTCCCTCTTATTCTAAGATCATGACCTCTCGGTTGAAATTTCCCACGAGAGGAAGCATCAGCTCCATGTATACTTTATAATCTTTATTATTGTCACAAGTAGGCTTACATTAACACTGCAATGACGTTACTGTGGAAATTCCCTAGTCGCCACATTGCGGCGCCTGTTTGGGAATACAGAGGGAGAATTCAGAATGTCCAATTCACCGAATAAGCACATCTTTTGGGACTTGTAGGAGGAAACCGGAGCGCCCGGCGGAAACCCACGCAGACACCGGGAGAATGTGCAGACTCCACACTGACAGTGACCCAAACCAGGAATCAAACCTGGAACCCTGGCACTGCGAAGCAACAGTGCTAACCACTGTGCTGCCTTGCCACCCATTATCCATACCTTTTACCATCTTCTTTACCTCAATTAGATCTCCCCTCATTCTTCTAAACTCCAGAGAATATAGGCCTAAACTGTTCAATCTCTCCTCATGCGACAAACCCCTCATATGACAAACCCCTCATCTCTGGAACCAATCTAGTGAACCGCCTCTGAACTGCCTCCAATGCCACTACACCTTTCGCAAATAAGGGGACAAAACTGTGCACAATAATGCAGGTGCGATCTTACCAATGCCTTGTATAGTTGCAACAACACTTCCTTACTCAATTCCTTTTGTTAACATTCCATTTGCTTTCCTTATTATCTGCGGCACCTGGATGCTCGTTTTCTGTGACTCATGCACAAAGACACCCAGATCCCTCTGCATAGGAGTTAAACTCCATTTGCCACATTTTGGCCCACTCTCCTAACCTATCGATATCCATTTGTAAGGTTCTTATTTTCTCATTGCAGTTTACTGGCCCACCTATATTTGTGTAATCTGAGAATTTGGCTTTTGAACCTTCTATCCCTGTATCCAAGTCGTTAATATAGATTGTAAATAACTGGGGCCCAAGGACCGAACCCTGTGGCAGCCCACTAGTTACATCTTGCCATCCAGAATAAGAACTATTTATCCTGACTCTCTGTCGCCTGTCCTTCAGCCAGTCTTCTATCCAAGCTAATAAATTACCCTAATCCCATGTGATCTCACCTTGTCAATTAACCTTCTTTGCAGCAACTTAACAAACGCCTTCCGGAAGTCTCGATACACTATATCTACAGGATCCCCATTATCCACTTTGCTTGTTACATCTTCAAAGAACTCACAATTCTTTAGTCCAGAAATTAACTTCTTAGTTAGTATTTGGGATGGTGGAATGAATTCAGTTTTTAAAAATCTGGATTTAAAAGTCTAATGATGACCATGAAACCATTGTTGATTGTCATAAAACCCCATCTGGTTCACTCATTTCAAGGAAATCTCCTGCCCTTACCTGGTGTGGCCCACATGTGACACCAGACCCACAGCAAAGTAGTTGACTCTGAAAATGCCCTCTGAAATGGCTGAGCAAAGCACTCAGTTCAAGGGCAATTAATGATGGGCAGTAAATGCCCAGCCAGCAACACCACATCCCATGAGATTATTTTTTTAACCTTGAGGAAGGATGTGAAGGCATTGGAGTACAGAGTCCAGAGAAGATTCCCAAGAATGATTCCAGGGATAAATAACTGGAGCTATGAGGAGAGGTTGGGTCTGTTTTCCATGTAGAAAAGAAGGCTGATTGGAGACTTGTAGAGGGAATCAAGATCCTGAGGGGTGTGGACAGGGTAAATAATGAAAATCTATTTCCCCTCTGGAGTACATCAAGAACTGGAGAGCACAGATTCAAAATAATTAGCAAAAGGAACAGAAGTGATGTGAGGAAAAAGGTTTTCACCCAGAGGGTGGTTGGTGTCTGGAATGAACATATTAAGAGGGTGATGGAGGCAGCTCCATTCAAGGTATTTCAACAGGAATTGGATTGTTATCTGAAAAGAAAGAATGGCAAGGTTACAGGGATAAGGCAGGGGACTGGGATTAGGTAGGATGTTCTTTCAGTGAGCAGTGCAGACTCGATGGGACGAATGGCCTCCTCCTGAACTGTAACAATTCTGTGGTTCTGTCAGCACAGGCCCTCCGTCATCAGCATTGGAACTGAAACTCCGATCATTACATCAACACAGAACCACACTGGAATTTCAGAAAACTGGCAAATCCTCCGAAAGGCAAGTGACACCAACATCAGGTGAAACTCACCAACCGCCCAATGTCTGCAACAGATTGATAGGATTGGTGAAAGCTCAGCGTTTAATCTGGGAGAAGGTGAACCAGAGAACAGAAATAATTCAGAGTAAGAAAAGATCAAAATAATGTCCCAATCAGTAACAGGAGATCAATCAGTCTTCTCTTATCATAGAGGAAATCAAATATTTAAAACACAGTGTCTGAATCAAAGCTGATTTAATCAATATTTATACAGAATATCAATGCACACCCCAGCTTTCAGCTTATTAATATCAGCAGCAGCAAACTCTAGCTGTCAGAGTGAAGATGGTTCAGTCCGGATGTGATTAACAACACAATCCAAATCCAATCCCTGCCGTCACTTGTGAACTCGCTGGTGCCTCAGCAGTGTAGATGAACGGCTGAATCTCTTTCCACACACCGAGCAGGAGAATGGCCTCTCCCCAGTGTGAACTTGCTGGTGTGCCAGCAAAGTGGATGACTGAGTGAATCCCTTCCCACACACTGAGCAGATGAACGGCCTTTCCCCAGTGTGACTCCGCTGGTGATTAAATAGGTTGGACATCCAAGTAAAACCTTTCCCACAGAAAGAACAGATGAAAGGTCTCTTCCTGGTGTGAGTGTGTTCATGTGTCAGCAGATCCTTCTGGCTTTTAAAGCTCTTCTCACAGTCATGACATTTAAACGGCCTCTGATCAGTATGAACAAGTTGGTGTGTCAGCAGGTCGAATGAACGGGTGAATCCTTTCCCACACACTGAGCAGGTGAATGGCTTATGCCCGGTGTGAGTGCGTTTATGGTTTAACAGATCATTTTTCCTTTTATAGTTTTTCTCACAGTCAGAACATTGAAAAGGTCTCTCCTCACTGTGAATACGGCAGTGTGACAAGAGTTGGGATGAGGTTGTAAAGCCTTTCCGGCACACAGAGCAGGTCAACGGTCTCTCCCCAGTGTGAACTCGCTGGTGTCTCACAAGGTGGGATGATTTAGTAAATTCTTTCTCACACACAGAACAGGTGAATGGTCTCTCCCCAGTGTGACTGCGTTGATGAATATGCAGCTCAGACGGGTAATTGAATCCCTTCCCACAGTCTCCACATTTCCACGGTTTCTCCCCCATGGGATAGCACTTGTGTTTTGACAAGATTGATGATTGGATGAAGCTTTGTCCACACACAGAACATGGAAACACTTTCTCTCCATTGTGAACGGTGCTTTTTGATTCCATGTACAAAAGCTGATAATGGTTCAGGCCGTGTTCAATCAAACGACTGTTTGGTCCTGATGTGATGTTTACAAATTACCCCTTCTAATATTCTGAAAAATTTATTCAAAGAGAAGGAAGAAAGAGTGATAAACACAAAGACTGGTTGTGAAATTAAGCTGAATGAATCTGGTCATTTGTGGGGCCGGCACGAGGAAAAGTGACCATGAAAACTGCGGGATTGTCATAAAAACCCAACTGGTTCACTAATGTCCTTCAGCGAAGGCAACCTGCCACCCGGTCTAGACCTACACAACAATGTAACCTTAATGGGAGGAAACAATATTGATAGGCTGGTTAGAGAATTTGAAAAGTGTGAGGTGATGTATTTTTGGAGGACTAACAAGGAATGGGAATTCACAATCAATGGTAGGACCTTTGGAAGTACGGACGATCAGAGGGACCTTGGTGTACATGTCCATAGAGCTGTGAAGGCCGCAGGCCAGGTAAATAAGGTAGTTAGGAAGGCACATGGGTTACTTGCTTTTATAAGCTGAGTCATAGAATATAAGAGCATGGTGGCTATAATGGAGCTGTATAAACCGTTGGTTAGGACACAGCTGGAGTAGTGTGTGCTGTTCTGGTCGCCAGACTATACGAAGAAAATGAGTGCACTAGAGATGGTGCAGAGGAGGTTCACCAGGATGTTGGCTGGACTGGAACTTTCCAGCTATCAAGAGAGATGGGATTGGCTGGGGTTGTCTTCCTTGGAGCAGAGAAGGCTGAGGGGAGACCTGATTGCGGTCTCTAAAATTATGAGGGGCACAGATAGATAGGAAAGAACCTTTCCCCTTAACGGAGGGATCAATAACCAGGGAGCAGAGATTTAATGTAAGGAGCAGGAGGTTTAGAGGGGATCACAGAATGTGAGGAAAACATTTTCACCCAGAGGGTGGTGGAATCTGGAACTCACTGCCTGAAAGGGTAATAGAGGCGGGACCCTCACAACAATTAAATATTTGGATGTGGCACAGCATACAAGTACTGAAAAATAGGATTAGAGTACATTGGTGCTTGATGGCTGGTGTGCACACAATGGGCCGAAGGGCCTCTTTCCGTGCCTCTAAAGATAGAAGTTGTAGAGGGAGGGAATAAATGAGAAGGGCTTTATGGAGAAACTGCCAAAGCCTCAACCTTCATCAACTGAAAGGACACGCCTTAGCTTCCCCTTCCAAACTCTAAACAACCTGACTTGGATTTACATTCTCCTTAATTCATCATTGCTGGGTGATAATCCTGTACTTCCTTACCTCACACCACTGTGACAGCACCTTCACCACACAGACTGCAGCAACTGACCAAACATCACCTTCCCAGTTATTCCTGAAGGCACCGCCTTTTCAACCTTGACTCTTGCCTGACGTGTGGTGATCCTCAGGTTACATCACCACCAGTCAGCTCTCTCTCAAAACGTGAGGGCAGCCTATGATCTTTGGGACTATGATGACTTTCACTGCTTTTTCTCAAGTAGAAGCTCATGACTGTCAATATGTTGTATTAATACTTTCATGGGGTGTGAGCATTATTGAGAAGGCCAGGTTTTTCTGTCTATCCCTACTTGTGCTTTTGAAGTTGGGGGTGAGCTGCCTCCTTGAACTAATGCAGTCCAGCTGCTGTTGGTGCAGCCATAGTGTTGTGAGAATAGAAGTTTTAGGATGTTTGCGGAGCAACAGCGAAGGCACAGTGATATAGTTCCAAGTCAGATTAGTGTGTGATTCTGAAGGGTAAATGCAGGTGGTGGTGTTTCCACGCACCTGCTCCCTTATCCACATCAGTGGTAGAGTTTGTGGGTTTGGAAGTTGCAGCTGGAGAAGGTGTGGCGAATTACTGGTGATGCTCGTGATGTCCATGGTCCAGTAATTAATTTGAAAAATTTCTATATGTAAAATGAATTAAAAGCCCTGAAATAATTATTTTTTTCCTTACTTAAAACACAGCATTTCAATGGTCCGTGTTTCTAGACTCGGTTTTGTGAGCAATGCCTGCAACAAAATCAAATGCTGGAAATCTGAAATAAAAAGAGAAAATGGTGGAAACACTCATCGGGTTAGACAAGATCGCTGGAGACTGGAGTTAACGTTTTCAGCCACTGAGTCTCCTCCATTAAAACATGGACCATTGACTGCTGTTTAATGGAGGACATGATTCCCACAATCCCCTGCGCCCTAAACTCCGCTCCATCAAACGCGTACATTTCCTATTATGACGCTTCTGCACCAAGAGGACAAGCTGTTGAAATGTTATTCATTTGCATTTTTGCATATTGATGTCCATTGAAGATATGGCTTGACTTCCCATCATTATGTATATATTCCAGATACTTTAGTGGAGAATTTCTACTTCCCTCTTTCTGGGGATAAGAGATACTTAGGTTTCGGGTATAATTTGTTTCTTAATTTTATTGATTGCACCCTCTATCCCTAATTTCCACATCATAGCAAAAAAAACACGTCACTAATTAAGACTTTCAATGGCGGGGACTGTACCCACAGTTCCCCGCGGTCATGAATGCCCCGTATCCACACCACAGAGGGGCGCACATGCGTCATGAGGAACCGAGTTTGAAGCATGCGCAGTGTGATGACGGCGATGAGGAGGGACCTTCCTTTGTCTCCATGATGTGGCGATGCCGGCGTTGGACAAGGGTGGGCACAGGAAGAAGTCTGAGAACACAAGGTTACAGTCCTTTGTCTCATCAGCAGCCAGCAAGGATGTGGAAACATGGAATCAGATAGACGTATAAAGTTTCTAAATATCTGGTGAAGGCTTCAAACTTCGAATACGAACCTGCAGATCCCGTGTTTGCTGCTCTAAGTCTTTCTCCCGGGACAAGACTCTGGTTAACTGCCGCCATCTTGGGTCAGCGTAGAGCACAACGCAACAACGTGGGCGGAACATCAAGGTTCCTATTCCCAGCCGGGTCCTAGTGCCAGGATGGATCGGGCGATAGGCAACTTTTTTAAACCTCCCACTGATGTTTGCAGCCTGGGGGACTCTGTGAGTCATGTATACATTCAGTGTGAGAGGCTGCAGCCCTGTCTCGCTACCTGAACGGGTTATACAACTTTTGGTTACACTTAAGCCCCAGGCTCCTCATGAATAGGTGGGGATGTTAAATGAGTCAGGAGATTTTAAAATTTAGAGCACCCAATTATTCTTTCCAATTAAGGGGCAATTTAGCATGGCCAATCCGCTTATCTTGCACATCTTTGGGTTGTGGGGATGAAATCCACGCAGATATGGGGAGAACCTGCAAACTCCACGCGGACAGTGACCCAGGGCCAAGATATAAATGTAAGCCATCTTAGAGTGCTGACTTTGTTTGCACTGGAATGCTGAATTTGGGTGTGTTTGAGTGCTGTAGTGAGAGTTTGGTGACTGAGGGAGTTGGGTGAGGAGGGAGCAAGGTGCTCCTTTCATTTCATTTCCTCAAAGAGCGTGAAGGGGGCCAGGAGTTTAAAGAGAGTGCAGCTGACTGGGAGTAGAGTGAGAGGGCGGAGTTCCAATTGGTTCACAGGGCTGCTACATTATGTAAGGTAAGAGTTGTTTGTTTTGGGTTTTTAAATTGTAAATAAAAAAATTTGTGTTTTTTTTTTTGGGTGGCAGCAAGCTATCATTGTATCATTTAGCAGAATCACCAATCTTATAGTGTTCATTTGGGACAGTAGCAATAAAGGGCCTAACGGGTGTTTAATCTTTTTTACCCTTTAAATCTCTTTGGGAATTCAAATCGGAGGGGATGGAGGCTAGGGCAGTTGCATGCTCCACCTGTAGGATGTGGGTGGTGAGGGATACCACCAGTGTCCCTGCTGACTACACCTGTGGAGACCGCCATGAGGGAGCTGGAGCTGGATGAACTTCGGATCGTCCGGGAGGCAGAGGGGGTGATAGAGAGGAGTTACAGGAAGGTAGCCACACCCAAGGTGCAGGACAAGAGTAGCTGGGTTACAGTCAGGGGAAGGAAAAGGAACGGGCAGACAATTGAGGGATCCCTCGTGGCCGTTCCCTTCAAAACAAGTATACTGTTTTGGATGCTGTTGGGGTGGGTGGGGGGTGACCTACCGGGGGGATGCCCTAGCGGCCAGGTCTCTGGCGCTGAGCCTGCCTCTGTGGCTCAGGAGGGGAGAATAGAAAAGCAATAGTGATAGGGACTCGATGGTTAGGGGAATGGATAGGAGATTCTGTGGTCGCGAACGAGAGTCCTGGAGGGTACGTTGCCTCCTGGGGGCCAGGGATGTCTCAGATCGAGTCTACAGGATTCTTAAGAGGGAGGGGGAGCAACCTGAAGTTGTGGTGCACATAGGCACCAACGACATATCTAAGAAAAGGGATTAGGATCTAAAAAGTGATTTTAGGGAGTTGGGTTGGAAGCTAAAGAGCAGGACAAGCAGAGTCATGATCTCAGGATTGCTACCAGTGCCACATGCAAGTGAGGCAAGGAACAGAGAGCGAGTGTAGCTGAACACGTGGTTACAGGGCTGGTGCAGGAGGGAAGGCTTCAGATATGTTGATCATTGGGATATCTTCTGCAGAAGGTGGGACCTGTAGGATGGATTGCACCTAAGCTGGAGGGGCACCCATATCCTGGGTGGGAGGTTTGCTAGAGCTCTTCGGGAGGGTTTAAACTAGTTTGGCAGGGGAGTGGGAACCAGAGCTATGGATCAGAGGACAGGGTAGCTGTTGAACAGGCAGAAATCGTATGCAGCGAGTCGGTGAGGAAGGATAGACAGTTGATAGGGCAAAGTTGCACTCAGCGGAATGGGTTAAAGTGTGTCTGTTTCAATGCAAGGAGTGTCAGGAATAAGGGAAATGAACTTAGAGCATGGATCAGTACTTGGAACAACAATGTTGTGGCCATTACGGAGACATGGATTTACAGGGGCAGGAATGGTTGTTAGATGTTCCAGGGTTCAGATGTTTTCAGAAGTATAGGGAGGGAGGTAAAAGAGGAGTGAAAGTGGCATTGTTAATTAGGGAGTGCATCACAGCTGCAGAAAAGGAGGTAGTTGAGGAGGGTTTGTCCACTGAGTCAGTATGGGCGGAAGTCAGAAATAAGAAAGAAGCAGTCACTTTATTGAGAGTTTTATTTGGACCCCCATTGGCAGCAGAGAGATAGAGGAACAGATTGGGTGGCAGATCTTGGAAAAGTGCAGAAGTCCAGAGTTGTTGTCATGGGTGACTTCAACTTCCCGAATATTGACTGGAAAATCCTCAGTGCAAATGGTTTGGGTGGAGCTGATTTTGTCAGGTGTGTACAGGAAGGATTCCTGACTCAAAATGTAGATAGGCCGATTAGGGGGGAGGCCATATTGGACTTGGTACTCGGCAACAAACCAGCCAGGTGTCAGATGTCTCGGTGGGAGAGCATTTCGGTGACAGTGACCACAACTCCTTGACCTTCACCATAGTCATGGAGAGGGATAGGAACAGACAGTATGGGAAGGTATTTAATTGGGGGAGTGGAAATTATACTGCTGCGTCGTTGGCGATAATCTTTGCATCCTCACTCTCCACTGGAGTCGTACCGGATGATTAGAGGGAGGCGAATCATGTTCCCCTGTTCAACGAAGGGAATAGGGAAATCCCTGGGAATTACAGACCCATCAGTCTTATGTCTGTGGTGAGCAAAATATTGGAAAGGATTCTGAGAGATAGGATTTCTGATTATTTAGAAAAACCTAGTTTGATTAAAGATAGACAGTATGGCTTTGTGAGGGGCAGGTCATGCCTCACAAGCCTCATTGAATTCTTTGAGGATGTGATGAGACACATTGATGAAGGTCGGGCAGTGGATGTGGTGTATATGGATGTCAGTAAGGCATTTGATAAGGTTCCCATAGTAGGCTCATTCAGAAAGTTAGGCGACATGGGATGCAGGGAAACTTGGCTGTCTGGATACAGAATTGGCTGGCCGAAAGAAGACAGCGAGTGGTAGTGGATGGAAAATATTCCGCCTGGAGGTCGGTGACAAGTGGTGTCCCACAGGGATCTGTTCTGGGACCTCTGCTCCTTGTGGCTTTTATAAATGACTTGGGTGAGGAAGTGGAAGGGTGGGTTAGTAAGTTTGCCGATGACACGAAGGTTGGTGGAGTTAAGGGTAGTTGCAGGTTACAACAGGACATTGACAGGATGCAGAGCTGGGCTGAGAAGTGGCAGATGGAGTTCAACCTTGATAAATGTGAAGTGATTCATTGTGGAAGGTTGAATTTGAATGCTGAATACAGGGTTAAAGGCAGGATTCTTGGAAGTGTGGAGGAACAACGGGATCTTGGGGTCCACATACATAGATCCCTCAAAGTTGCCACCCAGGTTGATGGGGTTGTTAAGAAGGCGTATGGTGCGTTGGCTTTCATTAACAAGGGGATTGAGTTTAAGAGCCATGAGGTTTTGCTGCAGCTTTATAAAACCCTAGTTCGACCACACTTGGAATATTGTGTCCAGTTCTGGTTGCCTCATTATAGGAAGGGTGTGGATGCTTTGGAGAGGGTACAGGATGCTGCCTGGACTGGAGGGCATGTCTTATGAAGAAAGGTTGAGGGAGCTAGGGCTTTTCTCACTGGAGCGAAGAAGGCAGAGAGGTGTACAACGTGATGAGAGGCATGGATAGAGTGGATAGCCAGAGATTTGTCCCCAGGGTGGAAATGGCTGTCACGAGGGGACATAATTTTAAGGTAATTGGAGGAAGGTGTAGGGGAGATGTTAGAGGTAGGTTCTTTACACAGAGAGTGGTGGGTGCGTGGAATGCACTGCCAGCAGAGGTGGTGGAGTCAGAGTCATTAGGGACATTTAAGCAACTCTTAGACAGGCACATGGACAGCAGTAAATTGAAGGGGTGTAGGTTAGGTTGATCTTAGATTAGAATAAATGGTCGGCACAACTTTGTGGGCTGAAGGGCCTGTACTGTGCTGTACTGTTCTATTTCAGAAGCAGGCTTTCTGGTGATTTTTATAAAGAAAGAAGGTTATTTACTATCACACTGTTTCCCCGGGTGTTTGAACATCTCAGTCTCTCGTCTCTTTCACACTCAATGACACATACACAGAAATTAGGTACAGATCAAGTTGAAGCTGTAATTATGAAAATGCAATATGTGTACTGCAATCTGAATATCGCTGCAGGACTGTTGTATGTTGAGCTGTTCCTTTAGTTGGAGTGAAGTGTTTTTAGAAACAAATCATTACTGGGTTCCGCGGTAGCACAGTGGTTAATACAGTTGCTTCTCAGCGCCAGAGTCCCAGGTTCGATTCTCGGCTTGGGTCACTGTATATGCGGAGTCCGCACATCCTCCCGTGTTTGCGTGGGTTTTCTACAGGTGCTTTGGTTTCCTCCCGTATCCAAAGATGCGCACGTTCAGTGGATTGGCCATGCTAAATTGCCCTTGGTGTCCAAAAAGGTTAGGTGTGGTTACCGGGTTACGAGTATGGGGTGGAGGTGTGGACTAAGTGGGGTGCTCTTTCCAAGGGCCGGTGCAGACTCGATGGGCTGAATGATTTCTTTATGCACTGTAGATTCTATGAGGCTCTGCAGCTTATTGTAGATGAATAGCCGGGAGGGTGGTTTTCAGGGCACTTTAAGAAGTCTCTCACAACACCAGATTAAAGTTCAACAGGTTTATTTAAAATCACAAGCTTTCAGAGTGCTGCTCCTTCATCAGTGGAGGCAGGTTCACAAACACAGTATATATAGGTCATTACCTGAGGAAGGAGCTGCGCTCCGAAAGCTAGTGATTCAAAACAAACTTGTTGGACTTTAACCTGGTGTTGTAAGACTTCTTACTGTGCTCACCCCAGTCCAATACCGGCATCTCCACAGTATATATCGGCAGAGTCACAATTGCGAGATAATTACAGATTGGAATGTGAAGAATGGTTGGAATGCGAGGCTTCACAGATGCAAACAATTCGAGGGTAATGAGGGATAATCACAGGTAATCAAAGGTAATGAGGGATAATCACAGGTAATCGAGGGTAATGAGGGATAATCACAGGTAATCAAAGGTAATGAGGGATAATCACAGGTAAACGGGGCAGCACAGTAGGACAGTGGTTAGCATAGTTGCTTCACAGCTCCAGGGTCCTAGGTTCGATTCCTGGCTTGGGTCACTGTCTGTGCGAAGTCTCCACATTCTCCCCGTGTCTGCGTGGGTTTCCTCCGTGTACTTCTGTTTCCTCCCACAGTCCAAACATGTGTACGTTAGGTGGATTGGCCATGCTAAATTGCCCTTTGTGTCCAAAAAAGGTTCAGTGGGGTCGCTGGGTTATGGGGATCTGGTGGGGGGTGCTCTTTCCAAGATCCGGTGCAGGCTCATTGGGCCTAATGACCTCCTTCTGCACTGTAAATTCTATGATTCGAGGTGTCAATTGTCTCCAGCCTGGACAGTTAATAAGATTCAGCAAATCCGGGCAGTATGGTGGGGGGTCACACGTAATGTGGCATGAACCCGAAGTCCTGGTTGAGGCCTTCCTCATGCGTGCGGAACTTGGCTACTTGATTCTGCGTTGTCGTGTGCCTTGAAGGCCGCCTTGGAGAACGCTTACCCGGAGATCAGAGGCTGAATGCCCTTGACTTCTGAAGTGTTCCCCGACTGGAAGGGAACATTCCTGCCTGGTGATTGTCACGCGATATCCATTCATCTGTTGTTGCAGCATCTGCATGGTCTTGCCAATGTACCACGCTTCGGGACATCCTTTCTTGCAGTGTATGAGGTGGACAATGTTCGCCGAGTTGCATGAGTATGTACTGTGTACCTGGTGGGTGGTGTTCTCATGTGTAATGGTGGTATCCATGTTGATGATCCGACATGTCTTGCCGACGTTGCCGTGGCAGGGTAATGTGGTGTTGCTGTTCTCCTGACGGCTTTTTGCTGCGAACAATGGTCTCTTTGAGGTGAGGCGGTTGTTTGAAGGCAAGTAGTGGCTGTGTGGGGATGGCCTTGGCGTGATGTTTGTCGTCATCGTTGACATGTTGAACGCTCCGAAGAAGATGTCGTAGTTTCTCCGCTCCAGGGAAGTACGATGTCGGTCGAGTCCTGTGATCGTTTTCTGAGGAGGTTGGTGCGGCTTTTCACTCTGGCGCGTTGATCGACAACACAGAATCGCCGATCAGAAACTGGTAATCCTTCCTCGTTCAGTCAAAAACCATGAAGTCATTTTCTGGCTCATTTCTTGCTCGGACATCCTGTTTAACCTTTACCCAGGTGTCTGGTTTACATATGGGTCCTGAGATCCTCCCCAACTGATCAAGTTTATCTTAATTCAGGTTTTGTGCTGGAGACATGTCCTTGGCAGAGATAACAGGCCATCACTGTCCTGTGTTTGTCAAGTCAGGAAACTTTCTTGACAAGAGAGAGAGGGCTCTGAACACAATCAATACATTTCTTAAGATTTTATAACATTATTGGACAAGGACGACTTACAGATCTCCCAAACTGGAGAAGGGAATATCCTTATTGACCTCTCACAACTGATTTCTGACTAACCCAGCTATTTCTCAGCTGTGAGCTTGTTTTCCTAATTTCTTGATTTATAAACTGGAGATAACAATCTAAAGCCAGCAGAATGATCACAATCAGTGACACAAACCCTTGAGCAGTCATCACAAATAAAAGTAAAACATTTCCAGTAAAATGTGATAACCATCGACTCAGATTCATCCTCCCCACCTGCAGATCATCCATCACAATTCTAAATTATTGACATGGTGTAAATACAAAATAAAATATGTTGTAAATATCGATTGAACAGAAGTTCATGCACGGACTTGAAAGATTCTCCAGCTCTCTGTTCACCTACATCCACCTTGTGAATATTTTTCAAACTAATTACCGGAGTTCCAGTGACTCTTCATCCACGTTTGATTAAAAAATGTTCCGGTCTTTTGAACCAGGATTCCATTCTGGCACTTCACATCCAGTTATCAGAGCAACTGGGATTGTAACAGTGTTATTGGTGGTGTCAGTTAAATCATGAAAGTTGGTCCCACTGGACCAGGAGAACTCCCCGGTGGACTGTGTGTGGAGTTGAGCTCTCCAGAGCTGAGAGTGGAGCTGATTGGGCTGTCGGGCCTGCAGTGAACCGCTGACTAGGATCTTTCCTCTTCATTCACTGACTCACAGCTGAAGTTTTTTCTGCAGTAAAAACATTAACTTTGAATATCAATCCCAATTTAATTTTTGTAACACAATCTACAACTTTAAATCAGCTGTAAAAGAGAAAGAAAGTTCCCATGTTCATTTTGCAACTTTCACACCATCAGAAAATCCCAAAGGTGATCTGAGAGGGACTGTTATTGACACCAAGGCACAGGCAATGGTAGATTTGGAAGGAAGACTGAGGAGAGGCTGTATAAACTAAACGGTGCAATTTTAAACAGAGTGTAGCATCAACAATACCAGGGGGTAAATGTACACAATTGATTTATTATGACGAGGTGAGTTGATCAAGCTTTTAGAAAAAAGCTATTGCGGTTCCCCTGTTTATTAATGTAGACCTGGAGTACAAATGCAAGGAAGCTATCCTGAATCTTTGTAAATTACTGTATACCCAGCAGTGTGGAAAATTTCCAATCAAACTCAGCCCATTACTGCCTCATCAGTCTTCTTTTAATCATCAGTGAAGTGATGGCGGGATCTTCAACAGTGCCATCAAGCGGCACTTACTCAACAAGTTTGGGTTCTGCCAGGGCCACTCAGCTCCTGACCTCACTACATCCTTGGTTCAAACATAGACGAAAGAGCTGAATTCCAAAGGTTATCTGAGAGTGACTTATTGACACCATGGCAGTATTTGACCAAGTGTGGCATCAGGGAGTCCCAGCAAAATTGGTGTCAATGGGAATCGGGTAAACTCTCCGCTAGTTGGAGTCAAACCTGGCACAAAGGATGATGGTTGTGGTTGTTGGAGGTCAGTCATCTCAGTTTCAGGACATCACTGCAGGGGCTCCTCGGGGTCCTGTCGAACATCTAACCATCTTCAGCTGCTTCATGAATGACCTTCCTTCCATCATAAGGTCAGAAGTGGGGATGTTCAGCACCACTCATGACTCCTCAGACACTGAAGCAGTTCATATCCAAATGCAGCAACCTGGGCAATATCGTGCCACACAACTGCCAGGCAATGACCATTTCCAACAAGAGAGGATCTTCTGATCACCCCCTGAACATTTAAAGGCATTACCATCACTGAGTCCCATACTATCAACATCCTGGGGGTTACCATTGAACAGAAACTGAACTGGACTAGCGGTTGAAGAAGGCAACTCACCACCATCTTCTGAAGGGCAACTCGGGATGGGCAATAAATGTTGGCCCAACTAGCGACATCCATATCCCATAAATGAATAAAACAATTGAAATATATAAATACTGTGGCTACCAGAGCAGCTCTTAGGCGAGGAATCCTGCAACGAGTAATTCACCTCCTGGCTCCGCAAGGCCAGTCCACCATCGAAAAGCCACAAGTCAGGAGTGTGATGGAGTACTCTCCACTTGACTGAATGAGTGTAGCTCCAACAATATTCAAGAAGCTCGCACCATCCAGTAAAAACAAGCCCATTAGATTGGCACCCCATTCACAAATATTCAATCCCTCTATCACTGGCAAACAGTGGCAGCCATGTGTACTGTCTACAAGTTGCACTATAGCAGTTCACCAAGGCTCCTTAGACAGCACTTTCCAAACCCATGACCTCTATCATCAAGAGAGACAATAGCAGCAGGTACCTGATAAAAGGTATGGATAAAGTAGACGTGGAGCAGACGCTTCCTCTTGTGGGGCATTGTAGAACGAGAGGTCATTGTCTCAAGATAGGGATTGCAAATTTCAAATAGAGATGAGGAGAAACTACTTCTCAAAGGGTTGTAAATCTGTGGACTTCGCTATTGAAGAATGTGGTGGGTGCTGGGACAGTCAATATATTTAAGGAGGAGGTAGACAGACTTTTTTTAAAATTCCCAATTAACGGGCAATTTACCATGACCGGTCCACCTACCCTGCAGTTTTGGGTTGTGGGGGTGAGACCCACACAGACATGGGGAGAATGTGCAAATTCCACATGGACAGTGACCCTGGACTGGGACTAAACCCGGGTCCTCGGCGTCGTGAAGCAGCAGTGCTAACCATTGCACCACCGTGTTGCCCTCCAGACTTTTAATCAGTAATGGGTTGACGGGTTATGGTGAACAGGCAGGACAGTGGAGATGAGGCTATGATAAGACCAGCCATGATCGTATTGAATGGGGGAGCAGGCTCGAGAGGCTAAATTGCCTACTCCTCATTCTCATGTTCTAGGAGAGAACTGTAACAGCACCGCAAGCACAAAACTGGTGTTCTTGATTAATAAGAGGATATCTCTTTTTCCTAATGTTCTCCAATTAAGGGGCAATTTAGCATGACCAATCCACCAACCCTGCACATGTTTGGGTTGTGGGGGTGAAACCCATGCAGACATGGGGAGAATGTGCAGACTCCACACGGACAGTGACCTGGGGGTGGGATCAAACCTGAGTCCTTGGCGCCGTGAAGCCACTGCGCCACCATGTCACCCGAAAAGTGGACTTCTTGATTAATAAGGGTTCAGGGTTAATGGGGAGAAGGCAGGACACTAAGGGGCAATTTAGCATAGCCAATCCACCGAACCTGCACATCTTTGGACTTTGGGAGAAAACCGGAGCACCCAACCGGAGAAAGTGCGATCTCCACACCTAAGGCCAGAATTGAACTCGAGTATCTGCCGCTGTGAGGAAACAGTGCAAAGCACCGTGCCACCCAACGTTTGTGGATATTAAGGGGCAATTTTGCATTGCCAATCCACCTAACCTACACATCTTTGAACTGTGGGAGGAAAACGAAAGAGGAAAAACAGACATGGGGAGAAAGTGCGATCTCCACACAGTTAACCAAGGCCAGAATTGAATTTGAGTCTCTGGCACTGTGAGGCAACAGTGCTAACCACTGTGAGGCAACAGTGCTAACCACTGTGAGGCAAAAATACTAACCACTGAGAGGCAACAATGCTAACCATTGTGAGACAACAATGCTAACCACTGAGAGACAACAATGCTAACCACTGAGACAACAATGCTAACCACTGTGAGACAACAGTGCTAACCACTGAGACAACAATGCTAACCACTGAGAGACAACAATGCTAACCACTGTGCGATAACAATGCTTACCACTGTGAGACAACAATGCTAACCACTGAGAGACAACAATGCTAACCACTGTGAGACAACAATGCTAACCACTGTGACAACAATGCTAACGACTGTGAGACAACAATGCTAGCCACTGTGAGACAATAGTGCTAACCACTGTGAGACAATAGTGCTAACCACTGTGAGACAACAGTGCTAACCACTGTGACAACAATGCTAACCACTGTGACAACAATGCTAACCACTGTGACAACAATGCTAACCACTGAGACAACAATGCTAACCACTGTGAGACAATAGTGCTAACCACTGTGAGACAATAGTGCTAACCACTGTGAGACAACAGTGCTAACCACTGTGCCACCAAAATGTTTCACTGAAATACTGAACTCAAATACTTAACTTAGTCACCCCACTCTCTGAGTTTACATTTGACTGGAGCTGCTGCCTTGGAAAACGTTTGGGAATTTGAAATTCTCCACCAATTCCTACTCCATCTTTCTGATGGATAATCATAGGAGGCCATTCGGCCCATCGAGTCTGCACTGACCCACTTAAGCTCTCACTTCCCCTCTATTATCGTAACCCAATAACCCCTCCCAACCTTTTTGGTCACTAAGGGCAATTTATCATGGCCAGTTCACCTAACCTGCACGTCTTTGGACTGTGGGAGGAAACCAGAGCACCCGAAGGAAACCCACGCACACACGGGGAGAATGTGCAGACTCCGCACGGACAGTGACCCAGTGGGGAATTGAACCTGTAACCCTGGGGCTGTGAAGCCACAGTGCTATTCACTTGTGCTGCCCATGACGGGTCTGTGCACATGGATTTCTGTATAACCTGGTTCCTAGTTTTATTAATTTCTCGATTTACCCGCAATATCCACATTGCAGGAAGAAAGAACACGAGTCTTTAATTAGGGTATTCGATGTCGGTGTATTTACCCAGCTATGTCCCCTCGTGCTAACCATCACCATCTGAGGAAAAAGGCTCTCACTGTCCACCCTATCCAATCCTCTGATCATCTTGTACGCCTCAATTAAGTCATCTCTTAACCTTCTCTCTAACGAAAACAGCCTCAAGTCCCTCAGCCTTTCCACATAAGATCTTCCCTCCATACCAGGCAACATTCTGGTAAATCTCCTCTGCACCCTTTCCAATGCTTCCACATCCTTCCTATAATGGGTTGACCAGAATTGCACGCAATACTCTAAATGCGGCCGCACCAGAGTTTTGTACAGCTGCAACATGACCTCATGGCTCCGAAACTCAATCGTTCTACCAATAAAAGCTAACACACCGTACGCCTTCTTAACAACCCTCTCGACCTGAGTGGTAACTTTCAGGGATCTATGTACATGGACACCGAGATCTCTCTGCTCATCCACACTGCCAAGAATCTTACCATTAGCCCAGTAGTCTGTCTTCCTGTTATTCCTTCCAAAATGAATCACCTCACTTTTTTCTGCATTAAACTCCATTTGCCACCTCTCAGCCCAGCGCTGCAGCTACTCTGTCCCTCTGTAACTTGTAACATCCTTCCGCACTGTCCACAACTCCACCGACTTTAGTGCCACCTGCAAATTTACTCACCCATCCTTCTACGCCCTCCTCCAGGTCATTTATAAAAATGACAAACAAACAGCAGTGGCCCCAAAACAGCTCCTTGTGGTACACCACTAGTAACTGGACTCCAGTCTGAACACTTCCCATCAACCGCCACCCTTTGTCTTCTTCCAGCTAGCCAATTTCTGATCCAAACTGCTAAATCACCCTGAATCCCATGCTTCCATATTTTCTACAGTAGCCTACCGTGGGGAACCTTATCAAACGCTTTACTGAAATCCATATACACCACATCAACTGCTTTACCCTCATCCACCTGTTTGGTCACCTTCTCAAAGAACTCAATAAGGTTTGTGAGGCACGACCTACCCTTCACTAAACCGTGTTGACTATGTCTAATCAAATTATTCCTTTCCAGATGATTCTACACCCAACTCTTCTAAACCTTTCCAAGATTTTGCCCACGACAGAAGTAAGGCTCATTGTCTATAGTTACCGGGGTTGTCTCTACACCCCTTCTTGAACAAGGGGACAACATTTGCTATCCTCCAGTCTTCTGGCACTATTCCTGTTGACAAAGATGACTTAAAGATCAAAGCCAAAGGCTCAGCAATCTCCTCCCTAGCTTCCCAATGAATCCTAGGATAAATCCCATCCGGCCCAGGGGACTTATCTATTTTCATCCTTTCCAGAATTGTTAACACATCCTCCTTATGAACCTCAAGCCCTTCTAGTCTAGTAGCCTGAATCTCAGTATTCTCCCCGACAACATTGTCTTTTTCCTGTGTGAATACTGACGAAAAATATTCATTTAGCACCTCTCCTATCTCCTCGGACTCCAAGCACAACTTCCCACTACTGTCCTTGACTGGCCCTACTCTTACCCTAGTCATTCTTTTATTCCTGACATATCAATAGAAAGCTTTAAGGTTATCCTTGATCCTATCTGCCAAAGACTTCTCATGTCCCCTCCTGGCTCTTCTTAGCTCTCTCTTTAGGTCCTTCCTAGCTAACTTGTAACTCTCGAGCACCGTTACTGAACCTTCATGTCTCATCTTTACATAAGCCTCCTTCTTCCTCTTGACAAGTGTTTCGACTGCCTTAGTAAACCATGGTTCCCTTGCTCGACCACTTCCTCCCTGCCTGACAGGCACATACTTATCAAGGACACGCAGTAGCTGTTCCTTGAACAAGCTCCACATTTCCATTGTGCCCATCCCCTGCAGTTTTCCTCTCCATCGGATGCATCCTAAGTCTTGCCTTATCGCATCATAATTGCCTTCCCCCCAGATATAACTCTTGCCCTGCGGGATATACCTATCCCTTTCCATCACTAAAGTAAACGTAATCGAGTTGTGGTCACTCACCAAAGTGCTCACCTACCTCCAAATCTAACACCTGTCCTGGTTCATTACCTAGTACCAAATCCAATACGGCCTCGCCTCTCATTGGTCTATCTACATACTGTGTCAGGAAACCCTCCTGCACACATTGGACAAAAACGGACCCATCTAAAGTACTCGAACTATAGCGTTTCCAGTCAATATTTGGAAAGTTAAAGTCCCCCATAACAACTACCCTGTTGCTTTCGCTCCTATCCAGAATCATCTTTGCAATCCTTTCCTCTACATCTCTGGAACTTTTCGGAGAACTATAGAAAACCCCTAACAGGGTGACCTCTCCTTTCCTGTTTCTAACCTCAGCCCATACTACCTCAATTGACGAGTCCTCATCAAACGTCCTTTCTGCCACCGTAATACTGTCCTTGACTAACAATGCCACCCCTCCCCCTCTTTTACCACCATCCCTGAGCTTACTGAAATATCTAAACCCCGGCACCTGCAACAACCATTCCTGTCCCTGCTCTATCCATGTCTCCGAAATGGTCACATCATCGAAGTCCCAGGTACCAACCCATGCCGCAAGTTCACCCACCTTATTCCGGATGCTCCTGGCATTGAAGAAGACACACTTTAAACCACCTTCCTGCCTGCCGGTACACTCCTGCAACTTTAAAACCTTACTCATGACCTCACTACTCTCAACCTCCTGTATACTGGAGCTACAATTCAGGTTCCCAAACCCCTGCTGAACTAGTTTAAACCCTCCCGAAGAGCATTAGCAAATTACCACCCCAGGTTATTGGTACCCCTCTGGTCCAGGTGTAGACGACCCCGTTTGTAGAGGTCCCACCGACCCCAGAATGAGCCCCAGTTATCCAGAAATCTGAAACCCTCCCTCCTGCACCATCCCTGTAGCCACGCGTTCAACTCCTCTCTTTCCCTATTCCTCATCTCGCTATCACGTGGCACGGGTAACAACCCAGAGATAATAACTCTGTTTGTCCTAGATCTAAGTTTCCACCCTAGCTCCCTGAATTCCTGCCTTACATCCCTATCCCTTTTCCTACCTATGTCGTTGGTACCTATGTGGACCACGACTTGGGGCTGCTCCCCCTCCCCCTTAAGGATCCCGAAAACACGATCCGAGACATCATGCACCCTGGCACCTGTGAGGCAACACACCAACTGTGAGTCTCTCTCGTTCCCACAGAATCTCCTATCTATCCCCCTAACTATGGAGTCTCCAATGACTAATGCTCTACTCCTCTCCCCCCTTCCCTTCTAAGAAACAGGGACAGACTCTGTGCCAGAGACCTGCACCCCATGGCTTACCCCTGGTAAGTACCCCCCCCCCCCCCCCAAACAGTATCCAAAGTAGTATACTTGTTACTAAGGGGAATGACCACAGGGAATCCCTGTACTGACTGCTTCCTCCCAGCCCCTCTCACCATCACCCATCTATCTTTATTCTTCGGAGTAACTACATCCCTGAAGCTTCTATCTATGACCACCTCTGCCTCCCGAATGATCCGAAGTTCATCCAGCTCCAGCTCCAGTTCCCTAATGCGGTTTCTGAGGAGCTGGAGATGGGTGCACTTCCCACAGATGAAATCAGCAGGGACACTGTCGGCGTCCCTCACCTCAAACATTCTGCAGGAGGAACATTGCACTACCTTCCCTGCCATCCCCCTAGTTAAAAAAAAAGAAAGAAAGAGCTTACCTGTTATTCACTCCCCTTCTCTGCAAGCACTCACTCAGCAACCTCTGCGCCCTGCACGATAACACCTGAGGGAATATAAAAGAAAAACTACTTACCAGTCACCAGCCAATCCCTTACCTGCAGGCTGTGGCATCACGGTTCAACTTCTTTCTACTTCTACCTGACCTCGAGCCTTCCTCTTGATCTTTACAGCGGTTGTTTTTTTTTGGTTAGAGGAGGGGGTAGGGAGGGAAACACTGAAGAAGTGTTTCAGGTTTAAGTGTCACTTGCCAACAGTTCCTCCACAAACTACCTTCAAATTAGGGTGACCACGACGGAGGTATGCAAATTTCCCTAGCAATCAGCAACTCCGCTCTACTGCCCTCTGCTGGATGCTTGTCTTCACTCGAAAAGCTAGGGTCTTTCGCTCAGGTACACCTTCAAATTAGGGTGACCACGACGGAGGTATGCAAATTTCCCTTGCAACACCAATCAGTAACAGTATTTGTTACTGATTATTATTTATTGTTGGTGGGTGTAAATTTGGGAGAGTGTGTGAAGAAATAGGGGAATAAAAATATTTATTACAAAAAAAATCTCCAGCATTGATAATTAACAGTTATACTTTGGTTCCAGGCCCTGTTGTGTGAAGAAAACTGTGAGGTTTCAAACCTTCAACCTTGTGTCTGAAATTAGTTTAACCTTTAACTTGTGGTTTCTGGAAAGAAGCAGTCACTTTCTGTCACACTATGTAACCACCTTTGGTTTGTGAACTTAAAGAATTTAAGTTCAATCAGTTTTCATAGTTCTTTAGTTATTTTTACTCCTATTACTTACTCATTGAATGTCATGCTGTATTTTGCTCTCTCAACAGTTACACTCTGATCACCTTTATGCACTGATTTTATAAACACTGGTGATAAATTTTATATCGAAAATGACTTTGTAATTTCTGTATTAGTTTAAGGCTGTGTGTCACTTTGTATCCTTTTCATTAACTGTGTTCCAAGCTTTTGCCGCCACCATGAAAACATAAACCAGCAGTTTTGAGTGGTGCCAGTCCCAGTGCGAAGTCTACAGGATTTCTATACATTAATTAGACATTTGGGACAATGAGCCTTGTGATGAATGGAGGGATTTCAGATATATTGTATTATTGGTATTTGGTGCAGTAAGGGTTAAAGGCATAGGTTAGTGTGTGTGTGACTGCTACAGGGTTAAAGGTCTGGGTTAGTGTGTGTGTACGACTGCTGCAGGGTTAAAGGTCTGGTTAGTGTGTGAGTGACTGCTGCAGGGTTAATGATCTGGGTTAGTGTGTGTGACTGCTGCAGGGTTAACCGACTGGCTTAGTGTGTGTGTGTGTGTGAGAGAGAGAGAGAGAGACTGCTGCAGTAGTGTTTTTAAAGAATCCTGGTTTGAAAGGTTTTGGGAGCCAGAGGTGTAATTAAGGCATCGTAAAATGCTTGGGCTAATGGAGTTTTATTTGGATTAAGGGGGTTCCCTGTGGAGTTAATTAGGTTTCAGCTTGGTAAGATGATGTAATTAATGGGAGGAGCTAAGGGACAAGGCATTTTGCAGAAAAGGAGTTTAGTTGAGTTTTGGTTTGGAAGGTGTGCTGAAACCTTGTGTGAACCTTGTGTTGCCCTATTTTGTATTTTCTTTTTTTTTCAAGTACTAAAAGATCTGTTTGAGCTGCTCGCAGAAAAATAATTTTCACTGTACCTTGGTGCACCTGACAATAAACATATCCATCCACAAGCTGAGAAGCAGCTTCTGAACAAATACAGCCAGAGATTCTGCATGGGTCTGATTGTCAGTAAATTGTCAGCCTGAAGTTCTGTTCCTGCCGTATGATCCTCCCCCAGATTGTCCTTTCTGAGCTCCAGACAGGTGATGTTAACCACGCAGGTGGGAAAGACAAAATGTACAACAGGTTTAAACAAAGCTGATTTATTTGACATTGATCCAGAAATTAAACTCCATTCCAGTTACTGGAATTATTAACATCAGCAGAAACAAACTTCAAAAGTCAGAATGACAGTCCTGGATGTGATTAACAGCAGAATCCAACCCCTGTAATCACCATGAATTCACTGGTGTCTCAGTGGGTGAGATGACCAAGTGAATCTCTTGCCACACACACAGCGGGTGAACAGCCTCTTATTCGTGTGAATGTGTTTGTCTGTCAGCAGATCCGTTTTGCTTTTAAATCTCTGCTCAAACTCAGAACTTTGAAAAGTGTGGACAAGTGGACGTGTGTTGAGGTGGGATGACTGAGCGAATCTCTTCCCACACATGGAATAGATGCACAGTCTCTGCCCAGTATGATTGCGCTGGTGTACACTGAGTCCACATGATCACCTGAATGAGTCCCACTGTGAGATCCTGAATGGTCTCTTGTCAGTGTGAACCCACTGATGGGACATCAGCTCCAGAGAAATGTTAAAACACATTTTAAATAGCTTCCGACAGTATGAACCTGCTGGTGTGTTAACAGGTTGAATGACTCAGTGAGTCCCTCCCCACACATGGAGCAGGTTAGGTGGATTGGCCATGATAAATTGCCCTTAGTGTCCAAAATTGCCCTTAGTGTTGGGTGGGGTTACTGGGTTACGGGGATAGGGGGCAGGTGTTGACCTTGGGTAGGGTGCTCTTTCCAAGAGCCGGTGCAGACTCGATGGGCCGAATGGCCTCCTTCTGCACTGTAAATTCTATGATAATCTATCTATGATAATCTATGACCTCTCCCCGGTGTGAACTCACTGGTGTTGCTGCAGGATAGACAATCGGCTGAACTTCTCCCTGCACTGAGAGCAGATGAATGGAGTGGAACGGGAGTGAATGCGCTGGTGAACCATCAGTGAATGTGGGTTTTACAGCTCCTGTCACAGTCTCAGCATTTAAACCCTCTCTCTGCAGTATGAACTCACTGGTGTGTGTGTGTGGGGGCTGGATGGAGGAAGATGGGAGTTCAGGACTCAGAGAAGGGGGAAATTAAGAGTCAGTGTGCCGGTGGGCTAGTAGGAGGGAGGGAAGCAGCAGAGGCAGCGGATCAGATTGTCACAATTTTAGTTACAAAGAAGCTCCAAGAGCCCCTCACACTTGTTGTTAGTGATGAAGATGGAGGAGACTGGGGAGGGTGAGAGCATTCAAAAGGAACTAATTTGTATTAGAGACAGTAAAAACATTCACCAAACTGCTCAACACAAAGTTGTTTTTTAAAACTTTTATCGATAACATGTCCTACAACTGTGCTGGGGTCTATTAACCTCAGCAGAAACGGATGCCAATAAAAATGATTCGGTCCTGGATGTGATTAACAGCAAATTCCAATCACTTCAGTCATTGGTGAACCCGCTGGTGTTTCAGCAGGTGCGATGACTGAGTGAATCCCATCCCACATTTGGAGCAGGTGAACGGTCTCTCCCCAGTGTGAACTCGCTGATGTCTCAGCAGGGTGGATGAATCAGTAAATCCCTTCCCACACTGGCACAGGTGAATGGCCTCTCCCCAGTGTGAACTCGCTGATGTTTCAATAAGGTGAATGACTGAGTGGATCCTTTCCCACACTCAGAGCAGGTGAACGGTCTCTCCCCGGTGTGACCTCACTGGTGTTTTCGCAGGGTATTTGACCTCACGCAGAGCAGATGAATGGCCTCTCCCCAGTGTGAACACGCTGGTGTTTCAACAAGATGAATGACTGAGTGAATCCTTTCCCACACTCAGAGCAGGTGAACGGTCTCTCCCCGGTGTGACCTCGCTGGTGTTTTCGCAGGGTCTTTGACTGAGCAAATCCCTTCCCACACACAGAGTAGATGAATGGCCTCTCGCCATTATGAATTCGCTGGTGTTTCAGCAGGTCGGATGAATCAGTGAATCCCTTTCCACAATCCGAACAGGTGAATGGCCTCTCCCCTGTGTGAACTCGCTGGTGTTTCAGCAGGATAGACGAGGTAGGGAATCCCTTCCCACACTCGGAGCATGTGAATGGTTTCTCTCCAGTGTGAACCCGTTGGTGTGTCAGCAGGATGGATGAGGTAGTGAATCCTTTCCCACACTCCTGGCAGCTAAACGGTCTCTCCCCAGTGTGAACCCATTGGTGTTTCAATAGGTGGGATGAACAGATGAACCCCTTCCCACACTTGGTGCAGGTGAATGGTCTCTCCCCAGTGTGAACTCGCTGGTGTGTCAGCAAGATGGATGAGGTGGTGAATCCCTTCCCACAGTCGGAGCAGGTGAACGGTCTCTCTCCATTGTGATTGTGTTGATGAGTTTTCAGCTCAGATGGGTATCTGTACATCTTCCCACAGTCCCCACATTTCCATGGTTTCTCCCCAGCATGTTTGCATTTATGTCTCAAGAGGCCAGATGATCGGCTGAATCCTCGTCCACACACAGAACACGTGGACGGTTTCTCTCCATTGCTTTCTCCTTCCATGTTCAAGATTAAATGATATTCAGATTACAATAATTTAGGCAATCGCGTCAGATCCTGATGTGATGTTTGGTTTGAGTTTCCTGCCTTCATCTCCTGCTTTTCCAACATCCTGTGAACACAATGTCGAAGGTTAAAAATTCAACAGAGACAAAAAAAATTTTGGTTTGAGTTAGCGGTGTTACACCCTATAAAAGGAGTTCCAAAATCCATTGCTGTCAGTCCAGGATAGCAATTCAGAACATTTACATATATATTTCATAGAAACCCTACAGTGCAGGAGGCCATTCAGCCCAGAGTCTGTATTGACCCTCCGAAAGAACACCCGACAGGACCCACTCCCTCACGCTATTCCCATAACACCACTGGACCTTCAGACATGAAGGGGCAACTGAGGGATGCCAATCCACCGAACCTGCACACCTTTGGACTGTGGGACTAAACCAGAGCACCAGGAGGCAAGCCTGACACACAGACAATGGGAGAAGGTGCAAACTCCCCGCAGTCACCCAAAGTCGGAATCAAACCCGTGTTCCCAGTGTTGTGAGACTGCGGTGCTAACCACTGTGCCACCGCACAGGGACAGTGATGACCCTGCACATGTCCTGCCCCCCGAGGAAGATGACTGTCATTAACCCAAGTCCATCAATTTTTCCTTTGTTATTTTATGGGATGTGGGTTTCATTGGATTTGTTTCTGACCCCTTATTACCCTTGTCAGAGGGCTGTTGAGAGTCTGAATCTCATGTAGGCCAGACTAGGGAAGGACAGCAGGTTCCCATCAGTTTACAATTGATGATAGCTGTAATGGTCATTCCTACTGAAAGTGGATTTATGTTCCAGATTCCTCCCCCTTTATTAATTTAATTTAAACTTCCCCAACTCCAGGGTGGGATTTGAGCCCCAGGCCATTGGCCTGGGTCTCTGATCCACTGGAATTACCCCCATCTCCCCAGTTACAGAGGTTCTGCAATTACCACCGGGGTCGGTGCAAATTGGGGACGGGGAGCTTCTTGTTCTGGGTTCGAGGCCTCCTCCACTGGGTGTTTCTGAAGCCTGTGCATCCACTCCGCCGCGTCCCTGCAGCTCCAGCACCCAAACTGCGCATGATCAGGCTGAACACGCACGGCGCATGCTCTATTCACCAACATCCGCTGCGCATGTGCACACATCTGCTATTGATGATAGGGCATATTCTCTTTCGCCAGGAATGCTGGGTACCACCCCCGCCATTGAAAGGTGATATTGTTTGACGAAAATTGTATTTCATGTCTGATTATGATCGCAGCTATAGGGTTAACATGTAAAATGATTAAACTAATTGATGCATCAACCAATTTCT
Organism: Scyliorhinus torazame; assembly: GCF_047496885.1. Classification (NCBI taxonomy): domain Eukaryota; kingdom Metazoa; phylum Chordata; class Chondrichthyes; order Carcharhiniformes; family Scyliorhinidae; genus Scyliorhinus; species Scyliorhinus torazame. Next base: position 114,214,418 of record NC_092711.1, read on the forward strand.
CAGGAAGCATAGTCCTGTCCTCAGTGTAATTAACTGCAGAATAAACCCCAATAGTTCGATATGTACTCACTGGCGCCTCAGCAGGTGGGGTGAACAAGTGAATTTCCCCCATACACCGAATATTTAAACTCTGTCTTGCCAATAAGAATTCAGCAATTGTGGATCAGAGCCTTTCGAACCTTTAAAGCTGGAGTGTTAATGAGTAGGGAAACCGAGTAAATCCCTCTCATACACATTATGTATCTGAGTGGTCTCTCTCCAGTGTGACTGTGTAGCCAAGTCAGTAAATGGCATGACCGAGTGAACTCTTTTCCACTTTCAACTGGTGAACAATCTTTTTACAGTGAGATTTACACATGAGTTTCCAGCCCAGAGAGGGATTTCAAATCCCAAAATACACTTTCCAGATGACGCGGGACATACTTGTACTTCTTGCAATTTAGTTATGTTCACTTGCTGCTCACTATGTGATCTCCACACAGTTTAGGACAGTGGAATTACGGCCAGGATAATATCAGACATGATTGAATGGCGGAGCAGATTCGATTGGCCAAATGGCCTAATTCTGCTCCTATATCTTATGAACTTATCGACACAACCAGACCTCACTTCCCTTGGAACAACATGAAGTGTCTACTGCTTTCCAGATCCCTTCCTTTCAACTCACTTTTCAATTCGACTGCTTTGCATTATTCTGAAACTAAATTCAGATTTTGTGATTGCTTTGTGGAACATCACCATTCAGTCCATGAATGTGATTCTGAGCATTCATTTGAATTCTCTGCTCCACTCCTAGTCTGACCTCTGTACCCTGGATGTCCTGCACTGTTCCAATGAAGCTGAATGGTAGGTCAGAGAACTCATCTGTTGATCAGGCACATTCATTTCAACAATTTCAGATCGTAACCATCATTCAATCTTTCAGACATTAGATGTTGATAGTGGTTCGTCTGGTATAATTTTAAATTCGGACCTGTCTTTTGGTTCTTTTCTTGGTCTATTAGTTTTTTTACTTCTCTCATTATTACAATATTGCCCGGTACCATCATCCTCTTTGTCATTTAATCACTCCATTTATCAATCCCATCATAAGATCATTTGTTCTTTCCTCCCCAGCCCCTCTCTTTTTCCTGACTCTCTGCTGGCACTGTTTAAATCTAAGTATTTTTTCCTTCTTTCTGTCTGTTAATCTAAGTTAGCAATTATATGGAATGGTGAAATGTATCTGCTGCTTTTAATGTCTACCCCATTCTGTCTCTCTTTGTTTCTATATTTGGCTCAGTCTCCTTCACTCTTACATTCTCCCTATCTGTGTCTCTAGTGCTTTTCCCCTTTCTGCTCTTTCTTCTCTCTATTCGCTCAATGCCAGTGAGGAGCTAAGTTTCACTGGATTGATTCCTGAGATCAGGCAGTTGTCCTTGGAGGAGAGGTTCTGTGGGATGAGTCTGTTCTCTCTGGAGTTGAGAATAATGCAAAGCAGTCGAATTGAAAAGTGAGTTGAAAGGAAGGGATCTGGAAAGCAGCAGACACTTCATGTTGTTCCAAGGGAAGTGTTTTTTTTAAAAAAAAATTTTAAAATTCTCCTCCATTTTCACATTTTCTCCCACATTTACATCCATCAACAATAAACAATAATGGACTTCCGGGTGCAGCGATGACCAGCTGAGGCGCACGTTTCGGCAGCTCCCGGTGAAACGGACTGTTGGGCTCTTGATAGGAGCCCCAACGGCAATTTTGACGGCTAAAAACACTGTGCGCTAAACCAGAAGGGAATCCCCCCTGGATACGAATGGAAAAAGGAGGAGAAAGTGGCCGGATTGCAGTGGATCCTTTAGAACAGCGGCAAGGAAGGCAAGCAAAAACCAAGATGGCGTCGGAAGGTGGCAGTTTAACATGGGGCCCTGAACAACAAGAGTTCTTGAAATGCTGTGTGGAAGAGCTCAAAAAGGAAATGAAGAAAGAGCTGTTTGCCCCGATACTACAGGCGATCGAAGGGCTAAAGGAGGAACAAAAGACCCAGGAGCGGGAGCTTCGGGTCGTGAAGGCAAAGGCAGCCGAGAATGAGGACGACATACAGGGCCTGGTGGTGAAGACGGAGACGCAGGAGGCACATCAGAAACGATGTGTGGAAAGGTTGGAGGCACTGGAGAACAACGCAAGGAGGAACAACCTGAGGATTCTTGGTCTTCCTGAAGGTGTGGAGGGAGCGGACGTCGGGGCATATGTGAGCACGATGCTGCACTCGTTAATGGGAGCGGAGGCCCCGGCGGGTCCGTTGGAGGTGGAGGGAGCATACCGAGTGATGGCGTGAGGACCGAGAGCAGGAGAAATTCCCAGAGCCATAGTAGTGAGATTCCTCCGTTTTAAGGATAGAGAAATGGTCCTTAGGTGGGCAAAGAAAACTCGGAGCAGTAAATGGGAGAACGCGGTGATCCGCGTTTATCAAGACTGGAGTGCAGAGGTGGCGAGAAGGAGGGCGAGCTTTAATCGGGCCAAAGCGGTGCTTCATAAAAAGAAGATAACATTTGGAATGCTGCAACCGGCAAGACTGTGGGTCACATATCGAGGGAGGCACCACTACTTTGAGACGGCGGATGAAGCGTGGACTTTTATTGTGGAAGAAAAACTGGAATGAGCGGGTTATTAAAAAGAACGTTTGAACAGCGTGGTGGGGCGAATGTGGGGGGCAAATAGGGGGGCTAAAAAGGGGGGAAAGAGGAGTTTTATGTACTAATCCTGCGATGTGGTAACTTTTCTCTCTCCCACAGGTGGTGATGGGGGAGGAGGGGAGGTGGAGGAGATGGGGTGTTGGCCATTGGGGGCGGGGCCAAGGGAGAAGCGCGGGCTTGGTTCCCGCGCTATGATAATCATGGCGGGAATAGAGAAGCAGGAAGGAGGGGGCGTCGCACGGTGCGAGCCGAGGTCACGGGGGGAAGCCGAGGTCGGCCAGAGTTTGCTGACTTCTGGGAGCAACATGGGGGGAGTAATTACGCTAGCGGGGGATCTAGCGGGGGGGGGGGTGGGAGGGGGGAATTACTGGGTTGCTGCTGCTGGGGAGAGGGGGGAGCTGGTATGGGAGGGGATGGGCGGGGGGGGGCACCGCCTGGGGGAGATACAACTGCGTGGGAACCGGGTGAGGAGCTGGAAAAAGGTGATGGCTAATCGACAAGGGGGGGTAGGACGCCCCCCAACCCGGCTGATCACGTGGAACGTGAGAGGGCTGAACGGGCCGATAAAGAGGGCACGGGTACTCGCACACCGTAAGAAACTTAAGGCAGATGTGGTTATGTTACAGGAAACGCACCTGAAACTGATAGACCAGGTTAGGCTACGCAAAGGATGGGTGGGGCAGGTGTTCCATTCGGGGCGAGATGCGAAAAACAGGGGGGTGGCTATATTAGTGGGGAAGCGGGTAATGTTCGAGGCAACGACTATAGTGGCGGATAACGGGGGCAGATACGTGATGGTGAGTGGCAAACTACAGGGGGAGACGGTGGTTTTGGTAAACGTATATGCCCCGAACTGGGATGATGCCAATTTTATGAGGCGGATGCTAGGACGCATTCTGGACCTAGAGATGGGAAAGTTGATAATGGGGGGAGATTTTAATACGGTGTTGGAACCAGGGCTGGATAGGTCGAAGTCCAGGACTGGAAGGAGGCCGGCAGCAGCCAAGGTACTTAAAGAATTTATGGAGCAGATGGGAGGTGTAGACCCGTGGAGATTTAGCAGACCTAGGAGTAAGGAGTTCTCGTTTTTCTCCTATGTCCATAAAGTCTACTCGCGAACAGACTTTTTTGTGCTGGGAAGGGCGTTGATCCCGAAGGTGAGGGGAACGGAGTATACGGCTATAGCCATTTCGGATCACGCTCCACACTGGGTAGACTTGGAGATAGGGGAGGAAACAGGAGGGCGCCCACCCTGGAGAATGGACATGGGACTAATGGCAGATGAGGGGGTGTGCCTAAGGGTGAGGGGGTGCATTGAAAAGTACTTGGAACTCAATGATAATGGGGAGGTCCAGGTGGGAGTGGTCTGGGAGGCGTTGAAGGCGGTGGTTAGAGGGGAGCTGATATCAATAAGGGCACATAAAGGGAAGCAGGAGTGTAAGGAACGGGAGCGGTTGCTGCAAGAACTTTTGAGGGTGGACAGACAATATGCGGAAGCACTGGAGGAGGGACTGTACAGGGAAAGGCAAAGGCTACATGTAGAATTTGACTTGCTGACTACGGGCACTGCAGAGGCACAATGGAGGAAGGCACAGGGTGTACAGTACAAATATGGGGAGAAGGCGAGCAGGTTGCTGGCACACCAATTGAGGAAAAGGGGAGCAGCGAGGGAAATAGGGGGAGTGAGGGATGAGGAAGGAGAGATGGAGCGGGGAGCGGAGAGAGTGAATGGAGTGTTCAAGACATTTTATAAAAAATTATATGAAGCTCAACCCCCGGATGGGAGGGAGAGAATGATGGGCTTCTTGGATCGGCTGGAATTTCCCAAGGTGGAAGAGCAGGAAAGGGTGGGACTGGGAGCACAGATCGAGGTAGAAGAAGTGGTGAAAGGAATTAGGAGCATGCAGGCGGGAAAGGCCCCGGGACTGGATGGATTCCCAGTCGAATTCTATAGAAAATATGTGGACTTGCTTGCCCCGGTATTGACGAGGTCCTTTAATGAGGCAAAGGAAAGGGGACAACTGCCCCCGACTATGTCTGAAGCAACGATATCGCTTCTCTTAAAGAAGGAAAAGGACCCGCTACAATGCGGGTCCTATAGACCTATTTCCCTCCTAAATGTAGATGCCAAGACCCTGGCCAAGGTAATGGCAATGAGAATAGAGGAATGTGTCCCGGGGGTGGTCCACGAGGACCAAACTGGGTTTGTGAAGGGGAGACAGCTGAACACGAATATACGGAGGCTGTTAGGGGTAATGATGATGGCCCCACCAGAGGGGGAAACTGAGATAGTAGTGGCGATGGATGCCGAGAAAGCATTTGATAGAGTGGAGTGGGATTATTTGTGGGAGGTGTTGAGGAGATTTGGTTTTGGAGAGGGGTATGTTAGATGGGTGCAGCTGTTGTATAGGGCCCCAATGGCGAGCGTGGTCACGAATGGACGGGGATCTGCATATTTTCGGCTCCATAGAGGGACAAGGCAGGGATGCCCTCTGTCCCCATTATTGTTTGCACTGGCGATTGAGCCCCTGGCAATAGCGTTGAGGGGTTCCAAGAAGTGGAGGGGAGTACATAGAGGAGGAGAAGAACACCGGGTATCTTTGTATGCGGACGATTTGCTACTATACGTGGCAGACCCGGCGGAGGGGATGCCAGAAATAATGCGGATACTTGGGGAGTTTGGGGATTTTTCAGGGTATAAATTGAACATGGGGAAAAGTGAGTTGTTTGTGGTGCATCCAGGGGAGCAGAGTAGAGAAATAGAGGACCTACCGTTGAGGAAGGTAACAAGGGACTTTCGTTACCTGGGGATCCAGATAGCCAAGAATTGGGGCACATTGCATAGATTAAATTTAACGCGGTTGGTGGAACAAATGGAGGAGGATTTCAAGAGATGGGATATGGTATCCCTGTCACTGGCAGGGAGGGTGCAGGCGGTTAAGATGGTGGTCCTCCCGAGATTCCTCTTTGTGTTTCAGTGCCTCCCGGTAGTGATCACAAAGGCTTTTTTTAAAAGGATTGAAAAGAGCATCATGGGTTTTGTGTGGGCCGGGAAGACCCCGAGAGTGAGGAAGGGATTCTTACAGCGTAGCAGGGATAGGGGGGGGGGCTGGCACTACCGAGCCTCAGTGAGTATTATTGGGCCGCTAATATTTCAATGGTGAGTAAGTGGATGGGAGAGGAGGAGGGAGCGGCGTGGAAGAGATTAGAGAGGGCGTCCTGTAGGGGGACTAGCCTACAGGCTATGGTGACAGCCCCATTGCCGTTCTCACCGAGGAACTACACCACAAGCCCGGTGGTGGTGGCTACACTGAAGATTTGGGGACAGTGGAGACGGCATAGGGGAAAGACTGGAGCCTTGGGGGGGTCCCCGATAAGAAACAACCATAGGTTTGCCCCGGGGGGAATGGATGGGGGATATGGAATGTGGCAAAGAGCAGGAATAACGCAACTGAAAGATCTGTTTGTGGATGGGAAGTTTGCGAGTCTGGGAGCGCTGACCGAGAAATATGGGTTGCCCCAAGGGAATGCATTCAGGTATATGCAACTGAGGGCTTTTGTGAGGCAACAGGTGAGGGAATTCCCGCAGCTCCCGACACAAGAGGTGCAGGACAGAGTGATCTCAAAGACATGGGTGGGGGATGGTAAGGTGTCAGATATATATAGTGAAATGAGGGACGAAGGGGAGACTATGGTAGATGAACTAAAAGGGAAATGGGAAGAAGAGCTGGGGGAGGAGATCGAGGAGGGGCTGTGGGCAGATGCCCTGAGCAGGGTAAACTCGTCGTCCTCGTGTGCCAGGCTAAGCCTGATTCAGTTTAAGGTATTACACAGGGCGCATATGACTGGAGCACGGCTCAGTAAATTTTTTGGGGTGGAGGATAGGTGTGCGAGGTGCTCGAGAAGCCCAGCGAATCATACCCATATGTTTTGGTCATGCCCGACACTACAGGGGTTTTGGATGGGGGTGACAAAGGTGCTTTCAAAAGTAGTAGGGGTCCGGGTCGAACCAAGCTGGGGGTTGGCTATATTTGGGGTTGCACAAGAGCCGGGAGTGCAGGAGGCGAGAGAGGCCGATGTTTTGGCCTTTGCGTCCCTAGTAGCCCGGCGCAGGATATTGCTAATGTGGAAAGAAGCCAAGCACCCGGGGGTGGAGACCTGGATAAATGACATGGCGGGGTTTATAAAGCTAGAGCGGATTAAGTTCGTCCTAAGGGGGTCGGCTCAAGGGTTCACCAGGCGGTGGCAACCGTTCGTCGAATACCTCGCAGAAAGATAGATGGAATGGAAAAAAAAAGGCAGCAGCAGCAGCCCAGGATCGGGCGGGGGGGGGGGGGGCGGGAGGAACCAGAAGGACTCTCAGGGTTGTTAATATATTCTGTATAATATGTATAGGTCGTTGCTACAGATAATTATATATTGGACTGTTAAATTATATTTTTGGAGAGTGTTACTTGTGATAAGGCAGTTGCCAATTAGGGTTAGTTTTCATTTTTGTTATTTATTATTGATTCATTCATTTTTTGTTTATAAAATAGGTCATTGTTATTTGTGTTGTTATAATATTGTGTAAAGGATGCACAATGTACTGTGTTGGTTGACCAAAAATTTTCAATAAAATATTTACAAAAAAAAAACAATAAACAATAATCAGCGAGATATGTCAGTCCCCATAATAACAATGATCCCATCTACCCACCAACCCCCAAACCTCAACCCGCATGTTTACAAAAACAAATGACAAAAATAAATCAGGGATTACCTGTAGCCACCCTTAATCTTACACAGCTCTCCCCCCCCTCCCACCCCAGGTCTCCAGCTCCTCCCGTCCACTGCCTCTTGTAAAACTCCTCCCCCTACCCTCGGTTTCTTCCCCCCCAACTTTCCACCCCGGCTAGACCACTCGGACCCTGTTCTGCCAGGCTCCGATGGCCGCAGCCCCTCCCCCCACCTCACTCCCGTTCACTGGCCGGCACAAACCGGCCAGTGTGGAGGCCCCCGCCCGGGTCCCTTTCCCACTTGCCCGGCCCCAGGAAAGCCCAAAGATCCCCTTTTAGCACACAAACCCCGCCTATCCACCTACACCCCAAAGAACTCTCATTTTGAGTGAAAGTCCCGTCCCTTCCCTTGTCCAAATATATACCACCTTGGCTCCTTTAATCTCTACACCCGCGCGCAGTGATACAAAAAAGAAGAAAATACAGTCATGAGGTTACATCGGCACATGGCCATCCCTCAATTTGTCAGTTCTGCCACAGTCCTTCTGCTTTTGCAAACTCCTCCGCTGCTTCCGCCGTTCCAAAATAAAAGTCCCTGAGCTTGTAAGTCACCCTCAGCTTCGCTGGATATACAATGCCGCACCGCACCTTGCTAATGTACAGTCCCTGTTCACCCGGTTGAAGACAGCCCGCCTCCTTGCCAGCTCCACCGTAAAGTCCTGGTATACACGTATACCAGCTCCAGCCCACTGCACCACCCGCTTCTGCTTGGCCCAGCTCAGGACCTTCTCCTTCACCCTTTACCTACGGAAGCACAGAGTCACTGCCCTTGGCGGCTCACTCGCCTTTGGTACAGGCCTCCACGACCGATGAGCCTGATCCAGTTCATATCGGGAGGGGTCCTCCCCCTCCCGCAGTAGTTTTGCCAGCATTGCGGCAAAATACTCAGTCGGCTTCGGTCCTTCAACTCCTTCGGGCAGCCCCACAATCCTCAAGTTCTGTCACCTGGATCTATTTTCCAGGTCTTCCATTTTTCCTCGCAGATCCTTGTTAGTATCCATCACCTTCCACATCTCTTTCCCCATCGAGGCAAGTTGATCACCGTGCTGCAAAAACGTCTCCTTCACTTCCTTCAGCACCTCCCCTTGCTCTCGCACCTCCGCCACTGCGCTCGCCACCTCCATCCTCACCGGGGAAACCGCCTCCTCCACCAGCACACACAAGACCTCCCTCATCTCCTTCCTCACCGTCTCCATGCATTTCGCAATCTGCGCCAACTGCTTTTCAAATTCCGCAGCCATCACCTTGGTTATTTCTTCAGCCGTAAGCAGTGCGGCCTTCCCTGGTGCTCCAGCCTCCATTTTTCCTGGTGACCCCGCGGTGACCTTTCCACTCCCCGACGGACCTCCAGCTGTTTTTTTTTCGGCCGTTTTTTTGCTCACCCTCGACATTTTGCGCTGGGTTTTTTTTCCCTCCTGTGTCTTCTCGGTGCCTCCTCCGTGCCTTCTCCCTTCTTCTGCCGCCTCCGCGGAACCTGGGACCGGACTTAAAGCCCCGAAATTGCCGTTCCCGAGCGGGGGCTCTCCATTGTGCGGCTGCCTCCCGCCCGCCGTCACCAGAAGTCCTCCAAGGGAAGTGTTGTTAAGTTCATAAGATATAGGAGCAGAATTAGGCCATTTGGCCAATCGAATCTGCTCCGCCATTCAATCATGTCTAATCTTATCCTGGCCGTAATTCCACCATCCTTCCCATTCTCCATAACCCTTCAACCCATTACCAATTAAAAATCTGTCTAACTCCTCTTGAAATTTACTCACTGTCCCAGCATCCACCGCACTCTGGGGCAGTGAAGTCCACAGATTCAGCCCTTTGGGAGAAATAGTTTCTCCTGAACTTTGCTACCTTCACTCAGTCATCCAGCCTGTTAAGACACCAACAAAGTCACACTAAGGAGAAGGTTCACAAAGGGCCGAGATCAACATCGACGCTGTGGGAAGGGATTCACTCAGTCATGGTATGAGCTGATACATCAGCAAGTTGTCAAGTGCCTGCAGGGATTGGATTTTGTTGTTTGTGCTGCTGTTAATCAAATCCAGGATTGATGGTCTGACAATATCTGCTGATGTTAACAAGCCCTATAACTGGCTACAGTTAAATACTTTCAGATGTCACTGATTTTCAGAGCTACAACGACCCATTTTAAAAGCACCATCTGTGATATTCTCCTTTAGTCACCAACTCTCTTTTTTAGGTTCATGAGTTTTATTTGTTGATGCTTTAAATCGGGTGGAGTATTGATCCCTCAACAAGTTTACAGATGTTACATTGCACACCATGAACGCCATCCTACTGCATTGGTTTAAAATAAAGATGATTTTACCAGTGACTTTGGTATCTTTTATAATTACACTTTGCAAAAGATTTTACAACTGCATAAATATAAAATCTTCCATGAAAATGGTTTAAAACATTTCTAGACACCACCATGTGATGGTTCCAGCAAACAACTTTAATAACTAATCACAATAGCTTGATAGCCAGACCCAGATCTCAACACGGATTGAAGATTAAACAGACCTAAAAGGAAGCGTAATAAAACCCATCACCCTACACTTAACATTGCCCCCCAAAAATGCAACTTTTCCTCCCTCCCCGACACAAACTTCAGAGTTCAGTATATTCATACGCATGGGCATAACAGAAACAAAATCAAATACCATGGCAATTTTCAGAGTATTTACAACTGGGAAAGCAAAGTGTGCTTAAAAACGGCAACATAATTTGAAGGACCTGTGAATGCTCTACAGTAATGTACACTCAAACTCACACAAGGCACAAGGCAGCAATACCCAAGAACACAAACACTGCTACACATTAGTGGAATTATAATTTACAGTAATGGGCATACCCATAGCTCAAGTATTATCATTTACAGTGGAATAAATATGTACTACTATTACTTTTATGATTCGTACCTAGGTAAATGCAGAAAGCTAGTGTAAAGCATATAGATTAAGTGTAAGTCCCATATATACGACAGTTTGTTCTAGACTAATTTGAAATAAAGGGGCAAATTGTATTATGCAGTTATCAGCTCGTGATCTCAAATTTTACTTCAAAACGTCCCGGAAATGAAAATCGTTTTTGTCACAAGTAGACTTCAAATGAAGTTACAGTGAAAAGCCCCTAGTCGCCACATTCCGGCGCCTGTTCGGGGAGGCTGGCACGGGAATTGAACCATGCTGCTGGCCTGCTTTCAAAGCCAGCGATTTAGCCCTGTGCTAAACCAGCCCCAAAGCGGTCCTTGTCACTATAGTTAATATTTTCACCATACACTTTGCACTCAATGCGCACTTCCGTATTCTGTTTGACGTTTATAAACTGAATAGCAACAAAGAACTGAAGGTATTTTTCCTGCAGACGCTTGCCATGTATGGGTAGTACTGCAAAGGAAAGCCACTGAATCCTCCAAGTCCAAAGATGTGCAGGTTAGGTGGATTGGCCATGATAAATTGCCCGTAGTGTTGGGTGGGCTTACTGGGTTATGGGGATAGGGTGGAGGTGTGAACCTTGGGTAGGGTGCTCTTTCCAAGAGCTGGTGCAGACTCGATGGGCCGAATGGCCTCCTTCTGCACTGTAAATTCTATGAAAACTATTTCACAGGTCCAACTTTATCTCAGTCTTCTTTCTTTGCTGCACAATGAATGGGAATAATAAACGGATTATAATTGATTTGCCACTCTTCTGCAAGTTCGGTGGAATTCTTTGGAGGCCCGGGATAAAAGTTAAGAATCCTGTTGAGCTTCGGAACAATGCGGGGTTTTCAGCATAACCGTAATTAGGATCATTTAATCCAGAGCAAGTCTTAAACCACGTCCTGTAAAATCTGCACGCTCTCTTCTGTCCTGAATCATCCAGTGGGCCTGCATGAATGTAGGCTGGAGGAATCTCTTCACAGTTCTCAAAAGGAGTGTCGCCACCCTGACTGGAGTCATTGTAAAGATCCAAGAACGTGTCCAAACTTTTCGCAAAACTTTCGTAGGAGTTTGGGTCTGACATACTAAAGGAACTTTCTGTTTTGAACAAATACAGCGTTTGTGATAGTCCTGGGGGTGCAACTCTGTCTTGGTGTTTGGGTTCAAATGGACTAATCGTGAGCAGCAGCGCTTGAATGGTTCCAATGAAGATCCCAGAGAGGCAGCCATAAAAGATCAAGAAGAACCAGAATATCTTGAGCCAACGACTGCCGGTCCTGCCTAAAAAGTGCTTTTTTATTTCGGAATCCCAGAGGAATTTCTTCCAGTCTCCACCTGCCTCCTTGCCCTTGGCCCGGGCCCGGGCCATGCTGTCTCGAGGAGGCTGCGCGGGGGATTGTGGGAGAGTTTGAGGAAAGCTTGGCCTCGCTGTTGAGCTGATGCTGGCCGGCGGCGCGCGCACTCCCTCGCGCGGCGGCCGTTGCTTTTCAAACAAGAAAGGGGCGGGGACGGGGACGGGGGTGCGGAGGAAGGGAGGGGGAGGGGGAGGGGCGCGGGCTTGGGTGGGGGGGGGGGGGGGCGCGGGGGGGAGAGGGAAGTGGAGTTGAGAAGCTCCAGGTGTCAGGAGTCCCGCGGAAGGTGAAGCTTCATTCAGGAACTCTGAACAGGAACAAGACAATTCTGAACTTTTACTTCAATCCTAAATTGATGTTTGATCCAAAATCTACAATTCAGAGTTTGAAAGGTTCCACTGATTAACCTCTCCAATTAGAAAGTGCTGATTAATCCTTGCTGACAATTGCTACTCACACATTCCTCACAGTAACATGTCCATTGTGAAATTACATTATCAAGGAGCATTAAACTAAACTGTGAAATATTTCACAGGCACATCAATAAAAACTTCATCAATCAATATTGATATTGATGAAACTTGGAAGTCACTGAGTTCAATCATTTCTGACACAGCAGCAGCAGCCAGGGTTAGGGGGATAGAGCGGGGGAGTGGGCCGAGGTTGAGTGCTCTTTCACAGGGTCACTGCAGACTCGATGGGCCAAATGGCCTCTTTCTGCATTGGAAAGATCCTACAGGATTCTACGATAAAGATGGAGCGCACAACACAGACTGGTTTGAGAGCCACTCAGCAGAGATTAACCTGTCATTGAAGCAAAAATGGGTCTGACCATCACCAAAGTCGTTCCCCTGAAATCCCAGATGGTGACATCCTGACGGATGTGAACAGATGTCCCGCGAGGTTGAACATGACTGTCAGCTGTAGACATATCCCAGTCTCTTTCTGACGCTCCTGCAGCTTCCAGTTATGGTGAAGTTGGACAAGGCCATTGATTGCTCAACAAGTAGAAAGGTGCCCGGCAAGGATGGAATTCCAGCTGAACTGCTCAAACACAAAGTCCCATCGACTGTCACACCTTCACGACCTCCTTCCCGGTTGGGAGGCTGGAATCATTCCATGTGCATGATGCTAAAATCATCACAAATTATAAAAACAGCAGTGACAGAGGAAATTGCAGCAACTACAGGGATGTCTCACTCCTTAGCATCACCAGGAAGACCTTCACTAGGGTCATGTTTAAAAGATTCATCTACCTGCAGCATGAGTGTATCCAGAAGCACAGTGCGGTTTCTGTGCTGACAGATCTACAGTGAACATGATCTCTCCACACACCAGTTGATAATGAGGCTCCTTCATTAAATGTTTTCAAGATAAAGGTAGATAGTTTTTTGAGGAATAAAGGGTTATGGTGTTTGGATGGGAAAGTGGAACTGAGTCCACAAAAGATCAGCCATGATCTCATTGAATGGCGGAGCAGGCTCGAAGGGCCAAATGGCCTACTCCTGCTCCTAGTTCTTATGTTCCTTTATAGTCTGTGTTGTTCTAAATGATGACATTATTAACCTTCTCCCTAACTTGTCCTGACCCTTCTGCTCGTTCACCAACTGAAATCAGGGACTCCTTGTTCTCATGGTGACATTCCCTGTCTGCCGAATTATTCCTTTAAATCAGCATTATTTCATCATGTTGCCACATTTCAGTAACAAATGTTGAAATGTTTGCTCCACACCCACAGGGTTAAAGCCACAAACAGAAAGGTCCAGTTTTCTCCTGGAGTTTGAGACAAATCAGCTTTCGAAATGATGCAGAGTTTCAGCCAATAAGGGAGTTCTGGGCTCAGCCCCGTCCCTCATTCACTCTCATTGGTTGGAGGACCAGCTGCTCCTGCTTGGTTCTCCAGTCTCGCCCCCCTCTTCCCATTGGTCCTGAGCTGCCGTCAATCACTCCCCGGGTATTGTAATCTGGAGCATGCGCAGTGCCGATACTGGAGCGATGTTCTTGGGGTGAAATTCTTCGCAGTTCAGAATTATATATGATGTGGAGATGCCGGCGTTGGACTGGGGTGGGCGCAATAAGAAGTCTTACAACACCAGGTTAAAGTCCAACAGGTTTGCTTTGAATCACTAGCTTTCAGAGCACTGTTCCTTCACCTGAGGAAGGAGCTGCGCTCCGAAAGCTAGTGATTCGAAACAAGCCTGTTAGACTTTAACCTGGTGTTGTAAGACTTCTGACAGAATTAGAAACTGCAGGCGAGCGGGGAGCGATAGTACTGGCGGGTGGTTTGTGAGGCTTCATAAACACCCGGTGTAGGCCCAGAATGAAAAGCTACCGATCCGCATTTGCAAACAACCACTGTCTTCCCGTGCCGCCCCTTCAACTGTCCCTTCAATGCGGTTCTCCGATGAAAGGCCCAGGTTAACGGCTGCCATCTTGCTGAGGGCGATATGCTGCAGTACCAGCCCGTACCAGCCTCCCCGAATAGGCGCCGGAATGCGGCGACTAGGGGCTTTTCACAGTAACTTCATATGAAGCCTACTCGCGACAATAAGCGATTTTCATTTTCATTTCATTTCAGTGCACCTGTGCGGTCATTGCTGAGGGAGTCTGAAGGCGATCCAAGCCCCGCCCACTCGGTGCTTCAAGCCCCGCCCCCTGACAGGAACATAGTTTCACCTCCAAGGTAGGAATTTGTTATTTATTCTTTCATGGGATGTGGCAAGGCCAACATTTATTGCCCATCCCTAATTGTCCTTGAGAAGGTGGTGAGCTGCCTTCTTGAATCGCTGGAGTCCGTGTGGTATAGATACACCTACTGTGCTGTTCCTGAGGGAATTCCAGGAGTTTGACCCAGTGACAATAAAGGGACAGTTGAAGGGGTGGCACGGGAGCACAGTGGTTAGCACTGTTGCCTCACAGCACTTGGGATCCGGGTGCGATTCCGGCCTTGGGTGACTCTCTCTCGACTTTTGCAGCCTCCTTAAATCTACTTCACATATTACTTCTCTACCCGAGTCATACATTCAATCCCGTCATCCTAACACATTCATGTTGATTGTAAATGGTTGGGAGCCCAGCATTGATCCTGGTGATATTCCACTTGTCACATCTTACCCACCCAGAAATTACCCATTTATACCTGCTGGCTGCTTCCTGTTAGCTAACCAATCCTCTATCCATGCTGATATGTTGCCCCCCACACAATGAGCTCTTATTTTGTGTAATAAGCTTTGATGTTGCACCTTGGGACATACCTTCTGGAAATCCAAATAAAGCACATCTACAGGTTTTCCTTTATTGACATCCCTTGTTACCTCCTCAAAGAACCTTGATAAATTAGTCACGATTGATTCCCTGAACTTCATTTTCAAACTATGCATCAAAAGAAAAATCAAATCTTCTCTACCCCAGGACAAGTCCAGCAAATTAATGTATTTTCTGGTTGAAAGTTTATTGATGAAACAGAACATGGTTAAAAAAACTAACAGAGAATTGTTTGAGGATCAAAGACAACCAGAGTAAAAGGATGTTCACAATGTTCTGGTCCCAAATTGTTTTCCTTCAGCTCCTCTGTACCCTGTTTCTCTAACTCCCCGCTTTGGACACAGGAGCAATGAAACCTGGCAGTCACATCACCATCAGCCCCTGTCACCCTCCACCCCTGATTAGTTGGAGGTCCATTTGCCAGTCAGGCCTCCAACACCTTCCTGTCTCTATTAGTGAACAGGCCCCTTTATTCTCAGCTAAATTCAGTCCTCAGCTCCATCACCGGGCTGTCATTGACACGAGCAACAGAGACAGAAAAGTGCATGAGGGAAGTCAGAATTTGTGGATTAGGACCTCCATAAAGGTCAGCAACTTCTTGAAAAAAAATCGAATTCCCAGTCAACAAATTAAAGGATCACACGACGGGACTTCACGTTTTATGACTTTTAATGCAACAAACAAATTAGAAGCTACTTTATCCTGCGCACAGAACTTTGCTCTTTTTAAATAATAATAATCTTTATTATTGTCACAGGTAGGCTTACATTAACACTGCAATGAAGTTACTGTGAAAATCCCCTAGCTGCCACGTCCGGCGCCTGTTCGGGTACCCAGAGGGAGAATTCAGGATGCCAAATTCATCTAACAAGCACATCTTTCGGGACATGTGGGAGGAAACCAGACCACCTGGAGGAAACCCACTGTGACACGGGGAGAACGTGCAGACTCTGTACAACAGTGGCCCAAGTGGGAATTGAACCTGGGACCCTGGCGCTGTGAAGCTCCAGTACTAACCACTGTGCTACCGTACCAAAGTTACACAATCTAAAGTAGCACTGCACGATTATAGTTACTCTGCCCTGCAAGTCGAAATTGATTAACTCAGAACCAGTCCAATGTAATGAGTCATTTCTGAGGATTCACTTCCGTTCTTTTCTTTTCACAGTCTGGCAGCCTTTAATCCCAGAACGGTCTTTCACAGGGAAAGATTAGCCAGCTGCCAGAAAACCGAGAGTAGGCACAAATAGGCCATTTTCTGGTTGGCAAGATGTAATGAGCGGTGTGTCACAGGGATCAGTGCTGGAGACTCAACGTTTCACAATTCATATCAATGACTTTGATGACAGGACCAAAGGTATGGTCGCTTAGTTTGTTGATGATGCAGGCAAAAAGGAAAAGGAGGTGAGGTGATGTTGCTCGGATAATAAGGGACGGCATCAGAACATTAGTAAGGGTGGATCTCAGATCAGGAATACAAAATGTGGAATATGTTTGGGTGGAGCCAAGAAACAGCATGGGGCAGGAAACATTGGTAAGAACTGTTTCGGACACCAAACAGCAGGGGTTGTGTGGGATATGGTATTGATCGGAGATGAGAGAAGCTTGTAGCATGGGTAAAACATTATTGGGTGACTTCAATCTGCATGTAGACTCGGTTAACCTAATGGGCACTAATGCTGGACAAGTTTCTGGAGTGTGTTAGGGACAGTTATCTACAGCAGTAAGTTGTGGAACCAACTAGAGAACAGGCTCTTGTAGATCTAATATTATGCAACGATAAAGGGCTAATTGATAATCACGCTGAAAACAACCTTTAGGGATGAGTGATCAGAATATTGAATATGAGGTATTCCAATCTGAAGCCAGGATATTAAGTTTGAAGGAAATTTTGAAGGTCGAAGGGACAAATTAGCTGAGGTGGATTGGGGGGTAAATACATTAAAAGGTGTGACAGTCCACAGGCAATGGATAGACTTTCAATAATTATTTCACACTTTACATTCCTTCAATAATAATAATAATCACTCATTGTCACAAGTAGGCTTCAATGAAGTTACTGTGAAAAGCCCCTGGTCGCCACATTCCGGCACCTGTTCGGGGAGGCTGGAACAGGAATTAAACCTGCGCTGCTGGTCTTATTCTGCATTACAAGCCAGCTGTCTTAGCCAACTGTGCAAAACCAGCCCTTAAGGCACAAGAACCTCAAAAGGTCAAAAAACCATCACTACCAGAGGAAGTGGTTTTGGATAAGATTGAAAGAAAAGGCCGATAAAGTTATCAGAAATAGGAAAAAACTTGAGGATTGGGAGGATTTCAGAATATAGCAGAGGACCAAGATACTGAGACAGCGAGGGAGAATAGAATATGATTGTGAACTAGCAAAACACATACAAATGGACTATAAAAGGTTCTATCGGTACGTAAAAAGGAAATGTTTGTCCATTCCAGATAGAGTCAGGAGAATTTAGAATGAGGAATAGAGATCTCTACAGCCACCTCGTTCAACACTCTGGGATGTAGATCATCAGCTTTTGGGGATTTATCCTTCAATTTCAACCCCATTAATTTCTCCAGTGCTACTTTTTCACTAATTCTCATCTTTTCCTGTCCCGCGTGCTCACGAGTCCCTAGGTTCACTCGTGTTTTGTGGAAATGTTTGCATCTTCCTCTGTGAAGACAGATACACATTGGTTAGTTTCTCTGCCATTTCCTTACTCCCCATTACAAACTCTCCTGTCTCTGCCTGGAATGGACCCACTTTGGACTTTGCTAATCTTTTCCTTTTCACATTCCTGTAGAAGCTTTTCCAGTCGGTTTTTAAGTTTCTCCCCAGTTTTCTCTCATATTCTATTTCTCTTTATCAATTTATTGGTCCCCCTTTGCTGAATTCTAAAGCAAGTTCCTAATCCTCAGATTTACTAATATTTTGACCATGTTATGAGCTTTTCCATTGATCTAATGGGATCTTTAACTTTTCTTGTTAGCCAAGTTTGCATCACTTTTCCTGATGGATTTTTATTCCTTAAAGAAATCTATATTTGTTGTTTATATGTGAAACAAAAGTCTCAAAAATCCCAGAGGACCATAGGCTGCTCTCCCCTTTGACAGAGAGAGAGCTGACTGGAGGTGATTTAACCCGAGGGTCAGCACACCTCAGACGAGGGGCCTGGTTGAGAAGGTGGCACCTTCTTGAATAACCTCAGCCAGTACGGGAGTTGAATCCATGGTGTTGGCTTTGCTCTGCATCATGAACCACTCGTCCAGACAACTGAGCTAACCGACCTCCTGATAAGTATGAAATAATTCCTTAAATATTCGGTATTCCCTGCACCAATCAGATTCCCAGTCCACCTCAGACTACTTGCCCTTCATACCCTGAGTTTTCTTCTGTGAGGAACACACAGATAAATTAAACAAAAGAACCATGTAACCACCAGGGTCCATCTCCATGGCAACGTGGCATGTTTTGTGGTTTTCCAAACAGAAATGGAAACTAAATATCTTCAATCTTCCAAACACCCTTGTGCAATTTGAAGCAAAGTATTAGCAACAAGGCTCAAAGAGCATCAGCCCATTGGAGGCAAAGTGGTGAGACCGGCCAGTCCAGCAGAAGAAAACCCTCCGCCCATCCCCACTGACCACCTGTCAGAATGAACAAAATGCAGTCCTGGATGTGGAGCAGAAACAATAACAGCAGAATCCTGTAATCAATTGTGAAATTGTTGGTGTCACAGCAGGTGCGATGAAACATGCAATACCGTCTCACATTGAGAGCAGGTGAATGGCCTCTCCCCAATGTGAACTCGCTGGTGTCTCTGCAGGTTGGATAACCGAGTGAATCCCCTTCCACACTGAGAGCAGGTGAACGGCCTCTCTACAGTGTGAACTCGCTGGTGTCTCCGCAGGGTGGATAATTGAGTAAATCCTTTCCCACACTGAGAGCAGGTGAATGGCCTCTCCCCAGTGTGAATTCTCTGGTGTGTCTGCAGGTTAGATAACTGAGTGAATCCCTTCCCACACTGAGAGCAGGTGAATGGCCTCTCCCCAGTGTGAGCCCGCTGGTCTGACTGCAGGCTGGATAATTCAGCAAATCCTTTCCCACACTGAGAACAGGTGAATGTCCTCTCCCCAGTGTGAACTCGCTGGTGTGATTGCAGGTTGGATAACTGAGTGAATCCCTTCCCACACTGAGAGCAGGTGAATGGCCTCTCCCCAGTGTGAACTCGCTGGTGTGTCTGCAGATTGGATAACTGAGTGAAGCCCTTCCCACACTGAGAGCAGTTGAATGGCCTCGCCCCAGTGTGAACTCGCTGGTGTGACTGCAGACTGGATAACCAAGTGAATCCCTTCCCACACTGAGGGCAGGTGAATGGCCACTCCCCAGTGTGAACTCGCTGATGTGAATGCAGGTGAGATAACCGAGTGAATCTCTTCCCACACACAGGGCAGGTGAATGGCTTCTCCCCAGTGTGAACTCTCTGATGTTTCTGCAGGCTGGATAACCGTGTGAATCCCTTCCCACACTGGGAGCAGGTAAACGGCCTCTCCCCAGTGTAACTGCGTCGATGAGTTTCCAGCTCTGATGGGACTCTGAATCCCTTCCCACAGTCCTCACATTTCCACGGTTTCTCCATGCTTTGGGTCCCCTCGTGTCGCTCCAGGCTGGACAATCAGTTGAAGCCACTTCCACAGACACAACACAGGTATAGTCTTTTCCCGCTGAGTATATTGTGATGTTTTTCAGGCTGTGGAACTGGTTAAGGAACTGTCCACAGTCAGTTCACTGGAACACTCTCACTCGGGTGTGCGTTGTGTGGGTCTCGGTGCTTTTCCAGTCACGCTGATGTTTGAAATCTTTAGCTGACAGTTTGGGTTATCTTTCTCCTTCTAGATTCAAAGGCCGATGATATTCAGGTTCCAAGGAAGGGAGTGACTGTCAGATCGAGACGTGATGATTGAGATTTGTCTATAATTCCACCTCGTCTAATATCCTGTAAAAACAATTTACAAAATTCATCACTGTCAGTACAGGATAGAAACTCAGAACAGACAATTCCCATTTCTATGGAACATTATTTTCTTTCTTCATACCCAAAAGCTGTAAATCTCCATCCCACACAATCTCCCTCCATTCTCACTCTGCTGTATCTAATATTCACCCTCCCTATTCTCCTGAAGGTGCTGATTCAGGCTGATTGGCAGATCCAAGCTCAGCTTCCTGTCCAGGAGATCAAAACAAATATGAGCTGCAGTCGGCCATTCGGTCCATCGAGGGAGGCTTCGGGGCCTGGGGCCAATGTGGAATTCTGTCCAGGCAGGGATTCGCCCAGACGGGATACCACCATTCAACTGTGCGTCCTCCAAACCGCAAGTGCCAGCGGATCCGAGCACCACCGTTTTGAGATCTCGGATGGCATTGGCCACAAGCCGGATGTCCACCGCCACACATTGTGCTAACTCATGGGGTGTCAACCAGCCCATTCTTCCGCCACCCAGCACGTCCAAGATCCTGGTTAGCCCAGCAGCCACAGCTCGTCCCTCCGCCAGCCGCTCGAAATGGTATTGGTGGAGGTGCGGATTCCTGAGCAGAGCAGGTCCTGGTAAAAGACGGGCAGCGCCAGCGGAGGGTAACGAAGACCCTGCAGATCTATGAACAGGAGCTGCATGTCATAATTCAGGCCGTGCACATGGCAGAAGAAATGCATCGCTAGGACACACCATCGTGGAGGGGACTCAAAGTAAAGGTAACGCTGCAGAGTCTGAAGGCGGAAGGTCACCACCTGGGTGCGAAGGCACAACAGCACCTGGCCGCCCTCCCTACGTGGGAGACTCAGAATCTCAGCAGCGACCCAGTGCAGTCCCTTGTCCCAGAAGAACTCTACAAGCATTGTCTGGAGCTTTGTGACAAAGTCAGAGGGAGGGGTCGAAGTGACCAGCCGGTACCACAACATGAAGGCTATCAGCTGGTTTATGACGAGAACTCGACCCCTGTAAGACAGCACTCAGAGCAGTCCTGTCCAATGTTTCCTGCGAGCATGACCTTGGCCGCCAGCTCCTGCCAGTTAGCCTGCCAGGATTCCTCAGCCGGGCAAAGATGTACTCGCAAGTAGAGGAGGCTGGGCCTGCTCCAGGTGAAAGGCCTGAGCTCCTCTGGGAGGGGGTCCGTCTGCCACAGAGTGACCAGGAGTCCGGAACATTTGGCACAGTTTATCCTGGCAGAGGACACGGCGGAGTACACAGCCTGGCACTCTTGCATCCTCCGCAGGTCAGCAGGATCAGTGAACATGAGGAGCACGTCATCAGGGTAAACCGAGAGGACCACCCCAATGCCCGGCCTGCGCAGAAGCAGCATCGACAACCTCCTCCGCATGAGGCGCAGGAAAGGCTCCACGTAAATAGAATAGAGTTGACCAGGCAAGGGGCAGTTTTGACGCACTCCTCCCCCAAAGTGAAGGGGCGCTGACAGGGACCCATTGACCTTAACGAGACACTCTGCGACAGAAGTCGGATCCCGGCGACAAAATGTGTCCCGAACCCGAATGCTTGCAGAGTCCTGCATAAATATTCGTGATCCTCCCTGTTGAACGCCTTCTCCTGATCAAGGGGCAGGAAGGTGCTCGACAAACCAGCCCTCTGGGAATGATGGACCAGGTCCTGGACCAGATGGATGTTGCTATGGATCGTGCGGCCCGGGACCGTGTAGAACTGGTCAGGGTGGATCATGTGGTCCAGCACAGTGCCAAGGCACAAACACATCGCCTTGGCGAAGATCTTGTAATCCGTGCTGAGGAGGGAGACCGGACACCAGTTCTTAAGATGGTGGAGATCCCCCTTTTTTGGCAGCAGGGTAATGGTGTCTGCAGGCCATGAGAGGAGCATCTTCCCGGTCGTGATACCTTTCCCCAGGATCGCCGCATAGTCACTCCCCAGGACATCCCAGAACGCCCTGAAGAACTCAACGGTCAGCCCATACACCCCAGGTTTTGCCCCTGGATACTGTTGAGGGTGCCGGTCAGTTCCCCAAGGCTCATAGGGGTAGAAAGTCTCCCGGCACCCTCTGGGTCGACCTGCGGCAGGTCCTCCCACAAATCTCTGCAAGCACCTGCTGCACAGATGCCATCGGGACATGGGGCAGATACGCCCTTGAAATGTAGAGGCAGTCGATTCTGGATGCTCCGACCCCAGGCCTCATTAAATTGCAGATGCTGGAGTCAGGATGGATAGTCCACCAGACATCCACCAAGTCAAAGAACCCGAGCAGGTTCCTTAACTTCACCACCGCGCGAGAGCTGCACTGGGTACGAGGCAGTCCTTTGTTCCGAGGGTGCAATTAAAATTCCACCCCCAGGATGATGCACTTTTCCACAGCAATGGTGCCAAGATGAGTGGACACTTGTTCGAAGAAAGTCGTCTTCTGCTGTCCAGCCTGGGGAGCATAGGCATTCACAAGATGAAGTACCTCAGCCCCCTCATGGACCGTCAGGTCGGGCACTGGCCCCTTGACCCCAAAGATCTCCGCTGAAAATGTGGGGTCAAAAATAGAGCCACTTTGCCTAAATGTGAGGTTAGGTGACTCATGTAGACACATCTCACCACTCCAGGAGCCATGTGGCTTCATCTCCCAGAGCAGTGTGGGTTTCCTGCAGGAAGCACGCCGCATACTTCCTGTCCCGGAGGACCAAAAAGTTCTGGAACCTGCAGGGCATGTCCCTGCTGCCTTTGATGTTGTGGTTGACTATGTCACCTCCATGTCAGCAGTAAAGTGCTACCTTTACGTTTCTAGTGTTCAGAGAGAGCAGAGGAGCGCGGGCCCCAACTCTCCCTCAGGAGTCCAGTGAGGAAAGATTTCAGCCAACGCTGCTCAGTCATGTTCGTGTCTCCCACCTCTTTAACGTAGGTGCGGGAAGACTTAATGAGCAGTGCCACAGTTGCACAGTGGTTAGCACTGTTGCTTCACCGTGCCAGGGTCCCAGGTTTGATTCCCAGCTTGGGTCATTGTCTGTGCAGAGTCAGCACGTTCTCCCTGCGTCTGCGTGGGTTTCCTCCGGGTGCTTCAGTTTCTTCCCACAAGTCCTGAAAGACGTCCTGTTAGGTGAATTGGACATTATGAATTCTCCCTCGGTGTACCCGAACAGGTGCCATAATTTGGCGACTTGGGGCTTTTCACAGTAACTTCATTGCAGTGTTAATGTCAGCCTGCTTGTGACAATAAAGCTTATTATTATGTCCAACCACCGGTCGAGATCTAGCTGCATTCGGTTTCGGCGACTAAGGTTGGCATATAGAAACTCCCAGTGTTCCCCTCAGGAGATGAGGGGCGACTTGGTGTCGGGCATGAGGGAAACCACCGCCTCGCTACAGATGGACTCAAAATCATCCCCCGTGCTCCCCACCGAGCAGCCGTTCTCATCCAGGCAGTCGGACCAACTTCTCAAGAGCAATTACAGTTGAGCAATGACTGTTGGCAAAGCAGTGAAGCCCACCTCCTGTGAATGAATAAAAGAATATTTAGTGCTGATTTATATAGATTTTTGATCGACAAGGGAGTGAAAATGAAAATTGCTTATTGTCACAAGTAGGCTTCAAATGAAGTTACTGTGAAAATCCCCTAGTCGCCACATTCCGGCACCTGTTTGGGGAGGCTGGTACGGGACGTGTAATGGGGACAGACAAGAAAGTGGAGTTGGGGCCATAATCGGGTCAGCCTTGAATTAATTGAATGGCAAACAGGCTCAAGGGTTCAAATGGTCTGTTCCTGCTCCCAATTCCTGTGTTCTTCTGGTTTTACAAAAATGATGGGGGAAATAGGACAAATTGGATTTCTCCATTAAAGAGCTGGCACAGACCTAATAGGCCAAATGGCCTCCTTGTGTTGGAGTATTCTGTGACTTTTTAAAATTCATATGTGGTATGTGGGCATCGCTGGCTGGGCCAGTATTTATTGCCAATTCCTAAAGGCCCTTGAACTGAATGGCTTCCTCGGCCATTTCAGAGGGCAAGAACAACCACATTGCTGTGGGTCTGGAGTCACATGTAGGCCAGACCAGGGCCTTCCCTAAAGGACATTAGTGAAAGATGGGTTTTACGATAATGGTTTCATATTTCAGCATTGGACTTATAATTACAGATTTTTTGTTAAATTCAGGTTCCACTGTCCACCGTGGTAGGAATTCGAACCTGGATTCCCAATGAGTTTTTACGAACACTAATTAGTCATTAGCATATCCCTTCCTTTTTAAACTCTATGCTCAATCATTATTTCCTTAATTTGCAGCTATTTCCTGACCATCACCATTTTCACAGATCCCACTTTTCCCCATTTATCATTTGCCTTCATTTTTACAGACGCTCCCTGAGTGAGCTCCACACTGCGCATGCGAGAGACGGACCCGGACGCCAGGGATGAAACCAGGGAGTCGAGATTGATGCGGGAAATAATATTCATGGTTTTGTTTGAAATTTTTTTTATTCTCCTCCTTTTTCACATTTTCTCCCACATTTACATCCAACAACAATAAACAATAATCAGCGAGATATGTCAGTCCCTATAATAACAACAATCCCATCTACCCACCAACCCCCAAACCTCAACCCGCATGTTTACATAAACAAATGGCAAAAGGGAATCAGGGATTACCCATAGTCACCCTTAATCTTACACAGCCCCCCTCCCCCCACCACCGCAGGTCTCCAGTCCTCCCGTCCACTGCCTCTTGTAAAACTCCTCCTCCCAACCTCGGTTCCTTCCCTCCAACTTTCCACCCCGGCTAGACCACTCGTACCCTGTTCTGCCAGGCTCCGATGGCCGCTGCCCTCCCCCCACCTCACTCCTGTTCACTGGCCGGCTTAAACCGGCCATCGTGGAGGCCCCGCCCGGGTCCCTTTCCCACTTGCCCAGCCCTAGGAAAGCCCAAAGATCCCCTTTTAGCACACAAACCCCGCCTATCCACCTACACCCCAAAGAACTCTCATTTCGAGTGAAAGTCCCGTCCCTTCCCTTGTCCAAATATATACATTGGCTCCTTTAATCTCTACACCCGCGCGCAGTGATACAAAAAAGAAGAAAATACAATCATGAGGTTACATCGGCACATGGCCATTCCCCAATTTGTCAGTTCTGCCACAGTCCTTCTGCTTTCGCAAACTCCTCCGCTGCTTCCGCCGTTCCAAAATAAAAGTCCCTGAGCTTGTAAGTCACCCTCAGCTTCGCTGGATATACAATGCCGCACCGCACTGTGCTAATGTACAGTGCCCTCTTCATCCGGTTGAAGGCAGCCCGCCTCCTTGCCAGCTCCACCGTAAAGTCCTGGTATACATGTATAACAGCTCCAGCACACTGCACCACCTGCTTCTGCTTGGCCCAGCTCAGGACCTTCTCCTTCACCCTGTACCTACGGAAGCACAGAGTCACTGCCCTTGGCGGCTCACTCGCCTTTGGTACAGGCCTCAACAACCGATGAGCCCGATCCAGTTCATATCGGGAGGGATCCTCCCCCTCCCCCAATAGTTTTGCCAGCATCGCGGCAAAATACTCAGTCGGCTTCGGTCCTTCAACTCCTTCGGGCAGCCCCACAATCCTCAAATTCTGTCGCCTGGATCTGTTTTCCAGGTCTTCCATTTTTCCTCGCAGATCCTTGTTAGTATCCATCACCTTCCGCATCTCTTTCCCCATCGAGGCAAGTTGATCACCGTGCTGCAATAACGTCTCCTCCACTTCCTTCAGCGCCTCCCCTTGCTCTCGCACCTCCGCCACTGCGCTCGCCACCTCCGTCCTCACCGGGGAAACCGCCTCCTCCACCAGCACACTCAAGACCTCCCTCATCTCCTTCCTCACCGTCTCCATGCATTTCGCAATCTGCGCCAACTGCTTTTCAAATTCCGCAGCCATCACCTTGGTTATTTCTTCAGCCGTAAGCAGTGCGGCCTTCCCTGATGCTCCAGCCTCCATTTTTCCTGGTGACCTTTCCACTCCCCGACGGACCTCCAGTTGTTTTTTGTCCGGCCGTTTTCTTGCTCACCCTCGACATTTTTCTTTGTTCTTTTTTTCCTCCTGTGTCTTCTCAGTGCCTCCTCCGTGCCTCCTCCCTGCTTCTGCCGCCTCCGCGGACCATGGGACCGGGCTTAAAGCCCCGAAAATGCCGTTGCCGAATGGGAGCCCTCCATTGTGCGGCCGCCTCCCGCCCGCCGTCACCGGAAGCCAATATTCATGGTTTGATAGTCATGTTGACGATTTTATTTTGCACTCGGTCTTCGGACAATCTCCATTTTAAACCCGCTCGCTCGAGAACTCATACCAAATGCTGCCATTGCCTGCGCATGCTCGGTTCACTCTGCCCGGGAGTGATTGACAGGAAAAGGGGCGGGACCAGAGGACCAAACTGGTGTTTCCGGTCCTCCTGCCAATCGGAGTGAATGAGGGGCGGTGCTGCGTGTGAGCAGCTTCTTCCAATAACAGCTGACGGAAAGCTGGACCACTCTCTTCTCAGTGTCAACTCACTGCTGTGACAAAACGTGCATTAAATTGCTCCCCATATTCAACACAGTTGAAAGGACTTTCTCCAGATGAACTCTCTGGTGTTTCAGAAGGTCGGATTATAGAGTGAATCCTTCCCACAGACGGAGTAGGTGAACGGCCTCTCCCTAGTGTGAATACACCAAATAATTTCCAGGTTAGATGGATAATTAAATCCATTTCCATAGTCCCCACATTTCCAGTGCTTGGAAAATGTTTCTTACACACCTCAGGTTTATTCCACATCTTATTGAAAGTGAAGAGAGGCAAGAAATACCAAAGTGCCTTTTGTAACTCAGTATAGCTCACATCCAAAGAGGTGCAGACAGGTATGTGAGGAGAGGGAATCAGGAAAGGCCCACTCCCACGACCCAAAGGACTACAGTGGATCACACAATCCTTATTTCCATTTAAATAGTTATTTTGATATGGGGGGAGCAATCAAGCTAGATAGGGATCTAGCGGGGGGGGGGGGGGGGGGGACACAACTGAGTTGCTGCTGCGGAAATCCAAAAGGAAATGGTTAAAGAGAGGGTGGTCGGGGGCGGAATGCGACGCTGGGGGAGCGAGCGGGAGCGCGGAGGCGGGATATGGGACTGGCCTAGAGAAGGAAATGGCTAGTCGACACGGGAGGGGGGTAGGTAGCCCCCCAGTGAGGCTGATCACATGGAACGTGAGAGGCCTGAATGGACCAATAAAAAGGGCCCGAGCGCTCGCGCATTTGAAAGGACTAAGGGCAGACATGGTTATGCTCCAAGAGACGCACCTAATGGTGGCGGACCAAGTTAGGCTAAGGAAAGGATGGGTGGGACAGGTGTTCCACTCAGGACTGGACGCAAAGAACAGAGTGGTGGCCATTTTGGTGGGGAAACGGGTAGCATTTGAAGCAAAGAACATCGTAGCAGATAGTGGAGGTAGATATGTAATGGTGAGTGGTAGGCTGGAGGGAATGGAGGTCGTGTTGGTTAATGTGTATGCCCCAAATTGGGACGATGCGGGGTTCATGAGATGGATGCTGGGGCGAATTCCGGACCTGGAGGCAGGAAATTTGATTTTAGGAGGGGACTTCAATACGGTGCTGGACCCGGGGCTAGATAGATCCAGCTCAAGGACTGGAAGAAGGCCGGCAGCGGCCAAGGTACTTAAGGGGTTTATGGACCAAATGGGGGGAGTGGATCCATGGCGATTTCTTAGACCCAGGGCTAGGGAGTATTCCTTCTTCTCCCACGTCCATAAAGTGTACTCCCGGATAGATTTTTTTGTTTTAGGAAGGTCGTTGATCTCTAGGGTGGAAGAAGCTGAATACTCAGCCATAGCGGTTCAGCCATAGCGGTTTCGGATCATGCCCCACATTGGGTGGACCTGGAAGTAGGAGAGGATAGGGAGCAGAGAACACTCTGGCGATTAGATGTGGGACTGATGGCGGATGAGGGAGTGTGTGCAAGAGTGAGGGGGTGTATCGAGAGATACCTGGAGGTCAATGACGACGGCGAGGTCCCTGTGGGAGTGGTCTGGGAAGCACTAAAAGCGGTGGTCAGAGGAGAGCTGATTTCTATTGGGGCCCACAAAAGGAAAACAGAGGCCAAGGAAAGGGATAGATTACTGGGGGAGATTTTAAGGGTGGACAGGGAATTTGCAGAGACCCCGGAGGAGGAGCTGTAGAGGGAGAGGAGACGACTCCTGACCGAGTTTGACCTTCTGACCACCAGAAAGGCGGAGGTACTGTGGAGGAAGGCACAGGGGAGGAGGTATGAATATGGGGAAAAGGCTAGTCGCCTGTTGGCGCACCAACTGCGAAAGAGGGCAGCAGCGAGGGAGATAGGAGGAATTACGGATGAAAGGGGAGACACTGTGCGAAGGGCAGGAAAGATAAATGAGGTGTTTAAGACCTTTTATGAAGAACTGTATAGGTCTCAGCCCCCAGAGGGAGAGGAGGGGATGCAGCAGTTCCTGGACCAGTTGAGGTTCCCGAAAGTGGAGGAGCAGGCGGTGGCAGGCCTGGGGGCGCCGATTGAGGTGGACGAGGTTATTAAGGGACTGGGAAGCATGCAAGCAGGGAAGGCCCCGGGGCCGGACGGGTTCCCGGTGGAATTCTACAGAAAATATGTGGACTTGTTGGCCCCGTTGTTGCCGAGGACGTTCAATGAGGCCAGGGAAGGGGGAACACTACCCCCGACAATGTCGGAGGCGACGATATCGCTAATTTTGAAGAGGGACAAAGATCCGATGCAGTGTGGGTCCTATAGACCTATTTCACTATTGAACATGGACGCCAAACTGCTAGTAAAGGTGCTGGCATCGAGGATAGAGGACTGTGTCCCAGGGGTGGTGCACGAAGACCAGACAGGGTTCGTAAAAGGGAGACAATTGAATGTTAACGTGCGACGGCTATTAGGGGTGATAATGATGCCCTCAGTGGAGGGGGAGGCAGAGATCGTGGCGGCAATGGACGCAGAGAAGGCATTTGATAGGGTGGAGTGGGAGTATTTATGGGAAGTGTTAAGGAGGTTTGGGTTTGGGAACGGATTTATTCGCTGGGTTAGACTACTTTATAGGGCACTGACGGCAAGCATAGTTACAGGTCGACATAGATCGGAGTATTTCCGATTATATAGGGTAACAAGACAGGGATGCCCGCTGTCTCCATTGTTGTTTGCGCTGGCAATTGAACCTCTGGCCATGGCGCTGAGAGACTCCAGGAAATGGAGAGGGGTGACTAGAGGGGGAGAAGAACACCGAGTCTCGTTATACGCGGATGACCTATTGCTATACGTGTCGGACCCAGCGGGGGGGGGGGATGATAGAGGTTATGCGAATCTTGAGGAGGTTCGGGGAATTTTCGGGGTATAGGTTAAACATGGGGAAGAGTGAATTATATGTGATACATCCAGGGGACCAGAGTAGAGAGATAGAAGGCTTACCGCTAAGGAAAGTGGAAAGAAACTTCCGATACTTGGGGATTCAGATCGCTAGGAGCTGGGGAACCTTGCACAGACTTAATCTGACACGGCTGGTAGAACAAATGGAGGAGGACTTTAAGAGGTGGGACATGCAGCCTTTATCGCTGGCGGGCAGGGTGCAAGCAATTAAGAGGATGGTCCTCCCGAGGTTCTTATTTGTATTTCAATGTCTCCCTATTTTAATCACCAGGACCTTTTTTAATAAAATAGATAGGAGCATTACGAGCTTTGTGTGGGCAGGGAAAGTTCCGAGAGTAAGGAGGGGGTTCCTTCAGCGCAGTAGGGACAGAGGAGGATTGGCAGTACCGAACTTGGGAGATTATTATTGGGCTGCCAATGTGGCAATGATACGTAGATGGATGACGGAGGGTGAGGGAGCGGCGTGGAAAAGGCTGGAGAGAAGGTCCTGTAAAGGGACGAGTCTAGAGGCGCTGGTGACGGCGCCGCTACCGTTCTCACCGAAAAAGTACACCACGAACCCGGTGGTGGCGGCAACACTGAACATATGGGGACAGTGGAGGCGACAGAGAGGGGTGTGGGGAGCCCTGGTGGGGTCCCCTATCAGGAACAGCCATAGGTTCGCCCCAGGAAGAATGGATGGAGGATTTCAAAGCTGGTACCAGTTGGGAATTAGGAAGGTGGGAGATTTATTCATAGATGGGACTTTTGCGAGCTTGGAACACTGGAGGAAAAGTATAAGTTACCCCGGGGGAATTTCTTGAGATATATGCAGGTGAGGGCGTTTACTAGACAACAGGTGAGGGAATTTCCGCGGCTCCCGACACAGGGGATACAGGACAGGGTGCTTTCAGGGGTGTGGGTCGGAGAGGGCAAGGTGTCAGAGATTTATAGTGAGATGAGGGAAGAGGGGGAGGAGTCGGTGGGCGAACTAAAAAGAAAGCGGGAAGAAGAATTAGGGGAGAAGATAGAGGAGGGTATGTGGGCTGATGCCCTAAGCAGGGTAAATTCCTCTTCCTCATGCGCCAGGCTTAGCCTGATTCAATTTAAGGTGCTACATAGAGCACACATAACGGGGGCAAGATTGAGCAGGTTCTTTGGAGTGGAGGACAAATGTGGGAGGTGTGGCGGGAGCCCGGCAAACCACGCACATATGTTTTGGGCGTGCCCGGCACTGGAAGGGTATTGGAAGGGAGTGACGGGAGTGATTTTGCAGGTGGTGAAGGCCCGGGTCAAACCAGGCTGGGGGTTAGCTCTATTTGGAGTTGCGGAAGAGCCGGGAGTGCAGGAGGCGAAAGAGGCCGATGTCGTGGCCTTTGCGTCCCTCGTAGCCCGGCGCAGGATCCTACTCATGTGGAAGGAGGCGAAACCCCCCAGACTGGAGGCCTGGGTAAACAATATGGCGGGGTTTGTTAAACTGGAGCAGATAAAGTTTGCCCTGAGAGGATCGGCTCAAGGGTTCACCAGGCGGTGTCAGCCATTTCTCGACTACCTAGGGGAACGTTAGAGGGAAGATGGATGACCAGCAGCAGCAACCCAGGGCGGGGGGGGGGGGGGGGGGGGAGGGGGGGGGGAGAGGAGGCTCAGTTGAGTATAGGTCAATAGAGTACGAGGTTTTGTTACTTGAAATTATTATTATTGTTAAAAATTTCTGTTTTGTTACTGTTATCGTTTCGCTTGTTTTGTAAGCTGGAAAAATGTTGCTCAGGGAAAAAAATTTCAATAAAATATATATTTTTTTAAAAAAAATTATTTTGAAAAATTATTTTTAAATCTAGAGTACCCAATTTATTTTTTCCAATTAAGGGACAATTTAGCATGGCCAATCCACCTACCCTGCACACCTTTGGATTGTGGGTGCGAAACCCATGCAAACACGGGGAGAATGTGCAAACTCCACACGGACAGTGACCCAGGGCCGGAATTGAACCTCGGACCTTGGCGCCATGAGGCAGCAGTGCTAACCAGTGCACCACCGTGCTGCCCCTTGTTGAAAAAAATCTTGATTGCGTTTTTGGATTATGTCAACAGAGAGACTGGATGATAGCATTGTCATTCTGAAGAAGAGTCAGACGGATTCAAAACGTTAACTCTGTTTCTCTCTCCACAGGTGAATCTAGACCTGCTATACCTTTCCAGCATTTTCTGTTTTTATTGCAGTTTATGTTGTGTATGTGAATATTAGATCAAGTACCATTTATTAAGTATGTAGCAAACTTGAAGCCCACAGGATTAAATTGTCAGCAGAAGCATGGATACAAAATAAGCCATGGGATGAAATCAGAGCTGTGGTGAATGGTTGTTTTTCATGAAGGAGTAAAGGATACAGTGGACCTTGCTATGGTTAAGTATCAGGATCACTGCTCTTTTTGATTCTATATCACTGACTTCCATAAAATCAATATCCATAGAAACCTTACAATGCAGAATGAGGCCATTCAGTCCATTGAGTCTGCACTGATCCTTTGAAGGAGCACCCTACCTAAGCCCTCTTCCCCACCCTACCCCTGTAACCCCATCTAACCTGCATATTTTTGGACACGAAGGAGCAATTTAACATGGTCAATCCACCTAACCTGCTCATTTTTGGACTGTGGGAGGAAACCGAGCACCCAGAGGAAACCCATGCAGACACGGGGAGTCAACCAAAGCCTGAATTGAAGCCGGATCCCTGGCTCTGTGAGGCAATCATGCTAACCACTGTCCCACCATGCCGTCCTTCTGACTGGGATTAGAGGTTACAGGAACTATATGAATATTTTTAGAAGACACAAAAGTTGAAAGCATCGGAAACAGTGAGGAAGAGCGTGAGAGATTTGAGTAGGACAGAAGCAGAATGGTTGAATGGGTGAGCTCACCGCAGATGAAATTCAACACAGCAAATTGGGAGGTGATCTACCCTGGGTGGAAGAATGAGGAGAAATAATCCAAAGAAGGGCAGAATTTTGTTAGAATTTCGAATACACAGCCAGATCGGGTGGTGGATACAGATTCAATAATAACCATCAAAAGGGAATTAGATTAAAAACTCAAAGCAGCAACAAATGCTGGGAAATGGGAAAATTGGACAAACTGGATTGGTTTTCTAAAGAGATAGTACAGAATCGATGGGCCGAATGACCATTTTTTTTACTGTACTATGATTCTTACAATTCTGCAATATTGTATTTTTATTTGGGTCTTGCTGAATAGAGCAAACTCAGGAGCTGAGTTTCTTGTCAATCAGAGAGACTGCTCTGTGTATCAATCCACTTCCTGAGATTGTTAAACTAGCTGCAGCCCCTGAACCAATTTCCTGTATGTTCAGACATGTCCTGTTTGTTTTTCCAATGGCTTCAGTCAATGCAGTTTTGTTTTTGAACACATTACTCTATATCCGACCTGTGGGATTTGACTTATTTCCTCCTTATCAGTTGTTTTTGAACACTGTTCCTGTTTTTATCCTGAATCAAACTGCACAAACTGTTTCACCAGGGCTTCCTGGATCCTTTCTCTCCTTCTTCACGGTATCATTGTCAGACTTTTACAGCGTGCTCTTTCCAAGGGCCGACTCGATGGGCCGAATGGCCTACTTCTGCACTGTGAATTCTATGATACTATGTTCCCCTTCAGCTTTCTTTGCTCCAAAGAAATCAATCCCAGCCTATCCAGCCACCCTGAACCGCTCCAGCCCAGGCAACATCCTGGTGAATTTCTTCTGAACTCTTTCCAGAAAAATTAAATGCTGACTCTGACTGGGTTCAGTTCTACATTCACTGGTCACTAGTTCTACTCCAGCCTCTTGTCCAAGTGCTCAGTATTACAAAAGCTCAATTCTCCAGCCAATTGATGCTGGGGCTCTGATATCGGAATCTGGAGTTGACCTCACCTGATGCGACGCACCATGTAAAGAAAACGAGGTCCTTTTAACCATGACGATTGAAAATTGTGTCTGTATCTTTAAGAACTGCTCGCCCACGTTTCCATCAATGTGTGAAATATGGCCCGTCAAGAACTGCTCTCACTCCCACGTTTCCTTGTTTGAAATGCAACACATTTACTTACCAATGTTCACCTGTGTCTCCACTCCAGCAAGTTGATTTCTTGAAACAATAGATTGTTGAGCTATTTCTGAGTTGGGTTCCAAAGGCGGCCGGAAAGATCCTGGACTCTGATCCACTGAACCCGCCCCACCCACTGACAGCTCACAATGCCCGGGGAATGATTGACGGCAACTCCGGACCAATAGCGGGTCTGGAGGAGCGAATATGGCGATTGGTCCTCCAACTAATCGGAGTGAATGAGGGGCGGGGCTGATCCCGGACCCTCTAATTGGCTGAAACTCTGCATCATTATGAAGCTGATTTGTCTCAAACCCCAGGAGAAAACTGGACTTTTCTGTTTGTGGCTTTAAACAGATGAAACCCTGTGGGTGTGGAGCAAACATTTCAACATTTGTTACTGAAATGGATTCCTTCAGAACAAACAGTCGGGATTATTTGAGGATTAGGTGTCAGTCAACTCAGTTGGCTGGTTCGTGCTGTGGAGCGTCGCCAACAGCGTGGGTTCAATTCCCGTGCCTGCTGAGGTTATTCATGAAGACCCACCTTATCAAACTTGAGAGTGATGAAAATCGGGGATCTGTGAGGTCCAGAGTTGGAGGAGCAGAACGATCTGGGTGGGATGGCGGGCTGGAGGTGGTTACATAGAGAGGGAGGAACGACATCAGGCAGGGATTTGAAAAAAAATCTGAGAATTGTAAAAAAAAAATCGATGCATTGTTGGACCGTGAACCAATGTAGATCAGTGAATGGGACTAACTGTGAGTTAGGATACAGAGAGATGGAGGGGTAGTGATTATGTCACTGGACTAGTAGTCCAGAGGCCCAGATAAATATTCTGGAACATAGGCTTAAATCCCAATATGGATTGGTGGAATTTAAATTCCATTAATAAAATCCTCAATAATGGTGACCATGAAATTAACATGAATTGTCGTAAAAACCCTGGTCTGGCCTACATGCGACTTCCGACCTAAAGCTATGTGGTCGACTTTTAACTGCCCTGAAACGGCTGTAAACTCCAATCAGCAACCCCCCCCCCCTCACCCCCCACCCCCAGGACTAAAAAAAAAAGGAAATCCACACAAAACAAATGTTCCAGTGTTCAGCGACAGTACAGAGGACAAAGCCTAACCTCCGATATTGGAGGAAGTTGTGTCCACTCACACTCCTTTCCCTGTCTCTGAACATTTTACATCTGAAACAGTGTGATTTTTGTGAAGTACATCAGGTGACATTGAAAAAATATATATATTGAACCTCAGGAAGTCCCAAAACCTTTATAAAATGAAATGCTGTTGAAGGTGAGTCACTGTTGCAATGCAGAAGGCCTGGGAGCTCCCACATCAGCAATGTGCCGATGACCAGCGATGCTGGTGGCCACCCAATACAGCCAGTTGGGAACTCGCTGGTGTGTCAGCAGGTTAAGTGACTGAGTGAATCCCTTCCTACACAGTGCAATGAATGGTTTCTCTCCTGTGTGAGTTGGTATTTCATCAGATATTTATCGCTTTAAAAGTTTTCACACAGTGCGGACACTTAAATATGCTGGTGTTTCTGGAAGCTGGACAATTCAGTGAATTTCTTCCCACGCACACCGAGCAGGTGAACGGTCTCTCCCTGGTGTGGCGGTGTCTCATTAGAGCGGAGAAGGATGAGGGGCGACTTGATAGAGGTTTATAAGATGATCAGGGGAATAGATAGAGTAGACAGTCAGAGACTTTTTCCCCGGGTGGAACACACCATTACAAGGGGACATAAATTTAAGGTGAAAGGTGGAAGATATAAGAGGGATATCAGAGGTAGGTTCTTTACCCAGAGAGTAGTGGGGGCATGGAATGCACTGCCTGTGGAAGCAGTTGAGTCGGAAACATTAGGGACCTTCAAGCAGCTATTGGATAGGTACATGGATTACGGTAAAATGATATAGTGTAGATTTATTTGTTCTTAAGGGCAGCACGGTAGCATTGTGCATAGCACAATTGCTTCACAGCTCCATGGTCCCAGGTTCGATTCCGGATTGGGTCATTGTCTGTGCGGAGTCTGCACATCCTCCCCGTGTCTGCGTGGGTTTCCTCCGGGTGCTCCGGTTTCCTCCCACAGTCCAAAGATGTGCGGGTTAGGTGAATTGGCCAATGATAAATTGCCCTTAATGTCCAAATTGCCCTTGGTGTTGGGTGGAGGTGTTGAGTTTGGGTAGGGTGCTCTTTCCAAGAGCCGGTGCAGACTCAAAGGGCCGAATGGCCTCCTTCTGCACTGTAAATTCAATGATAATCTATGATTAATCTAGGACAAAGGTTCGGCACAACATCGTGGGCCGAAGGGCCTGTTCTGTGCTGTATTTTCTATGTTCTATGTGTCAATGAGTTCCCAGCTGGTATGGAGAACTGAATCCTTTCCTACAGTCACAAAATTTCTAAGTTTCTCCCTGTTGCAGCTATCCTTGTGTCTTTCCAGGATGGATGATCAGTTTCAACCTTGAATGGGATACACAGGATATACAGTACAGAGACTGGCCATTCGGCCCACCCAGTTTGTACTGGTGTTTGAGTTCTATTTGAGCCTCCTCCCAACTTTGCTTCTCCCATACATACACGTTGTCCAGCCTCCCTATAAATACATGGATACTATTCGCTTCACCCACTCCCTTTGATAGAGTAATAGAAGTTTACAGCATGGAAACAGGCCTTTCGGCCTAACTTGTCCATGCCACCCAATTCTTACCCCCAAGAGAGTTCCAATTGTCTGCATTTGGTCCATATACCTCGATGCCCATATTACCCATATAACTGTCTAAATGTTTTTTAAAAGACAAAATTATATCCACCTCTACTACTACCTCTGGCAGCACATTCCAGACACTCACCACCCTCCCTGTGAAAGAATTGCCCCTCCGGACCCTTTTGTATCTCTCCCCTCTCACCTTCAACCTATGCCCTCTAGTTTTAAACTCCCCTATCTTTGGGAAAAGATATTGACCTTAATGTCCCTCATTATTTTATAGACCTACATAAGTTCACCCCTAAGCCTCTGACACTCCAGGGAAAAGAGTCCCAGTCTATCCAGCCTCTCCTCTTAACTCAAACCATCAAGCCCTGGTAGCATCTGAGTAAATCATTTCTGCGCTCTTTCAATTTTAATAATATCCTTTCTATAATAGGACCAGAACTGTAGACAGTGCTCCAAGGTGGCCTTACTAATGTCTTGTACAACTTCAGCAAGACGTCCCAACTCCTGTATTCAATGTTCTGACCAATGAAACCAAGAATGCTGAATGCCTTCTTCACCATCTTGTCCACCCATGACTCCACTTTCAAGGAGCTATGAGCCGGTACTCTTAGATCTCTTTGTTCCATAACTCTCCCCAATTCTCTACCATTAACTGAGTAGGTCCTGCCCCGATTCGATCTACCAAAATGCATCACCACACATTCATCTAAATTAAACTCCATCCGCCATTCATCTACCCACTATCCCAATTGATCAAGATCCCAATGCAATCCTAGATAACCTTCTTCACTGTTCACTATGCCACCAATCTTGGTGTCATCTACAAATGTACTAACAGTGCCTCCTACATTCTCATCAAATCATTATTAGTAACAAATAACAATGGACCCAGCACTGATCCCTGAGGCACACCACTGGTCACAGGCCTCCAGTTTGAGCTCATTCTCACCATTCTCTGGGTGAAAGTGTTTTCTGAATTTCCTATTGGGTTTCTTGATGACTATCGTATATCGTGGTCTCTGGTTTTGCTCTTCCCCACAAGAGGAAACATTCTCTGTGAATCCTCGCTATCAAAACCTTTCATCATTTTATACACCTCCATTTGGTCACCCCCTCAGTCTTCATTTACCAGGAGTAAAGAGGACCTGCCTCTCAATACTTTCCTGATTTATAAGCTCACACATTTCTGGTATCATCCTTGTGAATCTTCTCTGTTCCCTCTCCAGTGTCTCCATCTTATAATGTGGGGACCAGAGAAATGGAAAGTTCAGTTTGCTGAGGAGAGGATCCAGAAAATCCAGCACCTTCTCAGCCCAATGTCTTCATCTGCAGCAAATGTGTCAGGTTTTGTCTTGCCACAGAAAGGCTCCTGAACTATCCCAGGCAATGGTTAAAACAGAGCTGAAACCTTAAGATGCAAACTGTCATCTCACAAGATGGAAGGTTGCCTAAGATGTAGGCTGGACAGAACCACAGCCTGTACTCTACGTACGGTGTAACCAAGGTCCCAAAGGATTATCATAACTTCCTTCTTTTTATTTCTAACCCTCCGACATTAACGCTCCGTGCTTGGTTTAATTTCTTTATTGCTCGGAGACCTCTGTTTCTCTCCAACATCAACACTCACAACTTCCACGTAAGTGACCTCCCTATTCCTACCAAAATGCACAACCTCACATTTTTCCATGTTCTACTTCAGTTGTCAATTATTTGTCTATTCAGCAAGTTTTGAAATGTCCTCGTGTAATTTATTGCAGTTCTCCTCGATTCTATCTTCCCAGTTTAGAGATTGTGTATTGGATTTCAAAGTCCAAGTGGTGAATGGAAATTGTGAACAGCCATGGTCCCAGCACTGATCCTTGTGGAACATCACTTCCCACCTTCTGTCACTCTGAATAACTCCCCTTTACTCCCACTCTCTCCTTTCTGTCTTGAAGCCAGCTGGCAATCCAGTCTATCATTTGTCCCAACACATTCTCAAACCATGTCCATTATTCTCCCGTAGGTAATCTTATCAATGGCCTTTTGAAAATCCAGATAAATAACATTGACTGCATTACCATTGTCTATGCTCTCTGTTATCACATCAAAACATTCAAGAAGATTGGTCAGGCAAGATTTTCCCTTCTGAAATCCACACTGACTGTTCATTGTTATATTTATTTTTTCTAGATGTTCTTATATTCTCTATTTTAGTCAGGATTGTATTATTTGCTGATGTGAAGCTGACTGGTGTACCATCCCTGGGCATGGTCTGTCCCCTTCTTAAATACAGGAATTACATTAGTGATCCACCAGTCCTCTGACACTACACCTTTCGTGAATGAATTATAAGCAGTACTGCCTGTGCTACCACTTCCCAGGGGCTGGTTTAGCACATTGGCCAAATCGCTGGCTTTTAAAGCAGACCAAGACAGGCCAGCAGCATGGTTCGATTCCCGTACCAGCCTCCCCGAACAGGCGCCGGAATGTGGCGACTAGGGGCTTTTCACAGTAACTTTATTGAAGCCTACTCGTGACATGGGTTCTTGAATTAAGCGGAAAATTCACAGATGGTGCTTTTAAAAAGGGGGACTGTGATCCTCAAAATCAGTGGCTTGTCCAGAATATTAAACTCCAGTCAGTTATTCTTAATATCAGCAGAAACAAACCAAATAGACTCAGATGACCAATTATTGACGTAATTAACAGCAGCAGTTACAGCAGAATTCAACGACTGCTGTCACTTGTGAACTTGCTGATGTGACAGTAGGTGTTGTGACTGAGTGAATCCCTTCCCACTCACCGAGCAGGTGAACGGTCTATCCCCAGTGTGAACTCGCTGGTG
The DNA here is from genome assembly GCF_047496885.1 of Scyliorhinus torazame. Classification (NCBI taxonomy): domain Eukaryota; kingdom Metazoa; phylum Chordata; class Chondrichthyes; order Carcharhiniformes; family Scyliorhinidae; genus Scyliorhinus; species Scyliorhinus torazame. The sequence goes on from NC_092711.1 coordinate 114,253,426, forward strand.
TGTCAGCAGGTGAGAGCATTGAGTGAATCCCTTCCCACACTGGGAGCAGGTGAATGGTCTCTCCCCAGTGTGAGTGCGTTGGTGTGCAGTGAGGACGGAAGAATGTCTGAAGCTCTTTCCACAGATAGTGCAGCTGAATGGCTTCTCCTCAGTGTGAACTCGCCGGTGTGACCAAAGGCCGGATGAATGAGTGAATCCTTTCCCACAGACAGAGCAGATGAACGGTCTCTCCCCAGTGTGAATGCGTTGATGTGCAGTGAGGACAGAAGGCTGCCTGAATCTCTTTCCACAGGAGGTGCAGCTGAATGGTTTCTCCTCGGTGTGAACTCGCCGGTGTGACCAGAGGCCAGATGAATGAGTGAATCTCTTCCCACACACGGAGCAGATGAATGGTGTCTCTCCAGTGTGAATTCGCTGGTGTCTAGTGAGGTCGGAAGACTGACTAAACCTCTTTCCACAGTAAGTGCAGCTGAATGGCTTCTCCCCAGTGTGAGTGCGTTGGTGTATCAGCAGGGTGGAGGACTCAGTAAATCTCTTCCCACACACGAGGCAGCTGAATGGTCTCTCCCCGGTGTGAACCCGTTGGTGTGCAGTGAGGTTGGTTAACTGCCTGAAACTCTTTCCACAGTCAGTGCAGCTGAAGGACTTCTCCTCAGTGTGATTTCGCTGGTGTCTCAGCAGGGTGGTTGACTTATTAAATCCCTTCCCACATTCAGAACAGGTGAATGGCTTCTCCCGAGTGTGACTGCGTCGATGGATTTCCAGCAGACATGTGAAATTAAATCCTTTGCCACAGTCCTCACATTTCCACAGTTTCTCCATGGTCCCTCCCCCAGTGTGGCTGCAGTGATGGTATTCCAGCAGGGATGGATAATTGAAACCTTTCCCACATTTCTCACATTTCCATATTGTCTCCCCAGTAAGACTGCGTCGATGGTTTTCCAACAAGGAGGCATGATTGAATCCTTTCCCACATTCCTCACATTTCCAGGGTTTCTCTCCCGTGTGACTGCGTTGGTGAATTTCCAGCAGGGATGGATAATTGAATCCTTTCCCACAGTCCTCACATTTCCAGGGTTTCTCTCCCGTGTGACTGCGTCGGTGAAGTTCCAGCAAGGATGGATAATTGAATCCCTTCCCACATTCCTCACATTTCCATGGTTTCTCCATCGTGCCAGCCACAGTGTGACTGCGTCGATGGACTTCCAGTCGGGATGGGTAATTAAATCCCTTCCCACAGTCCCCACATTTCCACGGTTTCTCCATGGTGCCGATGTCCTGGTGCCTCTCTGGGTTGGATGATCAGTTGAAGCTTCGTCCACACACCCAACACGTGTTTGTTTTCTCTCCACTGTCCGGCTTTGCAACCAGAGAAACCTCTTTCCACAGTCAATATACTGGACTCTTTCACTCCGGAGTGAATGCTTCCAGATCCTGTTATAAAAGAATAGAATGAGACAAAGTCACAGCACAGAAGGAGGTAGTCACCCTGAAGTTAGAATCCTTTTAGTTCTGAGACAAATCAGGATTTCACAAAAATCATCACGTCAGTACAGACAGAAATTCAGAACGGACAATTCTAGTTTCTGTGGACCATTTCTTCCTCACTTGTTGCACCGAAGTTTTAAAACCCCATCCTGCATTTTTTGCTCCTTCCTGCACTGAAACCATAGAGTTTTACAGCACAAAAAGACGCCCATTGTGACTGTGCTGACCATCAAACACCATCTATTCTAATGCCAGTTTTAGGACTTGGTCCAAAGTCATGCATGCTATTCCATATCAAGACCACAAGACATAGGAGCAGGATTAGGCTACTCGACCCAACAAGTCTGCTCCGCGATGCAATCATGGCTGATATTTTTCTCATCCCCATTCTCCTGTCTTCTCACCCCACCCCCCCCATTCTCCTGTCTTCTCCCCATAACCCAAGAGCCCCTTATTAATCAAGAACCAGGACCTGGGATTCATGTCGTATTACATTCACTCCCCACCATCTGGCCTGGGCTTGCAAAATCTTACCAACTGTCCTGGCTTGAGACAATCCACACCTCTTTAACCTGGGGTTACCCCTATCTCTCGATCTGTAAACACTTAATTAACTGCAAATGCTCGCATTCTGAGCATTGTCTTGCATCTTTGAATTTGTCTATATTAAGACTTCTTACTGTGCTCACCCCAGTCCAACGCCGGCATCTCCACATCATTCTATGCTTCGGCTAATCGGGACTCCCCTGATGAAGGAGCTGTGCTCCGAAAGCTAGTGATTCGAAACAAACCTGTTGGACTTTAACCTGGTGTTGTGAGACTTGTCACAATATACACACAGGTATATGATGGTGCACAGACAGGCAGTGATTGACACACAGGATGACCAGTGAACACACAGAACACAGCAGCCAATCACCAGACAGGACACGAGCACTATAAAGCTAGAGGGCACTAGCTTTCCCGCTTTCTGGGGATCCAGCCTTTGAGACAGTCAGAGCCGTGAGCAGCAACTAGAACATACACCATGTGGTAGTAAGATAGTCTGGTCAGGTTAGTCTCAGGTCTCCAGTCAAGTCAGCATAGTGTCAACCCACAGTTAACGTATGGATGATATCTAAGAGTTCAATAAAATCGAGTTGCATGTCTTCAAGTGTTGGAAGCCTGTCTCTCTCATTGCTGCAGTAAACACAGTCCTCGCAGACCCAGCTTACCCAACACACCAAGACAGTCCAACGCCGGCATCTCCACATCTTGGCTAATAAAGACAAGTATCCCATCTGCCTTCTGAAGCAGCTGATGTCCCTGTGCTGCTGCCTCAGGATCTGTGGACAAGCTCCCTCTGACCCTCCACTTCCCAGCGTCCTGCCCTTCATTGTTACGTCACCAAGAAACCCGCGCCTGCGCTCTGCTCCCCGCTGGAAAAAGATGGCGGCCGTTAACCTGGGCCTGTCCCGGGGAAAGCACCGACGCCTCAAACGCGGGAGCTGCAGGTTGTTATTTGGGGTTTGCCGCCTACACCGGGTGTTAATGAAATCTCTTCCGAACTACGCAGTCGCAGAATCCCCTCCCGCCGCTGCTATTGCCTCTTACCGGCTGCCGAGCGACAAACAGACGTCTCTCCATCACCATCAGAGCCTGCGTATGCTCGGAACACTGGAGGAACCGCGCATGCGTTCAGATCTCCAGCTGATAGAGGGCATTCACCATCGCTGGGAAGGCTGGGTAAAATCCCCGCCATTAGAGGTCCCTATTTGTTTATATTCGGTGTTACTGAGTCTGCGCTAATGCCCGTCTCAGCTTCCTGCAGCCGCGCATGCTCCGGGAAGCAGGCTCCAGGGGGTGGAGCTTTCGTGGATTCACCCATTCATAGAGAGAAACATCGTGTGTCATTGAAAAATAAAATGTTATAAGTCAAGGCCTCATTTTGTTTCATCCTCCAAACCCCTGAACTTTATCTGACGTGTAATGTTGGCGACTGTTGATCGATTGTCCTGGAAGCCAACAGGAAGAGAACTCAGAGGTCAGAGGATTAAGGGAGCAGCGAGTTCTGTAACAAATCACGGGCAAGATCCTCTGTTCACCAGTCAAGTGAGTAATTTGAATTAAAAATAGGAAATTCTGGAAAAGACCAGAGAAACTGAAGGAATGTTTTGAGTTCGTCTGGCTTCTTCAGAGTTCAATTATTGTGAAACCCTGGTTACCAATTTATCTTTCGTCGTTTTATTTTCCATCTGGACCAAATCAGTTGTCCACCAATCTCCTGATTTGACAGCCTGTTTCTGACATTTTCTGTTCTTCTTCCTGCCTCTGAGCACAGTTGTAAAAGAGTCTTCAGTTCCATATCGAAGAGCTGGGAAAGAGAGAGAAGCCGGGAAACATTTATTTTATGTTAACGCACACTGTTAGTGAAGAGAGATGAGAAAGACCAAAGTGCATGTTCGTCTCTCTGTGTGACCGTGAAGAACTGTCCAGCCTGAAGCTCAGTTATTGCTGTATGATCCTCCCCAGATTATCCTTTCTGAGCTCCAGATAGTTGAAGTTAAACAATCAGGTAGGAAAGACACGAGGTTCAAAACAGTTATGGGGATTATCAACAGAAGCAAAGGCGAATTGTCAGAATGAAAATGATTCAGTCCTAGATGTGATTACAAAGAACAAAGTAACACACTGCACAGGAACAGGCCCTTCGGCCGCCAAGCCTGTGCTGATCATGATGCCCTAACTAAAAAAAAAAACCTTCTGCCCTGACTCGGACCCTATCCCTCTAATTCCTGCCTATTCATGTACCCATCCAGAAGCCTCTTAAATGTTGCTAATGTGCCTGCTTCCACCAAATCCTCTGACAGCATGTTCCAGGCACCCACCGCTCTCTTCGTAAAAAGCTTAGCCCGCACATCTCCCTTAAACTTCCCCCTCTCACCTTGAACCTGTGCCCCATTTGTAATTGACACCGCACCCTGAGAAAAAACCTCCAACTATCCATCCTGTCGATGCCTCTCATAATTTTGTAGACCTCCATCAGGTCTCCCCTCAGCCTCTGTCTTTCCAGTGAAAACAAACCTAGTTTATTCAACCTCTCCTCATTGCCAACACCCTCGAGATCAGGCAACATTCTGGTGAACCTGCTTTGCACTCTCTCCAAAGATTCCACGTCCTTCTGATAATATGGTGACCAGAACTGCACGCAATATTCCAAATGCGGGCTAACCAAGATTTTATATAGCTGCAACATGATTTTCCAACTTCTGTACTCATTGCCCCGGCTGATGAAGGCAAGCATGCTGCATTGTCAGCAGCAATAACAGCAGAATCAAATCCTTGCAGTCACTTGTGCATTGGCAGGTCAGTTTGTGAGTTGACAAATTGAATCTCTTCTCACACAGAGCAGGTGAACAGCCTCTCACCAGTATGAATGTGTTTGGGTTCAGTCCGAGTCGCTGATTGCCCTCTAGTACATTAAAAAGTGGTTATTCTGAGCTTGTGATCCTACAGAATGAGCTGCCAGCATTTCAACTATGGGGAGCAGCACAGCCACTGCCCATGGCTGAGTCTGACTGACAAAGCGGAGGCCAATGGTAGCACACACCAAGGTAGAGACAAGACAAGAGACAAGTACTAATATAGGAAATGGTAAACAGACCGTGACAGCAAGGGACAGATCTAAGAGTGATTCAGCAGATAAGGCAAGATGCTATGAGTGGCACGACTGCATAGTGGTTAGCACAGTTGCCTCATAGCTCCAGGGTCCCAGGCTCGATTCCTGGCTTGGGTCACTGTCTGTGTGGAGTCTGCACGTTCTCCCCGTGTCTGCGTGGGTTTCCTCCGGGTGCTCTGGTTTCCTCCCACAATCCAAAGATGTGCAGGTTAGATGGATTGGCCATGCTAAATTGCCTTTAGTGTCCAAAAAGGGTAGGAGGGCTTATGGGGATGGGGTGGAGGTGTGGGCTTAAGTAGGGTACTCTTTCCGAGGGCCGGCAAAGACTCGATACGCCGAATGGCCTCCTTCTGCATCGTAAATTCTATGTTTATGCTACAAAAATGATAAAAGGACAACAGTTAAGGCTCTGTGTCTGAATGGACGTAGCATTCAAACCAAAATGAATGAACTGATACTAAATCCTATTTGCAGTAAGTGTGATCTGATAGCTATTACAGAGACATGGCTACAGGATCACATAGCTTGGGACCTGAATATTGAAGGGGAGGTGAGATTTAGGAATGATAAGAAGCTAGGAATAGATGGAAGGGTGGCTCTGTTTATTAAGGATGCTATTAGCACATTAGAGAGGGATTACCTAAATTCAGAAAACCAGGATGTAGAAGCAGTTTGGGCCAAGGTGAGAAATTATAAAGGTCGATGTTCCTTGTGGGAGTGATGCTTCCAAATTGTAGCTACGCAATAGGACAGGGTATAAAAGAAGAAATAATGTGAGCTTGTCAGAAAAGTACAGCAATAATCAAGGGAGATTTTAATCTACATATAAATTGGAAAAATCAGATGGCAAAAGTACCTTAGATGAGGAGATTATACAATGTTTTCAGGATAGTTTCCTAGAACAGCACATTCTGAAACCAACCAAAGGACAGGCTATACTAGACCTGATATTGTGCAATGAGATAGGATTAATTGATACCCTCATGGATTGAGGGTATTCTTTTTTTCAATTAAGGAGCAATTTAGCATATCGGATTCAACTCTCCTGCACATCATTTTGGGTTGTGGGGGTGAGACCCATGCAGACACGGGGAGAAGTACAAACTCCACATGAGACCCGGGTCCGGAATCAAACCCGGGTCCTCAGCACCGTGAAACAGCAGCGCACGGCAGCATGGTAGCACCCGGGTTCGAATCCCGGTTTTGGTCACCTGTCTGTGCAGAGTCTGCACATTCTCACTGTGTCTGTATGGGTTTCCTCTGAGTGCTCCTATTTCCTCCACCAAGTCCCGAAAGAAGTGCTTGTTAGGTGAATTAAACATTCTGAATTCTCCCTCTGTGTACCCGAACAGGCGGCAGAATGTGGCAACTCAGGGATTTTCACAGTAACTTCATTGCAGTGTTAATGTAAGCCTACTTGTGATAAGAAAGATTATTATTATTAACCACCATGCCACCCCATGATTGAGTTTTACATTCAGTTTCAGGGAGAGAAGAGTTTGTCCAAGACGAGTATTTTGAACTTGATTAAGAGCAATTCTGAGGGCATGAAGTTGGAGCTAGTGAGAGTGAACTGGCAAATGTGCTTAAGGGATGGATCAACAGATGTTTAGTGGCAGACATTCAAAAGGATATTTGAGAATATACCGAATAGCCACATTCAAATGAAAAAGAAAATTCCAAGGGTAGGGCCCATCATCTGTGGTTCACTAATGGAGTTAAAGACAATATTGAACTGAAAGAAAAAGCACATATTTGCACAAAGACAAGTGGCAGGTCAGAAGATTGGAAAGAATATAAAGAACATAAAAAGTGATGAAACTATTTATAAGGAAGGAGAAACTAGAGTATGAGAGAAAGTTAGCCAGAAATATAAAGATGGACAATAGGAATTCTATAGATATTTAAATAAGAAAATAATTAACAAAGTGAACATTGGTGCTTTAGAAAGTGCATCTGGGGAATGGAAAGTAGGGCGATGGCGGATGAATTAAACATGTATTTTACATCTACCTTCACAATTGAGGAACAAGTAATATTGCAGAAATAGCTGCAAATCATGAAATGGAAGGGTGGGAGGAACGCGTCAAAATTACAATAACCAAGCAAGTGGTATTGGGCAAATTATTGGGTCTGTGGGCTTAAAAGTCCCCTGGTCCAGATAGACCTCACCGTAAAGACTTGAAAGAAGTCACTAATCAGATAGTTATTGCACTGGTTTTAATTTTCCAATATTCCCGAGATTGGAGGAAGGTCCCATTAGATTGCAAGATAGCAAATGTAACTAATTTATTCAAAAAGGGAGACAGAAGCAAGGAACTATAGGCCAGTTAGCTAAAAATCTGTCAGAGTGAAAATGTTAGAAGCCATTACTAAATATGTTACAGCAGGAAACTTGGAAAAATTCAATCAGGCAGAGTCAAGATGGTTTTGTGAAAGGAAAATTATGTGAAACCAATTTATTGGAGTTCTTTGCAGGAGTTATATGTACTGTGGATAAAGGGGAACTGGTGGATGCACTGTATTTAGATTTACAGGAGGCATTTGATAAGGTGCCACATCAAAGGTTATTGTGTGAAATAAAAGCTCATGGTGTAGGCCGTAACATATTGGTATGTATTGCAGATTGGCTAGCTATCAGGAAGCAGAGTTGGTGCGAATGGGTCTTTTTCTAGTTGACAGGTTGTGACAAGTGGTGTGCAACAGGGATCAGTGCTAGGGTCTCAACTTATTATAATTTAGGTAAAGACTTAAGAGATTGAAGGTATGGTTGCTAAATTTGCTGATGACAGAAAGATAGGGAGGAAAGTAAATTGTGAAAAGGACATAAGGAGGCTACAAAGGGACATAGATAGGTGAAGTGAGTGGGCAAAGCTCAGGCAAATGGAGTATAATTTGAGAAAATGTGAAATTGATCAGCTTGGCAGGAAGAATTTGAAAAACGCTTTTATCTACATGATGAGAAGTTGAAAAGCTCTAGGGTGCATAAGGATTTGGGTGTCCTTGTGTGTGAATCACAAACGGCTGGTATAGAAGTACAGCAAGTGAATAGGAAAGCTCATTGAATTTCATCATTTATTGTGAGGGGAATTGATTACAAAAGTAGGGAGATTATGCTTCAGTTGTACAACAAATTGGTGAGGCCACATCTGGAGTACTATGTACAGTATTGGTCTACTTATTTAAGGAAATATGTAAATGCATCAGAAGCAGTTCTGAGAAAGTTTACTGGACTAATACCTGGAAAGGGTGGCTCATCTTATGAGGAAAGGTTGAGGAAGTTATCTACTAGAGTTCAGAAGAGTAAGAGGCAACTTGATTGAAACCTTTAAGATCCCGAGGGCCGTTGAAAGTGTGGATGTGGAGAGGATGTTTCCTCGTGTCGGAGAATCTAGAACTCGGGGTCAGGGTTTGAAAATAAGGAGGTAGCTTATTTATTACAGAGATTAGAAAAATTTGTTTCTCTCAGACGGTCATGAATCTCTGGAACTCATCCTCAAAAGGCAGCAGAAACAATAATCTCTGAATATTTTTTAAGGCAGAGCTAGAGAGATTCTTAATCAACACGGGGGTGAAAGGCTATTCGGGGGGGACAGGAATGTGGGGTTGAGGTTAAATCTCTGAGTGGCATGGTAGCACAGTGATTAGCACTGTTGCTTCACAGCGCAGGGTCCCAGGTTCGATTCCGGCTTGGGTCACTATTTGTGTGGAGTCTGCGAATTCTCAGTGTCTGCGTGGGTTCCCTCCGGGTGCTCCAGTTTCCTCCCACAAGACCTGAAAGACGTGCTTTTAGGTAACTTGTGAATTCTCCCTCAGTGTACCCGAACAGGCTCCAGAATGTGGCGACTAGGGGATTTTCACAGTAACTTCATTGCAGAGTTAATGTAAGCTTACTTGTGAGAATAAAGATTATTATTATTAAATTAAGAGGATCTCAGCGGAGCCTGTTAACTGCTGCTATGATTATACAACAGATCTCCAAATAAAGAAAGGTACGATAGCCGAGTGGTTACGTTATTGGATTAGTAATGCGGAAGCTAAACAAAATGCTCTGGAGATGTGAGTTCCAATCCCACAACAGCAGTTGGAGAATTTGTATTTAGTTTGAGTCATAAATCTGACAAGATTAACCTACGTGGGGACTTTACTGTCACTGAAGAGAGATGAGAAAGCGGTGATTCTCTCAGTGGGAGCCTGAAGGACTGTGTCCAGGCTGAAGTTCTGTTCCTGCCACATGATTCTACCTCCGATTGTCCTTTGAGCTTCAGACAGGTGATTCTAAACACTCAGGAGGGAAAGACAAAAATCTACAAAAATGTGTTGGAAGCAAATTTGACATTTATCGAAAACATTAAACACCAGCTCAGTTATTGGGCTATGAAAATCAGGAAAACAAACTTCAATTATCTGAACAAACATGTTTCAATTTGGATGTGATTAACAACAGTGAAACAAGCCCCTGCTCTCACTTCTGAACTCGCTGGTGTGTCACAAAGTTGGATGAACGAGTGAATCCCTTCCCACACACAGAACAGATGAATGACCTCTCCCCAGTGTGAACTCGCTGCTGTCTCAGTAGGTTGAATGAATGAGTAAATCCCTTCCCGCACACAGAGCAGATGAACGGCCTCTCCCCACTGTGAACTCTTTGGTGCTCCACCAGACTGGATGCCTGAGTGAATCTCTTCCCACACATAGAGCAACTGAACGGTTTTTCACCAGTGTCAGCTCTCTGATGTATCCGCAGGGTGGATGGCTGACTGAATCCCTTCCCACACATGGAGCAGGTGAATGGCCTCTCTCCCGTGTGGCTGCGCTGGTGTGTCAGCACCTCACCTCTGCTTTTCAAACTCTTCTCACACTCAGAACATTTAAAAGGTCTCTTATCAGTATGAACACGCCGATGTATCAGCAGGCTGGATAATTGTGCAAATTCCTTCCCACACACCAAGCAGGGGAATGGCTTCTCCCCGGTGTGAACTCGCATGTGGATAGGGAGCTTGGATAACTCCGCAAATCCCTTCCCACACACACAGCAGGTGAATGACCTCTCTCCAGTGTGACTGCGTCGATGAATTTCCAGCTGGTACGGGTAACTGAATCCCTTCCCACAGTCCCCACATTTCCACGGTTTCTCCATGGTGTCGGTGTTGTTGTGTCTCTCTAGGTTAAATGATCAGTTGAAGCTTCGTCCACACACAGAACACGTGTACATTTCTCCCTGCTGTGAATGGTGTGATGTTTTGTCAAGCAGTGTAACTGGTTGAAGCTCTTTCCACAGTCAGTTCAGTTCACTGGAACACTCTCACTTGGCTGTGTGGGTATCTCAGTGCTTTTCCAGTCACTGATTTTTGAAATCTTTCCCACAGACAGAACAGACAAACATTTCTCCTTCCACATTCAGGTCCTGATGAAGAGAGTCACTCTGAATGTTCCTGATAATTCATTTCAGATCGCTGCCAGTAAATTCTCATCTTCTAATACCCTGTAAAAGTTTAGAGGAATTACAGAGAATACACAGAACAGAAACAGGCCACTTGTCCCAACTGGCTTCTGCGGGTGTTGGTACTCCACACGTTTCTCCTCCCATCCCATCTACTCAGCTCAGTCTTTCAGTCTCTCTTTCTATTCCTTTCTCTCTCATGCATTCATCTAGTTTCCTTTTGAAAGGATCTCAGCTTTTTGCCACAACCACATCCTGTGGTAGTGAGTTCCACATTCTAATCGCTCGGAGTAAACACATTTCTCCTTATTTCCCATGAGATTTATCTGTGACTTTCATGCATTTCTGACCCCAAATTTTGGATTGTCTCAGAACTGGAAACAATCTACATCTACACGGTGCCATATGGCAAACTGGGCAGAAAACTAAAAGATCATGAGATCCAAGAGAAAGTTATGAGTTGGATTTAAAATTGCCTCAATGGCAGGAAGTGCTAATTGACGATTGTTGGGTGTTTTTATGTGACTGGAAGATGGTGACACTGTGGTAATATCACAGGACAAGTAATTCAGAAGCCTTGGCTATCATTCTGTGGACATGGATCAAATTCCACCATGGCAGCTGGAAGAAACAAATTCAATGAATAAATCTGGAATTAAAAGCTAGTCCCTGTGTGAACATTAAATTATTGTTGATTGTTGTAAAAACCACCCCGTGGTTGCCTCTGGGAAGGAAATCTGCCATCATTACCTGGTCTGGCCAACCCATTGCAATGTGTTTAACTCTGAACTGCCCTCTGAAATTGCCCAGCAAGCCACTCAGTTTAAGGTCAATTAGGAATGGGCAGCCAAGCTGGTTTGCCCCTGAGACTCACATCCCATAAAGAATAGAGAAAATCAAAGGGCTGTTTCCAGTACAGGTTTCAAAGGATTCGGTACTGGATCCTTCATTCCTGGTTTATATCATTGATTGGAAAGTAAATGTAGGAACATCAATAAGAAGTTAACCTATGACACAAAAAATGATTAGACACTTGATAGTGAGGAAAAATCTGGAGGGAAAACAAGGCAAAGGATTACATGATAAAGGGCAGGGCAGGACTAGTTAGGTCAGAGCCAGGGTCCTGTGCACAGGACAAGAAGGATGTCCTAGTCTATCCAGCCTCTCCTTATAACTCAAACCATCAAGTCCTGGTAGCATCCTCGTAAATCTCTTCTGCACTCTTTCTGGTTTAATAATATCTTTTCTATAATATGGTGACCAGAACTGTACACAGTACTCCGTGTGTGGCCTTACTAATGTCTTGTCCAACTTCAGCAAGACATCACAACTCCTATATTCAATGTTCTGACCAATGAAACCAAGTATGCTAAATGCCTTCTTCACCACCTGTGACTCCACTTTCAAGGAGCTATGAACCTGTACTCCTAGATCTTTTTGTTCTATAACTCTCCCCAACTCCCGACCATGAATTGAGTAGGTCTTGCCCCGAATTGATCTAACAAAATGCATCACCTCCTACTTATCTAAATTAAACTCCATCTGCCATTCATTGGCCCACTGACCCAATTGATTCAGGTCCCGTTGCAATCCTAAATAACCTTCACTGTCCACTGGATAACCTTCACTGTCCACTGTGCCACCAATCATGGTGTCATCTGCAAATGTACTGACCTGCCTCCTACATTCTCATCCAAATAATTAATATAAATAACAGTGGACCCAGCACTGATCCCTGAGGCACACCGCTGGTCACAGGCCTCCAGTTTGAAAGACAACCCTCTACAACCACTCTTTGTCTTCTGGCGTCAAGCCAATTTTGTATCCAATTGGCTACCTCGCCCTGGGTCCCGTGAGATTTAACCTTGTGCAACAACCTACCATGCAGTACCTTATCAAAGGCCTCGCTAAAGTCCTTGTCGACAGTATCAACTGCACTGCCCTCATCTACCTTCTTGGTTCCCCCTTCAAAAAACCCAATCAAATTTGTGATTCATGATTTTCCACTTGCAAAGCAACGTTGGCTGTCCCTAATCAGTCCTCGTCTTTCTAAATGCCTGTTGATCCTCTCTCAGAATGCCTTCTAACAACTTATCCACCACAAACGTGAGGCTCACCTGTCTGTAATTCCCAGGCTTTTCCCTCTGGCCTTTCTTAAACAAAGGCATAACATTTGGTACCTTCCAATCTTCAGGCACCTCACCTGTGGCTATCGACGATTCAATATCTCTACTAGGGAACCCGCAATTTCCATCCTAGCCTCCCACAATTTCCTGGGATACATTTCACCAGTTTCCGGGGATTTATCTACCTGGATGCACTTTAAGCTTGATCTAAACCCATTCCCCCACTCCATGTTGTGGGTAATCTGCAATCCCCAAACCAAATTTTAACAGTCCCAGCTCCCAATACCTTCCATTCTGTCTCTCCTAGCCGTGGCATCCAGGGATGGTTTTGCTAACCTGCCTGTGTATCTGCTCTGGCAGTGTTTGATAACCGAGGGTAACTGGAGCTTTACTCTGTATCAAACCCCGTGTTGTACCTGTCCGAGAGTGTTTGATGGGGACGGTGTGTAAGGGGATTTCCTCTGTGTCTAACCTTGTGCTATACCTATTGTGGGAGTGTTTGATGGGGACAGCATCGAGGGAGATTTACTCTGTATCTAACATCATTTTGTATCAGCCTTGGGAGTGTTTCATGGGGCAATGTAGAGGGAGCTGTGCTGGAACTGATTGGAGAATGGTTCAAGCTGGCACGTGGTACTCAGATTTTCCAGTACAGACACCCTTCACTTTAAAAATAACATTTCATTCAGAGATCAGAGACACCATCACCCCCCCCCCCCCCCCCCCCGCACAGTTCCAGAGGGACAGCGAGAGTGCTGAACTCTGTTGCACCATTTCTTTATATTTCATCCAAGTATTTTTCTGTTTCATAGAATCCCTACAGTGCAGAAGGAGGCCATTCGGCCCATCGAGTCTGCACTAACCCTTCAAACCGGCACCCCACTCAGGACCACTCCTCCACCCTATCCCCGTAACCCCACCTAACCTTTGGACACTCAGGGGAAATCTTTTAGAATGGCCAATCCACCTAACCTGTGCGTCTTTGGACTGTGGGAGGAAACTGGAGCACCCGGAAGGAACTCACGCAGACGTGGGGAGGAAGTGCAAACTCTACACAGTCACCCAAGGCCGGAATCGAACCCCCCTCCCTTTGATCACCTGTCAGCCTCTGTTCGAATGAAAAGAGCCCCAGTTTCTCTAATCTCTCCTGGTAACTGAAGCCTCTCCTCCCTGCATCATTTCAGTGAATCTCTTCTGCACCCTTCCCATGGCCTTGACATCCTTCCTGGTGTAAGATCCCCAAAACCTGATCTAATATTCTAAACTGCAGCCAAACCAGTGATTTGTACAGATTTAAATGACCTCTGTCATTTTGTATTCCACACCCAGAATTATAAAACCTTGGATCCCATGTGTTTTTTAAACACTTTATCAACTTGTCCTCCCACATTTAAACATTTGTGTATCTGAACTCCTTTTAGGGTTTTGGAGATATTAACATAACATGGCTGAAATACATTATGACATCCAATGTCTGATATAATGCGTGTTATGGGATAATGCGTGTTATGGGAGAGAGAAGTTTAGTCTGAGTTAGAAACTCAAGCAGGCGCTTCACTGCAGACAGGTCACCGTGGAAACGCTGATAAGACATTCCTTCACTGCAGACAGGTCACCGTGGAAATGCTGACAAGACATTCCATTCCACAGAATCGACTCATTGGAAACTCTAATCAGATAGGGGGGGGGGGGGGAGGAGGACAGAGTTTGTCTGTTATTAACCTCAACATAAACTTAAACCAGAGTGAATCATGGAACAGATTTTAAAAATTTAAAACTAAATTTAGAGTACCCAATTTTTTTTTCAATTAAGGGGCAATTTAGCATCGTCAATTCACCTACCCTGCACATCTTTGGGTTTTGGGGATGAGACCCACCAAACACAGGGAGAATATGTAAAGTCCACACAGACAGTGACCCAGGGCCAGGATCGGACCTGGGACCTCAGTGCCGTAAGCAGCAGTGCTAACCACTGTGACATCGTGCTGCCCTTGCAACGGATTGAATTCTAATTTGTGATGTTTATAGTTACAGTAGTGGAACTATCAGAAATAACAGAATTAACAGGCAGGGTAGTTTAGGGAGAATGAGGAAATTACTGAAGAAACGTAACTGCTGGGAACCGGAGTATGTGTCCTTGTAAATCACAGATTAGAAAAATTCCTGCTGTCTTTTCCTCACTTGCTGCATGAACTGTGTTCCGTACTGGGCACCAAACCTCAGGAAAGATACATTGCACTTGGTAACAGTCCAGTACAGATTGACCCTGATGAAGTGAGGTTGGTGAACTGAGTGAATCCCTTCCCACACACGGAGAACATTAACGGTCGCTCCTCAGTGTGAACAGGTCGATGAATCTCCAGGTCTGATTACATCTATTCCACAGTCCCCAGATTTCCAAAGCTTCTCCCAGCGAGACTACATATCGTTCGAAAGGTTAGGTCATCGGCTAAAACATCATCTACATTCAGAACACGTGAACTGTTTCTCTCCACATTGAACAGGGCTCTTTGCTTCCATGTTTAAAGGCTGATGGTGTTCATGGCCATAGAGGGATTTGACAACATGAATGCAAATTTTATAATGGAGGCATTGCTCAGTCAGAGCCAGTGTAGGTCAGTGAGCACAGGGGTGATGGTGAACAGGACTTGGTGTGAGAAAACACACAGTCAGCAGAGTTTTGGATGATCTCCCATTTCCA
Source organism: Scyliorhinus torazame (assembly GCF_047496885.1). Lineage (NCBI taxonomy): Eukaryota > Metazoa > Chordata > Chondrichthyes > Carcharhiniformes > Scyliorhinidae > Scyliorhinus > Scyliorhinus torazame. The sequence continues at coordinate 114,268,842 of NC_092711.1, forward strand.
TGTGGGGTGAATGTGAGGCTGGACAGGAATGTATTGGAATCAAGTCTAAAGGTAACAGGGGCATGGATGAGGTTTCAGCAGCAGCTGGGGTGGGAATGGACACAGGTGACATTATGGAGATTGAAATATCTGGTATTAGTGATGGTGTGGATATGGGGTCAGAAACTCACCTTTGGGTCAAATCTGACACGGAGATTGTGCAGAGTGTGGTTCAGCCTCAGACAGTTCCCAGGGAGAGGGATGGACTCGGGAGTTAGGGAACGGAATTTCTAATGGTGACTGAAGACAATGGCTTTGGTCTTCCCAATTTTTAATTGGGGGAAATTTCAGCTCATCCAGTACCGGATGTGGGACAAGCAGTTTGATAATTTAGTAACAGTGGAGGAATGGGGAGGGATGGGGGTGAGGTAGAGCTGGGTGTTGTCAGTGGACATGTGAAAACTAACAGTTTTGGATGATGTCACCTAGTGGCAGCATTTAAACGGTCTCTCGTCAGTGTGAACTCTTTGATGGGACATCTGAACCCGAGAACTTTTAAAGCACTTCCCGCATTTTCTGCATTTAAAAGGTCTCTCATCATTGTGAATCTGCTGGTGTGTCAGCAGTTGGGATGAATGAGTGAATCCCTTCCTACACTCGGGGCAGGTGAAAGGCCTTTCCCCAGTGTGAACTCGCTGGTGCATCAACAGGCTGTATGACTGAGTGTATGACTGAGTGAATCCACGCCCACACTCGGGGCAGGTGACAGGCTTCTCCCCAGTGTGAATGTGTCGATGGGTTGCCAGGTCAGATGGGTAATTGAACGCCTTGACACAGTCCCCACATTTCCATGGTTTCTCCCTGCTGTGACTGCGCTTGTGTTTTGACAACTCACAGAACACTTGTATGGTTTCTCCCCACTGTGAACTGTGCTTTTTCCTTCCATGTTCAAAATCTGATGATTTTCAGGTTACGATCAGTTCCACGACTGTCAGATTTTGATGTGGTGCTTGGTTGGAGTTTCCCAATTGCACATCCTTCCCTGCTAATACCCTGTGAAACTGATTTAAAACTGAAAATAGGGAGTGAGAGAGAACCCACAAAAACACAAAGGCATGTTGTGAAATTGAGCTGAATGAATCTGGTAACTTGTGGGGCCGGCACTGGGAAAAAGTGACCACGAAAACTGTTGAACCTGTTGTGAAAAGTTAACTAGATTCGGGCCTCTGCACAAACACAAGAAATAGGAGCAGAAGTAGACCATTTGGTCCGTCGAACCTGCTCTGCCTTGAACACGATTGTGGCTGACCTCCATCTTCAATTCCACTTTCCCATTAGCTCTCTATGTCCTTTGACTTCCTGAGACCAAACATCTCACCATCTGAGCCTTAAATATATTCATCGATGGTCACAGTAACTTCATTGCAGTGTTAATGTAAGCCTACTTGTGACAATAATGATTAGTATCATCCACAACCCTCTGGACTCGAATTTTATGTGAGAAACAGAGTGAGAGAGAAAGAGAGTGAGTAGTGGGGGAGAGAGAGAATCAAAAAGATTGACGGAAAGGGAGAGAGTGAGAAAGGAGTGAGGGTAACAGCAAGCAATGGACCAACAACTGAATCACAATTTGACAGAATCTCCTAAACACTTAACCTCCACCACCTGGATGGAGCAGGACAGCAGATGTATGTTAACATCACCACCTGCAAGTTCCTTTCCAAGACGCACACTGTCCAAACTCGTCCAACATCCAGGGCTGGATGAGCAGAACTTTCCTCCATTTAAATATTGACAAGACTGAACCCATTCCCTTTCAACCCCGCTACAAACTCCACTCTCTTGTTACAAATTCCATCCCTGTCAAATGTCTGAGGCTGAAGCAGACTGTTCACAACCATGGTGAACTATTTCACCCCCAGATGAGCTCGTGACCACAGATCCACATCATCACCAAGATTGCAGACTTCCACCTCAGGAACATAGCTCGACTCCACCTTAGTCTCTGTCCATCTGCTGCAGAAACCATCATCCATTCTTCTGTTACCTCTCAACCAGATTATTCCAACGCACTCGCAGCTGGACTCTAACATTAAACAACCCCCTCCATCCCATCCAAAACTCGGCTACCCAAGTGCTTACTCACACCAGCCCCTGTGCCCACCAATCTGCAAATGCTTCCTTTTAAAAGGCACAAAAAGTTTAAATTTCTCATTGTTTTACTCCAAGGTAATGACCATCCTGATCACTGTAATCTCCTCCACACACACCCCTTTGGGATCTCTGCACTCATTTAATTCCAGCCACGTGAGCATTCCTGATTTTAATCTCTCAACCATTACTTAGTTTCCAGGGCCTCTATTTCTGGAATTTCCTCCTTAAAACTCTCCGATTCACTTTCCTCCATTAAGATTGTCCTTAAAATCTAATATCTCCTCTTGTGGCTCAGTGTCAATTGTTACTTTGATGTGGAGATGCCGGCGTTGGACTGGGGTGAGCACAGTACGAAGTCTTACAACACCAGGTTAAAGTCCAACAGGTTTGTTTCGATGTCACTAGCTTTCGGAGCGCTGCTCCTTCCTCAGGTGAATGCAGAGGTCTGTTCCAGAAACACATATATAGACAAATTCAAAGATGCCAAACAATGCTAGGAATGCGAGCATTGGCAGGTGATTAAATCTTTACAGATCCAGAGATGGGGTAACCCCAGGTTAAAGAGGTGTGAATTGTATCAAGCCAGGACAGTTGGTAGGATTTTGCAGGCCAGATGGTGGGGGATGAATGTAATGCGACATGAATCCCAGGTCCCGGTTGAGGCCGCACTCATGTGTGCGGAACTTGGCTATAAGTTTCTGCTCGGCGATTCTGCGTTGTCGCGGGTCCTGAAGGCCGCCTTGGAGAACGCTTACCCGGAGATCAGAGGCTGAATGCCCTTGACTGCTGAAGTGTTCCCCGACTGGAAGGGAACATTCCTGCCTGGTGATTGTTGCGCGATGTCCGTTCATTCGTTGTCGCAGCGTCTGCATGGTCTCGCCAATGTACCACGCTTCGGGACATCCTTTCCTGCAGCAATTGTTACTTTGTAATGTTTCTCTGAAAGTCTTCAAAGTTTTATTCTGTTCAAGTCACCATATAAATTCGAATTATTGTCACTGCCCTGGACATATATTCTGCCCCATAAATAGGAATTTGTAACTCAGAGTGAAGCAGTTTGCTGGACATTCTGTCATGAAGGAACATTTCGAAAATGTTGCCCCCAACAATGATGGCGACTGAGCCTGCGCTCTTCTGCTCGTGCCCCGATAAAGATGGTGGGTGCGCGTGCGCACTGCCGCTAGTGAACCAAATAAGGATCCCGATGGCGCATGCGCGCCGCTGCCAGTACCAAATAAAGATGGCGGCCGCAAAATCTTGTTTGTGAGAAAGCTGCAGCTCCCGCTCAGATCCCCAGGTACCTTCAGGTTATTTTTCCGGATTTTTGGTCTATCTAACATGTACTCGAATTTTCCTACCGACCCTCCTGATTCATCTCTCCCTCCGTCCCGTCATCCCCGGATTGTAGATCCGAGAAAGAACCTTTTGCTGTCACCATTAATCACATTGCGCATGCTTCACTCAGCCCAGTCCCGCCTCATCATTCACGCTGATTGGTTGGAGGACCAGTTGGTCCTCCGGACGTGCCCACCCTTCGCCTATTGGTTCGGTGCTGCCGTCAATCACCCCGCGCATTGTGAGGGGTCAGTGTCGGGGGGGCGGGGTTTACAAACCGCAGTCCGGCCCCAGAGCCGAATGTGTAACAATGAACATTCTCCACTCTCACTATCCGCCGCTTCCGGCTTCTCTCCACAAACAACCTCACAGAGACCAGGGGGGAGACACTGACCCAGTGACAATGTCACTGCATTGGAGAAAAAGACTAATGGCACCGCTCCTGTTCAAAAAGGCAGAATGTCGGAAACTAGTTAGTTTAAAGCCTGTTGTTGGGAAACTGCTGGAATCCATTATTGAGGAAGTAGTAACTGGACATTTGGAAAGTCAAACCGCAATCCATCAGTCAGCCTGGTTTGGTGAAGTGTTTGACTCGTTGGAGTTCTTGGAAGATGTAACAGGCCAGGTGGATAATGGGGGTCCTGTAGATGTATTTGGACTTCCAGAATACAGTTGATAAGGTGTCACACAAAAGGTAATAAACAAGGTAAGATCCCACGAGGTTTAGAGGTAATATATTAGCTTGGATTGAGGATTGGCTAACCAACGGACAGCAGAGAGTGGGGTTAGATTATATTAGATTTATTGACACATATCTTGAGGAAAAACATTTTTACCCAGAGGGTGGTGAGGGTCTGGAATGCACTGCTGAGGAGGGTGGTAGAGACGGGTTGCCTCACATCCTCTTAAAAGTACCTGGATGAAGACTGGCACGTCATAACATTCAGGGCTATGGGCCAAGTGCTGGCAAATGGGATTAGGTAGGTGGGTCAGGTTTTGATGTGTTGGTGAAAACTCGACGGACAGAAGTGCCTCTTCTGCACTTTTGCTGATAATACAAAGTTCGGTGGCATCGTAGACAGCATTGATGACAGCATAAAACTGTAAGAAGATAATGATAATATTAATAATAATAATCGCTTATTGTCTCAAGTAGGCTTCAATGAAGTTACTCTGAAAAGCCCCCAGTCATCACATTCCGGTGGCTGTTTGGGGAGTCCGCTGCAGGAATTGAACCTCGCTGCTGGCATTGTTCTGCATTACAAGCCAGCTATTTAGCCCACAGTGCTAAACCAGCCCCTATTGACAGATATTGACAGACAAGGTGAATGGCCAAGATTGTGGCAATGTAAACAAGTGTGAGGTTATCTAGTTTGAACCAATAACGGTGAGAGCTGAGTACTTTCTAAATGGAAAGAGGTTAAGTACAGTGGGTGTCCAAAGAGACTTGGGGTTCATGGATAGAACCTACAGCACGGAAACAGGCCCTTTGCCCCAAACTGGCCCATGCCAACCAAAAGGTCCATCTAAGCCAACCCAGTTTGCATGCTTTTGGCCCATATACCTCTGAACCTTTCCTATCCATGTATCTGTCCTAATGCCTTTTCAATGTTGCCAATGTCCCTGCCTCAACCACTTCCTCCTTCAGCTCATTCCACATCCGTACCATCCTCTGTGTAAAACCGTTGCTCCTTAGGTTCCCATGAATTCTTTCCCCTCTGAACTTAGACCAAAGTCTTTTAGTTCTCAATTCCCCAACCCTGATAAAAAGACTGAGAGCATTCATCCTATCCATGCCTCTCATGATCTCATACACCTCTAGAAGATCACCCCTCAGTGTCCTACGCTCCAAAGAAAAAGGTCCTGGCCTGTCCAATCTCTCCTGATAACTCAGTCTCGAGTCCTGGCACCATCCTTGTGAGCTGGTTTAGCACACTGGGCTAAATCACTGGCTTTTAAAGCAGACCAACGCAGGCCAGCAGCACGGTTCAATTCCCGTACCAGCCTCCCCGAATAGGCGCCGGAATGTGACGACTAGGGGCTTTTCACAGTAACTTCGTTGAAACCTACTCGTGACAATAAGCAATTTTCATTTTTTTTTTTCAAATCTCGTCTGCGCTTTCTCCAGTTTAATAACAACGTTTGACTCTCCTATAGCAAAGCAGCCATACTCCCGGTGCGACCTTACCAACGTCCTGGACAACTGCAACATAACTTCCCAACTTCTGTACTCAATGTCCTGACTGATGAAGGCCAAAAGTCATCTTCACTGCCCTATATACCTGTGAAGGAGGAAGTGTATATCACACCTTTAGAGATCCGTGCACCTGAAGTCCAAGGTTCCTCTATTCCACAATATTCCCTCAGGCCCTACCATTCACTGTGACTTTCCGACTTTCCGCAATTCAACTCCTCACACTTACTGTATTGAACTCCATTTGCCATTTCTCGGCCCACTTCCCCAGCTGATCAAGATCCAGCTGCAATTTTTGATAACCTTCCTCACTGTCTACAATACCAGTAGTCATCTGCAAACTTAATGATCATGCCTTGTACATTCTCATCCAAATCGTTGATATAGATAACATTCAGCAATCTCCTAGTTACTAATCTCCTAGTCACTAAGTCCCCAACTTAGTTAATTACTCTGATGTCACGTTTCAGTTTTTGCCCCCAGTCCAGATACCCAACAGGTAAGTTATTTATACTTACTGATGGCAGCACGGTGGCGCAGTGAGTAGCACTGCAGTCTCACGGTACTGAGGTCCCAGGTTCGATCCCGGCTCTAGCTCACTGACCGTGTGGAGTTTGCACATTCTCCCCGTGTTTGTGTCGGTTTTGCCCACACAACCCAAAAAGATGTGCAGGGTAGGTGGATTGGCCACGCTAAATTGCCACTTAATTGGAAAAATGAATTGGGTACTTTAAATTTAAAAAAAAAATTATACTTACTGTTCCGAAGGATCCTCCTCGGATTTGCCCCAACTCCGCTCCCTGCCATCTAGGCCGTGAATCTCCGAGGTAAGTTATTGAAAATGAAATTAAATGAAAGTCGCCACATTCCGGCGCCTGTTCGGAATTGAACCGTGCTGCTGGCCTGCCTTGGTCTGCTTTCAAAGCCAGCGATTTAGCCCAGTGTGCTAAACCAGCTTACTGTTCCAAAGCTAATCCTCCTCGGATTCACATCAACTCTGCTCCCTGCCGACTAGGCCATTAATCCCCAAGGTTATTTATACTGACTGTTCCGAAGCTGCTCCTCCCCGGATTCGCACCAACTCCGCTCCCTGCCGACTAGGCCGTGAATTCCCGAGGTAAGTTATTTATATTTACTGTTCCGAAACTCCTCCTCTCCGAGTTCACACCAACTCCGCTCCCTGCGTTGGCGAGGTTCATACCTGGATGCCTGGAAAATCATTAGGATAGTAACTGTCCTGTAAGGTAATGAATCCTTTTGCTTCCCCATTGGCCGAGGAAGGCAGTGTCACAAGGATGGATGTGTTGACAGATTAATGACTGGAGGATGGGGGGGGGGGGTCATGTGATCAAACCTCCAGGAATATGTTTAATCAAAGTTGGCGAGGAGAGAATGTTGTGAATATTTATCTGAAACTGACAGTGAGGTTTCTGTAAATTTATAGGACCATGGAAGTGGAGTTTTAACAGACGGGAAACACAAACCAAATGTCACATCGCGATCTGACAGAGTCACTCGGTTCATTAGAAAATGAATATCACGATCAGTGAATGGAAACAGTTTCTTTGTCCACCCGATGGAAACCTGGCATAATCTTGTGTCCCTGAATCAAATCTCCCCTCAACCTACTTTGCTGGAACCATTCTGGTAAATCTCCTCTGCACCTTCTCCAAGAACCTTCACTTTCTTCCTGAAGAGTGGTGACCAGAGCTTTATAAAGATCCAAAGAATAGAATTAGAACCATAGAATTCCTGCTGTGCAGAAGGAGGCCATTTGGCCCATCAAGTCTGCACCGATTCTCTGAAAGGGCCCCCTGCCTAGGCCCACACCCCTACCCTTTCCCTGTAACCCCATAGCCCCACCTAACCTGCACATCCCTGGACACTAAAGGGCAATTTATCAAGGCCAATCCACCTAACTTTCCCTTCTTTGGACTGTTGGAGGAAACCTGAGCACCGGGTGGAAACCACACAGACACTGGGAGAAAGTGCAAACTCCAGACACACAGTCACCAAGGCCGGAATTGAACCCGGGTCCCTGGCACTGTGAGGAAGCAGTGCTAACCATTGTGCCACCAGAAGCATTGTTTTGGTATCAATATTATTGTTTCTGATGCTCAAGATCGAGTTTGCTTTGCCATCTATTCTCTTTAATCTGTCTTGTAGATGTACAAAATCCCTCTTCACCTCTTTCTCTCTCCTCCCAAAGAGGCCAGTTGGGTTTTTACAACAATCCAGCAGTTTTCATGTCACTTTTTCCCAGTGCCGGCCCCACAAATGACCAGATTCATTCAGCTCAATTTCACAACCTGCCTTTGTGTTTTTGTGGGTTCTCTCTCACTCCCTATTTTCTGTTTTGAATCAGTTTCGCAGGGTGTTTGAAGGGGAGGCTTCAAAGTCCGTAAACTCAAACCAAGCATCACATCAGGATCTGACAGAGTCTTCAATTTATCATATCCTGAATATCAGCGGATTTTGAACATGGAAGGAAAAAGCATCGTCCATAGTGGAGAAAAAACGTACTGTTTGTGTGGACGAGGACTCGATCTATCAGACCTCACAAGCCACAAATGCAGTCGCACTGAGGAGAAAGCATGGAAATGTGCAGATTGTGGGAAAGGATTCACATCCCCATCCCACCTGGAAACTCACCGACGCGTTCACACTGGGGAGAGACCATTCACCTGCTCCAAGTGTGGGAAGGGATTCGCTCAGTCATCCACTCTGTATAGACACCAGCGAGTTCACACTGGGGCGAGACCATTCGCCTGCTCCAAGTGTGGGAAGGGATTCAGTGATTCATCGGCCTTACGGAAACACCAGCAAATTCACACTGGGGAGAGACCATTCACCTGCTCCAAGTGTGGGAAGGGATTCACTCAGTCATCCACTCTGTATGGACACCAGCGAGTTCACACTGGGGCGAGACCATTCGCCTGCTCCAAGTGTGGGAAGGGATTCAGTGATTCATCGGCCTTACGGAAACACCAGCAAATTCACACTGGGGAGAGACCATTCACCTGCTCCAAGTGTGGGAAGGGATTCACTCAGTCATCCACTCTGTATAGACACCAGCGTGTTCACACTGGGGAGAGACCATTCACCTGCTCAGAGTGTGGGAAGGGATTTACTATTTCAGCCCACTTGCTGAGTCACCAGCGAGTTCACACTGATGAGAAACCGTTTAGGTGTCTAGACTGTGGGAAATGCTATAAAAGTTCTGGGCAACTGATGAGCCATCAACGTGTTCATACTGACGAGAGACCGTTCAGGTGCTCTCACTGCGGGACTGGGTTCAGACGATCATCTGACCTCACTGTACATCACCGAATTCACACTGAGGAGAGGCCATTCATCTGCTCCAAGTGTGGGAAGGGATTCACTCAGTCATCCCACCTGCTGAGACACCAGCGAGTTCACACTGGGGAGAGACCATTCACCTGCTCAGAGTGTGGGAAAGGATTCAGTGATTCATCCAACCTGCGGAGACACAAACGAGGCCACAAGTAACCACAGTGATTGGATTTTGCTGTCACTCACATTCAGGACTGAACCATGTTCAGTTGAGTCTCTTTCTGCTGATAACAACTTACAGGAGCTAATATTCTGGCTAAAAGTCTAATAAATTGACTTCCGGTGGCATTCGTGAGCGGAGCGGCCACGATGAGGAGAAGCTCCTGCTGGTCCACGATATCGCGGTCCTTTTTGGGGGGTTCGCCGCTGTTTTAAAAAAAAATTAACTTCTCTGGGGTCGGCCCTGCCTCCCTCGCCCAAGCATCAAAGCTCCGTTTCACAGAGCCGGAGGGTGGGGGGGGGGCGGAGACTGGCCCCGGTGGGTTCGGCGGAGCGGCTGCACGTGGAGGAGGAGCGGGACAACCTGAAAGCCGGACCTGAAAATTTGAAAGGAGCAGCGGGGGCGGAGCCAAACAGGCCGAGGCGGCAGGCCCGAAGCCAGGGCGTGATGTAGGTGAGATGTCCCACATCGGATGTCCCGCCTAGAATGTGGTAAGAAGACTGAAGCCCGGTCCCAGGGAAATTCTGGAGGAATACAAAAAAGAAGGGAAAGATGTTTTAAAGAAATTTGGTGAAAAAAACATTTTTCTCCCTTTTTTTTGATGGAAGAAATGTTTTTTGTTTTTTCTATTTAAAAAAAAAAAGGATTGAAGAAGGAAAGAAGGTGGGGGAAAAAAAGAAAAAGAATAAGCCGCTAAAGGATGCGAAAAGCAGCGTTGAGAATGGTTGGAAACGCGGGCTCGCCGTTGAATGAGAAGATGAGCAGAAGTACTGACAAAATGGCGGATGCCGGACCGCATGGTGGGTCAGCGCCTCAGCAGTTTGTGAGGCAGTTTGAGGAAGGAGACGGCGGTCGCATTGAAGTAATTGGTGGAGTAGGCAATCACCCCGGTGAGGATAGCTGTGGCAAAGACACCGGCTGAGGTGAGAGAGCAAGGCGAGAAGATGAAGGAAGTGGAGGAGGCCGTGTCGCAGCACATCGATCAGCTCACCTCGATGGGGGACGAGCTGCGGAGGGTGGTGGAGGTCAACAGAGGACTCCGAGCAAAGCTCGAGGACTTGGAGAACCGCTCGAGACGGCACAATCTGAGAATTGTGGGCTTTCCCGAAGGGACAGAGGGTGCAAGGCCGGAGAGGGTGGCAACACGGGGCTTTTCACAGGAACTTCATTGCAGTGTTAATGTAAGCCTACTTGTGATACTAATAAAGATTACTATTATTATCTGGAGCAATCCAGTCAGTCTCATTCTCCTCTATCTCTGTATCCTAACAGCTTTATTTCCCTCGGGTTTCTATCCAATTTTTAAAAAATCATTCATTGGTGTCAATTTCCAAACTCCGTCATAGGCAGCAAGGTTTAGGTAATTGCCACTGGCTGTGTAAAAACATTCTTCCTCATAACTCCTGTACCATTTGCTTGCATAGATACGGAGCAACATAGAAAATAGGAGCAGGAGGCCATTTGGCCCTTCGAGCCTGCTCCACTATTCATTACGATATAAGCAGATTAGGCTCAATTGCCTAACCCCGCTTTCCCTCCATATCCTTTGATCATCTTCATCCTAAGTGCTGTATCTAACTGCTTCTTGAAAACATGAAATGTTTTGGTCTCAATCACTTCCTGTGGCAATGAATTCCATCGGCTCACCATTCTCTGGGTGAAGAGATTCCTCCTCACCTCTGTCCTAAATGGTCTATCATAGAACATAGAACATACAGTGCAGAAGGAGGCCATTCGGCCCAACAAGTCTGTACCGACTCACTTAAGTCCTCACTTCCACCCTATCCCCCTAACCCAATAACCCCTCCTAAACTTTTTGGACACTAAGGGAAATCCACCTAACCTGCACATCTTTGGACTGGGAGGAAACTGGAGCACCCGGAGGAAACCCACGCAGACACGGGGAGAACGTGCAGACTCCACACAGACAGTGACTCAGCGGGGAATCGAACCTGGGACCTTGGCAATGTGAAGGCACAGTGCTAGCCACTTGTGCTACCATGCTGTCCTTGCTATCGCGCATACTCAGACTGTGACCCCGGCTTCTGGACACACCCACCATCGGGAACATCCTTGCCGAATCTACTCTGTCTCGCCCTGTTAGAATTTTATAGGTTTCTTTTTCTTAATATAAATTTAGAGTATCCAATTCTTTTTTTTCCCATTTAAGGGGTAATTTTAGCGTGGCCAATCTACCTACCCTGCACATCTTTGGGTTGTGGGGGTGAGACCCACACAGACTCCGGGAGAATGCGCAAACTTTACATGGACATTGACCTGGGATTGAACTTATGTCCTTGGTGATGTGAGGCAACCGTGCTAACCACTGCACCATCGTGCAGCCCACATTCTATTGGTTTCTATGAGGTTCCCCCTCGTTCTTCTGAACTGCAGTGAATACAATCCTAACTGATTCAGTCTCTCATACGTCAGTCCCTCCCATTCCAGGAATCAGTCTGGCCAAACTTTGCAGCACTTCCCCTTTAGCAAGATCATCTTTCCTCGGATAAGGACACCAATACTACACACAATAGAACATAGAACAGTACAGCACAGAACAGGTCCTTCGCCCCTCGATGTTGTGCCGCGCCTTGTCCAAAACCAAGATCAAGCTATCCCACTCCCTGTCATTCGGTGTGCTCGATGTGCCAATAACCGCTTGAAAGTTCCTGAAGTTTCTGACTCCACTATCACAGAAGGCAGTCCATTCCACACTCTAACCACTCTCTGAGCAAAGAACCTACCTCAAACATCCCTCCATTAACTCCCACCCCGAATCTTATAGTTAAGCCCCCTTGTAACGGCTACATCCACCCGAGGAAATAGTCTCTGAACGTCCATTCTATCTATCCCCCTCATCATCTTATAAACCTCTATTAACCTCTATCCAAAGAGAAAAGCCCTAGCTCCCTCAACCTTTCCTCATAAGACCTACACTCCAAACCAGGCAGCATCCTGGTAAATCTCCTTTGCTCCCTTCCCAATGCTTCCACATCCTTCCTATAGTGAGGTGACCAGAACTGCACACAATACTCTAAATGTGGTCTCACCAGGGTCCTGTACAGTCGCAGCATACCCCCACGGCTCTTAAACACAAGCCCCCTGTTAATAAACGCTAACACACTATAGGCCTTCTTTCACGGCTCTATCCACATGAGTGGCAACCTTCAGAGATCTGTGGACATGAACCCCAAGATCTCTCTGTACCTCCACATTCCTCCGAACCCTGCCGTTGCCCTGTAATCCGCATTCAAATTTATCCTACCAAAATGAATCACCTCGCACTTATCAGGGTTAAACTCCATCTGCCATTTTGCGGCCCAAATCTGCATCACATCAATGTCACTTTGCAGCCTACAACAGCCCTCCACCTCATCCACTACTCCACCAATCTTGCAGCAAGACATCCCTGCTCCTCGACTCGAATCCTCTTACTATGAAGGCCAACAAACCATTTGCCTTCTTTACCGCCTGCTGTATTTGCATGCTTCCATACAAACTAGGAGCAGGCCACTCGGCCCCTCAACCCTGCTCCTTGCATACAAACTAGGAGTCGGCCCCTCGAGCCTGCTCCGTACACACAAACTAGGAGTCGGCCCCTCGAGCCTGCTCCATCATTCAATAATTTTAACCTCAACTCCACATTCCTGCCGTCCTCAATACCTTTCACCCCCTTGCTTATCGAGAATCTATCCATCCGAGAACTTCCGGTTGCGGCGATGCAGAGCTAAGCCGCACATTCCGGTGGCTCCCGCTAGAACGGACTTTTGGGCTCTCCAGAGGAGCCCCAACAGAAATTTTTCGACCGATTCCCGTGTGGGAAGGTGAGAGCAAGGTCCCCCTTCCGTCGTGTATGGAGGGGACCAGAAGTGGAGCGGGGGAAAAAGTGGCTTTGGAGCAGCGGCAGAAATGAGGGGGAAAAAACAAGATGGCGGAGGGCGGAGATCGAGCAGTATGGGGGCCGGATCAGCAGGAGTTTCTCAGGCAGATCTAGGACCGGAAAGAGGTCGGCTGCGGCCAAGGTGCTTAGGGGGTTTATGGACAAGATGGGGGGAGTGGATCTGTGGAGATTTGCCAGGCCTCTGGCCAGAGAATCTTCTTTTTCCTCCCACGTCCACAAAGCCTACTCCCGGATAGATTTTTTTTGTTCTGGGTAGGGCGCTGATCCCGAAAGTGGAGGGAACGGAGTATTCGGCCATTGCCATTTCAGACCACGCCCCGCACTGGGTGGAACTGGAGTTGGGAGAGGAGAGGGACCAACGCCCGTTGTGGCGGTTGGATGTGGGACTGCTGGCAGATGAGGAGGGGTGCGGGGGTGCACTGAAAGATATTTGGAGGCCAATGACAACGGGGAGGTGCAGGTGGGAGTAGTATGGGAGGCGCTGAAGGTGGTGGTCAGGGGAGAGTTAATCTCCATCAGGGCTCATAGGGAGAAGAGAGAGGGCAGGGAAAGGGAGAGGTTGGTGGGGGAGATTTTAAGAGTGGACAGGAGATATGCAGAAGCCCCTGAAGAGGGACTACTCGGGGAGAGGCGAAGTCTCCAGACGGAGTTCGACCTGTTGACCACAGGGACGGCAGAGGCACAGTGGAGGAAAGCACAGGGGGGGACGTATGAGTATGGGGAGAAGGCGAGCCGGATGCTGGCACACCAGCTCCGCAAGAGGATGGCAGCGAGGGAGATGGATGGAAGGGGAACTACGGTGCAGAGTGCGGTGACAGTAAATGGGTCATTCAAGGCCTTCCATGAGGAGCTGTACAGATCCCAGCCCCCAGCGGGGGAAGAGGGGATGCAACGATTCTTGGACCAACTGAGGTTCCCGAGGGTGGAGCAGCAGGAGGTGGCTGGTTCGGGGGCGCCAATTGGGGTAGAGGAGCTGGTTAAAGGACTGGGGAGCATGCAGGCAGGGAAGGCCCTGGGACCGGATGGGTTCCCGGTTGAGTTCTATAGGAAGTACATAGACCTGTTAGCCCCATTGCTGGTGAGGACTTTCAATGAGGCAAGGGAGGGGGGGACCCTGCCCCTGACAATGTCGGAGGCGATGATCTCTTTGATCCTGAAGCGTGATAAGGACCCACTGCAATGTGGGTCGTACAGGCCGATCTCGCTCCTCAACGTGGATGCTACGTTGCTGGCAAAAGTGCTGGCTACAAGGATCGAGGAGTGTGGCCCGGGGGGTGACTCACGAGGACCATACGGGATTTGTAAAGGGCAGGCAGCTAAACACCAATGTGCGGAGGCTCCTAAACGTGATAATGATGCCATCGGCAGAGGGAGAGGTGGAGATAGTGGCAGCTGTGTACGCGGAGAAGGCCTTTCACCGAGTAGAGTGGGAGTATCTCTGGGAAGTGTTGCGGGGGTTTGGGTTTATCAGTTGGGTTAAGCTCCTTTACAGAGCCCCGGTGGCAAGTGTGGTTACGAATCGGCGGAGGTCGGAGTATTTTCGGCTGTATCGAGGGACGTGGCGGGGTGCCCCTTGTTGTTTGCATTAGCAATTGAACCTTTGGCCATGGCATTCAGGGAGTCCAGGAAATGGAGGGGGGTGGTCCGAGGGGGAGAGGAGCATCGAGTGTCGCTGCATGCAGACGACCTGTTGCTGCATGTGGCGGATCCAATGGAGGGGCTGGTGGAGGTCATGCAGATTCTAAGGGAGTTTGGGGACTTTTCGGGCTATAAGCTCAATGTAGGGAAAAGTGAGCTCTTCGTGGTGCATCCTGGGGACCAGGGAAGAGTGATAGACAATCTACCGTTGAGGAGGGCAGAAAGGAGCTTTCCGTACTTGGGGATCCAAATAGCTAGGAGTTGGGGGGCCCTGCATAAACTTAATTTAACGCGGTTGGTGGAGCAGATGGAGGAGGACTTCAAACGATGGGACATGTTGCCACTCTCGCTAGCGGGCAGAGTACAGTCGATTAAAATGGTGGTCCTCCCGAGGTTTCTTTTCCAGAGGTCCATAGGCTGCTCTCCCCTTTGACAAAGAGAGAGCTGTCTGGGGGTGATTTAACCGGAGGGTCAGCACACCTCAGGCGAGGGGCCTGGTTGAGAAGGTGGGGCCTTCATGAATAAACTCAGCCAGTACGGGAGTTGAATCCTCACTGTTGGCCTTGCTCTGCATCACGAACCAGCCGTCCAGCCAACTGAGCTAACCGACCCTCTGGTAAATATGTAATAATTCCTTAAATATTAGGTATTCCCTGTACCGATCAGATTCCCAGTCCACCTCAGACAAATTGCCCCTCGTATCCTGATGGTGTTCCTCACAGAAGAAACCTAAGATAAATTAAACAAAAGAACCTTGTAACCACCAGGGTGTTTCTCCATGGAAACGTGGCATGCTTTGAGGGGTTTGATACAGAAATGGAAACTAAATATCTTCAAACTTCCAAACGCCCTTTCACTCTGTGATCCTTGTGCAATTTGAAGCCAGTTATTAGCAACAAGGCTCAAAGAGCATCAGCCCACTGGAGGCAAAGTGGTGAGACCGGTCAGTCCAGCAGAAAGAAACCCTCCGCCCATCCCCACTGACCACCTGTCAGAATGAACAAACTATCGTCCTGGATGTAGAGCAGAAACAATAACAGCAGAATCCAACCCCTGTAACCAATTGTAAAATTGTTGGTGTCACAGCTGGTGCGATGAAACATGCAATCCCGTCTCACATTGAGAGGTGGACGGCGTCTCCTCAGTGTGAACTCACTGGTGTGACTGCAGGTGAGATAACCGAGTGAAACTCTTCCTACACCGAGAGCAGGTGGACGGTGTCTCCCCAGTGTGAACTCGCTGGTGTGACTGCAGGTTGACTACTCGAGTAAATCCTTTCCCACACTGAGAGCAGGTGAACGGCCTCTCTACAGTGTGAACTCGCTGGTGTCTCCGCAGGGTGGATAATTGAGTAAATCCTTTCCCACACTGAGAGCAGGTGAATGGCCTCTCCCCAGTTTTTGATTTATTATTGTCACATGTATTAGTATACAGTGAAACATATTGCTTCTTGCATGCTGTACAAACAATGCATACCGTACATAGGGAAGGAAGGAGAGACTGCAGAATATAATGTTACAGTTATAGCAAGGTGTAGAGAAAAGATCAACTTAATACGAGGTAGGTCCATTCAAAAGTCTGATGGCAGTAGGAAAGAAGCTGTTCCTGAGTCGTTTGGTACGTGACCTCAAACTTTGGTCTCTTTTTCCTGACGGAAGAAGGGGGAAGAGAGTATGTCCGGGGTGCGTGGGGTCCTTAATTATGCTGGCTGCCTTTCCGAGGCAGCGGGAATTATAGATAGAGTCAATGGATGGGAGGCTGGTTTGCGTGATGGACTGGGCTACATTCACGAACTTTTGTAGTTTCCTGCGGTGTTGGGCAGAGCAGACTCCATACCAAGCTGTGATACAACCAGAAAGAATGCTTTCTATGGTGCATCTGTAGAAGTTGGTGAGAGTCGTAGCTGACATGCCAAATTTCCTTAGTCTTCTGAGAAAGTAGAGTCGTTGATGGGCTTTCTTAACTAGAGTGTCGGCATGGCAGACCAGGACAGGTTGCTGGTGATCTGTACACCTAAAAACTTGAAGCTCTCGACCCTTTCTATTTCATTCCCATTGATGTAGAGAGGGGCAAGTTCTCCACTACGCTTCCTGAAGTCGATGACAATCTAATTTGTTTTGTTGACACTGAGAGAGAGATTATTGTCATCGCACCAGTTCAGCAGATTCTCTATCTCATTCCTGTACTCTGTCTCGTCATTGTTTGAAATCTGACCCACTACGGTGGTGTCATCAGCAAATTTGAAAATCGAGTTGGTGGGGAATTTATCCACACAGTCATCGGTGTATAAGGAGTATAGTAGGGGGCTGAGGACACAGCCTTGTATTGAGGATGATCGTGGAGGAGGTGTTGTTTCCTATCTTACTGATTGTGGCCTGTGGGTTAGAAAGTTCAGGATCCAGTTGCAGAGGGAGGAGCCGAGGCCAAGACTATGAAGTTTGAAGATGAGTTTTGTAGGAATTATGGTGTTGAAGGCTGAGCTGTAGTCGATAAATAGGAGTCTGACATAGGTGCCTTTGTTATCTAGGTGTTCCAGGGTAGAGTGCAGGGCCATGGAGATGGCGCCTGCTGTGGACCTGTTGTAGCGGTAGGCGAACTGTCGTGGATCAAGGCAATCCGGGAGGCTGGAGTTGATTCGTGCCATGACTAACCTTTCGAAGCACTTCATCATGATGGATGTCAGAGCCACTGGACAATAGTCATTTCGGCACGCTGCTTTGCTTTGTTGTGGTACACGGATGATGGTCGTCTTCTTGAAGCAGGTAGGGACCTCAGATTATTGTAAAGAGAGAGACATAGAGACATAGAAAGAGAGGTTGAAGTAAAGAGCGGTTGAAGTGCTCATCCAGGTACCCCATCCGGGCCAGTGGCTTTCCGTGGGTTGACCTTCGAGACGGCTGCTCTGAGTGTGAACTCCCTGGTGTCTCCGCAGTTGAGGTAATTGAGTAAATCCTTTCCCACACTAAGAGCACGTGGATGGCCTCTCCCCAGTGTGAACTCGCTGATGTTTCCGCAGGTTGGATGAATCAATAAATCCCTTCCCACATTGGGAGCATGTGAATGGCCTCTCCCCAGTGTGAACTCGCTGGTGTGTCCGCAGGTTGGATGAATCAATAAATCCCTTCCCACATTGGGAGCAGGCGAATGGCCTCTCCCCAGTGTGAACTCGCTGGTGTCTCTGCATGGTGGATAATTGAGTAAATCCCTTCCCACACTGACGGCAGGTGAATGGCCTCTCCCCAGTGTGAACCCGGTGGTGTGACTGCAGGTTGGATGAATCACTGAATCCCTTCCCACACTGAGAGCAGGTGAATGGCCTCTCCCCAGTGTGAACTCGCTGGTGTGTCTGTAGTTTGGATACTCGAGTAAATCCTTTCCCACACTGAGAGCAGGAGAACGGCCTCTCCCCAGTGTGAACTCGCTGGTGTGTCCCCAGGTCGGATAACTGAGTGAATCCTTTCCCACACTGAGAGCAGGTGAACGGCCTCTCCCCAGTGTGAACTCGCTGATGTGTCTGTAGTTTGGATACTCGAGTAAATCCTTTCCCACACTGAGAGCAGGTGAATGGCCTCTCCCCAGTGTGAACTCGCTGGTGTGTCCGCAGGGTGGATGAATCACTGAATCCCTTCCCACACAGAGAGCAGGTGAACGGCCTCTCTCCAGTGTGACTACGTCGATGAGTTTCCACCTTTGATGGGGCTTTGTATCCCTTCCCACAGTCCCCACATTTCCACGGTTTCTCCATGTTTTGGGTCTCTTTGTGTCTCTCTAGGCGGGACAATCAGTTGAAGCCTCGTCCAGAGACACAACACGTGTACGGTCTCTCCCCACTCTGAATATTGTTATGTTTTTCAGGCTGTGTAACTGGTTGAAGCTCTTTCCACAGTCAGTTCACTGGAACACTCTCACTCGGGTGTGTGTTGTGTGGGTCTCGGGGCTTTTCCAGTCACACTGATGTTTGATATCTTTAGCTGACAGTTCGGACAAACATTTCTCCTTCTAGGTTCAAAGGCTGATGATATTCATGTTCCAGGGAATCGGTGACTCTGTCAGATCGAGATGAAATGCCTGAGATATCGGTCTGTAATTCCTCCTCATCTAATATCCTGTAAAAACAATTTACAAAATTCATCACTGTCAGTACAGGATAGAAACTCAGAACAGACAATTCTAGTTTCTATGTCACATTTTTTCCTCTCTCTTATTCCCCAAAAGCTGTAAATCTCCATCCCACACACTCTCCCTCTATTCTCACTCTGCTGTATCTAATATTCACCCTCCCTATTCTCCTGAAGGTGCTGATTCAGGCTGATTGACAGATCCAAGCTCACAGCTTCCTGTCCAGGAGATCACAACAAATATGAGCTGCAGTCGGCCATTCGGCCCATTGAGCCTGAACCATTCAATGGGATCATTGGCTGATCTACCTCAGCACCGTTTCCCCACATTATCCCTCATTTCACAATGGTTAGCACAGTTGGGTAGCACAGTGGTTGGCACAATTGCTTCACAGCTCCAGGGTCCCAGGTTCGATTCCCAGCTTGGTTCACTGTCTGTGCGGAGTCTGCACGTTCTCCCCGTGTGTGCGTGGGTTTCCTCCAGGTGCTCCGGTTTCCTCCCACAGTCCAAAGATGTGCAGCTTAGGTCGATTGGCCATGCTAAATTGCCCTTAGTGTCCAAAAAGGTTAGGTGGTGTTACTGGGTTACGGGGATCGGGTGGAAGCTTGGGCTTAAGTAGGGTGCTCTTTCCAAGGGCGGTGCAGACTCGACGGGCCGAATGGACTCCTTCTGCACTGTAAATCGTCTGGGGTACAGAATTTCAAAGCTTCACCACATCCTCGAGAAAATAAATCCCTCCTCATCTCAGCTTTCTCTCCATTTACCTGCCAGTTCCCCATAACCCTCGGCACGTTCATCGATCAGAAATCTGTCTGTGCCGGGGCGTCGGGCTTGTGGTGCGGGAGTAGCTGCTTTTCCGCAGGTTTTGGGGCCACTCACCTATAATCTGATCTTTAAATTAATATTGTTATCATGTCCCTGGAAGACGTCAGGGTTCAGTTTGGTAAGATTATGCCAAATGAAGTGAAGAAATCTGTTGACAAAACAGCGCAGGTGTATTCAGTGGGGGTGGGGCCACCTTTTCAACATAGCGGCCTGACCCTCGGGAGGTCTCTCGACCCCGCGCTCTCCGGAGCTCTCATGGAGGCGGCGAAAATAATGACTGCCGGCATTATCCATGTTACTGACCAGAGGCGGAGTGTGCTGACTCAATATCTGTGAGCTCATGAGGACCAGCGGCAAAACACCATGAAGAGGCTCGATGATACTGGCAGCACGGTGGCGCAGTGGATATCATTGCTGCCTCACGGCGCCGAGGTCCCAGGTTCTATCCCAGCTCTGGGTCGCTGTCCGTGTGGAGTTTGCACATTCCCCCCGTGTTTGCGTGGGTTTTGCATCCACAACCCAAAGATGTGCAGGGTGGGTGGATTGACCACGCTAAATTGCTCCTTAATTGGAAAAAATGAACTGAGTACTCTAAATTTATTTTTTTTAAAGA
Organism: Scyliorhinus torazame; assembly: GCF_047496885.1. NCBI lineage: Eukaryota > Metazoa > Chordata > Chondrichthyes > Carcharhiniformes > Scyliorhinidae > Scyliorhinus > Scyliorhinus torazame. The sequence goes on from NC_092711.1 coordinate 114,289,114, forward strand.
AAAAAAAAGAGACTTGATGAAGCGGAGGAGAGAATCCTGAACGTTCAGCAAGATGCCTCTGTCAAAATGCAATCCTTTGAAGACCAACCAAGTGGCTTTCGGAGGTCCTGGAGGACTTGGAGGACCGAGGGTCGGAGAAAGAACATACGAGTCGTCGGCCTGTCAGAAGATGTGGAGGCTAAGGCTCCCGTTAGGTTATTCGAGGACTGGCTGCCATGTTGGGTGCCACGGTAGCACAGTGGCTAACACTGTTGCTTCACAGCGTCAGGGACCCAGGTTCAATTCCCAGTCTGTCTGTGCAGAGTCTGCACATTCTCCCTGTGACTATGTGCGTTTCCTCCGGGTGCTCCGGTCTCCTCCCAGTGGTTGGAGGACTTCCACAAGTCCCAAAAGACGTGTTTGTGGGAGGAATGGGACATTCAGTGTGCCCGAACAGGCGCCGGAGTGTGGTGACTAGGGGATTTTCACAATAACTTAATTGCAGTGTTAATGTCAGCCTACTTGTGACAATAATAAAGATTATTATGAATGCGCTGAAGGGCCTATTTCCGTGCTGTAAAACTCTCTGACTCTAAAGATAGCGGTGGTAGAGGGAGCGAGGGAATGACATTATAGAGAAACTGCCAAAGCCACAACATTCATAAGAACATAAGAACTAGGAGCAGGAGTAGGCCTTCTGGCACCTCGAGCCTGCACCACCATTCAATGAGATCATGGCTGATCTTTTGTGGACTCAGCTCCACTTTCCGGCCCGAACACCAGAACCCTTAATCCCTTTATTCTTCAAAAAAACTATCTATCTTTATCTTAAAAACATTGAATGAAGGAGCCTCTACTGCTTCACTGGGCAAGGAATTCCATAGATTCACAACCCTTTGGGTGAAGAAGTTCCTCCTAAACTCAGTCCTAAATCTACTTCCCCTTATTTTGAGGCTATACCCCCTAGTTCTGCTTTCACCCGCCAGTGGAAACAACCTGCCCGCACCTATCCTATCTATTCCCTTCATAATCTTATATGTTTCTAGAAGATCCCCCCTCATCCTTCTAACTTCCAACGAGTACAGTCCCAGTCTACTCAACCTCTCCTCATAATCCAACCCCTTCAGCTCTGGGATTAACCTAGTGAATCTCCTCTGCACACACTCCAGTGCCAGTACGTCCTTTCTCAAGTAAGGAGACCAAAACTGAACACAATACTCTAGGTGTGGCCACACTAACACCTTATACAATTGCAGCAGAACCGCCCTAGTCTTAAACTCCATCCCTCTAGCAATGAAGGACAAAATTCCATTTGCCTTCTTAATCACCTGTTGCACCTGAAAACCAACTTTTTGCGACTCATGCACTAGCACACCCAGGTCTCTCTGCACAGCAGCATGTTTTAATATTTTATCATTTAAATAATAATCCCTTTTGCTGTTATTCCTACCAAAATGGATAACCTCACATTTGTTAACATTGTATTCCATCTGCCAGACCCTAGCCCATTCACTTAGCCTATCCAAATCCCTCTGCAGACTTCCAGTATCATCTGCACTTTTTGCTTTACCACTTATCTTAGTGTCGTCTGCAAACTTAGACACATTGCCGTTGGTCCCCAACTCCAAATCATCTATGCAAATTGTGAACAGTTGTGGGCCCAACACTGATCCCTGAGGGACACCACTAGCTACTGATTGCCAACCAGAGAAACACCCATTAACCCCCACTCTTTGCTTTCTATTAATTAACCAATCCTCTATCCATGCTACTACTTTCCCCTGAATGCCATGCATCTTTATCTTGTGCAACAACCTTTTGTGTGGCACCTTGTCAAAGGCTTTCTGGAAATCCAGATATACCACATCCATTGGCTCCCCGTTATCTACCGCGCTGTTAATGTCCTCAAACAATTCCACTAAATTAGTTAGGCACGACCTGCCCTTTATGAACCCATGCTGCGTCTGCCCAATGGGACAATTTCCATCCAGATGCCTCGCCATTTCTTCCTTGATGATAGATTCCAGCATCTTCCCTACTACCGAAGTTAAGCTCACTGGCCTATAATTACCTGCTTTCTGCCTACCTCCTTTTTTAAGCAGTGGTGTCACATTTGCTAATTTCCAATCCGCCGGGACCACCCCAGAGTCTAGTGAATTTGGTAAATTATCACTAGTGCATTTGCAATTTCCCTAGCCATCTCTTTTAGCACTCTGGGATGCATTCCATCAGGTCCAGGAGACTTGGCTACCTTTAGCCCCATTAGCTTGCCCATCACGACCTCCTTGGTGAAAACAATCCTCTCAAGGTCCACACCTGTCATAGCCTCATTTCCATCAGTCACTGGCATGTTATTTGTGTCTTCCACTGTGAAGACCGACCCAAAAAACCTGTTCAGTTCCTCAGCCATTTCCTCATCTCCCATTATTAAATCTCCCTTCTCATCCTCTAAAGGACCAATATTTTCCTTAGCCACTCTTTCACCAGCTGCAGCTTTCACCACCAGCTCTGAGGACACACCTTAGCTCCCTTTCCAATCTGAAAGCTGCCTGAGCTGGATTTACATTCCCCTTAATTGATCATTGCTGGGTGATAATCCTGTACTTCCTCACCTCACACCACTGTGACAGCACCTTCACTACACAGACTGCAGCAACTGACCAAACATCACCTTCCCAGTTATTCCTGAAGGCACCGCCTTCCCAACCTGGCCCCTTGCCTGAGGTGTGGTGATCCTCAGGTCACATCACCGCCGGTCAGCTCTCTCCCGGGACCAGGCCCTGTTTCACAGCCGCCATCTTGGGGAAACAGAGCGCATGCGCTGGCGTCTTGGTGACGCAACAGCTTATTGGGGGGGGGGGGGGGGAAGAACAAGGTTTCTGATCCCAGCTGGGTCCCAGTGCCGGTTAACTTGTTTTTAAAAAGTTTCTCCCACGCCTGGGCTGAAGCTGATGTTTGTGGCCTGGGAGCCCGTGGAGCATGTAGACATTCAGTGTGAGAGGCTGCAGCCTCTGTATAGCTACCTGAAGGGGTTATACAGCGGTTGATTATAATTCGTGCTCCTTTCCACTCCATTATCAGGATGTTTGTGTGATATTTTCTTACCCTCTGGGTGATTTTTCTTTATTTAAAATACATTTCAGCAGCAGGCTTACTGGTGATTTTTAAACCGAAGATGGTTATTTATTGTCACACAATTTCCCTGGATGTTTGAACATCTCAGTCTCTCGTCTCTTTCACACTCACTGACACATACACAGAAATTAGGTACAGATCAAGTTGAAGCTGTAATGATGAAAATGGAATGGAGACTGCAGTCTTTATATCTCTGCAGGTCTACTGTCTTCTTGTTGAGCAGGTCCTTTAGTTGGAGTGAAGCGTGTTTAGAAACAAATAATTCTCATGAGTCTCTGAAGCTTCTTGTAGGTGAATAGCCAGGAGGTTGGTTCTCAGGTGGCCTTGGAAGCTGGAATAAGTACAGTACTGTGGCTGCAGTGGGAGACATTCAGCTCTGCTGTTTCAGCTGGTTCCTGGTACTTCAGATGCTTCTCACACACACATTTGCTTTGTTCAGGGTTTATTATACTGCATCCCTGACTATTAACTGCAGGGTTAAAACTCAGACCCAGAACACCGCGATACAATAGCAGTTTACGATGCTCACTCACGCTTATCTCTGCCCCAATTCGAGCTCATTCTCCTGTGTTCAATATGACACTTGGAGACCAACAGTCCCGAGATTTCATATTCCTCAAATGCTGGTTCATCCTGACACAACGAGACATTTAAGCTTCACAGGTGGCTGCAAAGTTTCCTTACTCAGATCCGTGTTAACTAAATATTGGTCACAGAATCGAATGTTGCCCACAGTTTAATGTCCATAATAACCTGTTAAGTTGCAGCCATCTTGGCAGAGTTTGTGGATCTTACAGTCTATAATATCTAGTATCCTTGTGCTGAGCGTGACATCTTGAATCTACTCTTGGGTCTGATTAAAACAGTGCATTGTCGCTGGGTGGGATCGGAGGCATGGTAGCACAGTGTATAGCACTGCTGCTTCACAGCTCCAGGGTCCCAGGTTCGATTCCCAGCTTGGGTCACTGTCTGTGGAGTCTGCACGTTCTCCCCGTGTCTGCGTGGGTTTTCCTCTGGGTGCTCCGGTTTCCTCCCACATGTCCCGAAACGTGCTGTTAGGTAATATGGACATTCTGAATTCTCCCTCTGTGTACCCAAACAGGCACCGGAATGTAGCGTCTAGGGGTCTTTCACAGTCACTGGCACTGTTTATTAAAAAAATTAAAAATATTTTTTTTATTCTCCTCCTTTTTCACATTTTCTCCCAAACTTACACCCACCAACAATAAACAATAATCAGTAACAAATATGTCAATCCCCATATCAATAACAACGATCCCATCCTCCCACCAAACCCCAAACATTAGCCCGCATGTTCACACAAACAAATGACAAAAAGGAATTAGGAATCACCCATAGTCGCCATTAACACACACACACACCCTCCCCCCAACCCTCCCACCCACCCGCCCCAACTAATGTTCTATGTTATCTGCTTCTTGAAAGTGCATAATGAATAATGCCCATGAATTGTAGAACCCCTTCATCCTTCCCCTCACTTCAAACTTAACCTTCTCAAGAGTCAAGAATTCCAATAGGTACCCCGTCACGCCAGGGCACAGGGTGGAGTGGTTGCTCTCCAACCTATCAGGATCTGCCTTTGGGCGAGCAACAAGGCGAAGGCTACAACATCTGCCTCCGCACGCGTTTCCAACCCTGGGTGGTCTGACACCCCGAATAGGGGCCAGTTTCACGTGCACCACTTTAGAAATTATCCTAAAATCCTCCTTCCAATAATCCTCTAGCTTTGGACAGGACCAAAACATATGAACATGATTAGCAGCCCCCCCCCTCCCCCCGCCCGCCCGCAACGTTCACACACATCTTCTACTCCTTCAAAGAATTGGCTCATCCTCGCCCTCGTGAGGTGTGCTCTGTATACCACCTTCAGCTGTACCAGCCCCAAACTTACGCATGAGGTGGAGGCATTCACTCTCCGGAGCACCTCACACCAGAACCCCTCCTCCATATGCTCGCCCAACTCTTCCTCCCACTTTGCTTTGATCCCTTCCAGTGGTGCCTTCTCCTCTTCCAAAATAGCTCTGTAAACCGCCGACACTACCCCCTTCTCCAGTCCCCCTGTCATCGGCACCTCCTCCAGCAATGTGGAGACCTGCTCCACCGGGAAGCTCTGTATCTCCTTTCTGGCAAAATCCCGAACAAGCATGTATCTAAACATTTCCCCTTGCTCCAGCCCATACTTCGCTTCCAGCTCCTTCAAACTTGCAAACCGACCCCGAAGAAACAAATCTTTTGGTGTCTTAATCCCCTTCGCCACCCATTTCCGAAAATTTCCATCCCACTTCCCTGACTCAAATCTGTGGTTTCCCTGAATCGGCATTTCCCTTGACCCTGCCCCCAACCCGAAGTGTTGGCAAAACTGCCTCCAAATTCTCAATTAAGCTATTATTACGGGACTCCCTGAGTATTTCCCCGGGGCCATCGGGAGCGGCGCTGATGCTAGTGCTTTCAATCCTGACACACTGCACAAACTGTCCTCCATTCGTCCGTTCTGATCCACTGGGAATCAACCCCACTGACCCAGCTCCGCACCTTCTCCACATTCACCGCCCAGTAGTAATACATCAGGTTCGGAAGACCCAAACCCCCTGCCTGCCTTCCCCTCTGTAGCAGCACCTTTCTAACTCTGGCCACTTTCCCTCCCCATATGAACAAAGTAATCCTTCCCTCAATCTCTTTGAAAAAAGCTTTTGGCAGGAAAATCGGCAGGCATTGAAAAATAAACAGAAATCCCACAAGGGAAAACAACCTCCTAAGAAGCTCCCTGAGAATCTTTCATGTCTCGATTCGGCTGCCTTCATTCCTCTAAACTCCAATAAGTACAACCCAGCCTACTTAACCTCTCCCCAGAAGAAAATCCCTCCATACTCGGAATCAACCTCGTGATCCTTCTCTGGACTGCCTTCAAAACCAATTGTCTTCCTTAGATAAGGGCACCAAAACTATTCAAAGTATACCAGGTGCAGACTAACTAATGCCTTGCATAGTTTTAGCTCGACTTCCCCATGTTTATATTCTATTCCCTTTGAAATAAATGTCAACATTCAATTTGTCTCCATATTACCTGCAGAACCTGTGGTTTCTGCACGAGGACCCCCAATTCCCCCGTTACTTTAGCTTTCTACAGTCTTTCTCCATCTAAATAATATTCCGTTATGTTCTTCCTCCTACCAAAGTGTCTAACCTCACATTTTCCTACATTATGTTTCATCTGCCAAGTTTTTACTCAGTAAGTTACGCTGTCTCTGTCCCTCTGTAGATATTCTGTAATCCTCACCACTTGCCTTTCTATTTTTGTATCTGCAGCCATGGCAATAGTACATTCACTTATTAAACACAGTTTTGAAATTCATGTATATTAAATCTACTGGTCCCCCTCTCTCTCGCCTTCTCGTTATCACCTCAAAGAATTGCAATAAATTTGTCAGGCATGATTTACCCTTCACGAAGCCGGGCAGAACCAGCTTGATTACACTCTGTATGCTTAAATGCTCAGCTATTGTTGTCCCTGGCCTATAGTTACCCGTTTTTGATTCCCTCCCTTTTGAATAAGGGTGTTACATTGGCAGTTTCCCAATCCTCTTGGGGTAAGGTGGGAGGAGCCTGGAGTGGAGTTTATACACCAGCACAGAACAGGCGGGCCGAATGGCCTGTTTCCCTGCTGTACACTTTCTGAAACTTTCGAATCCAATATCCGTAAATTCTCAGCGAAAATTATTGTGTCCACCTCAGCTCCGAGCTATGAAACCGGACAGATCCCAAACTGGGAAATGGAAACCTTTAAAATCCAACACAAAACACATTTCTCTCACATCTGACCCGCGGTTCCAATGTCTCCAGAATTCCCCATTTTATTGACATTTATTGTACATTTTCTGAAGATCCCAATCCGCGGGAACCGTCCGTCTCTGTCCTCCTGCCCTCGGCTGAAGACGTCTCCGCTCAGAGATTCGTCTCCCTCAGCTGCTTAGTGAGAGGTTTCTCCCCCCGAGAGATCTTCGTCAAGTGGACCGTCAATGACAAGCCGGTGAATCCCGGGAACTACAAGAACACCGAGGTGATGGCGGAGAACGGCAATAGCTCCTTCTTCATGTACAGCCTGTTATCCATTGCAGCGGAGGAGTGGGCCAGCGGCGCTTCTTACTCCTGGGTGGTGGGACATGAAGCCATCCCCTTGAAGATCATCAACAGAACGGTTGATAAATCCAGCGGTAAACCCAGTTTTGTGAACATTTCCCTCGCTCTGATGGACACCGTTAATTCATGTCAATGAGAATCTATCAATTGCATTTCGAACTAAAATAAAAATAATAAAAACTTTTTCCTCCAATTGTGATTTAAATGCACAGCCGCTTAATTAATGGAGCTTCCACTTTGCTGATATTAGATCTGTTCAATGAGACCCGGATTTCTACAGGTCTCAGCCCCAGGTCTGATACAACCAGTGCTCCCAGCTCAGATGCACCCTGGGTTAGAGACAGAATGAAACTCATTCATTACAGGATTAATTTACTTTCCTCCGGCTGAGGAGAAATCGGACAATTCCCCATTTCAGACAAACAAACCCATCATATTTAGACCTCGGTGTTCCTGCTTCTCCCATTGTCCATCCCATTAAAATTAATGTCAGCTTTAAGTTGCTGCATCACACCCACTGGGAACTGAATTGAGGGTCACACAGAAACATGGACCAACAATCCCCAGTCAAAGAGAGGGGAAAGGGAAATTGTTAATCCACTGTCTCCCCACTTCCCCAACAAAGAGAGGGGGAGGGGCATTAGTCAATCCACTGCACCCCCACTTACCCAACAGAGAGGGGGAGAGGCATTAGTTATTCCACTGTCTCCCCACTTACCCAACAGAGTAAGGGGGAGGGGCGTTAGGTAATCCACTGTGCGCCCCCTTTCCCAACAGAGAGAGGGGGAGGGGCATTAGTTAACCCACTGTACACCCGCTTCCAACAATGAGTGGAGCGGCATTATTTAATCCACTGTACCCACACTTCCCCAACAAAGAGAGCAAAGGGGCAATACTAACCCATTTTACCTCCACATTCCCGACCAAAAGAGGAGGAAGGTGATGAGTGAACTCCCTCTATCTCCACCTCCAGCAGGGAGAACCCAAAGGCAATTTGCTGAGCTGACCAGAGAGAGGGAGATTATTAACTCAATATCTTCCCAGTCCCCAAGCAGGGAGTTTGGAAGTAAACCCTTCTCTAGACTAAGAACTCAGTTACTGACATTACAAGACGGCATGTAGCTTACTGGCTGAAGGGTTTAAAAGGCCACAATGACAAAGATGTTCTGAAAGTATCTATTTGTGCAACATAATTGTTTTAGCACTCTTGTTCGTCTTATCAGTATGCTAAAACTGATTCCCCATAATCTAAATCCAGACTGGTGATTGAATTCTCCCTGGGTTTTCACTGTTCTCTACTGAGGCACCTCCTTGTATTTTTGCATTCGGTCACCTGATGGCAGCTTGCAACTCACAGAAAACACATTTATAAGCAGAAAGTTCAACATATTCTACATCGGTATCAATAATACCCACAACTGGCAAAGCGACAGGCAGCTGATACAAACACACAGACAGATTAAGACACAAACACTACACACACATGCACACAGACCCACACACGCTCACGCGTAGACACAAACACACACATAGACACACACATAGAAACACATGCATGAATATACACCCACGCACAACGAACCACACATATTTTGACACAAAAACACACGCAAACATGCGCAAAAATTCACAAACATGCACATAAACACAAAAAGACACATGTTTATACACACACATACACACGTGCAGCCACACACACAAATCCACACACAAGCGGCTACACAAATGTACACAGACATATACAACCACATGTCCACACAGATACACAAACATACAAAACCAGACAAGTAGGCTGACAGAAGAATATGAAACACAAATGTAACCAATAACATGTACATTAGCAGAATTTTACGATGACAGAAATATTTCCATTCAAACAGAGACAATAATCCACATTAACACACTAATGGGCACACGTGGACCATATTAGCAGATTCGGACACACATTGACACGAACACACATGAATACACATGGGGTCATCAATACACATCAATAGATAGTTAGAAACAACCATCGACGCATAAATCGCACTGCTGCCTCACAGCGCCATAAACCCGGGTTCAATTCCAGCCTCGGGTGATTGTCGGTGTGGAGTTTCCACGTTCTCCCGGGTCTATTCCTGTTTCCACCGCGTGCTCCAGTTTCCTCCCACAGTCCAAAGATGTGCAGGTTAGGTGGATTGGCCATGCTATATTACCCCTTAGTGCCCACAACGTGAGGTGGGGTTACGAGGTTCTGGGGACAGGGCAGGGGCATGCGTCCAGGTAGAATGCTCTTTCGGAGGGTCGGTGCAGACTCAATGGGCCGAATGGCCTCGTTCGGAACAGTAGGGATTTTACGATAATGATTCTATGATGAAATACACACATGAACAAACACACACAAACGCACTTATCCAGACACAAACATTAAGACACTGACATGCATGTTGAACGTATAAAGACACATTAACACTTTTATTACTGGAAAGGGAAGTATAAACTGATATTAACACAGGCATTAATATATAAACATAGACTTCAACACACAAACACACACAATCAAACACTCATATATACACATTAACAGAAGATAAACAAAGTTCCCATACAGACGCTGACACACAAATACAGAGATCAATACTAACTGACACATGAACACACACAATGACACTTATAAAGACATCGGGACACACAAAAGAAGAGTAAAGAAACACGAATTTCGCATCTACACAGACACAAAAGCTAAGGAACAAACACAAACGGCAGGCAATGGCGGCACGGTGGCATAGTGGTTAGCACTGCAGCCTCACGCCACCATGGACCTGGGGTTGATCCCGCTCCTGGGTCTCTGTCCCAGTGGAGTTTCTCCATGACCCGTGGGTCTCACCCCGACAACCCAAAGATGTGCAGGGTAGGTGGATTGGCTACGCTAACTTGCCCCTTAATTGGAAGAAAAAAGTCACAGAGATCGATTTCTGAGTGTCACAAACTCAACAGTAGATATGCAATGACAAATATATTAAAGAATGAATTAACAGCGGGAGAAAATGAAGCGAGAATATTAAAAATATATCCTGGATTAATAAACAAGCTAATTATATTTATTCGGCTCTATCCCCGTAGATACCACAGAGCGCATCTGGACTGAAGACAATGAGGATGATAACGGCAACATCTGGACAACCGCTTCCACATTCATCACCCTGTTCTTCCTGAGCATTTCCTACAGCGCTGCAGTCACTCTGGTGAAGGTGAGAAGATTCAATCCACTCACACTTCAAACTGACAGAAGCCGTTTCAAAAATCTCTAAATGTTTGATTGATTAAAAACTCTAACATCAATGTCCCAGATCATAAACATCTGCTTCATCATTTTCTCTCTCTTTTACAGATCAAGTGATCGGTTGACTTTCGGGCGCTGTAGATTTTCCTCAGCTGTTTATTATGATCTGTGTGTGACACAAATACAATATCTCCTCTTGGTGACTCTCACAGTAAAATCCTCTCAGTTAATTATTCTGCATCTGTAACTGAGACAATCATGGACAGTATTTCTGCTTTTCAGTTTGAAATGTACGAGATAATTTTGGCTGTAATGTAATTGTAGCTAATAATTTCTCTCAATGTTATGTCTAAATAAGTAACTTATCTCGTTCCTTATTTACAACAGTTGCCTTCCCTTTATGTTGAGCTCCTGTCCTCTCTTTCTGGTGTCTGTTACAGTTGTACATACATTTGGCAGCTCAGAAGGCATGTGTTCTGTTCTCACTGTGACCCTCAATCGTTATGTTCCCTTTTGTAAACATCAAAATAAACTTTTGTGTAATATTTTCTCTGAAATTGTAATAAATATTGAATGAAAAATGAAGAAAATAAGACTTTGCTGAACTCCTTTCTCTCAGGCCCATCGGCACCGCTCCATTTCCCCGATTACACAGTTTTCTCCCCTTTCCCAGACAGATATTTCTCACCAGTCCTGTCTGGGATGTTTCTGAACTCAAGGCCCCAGTGAAAGCGCCACTGCGCCACCAGGCGGCCAATCCGGGTAACGACACCTTCGCCTTTGCCTTATTTTGGTAAACTCCAGAGACAGAATGCCAGCTAAAGAATTCCACGGATTCACTGCCCTCTGAGAGAAGAAATGTCTCCTCATCTCTGTCCTAAATTTGAGACCCCTTACTCTGAGATTATGCCCTTTGGTCCTAGACTCTCCCACAAGAGGAAACAAGATGATTTTTCAGGCTGTGTAACTGGTTAAAGCTCTTCCCACAGTCAGTTCACTGGAACACTCCCACTCAGGTGGGTGTGTGTCTCGGGGCGTTTCCAGTCACACTGATGTTTGAAATCTCTTCCCACAGTCAGAACAGACAAGCACATTGACAGTTTGTGATATTTAGATCCTAATGAATTGAGTGACTGTCAGATCTCGATGTTATATTTGGTTCGAGTTGTGCAACTGCCAATCCTCCCGTTCTAATGCCTGAAAAAGAAGTTTACAAAAATGATCACTGTAAGAATAGGATAGAAATTCAAAACAGATCATTTTAGTTTCTATCGAACCTTCTTTCCTCTCTTGCTTTTCCCAAGCATGTGGTCCAGTCAAAATAAAAGACCAAAATCATCTAGAAGCCCCAACAAAAGTGTCGGGAACCTTCCTAACTGAACCAGAATATTGTTCCCAATGTCTCTGAAACACTCTGTCCGCTGAGGTATCTACTGGGTGTGGAAGGTGTCAAGCATTCCGGTGGATACCACATGCTCCCTCTGCAGGGCCACTGGGAACAGACAAGACCACGGAACAGAAGTCGGCAGCCAGAGTAACCACCGAACCCCCCATAATAATAATTTTTATTCAACCAAGTAGGCTTACATTAACACTGCAATTAAGTTACTATGAAAAGCCCCTAGTTAGCACATTCCGGCGCATGTTTGGGTACAGAGAGGGAGAATTCAGAATGCCCAATTCACCCAACAGAACGTCTTTCGGGACTTGTGGGAGGAAACCGGAGCACCCGGAGGAAACCCACAAGGAGAACATGCAGAATCCGCACAGACAGTGACCCTAGCTGGACATCGAATCTGGAACCCTCGAACTGTGAAGCAACGGTGCTAACCACTAAGAACAAAGAAAAGTACAGCACAGGAACAGGCCCTTCGGCCCTCAAAGCCTGTGACGACCATGCTGCCTGTCTGAACTGAAATCTTCTACACTTTCTGGGTCCGTATCCCTCTATTCCCAACCTTTTCATGTATTTGTCAACAAGCCTCTTCAATGTCACTATTGTCCCTGCTTCCACTACCTCCTCCGGCAGCGAATTCCAGGCACCCACTACCCTCTGTGTAAAAAACTTGCCTCGTACATCTCCTCCAAACCTTGCCCCTCGCACCTTAAACCTATACCCCCTAGTAATTGACCCCTCTACCCTGGGAAAAAGCCTCTGACTATCCACTCTGTCTATGCCCCTCATAATTTTGTAGACCTCTATCAGGTCGCCCCTCAACCTCTGTCGTTCCAGTGAGAACAAACAGAGTTTATTCAACCGCTCCTCATAGCTAACGCCCTCCATACGAGCCAACATCCTGGTAAATCTCTTCTGCACCCTCTCTAAAGCCTCCACATCCTTCTGGTAGTGTGGCGACCAGAATTGAACACTATACTCCAAGTGCAGCCTAAATAAGGTTCTTTTATAAAAAAAAAAATTTTTATTAAAGGTTTTCATAAAATATCAATAACAAAATGTGAAAGAAAAAAAGAACCCAACAGGGTTAAGTCCAAAACACAATCTAAAAAAGCAACCCCCCAAACCCCTCCCCCCCCCGTACCTAAATAATAAATTAACATTAACACCCCGACTTAAGACAACAGGTGTATACACCCCCTCAGACCCTTCCAGTGTAAATAACATAAACAAAAATAAAGTAAACCCCCCGCCCCCCCCCCCCCACCCCACTCTCCGAGCTGCTGCTGCCATTGACCAATGTCTATCGTTCTGCCAGAAAGTCTAAGAACGGTTGCCACCGCCTAAAGAACCCTTGAACCGACCCTCTCAAGGCAAATTTCACCCTCTCTAATTTAATGAACCCTGCCATATCGCTGATCCAGGATTCCATGCTTGGGGACCTCGTATCTTTCCACTGAAGGAGAATCCTTCGCCGGGCTACCAGGGACGCAAAGGCCAGAATTCCGGCCTCTTTCGCCTGCTGCACTCCCGGCTCCTCTGCCACCCCAAATATTGCGAGCCCCCAGCCCGGTTTGACCCTGGATCCTACCACCCTCGACACTGTCCTCTCTACGCCCTGCAAAATTCCTCCAGCGCTGGGCATGTCCAGAACATATGGGTGTGATTTGCTGGGCTCCCTGAGCACCTAACACACCTGTCCTCACCCCCAAAGAACCTGCTCATCCTTGTCCCGGTCATGTGTGCACTGTGCAGCACCTTAAACTGTATGAGGCTGTGCCTCGCGCATGAAGAGGAAGAGTTCACCCTTCCTAGGGCATCTGCCCATGTCCCCTCTTCGATCTCCTCTCCCAACTCCTCCTCCCACTTACCTTTCAACTCCACCACTGAGGCCTCCTCCTCCTCCTGCATCACCTGGTAAGTTGCCGAGATCTCCCCCCCCCCCCCCCCCCCCCCCCCCCCGAGAGCACCCTGTCCTGTACTGTGTGTGGCAGTAGCCGTGGGAATTCCACCACCTGCCGTCTGGCAAACGCCCTTACCTGTAAGTACCTGAAGGTGTTCCCCGGGGGGAGCCCGTACTTCTCCTCCAGCTCACCCAAACTCGCGAACTTCCCGTCCAAAAACAGGTCCCCCAACTTTCGTATCCCTGCCCTGTGCCACTCCGAAAACCCTCCACCTGTTCTTCCTGGGGCGAACCGGTGGTTCCCCCGTAATGTGGTCCACGCCGAGGCCCTAACTTCGCCCCCAATGCCGCCTCCACTGCCCCCAAATTTTGAGGGCCGCCACCACCACCGGGCTCGTGGTATACCTCCTTGGAGGGAGCGGCAGCGGTGCCATTGCCAGCGCCCCCAGACTCCTACCCACACAGGACGCCGTCTCCAGCCTCTTCCATGCAGCCCCCTCCCCCTCCATCACCCACTTGCGCACCATTGTCACATTGGAGGCCCAGTAATACCCACAGAGGTTGGGCAGCGCCAGCCCCCCCCCACCCCCCCTATCTCTACTCCGCTCCAGGAACACCCTTCTCACCCTCGGAGTCCCTCGCGCCCACACAAACCCCATTATACTCCTGTTAACCTGCCTGAAAAAAGCCTTCGGGATAAACACGGGGAGGCACTGGAACAGGAACAAAACCCTTGGGAGCACCGTCATTTTGATTGACTGCACCCTACCCGCCAGGGACAGCGGCAGCACATCCCACCACTTGAACTCCTCCTCCATTTGCTCCACCAGCCTTGTAAAGTTAAGCCTATGCAGGGCCCCCCAGCTCCTGGCCACCTGGACCCCCAAATATCTGAAGCTCCTCTCCACCCTTTTTAGTGGGAGCTCGCCAATCCCCCTCTCCTGGTCCCCTAGCTGAACTATGAACAGCTCGCTCTTCCCCATATTGAGCTTGTACCCCGAAAAGTCCCCAAATTCCCTAAGGATCCTCATTACCTCTGGCATTCCTCCCACCGGGTCCGCCACATACAGCAGCAGGTCGTCCGCATAAAGCGAGACCCTATGCTCCTCCCCACCCCGCACCAACCCCCTCCAGTTCCTCGACTCTCTCAGTGCCATAGCCAGGGGTTCAATCGCCAGTGCGAACAGCAGGGGGGACAGGGGACACCCCTGTTTCGTCCCTCGGTGCCACCGAAAGTACTCGGACCTCCTCCTATTTGTGGCCACACTCGCCATCGGGACCTCATACAACAGCCTAACCCACCTGACAAACCCCTCCCCAAACCCGAACCTCTTCAGCACCTCCCACAGGTACCCCCACTCTACCCTATCGAAGGCTTTCTCCGCGTCCATCGCCACCACTATCTCCGCCTCCCCCTCCCTCGCCGGCATCATGATAACGTTCAAAAGCCTCCGCACATTCGCGTTCAACTGTCTCCCCTTCACAAACTCCGTCTGGTCTTCGTGGATGATCTGCGGCACACAATCCTCAATCCTCGTGGCTAAGACCTTCGCCAGCACCTTAGCATCTACATTTAGCAAGGAAATCGGTCTGTAAGACCCACATTGCAGGGGATCCTTGTCCCGCTTCAGGATCAAGGAGATCAGTGCCCGGGTCATCGTCGGGGGTAAAGCCCCCCCTCCCTTGCCTCATTGAAGGTCCTAACTAACAGCGGGCCCAACAGGTCCATATATTATTTATAGAACTCGACTGGGAAACCGTCCGGCCCCGGTGCCTTCCCCGCCTGCATGCTTCCTATCCCTTTGATCAGCTCCTCCAGCCCAATCGGGACCCCCAGTCCCGCCACCAGTCCCTCTTCCACCTTTGGAAACCTCAATTGGTCCAGGAAACGGCCCATCCCTCCCTCCTCCTGTGCGGGCTCGGACCGGTACAATTCCTCGTAGAAGTCCCTGAAGACCCCATTGATGCCAACCCCACTCCGCACCATGCTCCCTCCCCTGTCCTTAACTCCCCCGATCTCCCTAGCTGCATCCCGCTTCCGAAGCTGATGCGCCAGCATCCGGCTTGCCTTTTCCCCATACTCTAAATAAGGTTCTATACAACTGCAACAACACTTGTCAATTCTTGTACTCAATGCCCCGGCCAATGAAGGCAAGCATGCCGTATGCCTTCTTGACTACCTTCTCCACCTGTGTTGCCCCTTTCAGTGACCTGTGGATCTGTACACCTAGATCTCTCTGACTTTCAATACTCTTGAGAGTTCTGCCATTCACTGTATATTCCCTACCTGCATTAGATCTTCCAAAATGCATTACCTCACATTTGTCCGGATTAAACTCCATCTAGTATCTCTCTGCCCAAGTCTCCAAATGATCTAAATCCTGTTGTCTCCTCTGACAGTCCTCATCGCTATCCGCAATTCCACCAACTTTTGTGTTGTCTGCAAACTTACTAATCAGACCAGTTACATTTCCTCCAAATCATTTATATATATGCTACCGTGCAGTGCACCCCACCCAGCCACAATGCACTGTTTTAATAAGACCCAAGAGTAGATTCAGGATGTCACGCTCAGCACAAGCATACTAGATATTATAGACTGTAAGATCCACAAACTCTGCCAAGTTGACTGCAATTTAACAGATTATTATGGACATTAAACTGTGGGCGATATTTGACTCTGCAACAAATATTTAGTTAAACACGGACCTGAATAAGGAAACTTTGCAGCCACCTGTGAAGCTTAAATGTCTCGTTGTGTCAGGATGAACCAGCATTTGAGGAATATGAAATCTCTGGATTGTTGGGCTCCAAGTGCCGTATTGAACACCGGGGAATGAGCTCGAATTGGGACAGAGATAAGCGTGAGTGAGCATCGTAAACTGCTATTGTATCGGTGTGTTCTGGGTCCCAGAATTTTAACCCTGCACTCAATTGTCAGGGATGCAGCATAATAAACGCTGAACAAAGCAAATGTGTGTGAGAAGCATCTGAATCACCAGGAACCAGCCGAACCTGCAGAGCTGAATGTCTCTCAGTGCAGCCACAGTACTGTACTGTTGCTCTTTCTAGCTTTAGTCTATTTGCTCTGTTTAGGTCACCTTTGCTCATGAGTCGCCAGGTATCTTTATGATACCGCCACGTGGTTCAAGTTCAGGTTATGATTAATAACACATCAAACCGTTTAGTAAGGATTAAAACAACGGTCATTTATTATATACAACAAGCAATATTAATACCCTAATACTACTTTCTATATAACAAACCTATCACTACTGGCCAATACTTAACTTAGGAAGAGCCCACCAGGTCAGGGAAACAAATGGCTTGTCCAATCAAATCTGGCCCGCGGGATTCAAAAGGCTGCTACAGGTCGGTGGCTAGGTGTCTCTACCGGATAGCGATCGTTGGATTCAAACTTACGATACACGGTGGCTGGTCTTGCGAAGGTCTCCAGCAGGCGAAGATGAGAGAGAGAGATCTGAACTTGGACCTTTACTTTTATAGGGCCCAGGGGCTTCCCGCCTCCCGGGGCGGCCCTTGACCCTGAGTCCCAAGTGATTGGATTCTGTCCCCAGTCTCTGGGGTCGATGTGTCCAATGGTGAGGCGATTCCTCGATCGGGGGTTGGTCGCTCACCTGTCTTTGTTTCGGCCACTGCAGGCGCCGACAGGTCTGGCCCGGTATTCAATTGCTAATATGTTGCAATTGTTCCCGGGGATAGCCGATTTAACTGTGGATGTCTGAATAGATTAGGTGTAAACAGTCCTGAATGAAACTGCGGATACCTGGGTTGATGGGCTGTTGATAGCCCTGAGCATCGATCTGGGCTACGTTCCCAGAGCTGAAGCTGCAAACCTGTCTGCAGCTGCCTGCTTGTGTCTTCTTGGCTGCTTTTCCCAGCAGTCTTTCGGGTTAGTCATTTTAAACTGGGTTTTGGCCAGATTAATTGGAACGCAGCCATTTTACATGGCTACAGTACTTATTCCAGCTTCCAAGTCCACCTGAGAACCAATCTCCAGGCTATTCATCTACAAGAAGTTTCAGAGCCTCTGAGAATTACTTGTTTCTAAAAACGCTTCACTCCAACGAAAGTTGCCCAGTGAAGCAGTTGAGGCTCCTTCATTAAATGTTTTTAAGATAAGGATAGATAGTTTTTTGAAGAATAAAGGGATTAAGGGTTATGGTGTTCGGGCCGGAAAGTGGAGCTGAGTCCACAAAAGATCAGCCATGATCTTATTGAATGGCGGAGCAGGCTCGAGGGGCCATATGGCCTACTCCTGCTCCTAGTTCTTGAAGGATCAGTTAAACAAAAAGACAGAGATAGAAAGATTGCAGTCTACATCTTCAACTTGATCTGTACCTAATTTCTGTGTACCTGTCAGTGAGTGTGAAAGAGACGAGAGACTGAGATGTTCAAACATCCAGGGAAATAGTGTGACAATAAATAAACTCCTTTCCTTTAAAAAATCACCAGTAAGCCTGCTGCTGAAATTTATTTAAAATAAAGAAAAATCACTCTGAAGGTAAGAAAATATCACACAATCATCGTGACAATGGATTGGAAAGGACCACGAAATGTAATCAACCTTTGGGAAAACCCCTTCAGGTAGCTATACAGAGGCTGCAGCCTCTCACACTGAATGTCTACGTAATCCAGAGGCGCCTCCAGGCTACAAACATCAGCTTCAGCCTGGGCGTGGGTGAAACTCTTTATATTCATTTTGTTCAACGGGCACTAGGACCCGGCTGACAACAGAAACCTTCAGGCCCCGCCCACTAACTGGCACGTCACCAAGACGCCGGCGCATGCGCTCTGCTTCCCCAAGATGGCGGCTGTGAACAAGGGCCTGATCCCGGGAGAGAGCTGACCGGCGGTGATGTGACCTGAGGATCACCACACCTCAGACAAGGGGCCAGGTTGGGAAGGCGGTGCCTTCAGGAATAACTGGGAAGGTGATGTTTGGTCAGTTGCTGCAGTCTGTGTAGTGAAGGTGCTGTCACAGTGGTGTGAGGTGAGGAAGTACAGGATTATCACCCAGCAATGATCAATTAAGGGGAATGTAAATCCAGCTCAGGCTGCTTTCAGATTGGAAAGGGAACTAAGGTGTGTCCTTAGAGCTGGTGAATGTTGTGGCATTAGCACTTTCTCTGGAAAGTCCTTCTCATTCATTCCCTCTTTACAGCACGGATAGAGGCCATTTGGCCCATTCATAATAATCTTTATTATTATTGTCACAAGTAGGCTGACATTATCACTACAATAAAGTTACTGTGAAAAGCCCCTAGTCGCCACATTCCGGCGCCTGTTCGGGTACACTGAGGAAGAATTCAGAATGTCCGATTCACCTAACAAGCATGTCTTTCGGGAATTATGGGAAGAAACCGGTGCACCTGGAGGAAACCCACGCAGGCACGGGAGAATGTGCAGACTCCCCACAGACAGTGACCCAAGTCGGAAATCAAACCCATGTCCCTGGTGCTGTGAAGCAACAGTGCTAACCACTGTGCTACTGTGCTGCACATAAGATTATTAGATTACTAACTCTGGGCGAATTGTGTCCCAGGATGCTGTGGGAGGCGAGGGAGGGATTGCAGCGGCTCTGACCCAAAGTTTTAGTTCCTCTCTGGCCACAGGAAGAGTTGCTAGGGGATGCGAGAACAGCTAATGTGGTACTACTATTTAAGAAAGATGGTAGAAGGGGCGGCATGTGGTGCAGTTGATAGCACTGGGACTGCAACGCTGAGGACCCAGGTTCGAATCCCGGCCCTGGGTCACTGTCTGTGTGGAGTTTGCACATTCTCCCCACAAACCAAAGATGTGCAGGTTAGGTGGATTGGCCATGCTAAATTGCCCCTTAATTGAAAAAAAAATAATTGGGTACTCTCAATTTAAAAAAGAAGAAAAGTTGCAGAGATAAGCCAGGGAACTGCAGACTAGTGAGTCTCGTGTCAGTGGCAGGGAAACTATTGGAGAAAATTCTGATGCACTCTTCTCTCCATTTGGAGAGGTTTGATCAGGAATGGGGGTTTGATCAGGATTGGGGCTGTTTAGCACAGGGCTAAATCGCTGGCTTTGAAAGCAGACCAAGGCAGGCCTGCAGCACGGTTCAAATCCCGTAACAGCCTCCCCGAACAGGCGCTGGAATGTGGCGACTAGGGGCTTTTCACAGTAACTTCATTTGAAGCCTACTTGTGACAATAAACGATTTTCATTTCATTTCATTTCGAATAGTCAGCATGACACTGTCAGAGGGAGGTCATGCCTAACAAATTTGATTGACTTTTTTGAGCATGTGACCAGGTGTGTCGATGGGGGTAGTGCAGTTGATGTAGTTTACATGTATTTCAATAAAGCCTTTGACAAGATCCCACATGGGAGACTTGCGAATGACTCAAAGATTGGCCGGGTGGTTAACAGTAAAGTTGAGTGTCTTGGGTAACAGGAAGATAGAGACGGGATGGTCAAATTGGCAGAAAAGTGGCAAAATAGAATTGAACCCTAAAAAATGAGGTGACACACTTTGGAAGGGGTAATGTGACCAGGAAGTATTCAATGAACAGCATGACACTGGGAAGTTCTGAGCAACAAAGGGACCTTGACGTGTTCGTCCAGAGATCTCTGAATGTGGAAGGGCAGGTTAATAGGGTGGTGAAAAAGGCATATGGCACATTACTGTGAGCATTTCTGCTCACCACATTATAGGAAGGATGTGATTGGAGACATTGCAGAGGAAGTTGCATGGGATGGAACATTTAAGTTATGAAGAGAGTTTGGATAGAACAAACAAAGAACAGCACAGGAACAGGCCCTTCAGCCTTCCCAAGCCTGCACCTACATGCTGCCCACCTAACCTAAACCCTTCTAATCTTCGAGGGTCCATATCCCTCTATTTCCAACCTATTCATGTTTTTGTCAAGATGTCGCTATTGTCCTGCCTCCAACAGCACCTCTGGCAGTTTGATCCAGGCACCCACTACCCTCTGTGTAAAACGGTAGCATAGTGCTTAGCACGATTGCTTCACAGCTCCAAGGTCCCAGGTTCGATTTCCGGGTTGGATCACTGTCTGTGCGGAGTCTGCACGTTCTCCCCGTGTGTGCGTGGGTTTTGTCCGGGTGTTCCGGTTCCGTCCCGCAGTCCAAAGATGTGCAGGTTAGGTGGATTGGCCATGCTAAATTGCTCTTAATGTCCAAAATTGCCCTTAGTGTTGGGTAGGGTTACTGGGTTATGGGGATAGGGTGGAGGTGTGGGCTTGGTAGGGTGCTCTTTTCAAGAGCTGGTGCAGACTCTATGGGCTGAATGGCCTCCTTCTGCACTGTAAGTTCTATGCAATACTCTATGAAAAAAAACTTCCCTCATACATCTCCTCTAAACTTTGCCCCTCACACATTAAACCTGTGTCTCCCAGGAATTGACTCTTCCACCCTGGAAAAAAGTTTCTGACTATCGTCTCTGTCCATGCCTCTCATAATTTTGTAGACTTCTGTCGGGTCGCCCCTCAACTTCCATCGTTCCAGTGAGAACAAACCAAGTGTCTCCAACCTATTCTCATAGCTAATACCCTCCATACCAAGCAACATCCTGGTAAATCTTTTCTGTATCCTCTCCAAAGTCTCCACATCTTTCTGGTTGTGTTGCAACCAGAATTGAACACTATATTCCAAATGTGGCCTAGTAAAGGTTCTATAAAGCTGCAAAATGACTTGTCAATTTTGAAACTCAATTCCCCGGCCAATGAAGGCAAGCATGCCGTATGTCTTCTTGACTACCTTCTTCACCTGCGATGCCACTTTCAGTGACCTGTACACCTAGATCCCTCAGCCTGTCAATACTCTTAAGGGTTCTGTCATTTACTGTATATTTCCCATCTGTATTAGACCTTCCAAATGCATTACCTCACATTTGTCCAGATTAAGCTCCATCTGCCATCTCTCTGCCCAAGTCTCCAACCGATCTATATCCTGCAGAATCCTCTGACAGTCCACATCACTATCCGCAATTCCACCAACTTTGTGTCGTTTGCAAACTTACTAATCAAACCAATTATGTTTTCCTCCAAATCATTTAAATATACTGCAAACTACACAGGTCCCAGCACTGCTCCCTACGGAACACCACTAGTCATAGCTATCCATTCAGAAAAGCACCCTTCTACTGCTACCCTCAGTCTTCTATGACCGAGCCAGTTCTGTATCTATCTTATCAGCTCACCTCTGATCCTGTGTGACTTCACCCTCTGTACCAGTCTGCCAAGGGGCTTACTACCTTCATCAATCATCTCCGTCACTTTCTCGAAAACCCAATCAAGTTAGTGATTGTGATCTCTTTCACAAACTGCTGCCTCTCGCTAATACGTCCACTTGCTTTGAAATGGGAGAAAATCCTGTCTCGAAGAATCCTCTCCAATAATTTCCCTACCACTGACGTAAAGTTCACCGCTTGTAGTTTCCTGGATTATCCTGTATTTTCCTTTCAATTTTCTGGGCTATCCCATAGGCTTGGAGCCAGGAAGACTGTGGTGGGGGGGCTGATTGAGGTGTACAAGATTATTAGGGGCTTGGATAGGGAGCAGCTGTTCCCCTCAGTTGAAGGTCAGTCACGAGGGGACACAAGCTCATGGGGAGGGGCAGCAGGTTTAGGGGGATTTTGAGTAAAATCCTTTTTACCCAGAGGGTGGTGACGGTTTGGAATGCACTGCCTGGGAGGGTGGTAGAGGTGGGTTAAAAACCTGGGTGAACACTTGGCAGGTCACAACATTCAAGGCCAAGTGCTGGCAAATGGAATCAGGTCGGTCAGGTGTTTTGCGACTGTCGGTGCAGACTCAATGGGCAGAAGGGCCTCTTCACTGTTGCTGATGATGCAAAGTTAGATGGCATGATGGACACCCACATGATGGCATAAAATTGCAAGGAGATATTGACAGACTAGCTGAATGGGCAAATTTGTGGCAAATGGAACTCAATGTAATTGAGTGTGAGGTTATCTGTTTTGAACCAAAAAAGAATAGAAGAGGACTTTCTGAATGGAAAGAGGTTAAGTTCAGTGGATGGCAAAGAGACCTGGAGGGTTCAGGTTCATAGACCCCGAAACTGCCAGGAACAAGGACAGAAAGTAATCAGAAAGGCGAATGGAATGCTGGCAATTACATAGAATCAGAGAATATACAATGCAGAAGGAGGCCATTCGGACCATCGAATCTGCACTGGCCCTTGGAAAGAGCACCCTGCCTAAGCCCACACCTCCATCCTATCCTCACCTAACCTTTTGGATACTAAGGGGCAATTTAGCATGACCAATCCAGCTAACCTGCCCATCTTTGGACAGTGGGAGGAAACCAGACCACCTGGAGGATACCCATGCAGACACGGGGAGAAAGTAAAATCTCGACACAAGACAGTCACCCGAGGGCGGAATTGAACCTGGGACCTTGGAGCTGCGAGGCAGCTGTGCTAACCACTGTGCAACCATGCCGCCCATCTGGAGAATTGGAGTATAAAGACTTGGAGGTTATGCTGCAGCTATATAAGACCCCACTTGGAGAACTGAGAGCAGGTCTGCGCACCACACCTCAGAAAGGATATTTTGGCCTTGGAGGGAGTGCAACACAGGTTTACTAAGACGATACCCCATGATACCTGGAATACAGGGGTTAAATTACGAGAAGAGATTACACAAATTATACCTGTTTTTGCTAGAATTTAGAAGATTAAGGTGTGATCTGATTGAAGTATTTATGATATCAACAGGGAAAGACAGGGTAGATAAAGATAAACTATTTCCACTTGTTGGAGATTCTAAAATTGGGATCATTGTCTAAAAATCAGGACTAGACCATTCAGGAGAGATGTTGGGAAGAACCTCTTCACACACAGGGTGGGAGAGGTTTGGAACTCTCTCCCACAAACAGTAGGTGAAGCTGGATCAGTTGTTAAGTTTAAATCTGAGGTAGAGTTTTGTTCAGCAAAGATATTCAGGGATATGGAGTTAGGTCACAGATCAACCTGATCTCACTAAATGGCAGGACAGACTCGAGGGGCTGAATGGCCTACTCCTGTCCCTATGGGTATTTCTGTGATTCTGAAATTCAGACAATACTATGACAGGGAAAGAATCCGGATTAGAACCTGAGTTAGTCCGAGCTGCAAACCATCCCTCCAGATCCTGGCCCTTCATGGATTTAATGAAGGGCAAGGCAATAGATGGATTTAATGAAGGCCAAGGCAATAGTTGGATTATTGAACGACTTGACGGAGTTGTTGGATACCATTTTTCGGGTTGCAGGATAAAGCCTGATGTAATTCACTCCCCACAGCCTTGAGCTGCCATTGAACTTCATCAAAGTCTCGAAGCTTCGTTTGTGTTGCTGCCGAAAAGTCCTGGAAGAAGTAAATCCTCACTCCTTCCTGGAGCCAGGTGCCACCTCGCCGTTCCCTCTCCAGGACATTCTCTCAAGTTGTGGAAGTGAATGATTACAGGCCTGGGATGAAAACTATCCCTCCGCCTCAAAGACCGATGCACCCTTTCTAATTTGAAATGCCCAGGCTTCCCATCCAGCTTGAGAAAACGTGGCAGTCGGTCCTCGAAGAACCTAACGGGAGCCTTACCCTCCACACTAAATGGACAGAAAATAGCATAATTTATGGGCAGCATGGTAGCTCAGTGGTTAGCACAGTTGCTTCACAGCTCCAGGGTCCCAGGTTCGATTCCCGGCTGGGTCACTGTCTGTGCGGAGTCTGCACATTCTCCCCGTGTCTGCGTGGGTTTCCTCTGGGCTCTCCAGTTTCCTCCCACAGTCCAAAGATTTGCAGGTTAGGTGGATTAGCAGGATAAATTGCCCTTAGTGTCCAAATAAAAGGTTCGGTGGGGTTACTGGGTTACGGGGATGGGGTGGAGATTTGGGCTTGGTTGGGGTGCTGTTTCCAAGGTGCAAACGCGATGGGCCAAGTGGCCTCCTACACTGTAAATTCTATGATGACCATCTGATAGGCCGACGACTCGGATGTTCTTTCTCCGACCCTCAGTCCTCCAGGACCTCCGCCACGCCACTCGGCTGGTTTTCAAAGGATTCAATTCATTCCTCCGTCGAGGAGGCATCTTGCTGAATGTTCAGGATTCTCTCCTCCGGATCATCAGGCCTCTTCATGGCGTTTTGCAGCTGGTCCTCATGAGCTCACAGATATTGAGTCAGCACACTCAGCCTCTGGTCAGTAACACGGATAATGTCGGCAGTCATCATTTTCACCGCCTCCCAGAGCCCTGGAGAGCGCGGGGTCGAGAGACTTCCTGAGGGTCAGGCCGCCATGTTGAAAAGGCAGCTCCATTCCTGCTGAATCCACCTGCGCTGTTTTATCAAGGCATTTCTTCACTTTTCCCAGCATAATCCTACCAGACCGAACCCTGAAGTCTTCCAGGGACACGATAACAAATGTGAATTCAAGGATTAGGTAGATGAGTGCCGGGCGATCAGGATAAGTGTCAGATTATAGGTGAGTGGCACCAGAACCTGCGGAAAAGCAGCTACTCCCGCACCCGTATCACATGCCTGACACCTCCCCACCCCCAGATAGATTTCTGATTGATGAGGATGTCGAGCGTTATGGGGAACTGGCAGGTAAATGGACAGAAAGCTGAGATGAGAAGGGATTTCTTTACTCGACGATGTGGTGAAGATTTGGAATTCTCTACCCCCAAGGATTCTGGAGATTCAGTCATCAAGTATTTTCAAGACACAGATTGATAGGTTTCTGGATATTGTAGACGTCGAAGGATATGGGGGATAGTGTCGGAAAACGGTGCTGAGGTAGTTCGGCCAATGATCCCATTGAATGTTTCAGGTTCGATGGGCCGAATGGCCAACTGCAGCTCATATTTGTTATGATCTCCTGGACAGGAGATTTACAGCTTTCGGGGAATAAGAGAGAGGAAAAAATGTGACATAGAAACTAGAATTGTCTGTTCTGAGTTTCTATCCTGTACTGACGGTGATGAATTTTGGAAATTGTTTTTACAGGATATTAGACGAGGAGGAATTACAGACAGAAGTCTCAAACGTCACGTCTCGATCTGACAGTCACTTCTTTCCTTAGAGCCTGGATATCATCGGCCTTTGAATCTAGAAGGAGAAATGTTTCCCCGAACTGTCAGCTAAACGTTTCAACATTCAGTGTGATTGGAAAAGCACCGAGACCCACACAACACACCCGAGTGAGAGAGTTCCAGTGAACTGACAGTGGAAATATCAGTGTGACTGGAAAAGCACCGAGACCCACACAACACACACCCGAGTGGGGGTGTTCCAGTGAACTGACAGTGGAAACATCAGTGTGACTGGAAAAGCACCGAGACCCACACAACACACACCGAGTGAGAGTGTTCCAGTGAACTGACTGTGGAAAGAGCTTTAACTAGTTACACAGCCTTAAAAACATAACATTCACAGCTGGGAGACCATATTCGTGTTGTATCTGTGGACGAGGCTTCAACTGATTGTCCAGCCTGGAGCGACGTCAGGAGACCCAAAACATGGAGAAACCGTGGAAATGTGGGGACTGTGGGAAGGGATTCAGAGCCCCATCTCAGCTGGAGATTCATCGACGCAGTCACACTGGAGAGAGGCCATTCACCTGCTCAAAGTGTGGGAAGGGATTCATTCAGTTATCCACCTTGCAGACACACCAGCGACTTCACACTGGGGAGAAGCCATTCACCTGCTCTCAGTGTGGGAAAGGATTTAGTCAAGTTTCCAACCTGCAGTCACACCAGCGAGTTCACACTGGGGGGAGGCCCTTTACCTGCTCTCAGTGTGGGAAAGGATTTGCACATTTATCCACCCTGCGGAGACATCAGCGAGTTCACACTGGGGAGAGGCCATTCACCTGCTCTCAGTGTGGGAAGGGGTTCAATAATTCATCCACCCTGCAGAGACACCAGCGAATTCACACTGGGGAGAGGCCATTCACCTGCTCTCAGTGTGGGAAGGGATTCACTCAGTTATCTCACCTGCAGACACACCAGCGAGTTCACACTGGGGAATGGCCACTCACCTGCTCTCAGTGTGGGAAAGGATTTGCACATTTATCCATCCTGCAGACACACCAGCGAGTTCACACTGGGGAGAGGCCAGTCACCTGCTCTCAATGTGGGAAAGGATTTACTCAATTATCCAACCTGCGGAGACACCAGCGAGTTCACACTGCGGAGAGGCCGTCCACTTCTCAATGTGAGATGGGATTGCATGTTTCATTGGACTTGCTGTGACACCAACAATTTCACAATCGATTACAGGGGTTGGATTCTGCTGTTATTGTTTCTGCTCTACACCCAGGACTGCATTTTGTTCATTCTGACAGGTGGTCAGTGGGGATGGTCAGAGGGTTTCTTTCTGCTGGACTGGCCGGTCTCACCACTTTGCCTCCAGTGGGCTGATTCTCTTTGAGCCTTGTTGCTAATACCTGGCTTCAAATTGCACAAGGATCACAGAGTGAAAGGGTGTTTTGAAGTTTGAAGATATTTAGTTTCCATTTCTGTTTCAAACCCCCCAAAGCATGCCACGTTACCATGGAGATGGGCCCTGGTGGTTACATGGTTCTTTTGTTTAATTTATCTGGGTGTTCCTCACAGAAGGAAACTATCAGGTTATATGGGGCAAGTTGTCTGAGGTGGGCTGGGAAACTGATTGGTACAGGGAATACCTAATATTGAAGGAATTATTACATATTTGTCAGGGGGTCGGTTAGCTCAGTTGGCCGGACGACTGGTTGGTGATGCAGAGCAAGGCCAACAGTGAGGATTCAACTCCCATACTGGCTGAGTTTATTCATGAAGGCCCCGCCTTCCCAACCAGGCCCCTTGCCTGAGGTGTGCTGACCCTCGGGTTAAATCGCCTCCAGTCAGCTCTCTCTCTGTCAAAGGGGAGAGAAGCCGATGGTCCTCTGGGATTTTTGCAACTCTTATTTCACATATACACAACAAATATAGATTCCTTTCAGGAACAAAAATCCAACAGGAAAAGTGATGTAACCGTGGAGAACAACAAAAGTTAAAGATTCCATAAGATCCATTAGAATTCAGCAAAGGGGGACTGTAGCCACCTAAAATGGCTGATTCCCGATTAATTTGGCCAAAACCCGATATAAAATGGCTAACCGAAAAGGCTGATGGGAAAAGCAGCCAACAGGGCACAAACGGACAGCTGCAGACAGAATAGCGTATTCGGCTCTGGGGAAGTCGGCCCAGATCGATACCTGCGACCATTAGCAGCACATCAACACAGACATCTGCAGTTTAATCGGCTATCCCCGGGAACAATTGCAACATATTAGCAATTGAATACCGGGCCAGACCTCTCGGCGCCAGCAATGGCCGAGACAAAGACAGGTGAACGACCACCCCCCGATCAAGGAATCGGCCCATTATTGGAGCATATCGAACCCAGTGATTGGGAACAAGTCCAATCACTTGGGACTCCGGGTCAAGGTCCGCCCCGAGAGGCGGGAAGCCCCTGGGCCCTATAAAATGAGGGGTCAAGTTCAGATCGAACCTTCTTCTCCTGCTCGCAACCTTCGCATGAACCATCGATCAGAAACCGTAAGTTTGACTCCAGCGATCGCTACCCGATAGAGACTCCTGGCCATCGACCTGTATCAGCCTTTTGAATCCCGCAGGCCAGACCCAATTCGATGAACCATTCGTTTCCCTGACCTGGTGGGCCATTCCTAAAAGTTAAGTATTGGCCAGTAGTGGTAGGTAGTGATATAGAAAGTAGGATTATTGTGTAAGTATTTATTGCTGTACATAATAAATGACCGTTGATTTTAATCTTACTAAGCGGTGTGCTGTCTTATTAATCATAACTCGAGCTTGAGCCACGTGGCGGTATCAGAAAGATACCTGGCGACTCGTGAGCAAAGGTAACATAATCCGAGCTAATAAAACTAAGGCTAATAAGAGCAACAGGACCAAGAAGTTGATGAGAGCAAACTGGCAAGAAACATAAAAACTGACTGGAAAAGCTTCTCCAGGAATGTGAAAAGGAAAAGATTAACAAAGGCCAATATGGGTCCATTCCAGGCAGAGACAGGAGAGTTTGTAATGGGGAATGAAGAAATGGCACAGAAATTAAACAATGTGTGCCTGTCTTCACAGAGGAAGATACAGAAATTGTCCCCAAAACACCAGATAACCAAGGGACTGGCAGAGATTAGTATTGGGGAAAAAGTCGTATGGAGAAATTAATGCGGTTGAAAGTGAATAAATCCCCAAAAGCTGATGATCTACGTCCCAGAGTGTTGAACGAGGTGGCTGTAGAAATCTCTATTCCTAATTCTAAATTCTCCTGACTCTATCTGGAACGGACAAACCTTTGTCTGAGCCAAACGTTTCCTTTTTACGTAGCCACAGAAGCTTTAACAGTCCATTTTAATGTATTTTGCTAGTTCGCATTCTATTCTATTCTCCCTTTGTTTCTCAGTGTCTTGGTTGAAGAACTGAAGTAAATCCTCGGGAATGAATCATCACTTTGGACAGGTTCTGAGACAATTAAGTTTTGACTTCTAGGACAGAGTAACTATAATCGTGGAGTGTGATTATAGGTTATATAAAAGGGCAAAGTTCTATCTTATAGTTTACTGTGTAGGTTTCCAAGTTAAAGTAGCTTCTAGTTTGTTTGTTTGTTGTATTAAAACTCATAAAACTTGAAGTCCCGTCGTGTGATCCTTTAATTTGTTGACTGGGAATTTGAATTTTTTATAAGAAGTTGCTGAACTTTATGGGGGTCCAAATCCACAAGTTTTGTCTTCATATTTGAGCCTCAGGCACCTTTCTTTCTCTATTGCTCGTGTCAGTGACAGCCAGGTGATGGAACTGAGGGCTGAATTTAGCTGCGAATAACGGGACCTGTGCCGCATTGGGAAACTGCCATGGGCATCGCTAATAGAGACAGGAACGTGCTGGAGGACAGACTGGGAACTGCACCTCCAACCAATCAGGATTCAGGGGCGAGGGTCACAGGGGCTGATGGTGATGTGACCCCCAGGGTTCAGTGCCCACGTGTCCAAAGCGGGGAGTCATGGGAACAGGGTACAGAGGAGCCGAAGGGAAACCATTTGGGACCAGAACATTGTGAACATCCTGTTACTCTGGTTGTCTTTTGATCCTCAAGTAATTTTCTGTTAGTTTTTTTTAACCATGTCCTGTTTCGTCAATAATCTTTTAACAGGAAAATATTTGAATTTGTTGGACATTTACTGATTAAATCTGTTCACTTTCAGGAAAGTGGGTGAGAGGGTTTGACAGGCTCTTTAACAGAAAGTGAGTCCCTCTAAGGTAATTGGCAAAGGAGCCAGAGGGGTAGAGGAGATTTGAATTTTCTTTTGACACAGTGTTTGAAAATGGGGTTCAGGGAAACAATCGTGATTGACTAATTTATCAAGGTTCTCTGAGGAAGTAACAAGGGATGTCAATAAAGGGGAACGTGTAGATGTGCTTTGTCTGGATTTGCAGAAGGTATTTCCCAAGGTGCCACATCAAAGGTTATTACACAAAATAAGAGCTCATGGTGTGGGGTCAACATATCAGCATGGATAGAGGATTGGTTAGCTAACAGGAAGCAGCCAGTAGGTATAAATGGGTCATTTCTGGGTGGGTAAGATGTGACAAGTGGAATGTCACCAGGATCAGTGCTGGGCTCTCAGCCATTTACAATCTGTATGAATGTGTTGGATAACAGGAATGAATGCCTGGCGGCTCCATTTTCTGATGCCTCAAAGACAGGTAGGAAAGTAATTTGTGAAGTGGATTTAAGGACTCTGCAAAGGACTACAAACAGGTTAAATGAGTGGGTAAAAAAATGACAGATGGAGCATAACTTTGGAAAATATGAATTGTCCACTTTGGCAGAAAGTATTAAATAAAACAATATTATTTAAATGGAGAGAGATTTCAGAACTCTGAGTTACAGAGGGATCAGGGTGCCCGATCCCAAGTTAGTCTGCAGGTACAGCAAGTGATTAGGAAGGTCAATGGAATATTATTGTTTATTGCAAAGGAAATGGAATATAAAAGTAGGGATGTTTTACTGCAGTTGTACAAGGTCTTTAGTGAGACCATATTTCGAGCACGGTGTACAGTTTGGGTCTCCGTATTTCAGAAATGAGATAAGTGCATTAGAAGCAGTAGAGAGAAGGTTGACTCCCCGGATTCCTGGATTGAGGGGGTTATCCTCTGAGGAAAGGTTTGACAGGCTGGGCCTGTATCCATTGCAGTTTAGAAGAATGAGAGATGATGTTGGAGACGCTGAGTGGAATTGATAGAGAGAATGCTGAGAGGATGTTTCCCCTTGTGGCAGAGGCTAGAACGAGGGGATACCATTTACAAATAAGGGGTCTCCCATTTAAAATGCCGATCAGGATGATTGTTTTTCCCTTGATGGCTGTGAGTCTGTTAATCTTTCTTCCCCAGAGAGTGGTGGAGGCAGGGCCATTGAATCTGCTTTAAGGCTGAATTTGATCGATTCTTGATTGACAAGGGAGTGAAAGGGTGGAGGAAGGAAAGGAGTTGAGACCACAATCAGATTAGCCCTGATTTCATTGAATGGTGGAGCAGGATCAAGGGGCCGAATGGTCAACTCCTAATTTGTATTGACCCTTAACACCCCCACTTTTCCAAACTCTGAAATGATTCACAGTGATAGCCCTTATTGGTGGCAGTGGTTAGATTTTATTCAGTATAAATAAGAGCTGACACAGTCTAATGTCTGAGCAGTAGTATCAAAGTGCAGCAGCATTACCATTGCATTCTGGGTAGAAGCACCATCTCCATTGGTTGTTTTAAAGTCAGTTTCTCTCTGGAGTGTGTGTCAATGCCTTGATGATGTCACAATGTTGTCTCAATCCCTTGGACACATTCACCATGTCATCTCCTGCTGTGTCTCAAGTAGCTGTGCGTTTGGGACCCGGTCTTCAGTCCGTTTGAACATGAATTTACACTTGCTGTTTTTCACGTGTACCAAATCTGCACACTCACACCGGTATCCCCAAATCATGTCCCACATTCTTAACTCTCAGATGTGCTGATGAAAAGACCAAAGTGAGTGTCTGTCTTTGTTACCGTCCCCCTTTTATTGTCACAAGTAGGCTTACATTAACACTGCAATGAAGTTACTGTGAAAAAACCCCAGTCGCCACATTCCGGCGCCTGTTCGGGTACACAAGAGGGAGAATTCAGAATGTCCAAATTACCTAACAACGCGTCTTTCAGGACTTGTGGGAGGAAACCGGAACACCCGGAGGAAACCCACGCTGTCACGGGGAGAACGTGCAAACTCCGCGCAGACAGTGACCCAAGCCGGGAATCAAACCTGGGACCCTGGAGCTGTGAAGCAACAGAGCTAACCAGCGGTTTCTGAGGCACGTGGGACTGTGGGTAATCTGGCTGCCAATTCAGACCCGATTCTCAATTAATCTTTGAATCTGGAGAAGTGAGGATGACATTCGGCCGACAGCGATTGTAAAATAAGCATCATCAAGATCCATCTCCTACCTGCTCTTTCAGAGTGTCAGTGCAGACTTTATAATTCTGCTGTAGTAATACACTGTTGTTCGGCTATAAATAAAGTCAGTAGAGTGCCAGATGACCATCGGGTGCTCTCCGCTTTGAGGGGAAGAGCTGACTGGTGGTGATGTAACCTGAGCAACACCACAACTCAGGCGAGGGGCAAGGTTGAGAAGGCTGGCCTTCTGTACGAGAATTATAGATCATAGAACTTACTGTGCAGAAGGAGGCCATTCGGCCCATCGAGTCAACATGGCCCTTGGAAAGAGCATGCTCCCCAAGCCTACACCTCCACCCTATCCCTGTAACCCAGTAACCCCACCCAACCTTTTTGGGCACGAAGAGCAATTTAACATGGTCAATCCACTAACCTACTACACATCGTTGGACTGTGGGAGGAAACCGGAGGAAACCCACGCAGACACGAGGAGAACTTGCAGACTCCGCAGAGACAGTGACCCAAGCCGGGAATCGAACCTGGGACCCTGCAGCTGTGAAGCAACTGTGCTAACCACTGTGCTACCATCCACACTGTTGACCTTGCTCTGCATCATGAACCAGCTGTCCAGCCAACTAAGCTAAACCGGCCCAGCTAGCCATTCAGCTATGCTTTATACCTGAATGGGTATTGTCAGATATTTTTACCACTGTGAGCTTGGGTTGTGGATTTTAACTTCTTCACTCTACTCTGTTCATGTTGATCTTCTCAAGCAGGGCTGCTTGGTGAAGAGAACTTTGTGAGATACAGTGACAGTGATTATGGAATATGTTTGTTTCCAAGTGCACTGACACCTGATCTCTGACCAACTAAGTGAGTTTGTGACAATGTAACTCATAATCATAGCTACTGCAGGTGAGTCTCTGGCTACAACTGTATTGAGAAGAAAGAAATTGGAGAGGATCATTGCACCCAGCGTGACAGCAGTAGATTACAGGAGGATGGTTTGGTCAATGGTGTCAAAGGTGCAGACAGGCCAAAAAGAACAATAAAGAACTGCTTATCCTTGTCAAAGTCACATTGGAAAGTTACTTTGATAAAGAGTTGTTGCAATGCTGTGGCATAGGCAGGGATTTTACTGGGGAATTCAAAATATAGAATTCCTGGGCATGGATTTCAGAGATGACAAAACTTTGGAGAGGAAAGGTCGGTTAGAAATAGGGCAGTAGTAATCAGGAATTCTTTTTGAGGATGGGTTATAATGATGATTTAAAGTCAAGAGGGACAATAAATGAAGAGGGAGAGAGATCAAACCATCAACAGTATCAGCAAACATGGGGAAGTTGTGAGATCTGGGATTAGAACAGGAGGTGGGTCTCATGGTCATAATGAGACGTGAGATGGCATGCGGGGATATAGGAGAGATCTAGAGGGGTCAGATGTCTGTTAAGGGGGATCTTTAGAGGCAGTGTGGCACAGTGGGCCAGTGCTAGGGAAACAGCAGAGGAAGCTGACCGGATGCTCTCAAGGAGACAAGGGATGAGAGATACTGGCAAAAGGAGCACATTTGTGTCAGAGATTTTGTAAACACATTACATTGCATCTAACACAAGGATGATTTATTTGACATTTATCCTTAATATTAGTACCTTTAAGGGCGCTGGATGATTAATATTAGCCAAGAAATATTGTAAAGGGAAATTTACATTAGAGGTTATTCATTTAATCTCTTCATTTTATTATGTTTAAGTATTAGCTTATGCCTGCAATAATGTGGACTGCTGAGTCACTCGATACTAGCTTATGCTTGCAATAGTGTAACTGACAATCACAGCAATCTAATTCTGCAATGACCTGATAAGTACGGTTAGTGGCGAGTCATTCTCTAACTGACCTACTAACACATCTGCAATGTTCCGATTAATTGCTGAGTAATTCTGTAACTGACAAACTGACCGTTAACGATTGAGACACCTGTTATCCTTGTAATTGTGAACAAGGAGTTGCGAGCATTCGATAATGAATGGTTTCAGAGGAATGTGATTGGAAGCTAATTGTTATGTGATTGGAAGCTAATTGTTGCTAGGGGGGCCTAATGTAACCCCCCCCCCCCCAAGCTAATTAGGAACTAACCAAGTGTACGTGTATAAAAGAGGCTAATTGCCGTTGTACAATTGAGAAGGTGACCACGAGCACTGCAGAGTGCCTGGCTGTCTCCCAAAAGCTTTTGCCAATAAATTGACTTGACTCAACTCTTTGGTGTGAATAAGTTATTTACCACTTCAAATATGGTTCAGTACTGGATGCGAGGAGCAGCAAAATCCTAATCAAATTTGTTACTTGCGAACTCGCTGGTGACTCAGCAGGTTGGATAATTACACAAATCCTTCCCCTTATTCAGAGTGGATGGTAGACTCTCTTCCTAGTGCACATTCACTGGTGCGAGGGCATGGCAGATGAATGGATAAATCCATTTCCACACTCAGTTTAACATCCTTTCCCCAGTTCAAATCTGCTGGTGTGCAATGAGTTCAGATGGTTTTCTCAACCCGAATGGTCTCGTCAGTTTGAACGTGTTGATGAGACATTGGTTTCTGGGCACTTGAAAGGTCTTTCATCTTGATGAATTCGCTGGTGTCTCAGCAAGCTGGATAACTGAGTAAATCCTTTCCCAGAGCAGTTGAACGGCCTCTCCCCAGTGTGAACTCGCTGGTGTGTCTGCAGGTGGAAGGACCGTGTAAATCCCTTCCCACACTCAGAGCAGATAAATGGCTTCTTCCCAGTGTGAAGTTGTTGGTGTATCATTAGGCTGGAGGACCGAGTGAATCCCTCCCCTTGCTCAGAATAAGTGAACGGTCTCTCCCTAGTGTGAACTTGCTGGTGTTTCAGCAAGGTACATAACTGAGTGAATCCTTTCCCACACTTGGAGCAGATGAATGGCCTCCCCCCAGTGTGAACTTGCTTGTGCTTCAGAAGGCTAGACAACTGAGTGAATCCCTTCCCACACTCGGAGCAGGTGAACGGTCGCTCCCCAGTGTGAACCCGCTGGTGTTCCAGCAAGTTGGGTGAACGAGTGGATCCCTTCCCACAGTCAGGGCGGGCAAACGGTCTGTCTGCAGTGTGAGTTCGCTGGTGTACAGTGAGGTCAGATAATGTCTTGAACCCAGACCCACAGTGAGAGCATCTGAATGGTCTCGTCACTGTGAACGCGTTGATGGGACTTCAGTTCCCAGGAACATTTATAGCACCTCTCACACTCCAAGCATTTAAAAGGTCTTTCCCCATTGTGAAGCCGCCGGTGTGTCAGCAATGTGGATGAAGAAGTGAAGTGCTTCCCACACTCGGAGCAGTTAAACAGTCTTATCCCTGTGTGAACTCGCTGGTGTGTCAGCAGGTTTGAAGAGTTAATGAACCCTTTCCCACACTCTGGGCAGATGAATGGTTTGTCCCCAGTGTGACTGCGTTGATGAGTTTCCAATTCAGATGGGGTTCTGCATCCCGTCCCACAGTCCTCACATTTCCATGGTTTCTCCCTGGTGTGGCTGCACTTGTGTCTTGCCAGGCCAGATGATTGGCTGAAGCCTCGTCCACACACAGAACACGTGTACGGTTTCTCCCCACTGTGAACGGGGCTATTCTCTTTCATCTTCAAAATCCGATATTCACGTTACAGCAAGTTGAGAAATTCTGTGCGTACCTGATGTGAAGTTTTAATTTCCTGACTGAAAATCTGATCCTTCGAACACCCTGTGAAACTGATTGAAAACAGAAAATAGGGGGTGAGAGAGAACCCACAAAAACACAAAGGTAGGTTGTTGAATTAAGCTGAATGAATCTGGTCATCTGTGGGGCCGGCACTGGGAAAAAGTGACTATGAAAACTGCTGGATTGTCATAAAAACCAAACTGGTTCGTTTATGTTCTTCAGGGAAGGGAACCTGCCACCCGGTCTGGGCCAACACAGGGCACTGGTTTCTATGGGTGAAGGGAGGGAGGGGGGTGAGGGAGAGTCGAGGATGGTCATAAAATGTGGAATTTCCTCTGAACAACCTCTCCATATCACTTTCCTTAATAAGATGCTCCTTAAAACGTACCTCTTCAACCAAACCTTTGGCCATCTGCCCAAATATCTCCTTATGTGGCTCCGTGTTAAATATTGCTTTGTAACATCCCAGTGAAACACACTGGAATGATCCACTGCATGAAGCGTGCTGCGTAAATACACTTGTTATTGATTTGGACATGTATCAGAGTTGTGTATCCGGCTGTGGGCTTGCACAACATGTTTCTGAAGCCTCTCCACCCAGCCGCCAGATCCGTGACTCCCCACATCACTGATATTTCTCTCACCATGATGTGGAGATGCCGGCGTTGGACTGGGGTGAGCACAGTACCAAGTCTTACAACACCAGGTTAAAGTCCAACAGGTTTGTTTCGATGTCACTAGCTTTCGGAGCGCTGCTCCTTCCTCAGGTGAATCTCTCACCGTTTGTGGATCCCAGAGAAAGCCTCTCTCCGTCGCCATTACCCGCACTGCGCATGCTTCAGTCAAACCATGGCCCCACCCCTCATCAACTCCGATTGGTTGGAGGACCAGCCGTTCCCGCTTGGTCTTCCAGTCCCGTGCCCTCTCCCTATTGGTCCGTCAATCACTCCCCGGGCATTGTGATCTGGAGCATGCGCAGTGCGGCACATGTCGAGGGACAAGCTCTTGTTTGTCTCATTTTCAGATGGGAAGGGGCGGATAAGCGGAGGCAGCGTTAGGGGCAGTGGGTGGGAGGGGAGGCTTCACAAACACCCAGTGGAGGCCTCAACACCCCCAATAACAAACTAACGGCACCGCCTCAACACCCAACACAACGGCAGCTGCTTCTTTCTCCCGGTCCCGGGCCCCAGTGGACAAATGTGGCTTCAGGAAGGAAATGCAGCAATGGATTTGTTCAGGAGAAATTATCTTTAACTTACTTCATTGATCATGGAGCAGGAGGAGAGAATGGGGGCAATTTCTATCCTGCACTGCAGTCCATTTGTCCTCTGCTTCTGACAATCAAATTTGCATTTTTATTACCTATTGGTAATTCTTCAAACCTTGAAATGTTTACTTTGTGCGTCTCCGCGTGCATAAAATAATATATTGCTAGTTGCATGTGGGGAAGATGATTTTTGACCTTGAACCACTGAACTCTGTGTGGTGAAGGTGCTCCCACAATACTGTCAGGTGAGGAATTACAGGTCATTCACCCAGTGATGACGAAGAAACAGTGATTATTATTATATACGTCCAAATCAATGACATTAATTTCTATTTATAACACACTTTCGATGCAATGCAACGTTCCAGTGCATTTCAGAGAGATGTTGCATGGCAACATTTGACACTGAGCACAAAAGGAGATATTAGGGCAAGGGATCTAAACATTGGTCAACGAGGTAGGAGGTAAGGAGCATCGTAAAGGAAAAAGTAAATTAGATGGAAAGGTTTAAGGTGGAAATTCCATAGCAAGGGGCCCAGGCAACTGAAAGAACGGCCATCAATGGTGGAGTGATTATTATCAGGAATACTGAAGGGGCCGGAATTAGATGAACACATATTTTGGAGGATTGTGTGGGTGGTGGAGATTACAGAGATCGGGATGATCACAGGATGAAGGAAATCATGGCTGCGAATGTTGGAATTTACTTGTTTATTGACTGGAAGCCTTTGTAGGCCAGCAAGCACAGGGGTGATGAATAAACAGCACTTGGTGTGAGTCAACACACGAGCAGTGGAGTTATGGATAATCTCAAGATTACGGGGAGGTTACATTTGGGAGGATAGCAGGGATTGTGTTCGGAGAGTTAAATCCAGATGTGAGAAGGAATGAATGAGGTGTCAGCAGCAGATTAGCTGAGACAAGAGTGGAGTTAAGCGATGTGACTGTGGTGGAATTAAGCGCTCTTGGTTATGTGGATATGTGGTTGGAATCTCGTCTTGGGGTGAAATGTTCACACTGGGGAGAGGCTGTTCACCTGCTGCATGTGTGGGAAAGGATTCACTCAGTCAGACAGCCCGCTGACACACCGGCGATTTCACAATCGGGAGAGGCCGTTCACCTGCTCTGATTGTGGGAAGGGATTTGTTACCTCATCCACTCTGCTGAAACACCAGCGAATTCACAAATAACTATTGTGCTTGGATTTTGTTGTTAATCATATCCAGGACTGAACCATGCTCCAGCTTTGTTATACGTGTGAACATAGTTGGTCTCAGAAGGGGACGATTTGTGGTCAAGATTTCACATAACATTTCAGATCAGGATTGGATGGAGTTGCACAATTTTTCTTAACCTGAAGAGCAAAGAATTTATTTTTCAGAAATATTTTTATTGAAGACATTTTTCCAATATACAAAAATACAAAAGCCAAACCTCGGCAACAGGTAACAAAGCTAACAACCCACACACCCCACACCCCCACCCCAAGCCTGCCTTTTTTTCCCAACACCTCTGAACAAATCACCCCTAACTAACCCCCCCCCCCCCCCCCCCCCCCCACCGACAATTAATTCACTTTAAAGAAGATGATGCATGGCTTCCTCCTCAGGGTGAATCCGCCTTCCACTCCATGTAGGACAAACTTAACCTTTTCCACGTGCAGAAATCCTGCCATGTCACTCACCCATTCCCTCGTCTTTGGCTGTTCCTAGTCCCGCCAACTCCACAAAATTTGTCTCTGGGCTATCAGGGAGACAAAGGCCAAAGCATCTCTCCCCACCTGAACTCCCAGATCTTCCGATACTCTGAATATCGCCACCTCCGGACTTGGAGCCACTCTTGCTCCCAAAATTTCAGACATTTCATCCAAAAAACCCTCAACTTCAGGCACACCGAAAACATATGCACATGGTTCGTCGCCCCCACATCCTGCACACTCGGTACTCTAGATTTATAATGGGTACTCTAAATTTATAATCAAAAACTGTTTCCCTTAGGCAAGTGATACAACTCCTCAAGCTCCTCCAGGCCTGCAAACGTTTTTCCCAGAAGCAAGTACCTGAAGTACTCTATCCCCAACCTGCCACCACATGTGAAGCTCGGGTCCAGCGCTGCAAACCTATGGTTTTCACATATTGGCATCCACAGTGACATGCCTTTCAGTCCGAAGTGTTGCCTGCACTGGTTCCAAACCCTCAACGCTGATAACCCCACCGGTCTTGTGGAGTACGGACCAGCGAGAACAGCATGGATGCCAACAACAGTGCCCTCAAACAGCATCTTATCCAGTCCCCAGACTGACCCCTCCTCCCACACCCATTTCCTAGTAATTGGCCAGTAGTCATTCAACAGGCTCGACAAAGCCAACCCCCGCCCCCCCCCCCCCACGCCCACATCAAATCCCTTTCCAGAAACACCTTCCTCACCCGCAGAGCATTCCCCACCCACACATCATCCCATTCACCTTTCTCAGAAAGGACTTGGGAACAAAGATGTTGAGGTTCTGAAATTCGAATAGAAAGAAGCTTGGGCAGCAACATCATTTTCACTGTCTGGACACATCCTGTCAAAGATAGGGCAACACATACCACCTCTTGAAGTCCGCCTTCAACTTATCCAGCTGGACCCAACTCCACACCACCTATATCCCAAGATAGTGCAAACTCACCCCCACCAATTGGAACAGCAACACCCCGCCTCCTCTCCTGCCCCTGGCAATTATCGGGAACAAATTGCTTTTCCCCCATATTAAATTTTAATAATAATAATGATTATTAGTGTCACATGTAGGCTTACATTAACACTGCAATGAAGTTACTGTAAAAATCCCTTAGGCGCCTGTTTGAATACTCTATTTTTTTTAAAGGTACAGACTCGATGGGCTGAATGGCTTCCTTCTGAACTGTAGAGATTCTATTATTCTTTGAAGATAGAAATTTAGAACTGACAATTCTACTTGTCACTGAACATCCATCTCGCTCTGAAACTATAAATCTCTGTCCCGCACACACTCATCTTCTCTATTGATAATAGCGCCAGTTAATCCTCTTATACACCTGTTTCTTTTGCCAAATTCTCCTCCTCTCAAGGTGCTAATTTCGGGTTCAGTTGCAGTCACCTATTGTCATCGTCAATATGTCCGCCAGCTATCTAAATCTTTACATCTGAAGTCAACAAACGTTTCCGAAGGGAATCAAATCAAATCCAGTGACGACCCACTTGTACTTTGTGTCAGGCTGGGTCAGTGCGCCCCCAGAGCCGGTTTCGAAGCTGGGATTCCACCTGAATAATGGCTGCCGCATATCCCACAATCCTCCGCACCGGGGAAACCGCTCTATCCAACGGCCTGAAAAGCGCCTGTCCAAAGGAGAAGAGTTGCCACCCACCTTGACCTTTGTGCTGAGGCGCTGACCAATGGGATCACTTGGAGGACCGGAATTTTCTCTGGTCCTCCAGCCAATCAGAATGCGGAATTTGTCTTCTACGAGTTTGAGCCTCTCACAGACTGAACCCCGCCCCCCCCCCCGTGCCACATCTGTGAGTAAAACATTTTATTTTCTCCCCTTTCCATTTATTTTCTCATTCTGGGGGTTAAAATGCAGGAACTGAAGGGAAAGGAAGTGAATCCAGGGAGGGTGCAGACTCTGAGAAGGTTAGCCAAGGTCTCTCTCTCTCTTAAAGATATTGACATCCTTTTCTCCCTCAGCTTCACCCATCTATAAAAAGGATGGTCTCTTTCCTAATGTTCACAATTAAACGAATGGTTTCCCCAGGGCTGATTTTAAGGAGACAATAAGATAATCTAGGACAGAGATATGTCTGGTGTTATATGATACTTTTTTGATTTGATTTGATTAATTATTGTCTTGTATTAGTATACAGTGAAAAGTATTGTTTCTTGCATGCTGTACAACAATGCATACCGTACATAGGGAAGGAAGGAGAGACTGCAGAATATAATGTTACAGTTATAGCAAGGTGTAGAGAAAAGATCAACTTAATATGAGGAAGGTCCATTCAAAAGGCTGACGGCAGTAGGGAAGAAGCTGCTCTTGAGTCGGTTGGTACGTGACTTCAAACTTTGGTATCTTTTCCTGATGGAAGAAGGTGGAAGAGAGTATGTCCGGGGTGCGTGGGGTCCTTAATTATGCTGGCTGCCTGTCCGAGGCAGCGGGAATTGTGGAGAGTCGATGGATGGGAGGCTGGTTTGCGTGATGGATTGGGCTACATTCACGACCTTTTGTAATTTCCTGCGGGCTTGGGCAGAGCAGGATCCGTAACAAGCTGTGATACAACTAGAAAGAATGCTTTCTATGGTGCTTCTGTAGAAGTTGGTGAGTGTCGTAGGTGACACGCCAAATTTCCTTAGTCTTCTGAGAAAGTAGAGTCATTGATGGGCTTTCTTAACTAGAGTGTCGGCATGGGGGACCAGGACAGGTTGTTGGTGATCTGGACACCTAAAAACTTGAAGCTCTCGACCCTTTCTGCTTCGTTCCCATTGATGTAGACAGGGGCATGTTCTCCACTACGCTTCCTCAAGTCGATGACAATCTCCTTTGTTTTGTTGACATTGAGGGAGATATTATTGTCGTCGCACCAGTTCACCAGATTCTCTATCGCATTCCTGTACTCTGTCTCGTCATTGTTTGAAATCCGACCCACTATGGTGGTGTCATCAGCAAATTTGAAAATCCTGTCAAAGAAACCCTTCTCAGAAATGTTATTTACAGTTCAATAATAAAATACAACCATTATTATTTCTAGTCTTGTAACACAGTATTGTAGCCATGTTATATATTTCCAGTCATCGAGTAGGAGTGCAACTTGAGTCCATGTCAACTCTCTGTCGAGCAATCCAATCAATCCTATTCCTCTTCTATGTCCCTGTTCCTCTGCAAGATTATTTCCTTCAAGTGCCCACTCAATTTCAATTTCAAATCTTCGATTGCCCCTACTACCACCACACCCGTGGACAGCCAGTTCCAGATCATGCCGGCTCACTGCACATCTCACCATTTCTCTCACAAAGTAATGAGTGGTGTATATTACACACATTTGAATAGGATGCGATGAACATGGATTTGTCAATCAACATAAATTGGCACCTTTAGGAGAATTGGGAGGGTGTATGTTTGGCACAACAGAGTAAGAATGGAGGGAGCAAGTGACTAATTTTCTACAGAGACTAGAATTGTCAGTTCTGAATTTCTGAGCCGTACTGACAGTGCTAACTTTTGTAAACTCCTTTTACAGAATATCAGGAGAGGAGGAGGATTTCAAGTCACAAATCTCAAAACAAATGGCATGTGGAGCTCTGAGATTTGATTCATCAGAATAATGTTGACTTTTAAATCTACAGAGTTAAATATTTGTCTGTTCTGTATGCTTCAAAGATTTGAAACATCAGTATGACTGGAAAGGCAGCAAGATATACACACCCGAGTGAGTGTTCCAGTGCACTGACTGTGGAAACATCAGTGTGACTGTAAAGGCAGCAAGATATACACACCCGAGTGAGTGTTCCAGTGCACTGACTGTGGAAACATCAGTGTGACTGGAAAGGCAGCAAGATATACACACCCGAGTGAGTGTTCCAGTGCACTGACTGTGGAAACATCAGTGTGACTGGAAAGGCAGCAAGATATACACACCCGAGTGAGTGTTCCAGTGCACTGACTGTGAAAGAACTTTAATCAGTTACACAGCCTGAAAAAACATCGCCAGCTTCAGTGAGGTGAGAACATTCAGGTGCTTCGTGTGGACAAGGCTGAAACTGACTGTCAAATGAGTCACGTGGACACGCATCATGGATAAACTGTGGAAATGTGAGGACTGTGGTAAAGGATTCAATTTTCCATATCAACTGGAAAATCATCGACACAGTCACAATGGGGAGAGGTCTTTCACTTGTTTGGAGTGTAGGAAGGAAGACGCTCCTTTATCCTCCCTGCAGACACACAAGCGAGTTCACACTGGAGAGAGGCCATTCACCTGCTCTGAATGTGAGAAAGGATTCAGAAAATCATCCAACTTACTGATGCACCAGCGGGATCACACTAGGGAGAGGCGATTCCTCTGCTCTGAGTGTGGGAAGGGATTCACTCAGTTATCCCACCTGCAGTCACATCAGCGAACTCACACCGGGGAGAGGCCATTCACCTGTTCAGAGTGTGTGCGAGGATTCAGTGATTCATCCAACCTGCTGATGCACCAAAGGGTTCACAGTGGGGAGAGACCATTCCCCTGCTTAACATGTGGGACATAATTCAGTGTTTAATTTAGCCTGCTGTTGCACCAACGGGGTCACCTGGGGAGAGACCATTCATCTGCTCGACATGTGGGAAGGGATTTAATCGGTCATCCCATCTGCTGATGCACCAGCGAGTTCACACCGGGGAGCGGCCGTTCTCCTGCCCTGAGTGTGGGAAGGGATTTACTAATTCATCCCATCTTCTGACTCACCGAGTTCACACTGGAGAGAGACCATTCACCTGCTCCAAGTGTGAGAAAGGATTCACACAGCTATCCAACCTGCAGATACACCAGCGGGTTCACTCTGGGGAGAGGCCATTCATCTGCTCTGAGTGCGGGAAGGGATTCACTCAGTCATCCCACCTGCTGAGACACCAGCGTGTTCACAAGTGATCACAGGGATTGAATTCTGCTGTTTTTGCTGCTGTTAATCAGATCCAGGACTGAACCATGTTCATTCTGACAGTGGGTGAAGTGGGAGGTCGGAGGGTTTCTTTTTGCTGGACTGGCCGGTCTCACAACTCTGCTTTCAGTGGGCTGATGCTCTTTGAGCCTGGGAGAATACATTTCCATGGAAACGATCTACAGAAGCTGATGAAGTAGATGTATTTTATCCTGGATAGTAAATAGTGTTTCTCCTGCCAATACAGGTAGATCTAAAGTAAATACATTTCCTACATAAAGAGGTTTCTACTGAAATCCCTATTAGTATGTTGAACCCTTTCATAATCTTAAAGACTTCCATAAGGTCACCCTTCAGTCTTCTCCCTTCTAGAGAAAAGCAATCCGAGCCATAGGGCAGCATGGTAGCACAGTGGTTAGCACTGCTGCCTCACAGCGTCAGGGATCTGGATTCGAATTCCCAGCTTGGGTCACTGTCTGTGTGGAGTGTGCACGTTCTCCCCATGTCTGCTTGGGATTCCTCCGGGTGCTCCGGTTTCTTCCTACAGCCCAAAGATGGGAAGGTTAGGTGGATTGCTATGCTAAATTGCCCCTTAATGTCCAGGGTTGTGTAGGTTAGGTTATGGCATTACGGGGATAGGTAGGGATAGTCACTTGTAAATGGGCAGAATGCTCATTCGAAGGGTCGGTGCAGACTCAATGGGCCGAATGGCCTCTTTCTGCACTGTAAGGATTCTGTGAGGGTTAAATGCTGTCAGTTCTGGTATTGTTCTTGTGAATCTTTGTTGCTCTTTCTCCAGTGCCTCTGTTTCCTTTTTCTAAATAGAGGTCACTAATGTTGACAGTGCTCCCATTGTAGTCTAAGGCTGGTTCTAAAAAGGTGACCATTTC
This sequence comes from Scyliorhinus torazame, assembly GCF_047496885.1. Classification (NCBI taxonomy): domain Eukaryota; kingdom Metazoa; phylum Chordata; class Chondrichthyes; order Carcharhiniformes; family Scyliorhinidae; genus Scyliorhinus; species Scyliorhinus torazame. The sequence continues at coordinate 114,333,955 of NC_092711.1, forward strand.
CTCACTGCCTTTCAATTCTATCCCACATATGGTCTCCGCACTTTGTGAATGAGATGAAAATCTTAGAGAGGGTGCAGAGGAGATTTACGGAAAGGACTTCAGGTCAGAGGCTGTTCAGTTAGGTGGAGAGACTGGAGCAGCTCAAGATCCATTTAGATCATGGAGTCATTCGGGCAGCGAGGAGGCCATTCATCCCATCGACTCTGTGACAGGTCTCTGCAGACATAGCCAGTCAGTCCCCTTACCCTCTTCTATCCCTGTAGACCAGCAATTATTTCAGGTCCTCATCCAACTCCATTTGTAAATTGTTTTTTTTAAAAATATATATTTTATTGAAATTTTTCAAACAGAAATTTTCCGTTTTTACAACTTAATAAAGGAATATACATTAAACGTTATTTAAATAATATATTAAACTAACAACAAATGAAAAAAGAAAAAACAAAAATACGGGATAATACTCCCCCCTGCTGCTGCTGTCCTTTCTGTTTTTCCATTATCGTTCCGCGAGATTGTCAAGGAACGGTTGCCACCGCCTGGTGAACCCCATAGCCGATCCTCTTAACACATATTTTATTCGTTCCAGTCTTATGAACCCTGCCATGTCGTTTTTCCAGGCCTCCACGCCCGGGGGCTTCGCTTCTTTCCACATAAGTAGAATCCTTCGCCGGGCTACGAGGGACGCAAAGGCCAAGACGTCGGCCTCTTTCGCCTCCTGCACTCCCGGTTCTTCTGCAACCCCAAATATAGCTAACCCCCGGCCTGGTTTGACCTGGACCCCCACCACCTTTGAAATCACTCTTGCCACACCCTCCCAGAACTCATGCAGTGTCGGACACGACCAGAACATGTGTGTGTGGTTCGCCGAGCTTCCTGAGCACCTTCCACATCGATCCTCCACCCCGAAACACCTGCTCAGTCTTGCTCCCGTCATATGCGCTCTGTGTAGAACCTTAAATTGAATCAGGCTAAGCCTGGCACACGAGGACGAAGAATTTACCCTGCTTAGGGCATCTGCCCACAGCCCCTCCTCGATCTCTTCCCCCAGCTCCTCTTCCCATTTTCCCTTCAGCTCCTCTACCATCGCCTCCCCCTCATCTCTCATCTCCCTGTATATTTCGGACACTTTACCTTCTCCAACCCATGCCCCCAAAATCACTCTATCCTGGATCTCTTGCGTCGGGAGCTGCGGAAATTCCCTCACCTGTAGCCTCGTAAATGCCCTCACTTGCATGTATCAGAAAGCATTCCCTGGTGGCAACTTATATTTTTCTTCCAATGCTCCCAGACTTGCAAACGTCCCGTCTACAAACAGGTCCTTCAGCTTCCTAATTCCTGCTCGCTGCCAACATTGAAATCCCCCATCTATCCTCCCCGGGACGAACCTGTGGCTATTCCTTATCGGGGACCACACCGAGGCACCCATCACTCCCCTGTGTCATCTCCACTGCCCCCAGATCTTCAAGGTCGCCACCACCACTGGGTTTGTGGTGTACCTTTTCGGGGAGAACGGTAGCGGCGCCGTCACCAGCGCTTTTAGACTCGTTCCCTTACAGGACGCCATCTCCAGCTTTTTCCATGCCTCACCTTCTTCTTCCCTCATCCACTTACAGACCATCGACACATTGGCGGCCCAGTAGTAGTCACTCAGACTCAGCAGTGCCAATCCCCCTCTGTTCCTACTGCGCTGCAGGAACCCCCTCTTTACCCTCGGGGTCTTTCCCGCCCACACAAAGCCCATAATACTTCTGTCTATTTTTTTGAAAAAGGCCTTTGTAATCAGGATGGGGAGGCACTGAAACACAAAATGAAACCTCGGGAGGACCACCATTTTAACCGCCTGTACTCTGCCCGCCAATGACAGGCGCACCATATCCCACCTCTTAAAGTCCTCCTCCATCTGCTCTACCAGTCACGTCAGGTTAAGTTTATGTAGGGTTCCCCAGTTCCTGGCCACCTGAATCCCCAGGTATCGAAAGTTCCTTGCCACTCTCCTCAGCGGCAGAGCATCTATCCCCCTGCGCTGTTCCCCGGGGTGCATCACAAAAAGCTCACTCTTTCCCATATTTAATTTATATCCCGAGAACTCTCCAAACTCCCTGAGTATCTGCATTACCTCTGGCATCCCCTCTACCGGGTCCGCCACATATAGCAGTAAATCATCTGCATATAGTGCCACTCGATGTTCCTCTCCCCTCTAAGCACCCCACTCCACCTCTTAGAGTCCCTCAGCGCTATGGCCAATGGTTCAATTGCCAACGCGAACAGTAACGGGGACAGGGGGCACCCTTGTCTTGTACCCCTATGTAATCGAAAGTATCCCGATCTTTGCCTGTTTGTAACGACGCTTGCCACCGGGGCCCCGTACAAGAGTCTAACCCATCTAATGAATCCCTCCCCGAACCCAAATCTCTTCAGCACCTCCCACAGATAGTCCCACTCCACCCTATCGAATGCCTTCTCTGCATCCATCGCCACCACTATCTCTGCCTCCCCCTCCGGAGGGGGCATCATCATCACCCCCAGCAGCCTTCGTACATTGGCATTCAATTGTCTCCCCTTTACAAACCCTGTCTGGTCGTCATGTACCACCCCTGGGACACACTCCTCTATCCTTGTCGCCATCACTTTGGCCAGCAGCTTGGCGTCTACATTTAGGAGGGAGATGGGCCTGTATGACCCGCACTGCAGCGGGTCTTTGTCTCGTTTCAGAATTAGCGATATCGTCGCCTCCGACATTGTCGGGGGTAATATCCCCCTTTCAGTTCAGTTAGGTGGAGAGACTGGAGCAGCTCAAGATCCATTTAGATCATGGAGTCATTCGGGCAGCGAGGAGGCCATAACCTCATTAAAGGTTCTCGCCAAGAGCGGGGCCAGCAGGTCCATATACTTCCTATAAAATTCCACCGGGAACCCGTCTGGTCCTGGGGCCTTCCCTGCTTGCATGGTCCCTATTCCTTTGATCACCTCATCCACCTCACTCTGCGCCCCCAGACCTGCCACCTCCTGCCCCTCCACCCTCGGGAACTCTAGCTGATCCAAAAAGTGTATCATTCCTTCTTTCCCCTCCGGGGGTTGCGACTTGTACAGCCTCTCATAAAATGTCTTGAACACCTCGTTCACTTTCCCTACTCTCTGCTCTATCTTTCCCATTTCGTCCCTAACTCCTCCGATCTCTCTCGCCGCCCCCCTCTTCTGAAGCTGTTGGGCCAGCAGCCGGCTCGCCTTTTCCCCATATTCATACTGTATCCCCTGTGCCTTCCTCCACTGTATCTCTGCCTTTCCCGTGGTCAGCAGGTCAAACTCCGTCTGTAATCTTCGTCTTTCCCTGTATAGCCCTTCGTCTGGGGCCTCCGCATACTTCTTATCCACCCTCAAAATTTCCCCCACTAATCTCTCTCTTTCTTTACCCTCTTGTTTCCCCTTGTGGGCTCTGATGGAAATCAGCTCTCCTCTAACCACAGCCTTCAGCGCTTCCCATACTACCCCCACCTGGACCTCCCCATCGTCATTGACCTTCAGGTATCTTTCGATACATCCCCTCACCCTTCCGCATACCCCCTCGTCCGCCAGTAGTCCCATATCTAATCGCCAGAGTGGGCGCTGCTCCCTTTCCTCTCCTAGTTCCAGATCCACCCAATGCAGGGCGTGATCTGACACGGCTATAGCCGAGTACTCCGTTCCTGCCACCTTCGGGATCAGTGCCCTACCCAAAACAAAAAAGTCTATCCAGGAGTATACCTTATGGACGTGGGAGAAAAAGGAAAACTCTTTACCCATCGGTCTGGCGAATCTCCACGGATCTACTCCCCCCATTTGTTCCATAAATCCCTTAAGCACCTTGGCCGCTGCCGGCCTTCTCCTGGTCCTGGATCTGGACCGGTCCAGCCCTGGGTCCAGCACTGTGTTGAAGTCCCCCCCCATTAACAAGTTTCCCACTTCCAGGTCCGGGATACGTCCCAGCATTCGCTTCATGAATCCCGCATCATCCCAGTTCGGGGCATATACGTTCACCAGCACAACCGCCTCACCCTGCAATCTGCCACTCACCATCACATATCTGCCCCCACTATCCCCCACTATGGTCTTAGCTTCGAACGATACACGTATCCCCACCAGTATTGCCACCCCTCTGTTTTTCGCGTCCAACCCTGAGTGGAATACCTGTCCCACCCATCCTTTCCTTAATCTAACCTGATCCTCCAACTTCAGGTGCATCTCCTGGAGCATAACTACGTCCGCCTTCAGTCTCTTTAAATGCGCAAACACCCTTGCCCTCTTAATTGGCCCATTTAAACCTCTCACATTCCACGTGATCAGCCGAATTGGGGGGCCATTTACCCCCCCCCCCCTCGACTAGCCATCCTCTTTTTTAAGCCATCTCCTCACCCAGGTCTCACGCACCCGTCTGTCCCCCAGACGGCGCCCTCCCATCCCGACCACCCTGTCTCGTATCAGCTCCCCCTTACCCTCAGCAGCAGCAACCCAGTTGATCCTCCTCCCCCCCCCCCTCCCCGCTAGATCCCCCTCTAGCTTGATTACTCCCCCCATATTGCTTCCGGATGTCAGCTAACTCTGGCTGACCTCAGCTTCCCCCGTTCATTCTTTGACCTCCCTGCGTGTGAGGCTCCCTTCCTTCCTGCGCCCCTTTTCCCGCTATAATTTCCATAGCGTGGGAAAATACCCGCGCTTTCCTCTCGGCCCCGCCCCTAATGGCGCAGTTCCCTCATTCCCCTTCTCTGTCCCCTTTTCCACCGGCGCCCACATTTCTTCGTGTCCCCCCCATCGGGGGGAGAAAAATTCCCCGTCCAACATTATTATACAGTAGCCCTCCCCTCTCCCCACTTTACATTTCTGTGCCACCACCTCGCTACCTCCCTCCAGACATCAATTTCTCAAGTCAAGTCCAATTTCTCATCCTGAATAAATGTCCATGCCTCCTCCGCCGTCTCGAAGTAGTGGTGTTTGCCCTGATGCGTGACCCATAGTCTCGCCAGCTGCAGCATCCCAAATTTGACTTTCTTCCTATGGAGCACCGCCTTGGCCCGATTGAAACTCGCTCTCCTTGATACACGCATGTCACCGCGTTCTCCCATTTGCTACTCCGTGTCTTCTTAGCCCAGTTCAGGACCATCTCTCTGTCCCTGTAGCGATGGAACTTCACCACCATTGCTCTTGGTGTTTCCCCTGCCTTTGGTCTTCTCACGAGGACCCGGAATGCTCCCTTCACTTCCAGGGGGCCCGTTGGGGCCTCAGCTCCCATTAGAGTATGGAGCATCGTACTCACATCCGCCCCAGCATCAGCTCCCTCTGTTCCTTCGGGGAGACCTAAAATCCGTAAGTTCTTAATCCTCGAGCCGTTCTCCAGGGCTTCCAGCCTTTCTATGCACCTCTTATGTAGTGCCTCGTGCGTCTCCATTTTTACCACCAGGCCCTGTATCTCATCTTCGTTCTCGGCTGCCTTTGCCTTCACTCCACAGAGCTCCATCGCCTGGACCTTTTGTGTTTCCTTTAGTCCCTCAATTGCCAGTAACATCGGCGCCAGCACCTCTTTCTTGAGCTCCTCCACACATCGTCGGAGGAACTCCTGCTGTTCCGGGCCCCATACCATCTGGGCTCCCTCGGCCGCCATCTTGCTTCTCCCTTCTCTTCTCTGCCGCTGCTCCAAAGGATCCTCCGTAATCTGGCCACTACTGCCGCTCCTTTCCATCCACCCACGGGGGCACTCCTTCCTTCATCACCTCACAGTGGGTTTGGCCGAAAAAAGTTCCCGTTGGGGCTCCCGATAAGAGCCCAAAAGTCCGTTAAAACGGGAGGTGCCGAAACGTGCGGCTTAGCGGTGCATCGCCGCAACCGGAAGTCCTCGTAAATTGTTTATTGTGCTGCTTCCACCGCTCTCACAGGCAGTTAGTTCTAGCTCAATACCACTCACTGTGTGAAATATTCTCCTTCACATCCCCCTGCATCTCTTGCTAAAATCTTCAATCTGGATCCCTTAAACCATTAACTAATGGGAACACCTTTTCTTTGTCAAGCTAATTTAAATCCATTGTAATCTTTTACTTCTATCAATTTTCCCCTCAATCTCCTTTGCTCCAACCTGAATAACTGCAGTTTCTCCACCCTAACCTTCTGGATAAAATTCCTCCTCCCTGGAACCATTCTGGTAAATCTCCTCTACATCCTCTCAAGGACCCTCACATCCTTCCTAAAGTGTGGTGACCAGAAAGGGACTCACTTTTCTGTTGGAGCCTCACCAGAGCTTTATAAACTATCAGAATAATCTCCCTGCTTTTGTTCCCAATATCCCTGTTTCTAAACCCAAGATCCCATATGCTCCAAATGCGAATCTGGAAGCTTTTTACTTGAACATGAAAAACCTGAAAATAGTTAAAGAAGATTTTGACCAATGAAGGAACAAGTTGGTGGAACAGAACTAAGACATTTTGAACTTTCTGTCTCAAGGAGAGAATTCAGAAAGTTTGAGTCTGAGAAATGAACTAAAAAATGATGATCCACCTACAACTGAGCAAGAAGAAACGAGTTTAACTGTGGAAATGACTGAAATCTTCTCTGTGGATTGGAACAATGGAGAAACGACAACGCGGAAGAAAATAAAGTTCAAAAGGTGAACTATGAACTGTTCTAAAAACTGAACTTGTAAATGACATCTGAGCAGCAGTGAGGACTCTCCTCTCGCAGAAAGAACTTTGGAGAATAATTATTGTAAGAAGAAAACTTTCAGAAAACACAGCAGCAGTAAAATTCCTTCTTCAGTGGACTGTGTTTCCTGGACATGGAATTCACCTGTTATCAATATGGTCTTGTGACCTGAGATGGACATTGGAGGGATTCTTGTGCGTTTTGCATTTTAGAAGATAGGAAAACATGGGACTTAGGAACAGGATTAGGCCATTTGGCCCTTCGAGCCTGCTCCGCCATTTGTTAAGATCACAGCTGTGAGTTAGGCTATTTTGTGTGTGTTTAGAATAGGCGGGAACAAGGGGAGATGGAGGGATGTGTTCCGCACTGAACTATGTGTATATTTGTAATTGAATTGTTTATTGTTATAAAATCATAAATCCTTAATAAAATGTTTTTAAAAAATAAATAAATGAATAAAAAGATCACAGTTGTGGTTAAGATATACAACACGTTAGGGCAGCATGGTGGCGAAGTGGATAGCACTGGGACTACGGCGCTGAGTACCCGGGTTCGAATCCTGGCCATGGGTCACTGTCCGTGTTGAATTTGCACATTCTCCCCATGTCTCTGTGGGTTTCACCCCCACAACCCAAAAGATGTGCAGGTTAGGTGGATTGGCCACACTAAATTGCCCCTTAATTGGAAAAAAAATTACAATTGGGTACTCAAAATTTTTTTTTAAAAAAAGATATACAACATGTTGCAAGTTATAATATTCTAATTGGGATATTACAAGGGTGATACATTTACATTTCTTCCATGGGAAGGTGTTGTGAATATCTATTGTTTTTAATATAAGATAAAAGGAAAACCTGGGCTAAGAATCTGACAAATTCCCTCAGAGAATTCACATTCACAAGACATGGCCCATATTGACCTAAGAAGTCAAAGGTCGAAGAGTAAGAACTGTAAAATGGCAGCTGGGCTCTTTTACCTGGAGACATTGGGTTTGATAATTATTGTCCTGTCTTTGTTAGAGTGGTGAATTCTTCAGGCAGACCTCAGGGTTAAACATTTAGTTTTGAATCTAAGTAATAAATTTAAATATCAATTAGACATCCAAACTGGTGTCTTACCAGAGGCATAAGTGATTCTGGCTGGAGCCTTCGTTGGAATTCTGGGTGTTTCTCACAGAAAGCAGACAGTCTACAGTTAAAGGGCGGCACGGTAGCACAGTGGTTAACACTGTTGCTTCAAAGTGCCAGAGTACCCGGTTCGATTCCTGCTTGGGTCACTGTCTGTGCGGAGTCTGCACGTTCTCCCTGTGTCTGCGTGGGTTTCCTCCGGGTGCTCCGGTTTCCTCCCACAAGTCCCGAAAGACGTGCTGTTAGGTAATTTGGACATTCTGAATTTTCCCTTTGTGTACCCGAGCAGGTGCCGGAATGTGGCGACTAGGGGATTTTCACGTAACTTCATTGCAGTGTTAATGTAAGCCTACTTGTGACAATAAAGATTATTAATTATTGATTTTTAAGTTAACAATGTCAATTTATATTTATATAGTGCCTTTGACAGACTCTACATCAGCCAGCTTTTTAAAATTTATTATTCATCTGCCTTTGACAGACTCTACATCAGCCAGATATTTAAAATTTATTATTCATAGGATGTGGGGTTGCTGACAAGGCCATCATTTGTTGACCATCTCTAATTTTTCTTGTACTGAATAACTTACTTGACCATTTCAGAGGGCAATTAAGAGTCAGCCACATTGCTCTGTGTCTGGAGTCGCATGTAGACTAGACCGAGTATCTACACCACAGGGGCTCCAGCAGTTAAAGCAGCCACCGTTTCAAGGAATGAGGGATGGGCGGGCAGCACGGTGGCGCAGTGGGTTAGTCCTGTAATCTCATGGCGCCGAGGTCCCAGGTTCGATCCCGGCTCTGGGTCACTGTCCGTGTGGACTTTGCACATTCGCCCCGTGTTTGCGTGAGTTTCGCCTCCACAACCCAAAGATGTGCAGGTTAGGTGGATTGGCCACGCTAAATTTCCCCTTAATTGGAAAAAATGAATTGGGTACACTAAATTTATTTAAAAATAATTAGGGATGAGCAACAAATGTTGGGCTAACCAGAGAAACCCATATCCCATTAAATAATATAAAAGAACAGTGGTGGTGGTTGAACAAGACTCGGTATAAGTGCACGGGCAGCAGAGTTTGGGAAGATCTCTGGTTTATTGGGGGTTGAATGTGGGAGGCTGGCCGGGAGCACATTAAAATTGCGAAGTCTCGGGTTAACAAATGAATGGATGAGAGTTTCCGAGTAGATGAACTGGAGCAGGGGCAAGGTTGTGTGATGTCACTGAAGTGGGAACAGAAGGTCTTTGTGATATTTGATCAGAGGCTCGGGTGAAATATGATATAAGAACATAAGAACTAGGAGCAGGAGGAGGCCATCTGGCCCCTCGAGCCTGCTCCACCATTCAATGAGATCATGGCTGATCTTTTGTGGACTCAGCTCCATATGTCGAACCTCAGAGAGTTATCGGGGAAAGAGATGGAGTGGATGATTAGGGAGTGGAGTTTGTCGAAGGGATTGAGGACAATGGCTTCAGTCTTCCCAATATTTAAACAGAAGAAATTTCTGTTTATCCAACATTGAAAATCATACAAATCAGGACAACGTGTGAGTTGAAGAACCTGGAGGTGATGGTGTTCACATACACTTGCTACCCTGGTCCTTCCAGGTGATAGAGGTTTCAGACATTCTGTCAACCTCTGGTTTAGTTTTAGAAATAGATATTCCCTCTTTCGCCCCTCACTCTCACTTTTTCTCTCCCCATAGAGGCCTGGGGACATGTGGATCCAGGCTGGGTGGCAGGTTCCCTTCCCTGAGTGAACCAGTTGGGGTTTTTTGACAATCTAGCAGTTTTCATGGTCCCTTTTCCCAGAGCCGGCCCCACAAATGACCAGATTCATTCAGCTCAATTTCACAACCTGCCTTTGTGTTTTTGAGGGTTCTTTCAAACCCCATTTTTATTTTCAAATCAATTTCATAGGATATGTGAGGAATCACAGGAAACTCCAACATCTCATCAGGATCTGACAGAGAAGGAATATGTTAATTTAACCAACCTACTGCAACACTCTGATGAGAGATCCTTTGAATGTCTGGACTGCAGGAAATGCTAAAAAAAACCAAGGGAACTAATGATAGAGAAAAGTGTTCACACTGGTGAGCGACCATTCAGAGGCTCTCACTGTGGAACTGGGTTCAGGCAATCATCTCAACTCACTGTACACTGGAGAGAGACCAAATGCAGGTACATGGAGTTGGGCCACAGATCAGCCATGATCTCATTGAATGGCGGGAAAGGCTCGAGGAGCTGAATGGCCCATTCCTGTTCATATGTTCCAGTCTGCAAGTAAATGAAGTATTTTAAACATGACCTTGGTGAAGAACTTTCCAAAGATGTTAAGGAGTTGTCCGGTTGTTGTAATCTCCTCTGTCAATGGTGTTCTTGCATATTGTGATGATTTTTGCATCACATGTGGAATGGTTCCTGTCTCCCAACAGAGGAGGCCATGAAACTACCGAGGAGGAGGTCATGAAGATGCGACAGCCGATGGGACTTTCTGTGTGTGAGCAACTCAGCTGGAATTCTATCCTTGCGGATGCCTCTCTGCTTGATCAGTAATCAAATGGCATTTTCGAGCTCAAATGTTGAGGTTTCCCAACCAATCCAACCATGTCAGGAAGCAGCAGGACAGTCAAGAGACCGGGAGATGTCCGTCTCACAGGAGGACAGCACACAGTTGTGTTCAACCCAATGGGATATCGGATTACTCCTGTTAGTGAGAACATCACCATCTGCCAATTTCAGGGGGTCAACTTCCCCATAATACACAGCACAGATTTCCGTTCTCACACACAGTTTGGATTTCTTGACGTAGACAGTGTTTTTCTTTTAAATTCATTCATGGAATGTGAGCATTGCTGGCTGGGCCAGCATTTATTGCCCACCCAAATTTCCCATAAACTCCGAGAGTCAACCACATTGCTGTACAACTGGAGTCACATGTAGACAAGTCCAGAGAAGGATGGTAGATTTCCTTTCCCTGGACATCTGGACAGTATCTACCTGCCTTTAAAAACAACTGTTTTGGCTACTTTCAGGTGATGCAGTGTTCTCGGTGTTGGGTTTATGTTGTACATCAGGTCGGCTTTGCTTTTTGCTTCAATGACAGATATCATCTCTGCTGAGTGGGTCTCAAACCAGTCTGTGTTGTGGGGTCCACCTTTACCAAATGTTGCTGCTGCTGTGTCAGAAATGATTCAACTCAGTGACTTCCAAGTTTCATCAATACCAATGCTGATGTGCCTGTAAAATATTTCTCTATTTTGTATCTTGTTACTTGATAGGTGAACTTAATAATGGATGTGCCACTGTGAAAAAGGTGCAAGTCAGCAAGGATTGAGCAGCACTTTCTAATCGCAGACACTGAATTGCATCAAATATCAATTTTGAATTGAAGTAAAAGTTAAAAGTTCTCCCCAGTTCCCGTTGACAGTTCTTGAATTAAAGATAAAAAATCACAAATGGTGATTGTATAGTGGGACACTGCAGCCCTAAACGTCAGTGACGTCTCCAGAATATTAAACTCCAGCCAGTTAATCATAGAATTTACAGTACAGAAGGAGACCATTTGGCCCATCGAATCTGAACCGGCTCTTGGAAAGAGCACCTGACCCAAGGTCAACACCTCCACCCTATCCCCATAACCCAGTAACCCCACCCAACACTAAGGGCAATTTTGGACACTAAGGGCAATTTATCATGGCCAATCCACCTAACCTGCACATCTTTGGACTGTGCGAGGAAACCGGAGCACCCGGAGGAAACCCACGCACACACGGGGAGGATGTGCAGACTCCGCACAGACAGTGACCCAAGACGGAATCGAACCTGGGACCCTGGAGCTGTGAAGCAATTGTGCTATCCACAATGCTACCGTGCTGCCCCTAAAACCCCAGCCAGCTGTACGGTTTGTTGATATCAATAGAAACAAAGCAAATATTGTCCGACTATCAGTCCAGCATGTGATTAACAGTAGCAATAACAGGAGAATCAAACCCCTGTGGTCACTTATGAACTCGCTTGTGTCAGCAGGTGGGATGACTGAGTAAATCCCTTCCCACACTCAGAACAGGTGAACGGCCTCTCCCCAGTGTGAACTCGCTGGTGTGCTTTGAGGTCAGATGACTGCCTGAACCTCTTTCCACAAGACGTGCAATTGAATGGTCTCTCCTCTGTGTGAACCCGGTGGTGTCTCAGAAGGTGGGATGACCGAGTGAATCCCTTCCCACACTCAAAGCAGCTGAACAACCTTTCCCCAGTGTGAATTTGCAGGTGTTCATTGAGCTCAGATGAATGCCTAAACCTCTTGCCACAGGAAGCGCAGCTGAATGCCTTCCCCTCAGTGTGAATTCTCTGGTGTGTGCAAAGCCCCGATGACTGAGTGAATCCCTTGCCACATACGGAGCAAGTGTACGGCCTCTCCCCAGTGTGTATCTGCTGATGTCTCAGCAAGGTGGAAACACATTTAAACTTTGTTCCACAGAGAGTACAGCTGAATGGCCTCTCCTCTGAGTGGATTTGCTGGTGGAACATGAGTTTGGTTGACTGAGGAAATCCCTTACCGCACACCGAGCAGGTGAACGGCCTCTCCCCGGTGTGAGTGCGTCGATGAATTTCCAGCTGGGATGGATAATTAAATCCCTTCCCACATTCCCCACATTTCAAACTCTTCTCCATAGCGCTGGTGTCCATGCGTCACTCCAGGTTGGATGATCAGTTGGAGCCTCCTTCACACACACAACACATGTATGGTTTCTCCCTGCTATGAATGGCGTGATGTTTATTCAGGCTGTGTAACTGGTTACAGTCTTTGCACAGTCAGTTGACTGGAACACTCTCATTCAGGTTTGTGTTATGTGTGTCTCGGGACTTTTCCAGTCACACGGATCTTTGAAATCGTTTCCCTCAGAGAGAACAGACAAACATTTCTCTTTCCACATTGAAAGGTTAATGATGTTGAGTTTCTGATGAATTGAGTGACTTTCAGATCCTGATATGATGTTTGCTTTGATTGTCCTGTCTGTAAATCCTCCCCTTCTCACTCGCTGGAAAAGGAGTTCAGAAAACGTTTCACTGGGAAATATAGGGTGGAAATTCTGAAGAGGCCTTCCGCTTCCAGCACCCGTACTGCGCATGCTTCAGTCATAAGCCCACCTCCTCATTCACTGCGATTGGTTGGAGGATTTAGCCACTCCCGCTCGGAGGTCCTGTCACGCCCACCTTCCTCTATTGGTCCGGTGCTGCCGTCAATCATTCCCCGGGCATTGTGAGGTGGGAGGTCAGTGTAGGGGGGCGGTCCAGAGCCGAATGTGGAACAAAGAACATTCTTCACTCATACCAGCTTCTCTCCACAAAACCTCAAAGAGACCAAGACCCTCCGAGCATGCGCGGCCCATCTTTACAACCCGCCGGAGATAGAGCGGTTTCTGGGGCGCCTGGGGTTGTGGGTAATAATGCCGCCATTAGAGATCTAATTTCTAATAATTCTTTGTCTGAATCTGGAGAAGTAAGGATGAGATTCTGCTCACATAGGGATTGAAAAATAAATAAAATCATAGGGATTAAAAATAAATAAAATCATAGGGATTGAAAAATAAATAAAATCAATGTGTTTCGCTTACCACCACATATGGGGATAACATATTTGCATGTATAGAAGATTGACAGGCTAACAGGAAGCAGAAAGTTGGCACAAATGGGACTTTTTCAGGTTGGCAAGATCTAACTAGTGGTGAGCCACAGGAATCAGTGCTGGGGCCTCAACATTTTACAATTCATATAAATGACTTGGATAAAGGTTTGGAAGGGATGATTGCCAAAGGCTGAGTGATAACAAGTATAAAGGGTCCGGTTGCGGCTATGCAGAGCTAAGTCGCACATTCGGCAGTCCCCACAAAAAACGGACTTTTGGGCTCTTTTCAGGGCCCCCAATGGCATTTTTTCGACGTTACCCGGTGTGGGAATGAGATTACAATAGTTCCCCAACAGTATATGGCTTTTACCAGGAGCGGGGTGACTAAAAAAGTGGTGGTGGACCCGAAGAAGGTGCGAGGGAAGAAGAACAAAATGGCGGCGGGTGGGGCCCAGGCAGCATGGATGCAGTGGATGCAGGAGCAACAGGAGATTATCCAGCGCTGCTTCAGGGAGATTAAAGCAGACCTGCTTGAGCCGATAAAGGCTTCTATCGATAAGCTGCTGGAGACCCAGACGGCACAGGGGGTGGCGATCCGCGAGGCCCGACAAAAGATCTCTGACAACGGGGGTTGTTAAGAAGGCATACGGTGTGTTAGCTTTTATTGGTAGAGGGATTGAATTTCGGAGCCATGAGGTCATGTTGCAGCTGTACAAAACTCTGGTGCGGCCGCATTTGGAGTATTGCGTGCAATTCTGGTCGCCGCATTATAGCAAGGATGTGGAAGCATTGGAAAGGGTGCAGAGGAGATTTACCAGAATGTTGCCTGGTATGGAGGGAAGATCTTATGAGGAAAGGCTGAGGGACTTGAGGCTGTTTTCCTTAGAGAGAAGAAGGTTAAGAGGTGCCTTAATTGAGGCATACAAGATGATCAGAGGATTGGATAGGGTGGACAGTGAGAGCCTTTTTCCTCGGATGGTGATGTCTAGCACGAGGGGACATGGATTTAAATTGAGGGGAGATAGATATAAGAGAGATGTCAGAGGTAGGTTCTTTACTCAGAGAGTAGTAAGGGCGTAGAATGCCCTGCCTGCAACAGTAGTGGACTCGCCAACATGAAGGGCATTCAAATGGTCATTGGATAGACATATGGATGATAAGGGATTAGTGCAAATGGGCTTTAGAGTGGTTTCACAGGTCGGCGGAACATCGAGGGCCGAAGGGCCTGTACTGCGCTTTAATGTTCTATGTTATAACGAGGATGAGATCTGAGGCCTGGCGGTAAAGGTGGAGGCGCACGAGGCGCTCCACAAGAAATGGCAGGAACGGTTCGAGGAGATGGAGAATCGGTCGAGGCAGTAGAACGTGTGAATTCTGGGCTTTCCGGAGGGGCTGGAGGGGCCGGACCTAGGGGCCTATGTGGTCACCATGTTGAACTCATTGATGGCAGTGGGGTCCTTCCAGGGGCCCCTCGAGCTAGAAGGGGCCCATAGAGTGCTGGCGAGGAGGCCCAAGGCTAACGAGCCTCCGTGGGCGGTGCTGGTGCAGTTTCATCAGTTCGCTGATCAGGAGTGTGTGCTCAGGTGGGCCAAGAAGGAGAGGAGCAGCAGGTGGGAGAACGTGGAGGTTCGAATATACCAGGACTGGAGTGCGGAGGTGGCGAAGAAGAGGGCTGGGTACAATCGAGCGAAGGTGGTGCTGCACAGGAAGGGGGTGAAGTTTGGCATGTTGCAGCCAGCGCAACTGTGGGTTACCTACAAAGACCGACACCATTATTTTGAGTCTCCGGGGGAGGTGTGGGCCTTTGTTCAGGCTGAGATGTTGGACACAAATTGAGGGTCGGGATGGGCATTTGGGCATTGCGGTTGATGTGTTACATTTTGAGGGGGGGTCCTTTGCTCTTGTTTCTTTTTGGTTTGGTGAGGGTGGTTAGGGCGGGTTGGGCACTGTTTTGGGTGGGTCTGTCGGGGGGGCTCTTGGAGGGGGGTAAGCAAATGGAATAGGGGTGGATGGCCGGCAGGAGGGACGGGGCCCCACGGGGGAGGGGGAGGCCCGAGTCGGGGGTGAGGGGACTGGGCCTGTAAAAGGAGCTGCGTCAGAGGTGGCGGGGCCTGGTAGGTGGAAAGCGTGGGCTTTTTCCCGTGCTGATAACTGGAAGGGGCGGTGCCGGGGTGTGGAAGCGAGGGTTCTTTCCCACACTTGGGATGGAACGGGGAGGTGGAGAGCCTGCGGATGGGGAATGGAGGAGAAGGGTGCGTCACACAATGGGAGGAGTTGAAGGAGAGGCGGGAGTAGCCGGGGTCAACAGGAGTCAGCTGACTTGCAGAAGTGCAATGGGGGGAATAAAGCAGCTAGGAGGGGTCCTAGCAGGGGGATGGGGGGGTGGGGAATCGAGTTGCTGCTGCTATGGTCAAGGGGGAGCTGGAGCGAGTAGGGGGAGTCAGGACGGGGGTCTGCCGCCGTGGGGAACTGGCCGGGCGTGGGGTGTGGGCACGTGGCTGGCCGAGGAGGGGTTATGGCTTGTCGGCGGGGGAGTGGGGCGGGTAGCCCCTGATCCGGCTGATAACCTGGAATGTAAGGGGACTGAATGGGCCGGTCAAGCAGGCCCGGGTGTTCGCGCACCTGAAGGGGCTGAAGGCGGATGTGGTCATGCTCCAGGAGACACACCTGAAGGTGGCAGACCAGGTAAGATTGAGGAAAGGGTGGGTTGGTCAGGTGTTTCATTCGGGGCTCGATGCCAAAAATCGAGGGGTGGCGATCTTGGTGGGAAAGAAGGTGTCGTTCGAGACATCGAGCATTGTGGTAGACAATGGCGATAGATATGTAATGGTAAGTGGTAAGCTGCAGGGAGAGAGGGTGGTGCTTGTCAATGTGTATGCCCCGAACTGGGACGATGCGGGTTTTATGCGGCGCATGTTGGGTCGGATCCCGGACTTGGAAGTGGGGGGCCTGATAATGGGAGGAGACTTTAACACGGTGTTGAATCCGGCACTGGATCGCTCCAGGTCTAGGACGGCTAGGAAGCCAGTAGCGGCTCAGGTGCTGAGGAGGTTTATGGACCAGATGGGAGGGGGGGACCCTTGGAGATTTGCACGGCTGGGGCCGAGGGAATTTTCATTCTTCTCGCATATTCATAAGGCTTATTCCCGGATCGACTTTTTTATTATGAGCAGGGCGCTGATAGTGAGAGTAGAGGATACCGAGTACTCGGCGATAGCCATTTTGGATCATGCCCCACATTGGGTGGACTTAGAGCTGGGGGAGGAGAGGGACCAGCGCCCGCTGTGGCGCTTGGAGGTGGGGCTGTTAGCGGACGAGGAGGTGAGTGAGCGGGTCCGAGTAAGCATTGAGAGATACCTGGAGGCCAACGATAACGGGGAGGTCCGAGTGGGGATGGTATGGGAGGCGCTGAAGGCGATGGTTAGGGGAGAGCTGATCTCCATTAGGGCCCACAAGAAGAGGATGGAGCAGAGGGAGAGGAGGGGGCTGGAGGGGGAGATGGTGAGGGTGGACAGGAGGTGTGCGGAGGTGCCTGAGGAAGGACTGTTGAGGAAGAGGCACAGCCTCCAGGCCGAATTCGACCTGGTGACCACCAGGAAGGTAGAGGTGCAGTGGATGAAGGCGCAGGGGTGATTTATGAGTATGGGGAAAAGGCAAGCCGGATGCTGGTCCATCAGCTTCGGAAGCGGGACGCAGCTAGGGAGATCGGGGGAGTGAAGGACAGGGGAGGGAGTGTGGTGTGGAGTGGGATGGGCATCAATGGGGTCTTCAGGGACTTTTATGAGGAATTGTATCGGTCCGGGCCCCCACTGGAGGAGGGAGCGATGGGCCGCTTTCTGGACCAATTGAGGTTTCCGAAGGTGGAGGAGGGACTGGTGGTGGGATTGGTGGCCCCGCTTGGGCTGGAGGAGCTGACCAAAGGGATAGGTGGGGAACGCATCAGGGCCGGACGGTTTCCTGGTCGAATTCTACAAAAAATATATGGACCTGTTGGGCCCGTTGCTAGTTAGGACCTTCAATGAGGCAAGGGAGAGGGGGACGTTGCCCCCGACGATGTCCCGGGCACTGATCTCCTTGATCCTGAAACGGGACAAGGATCCCCTGCAGTGTGAGTCCTACAGGCCAATTTCGTTGCTAAATGTAGATGCCAAGGTGTTCGCGAATGTCTTAACCACGAGGATTGAGGATTGTGTGCCGCAGGTCATCCACGAAGACCAGACGGGGTTTGTGAAGGGGAGGCAGTTGAAAGCGAATGTGCGGAGGCTTCTGAACGTTATCATGATGCCGGCGAGGGAGGGGGAGGCAGAGATATGGTGGTGATGGACGCTGAGAAGGCCTTCGATAGGGTAGAGTGGAGGTACTTGTGGGAGGTGCTGAAGAGGTTTGGGTTTGGGGAGGAGTTTGTCAGGTGGGTTAGGCTGTTGTACGAGGTCCCGATGGCGAGTGTGGACACGAACAAGAGGAGGTCTGAGTACTTTCGGTTGCACCGAGGGACGAGGCAGGGGTGTCCCCTGTCCCCCCTGCTCTTCGCACTGGCGATTGAACCCCTGGCTATGGCACTGAGGGAGTCGAGGAACTGGAGGGGGTTGGTGCGGGGTGGGGAGGAGCATAGGGTGTCACTCTATGCGGACGACTTGCTGCTATATGTGGCGGACCCGGTGGGGGGAATGCCGGAAGTAATGAGGATCCTCGGGGAGTTTGGGGATTTCTCGGGGTACAAGCTCAACATGGGGAAGAGCGAGCTGTTCGTGGTTCACCCAGGGGACCAGGAGAGGGGGATTGGCGAGCTCCCACTAAAAAGGGCGGAGAGGAGCTTCAGGTATTTGGGTGTCCAGGTGGCCAGGAGCTGGGGGACCCTGCATAGGCTTAATTTCACAAGGCTGGTGGAGTAAATGGAGGAGGAGTTCAAGAGATGGGACGCGTTGCCGCTGTCCTTGGCGGGTATGGTGCAGTCAGTCAAAATGACGGTGCTCCCAAGGTTTTTCTTCCTGTTCCAGTGCCTCCCCGTGTTAATCTCGAAGGCCTTTTTTAGGTGGGTCAACAGGAGCATATTGGGGTTTGTGTGGGCCCGAGGGACTCCGAAGGTGAGAAGGGTGTTCCGGGAGCGGAGCAGAGATGGGGGGGGGCTGGCGCTGCCCAACCTCTGTGGGTACTACTGGGCCGCCAATGCGACAATGGTGCGCAAGTGGGTGATGGAGGGGGAGGGGGCTGCATGGAAGAGGCTGGAGACGGCGTCCTGTGTGGGTATGAGTCTGGGGGCACTGGCAACGGCGCCGCTGCCGCTCCCTCCAAGGAGGTATACCTCGAGCCCGGTAGTGGGGGCTGCCATCAAAATCTGGGGGCAGTGGAGGCGGCACAGGGGGGAAGTTGGGGCCTCGGTGTGGACCCCAATACGGGGGAACCACCGGTTTGTCCCAGGGGGAACAGATGGAGAGTTTTCGGGGTGGCACAGGGCAGGGATACGAAGGTTGGGAGACCTGTTTGTGGACAGGAAGTTCGCGGGCCTGGGTGAGCTGGAGGAGAAATACGGACTCCCCCCGGGGAACACCTTCAGGTACTTACAGGTAAGGGCGTTTGTCAGGCAGCAGGTGGTGGAATTCCCGCGACTGCTGCCACGCACAGTACAGGACAGGGTGCTCTCGGGGGGGGGGGGGGGGGGAGTGGGGAAGATCTCGGAAACTTACCAGGTGATGCAGGAGGAGGAGGAGGCCTCGGTGGTGGAGTTGAAAGGTAAGTGGGAGGAGGAGTTGGGAGAGGAGATCGAAGAGGGGATGTGGGCAGATGCCCTAGGGTGGGTGAATTCTTCCTCTTCGTGCGCGAGGCTCAGCCTCATACAGTTTAAGGTGCTGCACAGGGCAGACATGACCGGGACAAGGATGAGCCGTTTTTTTGGGGGTGAGGACAGGTGTGTTAGGTGCTCGGGGAGCCCAGCGAATCACACGCATATGTTCTGGGCATGCCCAGCGCTGGAGGAATTTTGGAAGGGTGTAGCGAGAACGGTGTCGAGGTTTTCCAGGGTCAAGCCGGGCTCGGGGCTCGCAATATTTCGGGTAGCAGAGGAGCCGGTAGTGCAGGAGGCAAAAGAGGCCGGTATTCTGGCCTTTGCGTCCCTGGTAGCCTGGCGGAGGATTCTTCTTCAGTGGAAGGATGCGAGGCCCCCAAGCGTGGAATCCTGGATCAGCGATATGGCGAGGTTTATTAAAAAGGAGAGAGTGAAATTCGCCTTGCGATGGTCGGTACAAGGGTTCTTCAGGCGGTGGCAACCGTTCTTAGACTTTCTGGCAGAATGGTAGACAATGGTCAGTAGCAGCAGCAACCTGGGTGGGGGGTTCTATTTTATTTTTGTTTATTTACACTGGGGGATCTGAGGGGGTGTATATATTTGCTATGTTTGCTTTATGTTAATTCGGGGTGTTAATTTATTATTTATGTACAGGGGGAGGGTGGCACGGGGGTTGTTTTACTGTGTTTTGCATTTAACCCTGTTGGGTTCCTTTTTCATTTTGTTGTTGATATTCTGTGAAAACCTTAATAAAAATTATTTAAAATTTAAAAAAACAAGTACAAAGGAAAGTAAGTTGTGAAGAGGCTATAAGGAGGTTACAAAAATGTATAGATAGGTTAAGTGACTGGACAAAGATCTGTTAAACGGAGTTTAATGTGGGAAAATGTGAAATTGTCCATTTTGGCTGGAAGAATGAAAAGTCTTATAATTTAAATGGTGAGAGATTGCAGCGCTCTGATGTGCAAAAGGACCTGGGTTTACCAGACTAATTCCTGCGATGGCAAGACAGACGTATGAGAAGAGATAGAGTCATTTAGGATTGTATTCACTGGAGTTCAGAAGAATGAGGGGTTATCTCATAGAAACCTATAAAATCCTAAAAGAACTGGACCAGAACCAGGGATCACAGTCTGAGGATACGGGGAAGACCATTCAGGACAGAGATGAGGAGAAATGTCTTCACCCAGAGAGTGGTGAACCTGTGGAATTCATTACCCCCACAGGAAGTAGTTGAGTCCAAAACATTGTATAGTTTCAAGAAGCAGTTAGATATACCACTTAGGGTAAAGGGTATCAAAGGATATGGGGGAAAGCGGGATTAGGCTATTGGGTTGGATGATCAGCCATGATCATAATGAATGGCGGAGCGGGCTTAAAGGGCCTCCTCCTGCTCCTATTTTTTTCTATGTTTCTATGTCATAGAACATACAGTGCAGAAGGAGGCGATTCGGCTCATCGATTCTGCACCAACCCACTTAATCCCTCACTTCCACCCTATTCCCGTAACCCAATAACCCCTCCTAACTTTTTTGGTCATTAAGGGCAATTTATCATGGCCAATCCACCTAACCTGCACATCTTTGGACTGTGGGAGGAAACTGGAGCACCCGGAGGAAACCCATGCAGACACGCGGAGAACATGCAGACTCCGCACAGACCGTGACCCAGCGGGGAATCAAACCCAATTCAATTTGGGGAGTCGAATTGCCGCTGTGAAGTCACAGTGCTATCCACTTGTGCTACCATGCTGTCCCAGTGTGTGTATCACAAAATGCTAGTGTACAAGGACTGTGCCGTGGAAAGAGATGTGAGAGAATGGTGGTCGAGATTTACAAGGACATTGGGGTTCAGAGTTGATCGTATTGGGGAGGGGGTAACGATGACAGGTTTGAAGGTAAGAGGGACAATGCTGGAAGAGAGGGAGACTGTTGACAATGTCAGCATGGGGGAAGTTGAATGATATGTAGTTCAGCTTCCGGTTGCGGCTATGCTGAGCTAAGTCGCACGTTCGGCAGCTCCCGTCAGAAACGGACCTTTGGACTCTTTTGAGGGGCCCCAGCGGCATTTGTTCGACGGTCCCCAGTGTGGGAAGGTGACAGTATGATTTCCCCGGCACTGTATGGATTGGACCAGGAGTGAAGCGGTGAAAAAAGTGATTTTGGTGCAGCGAAAAGTGCGAGGGAGGAGAAGCAAGATGGTGGTGGGTCGAGACCAGGCAGCGTGGGCGCAGTGGTCGCAAGGGCAGCAGGAGTTCCTCAAACGCTGCTTTGCGGACATGAAGGCAGAGCTCCTGGAGCCGATGAAGGCGTCGATCGACAAGCTGGTCGAGACCCAGAAGGCCCAAGGGGCGGCGATCTAGGATGTGCGACAAAAGGCCTCGGAGAACGAGGAGGAGATCTTGGGCCTGGCGGTGAAGGTGGAGGCGCACGAGGCGCTGCACAAGAAGTGGCAAGAAATGTTTGAGGAAATGGAGAATCGGTCGAGGAGGAAGAACCTTCGGATTCTGGGTCTCCCGGAGGGAGTGGAGGGGTCGGATGTTGGAGCATACGTGGCCACGATGCTCAATTCGCTGATAGGCGCGGGAGCTTTCCCAAGGCCCCTGGAGCTGGATGGGGCCCACCGAGTCCTGGCGAGGAGGCCCAAGGCCAACGAGCCGCCGTGTGTGGTAATGGTGCGGTTCCACCGCTTTGTGGACAGGGAGTGTGTCCTGAGATGGGCTAAAATGGAGCGGAGCAGCAGGTG
The DNA here is from genome assembly GCF_047496885.1 of Scyliorhinus torazame. Classification (NCBI taxonomy): domain Eukaryota; kingdom Metazoa; phylum Chordata; class Chondrichthyes; order Carcharhiniformes; family Scyliorhinidae; genus Scyliorhinus; species Scyliorhinus torazame. The sequence continues at coordinate 114,355,899 of NC_092711.1, forward strand.
GGAGAACACAGAGATCCGGATATATCAGGACTGGAGCGCGGAGGTGGCCAAGAAGAAGGCTGGGTACAACCGGGCTAAGGCGGTTCTGCATCGGAAGGGGGTGAAATTCAGGATGCTGCAGCCGACGCGAATGTGGGTCACGTTTAAGGACCGACACCATTACTTTGAGATGCCGGAAAAGGGGTGGAGCTTTATCCAGGCCGGAAAGGTGAACACGGACTGAGGATTTGTTGGGAGGGGGTGTCGAGGGGGGTTACTGTGTTTTGGGGGATGTTCTGTTCTGTTTTCTTTGGTGCTGGGTCGGGTTGGGTGAAATGGTTCGAAGTGGGGGTTGTGTGAGAGTGTGGGTGTCAGTTGTTGGAAGGACGCAGCCCCGACGGGGGGAGGGGAATTGGAGACCCGAGGTGGGGGAGCTGAGATAAGGCCGCAAAAGGGAGCTGCGCCAGAGAGGGCGGGGTCAGCTTGGTGGAAAGCGCAGGCTTTTTTCCACGCTAGGGATGGATGGGGGCGGGGCCGGGGGAAGGGCGGTGTTGGAGAGGAGCGCGCGCTGATTGCCAGGAGGGGGAGGAGAGATTCTCACAGTGGGGGGTCGATGGAGTGGCAGGAGAGGCCAGGGTCAGCAGGAATCAGCTGACCTATGGGAGTGCCATGGGGGGAGCAATACAGCTAGGGGGGGACCTAGCTGGGGGGTGGTTGGGGGGGGGGGGGGGAAACTGGGTTGCTGCTGCATTGGCCAATGGGGAGCTGGTGTTCGGAGAGTCGGGGCGGGGGTCCGCAGCCTGGGGGAATGGAGGGTGCGGGAGGCGCGGGCATGTGGCTGGCCTAGAAAGGGAGATGGCTAGTCGGCGGTGGGGGTTGGTGGCGGGAAGCCCCCTGATCCGGCTGATAACTTGGAATGTGAGAGGCCTGAACGGGCCGGTCAAGAGGGCCCGTGTGTTCGCGCACCTGAAGGGACTGAAGGCAGATGTGGTTATGCTTCAGGAGACGCATTTGAAGGTGGCAGATCAGGTTAGGCTGAGAAAGGGTGGGTAGGGCAGGTTTTCCACTCGGGGTTGGAAGCGAATAATAGAGGGGTGGCGATCTTGGTGGGGAAGCAGGTGTCGTTTGAGGCGCTGAGCATCGTGGCAGATAATGGAGGTCGGTACGTGATGGTGAGTGGTAAGTTGCAGGGGGTGTGGGTGGTATTAGTGAACGTATATGTCCCGAATTGGGACGATGCCGGATTCATGTTGGGTCGGATTCCGGACCTGGAGACAGGGAGCCTGATAATGGGGGGGGGAATTTAACATGGTGTTGGACCCAGCATTGGACCGCTCCAGTCCAGGACGGGTAAGAGGCCGGCGGCAGCCAAGGTGTTGAGGGGGTTTATGACCAGATGGGGGGAGTGGACCCATGGAGATTTGCCAGGCCGGGGGACAGGGAATTTTCCTTTTTTTCCCACGTCCATAAAGTCTATTCCCGGATAGATTTCTTCATTATGAGTAGGGCACTAATCCCGAGAGTGGAGGGCACGGAATATTCGGCCATAGCTATTTCAGATCTGCCCCGCATTGGGTGGAGCTGGAGGAGGAGAGGGACCAGCGTCCGCTGTGGCAACTTGATGTGGGACTGTTGGCGGATGAGGTGTGTGGGCGGATCCGGGGGGGTGTTGAAAGATACTTAGAGGCTAACGACAATGGGGAGCTGCAGGTGGGGGTAGTCTGGGAGGCATTGAAGGCTGTGGTCAGGGGAGAGCTAATCTCCACTAAGGCCCATAAGGAGAGGAAGGAGAGGGAGAGATTGGTGGGGGAGATATTAAGGGTGGATAGGAGGTATGCAGAGGTCCCCGAGGAGGGATTACTCAAGGAGTGACGGAGCCTCCAACTGAATTCGACTTGTTGACTACCAGGAAGGCAGAGGTGCAGTGGAGGAAAGCGTAAGGGGCGGTGTACGAATATGGGGAGAAGGCGAGCCGGATGCTGGCACATCAGCTTCAGAAGGGGGAGGCAGCGAAGGAGATTAGTGGAGTTAGGGATAGAGGGGGGAACACGGTGGGAATAAATGGGGTATTCAGGGACTTTTATGAGGAGCTGTATAGGTCTGAGCCCCCGACGGGGAGGGGGGGATGTGCCGATTTTTGGATCGGCTGAGGTTCCCGAGGGTGGAGGAGGAGGTGGTTGGGCTGGGGCACTGATTGGGCTGGAGGAGCTGGTTAAGGGGTTGGGGAGCATGCAGGTACAGATGGCTCCAGGGCCGGATGGGTTCCCGGTGGAATTCTACCGGAATTATATGGACCTGTTGGGCCCACTACTATTCAGGACTTTCAATGAGGCGTGGAAGGGTTCCTGCCCCCGACAATGTCCAGGGCTCTGATCTCGCTGATCCTGAAGCGGGACAAGGACAGTGTGGGTCGTACAGGCCGATCTCGCTCCTTAACGCCGACGCAATGCTGCTGGCGAAGGTTCTGGCTACTAGAATTGAGGACAGTGTCCCGGGGGTGATTCATGAGGACCAGACGGGATTTGTGAAGGGTAGGCAGCTGAACACTCATGTGCGGAGGCTCCTCAATGTAATTATGATGCCTTCAGTGGAGGGGGGAGTGGAGGTAGTGGCGGCTATGGACGTGGAGAAGGCCTTCGATCGGGTGGAGTGGGAGTATCTTTGGGAAGTGCTATGCAGGTTTGGGTTTGGGGAGGGGTTCATCAGTTGGGTTAGGCTACTTTATGAAGCCCCGGTGGCGAGTGTGGCTACGAATCGGCGGAGGTCGGAATACTTTCGGCTGTACCGGGGGGTGAGGCAGGGGTGTCCCCTATCCCCCTTGTTGTTTGCACTGGCAATTGAGCCATTGGCCATGGCACTGAGGGAGTCCAGGAACTGGAGGGGACTGGTTCAGGGGGAGAGGAACACTGGGTGTCGCTGTAAGCCGATGACCTGTTATTGTATGTGGCGGACCCAGTGGATGGGATGCCAGAGGTTATACAGATCATCAGGGAGTTTGGGGACTTTTCTGGGTATAAGCTTAACATGGGGAAGAATGAGCTCTTTGTGATACACCCAGGGGACCAGGGAAGGGGGATAGACAAGCTTCCGCTGAGGGGGGCGGAAAGAAGCTTCCGGTACCTGGGGATCCAGGTGTTTAGGAGTTGGGGGGCTCTGCACAAGCTCAATTTGACACGGCTGGTGGAGCAGATGGAGGAGGAGTTTAAAAGGTGGGATATGTTGCCACTGTCGTTGGTGGGTAGGTGCAGTCGGTGAAATGATGGTCCTTCCGAGGTTCCTCTTTATGTTCCAGTGCCTTCCCATCCTGATCCCCAAGGCCTTTTTCAAACGGGTCAGCAGGAGCATCATGGGATTCACATGGGCGAATAAGACACCGAGGGTAAAAAGGGTGTTTCTGGAGCATAGAGGGACAGAGGAGGGCTAGCGTTGCCCAATCTATGTGGGTACTACTGGGCTGCCAATGTGGCGATGATCCGTAAGTGGGTAATGGAAGGGGAGGGAGCGGCGTGGAAGAGGTTGGAGATGGCGTCCTGTGTGGGCACGAGTCTGAGAGCGCTGGTGATGGCGCAGCTGCCGTTCCCGCCGACAAGGTACACCACGAGCCCGGTGGCGGTGGCAACTCTGAAAATTTGGGGTCAGTGGAGGCGCCACAGGGGTGAGGTAGAGGCCTCGGTTTGGTCCCCAATCCGAGAGAACCATTGGTTCGTCCCGGGAAGAATGGATGGGGGGTTTCTGAGCTGGCATCGGGCAGGAATGAAAAGGATGGGGGACCTGTTGATTGATGGGACATTTGCGAGTCTTGGGGCCCTAGAGGAGAAATTTGGGCTGCCCCCGGGAAGTGCCTTTAGGTACATGCAGGTGAGGGCGTTTGTGAGACGGCAGGTGAGGGAATTTCCGCCGCTTCCAGCGTGTAAGATTCAGGACAGGGTGATCTTGGGGGTGTGGGTTGGAGAAGGCAAGGTCTCAGCGATCTACCAGGAGATGCAGTAAGAGGAGGAGGCCTCGGTGGAGGAGCTAAAAGGCAAGTGGGAGGAGGAGCTTGGGGAGGAGATAGATGAGGGACTGTGGGCTGATGCCCTGGGTACGGTTAATTCTTCCTCTTGCGCCAGGCTTAGCCTGGTACAATTTAAGGTTCTGCACAGAGCGCATATGACAGGGGCGAGGTTGAGTAGGTTTTTTGGAGTGGAGGACAGGTGTGTGAGGTGCTCGGGGAGCCCAGCAAATCACGCCCTTATGTTTTGGTGCTGGAGGGGTTTTGGAGGGGCTTTGCGAGGACTATGTCCAAGGTGGTGAATACCCGGGTCAGGCTGAGCTGGGTGTTAGCAATATTTGGGGTATCGGATGACCCGGGAGTGCAGGAGGCGAAAGAGGACGGTATTCTGGCCTTTGCGTCCCTGGTAGCCCGGCGGAGGATTCTGCTACAGTGGAAGGATGCAAAGCCCCCAGGCGTAGAAACTTGGATCAGCGACATGGCATGGTTCATTAGATTGGAGAGGGTAAAGTTTGCCTTGCGAGGGTCTGTGCAAGGGTTCTTCAGGCAGTGGCAACCGTTCCTAGACTTTCTGGTGGAACGTTAGGCAGAGATCAGCAGCAGCAGCAGCAATCCAGGGGGAAATTGGGGCGAGGGGGGGGTCCGGGTATGTGTTTATTATTGTTTCATGGGGGGGGGGGGGTTGTACAGTGGGGGAATTTGCGGTGTACGTGGAGTGTACGATGTTGATCTGTGTGTTTCCTGCTTTTCTTTTTTCTGTAAGGGTGGGGGTTTGTTGAAAATTTGTTAAAATTGAATAAAAATATTAATTAAAGAAAAATGGTATGTAGTTCAGTGAGAATATAGTCCATGGAGCAGGAGGTGAGTCTCATGGGCAAAATGAGCAGCGAGAGGACATGGGGGAGATGGGAAAGAAAGACAGAAATATACGGGTTTCAGAGCTCATAAAAAGGGATCCTGAGAGGCAGCTTGAGCTGGTGGGTTAGTGGGAGGGATGGAAGCAACTGAGGCAGCTGATCAGATTGTCTCAATCTCAGTGACAAAGAAGCTCCATGAGCTCCTCGTACTTGTTGAGGATGGAGGAGACGGGGGAGAGCAAGAAAACTTCAGAAGAAATGAACTTAAATTAGAGACATTAAAAATTTAACACAAAACTGATTTATTCAACTTTTATCCAGAATATTAACTATAACTGGGCTGGAGTTCATTACCATCAGCAAAAACAGACCCCAGTTCAGTCTTGGATGCGATCAACAGCGAAGTCAAAGCACTGTAGTTAGTTGTAACTCACTGGTGACTCTGGACATGGGAGAAATAAGCAAATTCATTCCCACATTCACACCAGGTGCACAACTTCTCCCCAGTGTAAATTTGTGGTGTACAGTGAATAAATATAAATAGTAAACCCGGTCCCACCGTGAGAACACCTTATCAGTGTGAATATGTTGATGGGACATCAGTTCCTCACAACTTATTCAGCAATTCCTGGATCCTGGCCTTTTAAAAGGTCTCCGGTCAGTGTGAACCCGCAGGATGGTTGAGTGACTGCCTTCCCTCACTCAGAGGATACGACAGACTGTCCGCAGTGTGAACTCGCTGGATTGTCAACAGGTTGGATGACCGAGTGAACCCCTTCCCACACTCGGCCTCTTTCTAATGTGAACTTTCTGGTGTCTCAGCAGGTTGGTTGAATTAATGAATCCCTTCCCACACTCGGGGCACGTGAACGGTCTCTCCCCAGTGTGAATGCGCTGTTGTGTCAGCAGGTCGGATGACTGACTAAATCCCTTCCCACAGTCAGAACAGGTGAACGGCCTCTCCCCGGTGTGAATTCGCTGATGTACAATGAGGACAGATGATTGCTTGAACCCAGTTCCGCAGTCAGAGCATTTGAACGGTTTCTCATCTGTGTGAACACGTTGATGGTACATCAGTTCCCCGGAACCTTTATATAATTGCCCACAATTGAGACATTTAAACGGTCTCTCATCAGTGTGAACTCGCTGGTGTGTCTGCAGGTGGGATGACTGAGTAAATCCCTTACCACACTTGGAGCAAGCGAAAGGTCTCTCCCCAGAGTGCATTCTCTGGTGTAACAGCAAGTCAGATGACTGAGTGAATCCCTTTCCACAGTCAGAGCAGGTGAAAGGTCTCTCCCCAGTGTGAATGCGCTGGTGTTTCTGCAGGTGGGTTGACTGTGTGAATCCCTTCCCACAGTCAGAGCAGGTAAATGGTCTCTCCCAAGTGTGACTATGCTGGTGTTTTTGCAGGTGGGATGACTGAGTGAATCCTCTCCCACATTCGGAGCAGATGAACGGCTTCTCCCCAGTGTGAACTCTCTGGTGTGTCAGCAAGTGGGATGACTGAATGAATCTCTTCGCACATATTGCACAAGTGAACGGCCTCTCTCCAGTGTGACTGCGCTGATGTGTCAGCATAGCGGATGACTGACTGAATCCCTTCCCGCATTTGGAGCAGGTGAATGGCTTCTCCCCAGTGTGACTGCGCCGGTGAGTTTCCAACCTAACTGGATAATCAAAACCCTTCCCACAGTCCCCACATTTCCATCGTTTCTCCCTGTTGTGACTGCATTTATGTCTCGACAGGCCAGATGATTGCTTAAAGACTCGTCCACACACAGAACACGTGTTCGGTTTCTCTCCCCTGTGAATAGGAACTTTTCTTTCCATGTTCAATGTTCTATTCCGGTTACGATAAATCGGATGATCGTCAGATTCAATGATGTGATACTTGGTTTTAGTTTCCCAACTGCAAATCCTCCCCTTCTAATTACCTGTAAAATTGATTTAAAACAGAAATTAGGGAGTGAGAGAGAACTCAGAAAAACACAAAGGCAGGTTGTGAAATTGAGTTGGATGAATCTGGTCATTTGTGGGGCCGGCACTGGGAAAAAGTGACCATGAAAACTGCTGGATTGTCATAAAAACCCAACTGGTTCAGTATTGTCTTTCAGGGATCCTGCCACCCTGACTAGGTCTACACAAGACCCTGTACGTAATGGGTAAACAGAGAGAGAGAGAGAGAGAGATAAAAAGGGAGAGAGGGTTGGGAGAGACAGGAGGCAAAGGAGAGAGATTTCATATACCTAAAATCCAACCAGAACTTCAACAGAATTTTCCAAACTCCACCGTCTAGAAGAACCAGGGCAGCTGGTGAAAGCAGACCAAGGCAGGCCAGCAGCACGGTTCAATTCCCGTACCAGCCTCCCCGAACAGGCGCCGGAATGTGGCGACTAGGGGCTTTTCACAGTAACTTCATTTGGAGCACACTTGTGACAATAAGCGATTTTCATTTCATTTTCATTTCAGAAGTATGTGAACATCATCAGCTATAAGATCCCCTTGAACACACTTGAATATGACTTGTCTCATATCCGGTACTGGATTTAAATATTGGGAGATTTGTGTCATTAACATCAATCCCTTCTACAAACATCAGTCCCTCTCTACAAACTGTGGCAACCTTATATAGACTCAGTTGGTGGAAATAATGGTAAAATACCAAACATGCTTAAAATATACCCATCATCAGTTCAGAAGAAGTTGGACAATGGCAGAGAGATGACTGGGGAGGGCAGAGTTAAAACTGAACAATTGACAGACATGGATTCAGATCCACAGTGCAGGAGCCAAACCAGTCCCAGAGACATGAAACCAGAGCATAACACTAAAAGCTCTAAATGGAAGACAAATGCTCAATAATTCTTACCTCTGAAACAATTTTACTGTTTTCAAACTTGGAGCCTACACAGGAAAAGTATCAGAAGCACTGGAATCAGAGAACAATCTGGCACTCTTCAAATTTCCTAATGACCTGGAAAAGGAGATTTAAAAAGTCACAAGTGTCAGGTTGACATCATGGCAGTACTTGACCGAGTGTGGCATCAAGGAGCCCAGCAAAACTGGAGATAATGGGAAGGAGGAAAAACTCTCTGCTGGTTGGAGTCACAGCTGGCACAAAGGAAGATGGTTGTGGTGGTTGGAGGTCAATCAGCTCAACTCCAGGACATCACTGCAGGGATTCTTCACTGCAGGAAAGGATGTCCCGAAGCGTGGTACATTGGCGAGACCATGCAGACGCTGCGACAACAAATGAACGGACATCACGCGACAATCACCAGGCAGGAATGTTCCCTTCCAGTCGGGGAACACTTCAGCAATCAAGGGCATTCAGCCTCTGATCTCCGGGTAAGCGTTCTCCAAGGTGGCCTTCAGGACGCGCGACAACGCAGAATCGCCGAGCAGAAACTTATAGCCAAGTTCCGCACACATGAGTGCGGCCTCAACTGGGACCTGGGATTCATGTCGCATTACATTCGTCCCCCACCATCTGGCCTGCGAAATCCTACCAACTGTCCCGGCTTGACACAATTCACACCTTTTTAACCTGAGGTTACCCCATCTCTGGATCTGTAAAGATTTAATCACCTGTGAATGCTCGCATTCCAAGCATTGTCTGGCAGCTTTGAATTTGTCTATATATGTGTTTCTGGAACATTCCTCTTCATTCACCTGAGGAAGGAGCAGCGCTCCAAAAGCTAGTGACATCGAAACAAACCTGTTGGACTTTAACCTGGTGTGTAAGACTTTGTACGGGATTCTTCAGGTCAGTGTCCTAGGAACACCACCACCTGGACATTCCCCTTCAAGTCACTCACCAGTCTGACTTGGCAATTTAATAATTAATTCATATCACTTTTCCTTAACAATTGCTGGGTCAAAATCCTGGGATTCCTCCCTAACTGTACTGTGGGCATACCTACACCTCAAGGACTGCAGTGGTTCAAGAAGGCAGCTCACCAAGGTGAATAAATTCTGGCCTGTCCAGAAATGTCCTCATCCCGTAATTTGTTTAAAATTAGGAGAATGAGAGGTGATCATTTGAAACATATAAGTTCCTTAGAGCACGTGACAGGTCAAGAGGAGCTGAGTAGATGATTCATCTTGTGGGGGAATCTAGAACAAGGGACCACGGTTTAAAATTCAGGAGTTCCACTTAACACTGAGAGGAGGCGAGATTTCTTCTCTCAGATGGTCATCAGTCAATGAAGAAGGGAGGCTGTGTCATTGAATATGCTCAAAACTGAGATAAACAGGTTTTTGATCTACAAGGTTATCAGCTAGGGGAGGTGGGTGGTGGAGCAAAGTAAGGTTAATACCACAATCAGATCAGTCACCAATGTATTTAACAAAGGAGCAGACTTCATGGCCGAATGACCGACTCATAATTTTGATATTTTTATCATGTTCACTGGCAGGATCCACAGCACTTTGCCTCTCTAAAGATTGTGGACGTTAACCAAGGCCTGACAATCAATGTGAATGATTTTCTCTCCTGGTCACAGGGACCCTATGGCCCCGCCCACTCCCTGCTGCGTCATCAAAATGGCCACGCATTCCATCCGCTTCCCGCAGAACCAAGATAGCGGGCATTAACCTGGGCTGTTCCCGGGAAACAGGCCGGGAGCGACAAAAGCGGAACCTGCAGCGTCTTATTCAGGGCATGCGGCCTACATCAGGTCTTTATGAAGCCTGCCCAGTCGAACCGCGGCTCCCATTCTCCGCTCCCCCCACCCCAAGCCCATTCCTCCCTCCGCCTGACCGACTTTCACCAGTGACAACAACCCTCTTCCGCATGACGGTGAGCAAAGTAACACTGCGCATGCGCCCAATATCGTCCAGCACTGCGCCTGCGCACTAGCTTCCGGTACACTGACGAGGACATATTCACACCCGCAAGGAATGCGGGGTAGCAGCAGCGCCATTGAAACCCCAAATAGCATGGGCAAAATAATTTTATTGCCCTTTTGCTATGCATGAATTGAAAACACATATACATAAATCCAAGTGAATTTGCGCTGTTCTATGATTTATTTTTCAAAATGATTGGTTCCCCCTCTGCTCCTCGGGAGGTCCAGTCTTTGGTTGCGTTTAAATCCAGTGTCACTGGTTCTTTTTGCGTTCTCTCTCCATCTGAACACTGAATAATCACGGTTTTATAGAATGATACAGCACAGATGGAATTCATTGCCGTCCTGCCTGCACTGGCTTTTTGGAAGATGTATCCAATTATTTCCACAGCTCTGCTTTCTGAGTCAGAACAATCATAGAATCTTTAAAGTGCAGAATGTGGCCATGAGGTCCATCGAGTCTGCACTGACCCTCCGGAAGAGCGCCCCTTCAGGCCCACTCCCCGACGTCACCCACTTAAATCCGTAACGTAACCTACACATCTTTGGATGGGACAATTTGGCATGGCCAATCCACCTAACCTCATATCTTTTCACTGTGGGAGGAAACCGGAGCACCTCGAGGAAACCCATTCACACACGGGGAGAAAGTGAAAACTCCACGCAAATATCATTACCCAAGGTTGGAATCGAACATGGGTCCGTGCCGCTGTGAGGCAGCCGTCATAACCACTTTGTCACCCTGTATACAATGTATATTTGCTGTCTGAACCAGAACAATTTATATCTGCTGTATCATAGGATCATCGAATCATAGAATTTAGAGCGTAGAAGGAGGCCATTCGGCCCATCGTGTCTGTACCAGCCCTTGGAAAGAGCACCCTATCTAAGCCCACACCTTCAGCCTAGCCCCGTAACCTCACCTAACCTCTTTTGGACACTAGCGGCAATTTTGCATGGCCAATCCACCTACCCTGCACATCTTTGGACTGTGGGAGGAAACCGGAGCACCTGGATGAAACCCACACTGACACGGGGAGAAAGTGCAAACTCCGCACAGTGACCCAAGCTGGGAATCAAACTGGGATCCTGGAGCTGTGAAGCAACTGTGCTAACGACTGTGCTACCAGTGATGCAGGAGATGAATGGAAAAAGTTTTCCAACTGGATACTTCTCAGGCACACTCACCCCTGTGGTTGACCAGTGCACTAAACAGATATCAAGGATTGAGTTAAATATAGACAAAATAGGCTGTAAAATTTCAGCAGGTCTGGCAGCATCTGAGGAGAGATAACAGAGTTAATGTTTTGAATCCAATGTGACTCATCTTTAGAATTGACCTTTTCCGTTATTCAGCCATAACATCTTTAATTTCTTTATTTTTAAATTAATTCAAGAGATGCGTGCAATGCTGACTCAGCCCGTATTTATTGTCTTCATCAACTGCTGCAGTCCATGAGTATGGTTAGAGCGGGAGACCCAGGATTTGACCCAGCGACAGTGACGGGCCGACAATACATTTCCAAATCAGGATGGTGAATGACTTGGAGGGAATTTTCCAGGTGGTGGTGTTCCCAGATGTCTGTTGACCTTTTCTTTCTAAATAGTAGCGATCATGGGTTTGGAAAGTGCTGCCAAAGGAGCCTTGGTAAATTCCTGCAGTGCATCTTGTAAATACTGCTGCCACTGTGTATCGATGGTGGTGGACTTTCATTGCCTTCCCTTTGCTTATATCTTTATTCTTTCATCTCTCCTGCCCACTAACCTATTCCTGACCTCCCCTTTTGGTCCACTTGACCCTCACAATAGGCCCCTTTACTAACAGCAATAAACCCATTATTGTTCTACCACTCTTCAGTTACAAAAAGTCAGATTGGACTCAATATGTCAACTGTTTCTTTCTCCACAGGTGCTGCTAGACCTGCTCATTTTTACAGCAGCTTCTGTTTTCCTTTCAGATTTCCACCATCTGCAATATATTGCTTTTATTTTAGGTCATTTCATCTCACAATAGGTCAGTAAATGTAGACGGTGCATCTCACTGGGGTCTCGCCCCTCATTGCTGCTCGACAGGCTCATGATCAGTTTCTCTATTACCTTCAACAAACCTGAGCATCCTCCCTGCCACAGTAAGAATTCTTACAACACCAGGTTAAAGTTCAACAGGTTTGATTTGAATTACTAGCTTTCAGAGCGCAGCTCCTTCCTCAACCTGGATTGTAGTTTTAGGGTACGGGAGATTGAGAGTATAGAGGTCAGGAGCACAGATTTGACTTCGCAGGAGGGGGCCAGTGTTCAGGTAGGTGGTTTGAAGTGTGTCTACTTCAATGCCAGGAGTATACGAAATAAGGTAGGGGAACTGGACGCATGGGTTGGTACCTGGGACTTTGATGTTGTGGCCATTTCGGAGACATGGATAGAGCAGGGACAGGAATGGTTGTTGCAGGTTCCGGGGTTTAGGTGTTTTAGTAAGCTCAGAGAAGGAGGCAAAAGAGGGGGAGGTGTGGCGCTGCTAGTCAAGAACAGTATTACGGTGGCGGAGAGGATGCTAGATGGGGACTCTTCTTCCGAGGTAGTATGGGCTGAGGTTAGAAACAGGAAAGGAGAGGTCACCCTGTTGGGAGTTTTCTATAGGCCTCCAAATAGTTCTAGGGATGTAGAGGAAAGGATGGTGAAGATGATTCTGGATAAGAGCGAAAGTAACAGGGTAGTTATTATGGGAGACTTTAACTTTCCAAATATTGACTGGAAAAGATATAGTTCGAGTACATTAGATGGGTCGACTTTTGTACAATGTGTGCAGGAGGGTTTCCTGACACAATATGTTGACAGGCCAACAAGAGGCGAGGCCACATTGGATTTGGTTTTGGGTAATGAACCAGGCCAGGTGTTAGATTTGGAGGTAGGTGAGCACTTTGGGGACAGTGACCACAATTCGGTGACGTTTGCGTTAGTGATGGAAAGGGATAAGTATACCCCGCAGGGCAAGAGTTATAGCTGGGGGAAGGGCAATTATGATGCCATTAGACATGACTTGGGGGGGGTGGGGGGGGGGGGGGGGGGTGTAGGTTGGAGAAGTAGGCTGCAAGTGTTGGGCACACTGGATATGTGGATACTGCGTGTTCTTGATAAGTACGTACCGGTCAGGCAGGGAGGAAGGCGTCGAGCGAGGGAACCGTGGTTTACCAAAGAATTGGAATCTCTTGTTAAGAGGAAGAAGGAGGCCTATGTGAAGATGAGGTGTGAAGTTCCAATTGGGGCACTTGATAGTTACAAGGTAGCGAGGAAGGATCTAAAGAGAGAGCTAAGACGAGCAAGGAGGGGACATGAGAAGTATTTGGCAGGTAGGATCAAGGAAAACCCAAAAGCTTTCTATAGGTATGTCAAGAATAAAAGAATGACTAGGGTAAGAGTAGGGCCAGTCAAGGACAGGGATGAGAAGTTGTGTGTGGAGTCTAAAGAGATAGGTGAGATACTAAATGAATATTTTTCGTCAGTATTCACTCAGGAAAAAGAGAATGTTGTGGAGGAGAATGCTGAGACCCAGGCTATTAGAATAGATGGCATTGAGGTACGTAGGGAAGAGGTGTTGGCAATTCTGGACAGGCTAAAAATATATAAGTCCCCGGGGCCTGATGGGATTTATCCTAGGATTCTCTGGGAAGCCAGGGAAGAGATTGCTGGGCCTTTGGCTTTGATTTTTATGTCATCATTGGCTACAGGAATAGTGCCAGAGGACTGGAGGATAGCAAATGTGGTCCCTTTGTTCAAGAAGGGGAGTAGAGACAACCCCGGCAACTATAGACCGGTGAGCCTCACGTCTGTTGTGGGTAAAGTCTTGGAGGGGATTATAAGAGACAAGATTTATAATCATCTAGATAGGAATAATATGATATGGGATAGTCAGCATGGCTTTGTGAAGGGTAGGTCATGCCTCACAAACCTTATCGAGTTCTGTGAGAAGGTGACTGAACAGGTAGACAAGGGTAGAGCAGTTGATGTGTATATGGATTTCAGTAAAGCGTTTGATAAGGTTCCCCACGGTAGGCTATTGCAGAAATTAAGGAGGCTGGGAATTGAGGGTGATTTAGAGATGTGGATCAGAAATTGGCTAGCTGAAAGAAGACAGAGGGTGGTGGTTGATGGGAAATGTTCAGAATGGAGTTCAGTTACAAGTGGCGTACCACAAGGATCTGTTCTGGGGCCATTGCTGTTTGTCATTTTTATAAATGACCTAAAGGAGGGCGCAGAAGGGTGGGTGAGTAAATTTGCAGACGACACTAAAGTCGGTGGTGTTGTCGACAGTGCGGAAGTATGTTGCAGGTTACAGAGGGACATAGATAAGCTGCAGAGCTGGGCTGAGAGGTGGCAAATGGAGTTTAATGTAGAGAAGTGTGAGGTGGTTCACTTTGGAAGAAATAACAGGAATGCGGAATATTTGGCTAATGGTAACGTTCTTGGAAGTGTGGATGAGCACATGTACATAGATGTGTCCATGTACATAGATCCCTGAAAGTTGCCACCCAGGTTGATAGGGTTGTGAAGAAGGCCTATGGAGTGTTGGCCTTTATTGGGAGAGGGATTGAGTTCCGGAGTCATGAGGTCATGTTGCAGCTGTACAAAACTCTGGTACGGCCGCATTTGGAGTATTGCGTACAGTTCTGGTCACCTCATTATAGGAAGGACATGGAAGCTTTGGAGCGGGTGCAGAGGAGATTTACCAGGATGTTGCCTGGTATGGAGGGAAAATCTTATGAGGAAAGGCTGATGGACTTGAGGTTGTTTTCGTTAGAGAGAAGAAGGTTAAGAGGAGACTTGATAGAGGCATACAAAATGATCAGGGTGTTAGATAGGGTGGACAGCGGGGGGTGGTAGGCCTGGGGGCACCGATTGGGGTGGACGAGGTTATTAAGGGACTGGGAAGCATGCAAGCAGGGAAGGCCCCAGGACCAGACGGGTTCCCGGTGGAGTATTACAGAAAATATGTGGACTTGTTGGCCCCGTTGATGGTGAGGACGTTCAATGAGGCCAGGAAAGGGGGGACTCTACCCCCGACGATGTCGGAGGCGACGATATCGTTAATTTTGAAGAGGGATAAAGATCCGTTGCAGTGCGGGTCCTATAGACCCATTTCATTGTTGAACGTGGACGCCAAATTGTTGGCAAAGGTACTGGCATCGAGGATAGAGGACTGTGTCCCGGGGGTGGTGCACGAAGATCAGACAGGGTTCGTAAAAGGGAGACAACTGAATGTTAACGTGCGACGACTATTAGGGGTGATAATGATGCCCCCAGTGGAGGGGGAGGCAGAGATAGTGGCGGCAATGGACGCAGAGAAGGCATTTGATAGGGTGGAGTGGGAGTATTTATGGGAAGTGTTAAAGAGGTTTGGGTTTGGGAATGGGTTTATTAGCTGGGTTAGACTTCTTTATGGGGCTCCAACGGCAAGCGTAGTTACAGGTCGACATAGATCGGAGTATTTCCGACTATATAGGGGAACAAGACAGGGATGCCCGCTGTCTCCATTGTTGTTCGCGTTGGCAATTGAACCTCTGGCCATGGCGTTGAGAGACTCCAGGAAATGGTGAGGGGTGATTAGAGGGGGAGAAGAACACCGAGTCTCGTTATATGCGGATGACCTATTGTTATACGTGTCGGACCCAGCGGGGGGAATGATAGAGGTTATGCGAATTTTGAGGGGGTTCAGGGATTTCTCGGGGTATAGGCTAAACATGGGGAAGAGTGAATTATTTGTGATACATCCAGGGGACCAGAGTAGAGAGATAGAAGGCTTGCCTCTAAGGAAAGTGGAAAGAAACTTCCGATACCTGGGGATTCAGATCGCTAGGAGTTGGGGAACCTTGCACAGACTTAATCTGACACGGTTGGTAGAACAAATGGAGGAGGACTTCAAGAGGTGGGACATGCAGCCTCTATCGCTGGCGGGCAGGGTGCAAGCAATTAAGATGATGGTCCTCCCGAGGTTCTTATTTGTATTTCAATGTCTCCCTATACTAATCACTAAGACCTTTTTTAATAAAATAGACAGGAGCATCACGAGCTTCGTGTGGGCAGGGAAAGTTCCGAGAGTAAGGAGGGGGTTCCTTCAGCGTAGTAGGGACAGAGGAGGATTGGCACTACCGAACTTGGGCGATTACTATTGGGCCGCCAATGTGGCAATGATACGTAAATGGATGATGGAGGGTGAGGGAGCGGCGTGGGAAAGACTGGAGAGAAAGTCCTGTAAAGGGACGAGTTTAGAGGCGCTGGTGACGGCGCCGCTACCGATCTCACCTAAAAAGTTTACCACAAACCCGGTGGTGGCGGCAACATTGAATATCTGGGGACAGTGGAGGCGACAGAGAGGGGTGCGGGGAGCCCTGGTGGGGTCCCCAATCAGGAACAACCATAGGTTCGCCCCAGGAAGAATGGATGGAGGATTTCAGAGCTGGTTCCAGTTAGGAATTAGGAGGGTGGGAGATTTATTTATAGATGGGACTTTTGCGAGCTTGGGAGCATTGGAGGAAAAGTATAAGTTGCCCCGGGGAAATTTCTTGAGATATATGCAGGTGAGGGCATTTACTAGACAACAGGTGAGGGAATTTCCGTTGCTCCCGACACAGGGGATACAGGACAGGGTGCTTTCAGGGGTGTGGGTCGGAGAGGGCAAGGTGTCAGAGATTTACCGAGAGATGAGGGAAGAGGGGGAGGAGTCGGTGGGCGAACTAAAAGGAAAGTGGGAAGAAGAACTAGGGGAGGAGATAGAGGAGGGTATGTGGGATGATGCCCTACGCAGGGTAAATTCCTCTTCCTCATGCGCCAGGCTTAGCCTGATTCAATTTAAGGTGCTACAGAGAGCACACCTAACGGGAGCAAGATTGAGCAGGTTCTTTGGAGTGGAGGACAAATGTGGGAGGTGTGGTGGGAGCCCGGCAAACCATGCACATATGTTTTGGGCATGCCCGGCACTGGAAGGGTATTGGAAGGGAGTGACGGGAGTGATTTCGCGGGTGGTGAAGGCCCGGGTCAAACCAGGCTGGGGGTTAGCTCTATTTGGAGTTGCGGAAGAGCCGGGAGTGCAGGAGGCGAAAGAGGCCGACGTTGTGGCCTTTGCGTCCCTAGTAGCCCGGCGCAGGATCCTACTCATGTGGAAGGAGGCGAAACCCCCCGGACTGGAGGCCTGGGTAAATGATATGGCGGGGTTCATTAAACTGGAGCAGATAAAGTTTGCCCTGAGAGGATCGGCTCAAGGGTTCACCAGGCGGTGGCAGCCATTTCTCGACTACCTAGGGGAACGTTAGAGGGAAGACAGATGACCAGCAGCAGCAACCTGGGGGGGGGGGAGGGGGGGGGGTTAGTTTAGGTCAAAGATAAAGGGGTTTTGTTACTTGTGTATTGTTTAAAATTTCTGTATTGTTATTGTTGCGTTTGCTTTGTAAGAGGGGAAAAATTGTTGTTTGGGAAAAAATTTTCAATAAAACATTTATTAAAAAAAAGATAGGGTGGACAGTGAGAGCCTTCTCCCGCGGATGGAAATGGCTAGCACGAGGGGACATAGCCTTAAACTGAGGGGTAATAGGTATAGGACAGAGGTCAGAGGTAGGTTCTTTACGAAGAGTGGTGAGGCCGTGGAATGCCCTACCTGCAACAGTAGTGAACTCGCCAACATTGAGGGCATTTAAAAGTTTATTGGATATGCGTATGGATGATAATGGCATAGTGTAGGTTAAATGGCTTTTGTTTTTTGACTTCCCATGTCGGTGCAACATCGTGGGCCGAAGGGCCTGTACTGCGCTGTATCGTTCTATGTTCTATGTTCAGGTGAATGAATAGGTGGATTACATAACCACATATATAGACAAATTCAATGATGCTTTGAATGCGAGTCTTTGCAGGTCCAGACAGAGAAACTGGAGAGAGGGATAATCACAGGTTAAAGAGGTGAGAATTGTCTCAAGCCAGGACCATTGGTAGGATTTTGCAAGCCCAGGCCAGATGGTGGGGGGTGAATGTGATGCGACATGAATCCAAGGTCCCGGTTGAGGCCATACTCATGTGTGTGGAACTTGGTTATAAGTTTCTGTTTGGCAATTCTGCGTTGCTGTGCGTCCTGAAGGCCACCTTGGAGCACGTTTACCTGAAGATCAGAGGCTGAATGCCCTTGACTGCTGAAGTGTTCCCTGACTGGAAGAGAACATTCCTGCCTGACGATTGTTGCGCGATGACCGTTCATCCATTGTCGCAGCATCTGCATAGTCTCGCCAATGTACCACGCTTCGGGACATCCTTTCCTGCAGTGTATGAGGTCGAGAATGTTGGCTGAGTCGCACGATTATGTACCTGGTGGGTGGTGTTCTCATGTGTAATGGTGGTATCCATGTCGATGAACTGGCACGTCTTGCAGAGGTTGCCAAGGCAGTGTTGTGTGGTGCCGTGGTCGCTGTTCTCCAGAAGGCTGGGTACTTTGCTGCAAACAATGGTCTGTTTGAGGTTGCATGGTTGTTTGAAGGCAAGTAGTGGCAGTGTGGAGATGGCCTTGGCAAGATATTCATCTTCATCGATGACGTGTTGAAGGCTGCGAAGAAGATGTTGTAGTTTCTCCGCTCCGCGGAAGTACTGGACGATGAAGGATATTCTGTTGGTCGTGGCCCGTGTTCATCTTCTGAGGAGGTCGGTGCGGTTTTTTGCTGTGGCGCGTTGGAACTGTCGATCGATGAGTCGAGCGCCATATCCCATTCTCACGAGGGCATCTTATAGCGCCTGTAGATGCAATGACTAGGTTGCTGACAATCCTCACTCTCCTACATTGGTGTTATCATGGAATCACAGAATCAAGACAGAAGAAGGCCATTCAGCCCATCAAGATTGCACTAATCCTCCGGAGGAGCACTCCACTCAGCCCATGCCCCCGCCCTATCCCCGTAAATCCACTGAAACCTTTTGGCTAATCCACCTAGCCTGCACATCTTTGGACTGTTGGAAACCCATGCAGGCATGGGGAAAACATACAAACTCCACCCAAAGTATAGAATTCAACCTGGGTCCCTGGCACTGTGAAACAGTGATGCTAACCACTGTGCCATGCCTTCTGGAGATTTTGATCTTATGCCTCATATACTCAAACCCAGATCAGTTATCCATATTGAGAAGAACAATGTTCCCAACACTGACTGTGGGGAACACCACTGTTTACTTCCTTCTAGCCTGCAGAACATCTATTAACAACTACCCTCTGTTTTCTGTCCTTTATCCAATTTACTAAAGTTGCCCCACTCCCTTTAATACCGTGAGCTTTAATTTCACCAGCAGGCCAGCACCTTATCAAATACCTTTTGACAATCCATCCACACAACATGCATTGAATCTCCTTTCTCGCTACACTGTGTTATTCCCTCAATTAATCTCTGCTGTCTGTCCTGAGTGAATCCATTGCATTAACAAATATTGAGATTCGGGCCAGACTCTCTCTCTTAGTCCTCCAGTCCCTTATTGGTCTGAAACTCACCTCACTCATCAGGACTGGGTTCATGGTCAAGCTGACATGTCTTTAACAATCCAACACAACACTTACAACAATTCATCAAGCAAAATTGACAAATGATTATTTTTCTTTTGTATACTGAGAAGATATAGTTTATTCACATTCAAACTGGGTGGGGATTGGGGGAGGGGGTGTTCACAACTTCACATACATGCACACACATACACATGCTATCGAGCACACGCACACATACACATGTACACAGTAAAGGGGGAGAGTAAAGAGTTTACAACATTGGGCAACGGTAAAAGAACCAAACAGAAACAAATTAGTTCATGTGATTTCCAAAGTCCAAGAGGTCAAAGTCCAGAGGGCATTTCCTTCATGGCGAGGTTCAGTTCAGATAAGTTCCTGTTTGGAGACATCAATATCCTTGAAACAAAGGACATTGCAACACGATGGGCTTTTTGTGCTTAGACCATTTGGTAGACGTTAATCAGAGGCGTTTGAACTCAAACGGGCTGTGAGGAGTTGAGAGGTGGTGGCCAGGCTGCTTGGTTAGCCGGGCTGCTGAGTTCATTCTAATTGATGTTAAATCAGCAGACAGGGCGACAAATTATTCTGGTAAAATATTGACCAAAGTTTACTAACATGGCATTGTGATCACCATTATTTCGGGTTTATTTTATATCGGTCTCCTCCCATCACTGTCCCTGAGCAAGTTTACTCCCATCCTGATACACCATTCCATCACAGAAAATCAGTCACCAATCTAACAAATCCAGAGCTTAAACTAAAACAGTGAACATTATCCCTGGACCTGAATATAAAACCGTGAACATTATCCCACAAATCCACAATAGGGCAGTGTAGTGATCTCTGTATGTGCATGTACATGAGGGGTTAATGTGTAATTAGTAGAATCAGATGATCACTAGAGGGCAGCACTAACAGGGGTATAAAAGCAAGCTTATTCTGCTCCTATCTTTCTTTTGGGAGTGTTGTGACCAAGACAGGAATGTAGATTAGATCAACGTGTTAGTGCAGATAAACATAGTTACTGTATTTAGATCTTGTTAACCTTATCGCTAGTATTAATATTAAAGTAAAGAACTCACAAAATTGTTTTAGTTACTCAATAAATCTTTTGTTATTACTGGACGACTTCGAGTCTTTCTCATCAAGATTCAGAAAACCTCATCAACAACAGTATTGAGTAACATATATTACATTCAGTAGTATAACATAACATACTACCAGAAGTGTAATAAAACAGGCAGCACTTGCTGAACAATCCCGAGTGTGCTAATAGCAACACGAACAATCAATTTAAGATAATCAGTCAAGTTCTTCAATCCAGCCCCGGGCACTGTCCGTGTGGAGTTTGCACATTTTCCTCGTGTCAGCGTGGGTCTCACCCCCACAGCACAAAGATGTCCAGGGTAGCTGGATTGGCCACGTTAAATTGCCCCTTAATTGGAAAAGAAAAGAATTGGGTACTCTAAATGTTTTTTTAAAAAGTCAGTCAAGATCCCTCCCTCCCAGCTTACTCACTTTTCCAACTTCTCCCATCGGGCAGGAGATACAAAAGTCTGAGAACACGCATGAACAGACTCAAAAACAGCTTCTTCCCCACTGTCACCAGACTCCTAAGGGATCCTCTTATGGACTGATCTGATTAACACTACACCCCTGTATGCTTCACCCGATGCCGGTGTTTATGTAGTTACATTGTGTATCTTGTGTTGCCCTATTATGTATTTTCTTTTATTTCCTTTCTTTTTATGTAATTAATGATCTGTTGAGCTCACTTGGCTAGACAACTGGTCTATAAAGCAGAGCAGGCCAGCATTGCAGGTTCAGTTCCCATACGAGCTGTGGTTATTCATGAAGGTCCGCCTTCTCAACCTTGCCCTTGGCTTGAGGTGTCATGATCGGTGGGTTAAATCACCACCAGTCAGCTATGGCAACTTTACCTTTTACCTAGACACAGTGAATTGTAAAATTTGCACGAAAGATCCATTTTGGGTTGAAGGAAAAATTCATAAAATTATTATCAACAAGTTCCTGCGAAAAATCACAGATGGTGCTCTTCAAAAGGAACATTGCAGCCCTGAAAATCAGTGACAGATCCAGAATATTAAACTCCTGCCAGTTGTAGGGATTGTTAGCCCCATTGTGACTGCGTTGATGTGTTTCCAGCCGGGATGGATAATTGAATCCCTTCCCACAGTCCCCACATTTCCACGGTTTTTCCATGGTTCTGGTATCCTTGTGTCTTTCCAGATTGCACAATCAGTTAAAGCTTCATTCACACACAGAACCCATGCACACTTTCGCCCGGCTGTGAATGGTGTGATGTTTTTTCAGGCTGTGCTGCTGTTTAAAGCTCTTTCCACAGTCAGTCCACTGGAACACGCTCACTCGGGTGTGTGTGTGCTTTGGTGCTTTTCCAGTCACACCGATGTTTGAAATTTTCTTGCACAGACAGAACACGGAAACATTTCTCCTTCCACATTCAAAAGCCAATGTTATTTAGGTCCTGATGAATCGAGTGACTATCAGATCTTGACGAGAAGTTCAGTCTGCATTTCCTGTCTGTAAATCCTCCACTTCCAATATCCTGCAAAATGAGTTTACAAAAGTCATCACAGTCAGTCCAGTATAGAAACTTTGAAGAGACAATTCAAATTTTTCTGCAACAATTTTTCCTCTCTTGTTCCCCCAAAGCTGCAAATCCCCGCCCCACACACTCTCCCTCCTCCCTGGGCTAAAATCCAAACCCATCTCACCATCTGCACCATTTCTTTCCTCCACTCCCAGTTTTCTCCCTCCCTCTCCTCTGCCTGGGTTCAGTTCTCCAGCTCCTGTCTGCAGACTGACAATAACATCAATGGGTCTTATTGGGGGTTTGAGGCCTCCAGCGGGTGTTTGTCAATCCTCCCCGCCCACCTGCCAGGGTTTCCTTCCTTGCCAGAGATCAGAGTCCTCATTGATTTGAGTGCAACGTGTAAGCTCTTATTCATTATCCCTGATGTGAACCATCCTCGAGTGTCTGAAGCAGGATGGTGCCCGTTAACCTGGGCCTGTTCCCGGGAGGGAGGGAGAAGCTCCGCAGCTGCAAACCAGGGAGCTGACTTCCAATATCCTGCAAAATGAGTTTACAAAAGTCATCACAGTCAGTCCAGTATAGAAACTTTGAAGAGACAATTCAAATTTTTCTGCAACAATTTTTCCTCTCTTGTTCCCCCAAAGCTGCAAATCCCCGCCCCACACACTCTCCCTCCTCCCTGGGCTAAAATCCAAACCCATCTCACCATCTGCACCATTTCTTTCCTCCACTCCCAGTTTTCTCCCTCCCTCTCCTCTGCCTGGGTTCAGTTCTCCAGCTCCTGTCTGCAGACTTTCCTTGACAGAAATCTTTGGATCCTCGCTGTCTTCAGGGGATGTCCCGGAGGACTGGAGAATAGCCAATGTTGTTCCTCTGTTTAAGAAGGGTAGCAAGGATAATCCCGGGAACTACAGGCCGGTGAGCCTTACTTCAGTGGTAGGGAAATTACTGGAGAGAATTCTTCGAGACAGGATCTACTCCCATTTGGAAGCAAATGGACGTATTAGTGAAAGGCAGCACGGTTTTGTGAAGGGGAGGTCGTGTCTCACTAACTTGATAGAGTTTTTCGAGGAGGTCACTAAGATGATTGATGCAGGTAGGGCAGTAGATGTTGTCTATATGGACTTCAGTAAGGCCTTTGACAAGGTCCCTCATGGTAGACTAGTACAAAAGGTGAAGTCACACGGGATCAGGGGTGAACTGGCAAGGTGGATACAGAACTGGCTAGGCCATAGAAGGCAGAGGGTAGCAATGGAGGGATGCTTTTCTAATTGGAGGGCTGTGACCAGTGGTGTTCCACAGGGATCAGTGCTGGGACCTTTGCTCTTTGTAGTATATATAAATGATTTGGAGGAAAATGTAACTGGTCTGATTAGTAAGTTTGCAGATGACACAAAGGTTGGTGGAATTGCGGATAGCGATGAGGACTGTCTGAGGATACAGCAGGATTTAGATTGTCTGGAGACTTGGGCGGAGAGATGGCAGATGGAGTTTAACCTGGACAAATGTGAGGTAATGCATTTTGGAAGGGCTAATGCAGGTAGGGAATATACAGTGAATGGTAGAACCCTCAAGAGTATTGAAAGTCAAAGAGATCTAGGAGTACAGGTCCACAGATCACTGAAAGGGGCTACACAGGTGGAGAAGGTAGTCAAGAAGGCATACGGCATGCTTGCCTTCATTGGCCGGGGCATTGAGTATAAGAATTGGCAAGTCATGTTGCAGCTGTATAGAACCTTAGTTAGGCCACACTTGGAGTATAGTGTTCAATTCTGGTCGCCACACTACCAGAAGGATGTGGAGGCTTTAGAGAGGGTGCAGAAGAGATTTACCAGAATGTTGCCTGGTATGGAGGGCATAAGCTATGAGGAGCGATTGAATAAACTCGGTTTGTTCTCACTGGAACGAAGGAGGTTGAGGGGCGACCTGATAGAGGTATACAAAATTATGAGGGGCATAGACAGAGTGGATAGTCAGAGGCTTTTCCCCAGGGTAGAGGGGTCAATTACTAGGGGGCATAGGTTTAAGGTGAGAGGGGCAAAGTTTAGAGTAGATGTACGAGGCAAGTTTTTTACGCAGAGGGTAGTGGGTGCCTGGAACTCACTACCGGAGGAGGTAGTGGAGGCAGGGACGATAGGGACATATAAGGGGCATCTTGACAAATATATGAATAGGATGGGAATAGAAGGATACGGACCCAGGAAGGGTAGAAGATTGTAGCTTAGTCGGGCAGTATGGTCGGCACGGGCTTGGAGGGCCGAAGGGCCTGTTCCTGTGCTGTACATTTCTTTGTTCTTTGTTCTTTGTTCTTTGACAATGATTGTGAAGGGTTTGCGGATCCACAAAGTGTTTCCAAATCCTCCCACCCACCGCCTGAAGCTGACTCCGCTTCTCCGGGACAAACAAGGGCCCAGGCATTAATCATACTGCGCATGCACCAGATTTTTTGACCCGACTCACCCCCCCCCCCCCCCCCCCCAAGAGTAGCCACACTGCGCATGCTCTGGCTCTCAAGCCCGGGACATGATTGACGTCAGCTCATGACCAATAGGAGAGAGGGACCGGACAGGAAGGCAGAGCGGGCGCTTCTGGTCCTCCAACCAATCGGAGGGAATTAGGGGCGGGGCCGAGGGCGTGAGTGAAGCATGCGCACTGCGGGTAATGGCGATGAAGAGCCGCTAATCTGGCGAGTGCACAAATGATGAGGTGAGATTGTCGGTGTGGAGGGTGCGATGGATCGGGCAGCTGGGCGGGAGTTTTCGTAAACATGTTGTGTAAACAGAAAGCCAAAACAGCGGACAAATCGGGTCCATTTACGACTAACGGGGCAGCAGCGCCTCATGTTCGGCCCCCGTTCACGGTCACCATTTTTATTGGGGGCAATGAGCAGCAAGGCGCATGCGCAATTGCTATCGTTGTTGGGGAAATGAATAGAAACAGACCCTTCGAGCCTGCCCCACCGTCCCAGGAATCATTCTGGTAAACCTAGATACCTACTTCATGGCCATTCCAGCTAATAGTCTGCCTTCTCATTTTTGCTATCAAAGTGGACAACCTCTCATTCCTCCAAATTATATTGCATCTCCCATTCATTTGCCCACTCTCAACTTGTTCAAATTATACTGAAGGAACTCTGCACCCTCCTCACAGCTCACCCTCCCATCACCCCTTCTCTCATTAGCCATGGATGCCTCGTTCTCCCCCTTAGCATGATTCAGATGATGTAGCCCATCCCCCAGCTATTTACTGCTGATTTACCAGCTTTACCTTCCCATCATTAGGAATTGTTTTCGATATGCTGGAGTCTGTTTCTCTTCCTCTCCTGAGCTTATATTGACCATCACATTCTGCTCCATTTTTAGTCCCTGAGCATTCTGCACACCCTGAAACGTCAGCTCACTTCCTCTTTACAAAATTACTGCCTGACCTGCTGAGTATTTCCAGCATTTGCTCTTTTTATTTCAGACGTTTCTCACAGAAGGAGAGATGGACCAATTGCAAGCTGCAGGGGTTGGATCACACCTCCTGTGGAGCTCATTTGTTATGATGTAATGGAATGATTCCCAAAGTAAAATACTGTTGCCGCAGTCCCAGAGGCTGCTTACCATTTTGAGGGGGAGAGCTGAGTGGTGCTGATTTAACCTGAGGATCAGCACACCTCAGGCGGGGGGAAAGGTTAAGCAGGCGGGGCCTTCAGGAATAACCACAGCCGGTGCAGGAATTGGACCCATCCTGTTTCCTGTTGGACTCACTCTGCATCACGAACCAGCTGGCCAGCCAGCTGAGCTAAACCGGGGATGTTGCGGAGCTGAAGATAGAATCCCTACAGTGCAGAAGGAGGCCAATTGGCCCATCGTGTCTGCTCCAATCCAGTCCACCCTATACCTGTAATCCTAAAACCTAACCTGCACATCCCTGGACACGAAGAGCCAATTATCATGGCCAATCCACCTAACCTGCACATCTTTGGACTGTGGGAGGAAACCAGAGCACCCGGAGGAAACCCCAGCAGACACAGGGAGAAAGTGCAAACTCCACACAGATAGTCGCCCAAGGCTGGAATTGAACCCGGGTCCCTGGCGCTGTGATGCAGCAGTGCAAACCACTGTGCCGTGCCGCCCATCTTCCCAATATTTAATTGAAGGCAATTTCTACTCATCTAGTCCTAAATGGCAGACAAGTCAGGATGGTGTGTGAGTTGGAGGGGAATTTGGTCCTCCTCCATGTGGAAGTTTAGGGTTCAAACCTCTGGTCAAGTTGTAAATAATAAAATCTCTCTCCTTTGCCCCTGTCTCTTTCACCTCTCTCTTCATCCATAGCGGCCAAAGTCCATTGTAGATCCACACTGGGTGGCAGGTTCCATTCCCATAAGGACATTAGTGAACCATTGGTTTTTTGTGACAATCCAGCAGTTTGCATGGTCACTTTTCCCTAGTGCCGGCCCCACAAATGACCAGATTCATTCAGCTCAATTTCACAACCAGCTTTTGTGTTTTTGTGAGTTCTCGCTCATTCCCTTTTTTCTGTTTTAAATCAGTTTCACAGGATGTTAGAAGGGGAGCATTTGCAGCCAATTAACTGAAACCAAACATCACATCTGTCGTCCATCGTAACCTGAATATCATTGAATTTTGAACATGGAGGGGAAAAGCACCGTTCACAGTGGAGAGAAACTGTACACTTGTTCTGTGTGTGGACGAGACTTCAGCCAATCAACTGTCCCATCCAGACACAAGTACAGTCAGACTGGGGAGAAACTGTGGAAATGTGGGGATTGTGAGGGAGGATTTAGTGACCTCTCTGAGCTGGAAATTCACCAACACAGTAACACCGGGGAGAGGCCATTCACCTGCTCTGAGTGTGGAAAGGCATTCACGCAGTCATCCACCCTGCTGACACACCTTCGAGTTCACACTGGGGAGAGACCGTTCACCTGCTCCAAATGTGGGAAGAGATTCACTCAGTCATCCAACCTGCTGACACACCAGCAGGTTCACACTGGACAGAGGCAATTCACCTGCTCGGAGTGTGGGATGAGGTTTACTCAGTCATTCAATCTGCTGAGACACCAGCGAGTTCACACTGGGGCGAGGCCTTTCACTTGCTCCGAGTGTGGGAAGGGATTCAGTCAGTTGTCTACCCTGCAGACACACCAGCGAGTTCACACTGATGAGAGACCTTTTAAATGTCAAGTCTGTGGGAAGTGCTATAAAAGTTTAAAGGAAGTGATGTTCCATCAACGTGTTCACAGTGAGGAGAGACCATTTAAATGCCCAGACTGTGGGAAGTGCTATAAAGGCTCCAGGGAACTGATGTTTCATAAACGTGTTCACACCGACGAGAAACCGTTCAGGTGCAGTCACTGTGCGACTGGGTTCAGATGGTCATCCCAACTCACTGAACACCAGCGTATTCACACCGGGGAGAAGCCATTCATCTGCTCTGACTGTGGGAAGGGATTCACTCGGTCATCCCACCTCATGGCACATCAGCAAGTTCACACAGTTGAGAGACCTTTTAAATGTCCAGACTGCGGGAAGTGCTGTAAAAGTTCCAGCAATCTGGTGTCCCATCAACATGTTCACAACGAGCAGAGACCTTTTCAATGTCCAGACTGTGGGAAATGCTATAAAAGTTCCAGCGACCTGCTGTCCCACCAACATGTTCACACTGACGAGAGGCCGTTTAGGTGCTCTCACTGTGCGACTGGGTTCAGGCGATCGTCCCAACTCACCGTACACCAGCGAATTCACACAGGGGAGAAGCCGTTCACCTGCTCCAAGTGCGGGAAGGGATTCACTCAGAAATCCAACCTGCTGAGTCACCAGCGAGTTCACACGTGACTGCTGGAGTTTGATTATTCTGTTAAACATAAATCGCAAACATTCATTGTGGTCTTTCACTTCTGATATGAATAAATTACAGCTCAGTTATAAATACTAATGTCCTGGATAAAAGTCAAATAAATCGGGTTTGTGTTAAACACACAGTCTGTTGAAACTTTTTAACATCCCTAACTCAAGCAGTTCCTTTTGCTCTATTAGCCTTCTCCTCCATCCTCACCATTCATGGAGCTTCTTTGTCACTGGGATTGAGATACTCTGATCAGCTGCCTCTGCCGCTTCCCTCTCTTTCACCCCCCCACTGGGTAAACTGTCTCTGTAGCCTCTCCCGATGAACACTGAACTCGCATCACAGTTTCTCTCCTGTCTTTTCCTGATTTTATTTCTACAGAACTGCTGCCCATTCAGTTTCCTCATGTTAGCTGACATTGTTAATGATTCTCCTCATACTATCCCTCTCACCTTTAAATACATCAGTCACCCTTCCTGAAATAAAACATCCCTTGACCTCACCTTCCTTGCAAATTACGGATGGCCCCCATTTCCAACCTCCCTTTCCACTCCACTCTCCTTGTACCCACAGTTACCCAAGCATCGATCCTCGGCTCCTCCTATTTCTCATCTACAAGCTGCCACTAGATGACATCATCCAAAAGCACCGTGTTAGTTTTCACATGTACACTGACAACACCCAACTCCACATGCACATTCCGGCGCTTGTTTGGGTGCACAGAGGGAGAATTCCGAATGTCCAAATTACCTAACAGCACGTCTTTCGGGTCTTGTGGGAGGAAACCGGAGCACCCGGAGGAAACCCACGCAGACACAGGGAGAACGTGCAGACTCCGCACATACAATGACCCAAGCGGGATCGAACCTGGGAGCCTGGCGCTGTGAAGCTACAGTGCTAATCACTGTGCTACCGTGCCGCCCTTATCTGCTATCCTTACCTGGTCTGGCCTACAACTCCAGACCCACAGCAATGTGGTTGACTCTTTAATTACCATGGAAATGAGTTGAGGAAAGTGCTGAGATGTTTTCAAAAGGAAACGGGACAAGCACATGAGAGAAAAGGGAATTGAAAATCAGCTGAAAGGCTGAGATTGGATAGGTGTGGGAGTCAGAGATGTGTGCCGAATTTGGACAGCAGCAAAATGTGTGACAGAATGGCCTGTTTGTGTCTTATATATTCACAGTAATTCAATGTAATCTTCTTTTACAGAATATTTGCAGATGCAAACATCATGTTGAGATCTGACAGTCACTTGATTCATCAGGACTGGCCTTTCAACGTGGAAGGAGAAATGTTTGTCTGTTTTGTCTTTCGGAAAAAAATTCAAAAATCACTGTGATTGGAAAAGAACCGAGACACCGACATCTAAGTAATTTTCCACAGTTAGCTGGAAGTGAGTTTTAACCAATCACACTGCATGAAATTAAATTGCAGCATTTACATCAGGGAGACACCGTACTCAGGCTTCAACTGATGATCCAAGTTGGAGAGACACAAGGACATTCGCACCAAAGGAATCAAGAAGCAGCAATTGGACATTCAGCTCCGTGAGCCTGTTCCACCATTTAATAACTTCACGGCTGATCTGACAGTGACCTCAAATCTGCATCCCACCTACACCGGATAACCTGTCAATAACCATGGAGAAACCGTGGAAATGTGGGGACTGTGCGATGGGATTCAATTACCCATCTGAATTGGAAACTCATCGACGTATTCACACTGGGGAAAGGCCGTTCACCTGCTCGGTGTGTGGTAAGGGATTCACTCGGTCATCAAACCTCCTGACACACCAACTTGTTCATACTGATCAGAGACCGTCTAAATTTGCTGACTGTGAGAAGAGATTTAAAAGCAGAAATGATTTACTGACACATCAACGCACTCACGCTGGGGAGAGGCCATTCACCTGCTCCGTGTGTGGGAAGGGATTCACCTTTTCATCCCAGCTTCTGCAACACCAGCGAGTTCACACTGGGGAGAGACCGTACACTTGACACGTGTGTGACAAGAAATTTACTCAGTCATCCCACCTGACATCAAACCAACTTGTTCACACTGATCAGAAATCTTTTAAATGTTCTGACTGTGAAAAGAGATTTAAAAGTAAACAGAATCTGCAGAAACACCAGCGAGTTCACACTGAAACAGAATCATAGAATTTACAGTGCAGAAGGAGGGCATTCGGCCCATCGAGTGCACCGGCCCTTGCAAAGAGTTCCTTACTTACGCCCATACCTCCAACCTAACCCATAACCCCACCTCACCTTTTTGGACATTGAGGGCAATTTAGCATGGCCAATCCATCTAATCTGCACACCTTTGGACTGTGGGGGGGAAACCGGAGCACCCGGAGGAAACCCACGCAGACACGGGGACAACCCGCAGCCTCCGCACAGACAGTGACCCAAGCCGGGAATCAAACCTGGGACCCTGGAGCTGTGAAGCAACAGTGCTAACCACTGTGCTACTGTGTCTCCCACGTGTGGGAGCGGTACTGGGGAGAGGCTGTTTAACTGATTGGTGTGTGTGAGGAGATTCACTCGGTCAAACAACCTGCACAGATATCAGCAAGTTCACAGGCAACAGCAGGGTTTGGATTCAGCTGTTGTTGCTGCTGTTAGTCACATCCAGGATTGAATGATGCCTGGACGTCTGTTTCCAGTGGGGCTCCACAGTTTCCGGTATATATCAATGATTTAGACTGAAATGTATGCACCAGGATTATACAAAAGTTGCTCATGTGTTTTAGACAATGAGGGAGAAAGCCATGGACTGGGTCAGATGGACAGAAAAATGGTAAATGGAAATTTAGATAATGAGAGGTGAGGAACACACTTCAGTTAACTCCCGATAAAAATAAGGTCACTTCAGGATCATGGAAAAAACTGATTGGTGGGGAAGCTACAAATAATCCTTCTTTTAAAAAAAAATTCAGACCCAATTATTATTTTGTTTTTCCAATTAAGTGGCAATTTAGCCTGGCCAATCCACCTAACCTACACATCTTTGGGTTGTGGGGGTGAAACCCATGCAGACACGTGGAGAATGAGCAAACTCCACACGGACAGTGACCCAGTGCCGGGATTCAAACCCGGGTCCTCAGCGCTGTAGTCCCAGTGCTAACCACTGCTCCACGTGCTGCCCTAGCTATAAATAATTCTAAGAACTTTATTGAACAGTTCTCAAATGGAAAGGCACTTGACCACATTACAACTAAGGATCTACAATAGACATTTGATCTAGCAAGTCATATTTAGGGCAAGATTATAAACAGAGGACATTAATTTAAAGTGATTAGAAAAAGAAGCAATGCTGAGCAAGGCTAGGAGAGTGGGCAAAGAAGTGGCAGATGGAATACAATGTGGAAAAATGTGAGGTTATGGACTTTGGAAGGAGAAATGGAGGCACAGACTATTTTCTAAATGGGAAAATGCTGAGGAAATCACAAGCACAAAGGGACTTGGGAGTCCTTGTTCAAGATTCTCTTCAGGTTAACGTGCAGGTGCACTGCAGCCCCACGGCGCCGAGGTCCCAGGTTTGATCCCAGCTCTGGGTCACTGTCCGTGTGGAGTTTGCACATTCTCCCCGTGTTTGCATGGGTTTCGCCCCCACAACCCAAAGATGTGCAGGGTAGTTGGATTGGCCATGCTAAATTGCCCCTTAATTTGAAAAAATGAATTGG
Organism: Scyliorhinus torazame; assembly: GCF_047496885.1. Lineage (NCBI taxonomy): Eukaryota > Metazoa > Chordata > Chondrichthyes > Carcharhiniformes > Scyliorhinidae > Scyliorhinus > Scyliorhinus torazame. Next base: position 114,387,212 of record NC_092711.1, read on the forward strand.
GTACTCTAAATTTAAAAAAAAAATGTTTTTAAAAAGGTTAACGTGCATGTTCAGTCGGCAGTTAAGAAGGCAAATGCAACGTATTCATGTTGAGAGGGCTAAAATTCAAGACCAAGGATGTACTTCTGAGGCTATATAATGCTCTGATCAGACCCCTTTTGGAGAATTATGAGCCATTTTGGGCCCCATATCTAAGGAAGGATGTGTTGGCCTTGGAAAGGGTCCAGAGGAGGTTTACAAGAATGATCCCTGGAATGAAAAGCTTGTCGTATGAGGTCACTGGGTCTGTACTCGTTGGAGTTTAGAAGGATATGGGGGTATCTTATTAAAACTTACGGGATACTGCGAGGCCTGGGTAGAGTGAACATGGAGAAGATGTTTCCACTTGTAGGAAAAACTAGAAGCAGAGGACACAATCTCAGACTAAAGGCAATCCTTTAAAACAGAGTAAGAAGTCTGACAACACCAGGTTAAAGTCCAACAGGTTTGTTTCGACTCACTAGCTTTAGGGGCACAGTTCCTTCCTCAGGTGATGAGGAGGAATTAAAACAGATGAGGAGGAATTTCTTCAGCCAGAGGGTGGTGAATCTGTGGAACTCTTTGCCCAGAAGGTCGTGGAGGCCAAATCACTGAGTGTCTTTCAGATAGAGATAGATAGGCGCTTGATTAATAAGGGGATCAGGGGTTATGGGGAGAATGGAGATGAGAAAAATATAGATTAATAGAATTTACAGTGCAGAAGGAGGCCATTCAGCCCATCGAGTCTGCACCGGCACTTGGAAAGAGCACCCTACCCATGGTCCACATCTCCACCCTATCCCCATAACCTAGTAACCCCACCCAACCCAGTAACCCTACCCAACACTAAGGGCAATTTTGGACACGAAGGGCAACTTATCATGGCAAATCCACCTAACCTGCACATCTTTGGACTGTGGGAGGAAACCGGAGCACCCGGAGGAAACCCACGCACACACGGGGAGGATGTGCAGACTCCGCACAGACAGTGACTCAAGCTGGAATCAAACCTGGGACCCTGGAGCTGTGAAGCAATTGTACTATCCACAATGCTACCGTGCTGCCCTGATTGAATGGTGGAGCAGATTGGATGGGCCGAGTGGCCTAATTCTGCTCCTATGTCTTATGATGTGAAGAAAAACATTCTGTGCTGCATGTGGGATCATGAATGCACTGCTCGAAAATGTGGTGGAGGCAGATTCAATTGATGCCTTGAAAAGAAAATTGGACAACTATCTGTTACTGTCAGATCAGCCATGATCTGATTAAATGGTGGAGCAGACTGGGCTGAATAGCCAACTCCAGCTCCTTGGTCATCTGTTCGCATCTTTTGAGGAGAAAAATATCTACAGAGTTCAGGGCCAATGACAGCGGATTGTGACAGTTGCAGAAAGTTGGCACAGATACAATTTGTTGAGTGCCTTTGTTTTGTGCTGTCACCTTTCTATGACACTGTGTTATGAGGGAAATGCAGTGCACCAATGCAAGAGAGGCAGATTGCTCCCTCGATTTGGATTGGATTTGTTTATTGTCACGTGTACCGAGGTACAGTGAAAAGTATTATTCTGCGAGCAGCTCAAACAGATCATTTTGTACATGAAAAGAAAGTAAACTAAAAGAAAATACATAATAGGGCAACATAAGGTACACAATGTAAATATATAGACAAAGGCATTGAGTGAAGCATACAGGAGTGTAGTATTAATCAGGTCAGTCCAGAAAAGGGTCCTTTAGGAGTCTGGTAATAGCAGGGACGAAGCTGTTTGCAATCGGTTTGTGCGTGTTCTCAGACTTTTGTATCTCCTGCCCGATGGAAGAAGTTGGAAGAGTGAGTAAGCTTGGTGGGAGGGGTCTTTAATTATGCTACCCGCTTTCCTCAGGCAGCGGGAGGTGTGGATAGAGTCAATGGATGGGAGGCAGGTGTGTGTGATGGACTGGGCTGTGTTCACTACTCTCTGAAGGTTTCTTGCGGTCTTGGGCCGAGCAGTTGTCATACCAGGCTGTGATGCAGCCAGATAGGATGCTTTCAATGGTGCATCTGTAAACATTGGTAAGAGTCAGTGTGGACATGCCAAATTTCCTTAGTTTCCTGAAGAAGTATAGGCGCTGTTGTGCTTTGTTGGTGGTAGCGTTGATGTGCATGGAACAGGACAGATTTTTGGTGATGGAAACCCTGTGCCCCAGTGCAGGAGAGGCTGGTTGTTGGGCAGTGTTAGCTGAACATACATGGCTGGATAAAGACTAAGGCAGATGTCAAGACCCTTGGAGTGAAAACAGGTCTGGAGGGAATGGGTCAAAAAACCTGGGGAGTTGCATCTTGCATGAATCGTGAGTGTGACCCAGTGACAATTATGAACAGTAAACAAACCTATCACTGATTTGATGAGATACCGTTTCCCAGGTGTTGTAAATACTGTACATACTGTAGATCAGCCTGCTTGCTGCCCATGTCTAAGTGATATCTTATCAGAATAATGTGCTTATGTAGTAAATAAAGTATCCAAACCTCTCATTGTGCTTCATGCCCAGCATCTTGCCTAACCGTGGATCTTCTGTTTTGCTAATTGCTCTATGGCGGCTGTTACCCAGAATCCCCTGCGCTGCAGAAAGTTCCCGATCAGTGAGTGTACAAGGCCAGTGCACAGGTGCAGTGTGGGTGTGTGCTCTGAGCATGCTCAGTGTCAGTCATGGTGAGAGAGTGAGGAGAAACTGGGTTGAAAACAACAGTGAGCTGTACCCCTGTGAGAAGGGCATCTCCCAGTCTCTGTTAGACTCTCCTGCAGCTTCCTGTCATGGTTGAGTTGGACAAGGAACTCTCATTATATGAGCTGGAAAAGGCCATTGATTGCTGAGCAAGCAGAAAGGTGCCCGGCAAGGATGGAATTCCAGCTGAACTGCTCACACACAGAAAGTCCCATCGACTGTCCCACCTTCCTGCCCGCCCCTTTTGGGCTGTGAGACTGGTCCACAGAACAAGTGTGATGCAATAAAAAAAGCAGTGACAGAGGAGACAGCATCAACTACAGGGACATCTCACTCCTTAGAGTCAGGGGAAGACCTTCCCTTGGGTGATGTTTAACAGATTCATCTACTTGCAGACAGAGTGTATCCAGAAGCACAGTGCGGTTTCTGTGCTGACAGATCTACAGTGAACATGATCTTCTCCACATACCAGTTACAAAAGAGAACAATTGGGATTTGATCTAAAGCGTCAGTGCTGAGAAAGTGAAATGTTCTAATTACTGAGTGTAAGTAAACCTTTCAGTGTGAATCACAATTTACTGGTCCAATTGGAAATGGTACCAAAACGTTTCAATCTCTGAAGATAAACTTCAACCTTGAAGTTGTGTTTCGGAACTCACAAGCTGTGGGAAGCTTTGCGAATGTTTCCTCTTCCCTTTTGTAAACAAGCAGAGAAGTTAACCCTTTCCCCCGACAGCACGGCAATGATTTGAAATACAGACTGACTTTTAAAGATTTGGCTTCATCCCATTTGTCGGGGTCATATTCCCGTGCAAATCATCACGGGCGGGATGGAAATTTGCTGGAACATTTTTCTTTATAATCCTAATCTTTTTTGTCACAAGTAGTCTGACATTAACACTGCAATGAAGTTACAGTGAAAAAACCCCAGTCAGCATATTCACCGCGGTGCCTGTTCAGGTACACAGAGGGAGAATTCAGAATTGTCATGAGAGTACCTTTAAGAACTGTGTGTTTATCCAATAGCTGTAGTGGATGTACCATTAAGAAATAGGTGCTTATCAAATAGCTGCAGTGAAGACAGACAGCCCAGTTCCACCCACTCTGATATCACTGCAGCTATTTGATAAACACCCATTTCTTAAAGGTACATCCACTACAGCTATTTGATAAACACTCCCCGAACAGGCGCCGGAATGTGGCGACTAGGGGCTTTTCACAGTAACTTCATTGAAGCCTACTTGTGACAATAAGCGATTTTCATTTCATTCATTTCATAAAGGTACAGCTGGTCTTCCAACCAATCGGAGTGAATGAGGGGCGGGGCTGATCCCAGATCTCCCTCATTGGCTGAGACTGTATCATTTTGAGTTCTTCCCATTGGCCTCATGGGCACGGGTTCCAAAACTTCATTTCCTGCCTGGGCGATGTTGACCAATGGGGGGATTTGGAAGACCGGATGGACTCTGGTCCTCCAGCCAATCAGACTGCGGGCTCGGTGTAAATGAAGATTGAGCTTCACACAGACTAAAACTTCTTCCTGTGTCAAATCTCCGAGTAAAATACTTTCCACTTCAATGGACTTGAAATTAGAGTCCATTAACCCTTCTACAGAACTGTTACAAGGAACAACAAACGTTAACTCTGTTTCTCTCGCAACAGATGTGTCACAGTGGTTAGCACTGCTGCCTCATAGCGCCAGTGTCCTGGGTTCAATTGCGGCCTTGGGTGACTGTGTGGACATTCTCCCCGTGTCTGTGTGGTCCCCTCCGGGTGCTCGTTTTCTCCCACTGTCCAAAGATGTGCCGGTTTGGTGGATTGGCCATGCTAAATTGCTCCTTAGTGTCCAATGGTGTAGTGGGGTTATGGGGAGAGGTTGGGGAAAGTGCACCTGTGTGGGGAGCTCTTTTGTAGCGTTGGTGCAAACTCGATGGGCCGAATGGCCTCCTTCTGCACTGAAGGGATTCTATGATGCTGCCAGACCTGTTGAGTTAATCTAGCATTTTCTGTTTTTACTCGATATTGCACACCTTTTCAACCCACTAATTATATTTATTGAACAACTGTACCATCAACTACCAGGAGCAGTGTGTTGATGTTTCAGCTATTCTGGCCTTGGGTGACTGTGTGGAGTTTGTACATTCTCCCCGTGTCTGTGATGGTTCCCTCCGGGTGCTCCAGTTTTCTCCCACTGTCCAAAGATGTGGTTAGGTGGATTGGCCCCGCTAAATTGACCCTTAGTGTCCAAACAAAGATTAGGTGGCATTACTGGGTTACGGGGATAAACAACGAATAGAGAAAAGTACAGCATAGGAAAAGCCCCTCGGCCCTCCAAGCCTGCGTCGACCATGCTGCCCATTTAAACTGAAATATTCTGTGCTTCTGGGGTCCGAATCCCTCTATTTCCATCCTATTCATGTATTTTGTCAAGATGTGGAGGCATGCGCTAAGTAGGGTTATCTTTCCAAGGGCCGGTGGAGGCTGGATGAGCCGAATGGCCTCCTTCTGCACTGTAAATTGAATGATTCTGCAGGATTTTTTCTCTCACAGTCTGATCCGAAGGGGCTGTCTGGTGGTATTTCCCTGATGGTGGCACAGTGGTTAGCACTGTTGCTTCACAGCACCAGTGGTTAGCACTGTTGCTTCACAGCACCAGTGTTCCGAGTTCAATTCTCGCTTGGGTCACTGTCTGTGCAGAGTCTGCACTTTCTCCCAGTGTCGGTGTGGGTTTCCTCCGGGTGCTCTGGTTTCCTCCCACAAGTCCCGAAAGATGCACTTGTTAGGTGAATTGGACATTGTGAATTCTCCCTCGGTGTACCCAAACAGGCGGCAGAGTAGGTTGACTCGGGGCTTTTCACAGTAACTTCACGCAGTGTTAATGTAAGCCTACTTGTGACATTAATAAAAATTCTGTGTTTGGGTATTTTAAGGTGCAGGTAGAACCTCCTTGGTTCTACCTGTTGTCCCCTCAGATATTCCCATCTGTTTTTGGTTAATGTGTCTGAAGTCTGGGTTCTTCCAGTCTGTCTCCAATTCTCCTTCCTGTCTCGGGTATATGGGTCTAGGTAGCTTGGTGTTGTGATTCGTGTTGTTTAGTTGTCTGTCTGTCTCCAGCAGGTATTGTTGTCTCTCGATAATGACTGTGCTGCTACCCTTGTCTTCTGGTCTTATGAACATATCCGTGTTGGATCCAAGCTCCCGGATTGTCTGTCTTCCTCTCTGGGTGAGATTCTGTTTGTATCTTGTATTTCACGACTGTGACAGGGCAGAGATCAGATTGAAGGGATTCAGACATGGGAGTTCTGGGAAAGATAAGCAAGGATTTGGGAGGTGACAACATGGACAAAGAGTTTGGAGAGGAGAGGGAGGTTGAAGGGGGGGGCAGTAATTTGTAAGGATGGCAGGGTCAAGGGTTTGTTTTATTGAGGGGGTGATGATGGCAGATTTGAAGGACAGAGGGACAGTACCTGAAGAGAGAGAAATGTTGACAACATCCATTGACACAGTAGTTAGCTGATCAGTGGCTCAGTGGGAATAGGGTCGATGGAGCAGGGGCTGGGTCTCATGGACAAGATGAGCTCTGAGAGGGCATGAGGGGAGCTGGGAGAGAAACTAGAGAAAGATGTGGGTTCAGGGCTTGGGAAAGGATGACATTTAGAGACAATTTGGTCCGTGGGCTCGTGGAAGGGAGGGAAGCAGCAGAGGCCGCTGATCGGATTTACTCAATCTCAGTCACAAAGAAGCTCCACAAGCTCCTCACACTTCTTATCATAGAATTTACAGTGCAGGAGGAGGCCATTCGGCCCATCGAGTCTGCACCGGCTCTTGGAAAGTGCACCCTACCCAAGGTCAACACCTTCACCCTATCCCCATAACCCAGTAACCCCACCCAACACTAAGGGCAATTTTGGACACTAAGGGCAATTTAGCATGGCCAATCCACCTAACCTGCACATCTTTGGACTGTGGGAGGAAACCGGAGCACCCGGAGGAAACCCACGCACACATGGGGAGGATGTGCAGACTCCGCACAGACAGTGACCCAAGCCGGAATCGAACCTGGGACCCTGGAGCTGTGAAGCAATTGTGCTATCCACAATGCTACCGTGCTGCCTTCTTGTTGGAGGTGAGTATGGAAGAGACAGGGGAGAGCGAGAGTACTTCAAAAGTACTTGTGTCAGAGATATTAAAAAGTTTCAGCACACTGCGTATTTAACACAAGTTTAATTTATTTGACTGTTACACAGAATATTAGCCCCTGTAAATGGGCTGGAGTTTGTTATCAGCAGAAAGAGACCCAAATGAACACGGTTCAGTCCTGATTTAAGGAACAGCAAAATCCAATCACTATGGTTACTTGTGGCCTCGTTGGTGTCTCAGCAGGTGGGATGAAGAGGTGAATCTCTTCCCACACTCGGAGCAGGTGAACGGTCTCTCCCCAGTGTGAACTCGCTGGTGCTTCTGCAGGGCGGATAGCTGAGTGAATCCCTTCCCACACCAGGAGCAGGCGAATGGCCTCTCCCCAGTGTGAATTCGCTGATGTACAGTGAGGTTAGATGATCGACTGAACCCAGTCCCGCAGCGAGAGCACCTGAAGGGTCTCTCGTCAGTGTGAACACGTTGATGGCTCATCAGTTCCCCAGAGCTTTTATAGCCTTTCCCGCAGTCTGGACATTGAAACGGCCTCTCCCCAGTATGAACTCGCTGGTGACTCAAGAGGTGGGCTGAAATAGTAAATCCCTTCCCACATTCTGAGCAGGTGAATGGCCTCTCCCCAGTGTGAATTCGCTGGTGCTTCTGCAGAGTGGATGAATCACTGAATCCCTTCCCACATTCTGAGCAGGTGAATGGCCTCACCCCAGTGTGAACTCGCTGGTGTCTCAGCAGGTTGGCTGAAATAGTAAATGCCACCCCACATTCTGAGCAGGTGAATGGTCTCTCCCCAGTGTGAACTCGCTGGTGTGTGGACAGAGCAGATGACTCAGTGAATCCCTTCCCACACTTGGAGCAGGTGAATGGTCTCTCCCCAGTGTGACTGCGTCGATGAGTTTCCAGATTGGATGGGGAAGTGAATCCTTTCCCACAGTCCCCACATTTCCACGGTTTCTCCACAGAGTGACTGCATTTGTGGCTTGTGAGGCCTGATGATTGACTGAATCCTCGTCCACACACACAACACGTGTACGGTTTCTCCCCACTGTGAACGATGCTTTTTCCTTCCATGTTCAAAGTACAATGATATTCAGGATATGATAAATTGAGGACTCTGTCAGATCCTGATGTGATGCTTGGTTTGAGTATCCGGACTTTGAAGCCTCCTCTTCGAACACCCTGTGAAACTGATTTAAAACAGAAAATAGAGAGTGAGAGAAAACACCAAAAACACAAAGGCAGGTTGTGAAATTGAGCTGAATGAATCTGGTAATTTGTGGGGCCGGCACTAGGATAATGTGACCATGAAAACTGCTGGATTGTCATAAAAATCCAACTGACCTCTTTGGGAGGAAAGAGGAAGCGGTGAAGAGGGTTTTGTATATCTCCAAGACATATTTAGAGAGTAGTTGGTGAAGCAAATTCGATCTTGAGCTTCATAAATAGTAATATTGATAATGAAACAATGCTTCTGGTGGCACATAGAACATAAGTGCAGAAGGAGGCCATTCGGCCCATCGAGTCTGCACTGACCCACTTAAGCCCTCACCTCCACCCTCTCCCCGTAACTCAATAACCCCTCCTAACCTTATTTGGTCACTAAGGGCAATTTATCATGGTCAATCCATCTTAAAATGCTCTCTGAGATGCACTCAGTTCAAGGGCAATTAGTGCTGGGCAGTGAATGCTGGCCCAGCCAGCGGCACCCACATCCCGTGAATGAATAGAAAAGAAAATCTGCCATCCTTACCTGGTCTGGCCGACACGATTCCAAACCACAGCTATGTGGTTGACTCTTTAAATGCCCTCCGAGATGGCCGAGCAAGCCACTAGGTTCCAGGGAAATTAGGGATGGGCAATAAATGTTGGCCCAGCCAGTGACTCCCACAAATGATTAAAATAAAATCCTGGAGACTCCAGTCAGTCAATCCGGGAGAGTTGGCATCCGGTCCAGGCTGGCAGTGCATGCGCGCTGCGGCACCTTGTCCTCTGTAAAGATGGCGGCCAGTAACCCGGGCCTGTCACCGCTCAGCTCTCACTCTGGTGCTGTTTAAGACGGGACCATTAACATTTTCCTCGGGAGTTGAAGCCTCCACGGGGTATTTATGAAGCCTCCCGGCTCACTCCGCAGCTTCTATTGCTCCCTGGCCACCCACCGGCTCCAATCCTGAAAGTCGCTCGATTGTTTCTTCCCCGCTCCTCGCACCGTCAGCAACAACCTGAACTGCGCATGCACGAGTCACAGCCCGATTGGCGCATGCTCCAGTCATAGCTGGACTCTGCGCATGTGCGAGGAGCTTCTGTAATGTGGATTGAACACATTCCCAGCTGCAATGCATGATGGGTAATAACTCCGCCATTGAAATCGACATTGCTGATAGAAATTATGCTTTGCGAACCGATTCTGATTGGTACCATTGTGCCAAGGCATCAAATGTATTAAATAAATTAATAGGGCACCTACATAAACAGGCCCTCCACCACAGGTCTGTCCTGGGTGTGATTCACAACAGACCAAACACGGACAGTGAGATGTTAACGTGTTGGGGTCTGAGCAGGTTCAGGTGAACAGTGATTTGTGTCCCCCTGGACCGAATAGTTAAACTGCCCCTCGCCATTAACAATGTGCTGACATTGGATCAAATGGTTTGGGGCTTTTAAAGTTGGAGTGTTAACAAGTGGGAAAACGGAGGAAATCCCTTTGCACATGTGAAGTGTGTGAGTGATCTCCATCTGAATTGCTCATTAGATTAATTAATGATTAACTCATATTTATTCTCATCCAGTGGAAACATTTTCCACTTGTCTATCATATCAAACCTGTTCATAATCTTACAGGATCAGGTCATCCTTCATTCACTTTTCCAGAGAAAAGGTTTACACCCTGTCCAATCTTTCTTGCTGGGTATAACCTGCCAGTTCAGGCATAATTCAAATATCTTTTCCTGCATCTTCTCCAGTCCTTCGAGATCCATTTTACAATACAGAGACTTTAACTAATCTGAGCCGCAAACTCACCGTTGTCCCCAAATGCCTGTATGTTGCAGTGTTTTAGTCATTTTACTGTTAGCTGAACGCAAGATGGGACAGAATAAGATCCAACGAGCCAGTCTGTAATACTGTAGAACATCTACAAACTTGCCTCTTCCCCGTACTGCTAAACAGTTGACTTTTTCACTCTCCTCCACATTAGTCCTCAACACCGGCGCCCTGCAAGGGTGTGTACTTAGCCCCCTACTCTACTCCCTGTACACACACGACTGCGTGGCAAAACTTGGTTCCAACTCCATCTACACGTTTGCTGACAATACGACCATAGTGGGCCGGATCTCGAATAACGATGAGTCCGAATACAGGAGGGAGATAGAGAACCTAGTGGAATGGTGTAGCGACAACAATCTCTCTCTCAATGCCAGCAAAACTAAAGAGCTGGTCATTGACTTCAGGAAGCAAAGTACTGTACACACTCCTGTCAGCATCAACGGGGCTGAGGTGGAGATGGTTAGCAGTTTCAAATTCCTAGGGGTGCACATCTCCAAAAATCTGTCCTGGTCCACCCACGTCGACGCTACCACCAAGAAAGCACAACAGCGCCTATACTTCCTCAGGAAACTAAGGAAATTCGGCATGTCCACATTGACTCTTACCAACTTTTACAGATGCACCATAGAAAGCATCCTATCGGGCTGCATCACAGCCTGGTATGGCAACTGCTCGGCCCAGGACCGCAAAAAACTTCAGAGAGTCGTGAACACCGCCCAGTCCATCACACAAACCTGCCTCCCATCCATTGACGCCATCTACACCTCCCGCTGCCTGGGGAAAGCAGGCAGTATAATCAAAGATCCCTCCCACCCGGCTTACTCACTCTTCCAACTTCTTCCATCGGGCAGGAGATACAGAAGTCTGAGAACACGCACGAACAGACTCAAAAACAGCTTCTTCTCCACTGTCACCAGACTCCTAAATGACCCCCTTATGGACTGACTTCATTAACACTACACCCTGTATGCTTCATCCGATGCCAGTGCTTATGTAGTTACATTGTATATGTTGTGTTGCGCTATTACGTATTTTCTTTTATTCCCTTTTCTTCTCATTAACTTAATGATCTGTTGAGCTGCTCGCAGAAAAATGCTTTTCACCGTACCTCGGTACACGTGACAATAAACAAATCCAATCCATTCCCGTGCCACCTGGATGCCTAGATATTAATAAGAACACAAGAACTAGAAGCAGGAGTAGGCCATCTGGCCCCTCGAGCCTGCTCCAACATTCAATGAGATCATGGCTGATCTTTTGTGGACTCAGCTCCACTTTCCGGCCCGAACACCACAACCCTTAATCCCTTTATTCTTCAAAAAACTATCTATCTTTATCTTAAAAACATTTAATGAAGGAGCCTCTACTGCTTCACTGGGCAAGGAATCCCATAGATTCACAACCCTTTGGGTGAAGAAGTTCCTCCTAAACTCAGTCCTAAATCTACTTCCACTTATTTTGAGGCTATGCCCCCTGGTTCTGCTTTCACCCGCCAGTGGAAACAACCTGCCCGCATCTATCCTATCTATTCCTTTCATAATTTTATATGTTTCTATAAGATCCCCCCTCATCCTTCTAAATTCCAACGAGTACAGTCCCAGTCTACTCAACCTCTCCTCGTAATCCAACCCCTTCAGCTCTGGGATTAACCAAGTTAATCTCCTCTGCACACCCTCCAGTGCCAGTACATCCTTTCTCAAGTAAGGAGACCAAAACTGAACACAATACTCCAGGTGTGGCCTCACTAACACCTTATACAATTGCAGCAAAACCTCCCTAGTCTTAAACTCCAACCCTCTAGCAATGAAGGACAAAATTCCATTTGACTTCTTAATCACCTGTTGCACCTGTAAACCAACTTGTTGCGACTCATGCACTAGCACACCCAGGTCTCTCTGCACAGCAGCATGATTTAATATTTTATCATTTAAATAATAATCCCTTTTGCTGTTATTCCTACCAAAATGGATAACCTCACATTTGTCAACATTGTATTCCATCTGCCAGACCCTAGCCCATTCACTTAGCCTATCCAAATCCCTCTGCAGACTTCCAGTATCCTCTGCACTTTTTGCTTCACCACTTATCTTATGTGTCGTCTGCAAACGTGGACACATTGCCCTTGGTCCCCAACTCCAAATCATCTATGTAAATTGTGAACAGTTGTGGGCCCAACACTGATCCCTGAGGGACACCACTAGCTACTGATTGCCAACCAGAGAAACACCCATTAATCCCCACTCTTTATTTCTATTAATTAACCAATCCTCTATCCATGCTACTATTTTCCCCTTAATGCCATGCATCTTTATCTTATGCAGCAACCTTTTGTGTGGCACCTTGTCAAAGGCTTTCTGGAAATCCAGATATACCACATCCATTGGCTCCCCGTTATCTACCGCACTGTTAATGTCATCAAAAAATTCCACTAAATTAGTTAGACACGACCTGCCCTTTATGAACCCATGCTGCATCTGCCCAATGGGACAATTTCCAACGAGATGCCTCGCTATTTCTTCCTTGATGATAGATTCCAGCATCTTCCCTACTACCGAAGTTAAGCTCACTGGCCTATAATTACCCACTTTCTGCTTACCTCTTTTTTTAAACAGTGGTGTCACGTTTGCTAACTTCCATCCGCCGGGACCACCCCAGAGTCTAGTGAATTTTGGTAAATTATCACTAGTGCATTTGCAATTTCCCAAGCCATCTATTTTAGCACTCTGGGGTGCATTCCATCAGGGCCAGGAGACTTGTCTACCTTTAGCCCCATTAGCTTGCCCATCACTACCTCCTTGGTGATAACAATCCTCTCAAGGTCCTCACCTGTCATAGCCTCATTTCCATCAGTCACTGGCATGTTATTTGTGTCTTCCACTGTGAAGACCAACCCAAAAAACCTGTTCAGTTCCTCAGCCATTTCCTCATCTCCCATTATTAAATCTCCCTTCTCATCCTCTAAAGGACCAATATTTACCTTTGCCACTCTTTTTTTGTTTTATATATTTGTAGAAACCTTTACTATCTGTTTTTATATTGAGCAAGTTTACTCTCATAATCTATCTTACTCTTCTTTATAGCTTTTTTTAGTAGCTTTCTGTTGCCCCCTAAAGATTTCCCAGTCCTCTAGTCTCCCACTGGTCTTTGCTACTTTGTATGCTTTTTCCTTCAATTTGATACTCTCCCTTATTTCCTTAGATATCCACGGTCGATTTTCCCTCTTTCTACCGTCCTTCCTTTTTGTTGGTATAAACCTTTGCTGAGCACTGTGAAAAATAGCTTGGAAGGTTCTCCATTGTTCCTCAACTGTTTCACCATAAAGTCTTTGCTCCCAGTCAACCTTAGCTAGTTCTTCTGTCATCCCATTGTAATCTCCTTTGTTTAAGCACAAAACACTAGTGATTGATTTTACCTTCTCACCCTCCATCTGTATTTTAAATTCCACCATATTGTGATTGCTCCTTCCGAGAGGATCCCTAACTATGAGATCATTAATCAATCCTGTCTCATTACACAGGACCAGATCTAGGACCGCTTGTTCCCTCGTAGGTTCCATTACATACTGTTCTGGGAAACTATCGCGGATACATTCTATAAACTCTCCCTCAAGGCTGCCTTGACTGACCTGGTTAAACCAATCGACATGTAGATTAAAATCCCCCATGATAACTGCTATACCATTTCTACATGCATCGGTTATTTCTTTGTTTAGTGTCTGCCCCACCATAATGTTACTATTTGGTGGCCTATGGACTACTCCTATCAGTTACTTTTTCGCCTTACTATTCCTGATTTCCACCCAAATGGATTCAACCTTATCCTCCATAGCACCTATGTCATCCCTTACTGTTGCCCGGATGTCATCCTTAAATAACAGAGCTACACCACCTCCCTTACCATCCACTCTGTCTTTCCAAATAGTTTGATATCCTTGGATATTTAACTCCCAGTCGTGACCATCCTTTAACCATGTTTCATTAATGGTCACTAAATCATAGTCATTCACGATGATTTGTGCCATCAACTCATTTACCTTATTCCAAAAACTACGAGCATTCAGGTAAAGTACACTTGTGTTGGCTTTTTTACCTCTGTTCTGAATCTTAACACCTCGATCAGTGACCTCTCCTAAGTTATATTTCCTCTTAACCTTTCTCCTAATTTTCCTTGTCGTTGAACCCATATCTTCATGTAACAAATTGCCGCGTCGCTTACCATTAATGTTTTCACTTCCCGTTTTATTCCTTTTAGTATTCCTGGTCCTACTCACTGAGTTCCCCTCAGTCACTGTACCTTGTACTGTCGCACTTTTTGATTTTTGACTGTGGCTTCTCTGCCTTACACTTTCCCCCTTACTGTTTGTTTCTGTCCCTGTTTGAAAATGAAATGAATGAAATGAAAATCGCTTATTGTCACAAGTAGGCTTCAATGAAGTTACTGTGAAAAGCCCCTAGTCGCCACATTCCGGCTCCTGTTCGGGGAGGCTGTTACGGGAATTGAACCGTGCTGCTGGCCTGCCTTGGTCTTCTTTTAAAGCCAGCAATTTAGCCCTGAGCTAAACAGCCCCTGCCTTTACTACCTTCCAACTTCCTGCATCGGTTCCCATTCCCCTGCCACATTAGTTTAATCTCTCCCCAACAGCTCTGGCAAACACCCCCCCCCCCCCCAGGATATCGGTTCCAGTCCTGCCCAGGTGCAGACCATCCGGTTTGTACTGGTCCCACCTCCCCCCGAACCGGTTCCAATGCCCCAGGAATTTGAATCCCTCCCTCCTGCACCATCTCTCGAGCCACGCATTCATCCCATCTATCCTGACATTCCTACTCCGACTAGCTCGTGGCACTGGTAGCAATCCTAAGATTACTACCTTTGAGGTCCTACTTTTTAGTTTAACTCCGAACTCCCTGAATTCAGCTTGTAGGACCTCGTCCCGTTGTTTTACCTATATTGTTGGAGCCTATGTGCACCACGACAGCTGGCTGTTCACCCCTCCGCCCCCCCCCCCCAAGAATGTCCCGCAGCCGCTCTGAGACATCCTTGACCCTTGCACCAGGGAGGCAACACACCATCCTGGAGTCTCGATTGTGTCCGCAGAACCGCCTGTCTATTCCCCTTACAATTGAGTCCCGTATCACTATAGCCCTGCCATTCTTCTTCCTGCCCAGCTGCGCAGCAGAGCCAGCCACGGTGCCATGAACCTGGCTGCTGCTGTCTTCCCCTGGTGAGCCATCTCCCTCAACAGTATCCAAAGCGGTATATCTGTTTTTCTGTTTTGCAGGGAGATGACCGCAGAGGACACCTGCACTGCCTTCCTACTCTTGCTCTGTCTTTTGGTCACCCATTTTCTATCTCCCTCAGTACCTTTCACCTGCGGTGTGACCAACTCGCTAAACGTGCTATCCACGACGTCCTCAGCATCGCGGATGCTCCAAAGTGAGTCCATCCGCAGCTCCAGAGCCGTCAAGCGGTCTAACAGGAGCTGCAACTGGACACACTTCTTGCACATGAAGGAGCCTGGGACAGTGGACGTGTCCCTGAGCTCCCACATAGCACACCAGGAGCATGACACGGGTCTGAGATCTCCTGCCATGTCTTCAACCTTCTGTTAACTTCAACAATTACAATTTCCCAAAAAATAAATAAATAATTAAACAACAAAGAAAAAAAAAAAAATATATATATATATACCAATGAAAAGAAAAAGAAAACAGAAACACTACTTACCAGCCACTTACCAGGGATGAAAAGCACCTCCTCCCCACCCAGCTTCGAATTCCCACCGAGATTCAAATTCCCACACTCACTCTTGGTTCTGTCTCACTCTGGCTGTGTCTTCTATGGCTCACTGGGAGAACTCACTGGCAGTGAGTTTACAAGTTGCTCTTTTAAATTAATATTGAAAGCATCCCCTTACCATCCTGAACGACAGCTCCCCCCAATCGCCTCTCCTTCCCCTTGCCTGGACTGCAAACATCTCACTTTTCCCCATATTTAGTTTATATGCCGAAAACCGGACAAATTCCCCCAGAATCCTCATAATTTCTTCCATTCCTTCTAGTGGGTCCGAAACATACAGGAGCAGATTGTCTGCGTAAAGCGAGATTCTGTGTTCCACTCCAACCCGGCCAGCCTCTGGAGGCTCTCAGCCCAATTGCCAGCGGATCTATGGCTAATCCGAACAGCAGCGGGGAGAGGGGGCATCCCTGTCTCGTCCCCGATGCAGCCGGAAATAGTTCGATGTTGATCTATTCATCCGTACGCTCGCAACAGGAGCCTGATACAACAGCCTGACCCAGTCAATAAAGTCCCGCCCAAATCCAAACCGCCCCAGTACCTCCCACAGATATTCCCATTCCACCCGATCAACAGCCTTCTCTGCGTCCATTGCGACCACTACCTCCACATCCCAACTTCTGGGGGCATCATAATCACATTTCTTTTTTAAAAATAAATTTAGAGTACCCAATTCATTTTTTCCAAATAAGGGGCAATTTAGCGTGGCCAATCCACCTACCCCTCACATCTTTTGTTGTGGGGGCGAAACCCACGCAAACACGGGCAGCACGGTAGCATTGTGGATAGCACAATTGCTTCACAGCTCCAGGGTCCCAGGTTCGATTCCGGCTTGGGTCACTGTCTGTGCGGAGTCTGCACATCCTCCCCGTGTGTGCATGGGTTTCCTCCGGGTGCTCCAGTTTCCTCCCACAGTCCAAAGATGTGCAGGTTAGGTGGATTGGCCATGATAAGTTGCCCTTAGTGTCCAAAATTGCCCGTAGTGTTGGGTGGGGTTACTGGGTTATGGGGATAGGGTGGAGATGTTGACCTTAGGTAGGGTGCTCTTTCCAAGAGCCGGTGCAGACTCGATGGGCATGAATGGCCTACTTCTGCACTGTAAATTCTATGATCTATGATCTAATGTGCAAACTCCACACAGACAGTGACCCAGGGCTGGTATTCGAATCCGGGTCCTCAGTGACGTAGTTTTGTAAACTCTTTTTCCGGGACAATAGAAGATTTGTATTCGGGAAATTCAGACTAAATATTGCATCAAGATCAGACAGAAATCAGTTGATTCACCAGGATCTGAATATCATCCTTTGAATGTGGAAGGAGAAATGTTTCTCTGTTCTGAGTGAGAAAAGATTTCAAACATCAGTGTGACTGGAAAAGCACCAAGACCCACACAACACCCAGCCGAGTGAGCGAGTTCCAGTGAACTGACTGTGTAAAGTGGGTTCGAATCCTACTACCGCAGGTGATGGAATTTAAACTCAATATAATATCTGGAATTAAAAGTCTATGAAACCAGCTGGTTCACTGATGTCCTTTAGGGAGGGAAATCTGCCGTCCTTACCCAGTCTGGCCGACATGTGACTCCAGACCCATAGCAATGTGGTTGACTCTAACCAGCCCTCAAGGGCAATGGGGGATGGGTAATAAATGCTGGCACAGCCTGCGACGCCCACGTCCATTGAATTTTTTAAAAAATTGTTTCATTAATTATAACTCAATTAATGATCACTACTTATTTAATCATCTGGACAGACTTATAGCTAATTAATACAGTAAATTTTAATGAATACATTTGGTTAATACCAGATACACTGGTAACACTGAGTAGTACTACACTCGGTATGCTTCACCCAGTGTCTGTGTCTATGTATTTACATTGTTTATTTATCGTATGTCCTAGATTTTTTCATGTATGGAACAATCTGTCTGGACTGCTCGCAGAACAATACTTTTCAGAACGGCATGTGGCGCAGTGGTTAGCACTGAGACGACGGCGCTGAGGACCCGGGTTGGAATCCCGTCCCTGGGTCACTGTCTCCAAACTCCATGTGGAGTTTGCACATTCTCCCCGTGTCTGCGTGAGTTTCACCCCCACAACCCAAAGTTGTGCAGGTTTAGCGGATTGGCCATGTTAAATTGCCCCATCATAATCGGGTACTCGAAATTTATATTAAAAAAAACAATACTTTTCACTGTACCTCACTGAGCCTTCTTAAAAATTATTCATTCACGGGAGGTGGGGGTCACTGGCTGGGCCAGCATTTACTTCTCATTCCAATTGCCCTTGAACTGTGTGTCTTGTGAGGCTATTCCAGAGGGCACTTACAAATCAATCACAACATTGCTGTGGATCTGGAGTCACATGTAGGCCAGGCCACATAAGGAGAGCACATTCCCAAAATACATGAGTGAACCAGACGGGTTTTTACAACAATCCACAATCTCATCATTAGACTTTTAATTTGAGACTTTTATTCAATGTGAATATCTGTCATGGCCAGATTCGATCCCAGATCCCCAGAGCATTAATCTGGGTCTCTGGATTACTAGCCCAATAAATAATACCATTACACCACTGCCCAGCCCACAATGTCTAATAACTTCTCAAAATTACAAAGTAATTTATTTTTTCAAACAAATTCTGAAAGCTCTGCAGTTTCTGGAAACATTTTGATTGAAAGTGTTATTTTTTAAAATAAAGATCTAGTTTTTACAACATAATTACCTAATACACCAATTCACTAATGATAATCAATGTTCACTACAGAATAATCATTAATGTAATTATTGTTTTTTGCTCTGAAATCAATACATAGTTAATATAGAAAAGGTACAGAAGGTGAAATGGCTACAGGAGGCACATGTTCGAGGTATAAAAGGGCTTCCTTGTCCTTGTTACTAATGACAGTGAATACACTTTGAAAATAACAGTTTTAAAACTAAATGCGATTACACATGCGTACTTACAGCTTCTTACATCACAACAGTGAATATGTTTCAAAAGTACTCCACTGGCTTTCAAAGACTTCAGAAGGTCCAGTGGCAGTACAAGGTTTTATAGAAATGTACATTTGTTCTAATAGTCCGCAAACTAGGATATGCCCCTGTCTCTGGATCTCTAAATTACCTGCAAATGCTTGCACCCCTGTCTCTGGAAAGACTGAATTAGTTGCAAATGCTCGCATTCAAAGCCTGGTCTTGGATCTTTGTCCATATATATATTTCTAGAACCTACATCTTCATTCACCTGAGGAAGGAGCAGTGCTCCGAAAGCTAGTGATTTGAAACAAACCTGTTGCACTTTAACCTGGTGTTGCAAGACTTCTATCTGCAGGATGATTCTGAAGGGTTTGCTCCAGTTCAGAGGACGGGTCCGGAGGACTGACCGAGAGCGGCTGGTCCTCCAACCAATCAGGGTGAATGGGAGGCGGAACAAAGCCGTCGCTCTCGCTCACTACGCATGCGCTCCGCCGCGTACTTCGTCCACTTGGGCCTGTCTCGGGGAAAAGCCCGAGCAGCGTTCGCCGGTTCAACTGCCGTATTCGAGCTTCGTATTCGGGGCTGAGGGCCTACACGGAGTGTTTATGAAGCCTCCCGACCCCTCAACCGGCTCTATCCATCCCACATAACTCACCGAGCGGGATCTGACCAGGGAACAATTTCGACCCGACCGCCTGAATCCTGAGCTATCATCGGCACTGCGCATGCTCCAATTCACGTGGGCGGCCGGGGCTCAGCCCCGCCCCTCATTCACTCCGATTGGTTGAAGGACCACCGCTCCGCTCGGTTTCCCAGTTACGCCTCTCTCTTCCTATTGGACCAGAGCTGCCGTCAATCATTCCCAGGGCCTGGTGAGCTGGCGCATGCGCAGTGCCGATGCTGGACTCGGCCGGGTGGTTTCACTGAAACCCGGTGGAGGCTCCAAACCCCAATAAGAAGTTTCCGGGCCCGGGTTTGCATCGAGCGGGGGGACAGCTGCGGCCTGCTCCCGGTGACAGGCCTGAGTTAACGGCTGCCGTCTTTACAGAGGCTGCAAACCCGCAGGGGGCAAAACATCAGAGATAGAGTTTGTTGTGAAACCAATGGGATATTGTAAAACAGGAGGTCAGGGTTACAGTCAACAACAACAACTTCTATTTATATAACACCTTTAACATCATAAATCATCCCAGTCAACTTCACAGGAACATTATAAAACAAAGTGAGACACCCAGACACAAAAGGAGATATTAGGACAATTGACCAAAAACGTGGACAAAGAGATCAGTTTTAAAGAGAGTCTTCAAGGAGGTGAGTGAGGTGGAGACGGGGAGGTTTAGGGAGGGAATTCAGTGCTTGGGGCAGAAGGAACTTAAAACCATGGCGAAGTAATTAGAATCGGGGGTGTACAAGAGTCCAGGATCAGAGCTGTGCAGATATCTCAGGGGATTGTGGAGCTGGAGGAGATGACAGACACAGGGAGAGACGAGGCCATGGAGGGATTTGAAAACAAGGGTGAGAATTGACTGGGAGCGAATGCAAGTTCGGAGCACAGGGATCATAGGGGAAAGGAACTTGCTGTGAATTAAGACATGGGTAGCAGACTTTTGGATGGCTTTAAGTTTACAGAGGTAGAATGTGGGAGAGCAGCCAGGTGTGTGATGGAATTGTCGAATCGGGGGGTAACGATGGTAAATTGCCTTAGTATCTAAAAAGGTTGGGGGGGGGGGGTGGTTACGGGTGAAGGTGGAGGTGTGGGCTTAGCTAGGGAGCTCTTTCCAAGGGCCAGTGCAGACTCGATGGGCGGAATGGTTTCCTTCTGCACTGTAAATTCTATGAGGTCAGAAGCTCATATTGGATCAAGTATGAAACCAAGTTTACAAAGAGACTGGCAAAGTCTCAGACTGTTGCCAGGGAGAGGGATAGAGTCGGTATGTCAGGAATGGAGATTGGACTTCCGGGTGCGGCGATGACCAGCTAAGTCGCACGTTTCGGCAGCTCCCGGTGGAACGGACTTTTGGGCTCTTAATAGGAGCCCCAACTGCAATTTTAACGGCTAAAAACACTGTGCGGTAAACCAGAAGGGAATCCCCCCTGGACACGGATGGAAAAAGGAGAGGAAAGTGGCCGGATTGCGGTGGATCCTCTAGAGCAGCGGCCAGGAAGGCAAGCACAAAGCAAGATGGCGTCGGAAGGTGGCAGTTTAATATGGGGCCCTGACCAACAAGAGTTCCTGCGGCGCTGCGTGGAAGAACTTAAAAAGGAGATGAAGAAGGAGCTGTTGGCCCCGATATTACAGGCGATTGAAGGGCTAAAGGAGGAGCAAAAGACCCAGGAGCAGGAGCTTTGGGTCGTGAAGGCAAAGGCTGCTGAGAATGAGGACGAAATACAGGGCCTGGTGGTGAAGACAGAGATGCACGAGGCACAACACAAAAGGTGTGTGGAAAGGCTGGAGGTGCTGGAGAATAATGCGAGGAGGAAGAATTTAAGGATTCTTGGTCTTCCCGAAGGTGCAGAAGGGGCGGACGTCGGGGCATATGTGAGCACGATGCTTCACTCGTTAATGGGATCGGAGGCCCCGACGGGCCCATTGGAGGTGGAGGGAGCTTATCGAGTTATGGCGCGAAGACCGATGGCTGGAGAAATTCCTCGAGCCATAGTGGTGAGAATTCTCCGATATAAGGACAGAGAGATGGTCCTCAGATGGGCAAAGAAAACCCGGAGCAGTAGGTGGGAGAACGCGGTGATCCGCGTATATCAAGATTGGAGTGCGGAGGTGGCGAGAAGGAGGGCAAGCTTTAATCGGGCCAAGGCGGTGCTGCACAAAAGGAAGGTTAAATTTGGAATGCTGCAGCCGGCAAGACTGTGGGTCACACATCAAGGGAAACACCACTACTTTGAAACGGCAGAAGAGGCGTGGACATTTATTGTCGAGGAGAAACTGGAATAAGCGGGCTAGAAAAAGAACGTTTGGGACAAAGTGGTGGGGTGATTACGTGGGGTGAAGGGGGGGGAAATGGGGGAAGAGATGATTTCCCTGTAAGTTTTCTCTCTTCCCCATGTCATGAGGGAGGGGGGGAGGGAGGATGGGGAGCTGGGGGCGCCGGGCATTGGGGGCGGGGCCAAATGGGAAGCGCGGGCTTTGTTCCCGCGCTATGGTAATCATGGCGGGAACAGGGAAGCAGGAAGGAGGGGGCCTCGCACAGTGGGGGCCGAGGTCACGGGGGGAAGCCGAGGTCGGCCAGAGTTTGCTGAATTCTGGGAGCAACATGGGGGGTGCAATTACGCTAGAAAGGGATCTAGCGGGGGGGGGGGGTAACTGGGTTGCTGCTGCTGGGGAGAAGGGGGAGCTGGTATGGGGTGGGGTGGTCGGGGCGGGAGGGCGCCGTTGGGGGGGAGATACGGCTACGTGGGAACCGGGAGAGGAGCTGGATGGAAAAAGGAGATGGCTAGTCGACAAGGGGGGGGGGAGGGGGTGGTATAGATGTGAGAGGGCTGAACGGGCCGATTAAGAGGGCACAGGTACTCGCACACCTAAAAAAACTTAAGGCAGATGTGGTTATGCTGCAGGAGACGCATCTGAAACTGATAGACCAGGTCAGACTTCGCAAAGGATGGGTGGGGCAGGTGTTTCATTCGGGGCTAGACGCAAAAAACAGGGGGGTGGCTATATTAGTGGGGAAGCGGGTAATGTTTGAGGCAAAGACCATAGTGGCGGATAGGGTTCTGGGTGGGGGTGGCAAAGGTGCTTTTGAAGGTGGTGGGGGTCCGGGTCGAACCAAGCTGGGGGTTGGCTATATTTGGGGTTGCAGAAGAGCCGGGAGTGCAGGAGGCGAGAGAGGCTGATGTTTTGGCCTTTGCGTCCCTAGTAGCCCGGCGCAGGATAGTGTTAATGTGGAAGGAAGCCAAACCCCCGGGTGTGGAGACCTGGATAAACGACATGGCAGGGTTTATAAAGTTAGAACGGATCAAGTTCGTATTAAGGGGTTCGGCTCAAGGGTTCACCAGGCGGTGGCAACTGTTTGTCGACTATCTCACAGAAAGATAGAGGGAATGGAAAAGAAGAAGACAACGGCAGGAACCCAGGGGGGAGGGGGGGGGGGGAACCGGACGGACTCTCCGGGATGTCATTGTATATGTATAGACACTTGTTATAGGTAATGTATATTGGATTGTTGGATGGTACCTTTGGAGAGTAACTATTTTTGACAAGGCAGTTGCCACTCAGTTTTGTTTTTGTTTATATATTATTTATTTATTTGTTTAAAATTGGCCACGGTTATTTATATTGCTTTGTTGTTGTTCAAAAGAAAAACTATGTACTGTTATGTTTGGCCACAAAATTTTGAATAAAATATATTTTTTAAAAAAGGAATGGAGATTGGAACAGGGACTGAACAGTGGATTGAGTCTTCTCCATATTTGATTGAAGTTATTTAGTCAGCAGGAAGAGAACCAGAATGGACCCTGAGTCTGATATCCGGTATAACTTAGTTCGAGAGGGAGAGGAAGAACAAAGGAAACCCTGGAAGATTTGGAGAAACAACCTTTGCGATTGCTCATCAAATCTCCACACAAGTCAGTTCTGGACTCAAAGTTAACATACGTTATTCTGTCTGCTCAGTCAGGGTGATTCAGATTAATGTCTGTCACAAGTCATGGATGAAGTGACTTATAAAGCATATTCTTATCTCTAATTATATAAATTTGGTAACAGGATACAGAAATAATGATCTCATACTTTATTTGGATTTCAGTCCCAGGGAGGAGGAAGAGTGTGTGGGACGGGGATTTACAGCTTTGGGGACAGAAGAGAGAAAAATATGTTCCCCCAAAACTGGAAATAACTGTTCTGAATTTCTATCCTGTGCTGATAATGTGACCTTTGTCAACTCCATTTACATGGCATTAGGAAAGCGTTTTCAGACATGAAACAGAAACCAAATATCACATTAAGATCTGACAGTGTCACTCAATTGATCAAGACCAGAATATCCTCAGACTATGAATGTGGAATCAAAATGTTTGTGGGAAAATATTTCAAACATCAGTGTGACTGGAAAAGCACCGAGACACACACACACCCGAGTGAGAGTGTTCCAGCGAACTGACTGTGGAAAGAGCTTTAACCAGTTACAGTGTGAAAAACACACTATTCACTAAGGGGAGAAACCATACACGTGTTCTGTGTGAGGACGAAGCTTCACCTGATTGTCTAAAGAGGAAACTCACAAAGACACTGACTCCATGAAGATACCATGGAAACCGTGGGGTATGATTTTCGCTTAGGGGTTTCCAAAATGCAAGAGGTCCCGTGTTCATATCCCGGACGAGCTCTGCAAAGCGCTTGACTGGGGAGGTGATGGTGTAGTGGTATTGTTTCTGTGAGTAATCCTGAGACCCAGCACAATTCTCTGAGCTTCATTGTGACAAAGTTTCGAGTCACTGGGAAATGCAAACCCTATTGGGGCTGGTTAGCACACTGGGCTAAATCGCTGGCTTTTAAAGCAGACCAAGGCAGGCCAGCAGCATGGTTCGATTCCCATATCAGCCTCCCCGAACAGGCGCTGAAATGTGGTGACTAGGGACTTTTCACAGTAACTTCATTGAAGCCTACTTGTGACAATAAGCAATCTTCTTCATTGTGCTCATTTGGGATTGAGCACAGTCAGCATTGAAATGAAATGGGATAGGTTTACAGGTAGAGATTTGAGAATGATATTTTCATTATATTTGATTCCTTTTTGTTCTGTGTGTGAAACATTCTGGCGCCTTCATCCCGTTCGTGTTGAAGAAAGAGGGACGCCACAGGATCTGTACCGAGCCTCGTTTTTCTCAAGTCCCCGAGTGTTTTTTCCTATTTCGTTATCATGAAGACAGATTTTTTAAAAGATGGCTCTATTAAATCTCTGCCATTTCCTCTAATTCAGTCACAGAATCGCTTGCAACTGTCTTTATGCGCATGTTTCATATGATAATTAAAGCTGTAAACCAATTCAATTCTGTTGTGGACTGACGAACCGCTAATATGTGAACTTTGTCAAAATGCGGACATATTTGCCATCTCATTGCTTCAGGACAATTCAGCATTTCTGATTTTACTGAATGCATTTTGAGGCCGGGGTAAAAGTAAATAGAATTGGCTGCAGCACCCGAGATCCCGATAACATCCTGCAACAAACTTAAATCATTCTAACTTGTCTCACGGTTAAGGTGAAAGATTTGATAATGTTTCTGTCCGGTTTTCAATCGGCGAATGTGAGGACCAGGACACCACAAGTGCGGCACAAAGCCCAGTGTGCTCGGTTGCAGCTTCACAACAGTCAGCTTTCAAATCAAATGAGAGAATGTTACTTCACAACAGATTTGAAATGGAGGTGCCAATTTTATTTGATCCTTCCTTGAACAAGATGTGAACAATTCCGTTGGTCAAATCCCGTCAGTGAAAAAGAAAGGCGGTTGTCAGCAGATCCGCACAGAACCTCCTTTCCTCATCTCTCTTTCTGCTTTGCCTCCACAGGAAGACCGAGAACAAGTGATTTGTAACCATCTCTGCCATTTCCTCTGCTTCAATTACCATATTGCTGGCGTCTGTCTTTATGAGCAACATTACTGTTAGCATGAAATCAGATATTGCTGGATAGATTTAGCTGGTCTGCCAACATCTGTGGAGAGAAACAAAGTTTACCAGTACACTCATTTAAATGATCATTCACAGCAGTATAGGAGGGTAGGGTAGGAATGGACAGATAGATGGATTATATAGTTGGAAAGTGGCACAGGAGGTGGGCAGAATAGAAGACCAGGTAGAATAGACAAGAATAGAATAGAATACCTACAATGCATAATGAGGCCATTCAGCCCATTGAGTCTGCACTGATCCTTTGAAAGAGCACCCTAACCAGGCTCCCGCCCTATCCCTGAAACTCCGTAACTAAACCTAACCTGCACATCTTTGGACACCCTGGGGCAATTTAGCATGGC
Organism: Scyliorhinus torazame; assembly: GCF_047496885.1. NCBI lineage: Eukaryota > Metazoa > Chordata > Chondrichthyes > Carcharhiniformes > Scyliorhinidae > Scyliorhinus > Scyliorhinus torazame. The sequence goes on from NC_092711.1 coordinate 114,412,883, forward strand.
CAATCCACCAACAGATATGGAATCCCTTCAGTGCAGATGGAGGCCATTCAGCTCATCAAGGCTGCACCGATCCTCTGAAAGAGCTCCCACTCCCTACCTAGGCCCACTATCACACCCAATCCCCGTAACGCCACCTAACCTGCACACCTTTGGACACTAAGAGGCAATTTAGCACAGCCAATCCACCAAACCTGTACATCTTTAGACTGTGAGAAGAAACCGGAGCACCCGGAGAAAAACCATGCAGACACAGGGAGAATGTGCAAACTCCCAAGGCCAAATTGAACCTGGGTCCCAGGTGCTGTGAGGCAACAGTGCTAACCTCTGTGTCACCGTGCCGCATGGACAAATTTGTCATGGACATAAGACAAAGGGGTCATTAAGGAATGAAGAGCATTAACGGTGGAAAAATGGTGAGACAGCCGAATATGAAATGGAAGCAACTGAACAGCGAAGGGCAGATGGGGGAGGCTGTAAAGTGTCTAACAGGAAGAAGAGTTGCTGTTCTTCCAGTTTACATTGGGCATCACTGGAGCATTGCAGCTGGCCTCGGATGGACATGTGTGTTTATTTCAGATTTCAGCAGCCGCAGTATTTTGCTCTATTAGTATTCGACATTTTTGACAGAGTTACTATGTTAATTGTCATCTGTAAACCCATTATATTAAGTTGTTGACTGAACAAACTTACTTTGTGTGCCGAGTCCAACTACAAACATCTTTTGCTGCTCTGTGTGTTCTGATTTCTGGAACCACCCAAAGGGAGGTACTAGACTTGGTATTGTGCAATGAGATGGGATTAATTAGTAACTTCATGGTGAAGGCAGCCCTAGGTGGCCACGATCATACATGTTCGAATTTTACATTCAGTTTGAGGGAGAGAAGAGTGCGTCCAAGGTTCGTATTTTGAATTTGGGAATTTATGAACGTGAAGGACAATTATGAGAGCATGAAATCTGAGCAAGCTGGACTGAACTGTAAGTAAAAGTACACATAAATTACAAGTACAGCCTATCACTGCTCAGAAAATATGTTTAAAACATAATCTGACCTCGAGCCACTTCATTGAAAACCTGTTGTTCTCAGAAACGCTATTTTTCATGTCATAATTGACAGATTATGAGTAAAACATCCCACTGTTTCACTGTAGGGAAAGGACACACCATTGTAGATGCCCCATAATGTTAGAGATCGGCTTGTTGAACCTGCTCATTCCATCTTATATTCAGCTAATGGGGGGAAAAACTTAAGCACTACAACTTGCAGGCGTTTGGGGACAATGGCGCGATTGCTGCTCTAATTAGCTCAGATCTCCTTATTATAAAATGTATTTAGAAGCACTGGAAAGGATGCAAGAAAGTTTTACTGGAGCAATTCTATACTGACAGGTTATACCCATCATGATAGATTGAGCAGGCTAGGGATGTTTCCTTTGGAAAAGTGAATGATTGAGCAATATAACCGAATAGAAGTGTTTTACAGGGTAGACAACTGGAAGATGTTGTCACTTGTATAAGGATAAAAATAAATATAACTTAGTAATGCATCTAAGGAGCAATTCTCTTTAACTAATAATAATAATAATAATTGCTTATTGTCACAAGTAGGCTTCAATGAAGTTACTGTGAAAAGCCCCTAGTCGCCACATTCCGGCGCCTGTTCGGGGAGGCAGGTACGGGAATTGAACATGCGCTGCTGGCCTCGTTCTGCATCACAAGCCAGCTGTTTAGCCCACTAGACATTAAAATAGAAAATACTAGAAATACGCAGCATATCTGGCAACATCTGGGGATTGAGAAACAGTTGACCTTTTAGATCTGTGCTGATGCAGTGTAGTTCTGATGAACGATCTTAGACATGAAATGTAAACCATGTCACTCTCTCCACAGACACTACCAGATCTGTGAGTATTTCGATTCTGGCTTGGGTCACTGTCTGTGCGGAGTCTGCTCGTTTTCCCCGTATCTGCGTGGGTTTCCTCCGAGTGCTCCAGTTTCCTCCCACAAGCCCTGAAGGACATGCTTGTTAGGTGAATTGGACATTCTAAATTCTCCCCCAGTGTTTCCAAACAGGCGCCGGAATGTGGCGACTCGGGGCTTTTCACAGTAACTTCATTGCAGTGTTAATGTAAGCCTACTTGTGACTCTAATAAAGATTATTATTAGATTATTATTTTTGTTGTTAATTCAGATTTCCATCATCTGTAGTAGTTTTTGGCTTTTCTTAGACTGAACAGTGCTAAGAATGTGGAACTCATTAGTAGAAGGGTTTAAATTCACTGACTGAGCTTCAATCACAGGTGTAAAATCCCACCACAAAATTCTTTGGATTTGGATTTGTTTATCGTCACGTGTACTGAGGTACAGTGAAAAGTATTTTTCTAAGAGCAGCTCAAACAGATCATTTAGTACATTAAAGAAAAGAAAATAGAAAGAAAATACATAAAAGGGCAACACAAGGTCCACAATGTAAATACATAGACACCGGCATCGGGTGAAGCATACAGGAGTAAAGGTTAGTGATAATGTTCGTGTTCAATTAGTTTTAAAAGATTAGTACGATTATAAGAGATGTAAAAAGGGGATCTGTTTGGTAGAGCTCACAGAGAGTCGCCACGCTCCGGCGCCATCTTGGGTCCAAGGTGAATGTGCCTCCAGGCGAATGTGGAAATGAATTAACTCGGTCATCCTATTTGCTGACATAACAGCTCAGTCACACTGAAGGAAGAATCATAGAATCTACAGTGCAGCAGGAGGCTATTCGAGCCTGCACCAGCCCTTGGAAAGAGCACCCCAGTTAATCCCATGCCTTCACCCTATCCCGGTGACCCACCTAATCTTTTGTACACCAATTTATCACGGCCAATCCACCTAAGCTGCACATCTTTGGACTGTAGGAGGAAATCGGAGCACCCGGAGGAAACAGACACAGGGAGAAACTGCAATCTTCCCACAGTTATCCGAGGCCGGAATTGAACCCGGGTCTCAGAAGCAGCAGTGCTAGCCACTATGCCACCGTGCCGCCCATTTAGTATCATTCAGATACTTCACATGCACTTTGGTTGCTGTATCAATTAATTTAATAATGTGACATCTTGGCATGTGGCTCCAATCGAAATCGGATCACAAAGCAACAAATTCGATTGATCAATATTGCGTTTCAATGGTTGGATAAAGACCCAGCATTCTCCGCGTGGAAGACTGTGTCCTATTCAACCTGCAGGAGCTTCTTGCGCAGGCGCACCACCAAGCTGTAAGTGGATAATGTGCAGTGCGGTCTCTGACTAGAGCATGCGCAGTGCGGTCTCTGATTGGTGCATGCGCAGTGCGGTCTCTGATTGGTGCATGCGCAGTGCGGTCTCTGACTAGAGCATGCGCAGTGCGGTCTCTGACTAGAGCATGCGCAGTGCGGTACGTGCCTGGCCTTGGGCAGCGAGGGGAAAAATGATCAGGTGAATTGAGTAACGGGGCCGCGAGGTGTGGGGGAAGAGACAGCGGAGTGCCGGGGGGGGGCTTCATAAACACAGCATGAATGCCTCAGACCCCGAATAAGAAGCTCCTGATCCTGTGCTTGCAAAGGACGTTGTTGGGCTGCTCTGCGCCACAGGCCCAGAACAACCGCAGCCATATTGCAGCAGGGCGCATGCGCAGTGCTCCCTGGCCTGTCAGCAGGAGGAGAGAATGTTGTGACTGACAGTGATGGATTCTGGAAACTCCTTTTACAGGGGGTGAGAGGGGGAGGATTTACACACAGCAAACTGAAACCAAGACAATTTTTATGTCTCCTCAATTTATATCTTCGACTAACAGTTGAAGGCTTTTGTAACTTTCTTTTTCAGGAAGTTAAAAGTGGAGCATTGATCGATGGAAAACTCAAACCAAGCAGCAGCACATTGTGATCTGACAGAGTCAGCGATACATCAGAACCTGAATATTAGCAGCATCTGAGTGTGCAAGGTAAAATGTTTGTCTGTTCTGTCTGTGAGGGAAGATTTCAGGTCCCAGTGTGACTGGAAAAACCCCGAGATTCAGAAACCCTGGAAACCCTTGAAAACTCAACTCTGGGCAACAAACCTTGGGAGAATAGTCTGGCCTCAGAGGGAGTGCAGAGTACAGATTTCCTTGAGTGATCGTAGGATCATAGAATCCCTACAGTGCAGGGGGGCGGGGGGGGGGGGGGCATCTAGCACCAACCTTTCAAAATAAGCACTCTACCCATTTATGCTTCCTCCATCCACCCCACCCTATACGCATAACCCAGACCTTCAACTGCACATCCTTGGACATAAAGAGACAATTTAGCACAGCCAATCCAGTAACCTGCACATCTTTGGACGGTGAGGAAACCGGAGCACTATGCAGACAAGGGGAGAATGTACAAACTCCAACAAAGGCTGGAATTGAACCCGGGTCCCTGACGTTTTGAGGCAGCAGTGCTAACCACTGTGCCGCTGCTGAATCCCAAAGTTAAATTATACAATGAGATTACAGAAAACAGTCATTGTGGCACACCTGAGGCTATTCGGCACATTGAGTCGATGCTAGTTCGCAAGAGCAGTCCAGTCAGTCCCATTCCCCTGTTCCATCCCTCAATCTTCGCAGGTCTATTTCCATTAAATATTTATCCAATTGCCTTTTGAAAATATTCATCGTGTCCATTTCTGCCCTCCCCTCAGCCCAACTTAAGGGTCATTACCATTGACTGCAAAATCGGTCCCCTTCACATCTCCCATATCTTTTACAAAGCCTGAATATGTCCCCGAGGTCTTGTGCAACCAGTGAATGGGAACGGATTTTCTTTGTCTATTTTACCTAAACCGATCAGAATCTTCTACATCTGAATTAAATCGCCCCTCAACCCTCTCTGCCGGAACCATTCTGCAAAATCTCTTCTGCACCTTCTCAAGGACCTTCAGATTCTTCCTGAAGAGTGGTTACCAAAAATGGACGCAATACTCAAATTGTGGCCTTATCAGAGCTTTATAAAGCAGTAAAACTTCTATTTTGTGCTCATTAACACCATTAATCAGCTCAAGAGTTAATTTAATAAAAGCAAAATACTGCAGGTTCTTGAAATCTGAGATAAAACAGAAAATTCTGGATAAACTCAGCAGATCTGGCAGCATCTGTGAAGAGAGAATCAGAGTTTTTTAAACATATTTCTTTATTCTCCTTTTTCGCATTTTCTCCCAAATTTACACCCATCAAAAATAAACAATAATCAGTAACAAATATGTCAATCCCCATATCAATAACAACAATCCCATCCTCCCACCAAACCCAAAACATTCGCCCACATGTTCACATAAACAACTGACAAAAAGGAATCAGGAATCCCCCATTAACACCCATCGCCCCCTCCCCACCAGCCCTCCCACCCCCCCAACTAATGTTCAATGTTATCCAGTTCTTGGAAGTGCATAATGAATAATGTCCATAAATTGTCGAACCTCTCTGTCCTTCCCCTCAGTTCAAACTTAACCTTCTCAAGAGTCAAAAATTCCAACAGATCCCCCCGCCACGGCAGGGTGGAGAGGCGCCGGAATGTGGAGACTAGGGGCTATTCACAGTAACTTCATTTGAAGCCTACTTGTGACAATAAGGGATTTTAATTTCATTTTCATTTCAGCCGTATCAGCTGCAACATCGTGCACAAGGTGGAGGTATTCACTCTCCGGAGCACCTCACACCAGAACCCCTCCTCCATATCCTCTCCCAACTCTTCCTCTCACTTTCCTTTGATCCCTTCTAGTGGTGCCTTCTCCTCTTCCAAAAGAGCTCCGTAGACCGCTGACACTACCCCCTTCTCCAGTCCCCCTTTCATCAGCACTTCCTCCAGTAATGTGGAGGAGAGAGAATCAGAGTTAATTTTCGGATCTCAATGATCTTTCCACAGAACTGCTTTGCTAACTACTCTCTGAATATATCCTGTCACTTCAGAGATAAAAGCACTTAGAAACCCTAGTCCCCTGTGTCCCTGCACAATCTTTAGCACTATGCCATTAATTATATCTTTCCCCTCCCTAACCCCTTTGCCACCTGATTATGAGGGTTGTAATCCTTGGAATTTAGAAGATTAAAAAGGAATTGATCAAAATTTTCAGGCTGTTAATTGGAATTGTCAAAGTTCTGCTCATGTTGAAGATATATTAAATACTTGTTTCAATCATTCAGCCTCTACTACTCCCTTTCTCTCTCCTCGCAGAGTGTCAGAGTCTAGTGTAAATCCAGACCAATTGGCAGGTTCCCTTCCCTGAAGGACATTAATGATCCAGTTGTGTATTCACAACAATCCAGCAGTTTTCATGGTCACATTTTCCTGGTGCCAGCCCCACAAATGACCCAATTCATTCAACTCAATTTCACAACCTGTTTTTGTGGGTTCTGTCTCACTCCCTATTTTCCATTTTAAATCCGGTTCACAGGTCATTGGAAGAGGAGGATTTGCAGTCGGGAAACTTCATCACATCAGGATCAGCACCAGTTGCTCCATTTACCGGAACGTGAATATCATCATACTTTGAACATGGAAGGAAACAGCACCATTCACAGTGGGGAGAAACTGTACACGTGTTCTGTGTGTGGACGAGGCTTCAGCCAAACATCAGGCCTGTCGAGACACAAGCGGAGTCACACTGGGGAGAAACCGTGGAAATGTGGGGACTGTGGGAGGGGATTAATTTCCCCATCAGACCTGGAAACACATTGACGCAGTCACACTGGAGAAAAACCGTTCTCCTGCTCCAAGTGTGGGAAGAGTTTTACTATTTCAGCCAACCTGCTGAGACACCAGCGGGTTCACACTGATGAGAGACCGTTTCAATGCTCAGACTGTGGGAAATGCTATAAAAGTTCCCAGGAACTGATGCTGCATCAACGTGTTCACACTGACGAGAGACCGTTCAGGTGCTCTCAGTGTGGGACTGGGTTCAGACGATCATCCCAACTCACTGTACACCAGAGGATTCACAGCGGGGAGAGGCCATTTATCTGCTCCAAGTGTGGAAGGAGATTCACTCAGTTATCTGACCTGCTGACACACAAGAGAATTCACACTGGGGAGAAACCCTTCACCTGCTCCGAGTGTGGGAAGGGATTCACTACTTCATTCACCCTGCTGAGACACCACCGAGTTCACACAGACAAGAGACCTTTTAAATGTTCAGACTGTGGGAAGGGCTTTAAAAGTTCCTGGGAACTGATGTACCATCAACGTGTTCACACTGACGAGAAGCCATTCAGATGCTCTCGCTGTGGGACTGGCTTCAGACGATCATCACAACTCACTGACCACCGCCGAATTCACACTGGCACAAGACCTTTCACCTGCTCCGAGTGTGGGAAGGGATTCACTCAGTCATCCAACCTGCTGACCCACCAGCGAGTTCACACTGGGGAGAGGCCGTTCACCTGCTCCCAGTGTGGGAACGCTTTCACAACCTCATCCAGCCTGCTGAGACATCAGCGAGTTCATAAATAACTACAGTGATTGGAATTTTCCGTTAATCACACCCAGGACTGAACCATGTTCATTGGGGTCTGGTTCTGCTGATGGTAATGAACTGCAGCCCAGTTACAGGGACTCATATTCACGCTAAAAGTCAAATAATTAGATTTGTGTTAAATATGCAGTGTTGTGGAATTTTTAATATCTCTGACACAAGTTAGTTCCTTTTGAAGTCCTCTCGCTCTCCCCTGTCTCTTCCATCCTCACCTCCAACAAGAAGTGTGAGGAGCTTGTGGAGCTTCTTTGTGACTGAGATTGAGTAAATCCGATCAGCTGCCTCTGCTGCTTCCCTCCCTTCCACGAGCCCACCGGACCAAACTGTCTCTAAATTTCATCCTTTCCCGAGCCCTGAACCCACATCTTTCTCTAGTTTCTCTCCCATCCCCTCATGCCCTGTCAGAGCTCATCTTGTCCATGAGATTGAGCTCCTGCTCCATCGACCATATTCCCACAAAACTGATCACCCAACTTCCCCATGTTCACTGACTTTGTTGAATCTTTTCTCTATCAGGTACTGTCTCTCTCCTTCTGCCATCATTCTACCCTTGTTAAAAAGCAAGCCCTTGACTCCACCATCCTTACAAATTACAGCCCCATCGCCAGCACCCCTGACCTCTCCCAAATCCCTGTCTATTTTTCCCAGAATGCCATGTTTGAATCCCTCCAATCAGGTTTCTGCTCTGTCACCGTGCTGAAACAACTCTTATCAAAGTTACAAGTGACATCCTCTGTGACTGTGACAAAGATAAACCTCCCCTCTGTCCTCAGCCTGTCTGCAGCCTTTGACAAGGTCGACCACACCATCCTGCTCCGTCACCTCTCCACTGTCACCCAACTGGATGCGGCTGCTCTCTCCTGGTTCCATTCTCCATCAGAGTCAGAGAATCACTTGTAATGTCTTCCCTTCCCACTCGCACAGTTACCTCTGGTGTTCCCAAAGGATCCAGACTTGTCTCATCTTTCTCGTCCACATGTTCCCACAATAACACCATCTGGACAAAGTGTCAGTTGTCAAATTTACACTGACAGCTCCCAGCTCTACTTCACCACCATCTCTCTGCACGTCTCCACTTCTGTTAAATTCTCAGCCTGTTTGTCTGATATCCAGTGGTGGATGTGCAGACATTTCCTCCAATTAAATATTGGGAAAGCCAAAGTCATTGTTTTCATTCCCGAGCTACCAGCTCCATTCCTCTCCCTGGTAATGTCTGACACTAAACCAGACCTGTTTGCACACCTGTCATGTTTGAATCCGAGATGCACTGCTGGCCCTTGTGTCTGTGTGTCCCAGGCTTTCTCAGTCAAAATTATTTCAAAACTTTCCCCACAGAGAGATCAATCATTCTCCTGTCATAATCAGATACGTGGAATAAGTCATTCTGAAAGATCTTGTTAAGATTGTGACGTTGAATTTTCTGCCTCTGCAAATCCTCTCCCTCTAACTCCCAGTAAAAGGAGTTTACAGAGGTTTTCGGTGTAAATGCAGGATAGAAATTCAGGACAGACCATTCTAGTTTCTATGGTACATTCCCCCAAATCTATGAATCTCAGTCTCACACACACCCCTCTCTTTCTGCTCATTGTTCCCGATTCAGTCTCCAGTCTCCTCCTGATACTTGAAATGAATGTAAACCACTTATTGTCACAAGTAGGCTTCAAATGAAGTTACTGTGAAAAGCCCCTAGTCGCCACATTCCGGCACCTGTTCGGGGAGGCTGGTACGGGAATTGAACCGTGCTGCTGGCCTGCCTTGGTCTGCTTTCAAAGCCAGCGATTTAGCTCTGTGCTGAACAGCCCCTGATACTTTTCCCCTCTCCAGATTCTCCCTCCTCCTGTCCTTAAACTGGTGATTCAGGCTGTGGCTCAATCGCACTCCTTCACTTTCATTCTAACAAATAACTCACTCACTCAGTGATCAGATCTGACTGAACTATGTCACAAGATGTGTCTATCTGAGTTACATTTATACAGACTCACTCACTCAGTGATCAGATTAGGTCTGACTGAACGATAACACCTTATATTTACATCACGATTTTAAACATTATTAAATGTCTCAAGCAGTTTCACAGGAACATGAGGACGAATTGGGTCAGATGACCAAAGTCTTGGTCAGAGAGTTTTGTTATAAGTAGAGTTCTAAAGGTGGAAAATGAAGTGGAAAAGTAGAGAGGTTTAGGGATGAAATTCCAGAACTTAGAGTACAGCCAGCTGACGGCACGGCCCCCAATTGGGATGTGATTAAAGTCAGGGATAAAGGACATCCGGGAATGATGCTCCATGTATGTGGGCCTCATAGCCCAGGCTCAAGTCCCATATCTGAACTTTGGGATAGAGTTTGACCATCCTTGGTCTCAGAGAAAACCCCCCGATAAACATCTTGTAAGATCCTGGTTTATTTATAACATAAAAAATTCGGACCAGTTGACTGTGTACTCAATGGGGATTGACTTTAACGGATTTAAAATCCTCTGGATCTCAGGGTTACAACAAGAATATGTTTCAGTCGAGATTTAAATATATAAATATTGAAAAACTGAACAGAAATGGGGAAAGACAGCAGCTCAATCATTTCAAAGTGAGAAATGAATGGACTCTGTTTCAGGTGGGACTCCTTCAGAATGAACACTTCCCACCATCAGCACCAACTCCCCCTCCCTGTTGACTGAACATTCCTTCACCCACTCATCCTCCCATTGCACATTCACCCAATGGCTCCCAGCCTGGATTCACATTCAACATGGAGTCAGTGAAAGGCTGAGCTGGCCCCGGGATGTAAGAACGAACAAGAGCTGGAAGTGGTTCCAGTCAATACAGTTTGTGCATCATTGTTAAATAAAGAAACTTCTATTCTTGTCAAACCCCCATTTCAGACACTTGGTGAATTACAACTTGGAGCCCAGACCCTTCATGTTGCTTCTACTTGGTGGATCATAGAATTTGCAGTGCAGAAGGAGGCCATTTGGACCATCCAGTCTGCACCGGCTCTTGGAAAGCGCACCCTACCCAAGGTCCACACCTCCACCCTATCCCCATTACCCAGTAACCCCACCCAACACTAAGGGCAATTTTGGACACTAACGACAATTTAGCATGGCCAATCCACCTAACCTGCACATCTTTGGACTGTGGGAGGAAACCGGAGCACCCGGAGAAAACCCACGTGCACACGGGGAGAATGTGCAGACTCCGCACAGACAGTGATCCAAGCCGGAATCGAACCTGGGACCCTGGAGCTGTGAAGCAATTGTGCTAATCACTGTACTACTGTGCCCTATGAAAATGAAAATCGCTTATTGGCACAGGTAGGCTTCAATGAAGTTACTGTGAAAAGACCCTAGTCGCCACATTCCGGCGCCTGTTCGGGGAGGCTGGTACGGGAATTGAACCGTGCTGCTGGCCTGCGTTAAAAGCCAGCGATTTAGCCCAGTGAGCTAAACCAGCCCCTGTGTGGTTTCAGCAGAGGTAGAGACAGGCTGCCCACATCCCTGCTCTCACTGCTCAGAGGCTTGTCACAGAATCATAGAATTTACAGTGCAGAAGGAGGCCATTCTGCCCATTGAGTCTGCACCGGCATTTGAAACAGCACCCTGCTCAAGCCCCACACCTGCACCCTATCCCCTTTATCCCCATAACCCAACCTAACCTTTTTGGACACTAAGGGCAATTTAGAATGACCAATCCACCTGACCTGCACATCATTGGAGGGTCTCCAATGGCTTTCAGAGCTCCGGAGGGTCCTGGGACAGACTGACCCATCTGTACCTGTGCCGGGCAGATTCAGCTGGAGACGGGGCGGCGTGTTGGATACTGCCTGTGGGTTTGGGGACAATGGGTCTAAGGTGGGAGCCCTTTGCTGGAGATCAGTGACGTGTTGACAGTATCTGTCATCCTGTTCAAGGCAGCAGACATCTCCTGCACGGCCGTGGTCATGACCTGCACCGACCCATTTCAGAGCCGTGCTTGAAGCTCCATGGAGGCAGCCACTCTCTCCATGACAGACAGTCTCTGGAACCTCCTCCAGCCCTACAACCCTCCACGCTCCCTCACTCCTCCAATTAGGGGAGAAGGTGGCATTGTGTTAATGTCACTGGATTAGTGATCCAGAGGCCCAGGCTAATGCTCTGGAGACACGGATTCAAATCCCAAATCCAATTAACAAACCAGAATTCTAAAGTTAGTCTCAGCGGCCGTGACAATTATCATCGATTGTTGGAAAAACCCATCTGGTTCACTAATGTCCTTCAGTGAAGTAAATCTGCCGCCCTTACCTGGTCTGGCCTACATGTGACTCCAGACCCAAAGCAATGTGATTGACTCTAGTGCCGAGCTGGCCACTCAGTTGAAGGGCAATTAGGGATGGGTAACTAAACCTGGCCTTTCCAGTGACGTCCACATCCCATAAAACAATCCAAAAAAAAATCCTCACCCCCTTCAGCTCCTGGACTTGCTTCACTCCACCATTGGCAGAGGCACTTTCACCTACCGAGGTCCTAAGGGCTGGAAACCCCTCACTAAACCTGTCAGCTTACCTTTTCCACCCAGCTTCTGTCCCTCTGTGAAGGGTCTCCGACATTTTAACCTGTTGATGGGTAAATGCCAGTTGTTGTTGTCACTGCCTCACATTGGAAAACTCAGGAATGTCACAAAAACACTCGGAAACTTCAGACCGAAGATTCTCAGCTGGAAAGTTCACCTTCAGTCAGGAACAGATCACAGCTTTGCATCATCTCTGATTGGACAGCACAGTTTGTAAAAAAATTCACCATCTAATAATGTTTATAAAATGTCAGAAATTCATTGACTGTGAATAGAATGAGCTCTCTCTGGCTCTCAGTAACAACGCTTCCACAGCAGCTTGCTGGGTGACACACACAGCACAGGCCTGTTCTCTCTGTCACAAACCCTGAAACCAGGTTTCTAAACTGGAGAAGGTTGGATCTGACGACCCGAATATAAACCAACTGTCTGAGTAAAGGTTAAAACGGTTCGACAGGAAAAGCACTTTGAACAGGAAAGATTTTCAAAGTGATCGGTGCTGGATTCAGACTAACACCAAACATTCTGACTGGATCCAGGGGAAGGAGAACACAAGAGACTCCAGCCCCGGAGATCAGCTTCATCTGTCCCAGTGTCTGATCCGGGATCAGTAAACCATTCCGAGGAGACCGTCACCTCCAGCCCCGGAGATCAGCTTCATCTGTCCGAGTGTCTGATCCGGGATCAGTAAACCATTCTGAGGAGACCGTCACCTCCAGCCCCGGAGATCAGCTCCATCTGTCCCAGTGTCTGATCCGGGATCAGTAAACCATTCCGAGGAGACCGTCACCTCCAGCCCCGGAGATCAGCTCCATCTGTCCGAGTGTCTGATCCGGGATCAGTAAACCATTCCGAGGAGACCGTCATCTCCAGCCCCGGAGATCAGCTCCATCTGTCCGAGTGTCTGATCCGGGATCAGTAAACCATTCCGAGGAGACCGTCACCTCCAGCTCCGGAGATCAGCTCCATCTGTCCCAGTGTCTGATCCGGGATCAGTAAACCATTCCGAGGAGACCGTCACCTCCAGTCCCGGAGATCAGCTCCATCTGTCCGAGTGTCTGATCCGGGATCAATAAACCATTCCAAGGAGACTGTCACCTCCAGCCCCGGAGATCGGCTCCATCTGTCCGAGAGTCTGATCCGGGATCAGTAAACCATTCCGAGGAGACCGACACCTCCAGCCCCAGAGATCAGCTTCATTTGTCCCGGTGTCATATCCGGGATCAGTAAACCATTCCGAGGAGACTGTCACCTCCAGCCGCAGAGATCAGCTCCATCTGTCCGAGTGATTGATCCGGGATCGGTAAACTATTCCGAGGAGACCGTCACCTCCGGCCTCGGAGATCAGCTCCATCTGTCCGAGTGTCTGATCCGGGATCGGTAAACCATTCCGAGAAGACTGTCACCTCCAGCCTCGGAGATCAGCATCCCCCTGATCGGGGACCAGTAATCCATTCTCACATGTTGTGGGTCACATGTATTTCCGGCCGATTTAGCTGGTGTACCAAATCTACACTGTCGCTTTTTCACAAATTGCTTTAAAATCACCAATGACTTGGATCCCCTTTTTGGGTAAACTCTTGACTCCTGGACTAAAATCTTGCAGTTTTCAGCATTCATCACGAAATGAAATGAAAATCACTTATTGTCACAAGTAGGCTTCAATGAAGTTACTGTGAAAAGCCCCTAGTCGCCACATTCCGGCACCTGTTCGGGGAGGCTGGTACGGGAATTAATCTTGTTGACTCTAAACACAGTTGTAAAGGAGCCTTCTGTCTGTATCTCGGAGCTCTGAACCATGGAAGAGAGTGACTGGGGCATGTTTCTTACACACCTCAGGGTTAACCCACACATTCAGTCCTGGATCTGATTGACAGCAGCAAAAACAGCCGAATCCAATCCCTGGACAGACTCATGAAGTCGCTGGTGTCTCAGCATAAGTTGTAAGTCAGTGAATCTATTCCCGCACTCGGGGCAGGTGAACAATCTCACTCTAGCGTGAACTCGCTGGTGAATCATCAGCTCATTGCTGCTTCTAAAGCTCTGTTCACAGGCAAAACATTTAAAAGGTTTTAAAAGGTTTCTCGAGGAATTAAGGGCTATGGAGAGAGAGCGGGTAAATGGAGTTGAAATCAGCCATGATTGAATGGTGGAGTGGATTCGATGGGCCGAATGGCCTTACTTCCGCTCCTATGTCTTATGGTCTTATATATCAGAGTGAATTTGTTGGTGTTTCAGCAGGTTGTATGACTGAGTGAATTCCTTCCCACATACAGAGCAGGTGAACGGTCTCTCCCCAGTGTGAATTCGCTGATGCATCACTAGACCATTGCTGCTTCGAAAGCTCTGCTCACAGTCAAAACATTTAAAAGGTTTTATATCAGAGTGAATTTGTTGGTGTTTCAGTAGGTGATAAGACTGAATGAATCCCTTCCCACACACAGAGCAGGTAAATGGTCTCTCCCCAGTGTGAATTCTCTGATGCACAGCAAGTTCAGATGATCGCCTGAAGCCAGTCCCGCAGTGAGAGCATCTGAATGGTCTCTCGTCAGTGTGAACACGTTGATGACAGGTCACTTCCCCGGACGTTTTAAAGCACTTCCCACAGTCTGGACATTTAAAAGGTCTTTTATCAGTGTGAACTCGCTGGTGTTTCTGCAGGTTAGATGTAGCAGTGAATCCCTTTCCACACAAGGAGCAGGTGAATGGCTTCTCCTCACTGTGAATGTGTTGGTGACTCAACAGATACTTTTTGCTTTTAAATTTCTTCTCACAGTCACAACATTTGAAAGGTGTCTGATCAGTGTGAACATACTGGTGTGTTAGCAGGCTGGATGACTGAGTGAATCCCTTCCCACAGGTGGAGCAGGTGAATGGCCTCTCCCCAGTGTGACTGCGTTGATGCATTTCCAGTTCAGAAGGGTAGCTGAATCCCTTCCAACAGTCCCCACATTTCCACGGTTTCTCCATGGTGCCGGTGCCCTTGTGTCTCTCCAGGTTGAATGACAAGTTGAACTCTCATCCAGACACACAACAAGTGTATGTTTCTCCCCATTGTGAATGATGTGATGGTTTTTCTGCCTATGTAATTGGTTAAAGCTCTTCCCACATCAGTTCACTGGAACATTCACTGTCTGTGTGGGTCTCGGTGCTTTTTCAGTCACACTGATATTTGAAATCTTTTCCCACAAACTGAACAGACAAACATTACTCCTTCCACATTCAAAGACTGGGATATTCAGGTTCTAAAGAATTGAGTGACTCTGTCAGATCTTGATGTTTGGTTTGAGTTTTCTGTCGGCCAATCTTCCGCTTCGAACATCCTGTAAAAGGAGTTTACAAAAGTCATCACTGTCAGTGCAGGATAGAAATTCTGAACAGACAATTCTCGTTTCTCTGGAACATTTTTTCCTCTCTTGTTCCCCCAAAGCTGTAAATCCCCGCCCCACACACTCTCCCTCCTCCCTGGGCTGAAATCCAAACCCATCTCACCATCTGCACCATTTCTTTCCTCCACTCCCAGTTTTCTCCCTCCCTCTCCTCTGCCTGGGTTCTCCAGCTCCTGTCTGCAGACTGATAATAAAACCAATGGGTCTTATTGGGGGTTTGGGGCCTCCACTCACCTGCCTGAGTCCATCTTCATGTCCGCACTGCGCGTGCTCCAGCTCACACTGGCTGGGGGGTGATTGACGGTGGCTGCTGACCAATAGGAGGAGAGCAATCCGGGTGTGGATTTTCACTGAATTTACCGGCCGCCATCTTGGGTAAGAGAGTCAGGTCTTTTGTTCTTGGAGCGGATCGCTTGGACGGCCATCTTTGTATGGGAAGAGGGAGTGGGCGGGGTTTCCTCCTCACTGGGAGGCTCCGGGGAAACCGGCGATCGCCGCCATCTTGGGAGTGGAAAGCGGGTCTTTTGTTCTTGGAGCAGAGCGCTGGGGCGGCCATCTTGGTTAGGGAAGAGGGCGTGGGCGGGACTTCCTGCCCGGTGACAACTCCCGGGTCACCCGGCGGCCGCCGCCATCTTGTGGCGGGGATTCTCTATCCGGGTCTTTAGTGAAGGACAATGAGCTGGAGCTGAGGTTGGAAAGTGTTCAGAGGAAGGTCTGAAATCAGATTTACAGCCAGATATCTGTAAGAACCACAAAGTTCACATTCAGTATGTTTGGCAAATGAAATCACAATGCTGCAAACACTCAGTTCTGAAGAAGAATCAGATTGGTTTGGAAATGTTAACTCTCTCTCTCTTCACAGAAGCTGCCAAACCTGCTGAGGATTTCCACAACTTTCTGTTTTCACTTCACATTTCCAGCTTCTGCAGAGTTTTACTCAAATTATTATGTTTTTGAAATACTGTTACATAACCAGTTAAGAGTAAAGCAATTGTCACCATTTAAATGTCCAAATCAGTGATATTTATTTGTTTAACTGAGACTGGGCTGTTCAGGAGCAATGTCAGAAATCACTTCACAGAAAATATAGTGAAATCTGCAATTCTGTTCAGATTCTGTCAATAGAAACTATAAAAACTGATAGAAGTTTATGAGATGAGAGTATTAATGGTTATAGAATCAAGGGAGATGGATGGATTTAACAAACAGATAAGACATCTGCAAACTGGAGCTTAATGTCTGAGGTTGAACTGATTCTGGTTTTGTTTTGAAGGTGGTGTCGGTTTCCTGTCCTGTTGATTATCTCCACACCCGCTGGTAATTTTCCGGAGGTGAGATCATAATTTTTATTTGTGTCATGAGTAGGCTTACATTAACACTGCAGTGATTAACTATGATTAACACATTGATTTCACTTGATTTTTATTCAGAATTTAATTTCTTATAACAAGGTTGGAGTTTATGAACACCATAATAACAATCTTTATTATTGTCACAAGTAGGCTTATATTAACACTGCAATGAAGTTACTGTGAAAATCCCCTCGTTGCCACACTCCGGCGCCTGTTTGGGTAAATTGGGGGGAAATTCAGAATGTCCAGTTCAACTTACAAATCACCTCACATCTTTCGGGACTTATGGGAGACCCACGCAGACACTGGGAGAACATGCAGACTCTGCACAGTGACCTAAGTGGGAATCAAACCCAGGTCCCTGGTGCTGTGAAGCAACAGGGCTAACAACTGTTACCGTGAAGGGGAAGAGGGTTGGTGCAGTGACACAGCCTTGTCTGATCCCAGTCTTCACTGAGAAAGTGTCTGGGGTATTTCCATTGATGAGGATCATGGATTGTGTGTCATCATTGTGCAGGCGGAGGATGGTGGCCAATTTCTGAGGACAGCCAAATTTGAAGAACATACTGAAAAAAAACATCACTTTGATGGCGTAAAGCATTTTTGCGAGGTCAGAAAAGACAAAGAACTGCGATTGCTGCTGTTCCGTATATTTTTCTTGTGTTTGTCAAATAGTGTCGATCATGTCTTTGGTGCCTCGTGAAGGGAGATAACCTAACTGTGACTCTGGAAGGAGCTCTTTGGCCACGAAGAGGAGATCATTGAGGAGGATCCTGGCAATGATCTTCTCTGTGGCAGACAGCAGGGAGTCGCTTGTGCAGTTACCACAATCAGACTTGTCCCTCTTGAATATAGTCACAGTGTCACTGAGATCCCCGGCATGCATCCTTCTTCCCAGGTGAAGAATATGAGATTGTGTAGCTATGCCAGGAGTGTAACCCCGCCATGCTTCAGAATTTCAGCAGGAATTCATTCTGCCCCAGAGGCCGTGTTGTTTTTCAGCTGTTGAATGGCTTTTTCACTCCGCTCCAGATCGGGGTACCATGGGGACTGGGCCAGATAGGATACTGAGGAATGGACTTGAGGACGTTAAAGCCAAAGACAGAGTCTCGGTCGAGGGGTTCTTCAGAATGTTCCCTCCAGTGAGCACTGACTGACACTCTGTCCTTGATGAGTTCCCCTCCACACTTTGCTCTCAGTGGGGTGGGGCCATTGACTGCTTAGGTCATCAATTGTATTGGCAGTGCTGATGAAACCGTGCATGCCATTGCTTTCCATGAGCTGTTGGCTATCCCTCACTCTTTCTACCCTCAAACGGCTTCAGAAACTTGGAAAGCCTAGAGCAGGCACCTCAAAAGCACTGGAGCAGTACTACCAGCAGTGCCTTCACAAGATGCTCCATATTCAAGGGCATGGAGGGCGATCCAACAGAGGGGAGGGAAAGAGAAAACTGGGAGTGGGGGAAAGAAAGTCTGGGGCAGAGGTGAGTGTAGTGGCCATCACTAAGTAGAAGGTGCTGGGGAAGCTGAAAGGTCTGAAGATGGATACATCACCCAGACCGGATGGACTACACCCCAGGGTACCGAAGGAGATAACTGCGGAGGTTGTGGAGCCATTGGTGGTGATCTTTCAAGATTCACTGGAGTCAAGGGGCTCCCAGGGGACAGGGAAGTGACTAATGTAACACCCCAGTTTAAGAAAGGAAAGAGGTAGAAGATGGGAAATTATCAGCCGGTTAGTCTGACTTTGGTTGTTGATAAGATTTTAGAATCCATTATTACGGAGTTCTTGGAAGTGCATTGTGAAATAGGACTGAGTCAGCACGGCTTCATCAAGGGGAGGTCATGTCTGACAAATCTGTTAGAATTCTTTGAGGAGGTAAAAAGGAAGTTAGGCAAAGGAGAGCCAGTGGATATGATCCATTTGGGTTTCCAGAAGGCCTTTGACAAGGTGCCGTACAACAGGCTGCTAAATAAGATAAGAGCCCATGGTGTTTGGGGCAAGGTACTGGAATGGTTAGAGGATTAGTTGACAGGCGGAGATAAAGGGGTCTATTTCAGGATGGCAGCCTGGTGACTATTGGTGTTCCACAGGGGTCAGTGTTGGGACCACAACTATTTAATACATTAACGATCTGGAAGAAGGTACAGAGGGCACTGTTGCTAAGCTTGCAGATGATAGAAAGATGTGTAGAGGGACAGGTAGTGTTGAGGAAGCGGGGAGGCTGCAGAAGGACTTGGACAGGTTAGGAGAGTGAGCAAAGATGTGGCAGATGTATTAGAATATGGAAAAGTGTGAGGTTATGCACTTTGGAAGGAATAATCGAGGCAAACTATTTTCTAAATGGGGAACGGCTTCTTGTTAGGTGAATTGGACATTCTGAATTCTCCCTCTGTGTCCCCGAACAGGCGCCGGACTGTGGTGACGAGATTTTCACAGGAACTTCATTGCAGGGTTAATGTAAGCCTACTTGTTACACTAATAAAGATTATCATTATTATTATTAGCTAGTGTACTGTGTGCAGTTCTGGTCGCCACATTACAGGAAGGATGTGATTGCACTGGAGGGGGTGAAGAGGCGATTCACGAGGATGTTGCCTGGGATGGAACATTTAAGTTATGAAGCGAGGTTGGATAGTGTAGAAGCCAGGTATTTCGAATACAACTAGTATAGGTAAAAGATAGCTGTTTAAGCATAAATGTTGAGCCCCAGTTTTAAATACCCATTTATACAGCATAATTCACTTTTACTGAGGTCCGTTTTTCTGGCAAATACATATTTTCAAAGACAGTGTGACATTAAAACAGCACAGTTGCAAGATAATTTGACACTGCTTGTGCTAATTGTCAAGGACAGGGACTGAATACACAGCAACATTGTTCACAATGCAGATAACAGCTGGGTCAGAAAAGCTGATGTTGCACATTGAAGATGGACGGCTTGCCATCAAATCAAATGTGTTTGAGTCTAACCCAAACCAATTAGGATTATATTGGGGTGTAATTAGACGACTTAAGACAGATATGAAAGTGTATAACTAAAAAGTTTCTCCCCGCCACTTTAGGTTGTTTTTAGTTTTTAGGTTTTATTGTCTTTGAAAGTGTGTTGTGTGTTGTCTTTGGGAGTATTGTCTTTGGGGGTGTGTTGTGCTGTGTTGTCTTTGATTCTGTCAGTTTGTCTTTCTGTTAGTTTAGTCAGTTTTGTCCTTTATAGTCTCCATTTTTTATTGTCTTTGGGGGTTCTGTCAGTCTAACAGTCTGTGTCAGTGATGTTAGTCCACTTTTGACTTTGAGTTTGAGTTTAGCTGAAGATTAGCTTTTGACGAATGTGATATAAAATAGTTACTTTAGAGATATTAGTTAATGTAATGTAGAAATAAGCCACTTTGATTCTGGCAAGTAGAGACAAAGGATTTTAGACCGCATGGAAAAAGCAGGAAGAGGTGTGTCTATGAGAGTGATGCTGAATTGATAGGGGCCGGAGAAAGGGATTGGAAGTGAGCCAATCAGAATAGATCAAACAAGTCAGGAGGGACATAGGATGACCTATGGGTGTCGAGTATGTGAAACTTGATGCCATTTGAATGTATCAGTACTGATCTCTTTGTCTGGGACGTTCACTTAGTTCCCCGGTTCTGCAGAGAGCAACATGTTATCTGTATCACTGTGGACTAGGTAGCTTGCAAGCTGAATAAAATAACTAATGTTATACCTGCAAATCCATCTCGACTTTTATTGAGGCCAGACTGACGGATAAAGAAATTTGGGATTCAACACTTTCTCTCTCTCTTCATGTTTCATTGCCAGACTTTGACCTTTTAAAAGTTACTTTCGAGCTGTCTGCCTAAGCAAAGAAAGATAATGTCTGTAATTCTCTGAAAGCTTCGAATTGTCTACGAGTTGCCTTTTAAATGACTTTCAAATTGTAATCAAGCGACTACAAATAAAACAATTCTTTTTGGCACCTGAGAAGTTTTAACTGCAAATCTCTGCTGAGTTCCAATATTTGCAAAGTGCTACTGATAACCGAATAGCAGGGATGATATAAATTCCTTCAACTATACACAGTCGAATAATACAAGGAATCGAACAACTTAACACAGTCGACAAATAGTACAAATCTTACAACTTGTCGTATTGCGCCAGGACTTGATTCATCAACTAAGCTTCCCCCAAACTTGGCGTGGTTCGACAGGTTAAGATTCCTATAAATTAAAGATTCCTTCAGATAGGCGTGGGTTATTTTCATTGGAGCAGAGAAGACTGAAAGGCGACCAGATCGAGGTGGACAAGATTATGATGACCATGGACAGGGTGGGTAGGGAGCAGCTGTTCCCCTCAGTTGAAGGGTCAGTCACAAGTGGACACAAGTTCATGGTGAGGGGCAGGGGGTTTTGAGGAAAAACCTTTTCACCCAGAGGGTGGTGACAATCTGGAATGCACTGCCTGGGAGGGTGGTAGAGGCGGGTTGCCTCACATCCTTTAAAAAGTACCTGGATGAAGACTGGCATGTCAGAACATTCAAGGCTATGGATCAACTGCTGGCAAATGGGGTTAGGTAGGTGGGTCAGGTGTTTTTCGTGTGTCAGTGTTGGATTTGGATTTTGTTTATTGTCACGTGTACCGAGGTACAGTGAAAAGCATTTTTCTGCGAGCAGCTCAACAGATCATTAAGTACATGAAAAGAAAAGGGAATAAAAGAAAATACATAATAGGGCAACACAAGGTACACAATGTAACTACATAAACACCGGCATCGGGTGAAGCATACAGGGGTGTAGTTAATCAGGTCAGTCCATAAGAGGGTCATTTAGGAGTCTGGCAACAGCGGGGAAGAAGCTGCTTTTGAGTCTGTTCGTGCGTGTTCTCAGACCTTTGTATCTCCTGCCCGATGGAAGAAGTTGGAAGATTGAGTAAGCCGGGTGGCAGATTATGCTGCCCACTTTCCCCAGGCAGCGGGAGGTGTAGATGGAGTCAATGGATGGGAGGCAGCTTTGTGTGATGGACTGGGCTGTGTTCACGACTCTCTGAAGCTTCTTATGGTCTTGGGCCGAAAAGTTGCCATACCAGGCTGAAATGCAGCCAGATAGTTTCCTTAGTTTCTTGAGGAAATATAGGCGCTACTGTGCTTTCTTGGTGGTAGCGTTGATGTGGGTGGACCAGGTGATTTTAGGAGATGTGTACCCCAAGGAATTTGAAACTGCTAACCATCTCCACCTCGGTCCCGTTGATACTGACAGGGGTGTGTACAGTACTTTGCTTCCTGAAGTCAATGACCAACTCTTTAGTTTTGATGGCATTGAGGGATTGATAGTTGTCGCTGCACCACTCCACTAGGTTCTCAATCTCCCTCCTGGATTCTGACTCGTGCAGACTTGATGGGCGAAAGGCCTCTTCACTGTTGCTGTTGATACAATGTTAGGTGGCATTGCAGACAGTCCAGACGATGGCATAAAATTGCACGGAGATATTGACAGACCAGGTGAATGGGCAAAATTGTGGCAGATGGAGTCCAATGTAATCAAGTGCGAGGTTATCCGTTTTGATCCAAAAAATAATAAAACAGAGGACTTTCTAAATGGAAAGAGATTGAGTACAGTGGATGTCAAAGGTGCACAGATCCTTAAAATGCCATGGATAAGTGCAGAAAATAATCAAAAAGGAACGCTAGCATTTATATCTAGAGGATTGGAGTATAAAGTCACAGAGGTTATGCTGCAGTTATACAAAACCCTGGTAAGACCCCACTTGGAGAACTGTGAGCCATTCTGAGCACCACACCTTCGGGAAGATGGCCTTGGAGGGAGTGCAATATAGGTTTACTAAAACGATACGCCACGATACCTGGACTACAGGGGTTAGGTTACGATGAGAGATTATTGATTGATTTATTTTATTTATTGTCACATGTACCGGGGTACAGTGAAAAATATTGTTCTGTGTACAGTCCATAAAGATCGTTCCATATGTGAAAAAAAACATAGGACCTACATAAATGCACAGGCAAGGGGTGAGCATACAGAGTGCATTACTACTCAGTAGTGAAGATGTGTGAAGAGATCAGTTCAGTCCATAAGAGGATCATTCAGGAGTCTGGTAACAACGGGGAAGAAACTGTTGTTGACCCTGTCACCGTGTGTTCTCAGACTTTTCTCTGATGGGAGAAGTTGGAAGAGAGAATAACCCGGATGGGAGGTGTCTTTGATTATACTGCCCGCTTTCCTTAGGCAGCGGGAGGTGTAGACAGAGTCAGTGGATGGGAGGCAGGTTCGTGTGATGGTCTGGGCTGTGTTCACGATTCTCTGTAGGTTCTTACAATCTTGGACCAAGCAGTTGCCATACCAGGCTGTGATGCAGCCAGATAGGATGCTTTCTATGGTGCATCTGTAAAAGTTGGTAAGAGTTAATTTGGACATGCTGAATTTCCTTAGTTTCCTGAGAAAGTATAGGCGCTGTTGTGCTTTCCTGGTCGTAGAGTCGACGTGGGTGAACCAGGACAGATTTTTGGTGATGTGCACACCTAGGAATTTGAAGCTGTCAACCATCTCACCTCGCACCATTGATGCAGACAGGGGTGTGTACGATACTTTGCTTCCTGAAGTCAATGATCAGCTCTTTAGTTTTGCTGACATTTAGGGAGAGATTGTTGTTGCTACGCCACTCCACTTGGTTCTCTATGTCCCTCCTGTAGATATTGAAGATGTCGAGGGATATGATGGATAGTGTGGGAAAACGGTGCTGTGGTAGATCAGCCAATGATCCCATTGAATAGTTCAGCAGGCTCGATGGGCCGAATGGCCAACTGCAGCTCATATTTGTTGTGGTCTCCTGGTCAGGAAGCTGTGAGCTTGGATTTGTCAATCAGCTTGAATCAGCACCTTCAGGAGAATAGAGTGGGTGAATATTAGATACAGCAGAGTGAGAATGGAGGGAGATTGTGTGGGATGGAGATTTACAGCTTTCGGGGAATAAGAGAGAGGAAAAATGTGACGTAGAAACTAGAATTGTCTGTTCTGAGTTTCTATCCTATACTGACAGTGATGAGTTTTGTAAATTGTTTTTACAGGATATTAAATGAGAAGGAATTACAGACAGAAATCTCAATAGTCAAGCTTCGATCTGACAGTCACTCCCTTCCCTGGAACCTCACTATCTCCCGCCTTTGAATCGAGAAGGAGAAATGTTTTCCCGAACTGTCAGCTAAAGATTTCAAACATCAGCGTGACAGGAAAAACACCGAGACCCACACAACACACACCCGAGTGAGAGTGTTCCAGTGAACTGACCGTGGAAACATCAGTGTGACTGGAAAAGGACCGAGACCCACACAACACACACCCGAGTGAGAGTTTTCCAGTGAACTGACTGTGGAAAGAGCTTTAACTAGTTACACAGCCTGAAAAAACATCACACCATTCACAGCGAGGAGAGACCCTACCCGTATTCTGAACTGATTGTCGAACCTGGAGAGACAGGAGGAGACCCAAAACATGGAGAAACGGTGGAAATGTGGGGACTGTGGGAAGGGATTCAGAGTCCCATCGAAGCTGGAGATTCATCGACGCATTCACACTGGGGAGAGGCCGTTCACCTGCACTCAGTGTGAGAACGGATTTACTCGGTTATCCACCCTGCAGAGACACCAGCTAATTCACACTGGGGAGAGGCCATTCACCTGCTCTCAGTGTGGGGTGGGATTCAGTAATTTATCCAACCTGAGGTCACACCAGCGTGTTCACACTGGGGAGAGGCCATTCACCTGCTCTCAGTGTGGGGTGGGATTCAGTAATTTATCCAACCTGAAGAGACACCAGCGAGTTCACACTGGGGAGAGGCCATTCACCTGCTCTCAGTGTGGGAAAGGATTCATTGATTCATCCACCCTGCAGTCACATCAGCGAATTCACACTAGCGAGAAGCCATTCACCTGCTCCCAGTGTGGGAAGGGATTCACTCAGTTATCCACCCTGCGGAGACACCAGCGAGTTCACACTGGGGAGAGGCCATTCATCTGTTCTCAGTGTGGGAAAGGATTTCCTCATTTATCCAACCTGCAGCGACACCAGCGAGTTCACACTGGGGAGAGGCCATTCACCTGCTCTCAGTGTGGGAAAGGATTTACTCAGTTACCCAACCTGCAGAGACACCAGCGAGTTCACACTGGGGAGACGCCGTCCACCTCTCACTGTGAGACGGGATTGCATGTTTCATCGCATCTGCTGTGACACCAACAATTTCACAATCGATTCCAGAGGTTGGATTCTGCTGTTATTGTTTCTGCTCTACATCCAGGACTGCATTTTGTTCATTCTGACAGGTGGTCAGTGAGGATGGTCGGAGGGTTTCTTTCTGCTGGACTGGCCGGTCTCACCATTTTGCCTCCAATGGGCTGATGCTCTTTGAGCCTTGTTGCTAATCCCTGGCTTCAAATTGCACAAGGATCACAGAGTGAAAGGGTGTTTGGAAGTTTGAAGATATTTATTTCCCACTTCACCTTGGAACAGCCCCACCCCCCACCCAAAACGTGCCACGTTGCCATGGAAATGGGTCCTGGTGGTTACATTTGTTTTGTTTAATTGATCTGGATATACCCAGTGATCCAGGTCACTGTCCGTGTGGAGTTTGTACATTCTCCCCGTGTCTGAGTGGGTCTCGCCCCCGAAACCCGGGGTAGGTGAATTGGCCACGGTAAATTGCTTCTTAATTGGAAAAAAAGAATTGGGTATTCTAAACTTAAAAAACAAAATCTCCGGGTGTTACTCACTTTTCTGGGTGTTACTGACACAAGAAAACTATCCGGGTTTGAAGGGCAAGTTGTCTGAGATGGACTGGGAAACTGATGGGAGACAGGGAATAGCAAATATTTGAGGAATTATTACATGTTTACCAGGGGGTCGGTTAGCTCAGTTGGCTGGACGGCTGGTTTGTGACACAGAACGAGGCTAACAGCGCGGTTCGACTCCCACACCGGTTGAGGTTAGCCATGAAGGCCCGGCCTTATCAGCATTACCCCCCGCCTGAGGTGTGGTGACCCTCAGGTTAAATCACCGCCAGTCAGCTCGCTCGCGCTCTCTCACTTTCTCTCTCAAAGGAGAAAAACAGCCTGTGGTCCTCTGGGTATTTTGTGATTTTTATTTCACAAAAATACACCAAATCTAGATTTTATTAAGGAACAAAATTCCAACAGGAAAAGTGATTCAAACATGGCAAACAAGAAAAGTAAAATGCTTGATTGATTTGATTTATTGTCGCATGTACGGAAGTACAGTGAAAAGTATTTTTCTGCGGCCGAGGGAACGTACACAGTACGTACATATACGTACATAGTAGGCACAAAGAATAATCGACAGAGAACATTGACAATTGGTACATCGATAAACAGTGATTGGTTACAGTGCGGAACAAGGGGCCAAACAAAGCAAATACATGAGCAAGAGCAGCATAGGACGTCGTGAACAGCGTTTTTGAAGGAAACAGATCAGACCGAGGGGGAGTTGTTGAGGAGTCTAAAAGCTGTGGGGAAGACGCTGTTCCTATGTCTGGATGTGCGGGTCTTCAGACTTCTGTACCTTCTGCCTGATGGAAGGGTCTGGAAGAAGGCAATGCCTGGGTGGGAGGGGTCTCTGATAATGCTGTCTGCCTTCCTGAGGCAGCGGGAGGTGTATACAGAATCAATGTGGTGGTGGTAAGCTTGTGTGATTCGTTGGGCTGAGTTCACCACACTCTGCAGTTTCTTGCGATCTTGGACCGAGCAGTTGCCATACCAAGCTGTGATGCAGCTGGATAGGATGCTCTCTATCGCACATCTGTAGAAGTTTGTGAGAGTCGATGCAGACATGCCAATTTTCTTTAGCTCCCGTAGGAAGTAGAGACATTGTTGGGCTTACTTGACTGTTGCATCAACGTGAGTGGATCAGGACAGACTGTTGATCACGGTGACCCCCAGGAACTTAAAGCTATCGACCATCTCCACTTCTGAGCCATTGATGCAACCGGGAGTGTGTGTCGTGCTACGCTTCCTGAAATCGATGATCAATCACTTGGAAATGGAAATATTCCATTAGATCAAAAGGGCTGGTTTAGCACACAGGGGTGGTTTAGCACAGTGGGCTAAGACGGCTGGCTTGTAATACAGAACAAGACCAGCAGCGCAGGTTCAATTCCCGTTCCAGCCTCCTCGAACAGGCGCCGGAATGTGGCGACTAGGGGCTTTTCACAGTAACTTCATTTGAAGACTATTTGTGACAAGTGATTATTATTATTAAGGATGGAACTCATAAAGTGGTCAAAATAGTAGCAATGAATGAATCAGTAGTTATAGTCAAGGATTGAGTTTTATTTGCTGTAAAATTGTAAAAGCTTAATTGCTGTGTGTGGGCAATGAGGATAAATGTACCGGCAAGCGAGACCTTCCAGCCCTGATTAGCCTCAACATTCAAAACTGTATGAATAAAGAATTGTGCAGAATCAGGTAAAGGGATAGTATGAAACAGTTTGATTGTATTCCTGTCAAAGTTAATGAGAGAAGGTGGTATCAGTAATTGGAGATCAAATTAAATTATACTGGTACCCAATTGACCAATGGTCATGTTACCACAGGCCCAACTCTGACATGAGGTAATGAAATGAAAATGAAAATCACTTATTGTCACAAGTAGGCTTCAATGAAGTTACTGTGAAAAGCCCCTAGTCGCCACATTCCGGCACCTGTTCGGGGAGGCTGGTATGAGAATTGAACCGTGCTGCTGGCCTGCTTGGTCTGCTTTAAAAGCCAGCGATTTAGCCCAGTGTGCTAAACCAGCCCCTGTTTGGCCACTTTGGGGATAAAGGTCGACGTTCCAAAGGACTTCCTTGCTGGCCAAGTACTGAAGACTCTCGAGGCCGAGTTCCAAGGAAATTACTGTCAAAGAAGGAGCCAGGGAGGGTTACGCTTCCACAGACTGATCACCTGCATGAAGTTGTAAACGTCAATGTCTTCAAGTCGTTCAGTAAACCTTTTTCTTTTAATAAACATTTTAAATTTACTATACAGAGAATTCTGCCTTTTCTTTAATTGGTTAAAAACGTGACTGGAACAGTGAAACAAAGTGAATTTATTCAATGGTATGTTGGGGGTGGCTGAGATCAATTAAGTTATAGATAAGAAGATCAGATAACATCAATCTTCGATTTTAAAACTTGCATTTCTGTAGCGCCTTTCACAATCACAGGACATCCCAAAGTGCTTTACAGCCAATCGAGTACTTTTGAAGGGTAGTAACTGGTGTGTTGTAGGAAAAACAGCAGCAAATTTATATACAGCAAGATCCCACAAATAGCAATGTGATAATGAGCAGATGATCTGATTTTAGTGATGTTGATTGAGGGATAAATATTTGCCAGGACACCGGGGATCACCCCCCCCCCCCCCCCCCGCAACTCCTCTTCACAATAGTGGACACGGGAACTTTTACAGGACCTGAGAGGGGCAGACAGGGTTTCAGTTGAACATCTTATTTGCAAGAAGGAACCTCCGACAGTGCAGCATTCCCTCAGTGCTGGCACGAGGAATATTGGATGTCATTTTTGTCCTCGGGGCTCCTGGACTGGGATTTAATCCCACAACCTTCTGATTCAGGGTGAGAGGGCTACCCACTGAGCCATGGTTGACACAATAGACAATACAAAGTTAGAAAGGGAAAGTTACCCTTTAAAACCCCCCAACTTTTGCCTAAATCTAATAATAAAGACCCCAGTCTAGATAACATGGATTTAACTTCAACAAATGTGAGAGCATTGGTTTAGAGCCACAGTTTTCGACTGAGACTCGCGCACCTTTTTGTCTCTATTGCTCGTGTCAATGACAACCAGGCGACGGAGCTGAGGGCTGCATTTGGAGGAGAATAACAGGGCCTGCACCCCAGTTGGGAAACTGCCATGGGCATCGCACTAATAGAGAGACAGGAAGGTGCTGGAGGACTGAGTGGGAAATGGGCCTCCAACCGGTTACATCAGTCACTCAGAGCGAACGAGAAACACTTCTCTTACAATACATATACAGGGAAGAGGCTGCAATGAAATCTGTCCCTTTTAACCTGCATAAAGGCAGGAGGCTCAGATGCACACGCTGAAGGAGGAGTCTGTTTGGCCCATCATTCCTCCTGCTTTCTCTTTGAAAAGACAAATTCATCTAACTGCTCTGCTCTTCCCCACAGCCCTGCAAATTATTCCCTTTCAAGTATTTATGTTTGGAAAGATACCATTGAATCTGCTTTCAGGCAGATCAGAACAACTCGCTTCAAAATATTAAAATAAAATCTCCCTCATGGATAAGGCTGGCAGGGCTGAAAGGCAGAGGTAGGTAGATTTAATGTTGGAGATGGATCGGCAGTAATCCACGGCCCCTAAGGCAGAGTTTTTGGCAGAGAGAAAGATGTACAAATGATGTTTGAGTTTGAATCGACGGGGAATGCGGTGAGCCAGCTTTACAGTTTGCGAGGAGCATTTTATGAGTATGGGGATAAAGCCAGTTGATTATTGGCTCACCAATTGAGACGGCAGGCAGCCACACAGGGAACAGCTCAGGTTAAAGATGAGGGGGGGAGAGCTGGTTACTGCCCCGGATAAGATTAATGGAGCTTTTGAGGTTATTCATTGAGGGCTATACAAGTTTGAACCACTGGAGGATGGCTCGGAGACGGGACAATGTTTAGATGGATTGGACTTCCCAGTGGTAGATAGAGTGATGAGCAATGGGGTTGGAGGAAGTTATTGACTGTATTCGTTCCTAGCAATCGGGGAAAGCCCTGGGGCCAGATGGTTTTCCGGTGGAATTTTACAAACAGTTTGCGGCCTTGTTGGTGCTGTACTTACTGGGAATGTTCAATGACTCTCTGCTGAGGGGGATGCTGCCGGCCACACACAAGTTGGGCCTGATTTCTCTCATCCCTGGTGAATCAATACTGATGTGAAAACACCAGCTAAGATTCTGGCAAAATGTTTGGAGGAGTGCACACCAGAAGTGATCTCTGAGGACCAGACAGGGTTTGTCAGGGGCCACAGTTAGCGTCCAACATCAGGAGGCTTTTGAATGTGGTCATGTCGCCCCCTATGGAGCAGGTGCCGGAGGTAACCATCTCCATGGATGTGGAGAAGGCCGTTGACCGTGTGGAGGGCAGCTACTTCTTCGAGGTCTGGGTGATTTGGGTTTGGGCGTACTTTTATTTCCTGGGTGAAACTGCGATATAATTCCTATGGCTAGTGTCCGGACCAATGCTGTGAGCTCAGGATATTTCTGACTACACGGGTACGAGACAGGGATGCCTGCTGTCTCCACTATTGTTTGCGCGAGCGATTGAACGGTTGGCCATTGCGCTTGGATCGTCAGTGAAATGGAAAGGATTGAGAGGGGAGAGGGGGAGGAACATAGAGTGCCCCTTTATGCAGACGATTAGTTGTACGTTTCTGATCCTCTCTCAGGTATGGGAAATATAATGTAACTGTTGAAAAGAATTGGACATTAAACTGTGGGTAATAATAGATTCTGTGACCAATATTTAGTTAAACACGGATCTGAATAAGGAAACGTTGCAACCACATGTGAAGTTTAAATGTCTCGTTGTGTCAGGATGAACCAGCATTTGAGGAATATGAAATCTCTGGAGTGTTGGTCTCCAAGTACTGTATTGAACACTGGAGAATGAGCTTGAATTGGGACAGAGATAAGCGTGAGTGAGCATCGTAAACTGCTATTGTGTCGGGGTGTTCTGGGTCTGAGAGTTTTAACCCTGCAGTTAATTGTCAGGGATGCAGTACAATAAACTCTGAACAAATGTGTGTGTGAGAAGTATCTGAAGCACCAGGAACCAGCTGAAATAGCAGAGCTGAATGTCTCCCAGTGCAGCCACAGTACTGAACTTAATCCAGCTTCCAAGTCCACCTGAGAACCAACCTCCTGGCTATTCATCTACAAGAAGCTTCAGAGCCTCATGAGAATTATTTGTTTCTAAAAACCCTTCACTCCAACTAAATGATCAGCTGAACAAGAAGACAACAGGCCTGCAGCGATATAAAGATTAGTCTACATTCCATTTTCATCATTCCAGCTTCAACTTGATCTGTACCTAATTTCTGTGTATGTGCCAGTGAGTGTGAAAGAGACGAGAGACTGAGATGTTCAAACATCCAGGGAAATAGTGTGATAATAAATAACCTTTCTTTTAAAAATTACCAGTAAGCCTGCTGCTGAAATGTATTTTAAATAAAGAAAGATCACCCAGAGGGTAAGAAAATATCACACAAACATTCTGATAATGGACTGGAAAGGACCACGAATTGTAATCAAACGCTGTCTCACCCTCTTCAGGTAGCTATACAGAGGCTGCAGCCTCACACTGAATGTCTACGTAATCCAGAGACGCCTCCAGTCCACAAACATCAGCTTCAGCCCAGGCGTGGGTGAAACTTTTTAAAAACCAGTTGCAATGCAGTTGTTTGACCGGCACTAGGACCCGGCTGGGATCAGAAACCTTCAGGCCCCGCCCACTAGCTGCAGTATCACCAAGACGCCAGCGCATGCGCTCTGCC
Organism: Scyliorhinus torazame; assembly: GCF_047496885.1. Lineage (NCBI taxonomy): Eukaryota > Metazoa > Chordata > Chondrichthyes > Carcharhiniformes > Scyliorhinidae > Scyliorhinus > Scyliorhinus torazame. The sequence goes on from NC_092711.1 coordinate 114,444,233, forward strand.
TCCCCAAGTTGGCGGCTGTGAACCAGGGCCTGGTCCCGGGAGAGAGCTGACCGGCGGTGATGTGACCTGAGGATCACCGCACCTCAGGCAAGGGGCCAGGTTGGGAAGGCGGTGCCTTCAGGAATAACTGGGAAGGTGATGTTTGGTCAGTTGCTGCAGTCTGTGTAGTGAAGGTGCTGTCACAGTGGTGTGAGGTGAGGAAGTACAGGATTATCACCCAGCAATGGTCAATTAAGGGGAATGTAAATCCAGCTCAGGCTGCTTTCAGATTGGAAAGGGAGCTAAGGTGTGTCCTCCGAGCTGGTGAAAGTTGGGGCTTTGGCAGTTTCTCTGTAAAGTCCTTCTCATTCCCTCCCTCCCTCTACCACCTCTATCTTTAGAGTCATAGAGTTTTACAGCACGGAAAGAGACCCTTCGGCCCATTCATAATCTTTATTATTGTCACAAGGAGGCTGACATTATCACTGCCAGTTATTGTGAAAATCCCGTAGTCGCCACACTCCGGCACCTGTTCGGGTACACAGGGAGAATTCAGAATATCCAATTCACGTAACAAGCTCGTCTTTCGGGACTTGTGGGAGGAAACCGTCGCACCCGGAGGAAACCCAGGCAGACACGGGGAGAACGTGCAGACTCCGCACAGACAGTGACCTAAGCTGGGAATCGAACCCAGGTCCTTGCTGCTGTGAAGCAGCAGTGCTAACCACTGTGCTACCATGCCGCCCATAAGATTATTAGATTACTAGATCTGGATGAATTGTTTCCCAGGATGCTGTGGGAGGTGAGGGAGAGAATGCAGCGGCTCTGACCCAAAGTTTTAATTCCTCTCTGGCCACGAGGGGAATTGCCAGGGGATTTGAGAACAGCTAATGTGGTCCCACTGTTTAAAAAGGTTGTAGAGATAAGCCAGGGAACTGCAGACCAGTGAGTTTCACATCAGTGGTAGGGAAACTATTGGAGAAAATTCTGATGGACTCTATCTCCACTTGGAGAGGTTTGATTAGGATAGTCAGCATGACTTTGTCAGAGGGAGGTCATGCCTAACAAATTTGATTGCATTTTTTGAGCATGTGAATTGGTGTGCAGATGGGGGTAGTACAATTGATGTAGTTTACATGGATTTCAGCAAAGCCTTTGACAAGATCCCACATGAGAGACTTGAAATTGAGCAGGTGGATTCAAAATTGACTTAAATGTAGGAGACAGAGGGTGACGACTGCTTTAGTGACTGGAAGCCAGTGACCAGTGGCATCCCACAGGGATCTGTGCTGGGTCCCCTATTATTCAGCATTGATACAAACAACATGGACGGCTATGTGGGGGGTCGGATCAGTGCTTTGTGGTGACACAAAGATTGGCCGGGTGGTTAACAGTGAGGTCGAGTGTCTTGGGTTACAGGAAGATACTGACGGGTTGGTCAAATGGGCGGATAAGTGGCAAATGAAACTTAACCCTAAAAAGTGTGAGGTGACACATTTTGGAAGGGGTAATGTGACAACAAAGTATTCAATGAACAGCGTGACACTGGGATGTTTCTGAGGAACAAAGGGACCTTGATTTGTTTGTCCAAAGATCTGTGAACGTGGAAGGGCAGGTTAATAGGGTGGTGAAAATGACATATGAGACATTACTGTGAGCAGTTCTGGTCACCACATTAGAGGAAGGATATGATTGAACTGGTGGTGCAGAGGAGATTCACCAGGATGTTGCCTGGGATGGAACATTTGAGTTATGAAGAGATGTTGGATAGAACAAACAAAGAACAAATAAATGTACAGCACAGGAACAGGCCCTTCTAACTTCCCACGCCTGTGCTGGCCATGCTGCCCATCTAACTTAAAACCTTCTACTCTTCCGTGGTCCATATTACGTTATTCCCATCCTATTCATGTATTTATCAAGATGCCCATTAAACGTCACTATTGTACCTGCTTCCACCACCACCTCCAGCAGTGAGTTCCAGGCACCCAGTACCCTCTGTGTCAAAAGGTTCCCCTTGCACATCTCCTCTAAACTTTGCCCCTCGCAACTTAAACCTCTGCTTCCTAGCAATTGACTCTTCCACCCCTGGGAAAAAGCTTCTGACTATCCACTCTATGCCCCTCATAATTTTGTAGATATCTATCAGGTTGCCCCTCAACTTCTGTCGTTCCAGTGAGAACAAACCGAGTTTATCCAACCCCTCCTCATAGTTAATGCCCTCCATAATAGGCAACATCCTGGTAAACCTCTTCTGTACCCTCTCCAAAGCCTCCACATCCTTCTGGAAGTATGTGTGGCGACCAGAATTGAACACTATATTCCAAGTGTGGCCTAACTAAGGTTCTATGCAGCTGCTACATGACTTGCCAATTTTTAGACTCAATGCCCTGGCCGATGAAGGCAAGCATGCCGTATGGCTTCTTGACTACCTTCTCCACCTGCGTTGTCACTTTCAATGACCTGTGGACCTGTACACCCAGATCTCTCTGCCTGTCAATACTCAAAAGGGTTCTGCCATTTGTTGTATATTTCCACCTGTATTAGACCTTCCAAAATGCATTACCTCACATTGTCTGGTTTAAACTCAATCTGCCATCTCTCCACCCAAGTCTCCAACCGATCTATATCCTGCTGTATCCTCTGACAGTCCTCATCGCTATCTGCAATTCCATCAACAATTGTGTGATCTGCAAACTTACTAATCAGACCGGTTCCATTTTGCTCCAAATAATTTATATATGCTACAAACAGCAAAGGTCCCAGCACTGATCCCTGCAAAACACCACAAATTACAACCATCCATTCAGAAAAGCACCCTTCCACTGCTACCCTCTGTCTTCTATGACCGAGCCAGTCCTGTATTCATCTTGCCATCTCTGATCCTGTACAACTTCACCTTCTCTCCCAGTCTGCCATGATGGACCTTGTCAAAGGCCTCACTGAAGTCCATGTAGACAACATCCACTGCCCGATCTTCATCAATCTTCTTCGTCACTTCCTCGAAAAACCCGATCAAGTTAGTGACACACGACCTCCCCTTCACAAACCATTCTGCCTCTCGCTAATACATCCACTTGCTTCCAAATGGGAGCAAATCCTGTCTCGAAGAATTCTCTCCAATAATTTCCCTACCACTGACGTAAGGCTCACTGGCTTGTAATTTTCTGGATTATCCTTTAGGCTTGGGTTGTTTCCATTGGAGCTGAGAAGATTGGGGGTGGGGGGAGGGAAATCTGATGGAGGTGTGCAAGATTATTAGGGCTGTACAAAATTATTAGGGGCTTGGACAGGGTGGATAGGGAGCAGCTGTTCCCCTCTGTTGAAGGTCAGTCAGAAGGGGAGATGAGCTCATGGTGAAGGGCAGAAGGTTTCGGGGGGTTCGGAGTTAAAAGCCTTTTTACCCAGAGGGTGGTGATGATTTGGAATGCACTGCCTGAGAGGGTGGTAGAAGCGGGTTGCCTCACATTTTTAAAACAGTACCTGGATGAACACCCCTGGCACATCAAAACATTCAAGTTCGGTGGCATCGCAGACAGCCTAGATGATGGCATAGAATTGCAAGAAGATATTGACAGACTCGGTGAATGGGCAAATTTGTGGCAAATGGAATTCAATGTAAGCAAGTGTGAGGTTATACATTTTGGACCAAAAGCGAATGGAACAGAGTACTTTCTAGGTGGAAAGAGGTTTGGTACAGTGGATGTCGAAGAGACTGGGGGGTGAAGGTGCATAGATCTGTTGTGGGAAAAATAACCCACAGAAACTAGACTGTAGACTATTCAGTGAGAGAAATGCTTTATTAAATGACAGAGCTCTGGGAGAAGCCCTATACCCTCAGACAGGGGGTTGCCAACTTCTCCTCGATTGTGTTTGGGACTTAGCCTTTATACACATGAGTAAACAAAGTTGACAGTTGATCATGAGTCAGTTCGTTAGGCAGATGCATTAGTCATTTTGCAATAGGAAACAGCAAGAAATCGAGGCCAACTTCTGCTAATTTACTTAGCAGATACTATGACAGACACTGCGTTGCAACATCCGGTACGGGCAGTTGCCTTTTTACTGAACATCTGCCTTCATCGCGGTTTGTGGTTGGAACTCTTTGTATGATAGCAGTTGAACAACGGAGAAGTATGATAATAACTTATAACTCAAAGGTCAGTTTGTTGTGCAAATGTCTTTTGCGTAAGTCAGCACATTTAATGTCTTTAAACAGAGTCCATTTTATATCAGGCGGCATCCATTTTGTATCTTCTGAAGTCTGTTCGGAATTCTACCTCTTCAGATCCTTAAAATGCCACAAACAAGTGCAGAAATTAATAAAAAAGGCTAATGAAATGCTGGCATTTATATCTGGAGGATTGGAGATTGGACAAGTTATGCTGCAGTTGGACAAAACCCTGGGAAGACCCCACTTGGGGGCTGTAAACAGTTCTGGGCACAACACCGTTGGAAGGATATTTTGCACTTGGAGGGAATGCAACACAGGTTCAATCAAACAATACCCCACAATACCTAGATTACAGGGGTTAAATTACCAGGAGAGATGACACAAATTAGGCCTGTTTTCGCAAGAATTTAGAAGGTTAAATATCTCTTAAGATATTAACAGGGAAAGACAGGGTCGATGAAGATAAACTATTTCCACTGGTTGGAGATTCTAAAGCTGGGGATCATTGTCTAAAAATCAGGGCTGGACCGTTCAGGAGAGATGTTAGGAAGAACTTCACACACGGATGGGAGAGGTTTGGAACTCTCTCCCACAAACAGCAGGTGAAGCTGGATGAGTTGTTAACATAGATACATAGAAGATAGGAGGAGGCCTTTTGGCCCTTCGAGCCTGCTCCACCATTCATCACGATCATGGCTGATCATCCAACATAAGTTTAAATCTGAGGTAGAGTTTTGTTGAGCAAAGATATTCAGGGATATGGAGTTAGGTCACAGATCAGCCTGATCTCACTAAATGGCAGGACAGACTTGAGGGACTGAATGGCCTACTCCTGTCCCTATGGGTATTCCTGTGATTCTGAAATTCCAACAACACCATGACAGCGAAAGAGTCCGGATTAGAACCTGAGTTAGTCCGAACTGCAAACCGTCCCTCCAGATCCTTGCCCTTCATGGATTTAATGAAGGTCAAGGCATTAATTGGATTATTGAAAGACTTGACGGAGTTGTTGGATACCGTTTTTCGGGAGCAGGATAAAGCCTGACGGAATTCACTCCCCACAGCCTTGAGCTGCCTTTGAACTTCATCGACGTCGCGACGCTTCGTTTGTGTTGCTGCCGAAAAGTCCCGAATCCTCACTCCCTCCTGGAGCCGGACGCCACCTCACCGTAACCGTCTCCAGGACCTTCTGCCGATCTTTCAAGTTGTGGAAGTGAATGACAACAGGCCTGGGATGAAAACTATCCCTCAGTCTCAGAGACAGGATATGATGCACTCTTTCTAATTTGGAACACTCAGGCTTCACATCCAGCTGAGAAAACGTGGCAGCCGGTCCCCGAAGAACCTAACGGGAGCCTTACCCTCCACACCTGACAGGCTGACGACTCGAATGTTCTTTCTCTGACCCTCGGTCCTCCAGGACCTCCGCCAGCCACTCGGCTGGTTTTCAAAGGATTGAATTCTTGCCTCTGTCGAGGAGGCATCTTGCTGAACGTTCAGGATTCTCTCCTCCGGATCATCGAGCCTCTTCATGGTGTTTTGCAACTGGGCCTCATGAGCTCACAGATATTGAGTCAGCACACTCTGCCTCTGGTCAATAACACGGACAATGTCAGCAGTTATCATTTTCGCCGCCTGCCAGAGCCCCGGAGAGCGCGGAGTCGAGAGACCTCCTGAGGATCAGGCCACCATGTTGAAAAGGTGGCTCCACCCCGCTGAATCCACCTGCGCTGTTTTATCACTGATTTCTTCACTTTTTCCGGCATAATCCTACCAGACCGAACTCTGACGTCTTCCAGGGACATGATGACAAATATGAATTCAAGGAATAGGGAGACGAGTGGCGGGCTCTCCGGATAATCGACAGATTATAGGTGAGTGGCACCAGAACCTGTGGAAAACCAGCTACTCCCGCACCTGTATCACATTCTCCCCCCCCAGATTGATAGGTTTCCAGATATTGAAGATGTTGGGGGATATGGGGATAGTGTGGGAAAATTATGCTGAGGTAGATCGGCCAATCATCCCATTGAATGGTTCAGGTTCGATGGGCCGAATGGCCGACTGCAGCTCATATTTGTTGTGATCTGGACAGGAAGCAGTGAGCTTGGATCTGTAAATCAACATGAATCAGCACCTTCAGGAGAATTAGGACGGTGAATATTAGATACAGCAGAGTGAGAATGGAGGGAGAGTGTGTGGGATGGAGATTTACAGCTTTCGGGGAATAAGAGAGGAAAACATGTTCCATCGGAACTAGAATTATCTGTTCTGAATTTCTAACCTGTACTGACAGTGATGAATTTTGTAAATTGTTTTTACAGGATATTAGACGAGGAGGAATTACAGACAGAAATCTCAAACGTCACGTCTCGATCTGACAGTCACTTCCTTCCTTGGAACCTGAATGTTATCGGGCTTTCAATCTAGAAGGAGAAATCTTTACCCAAACTGTCAGCTAAACATTTCAACCATCAGTCTGACTGGAAAAGCACCGAGACCCACACAACACACGCCCGAGTGAGAGTGTTCCAGTGAACTAACTGTGGAAAGAGCTTTAACCAGTTACTCAGCCTCAAAAACATAACGGCATTCAGAGCGGGGAGAGACCGTACCCTTGTTGTGGACAAGGCCCAGCCTGGAGAGACGTGGGAGACCCAAAACATGAAGAAGCCGTGGAAATGTGGGGCCTGTGGGAAGGGATTCAGAGTCCCATCTCAGCTGGAGATTCATCGACGCAGTCACACCGGGGAGAGGCCATTCACCTGCTCAAAGTGTGGGAAGGGATTTACTCAGTTCTCCAGCCTGCAGGCACACCAGCGAGTTCACACTGGGGAGAAGCCACTCACCTGCTCTCGGTGTGGGAAAGGATTTACTCGGTTATCTACGCTGCAGATACACCAGCGAGTTCACACTGGGGAGAGATCATTCACCTGCTCCCAGTGTGGGAAGGGATTTACTCAGTTATCCAATCTGCAGAGACATCAGCGAGTTCACACTGAGGAGAGGCCATTCACCTGCTCTCAGTGTGAGAAAGGATTTACTCAATTATCTCACCTGCAGAGACACCAGCGAGTTCACACTGGGGAGAGGCCATTCACCTGCTCTCTGTGTGGGAAAGGATTTACTCGAGTATCCAACCTGCAGTCACACCAGCGAGTTCACACTGGAGAGAGGCCGTTCACCTGCTCTCTGTGTGGGAAAGGATTTGCTGAAGTATCCACCCTGCGGAGACACCAGCGAGTTCACACTGGGGAGAGGCCATTCACCTGCTCTCAGTGTGGGAAGGGATTCACTCAGTTATCTCACCTGCGGACACACCAGCGAGGCCACACTGGGGAGACGCCGTCCACCTCTCAATGTGAGACGGGATTGCATGTTTCATCGGACCTGCTGTGACGCCAACAATTTCACAATCGATTACAGGGGTTGGATTCTGCTGTTATTGTTTCCGCTCTACACCCAGGACTGCATTTTGTTCATTTTGACAGGTGGTCAGTGGGGATGGTCGGAGGGTTTCTTTCTGCTGGACTGGCCGGTCTCACCACTTTGCCTCCAGTGGGCTGATGATCTTTGAGCCTAGTTGCTAATACCTGGCTTCAAATTGCACAAGGATCACAGAGTGAAAGGGTGTTTGGAAGTTTGAAGATATTTAGTTGCCATTTCTGTTTGGAACCCCGCAAAGCCTGCCACGTTACCATGGAGATGGGCCCTGGTGGTTACATGGTTCTTTTGTTTAAGTTATCTGTACGTTCCTCACAGAAGAAAACTATCCGGGTACGAGGGGCAAGTTGTCTGAGGTGGACTGGGAAACTGATTGGTACAGGGAATACCTAATATTTAAGGAATTATTACATATTTATCAGAGGGTCGGTTAGCTCAGTTGGCTGGACGGCTGGTTTGTGATGCAGAGCAAAGCCAATAGTGAAGATTCAACTCCCGTTCTGGCTGAGTTTATTCATGAAGGCCCCGCCTTCTCAACCAGGCCCCTCGCCTGGTTGAGGACAGTGCGGAAGGATGTTTCGGAGCCATGAGGTCATGTTGCAGCTGTACAAAACTCTGGTGCAGCCACATTTGGAGTATAGCGTGCAATTCTGGTCGCCGCATTATAGGAAGGATGTGGAAGCATTGGAAAGGGTGCAGAGGAGATTTACCAGAATGTTGCCTGGTATGGAGGGAAGATCTTATGAGGAAAGGCTGGGCACCAAACCTCAGGAAAGATATATTGGATTGGATTGGATAGGGTGGACAGCGAGAGCCTTTTTCCTCGGATGGTGATGTCTCGCACGAGGGGACATAGCTTTAAATTGAGGGGAGATAGATATAAGTCAGATGTCAGAGGTAGATTCTTTACTCAGAGAGTAGTAAGGGTGTGGAATGCCCTGCCTGCAACAGTTGTGGACTCGCCAACACTAAGGGCATTCAAATGGTCATTGGATAGACATATGGGCGATAAGGGAATAGTGTAGATGGGCTTTAGAGTGGTTTCACAGGTCGGCGCAACATCGAGGGCCGAAGAGCCTGTACTGCGCTGAAATGTTCTATGTTCTATGAGGTGTGCTGACCCTCAGGTTAAATCACCTCCAGTCAGCTCTCTCTCTGTCAAAGGGGAGAGCAGCCTATGGTCCTCTGGGATTTTTGCGACTTTTATTTCACATATATACAACAAATATAGATTCCTTTAAGGAACAAAAATCCAACAGGAAAAGTGATGTAACCGTGGCTAACAAGAAAAGTTAAAGATTCCATGAGATCCATTAGAATTCAGCAAAGGAGGACCAAGAAACTGATGAGAGCAAACTGGCGAGAAACATAAAAACTGACTGGAAAAGCTTCTCCAGAAATGTGAAAAGGAAAAGATTAGCAAAGACCAATGTGGGTCCATTCCAGGCAGAGACAGGAGAGTTTATAATGGGGAGCAAGGAAATGGCAGATAAACTAAACAATGTGTGTCTGTCTTCACAGAGGAAGATGCAGAAATTGTCCCCAAAACACCAGAGAACCAAGGGACTGGCAGAGATTAGTATTGGTGAAAAAGTAGCACTGGAAAAATTAATGGGGTTGAAAGTGAATAAATCCCCAAAAGCTGATGATCCACATCCCAGAGAGTTGAACGAGGTGGCTGTAGAAATCTCTATTCCTCATTCTAAATTCTCCTGACTCTATCTGGAACGGACAAACCTTTTGTCTGAGCAAAATGTTTCCTTTTTACATAGCCACAGAAGCTTTAACAGTCCATTTTTATGTATTTTGCCAGTTCACATTCTATTCTCCCTTTTTTCCCTCAGTGTCTTGGTCGAAGAACGGAAGTAAATCCTCGGGAATGAATGATCACTTTGGACAGGTCCTGAGACAATTAAGTTTCAACTTCCAGGACAGAGTAACTATAATCTTGGAGTGTGATTGTAGGTTATGTAAAAGGGCAAAGTTCTAATTTAAAGTTTAATGTGTAGGTTTCTGAGTTTAAGTAGCTTCTAGTTTGTTTGTTTGTTGTATTAAAAGTCACGTCATGTGATCCTTTAATTTGTTGACTGGGAATTTGATTTTTTCCAAGAAGTTGCTGACCTTTACGAAGATCCTAATCCACAGGTTTTGTATTCCTATTTGAGCCTCGGGCACCTTTCAGTCTCTATTGCTCGTGTCAATGACAGCCAGGTGATGGAGCTGAGGGCAGAATTTAGCTGAGAATAACGGGGCTTGTTCCCCAGGTGGGAAACTGCCATGGGCGTCGCTAATAGGGGCTGATTTAGCACCGGGCTAAAGAGCTGGCTTTTAAAGCAAACCAGGGCAGGCCAGCAGCACGGTTCAATTCCCGTACCAGCCTCCCCGAACAGGCGTCGGAATGTGGTGACTAGGGGCTTTTCACAGTAACTTCATTTGAAGCTACTGCTATTATGTGACAATAAACGATTTTCATTTCATTTTTCATAATAGAGACAGGAAGGTGCTGGAAGACTGACTGAGAACTGCACCTCCAACCAATCAGGGTTCAGGGGAGGGTGACCGGGGCAGACGGTGATGCGACCCCCAGGGTCCAGTGCCCCGTGTCCAAAGCAGGGAGTCACGAGAACAGGGTACAGAGAAGCCGAAGGGGAACCATTTGGGACCCAGAACATTGTGAACATCCTGTTACTCTGGTTGTCTTTGATCCTCAAGTAATTTTCTGTTTTTTTTTTTAACCATGTTTCTGTTTCATCAATAAACTTATAACAGGAAAATATTTGAATTTGTTGGACTTTTCCTGAATAAATTTATTCACTTTTGGGAAAGTGGGTGAGAGAGGTTGACAAGCTCTTTAACAGAAAGTGAGTCCCTCTAAGGTAATTGGCAAAGGAGCCAGAGGGGTAGAGGAGATTTGAATTTTCTTTGACAGTGTTTGAAAATAGAGTTCAGGAAGTCAATTGTGACTGACTAATTTATCAAGGTTCTCTGAGGAAGTAACAAGGGATGTCAATAAAGGGGAACCTGTAGATGTACTTTATCTGGATTTCCAGAAGGTATTTCCCAAGGTGCCACATCAAAGGTTATTACACAAAATAAAAGCAGCAAATGAGCTGGTGTGGGGATGGACACAGGTGACGTTATGGAGATTCAAATATCTGGTATTAGTGATGGTGTGGATATGGGGTCAGAAACTCAACTTGGGGTCAAATCTTGGGGTCACGGTGGCACAGTGGGTTAGCACTGCGGCCTCACGGCGACGAGGTCCCAGGTTCGATCCCGGTTCTGGGTCACTGTCCGTGTGGAGTTTGCATATTCTCCCCGTGTTTGTGTGGGTTTAGGGTCTGGTTTAGCTCAGGACTAAATCGCTGGCTTTGAACGCAGACCAAGGCAGGCCAGCAGCACGGTTCAATTCCCGTACCAGCCTCCCCGAACAGACGAGGGGCTTTTCACAGTAACGTCATTCGAAGCTTACTTGTGACAATAAGCAATTTCATTTTTCATTTCAATCTGATATGGAGATTGTGCAGAGTGTGGTTCAGCCTCAGACAGTTCCCAGGGAGAGGGATGGACTCGGGAGTTAGGGAATGGAATTTCTAATGGTGACTGAAGACAACGGCTTTGGTCTTCCTGATTTTTAATTGGAGGAAAACCTTTCATCTAGTATTGGATGTGGGATAAGCAGTTTGATAATTTAGTCACAGTGGAGGAATGGAGAGGGATGGTGGTGAGGCAGAGCTGGGTGTTGTCAGTTTACATGTGAAAACTAACACGGTGCTTTTGGATGATGTCACCTAGTGGCAGCTTGTAGATGGGAAATAGGAGGGACTGAGGGTAGATCCTTGGGGAAACCGAGTACAAGGACTGGAGAGGAAAGGGAGTTTGGAGATGGAGAAGTAGTTTGTAAAGATGGGAGGAACAAGTGTTTTTTAGGATGGGTGATGACAGTGGATTCAATGCTGAGAGAGACAGTACCAGCAGAGAGTGAGAGCTGTTCACAATATCAGCTCACATGGAGAAGTTGGGATGTCAGCAGTTTATGGGAATTATCAATCGAGCAGAACGGGGGTCTCATGGACAAGGTGAATTCTGACGGGAGAGAAAATGGAGAAAGATGGAAGTTCAGAACTTGGACAAAAATGGGCTTTAGAGACAGTTTCGTCCGGTAGGTTAGTGGAGGAAAGCAGCAGAGGCAGCTGATCGGATTGTCTTAACCTTAGTGACAAAGAAGCTGTGAGAGCGCCTCACACTTGTTATTGGAGGTGAGGATGGAGGAGATGGGGAGAAGGAGACCTTCAAAAGGAACTAACTTGTGTTAGCGATATTAAAAAGATACAACACACTTTGTTTAACTCAAATTGATTTGACTTGATTTTTATTCAGAATTTAATTCCTTGTAACTGGATTAGAGTTTATGAACATCAGCAGGAACTGACCCCAATGAACATGTTCCAGTCCAGGATGTGATTAACAGCGAGCTCCAATCACTGAAGTTACTTGTGAACTTGCTGGTGCATCAGCAGGTTGGATAACTGAGTGAATCCCCTCCCACACTCAGAGCAGGTGAACGGTTTCTCTCCAGTGTGAACTCGCTAGTGTACAGTGAGGTCAGATGATCGCCTGAACGGCCTCTCATCAGTGTGAACACGGTGATGAGATATCAGTTCCCCAGAACTTTTATAACACTTCTCACAGTCTGGACATTGAAATGGTCTCTCCCCAGTGTGAATTCGCTGGTGTCTCAGCAGATTGGAGGAATGAGCAAATCCTTTCCCACACTGCGAACAGGTGAATGGCCTCTCCCCAGCATGAATGTGTTGGTGTGTCTGCAAGTGGTATGTGTGTATGAATCCCTTCCCGCACTCGAAGCAGGTGAACGGTCTCTCCCCAGTGTGAATGCGCTGATGGATTTTCAACTTGGACGGATAATCAAATCCCTTCCCACAATCCCCACATTCCCAGGTTTTTCCCCGGTGTGACTGCATTTATGTTTCGAAAGGCCAGATGATCGACTGAAGCCTTGTCCACACACAGAACACGAGTACGGTTTCTCCCCACTGTGAACGGTGTATCTTCCTTCCATCTTCAAACTCCCATGATGTTTATGTTACAAATGTTTTGGTGAGTGTAGATCTTGATGTGATGTTCAGTTTGAATTTCCTGACTGAAGTTCCTTCACTTCTAATACTCTGCGAAATTGATTCAAAACAGAAAATAGGGCGTGAGAGAGAACCCAACAAAACACAAAGACAGGTTGTGAAATTGAGCTGAATGAATCTGGACATTTGTGGGGCTGGCACTGGGAAAAGGTGACCACGAAAACTGCTGGGTTGTCATAAAAAACAACTGGTTCACCTCTTTGGGAGGAGAGAGGGAGAGTGTGTGTGAGAGAGGGGGTGTGTGTGAGAGAGGGGGAGTTGGGCGAGAAGGGGAGTATGTGAGGGTGCGAGCGAGAGAGGGTGCGGGAGAGAGTGACAGTGTGTGTGGGACGGAGAGCATTTGGGAGAGAGGCAGAGACAGAGAGAGGGTGTGTGTGTGTGTGAGAGAGAGTGTGTAAACACAGTGGTAATGACCTGAAATGCAAACACTTGCGTTCAAAGGACGATAATGTGCACTTCCTGATGAATCAAGTGAAGCTGTCACATTGTGATGTAAGAGTTTGCTCAAGGTTCCTGTCTGTAAATTCTCTTCTAATACCCTGAAAATGAAATTTACAAAAGGTCAACCCTAAATGTCAATCCAAAAATGGAATTCAGAAAATAAATTTGTGGTTTGGGTTTGTCGTGCGTAAATTCTCCCTTTCTAACTTCCTGTAAAAGGAGTTTCTCAAATCCATCATTGTGTGGGACGGCACGGTGGCACAGCGATTAACACTGCTGCCTTACAGCACCAGGAACCTGGATTCAATTCCGGCCTTTTGGGTCACAGTCTGTGTGGGTCACTGTCTGCCCCTGTTTGTGTTGATTTCTTCGGGCTGCTCCAATTTCCTCCCACAGTCCGAAGGTAGATTGGCCGTGTTAAATTGCCCCTTATGTCCAAAGATATGTTTGTCAGGTGGGGTTACGGGAACAGGGCGGGGGCTTAGGTAGGGTGTTCTTTCAGAGGATCTGTGCAGACTTGATGAGCTGAATGGCCTCCTTATGCACTGTCGGGATTCTATGATTGTCAGTCTAGGATAGAAATTCCCAACATTCCCTTCTCCTGCTCCCTAGTCCAGTTCATGCTCCCCGCTAAACTTTTAAAAAAAAACTTAGTGTACCCAATTATTTATTTTGTATTTATTTATTTCCAATTAAGGGGCAATTACTCATACTGCGCGCAGCTTTAATCACAGCCCGGCCCCTCCCTTCATTCACTCCGATTGGTTGGAGGACCAGCTGTGCTTGGTCGGTCCTCCAGTCCCGCTACTCTTCTTATTGGTCCGGAGCCGCTGTCAATCACCTGGACATTGTGATAGTTCCAGATGGTGAGAGCCGCCACAGGCTCAGGCTGATTGTCCAATAATTTTTTTTAACTAACTAGAGTACCCAATTCACTTTTTCCAATTAAAGGACAATTTAGTGTGGTCAATCCACCAACCTTACACATGAGGGTGAAACCCACGCAGACACAGGGATAATTTGCAAACTCCATACGGACAGTGACCCAGGGCCAAGATTCAAACCCGGGTCCTCAACGCGGTAGTCCCAGTGCTAACCACTGTACTGCCCTCTCCACGCTTATACTTTGCCCCTCGTCGTCATCAGCAGTCCCTCATTTGAGGATGACGTCTACTCAGGGTCTTGAGTTTTTGCCATGGGTGGACAGAACCACAGATGTTGAGACCATCAGGTATTGGGATCAGGAGAGGAGGATGTATTTCCCTTTCTTTCCATCAATCCACCGCCCCATCATTCAGACATTGGGACTCAAAGGGTGATAACAGTTTGATGGATAAGTTGGCTGCATTCTGAACAATGGGCAACAAGCTCCTCCCACTCATCGAAAGGTTGCCCCCGACAAAGATGGCGACCACGCATGCGCCATGGTGCACACTCATTCCAATAAAGATGGCGGCCGTTAATCCAGGCCGAAAATGAGGGGCTGCAGCCCCGTTTAGTACAATCTGGATCCGGTAAACTCTTTTCAGAGTTTAATGACTCACAATGTGCTTACGCAGCGTTTCCGACCTTCCCCGCGATTTCACGCACCCTACATATTGTTAACCGCCTCTTACAAATCATGGATGCAAAGAAGAAGAAGCCGCTCCCCATCGCCATTACTGATACTGCGCATGCTTCAATATCAGCTGGTCCCGCCCCTCATTCACTCCGATTGGTTGGAGGACCAGCCCTCTCGGTCGGGCCTTCAGTCCTGCCCCTCCTCTTCCTATTGATCCGGAGCCGCTGTCAATCACCCGGGCATTGTGACAGTTCCAGATGGTGACAGCCACCACAGGCTCAGGCTGACTCGCTGATTGTCCAATAATGTTTTTAAAAATAACTTTAGACTACGTGGCCAATCCCCCTACCCTGCACATCTTTGGGTTGTGGGGCAAAACCCACGCAAACACAGGGAGAATGTGCAAACTCCGCATGGACAGTGATCCAGAGCCAGGATGGGACCTGGGACCTCAGCACCGTGAGGCAGCAGTGCTAACCACTGTGCCACCGTGCTCCTTGATTCTCCAATAATAACAGTGAGAGTCTCAGTAACAATAATAGTGGAGATGGGGCCCAGAGGAGAACAGCAAAGGATTCACTCAATTTGAGAGCAACAAACACTGTCTGTTCCCATAATAAGTCAGGCTGCAGTTTGTGAGTGAAAACATCATTGGATCAAATGTAATGATGATACAGTAAGCATCTAGAGAACCAAAACTAAATTTGGTTTTCAAATAATAGTGAAGTAGTCATGGTTTGTTGACCACATAATGCAATCCGCTTCTGGTGTGTGTTACTCTGCCCCATTAGACAATAACCTTAAAAAAAAAAATTAGTATACCCAATTCATTTTTTTCCAAGGGAAATTTAGTGTGGCCAATCCACCTACTCTGCACATCTTCGGGTTGTGGGGGTGAGACACACACAGACTTGGGGAGAATTTACAAACTCCACACGGTCAGAGACCCAGGGCCAGGATCGAACCCGGGACCTTGGCACTGTGAGGCAGCAGTTCCATCGTAGCACAGTGGTTAGCACAGTTGCTTCACAGCTCCAGGGTCCCAGGTTCGATTCCCGTGTTGGGTCAATGTCTGTGCGGAGTCTGCACATTCTCCACATGGGTTTCCTCCGACAGCTCCAGTTTCCTCCCACATTCCTAAGCTGTGCCGGTTTGGTGGATTGGCCATGCAAAATTGCCCTTAGTGTCCAAAACGTTTAGATGGTGTTACTGGGATAGGGTGGAGGTGTGGGGTTAGATAGCGTGATCTTTCCATGGGCCTGTGCAGACTCGATGGGCCAAATGGCCTCCTCCTGCACTGTAAATTCTATGATTTATGATCGAGCGTTAAGCACTAGGTGGTCACCATGCCGCACCATTTATTAGGCAATAACCTGCCTGTTATTCCAATTCTGGTGTATGTTACCATTGCAGGTCCTGGGCTGATTGGAGTCTGGTACAATAAACAGAGTCTGGTTCCAGTGCCTCTGAGGTCATTTGACCTGCATGTAAGCTGACATTAATGGAGACAAAAGGCCCAGTAAATATCCAATTGTAATAGGAGGACAAGGTGTAAGGAAGCAATGATATTTTGAGGTTTCTGTGTTGTGGTGAGTGTCACTGGGAGGTGTGTGATAAAATAGGAATGGAAACATGACAGAGACACGTGTGACTGACTCCACCTGACTGAGAGCTGTTATACCCAAGGGGACAGCAATGAGGACATGGGGAACTCCAGAGATTTCTGATATTCGAGGTACATCTGTTAGAGGAGCTGAAAATATTCAGTTCCTTCTCATAGTTCTCGAGTTACACAGTCACACAGGAAATGTATCCGACAGCTCATCAAAACCAAAGTTTTAATCTTCTCTTTGAGACACACTGTGATTGAAAAGGTCAAATGTTAAAACATCAGTTTGAGCAAAATTCAGAATGTCACAAAGGTGAGTGAACTGTCCAATTAACCCCATTCACCATAACTCTGCCAATTTACCGTCCACAAGAATTTATCCAATTCCCTTTGAAATTTACTGTTAAATCTGCTTCCTGCAGCCTGTCAGTGTGAATTCTAGATCACATCACATCACTGTGTAAAAACAATTCTCCTCAACACTTCCTTGGGTTCTGTTCTAAAATATCTTAAATCTCTGTGTCCTCTGGTTACAAACCCTCCTGCTCTTGGGAAACAGTTTCTCCCCATCGACACTATCACAAATCTTTCCTCATTTTAAACACCTCTATTAAATCTCCCCTTCACTTTCCCTGATCTCAGAGGGACAATCCCGGTTTCTCCTGCTCTGAGCCACAGTGACTCGAAACGTTAACTCTGCTTCTCTCAGTACCGATGCTGCCAGAATGGCCCAGTTTTTCCAACATTTTCTGTTTTTCCAACATTTTCTGTTTTTCTCCCTCTTTTTCCTTCTTCAATCTATCACAAACACTTCATGATTTTGAACACCTCAATTAAATAGGAATAGGAGTGAAATATAGATGGAAGGAGAAAGAAAGACTGATAGAAGAACTGAGAGATTTAAAAAAACAGAAAGGCGAGGTGGCAAGAGATAAAAGCTGAGAAATAGAGGAAACAAGTAACACAGAAAGAATGGTATAAAATATAAGGGAGCAGGTTATCCGTTCCCAGCTACAGAGAGCAGAGGGAACTCAGTGACTGATCCACAAACACAGCCGGTTCTGTCCGGGAATGGAGACTCTGAACGGAAATAACCGGCTCATTTGTAAATGTCACCACAATGTGATCTGTGTGACTCTGCCCTGACTCTGTGGGCAGATATAGGCTGCACTGACAGATGTTCTCACCAGTTTGTGGCCCTTGAATTTATTTTCTGCTCAGAAGTCAGATGTGCTGTTTGGAACCGGCAGCAGAGAAACAGGAAATTGTGTTTCCTGAGAATGAAACAGAAGGCGTCAGTTTCACGTTATCACCGTGAACAGTCTTCCTGCCTGTGAGGGTGAACTCACTCTGACAGCATCAAGAACAACCACACAGATTGCTGCCGGTCTCAGCATTACATTCACCTCACTTCCCATTTTAAACATTAAAATATGAGGTTATTTAATTTTTTAACATGTTCTCTGAATTGGAAGATGGACTGAGGATTATCACTGGGAGAATTAAGGGGACATTATACAAAATTAAATTTCCCTCAAAGAGGGTTTTTAGAAAATAGGAGATTAAAAGTGAGTCAGGGCCAATCAGAGAGAGAGAAAGTGAGAGGTAGAGAGAAAAAGGATTGAGTCTCCAGAAATGAGATGTTCACTCAGAAAGCGGAGAGGTTCAGTGTGTTCGGTGCTTCTTCAGAGAGAGATAATGAGAGAGAGAAACGTTTAGTGAGTTTAGGCGCTCTGTGAAATAGAAAGGTTAAAGGAGTGAGTGTGTGAGAGAAAGATAGAGAATGGTTGGAGGTATGTGAAACGAGTGAGTGAGAGCGGAGAGACGTTAAGTGAGAATCTGAGAGAGAACAGAGATGTTCAGTGAATGAGAGACAGAAGAGCAGGTTCACACACCCGAGGATCACTGAGAGCGATCAGAATAAGGAGTCCACCCAGAAAACGGCCAATAGGAATCTTCAGCTGAACACATCACTCATTCTTAAAGGGACAGTCGGGGCTCTGACACTGTTCAGCTCCCAGTTAAAGGGGCAGACACATCAATAAAACTAGAAATTCTTGGACACAAGCTGCAGCTCCTTCTTTATCTGGGAATGAAACTATTGTCTAATTCTCCCTGCTGTTACCAGGTTCCTGTGATGCCCTCCTGCTGCTATTTTAATGCAAACTTCCAGCAATCTATTTTAAGTAGGTTTCAATTCAATGAATTCATTGTGACTGTCACACAAACACAATAAAATGTTTTAGACGGATTCCGATGCATTTTCAGCCTGGAAACTGAAACCAGCTTTACATTCAATCAGGAACATCACAGCTTTACACCAATCACTGATTTGACAGCACAGTAGCCTAAACAGCAGGCCTGATGGGATGCATCCCAGAGTGTTAAAAGAGATGGCTAGGGAAATTGTAAACGCACTAGTGATAATTTATCAAAATTCACTAGACTCTGGGGTCGGTCCCAGAGGATTGGAAAGTAGCAAACGTGACACCACTGTTTAAAAAAGGTGGTCGGCAGAAAGCGGGTAATTATAGGCCAGTAAGCTTAACTTCGGTTGTAGGGAATATGCTGGAATCTATCGTTAAGGAGGAAATAGCGGGGCACTTGGAGGGAAATTGTCCCATTGGGCAGACGCAGCATGGGTTCACAAAGGGTAGGTCGTGTCTGACTAATTTGGTAGAATTTTTTGAGGATGTTACCAGTGCAGTAGATAACGGGGAGCCAATGGATGTGGTATATCTGGATTTCCAGAAAGCTTTTGGCAAGGTGCCACACAAAAGGTTGCTGCATAAACTAAAGATGCATGGCATTGAGGGTAAAGTGGTAGCATGGGTAGAGGATTGGTTAACGAACAGAAAACAGAGAGTGGGGATAAATGGGTGTTTCTCTGGTTGGCAACCTGTAACTAGTGGGATCCCTCAAGGATCAGTGTTGGGCCCGCAGTTGTTCACAATTTACATAGACGATTTGGAGTTGGGGACCAAGTGCAATGTGTCAAAGTTTGCAGACGACACTAAGATGAGTAGGAATGCAAAAAGTGCAGAGGATACCGGAAGTCTGCAGAAGGATTTGGATAGGTTAGGTGAATGGGCTAGGGTCTGGCAGATGGAATTCAATGTTGCCAAGTGTGAGGCTATCCATTTTGGGAGGAATAACAGCAGAATGGATTATTATTTAAACGGTAAGATGTTAAAACATGCTGCTGTGCAGAGGGACCTGGGTGTGCTGGTGCACGAGTCGCAAAAGGTTGGTGTGCAGGTGCAACAGGTGATTAAGAAGGCTAATCGAGTTTTGTCTTTCGTTGCTAGAGGGATTGAGTTCAAGACTAGGGAGGTTATGCTGCAATTGTATAGGGTGTTGGTGAGGCCACATCTGGAGTATTGTGTTCAGTTTTGGTCTCCTTACCTGAGAAAGGACATATTGGCACTGGAGGGAGTGCAGAGGAGATTCACTAGGTTGATCCCAGAATTGAGGGGATTAGATTATGACGAGAGGTTGAGTAGACTGGGATTGTACTCATTGGAGTTTAGAAGGATGCGGGGGGATCTTATTGAAACATATAAAATTATGAAGGGAATAGATAGGATAGATGCGGGCAGGTTGTTTCCACTTGTCGGGGAAAGCAGAACTAGGGGGCATAGCCTCAAAATAAGGGGAAGTAGATTTAGGACGGAGTGTAGGAGGAACTTCTTCACCCAAAGGGTTGTGAATCTCTGGAATTCCTTTCCCACTGAAGCAGTTGAGGCTCCTTCTTTCAACATTTTTATGAAAAAGATAGATGCCTTGCTAAAGAATAAAGGGATTCGGGGATATGGTGTACGGGCCCGAGAGTGGAGCTGAGTCCACAAAGATCAACCATGATCTCATTAAATGGTAGAGCAGGCTCGAGGGGCCAGATGGCCTACTCCTGTTCCTAGTTCTTATGTTCTTGTAATACGGATCAAGGCTAGCAGCGCGGGTTTAATTCCCGTACCGGCCTCCCTGAACAGGCACCGGAATGTGGTGACTAGGGGCTTTTCACAGTAACTTCATTGAAGCCTACATGTATAAGCAATTATTATTATTACATTTCCAGCATTCACCATTGTTCTTCCCGACTCTGAACACAGTTGTAAAGGAGACTTCTGTTCCGTGTCTAGGGGTTCTGAGATGTGGAAGAGAGTGGCTGGAACATATTTCTTACACACCTCAAGGTTAACCCACACGGAGACTTTGCTGACAGTGAAGAGAGATGAGAAAGACCAAAGTGCCATTTATCCCTCTCAGTGTGACCATGAAGGACTGTGTCCAGGCTGAAGTTCTGTTCCTGCCGTGTGATCCTCCCCCAGATTGTCCTTTCTGAGCTCAAGACAGGTGATGTTCAACACTCAGATGGGAAAGACAAAAATCTGCACAATGTTTCAAACAAAGCAGATTTATTTCACATTTATTCAGAATAATAAACCTCATCAGTAGATTAAGGCAGTCAGAGTGAACATTATTCAGTCCTGGACATGATTAACAGCATCAATCAGGGTATAATCTAAACCTTGTAGTCGCTTGTGAACTCGCTGGTGTGTTAGCAGGTGGGATGAGTGAGTAAACCCCTTTCCTCAGACATTGCAGTTGAATGGCTGCTCCCAGTGTGAACTCGATGATGTTCCAGAAGATAAGATGAGAAAATTCCTTCCCACATATGGAGCAAGTGAACGGCCTCTCGCCACTGTGAACTCTCTGGTGTGTCAGCAGGTTGGATGACTGGCTGAATCCCTTCCCACACACAGAACAGGTGAATGGCCTCTCCCCAGTGTGAACTCGCTGGTGATTAAATAGGTTGGATGAACGAGTGAATCCCTTCCCACATACTGAGCAAGTGAATGGCCTCTTCTCACTGTGAACCTGCTGATGTGTCAGAACGTGTGAATCCCTTCCCACATTCAGAGCAGGTGAATGGCCTCTCCCCAGTGTGAATTCTCTGGTGGTTCAGTAGGGCAGATGGACGGCTGAATCCTTTCCCACACACAGAGCAGGTGAATGGTCTCTCCCCAGTGTGAGCATATTGGTGTGTTAGTAAATCCTTTTTGTTTTTAAAGCTCTTCTCATAGTCAGGACAGTTAAAAGAGTTGTTAGCAGAGTGAACAAGTTGATGTGTCTGCAGGTGGGATGACTGAATGAATCCTTTCCCACACAGGGAGCAGGAGAATGGTCTCTCCCCAGTGTGAATACGTTGATGGGCCAACAGATCCTTTGTACATTTAAAACTCTTCTCACAGTCAGGACATGTAAATGGTCTCTTATCATTGTGAACAAGTTGATGAGTCATAATGTGGGATGACCGAGTGAATCCCTTCCCACAAACAGGGCAGGTGAATGGCCTCTCCTCAGTGTGAACTCGCTGGTGTGTCAGAAGGTTGAATGAATGGGTGAATTCCTTCCCACAAATGGAGCAGACAAACGGTTTCATCCCAGTGTGACTGCGACGATGAACTTCCAGTTGTGATGGGTACATAAGAACATAAGAACTAGGAGCAGGAGTCGGCCATCTGGCCCCTCGAGCCTGCTCCACCATTCAATGAGATCATGGCAGATCTTTAGTGGACTCAGCTCCACATTCTGGCCCGAACACCATAACCCTTAATCCCTTTATTCTTCAAAAAACTATCTATCTTTATCTTAAAAACATTTACTGAAGGAGCCTCTACTGCTTCACTGGGAAAGGAATTCCATAGATTCACAACCCTTTGGGTGAAGAAGTTCCTCCTAAACTCAGTCCTAAATCTACTTCCCTTTATTTTGAGGCTATGCACCCTAGTTCTGCTTTCACCCGCCAGTGGAAACAACCTGCCCGCATCTATCCTATCTATTCCCTTCATAATTTTATATGTTTCTATAAGATCCCCCCTCATCCTTCTAAATTCCAATGAGTACAGTCCCAGTCTACTCAAACTCTCCTCGTAAACCAACCCCTTCAGCTCTTCACTAACACCTTATATAATTGCAGCATAACCTCCCTAGTCTTAAACTCCATCCCTCTAGCAATGAAGGACAAAATTCCATTTGCCTTCTTAATCACCTGTTGCACTTGTAAACCAACCTTTTGCGACTCATGCACTAGCACACCCAGGTCTCTGCACAGCAGCATGTTTTAATATTTTATCATTTAAATAATAATCCCTTTTGCTGTTATTCCTACCAAAATGGATAACCTCACATTTGTCAACATTGTATTCCATCTGCCAGACCCTATCCCATTCACTTAGCCTATCCAAATCCCTCTGCAGACTTCCCAGTATCCTCTGCACTTTTTGCTTTACCACTCATCTTCGTGTCGTCTGCAAACTTGGACACATTGCCCTTGGTCCCCAACTCCAAATCATCTATGTAAATTGTGAACAATTGTGGGCCCAACACTGATCCCTGAGCGGCACCACTCGCTACTGATTGCCAACCAGAGAAACACCCATTAATCCCCACTCTTTGCTTTCTATTAATTAACCAATCCTCTATCCATGCTACTACTTTTCCCTGAATGCCATGCATCTTTATCTTATGCAGCAACCTTTTGTGTGGCACCTTGTCAAAGACTTTCTGGAAATCCAGATATACCACATCCATTGGCTCCCCGTTATCTACCGCACTGCTAATGTCCTCAAAAAATTCCACTAAATTAGTTAGGCACGACCTGCCATTTATGAACCCATGCTGCACCTGTCCAATGGGACAATTTCCATCCAGATGCCTCGCTATTTCTTCCTTGATGATAGATTCCAGCATCTTCCCTACTACCGAAGTTAAGTTCACTAGCCTATAATTACACGCTTTCTGCCTACCTCCTTTTTTAAACAGTGGTGTCACGTTTGCTAATTTCCAATCCGCCGGGACCACCCCAGAGTCTAGTGAATTTTGGTAAATTATCACTAGTGCATTTGGAATTTCCCTAGCCATCTCTTTTAGCACTCTGGGATGCATTCCATCAGGGCCAGGAGACTTGTCTACCTTTAGTCCCATTAGCTTGCCCATCTCTACCTCTGTGAAGACCGCCCAAAAAACCTGTTCAGTTATTCAGCCATTTCCTCATCCCCCATTATTAAATCTCCCTTCTCATCCTCTAAAGGACCAATATTTACCTTAGCCACTCTTTTTTGTTTTATATATTTGTAGAAACTTTTACTATCTGTTTTTATATTCTGAGCAAGTTTACTCTCATAATCTATCTTACTCTTCTTTATAGCTTTTTTAGTAGCTTTCTGTTGCCCCCTAAAGATTTCCGAGACCTCTAGTCTCCCACTAATCGTTGCTACTTTGTATGCTTTTTCCTTCAATTTGATACTCTCCCTTATTTCCTTAGATATCCACGGTCAATTTTCCCTCCTTCTACCGTCCTTCCTATTTGTTGGTATAAACCTTTGCTGAGCACTGTGAAAAATCGTAACTGAATCCCTTCCCACAGTCTGCACATTTCCACAATTTTTCCATGGTGAGGGGTCTTTATGTCTCTCCCGGTTGAAGCTTTGTCCACACACAAACAAGCGTTTAATTTCTCCCTGCAGTGAATGATATGATACTTTTTTTGAGGCTGTGTGACTGGTTAACACTCTCTCCACAGTCAGTGGACTGGAAAACTCTCATTGGGGGTGGGTCTCGGTGCTTTTGCAGTCACACTGCTGAAACAGAACAAACACTTCTCCTTCCAAATTCAAAGAATGAAGATATTGAGCTCTTAATCAATTGAGTGACTGTCAGATTTCGATGTGATATTTGGTTTGAGTTTTCTGTCGGCCAATCCTCCACTTCCAATATCCTGTAAAAGGAGTTTACAAAAGCCATCGCTGTCAATCCAGGGTAGAAATTCTGAACTGACAATTCTAGTTTCTCTCTTTTGGTCCCCTAAAGCTGTAAATCCCCGTCCCACACACTCTCCCTGGGCTGAAATCCAAACCCATCTCACCATCTCTTTGCTTTTCTCCCTCCCTCTCCTCTGCCTGGGTTCAGTTCTCCAGCTCCTGTCTGCAGACTGACAATCAAACCAATGGGTCTTATTGGGGGGTTTGGGTTCTCACCATTGTCCCCGCTCGCTGCGGATCTCATTCAGCCTGTGGGAGCCGCACTCACTCTCACTGCGGCTGCGCTCAGCCCGGAGCAGCACCGCGCATGCTCCACAGAGAGGCGACTTCCGGGGGCGGGACATTCGGACGCCTGCGCGTTCTGGCTCCTGTGATGGAGATAGGGCGTATTCATTCTCGCCCGGCATTCCTGGTAGGCTTATCCGCCATTATTCCGTTACGTTCCTAGGGGTGATAAATTGGTTCAGGCACGTTTGATACAGTTCGGTGTTTGTACCGAATGGGGCGGCCGCATCGGTGTTTTTCTCTCTGAACGGTCCCTGTTGACGACTGTCATCTGTTTCGGGGTCGATATGCCGCAGGGCGCCTGCGCGGCCGCCACCTGTCTCAGGTGCAGCAGGGCGCCTGCGCGGCCGCCTCTTTCTCAGGTACTGCAGGGCGCATGTGCGGCCGTCCTGGACCCGGAAGCCGGAAGAGAGAATCTTGTGAATTTCTCTCCTGGACTGAAAGTCCTTTGGAAACTCCTTCAGGAAGTGGAGGATTTACCAACGGGAACTTCAAACCAAACATCACATCATCATCTGACAGACTTACTCGATTCATTAGGACCTGAATATCATTGGGAGGTAAAATGGTTTGTCTGTTCTGTCCGTGGATAAAGATTTCAGATATCAGAGTGACTGGGAAACTTATAATGACCATTGCAGGTTAAATTTGAGACTAATTACACCGATCACATTGGAGAAGTTAAATAATTTGCTGTTGTACTCTTATGTATGCAGGTAAATTTTAAAATGACCGCATTAGCATACTTGGCAGCTAAACTGGGCAAATGCTGACCTTGTTAGTAGTGAGTTACTATCCCGGATTTTATTAAAGTTTGTTGTTCCTATTGCATTTCATTCAGCTCATCGTGGCTACAAAATAGGTAGTCAGCCTAATCTCAATTTCCAGATTGTGGTATGTAGCTTTTTAAGTTACATCAATTCAAATGTCTATCTGAATACTTTATAAATGTTATGAGGGGTTCTGCCATCATTTCCGGCAGCATGTCACAGATACTCACCACCCTCTAAACCTCCTAGTCCTTCCCTAAATCTCGGCCCCCTTTTATATGTATCCCTCAACCAAAGGGAATTGGACCTTCCTATCCAATCTATTTAGATCCCTCAGAAATTTAAAAATATATAAATTTATATATTTTTCCAATTAAGGGGCAATTTAATTTGGCCAAGCCACCTACCCTGTACATCGTCATAGAATTTACAGTGCAGAAGGAGGCCATTCGGCCCATCGAGTCTGCACCGGCTCTTGGAAAGAGCACCCTACCCAAGGTCAACACCTCCACCCTATCCCCATAACCCAGTAACCCCACCCAACACTAAGGGCAATTTGACATGGCCAATCCACCTAACCTGCACATCTTTGGACTGTGGGAGGAAACCGGAGCACCCGGAGGAAACCCACGCACACACCGGGAGGATGTGCAGACTCCGCACAGACAGTGACCCAATCCGGAATCGAACCTGGGACCCTGGAGCTGTGAAGCAATTGTGCTATCCACAATGCTACCGTGCTGCCCCAAATTTGGGTTGTGGGGGTGAAACCCACACAGACAATAGGAGAATGTGCAAACACCTTACAGACTGTGACCCGGGGCCAGGATCAAACCCGGGTCCCCAGCACACAGGCACAGAGTCACTGTGCCACCATGATCCCCCAGAATTTTATACATTTAGAATAATCTTTATTATTGTCACAAGTAGGCTTACATTATCACGGCAATTAAGTTACTGTGAAAATCCCCTAGTAGTAACACTCTGGCACCTATTCGGGTACGCAGAGGGAGAATTCAGAATGTCCAATTCACCTAACAAGCACGTCTTTTGGGACTTGTGGCAGGAAACCCATACAGACACTGGTGAACGTGCAGGCTCCGCACATAGTGTCCCAAGTGGGAATTGAATCCCGGGATCCTGGTGCTGTGAAGCATCAGTGCTAACCACTGTGCTACTGTGCCACCCATAAAACAGTTCCGCTCCATGTTCTCCGATTAAAGAAGCTGAAGCGCGCAGAATGGGTCTTGAACCCACGGCCCTGGGATTAAGACTCCCATGCTCTGCCGACTGAGCTAGCCAGGCTGCTTTTCATAATTTCATTGTGGTCTCTCTTCAGTCTTTTCTGTTCCAAAGAAAACAGCCCCAGTTTATCCAAACTTTCCTCAGAGCAAACATTGTCAATTTCTGGCTGATGTTCGTAAATCCCCTCTGTACTGCCTTCATTGGCCGGGGCATTGAGTATAGGAATTGGCAAATCATGTTGCAGCTGTATAGAACCTTATTTAGGCTACACTTGGAGTATAGTGTTCAATTCTGGTCGCCACACTACCAGAAGGAAGTGGAAGCTTTAGAGAGGGTGCAGAAGAGATTTACCAGGATGCTGCCTGGTGTGGAGAACATTAGCTATGAGGAGCGGTTGAATAAACTCGGTTTGTTCTCACTGGAATGATGGAGGTTGAGGGGAGACCTGATAGAGGTCTACAAAATTATGAGGGGCATAGACAGAGTGGATAGTCAGAGGCTTTTTCCCAGGGTAGAGGAGTCAATTACTAGGGGGCACAGGTTTAAGGTGCGAGGGGCAAGGTTTAGAGGAGATGTACGAGGCAAGTTTTTTTTACACAGAGGGTATTGGGTGCCTGGAACTCGCTGCCGGAGGAGGTGGTGGAAGCAGGGATATTTAAGGGGCATCTTGACAAATACATGAATAGGATGGGAAGAGAGGGATACGGATCCAGGAAGTGTAGAAGATTTTAGTTTAGACGGACAGGCACAGGCTTGGCGGGCCGAAGGGCCTGTTCCTGTTCTGTACTTTTCTTTGTTCTACTCTCTCGAGTGCAATCTTCCTGTGTACAGGAATCTAGCTCTGGCCTAACTAGTCCTGTCCTGCCATTTATCATGTAATCCTTTGCCTTGTTTTCCCTCCAGCTTTCTTCCTCACTATCAAGTGTTTAACCATTTTTGTGTCACAGGTAAACATCTTATTCATGTTCCCACATTTACTCTCAAATCAATGATGTAAACCAGGAGTGAAGGGCCAGTACTGATTCCTTTGAAACCGGCACTGGAAACAGCCCTTTGATTTTCTCTATTCTTTATGGGATGTGAGTGTCATGGGCAAACCAGCTGGGTTGCCCATTCCTAATTGACCTTAAACTGAGTGGCTTGCTAGGCAATTCAGAATTAACCACATTTCAGTGAGTTGGCCAGATCAGGTAATGCCGGTGCAGACTCGATGGGCCGAATGGTCTCCTTCTGCACTGTAGATTCTATGATTCATTCTGATCTTGGGTCACTCTCTATGTGGAGTTTGTACATTCTTTGTGTCTGCATAGATTTCCTCCGGATGCTCTGGTTTTCTCCCACAGTCCACAGATGTGCAGGTTACATGGATTGGCTGTGTTAAATTGTCACTGGGAGGAGTTGTGGGGATAGGGTGGGGAATTCGCTAAGGTTAGTTGCGCTTTCAGGGGGTTGCTACAGACTCACTGGGCCGAATGGCCTCCTTCTGCACTGAGGGGATTCCATGATTCTACATTGGATCCAATGATATGTTCACTCACACACTGCAGCCTGACTCTTATTATGGGAACAGGCACTGTGTTTGTTACTCTCAAAGTGAGTGAATCCTTTGCTGTTTCTCCTCTGGGCCCATCTCCACTATTATTGTCTGATTGTCCCACTGAGACTCTCACTGTTATTATTGGACAATCAGCGAATCAGCCTGAGCCTGTGGCCGCTCTCACGATCTGTAACCGTCACAATGTCCGGGTGATTGACGGCAGCTCCCGACCAATAGGAAGAGGGGGGCGGGTCTGGAGGACCGACCGGGAGCGGCGGGGTCCGCTGTGATTGAAGCATGCGCAGTGTGGGTAATGACAAAGCAGAAGGGCGTCTTCTTGAGATCCGAAATTGGTAAGTGGCGTTTAACAACATGTAGGGAGCGAGAGATCGCGGCGGTGGGCGAAAACGTTGTATAAAGCTGTTGTAAGCCGCAACCCGCGGAAATATTGACGGGACCCAGTTTGTACCGAGCGGGGCTGCAGCTCCTCAAATTCGGCTCGGGGTAACGACCGCCATCTTTATTGGATGTGCATCAGGGCGCATGCGCGATTGTCATCTTTGTCGGGGCGATGATTCAATGAGTGGGAGGAGCTTGTTCCCCATTGTTCAGAATGGAGACAACTTGTCCATCAAACTGGATTCGTCTTTGAGTCCCAATGTCTTATTGATGATGCAAAGCGGTGGTAGAGGTGGAAAGAAAAGGAAGCCAATCCTGCTCTCTGGATTTCACTCTCATTTCACTGTCTCCGTGTGTTTCCTCCGGGTGCTCCGGTTTCCTCCCACAGTCCAAAGATGTGCAGGTTAGGTGGAGTGGCCATGCTAAATTGCCCTTAATGTCAAAATGGTTTGGGTGGGGTTACTGGGTTGAGGGGATAGGTTGGGAAGTGTGTATTTAAATGGAGTGCTCTTTCCAAGGGCCGGTGCAGACTCGATGGGCCGAATGGCCTCCTTCTGCACTGTAAATTCTAAGATTCATTGGACCTTCTGTCCCATGTGTCCAAAGCTCTGCAGCTCTGTTCAGTCACATGAAGACCCAAGGCAGAAACTCCCAACCCTGAGTAGACAACACCCTCCAATCAAGGGACTGCTGAGGACAAGAGGGACAGTGTGCAGCGGGGGCGGGGGGGGTGAGCGGTCATCCTGGACCAGGAAGCAGGAGGGGAGAATGTTGTGAATTTCTATCCTGGTCTGACAGTGATTAATGTTGGAAACTCCTTTTACAGGGGATTAGTAGGGGAGGATTTACACACCGCAAACTCAAACCAGGAGAAATATTTATCTTTCCTGAATTTCATTTCTGGACTGACAGTGATGCCTTTGTAAACTTCTTTCAGAGGGGCTTAGAAAGGGGTTTGCAGACAGGAAACTCACAACCAATCCTTACATCAAATTCTGACAGCACCATTCGGACCTGGAGATTATCGACCTTTGTGTGTAAACATTGAGTTCAGATCATTACCACTCACTGTGTAAAACCTCCCCTGTAGATCTTGCTCACAATCATAAATCTGTGTCCCATAATCCTTTTATAATCTGCTATTGAACAGCTTTTCTTTATCTTTTGTACAGGCCAAGAGTCCACCCAAGATGGCTGCCACACACGTACCCATACACTCAGAGTAAAACAAAAACAGTTCTTTAGTCATCAGGTAGCTAACCCGTCTCCCTCCCACCCCCTATATGTCTACATTGTGCTTCATAAAGAAAATCTCCCTTCACCCCAAACAGAAAAACAGATTTTATCAGAAAATATCAAAACTATATAGAGGAAATCACAACACCCATCCCATCGCATAGGAAACGTAGATCTTGTCCAATACAGATAACTGGACTCCAGTCCATGTTTTACGATGTTCTCCTCCTCCAGTGTCTCAAAATGGAAGTCCAATGCGAGCTGCAGCTTTGCGGGTATACCATCCCGAATCAAACTCCTATCTTACACAGAGCAGCCTGAAGCTTCCTCACCAGCCGGCTCCCACATCTTGGTGAATCCTCACTCGGATAACTGAGTGAATCCCTTCCCACACTTAGAACAGGTGAATGGTCTGTCGCCGGTGTGACTACGGTGATGAGTCCCCAGCTCACATGGGGATCTGAATCCCTTCCTACAGTCCCCACATTTCCATGGTTTCAGCAAGCTGCTGGTGTCCTTGTCCCTCTCCACGTTGACGATCAGTTTATGTCTTGTCCCCACAGAGAGCATGTGTACGGTCTCTCCCCGCTGTGAATGGTGTAATGTTTTTTCAGACTGTGTGACTGGTTAAAGCTCTTTCCACAGTCAGTTCACTGGAACACTCACTCGAGTCGCGTGTGTATCGGGTATTTTTGCAGTCACACTGATCTTGAAAATCTTTTCCTACAGACAGAACAGACAAACATTTCTTCTTCCACATTCACAGGCCAATGATATTCAGGTCCTGATGAATGGAGTGACTCTGTTAAATCTTGATGTGAAGTTTGATTTGAGTTTCCATCTGTAAATCCTCCCCTTGTAATATCCTGTAAAAGGAGTTTACAAAAGTCATCACTAGGGGCAGTGGTTAGCCGAGGACCCGGGTTAGATCCCGGCCCTGGGTCACTGTCCGTATGGAGTTTGCACAATCTCCCCATGTCTGCGCGGGTCTCACCCCCACAATCCAAAAAGATGTGCAAGGTAGGTGAATTGGCCACGCTAAAATTACTCTTTAATTGGGGTAATAAGAAGAATTGGGTGCTCTAAATTTTTTTTGTAATAATTTAAATTAAAAAAATACAGCCATCACTGTCAGTCCAGGATAGAAATTCTGAACAGACAATTCTAGTTTCTCTGGAACATTTTGCCACATCCCACACACTCTCCCTCCTCCCTGGGCTGAAATCCAAACCCATCTCCCCATCTCTTTCCTCCACTCGCAGTTTTCTCCCTCCCTCTCCTCTGCCTGGGTTCAGTTCTCCAACTCCTGTCTGCAGACTGACAATAAAATCAATGGGTCTTATTGAGGATTTGGGGCCTCCAGCGGGTGTTTGTGAATCTTCCCCGCCCACCTGCCAGGGTTTCCTTCCTTGCCAGAGATCACTGTCCTCATTAATGATTTGAGCCCAACCTGGAACCACGGTAAATCGCCCCTTAATTGGGAGAAAAAAAATTACGTGAAGGTTCATGACTCCACAAAGTGTTTTCAACTCCCCCACCCGTCTCCTTAACACAGGCATTGTCAAAGTCGGGGGCGCGACCCGCGGGTGGGTTGTGGGCAGGTGTCGGGAGGGCCACGGAGCCGTCCTTCACGGCGCTCCCAAACACGCAAATCCGTCTGCAACCCCGCAGCAGCCAACTTTTAATAATTTATTTACACACACAGTAAGATCTACTCATGCACAACAGTACTACCAACTAAACTATCTCTAATGCTAACGCCTATACCTAACTTCGGGTGCCCACTTAGTCAGAGGAACAATGGCTGTTGTTTGGATCTGAGGCTGTTGGGTTCGAAGGTATACAGGAGAACAGCTAAGGTCGTCCGTCTGATAGCGAGCGTTGACCTTGAACTGGTGATGCTGGTGGAAGGGTCTCTCCGCTTCGAGAGCCAATTCCAAGAGAGCGATTCTCTTGTGGGGGTTCCTTCTTATACTTGGAGGGGCTTTGCGCGCTTTTAGGCGGGCCTTAAACTTAGTCCCAATTAATTGCGCCGCTTCTCGATCTTGACAAATGAAGGGGTGGGTGCCCTGATGGCTGGGCGTGTCTTAGGTGGCTGTTGGCTCTGCTTTGTTTGTGCTTTTTGGTTGGGGAACTGGCACTGGAATGTCTGTAATAGTATCGGTTACCTGAGTATCATTCCTTTGTTTCCCGGAGATGGGCCAACAATATGCTAATCGACCCATAGTTTCAATTCCGTCTGGAAGCTGTTTCCCAAATATGCATTCAGGCTCTGTGTCTACTTGTTTTCTAGTATTGTCCACAGTTCCCTATGTTCTTTGCGAGCGTCCATTTTGTATTCTGGAAGTGGCCATCCCAGATGGCTAAATGATGAAGTGGAAGTCTCTTTCTCCAAGAATGGCGAATGATCCAACGATGGTTTCACCGCAGCTGTAACTTCAACCAAGAATGTCAGCGTTTTAAATCTTGATTTTAAACATTCCAAGTGCCTGCAGGTTGTATTTGGAAGCTTTATCAATTAACTGATTGATTTTTAAGTGTCTTTTATTTTTTAACATTTTTAATCGTAATGTTTGGGTGAAATGTGATGTAACTCCAATTTCTAGAGGATTAAAACATTTTCAGTTTCTGCATTTTTTTCCTGTGAAACTTTATCAAACAACCGCCCCCCCCCGAAGTTGTAAAAAAAAAGCCGGCTGTTGCCAGCGAATTTGCGCAATCAAAGATGCAGAAGATTTTTTTTTTTATTCTATGTATTCTTCATGTCTGAAGGGAGGCAGAGAGTCGGTCACACCCCCTGAACATTGACATCACGGGCTTTGGATGCGATTGCGATTCCTCCCTTTTGTCAGCTGCAAACAAGGTAAGGGAAAATGGTGGGTCGCGAAGATCGGCCAGCATGGGTCATCAAGGTCGGCCGGCGTGGGTCATCTAGGTCAGTCGGCGAGGGTCGCAAAGGTCAGCTGGCGTGGGTCGTCAAGGTCGGCCGGGTTGGGTCCCGAAGGTTGGCCGGTTGATTAAAAATGGATCCCCGGAAACAAAGTTTGAAAAACATTGCCTTAACAGGTTGACGCATTTATTTGACTGACAAAAAGCATGGTACTTAGCACTGCTGCCTCACAGGGCCAAGGACCTGGGTTCAATCCCGGCCCTGGGTCACTGTCCGTGTGGAGTTTGCACATTCTCCCTGTGTCTGCATGGATCTCAGCTCCACAGCTCAAAGATGTGCAGGGTAGGTGGATTGGCCACGCTAAATTGCACCTTAATTGCAAAAAAAAAAAATTGGTTACTCTAAATTTATTTCAAAAAAGGATTGTCTCTTTCCTAATGTTCACAATTAAAGGGGTGGGTTTCCCAGGAGATGGCTGGCATTTCAGGGCAATTAAATTAATAATGGACAGAGATATGCCTAGTGTTGTTGCATGGTCCAGATTAGATATGTTATTTACAGTTTGTAATAAAGTAAATTTATTATTATTTCTCATCTTGTAATAAAGGACCGTGGCTATGTTATAGATTTCCAGTCACCTCTTCCCTCAGAGGGTTGTTAGTCTTTGGATTTCTCTTCCACAGGGACCAGTTGTATCTGGGGGTCATTGAATATATTGAAGCACAAGTTTGACAGATATTTTATTGACAATGGAGTTAAGAGTTATGGGGAACAGGTAGGAAAATAGAGAGAAAGCTGAGATGAGGAGGGATTTATTCACTCGAGGATGTGGTGAAGCTTTGGAATTCTCTACTCCAGAGGAATGTGGAGCCTCAGTCATCAGGTATGTTCAAGGCAAATATTGACCGGTTTCTAGATATTGAAGATGTCGAGGGATATGGGGATTGTGTGGGGAAAATGGTGTTGCGATCGATCGGCCAAGGATCTCATTGAATGGTTGAGCAGACTCGTTGGGCTGAATGGCTACTCTTACTCCTATTCTAATCTCTGTGTCCTGGTCAGGAAGCAGTGAGCTGAGCTTGGATCTGTCAATCAACATGAATCAGCACCTTCAGGAGAATTGGGAGGGTGAATATTAGATACAGCAGAGTGAGAATGGAGGGAGAATGTGAGATGGAGATTTAGAGCTTTTTGAGAACAAGAGAGTAAATAATGTGTACTAACAATGATGACCGTTGTAAATTGTTTTTGAAGGATATTGGAAGAGGAGGAATTACAGACAGAAATCTCAAACATCATGTCTCGATGTGACAAACTCACTCGATTCCTTCTGATCTGAATATCATCGGGCTCTGAATATCATCGGCGAGAAGGAGAAATGTTTGTCCGATCTGTCGGCTTCAAAAGATTTTAAACGTGCATGTGATTGGAAAAGCACCAAGACTCACACAACACAACCGAGTGAATGAGTTCCAGTGAAATGAAAATGAAAATCGCTTATTGTCACAAGTAGGCTTCAAATGAAATTACTGTGAAAAGCCCCTAGTCGCCACATTCTGGCGCCTGTTCGGGGAGGCTGGTACGGGAATTGAACCGTGCTGCTGGCCTGCCTTGGTCTGCTTTCAAAACCAGCGATTTAGCCCTGTGCTAAACCAGACCCTAACTGACTGTGCAAAGAGCTGAAACCAGTTACACAGCCTGAAAAAACAACACACCGTTCACAGTGAGGAGAGACAGTGCACATGTTCTGTGTGTAGACGAGGCTTCCACTGATTGTCCAATCTGGAGAGACACGAGGAGACTCACAACATGGAGAAACCGTGGAAATGTGGGGACTGTGGGAAGGGATTCGGAGCCCCATCTGTGCTGGAGATTCATCGCCGCAGTCACACTGGGGAGAGGCCATTCAGCTGCTCTCAGTGTGGGAAAGGATTCATTGATTCATCCACCCTGCGGAAACATCAGCGAGTTCATACTGGGGAGAGGCCATTCACCTGCTCTCAGTGTGGGAAGGGATTCATTCAGTTATCCACCCTGCGGACACACCAGCGAGTTCACACTGGGGAGAGACCGTACACCTGCTCTCAGTGTGGGAAGGGATTTACTCAGTTATCCACCCTGCGGACACACCAGCGAGTTCACACTGGGGAGAGACCGTTCACCTGCTCTCAGTGTGGGAAGGGATTCATTGATTCATTCACCTTGCTGAGACACCAGCAAGTTCACACTGGGGAGAGGTCGTTCACCTGCTCTCAGTGTGGGAAGGGATTCACTCAGTTATCTACCCTGCAGAGACATCAACGGGTTCACACTGGGGAGAGACCGTTCACCTGCTCTCAGTGTGGGAAGGGATTTAGTGATTCATCCACCTTGCTGAGACATCAGCGCATTCACACTGGGGAGAGACCGTTCACCTGCTCTCAGTGTGGGAAGGGATTCACTCAGTTAACCAACCTACAGACACACCAGCGAGTTCACACTGGGGAGAGGCCGTTCACCTGCTCTCTCTGTGGGAATGGATTCACACAGTCATCCAGTCTGCAGAAACACCAGCGAGTTCACACTAGGGAGAGGCCATTCACCTGCTCTTAGTGTGGGAAGGGATTACATAGAAACATCGAAAATAGGAGCACGAAGAGATCGTTTGGCCCTTGGCACCTGCTCTGCCATTCATTATGATCATGGCTTATCATCCAACTCCATAGCCTAATCCCGCTTTCCCCTCCATATCCTTTGATCCCCTTCGCCCAAAGTGCTATATCTAACTGCTTCTTGAAAACATTCAATGTATTGGCCTCAACTATTTCCTCCAGTAACAAATTCCACAGGCTCACCACTCTCTGGTTGAAGAAATTTCTCCTGATCTCTGTCTAAATGGTCTGTCCTCAGACTGCGACCTCTGGTTCTGTACACTCCCACCATCGGGAAAATCTATCCTGCATCTACCCTGCACCTACCTTCGCTGCACTCCCTCTGGAGCAAGAACATAATTCCTCAGATAAGGAGACCAAAACTGCACACAATATTCCAGGTATGGTCTCGCCAAGGCCCTGTATAATTGCAGCAAGATACTCCTGCTGCTGTACTCTAATCCGCTCGCGGTGAAGGCTAGCATAGCATTTACCTTCTTTACACCTGCTGTAGCTGCATGTGTACCTTCAGTGACTGGTGTACGAGGATACCCAGGTCTCGTTGCGTAGTCCCCTCTCCTAATCTATGGCCGTTCAGATAATAGTCTGCCATCTCATTTTGTTCCCTCATCTAAATAGTTAATATATAGGGTGGCACAGTGGTTAGCACTGCTGCCTCACGGCGCTGAGGACTAGTGTTCAACCCTGCCCCGGATCACTGACTATGTGGAGCCAAGTTCTTCCTGTGTCTCCGTGGGTCTCAACCCCATAACCCAAAGATGTGCAGGGTCGATGAATTGGCCACACTAAATTGCCCCTTAATTAGAAAAAAGGAATTGGGTACTTTACATTTTTTTAAAAAATCATTAATATATCTTGTGAATATCTGGGGCCTGAGCACCGATCCCTGCGGTACCCCACTAGTCACTGCCTGCCAATTTGAAAAAGACCCATCCGTTCCTACTCTTTGTTTCTTGTCAGTTTTTTTAATCCATATCAACACACTGCGCCTAATTCCATGTGCTTTTATTTTACACACTAATCTCTTATGCGGGACAAAAGCCACCTGAAAGTCCAAATATACCACATCCACTGGCTCCTCCTCGTTAACTCTACCAGTTACACCTTCGAAGAATTCCAGTAGATTTGTCAAGCATGATTTCCCCTTCATAAATCAATGCTGAGTCTGTCCAGTCCTGCCACTGTTTTCTAAGTTTTGTGGGACTGAACAGTAGCACTGTTGCTTTACAGCGCCAGGGTCCAAGGTTTGATTCCTGGCTTGGGTCACTGTCTGTGCGGAGTCGGCATGTTCTCTCCGTGTCTGTGTGGGTTTCCTCCGGGCGCTCCGGTTTCCTCCCAGAAATCTCAAAAGACGTGCTGTTCTTTGATTTGGACATTCTGAATTTTCCCTCTGTACCCGAACAGGCGTCAGAGTGTGACGATTCAGGGCTTTTCACAGGAACTTCATTGCAGTGTTAATGTAAGCCTACTTGTGGCAATAAAGATTATTATTATAAGTGCTTTGCTACAAAATCTTTGACAATGGATTTGAGACTTTTCCCCACTACCGATGTCAGGCTTACTGGTCTATAATTCCCTGTTTTCTCTCTATCTCTTGTTTTAAATAGGTGAACTACATAAGGCACCCTCCAATCTGCAGGATTTGTTCCAGCGTCTATAAAATCCTGGAAGGTGACCACCAATGCATCCATTATTTCGAGAGTGATGCACGATCAATGACCACTAAAGCGAGGTTGTAGTCCAACTGAAGGCTTTGATAAGCTAGATGTTTCCCCCAGCAGCTCGGGTACAGAAAGAAGGCTGCTGGGCGGCATGGGCTCTTATACCCGCCTTACAGGGCAGAGCTACCATACTGCTTGACCAATAGGAAACATACAATATCTACCAATGGTGTTCCAGCATTACCAAGAACCGTAATACCTCTACACAGCCTACCACATTCACCCCCTGTTAAAAAAGAGTCCGGCGGGGGTGGTGGCTTGATATTACAACATGGTAACGTGGTAGAAGTTATAGTTATGGAGGTACCATAATACCTCCGTACAGCGTTTTGTCTTATTGTCGTAACTATTTACAGATTCACAATTAACTATATAAACTTTAAAATGAAGCAATCGGAGGCCCTGGTCGTCCTCTGTGCTCGTCGAAGCTTCGGTTGTGACTCCGGTGGAGGCTCGGGCGTCTGTGACTCTGTGAGCGTGGCCTCGATCTCTGTGGCAGCTTCAACACCTCTGGACGGCGCTGGTGGGGAAACCGGTTGACCTGAGAAGGGAGCGTCTGCGGGGTGCGACTGTAGGCGGGGGGCCTAGACAGGGCCGACGGAAGGACCGATTCTCCTGGGACGGGGGCACCTGTGGGAAGGAGGGTGGGACTGGTGGCTGGGGTGTGCGTGGGGCTCCGGCGGGCACCAGGCATCGCACGTGGCGTCCGCAGGACAAAATGGCGGCACCCGGGGGCCGCATGTGGCCCTGGAGGAAGAAGATGGCGGCGCTCGCTGGCCGCATGGGGACTGTGGAGAGGGTTGTGGTGGCGGTCTGCATTTGCCACCGGAGACCGCAGCGACCGCCCGGGCCTGGCATACCACCACGAAGTGGCCCTTTTTACCGCATCCCTTGCAGGTGGATGCGCGGGCCGGACAGCGCTGCCGGGGGTGCTTGGCCTGCCCGCAAAAGTAGCAGCGGGGCCCCCCGGGGTTGCCAGGCCGCCTTGCAGCACAAGCTTGTTGGGGGGATGGGAAATGTCTTGGGGTCGGCCGCAGGGGAGTTCCACGCTGCCCAGGGGGCTGCCGCATGGTCGGGGACGCTAGTGCGGGCGTTTCGGGAAGCCACATCCAGGGAGCCTGCAAGGGCCCATGCCTCCCTTGAGGTCTCGGGTGTCTTTCTCCAGCAATCGCTGGCGGATTTGGGAGGACAGCATACCTGCAATGAAAGCGCCCCAGATCAAAAGTTCTGTGTGGTCGCTCGCCGAAACTTGCGGGCAGCTGTAGTTTCTCCCCAACACCAGGAGCGCACGGTAGAATTTTTCCAGCGATTTCCCCAGGGATTTGTCGCCTCGTTGCTCTCAGATGTCGGGCGTAGACCTGGTTTACCCGGCGAATATAATGTCCTTTTAGCAGCTCCAATGCAGCATCGAAGTCGT
Source organism: Scyliorhinus torazame (assembly GCF_047496885.1). NCBI lineage: Eukaryota > Metazoa > Chordata > Chondrichthyes > Carcharhiniformes > Scyliorhinidae > Scyliorhinus > Scyliorhinus torazame. Next base: position 114,482,571 of record NC_092711.1, read on the forward strand.
CCGTGGCCTCGATGAGGGTGTAAATTTCCGGGCTCACCCTTTAGTGCAGGACTTGCAATTTCTGTTCTCCCATGGGTGTGTTTTCGGCTGTTCCGAGATATCCGTTAAAACACGCCAGCCAGTGCTTGACGGTTACCGCGGAGTTTGCCACGTGGGGGCTAAGTTGCAGACACTCCGGCTTGATTCGGAGCTCCATCCTTTTAAATCTACCTTATTAAAGTGATGCACGATCAATCACCACGAAAGCGAGGTTGGAGTCCAACTGAAGGCTTTAATCAGCTAGATGTTTCCCCCAGCAGCTCAGGTACAGAAAGAAGGCTGCTGGGGCGGCACGGGCTCTTATACCCCGCCTTGCAGGGCAGAACTACCATACAGCTTGACCAATAAGAAACATACAATATGTACCAATGGTGTTCCAGCATTACCAGGTACCGTAATACCTCTACACAGACTACCACAGAGAGCCACTTCTTTAAGTACTTTGAGTTGCAGATTATCGGGCCCTGGGGATTTATCAGCCTTCAATCCCAACAATTTCCCCAACACCACTTTGCTACTAGTATTGATCTCCTTCAGTTCCTCCCTCTCACTAAATCCTGCCTTCCCCAACATTTCTGTGTCTGATTTGTGTCCACATTTCTGAAGACAGAACCAAAATATGTATTTATTTGCCCAGCCATTTCTTTGTCCCCTATTATACATTCCCCTGTTTCTGACTAAGGAAGCTACGTTTGTCTTCACCAATCCTTTCCTCGTCATATACCTATAGAAACTTTAACAATCAGCCTAATTTCCTGTTTTGTGCCATTCCCAACATCACCACTGCAGTTTGGGGTCTGTATACGACGCCCACTTATTATTTTGCCGCTTGCTGTTTCTCGGCTCTACCCATACAGATTCCACATTGTTGGAGCTAATATCCTTCCTCACTATTGCGTTAATTTCCTCTTGAACCAGCACTGCCACTCCACTGCCTTTTCCTTTTTGTCTGTCCTTCCTAAATACTGAATATATTCAATTCCCATCCCTGGTCATCCTGCAGCCATGTCTCCATAATCCCCATTATCTCACACCCGTTTATGTCTATTTGCACAATTCACTTGGTTATGCTGTCTGCAGTCACACCAGGGAGTTCATACTGGGGAGAGGCCGTTCACCTGCCCTCAATGTGTGAAGGGATTTAGTAATTCATCGCACTTTCTGAGACACCAACAAGTTTGCAACTGATTACAGGGATTGGATTCTGCTGTTATAGTTTCTGTTCTCAATTACATCCAGGACTGCATTTTGTTCATTCTGTTGGTCAATGGATGGTCAGAGGGTTTCTTTCTGCTGGACTGGCCAGTCTCACGACTTTGTCTCCAGTGGCCTGATTCTCTCTGAGCCTTCTTGCGAACATCTGGTTTCACATTTCACAAGGGTGAAAGAGTGAGGTTAGAAGATGTTTCATTACCATTTCTGTTTGGAAACCGCAAAAGTCATGCCACATTGACTTGAAGATGGGCTATGGTGGTTACATTGTTCTTTTGTTTAATTTATCTCGGTGCTTCTCACAGAAGAAAACGGGCAAGTTGTCTGAGGTGCACTGGGAAACAACATTAAATAGTATGGTGGGAGGCGGGCAATCTCCGGCAATATTTAAGGAATTATTACAGATTTACACTGGGATCGGTGAGCTCAGTTGGCTGGATGGCTGGTTTGTGCTGAGTGACACCAATAGCACAGGTTCAATTCCCATACCGGCTGAGGTTAGCCATGGTCTGTGTCAGTATTTCTGCTCCACATGATCCTCCACCCACCCCTCTACATCTCCCCCATCAGCATCTCCTATTCTTTCTCTCTCATGTATGCATCTAGCTTTACGTTCAGTGTATTCATGCTGTTCACCTCAACCACTCGCTGTGGTAGTGAGTTCCACATTCTCGCCACTCGCTGGGTAAAGAGGTTTCTATTGAAATTCCTATTGGATTATTGAATCCCTTCATAATCTTAAAGATTTCCATCAGGTCACCCATCAGTCTGCTCTTTTCCAGAAAAAAGCAGCCCCAGCCTTTCCTGAGTGTTAAATGCTCTCAGTTCTGAATATTATGCATCTTTGTTGCACCTTCTCCAGTGCCTCTATTTCCTTTTCTTAATGGAGATCACCAATGTTGACAGAGCTCCCAGTGCAGTCTAACCCTGGACTTATCAATTCTACCTTTTAGAGTGGAAACCTATATATGGGCCCCACACTTTAGGAAATATGTCAAGTACTTGGAGAGGGTGTAGAGGACATTTACAAGAATCATAGATCATAGATTATCATAGAATTTACAGTGCATAAGGAGGCCATTCGGCCCATCGAGTCTGCACCGGTCCCCGGAAAGAGCACCCCACCCAAGGTCAACACCTCCACCCTATGCCCATAACCCAGTAACCCCACCCAACACTAAGGGTAATTTTGGACACTAAGGGCAATTTACCATGGCCAATCCACCTAACCTGCACATCTTTGGACTGGAATGGCACCAGAGATAAGGGACTCCAGTTAGTTGGAGACTGGAGCAGCTGAATTTCTCTCCTGAGATCACAGCATCTGGAGGGTGGGGAATGGGGCCATTCAGCCCTTTGGGACCGTGTTGGCTCCCAGTGGAGGAAGCCAGTCTGTCCATTGCCCCGTTCTATCCCCAAATCCCTGTAGGTTTATTTCTCTCAGTGCCTTTCCAATTGAAATCCTTCCGTCATTTCTGCATCTCCCACCCTCAAAGGCAGTAGGTTCCAGGTTGTTATCACTCGCTTTACATGTACACAAAGCTGCTAGAGCACAGAGGAGTCTATTTGGCCCATTTTTCCCGTGCCAGCTCTTTGTACAGCGACCCATTAATCCCAGAGTTTGACTGTTTTGTTTTCTTTTTCAGAATGTACCAAATTCCCTTTTGGAAGTTACAGTCCAATGAGATTCCAGCACCATTTATAGACAGCGCATTCCAAATCACAACAACTCGCTGTGTTTTACAACAAATAATTGTGCATATGGTGTGTCTGGAGTTTCACAGAGTATTCAAAATGGTGTCAACACTGTGGTTATTACACAAAATTAAGACTCTACCTTTATCAATTATTTTGGTGAGGACACAGTGTGTAATATGTCCGGGTGTAGGGACAGTGAGAACAAATGTACATTTCTATAAAACCTCACTCCCACTGGACCTCCTAAAGTGTTTTAAAGCCAATGGAGTACTTTTGAAATATATTCACTGTTGTAATGTAGGAAGCTACAAGTACGCATGTGTAATCACGTTTAGTTTTTAAAATTGTGGGTGGCACGGTGGTGCAGTGGTTAACACTGCTGCCTACAGCACTGAGGACCCATGTTTGAATCCTGGCCCTGGGTCACTGTCCTCTAACATGGGGCTTCATGCAGCCACTTCACCTCCTGTATCTTTCTATATTAACTATGTCGATTTCATAGAAAATATACAGACACACATACACACCATTATATTCTACAAACACACATACCAGGCACTCGTGGATGCACCAACACCCAAGCAAACACATATGGCACATGTCCTGTCCTATCGGGCAAACTTAAGGGAGGCAGAGAGAGACTGGTGAAAATTGAAATATAGGAAACAGTGAGGACAGGGAGAAACTGGGGAAAATAGAAATATAAGAATAATGGGGAGAATAGTAACAAATTCCAGGAGAACAGAATGAGACTGGGGGAATGGAAATATAGGAAACAGTGAGGCTGATCATAACAAATTTCAGGATGACACAGAGATAGACTGGGGAAAATTGAAATATAGGAATAGTGGGGAGGATAGTAACAAATTCCAGGAGAACAGAGAGAGACTGGGGAAATGGAAATATAGGAAACAGTGAGACAGATCACGACAAAGAGAGAGACTGGGGGAAATGGCAGACACCTAGCAGATCAAATGTACAAACCATAATGCTGAAATCTTTACCAACTTGGGTACAATGTCTGAATAATCTGGATGGAGAGACACAACACAGATGGGAAACTGATTTAAACAGTACGGAGAATAAAATAAGAGAGAAATTACCAGCAAGAAATGCACAGAGAAAAAATTGAGATTGGCTGAATACAGGAGCAGTAAAACAAAACTGGAGACATGAAACATTTGTTATTAATATTGGTGGAATAAATCAGTCTGGGATCAATCAGTTGAAAGACATTTTACTAAAATATGTGTGATGTAATAAACATGAAATACACACACAATTCACGTTTATGTTGCATTCTGGCAGGTCAATTAACCATGAATCAGAGGACCAGTGGTTTCACAACTGTCAGTGTGTTATGGAATGCTATTTTGCAGTGCCATTGATTCATGTTGAGAAAAGCAGATCATTCCTGTTTTGACTGTGTGGGAATTACAGCTGTGTTTTGGGATTAAATTGGAGAGACGAGCATAAAAATGTCAGCAATCAACTATTTAAATATTGGGAAAGTTAATATTCCTGTGAAGGGTTATGGAATGTTGTCATTACTGTTAAGGTGCTATAAAGTGCAAGTCACTGACTATGGGAATGAACGGACTTCCTCTCTGATCTGGGAACCCATGATACAGCCATGTTGCTATCTGGATCTTACAGTTGATTCCCTTAATTCGTATTCCTTTAATTTTCTCTTTATTATTTTGGACCATTGAGACATACATTTAACTCGAGCAGAGGAAGTAAGCAACTCAAAGTGTCAAAACTACACTGTGTTATCAAGTTTTCTATTTTGGACAGACGAATCCAGATTTTATGGCACCCTAGAGATATAAGGGGTTTGTTCCAATTGGCTGACTGGTGATCAATGGATTGGCTAGGGACAGTATTCCACCCGGCAACCGCTAGCGATTTGTTCTTATCAGGTGTAGTTTTTCAGAGAAAACCCAGGAGAAGACACTGGACCATCAAGGTGGAAGCAGCTTTCTCACTCTGCTCTACTGCGTACTGTCTGAAGGCATGAAGCTTCTAGACCCCGGAAGAAGAAACTTTTTCTCTCTCTCAAATGCTGGTTGCCTGCTCATGCTGTGAGTCTACTGTGAAAACCATTACAAACTGAATGTAAAGGCAACATCCATCTGAAAGCCTAGAGTGAAGGAACTAACTGCAATACTTCCATCTGAAACAGACTCTTAACCTTTTATTATCGGCATTAAGTTCACACTATCTTTCCCCTCTGTGTTTGTTTGTCTGTCTATGTGTAGAGGGTGGGGTGAGTTCAGGGGAGATGGTTGAGAGTTAGATATTAGATAGAATTTTTCTAAAAATAAATTTAGAGCACCCAATTATTTTTTTTCCAATTAAGGGGCAATTTAGCATGGCCAATCCACCTAACCTGCACATCTTTGGGTTGTGGGGGTGAAACCTACACAGACACGGGGAGAATGTACAAACTCCACATGGACAATGACCCAGGGCTGGGATTCGTACCCGGGTTCTCAGCGCCGTAGTCCCAGTCATTGGATAGTAGAATTAACCAGTTGCATGTGTTGCCTATTTAATTATAGTTACTGTTAATAATATAAGGTTAATAGTGTTTAAATTTACAAGGCCAGGTGACTGTAGTTATTGGCCATCTGAAGACATGGGGTATTTTAAGATAAAAGTTAATTTCATTGTGTTGTGACTCCATGTCAAGTGGAGCTGGAATTGACCACGCACTGGCCCAGGGTGTCATGACACTGCAGATTGACCACTCAGCAGCTCAATGTGGGAAGCGCTGCTCTCGGTCATACCATTTACTGACAGATAGCACAGTCACACTGGAGAGAGACCATTCAAATACTTTGTGAGCCAGGACATCTTGCTATTATTCCAGCGGAACATGCCCTAGCTTAAAGATTCAAAGGTTTCATGCATGATCAGCACATTCTTACTGGAGAGTGGCTGTTTAAATGTTCTCTGTGTTGGAATAGATTCACTTGTTGATCGAACCTGCTGAGATACCACGAAGTATGGTAGCACAGTGGTTAGCACCGTTGCTTAACAGCGCCAGGGTCCCAGGTTTGATTTCCACTTGAGTCACTGTCTGGCAGAGTCTGCACGTTCTCCCCGTGTCTGTGTGGGTTTCCTAACACAAGTCCCGAAAGACATGGTGTTAGGTAATTTGGACGTTCTGAATTCTGCTTCAGTGTATTCGAACAGGCCCTGGGGATTTTCACAGTAACTGTATTGCAGTGTTAATCTAAGCCTACTTGTGGCAATAATAAAGATTATTATTATCCATTTGTGCCTAGCGGGATGGTTTTGTCTATTTATTTCCACTGTGTCTCACAATTTCAGCCCAACTCCAAAAGAGAATTGGGTCGTGCTTTTGCGTTTCTGTATGGTCCTTCAGTCCCAGTCGACATCCAACAACAACAAATAAATCTTTTCAACCATTATCTTCAATGGCGGGCATTTTGCCCAGCATGCCACGCGGCAGAGACTCCCGGATATGGACAAGAGACCATCGCGCAGGTGCGGAACAGCCCAGTGTAAGGAACATGCGCAGTGGGGGTGATGGGGAGCAGCTTGTTTCTGGTCTCCACAGCGGGTAAGGTAACAGTGTGCCCGAGAGAGCAATGGACGCTGTGGGTGGGCGGAAAGACTTGATAAACACTCAGTGAAGACCTCAAACCGCGAATAAGAAACTCTCAACCCTGCGGCGCGCTTCCCCGGGCCGCAGCATTTCCGGCAGGGGCCAGGCCAGGGTTAATGTTAAAGGAGCAGCAGGACGCATGCGCGCCGAACTCTGTCCTGTCAGCAGGAGGAGAGAATGTTGTTAATTTCTCTCCTTCACTGACAGGGATGAACAAAAGAACAAAGGAAAGTAGAGCACAGGAACAGGCCCTTCGGCCCTCCAAGCCCGTGCCGACCATGCTGCCCGACTAAACTACAATCTAAACTACAATGGATTCATCAGGATCTGGATATTATTGAGCTTTGAATTTTAGCATTAAAGTTCCAGGTCATTACCACTCACTGGGTGTAATTTATTCATCACATCCCCACCACCACCAAATCGTAAATCTGCCCTGAAATCATTGTATGATCGGATAATGGGGATGTTTCTTTATCTACCTTATCTAGACATATCATAAACTATCCAACCCTATCAGAAACTGGTACACCTCTATCAAATCTCCCCTCTGCCATTTGCTCCAAGGAGAACAACCCACTTATGGACTGACTTGATTGACACTACACCCCTGTATGCTTCACCCGATGGCAGTGTTTATGTAGTTACATTGTGTACATTGTGTTGCCCTGTTATGTATTTCTTTTCTTTTCATGGACTTAATGATCTGTTGAGCTGCTCGCAGAAAAATACTTTTCACTGTATCTCGGTACATGTGACAATAAACAAAATCCAAATCCAACCTAACATTGCAACTATAATCCCTCATCCCTGGAACCATTCTGGTAAATCTCCTTTGCACCCTTTCAAAGACCCTCACATCCTCCATACTGTGTGGTGATCACTGGTTTGCACCGACCCAGATGTTCTGTCTTCCTGTCTGTGATGTCATCACACACCCACAATTGCACAGTGACATCACTCCCACTCCCCGGGTGACTCCTCAATGGTGTCACTAACAAGACCAACAGCAAATATTGCCAAACCCCAGTTCGTGAGATTATAACGTTTGAGCTTCTTGAACCGCTGCAGTCTGTGTGGTGAAGGTGCTCCACCAATGATGTTAGATAAGGAGTTACAGGTTATTCACCCAGTGATGATGAAGGAACAGTGGTGATATATGTCCAAATCATTATGCGCTGATCTATTTATATTGAGCCTTTAAGGTAATGAAACATCCCTCGATATTTCACAGAAATGTTATCAAACAACATTGACACTGAGCCACGTAAGGAAGATATTAAGGCTGATGGCCAAAAGTTTGATCAAAGAGGTAGGTTTGAAGGAATATCCTAAAGGAGGAAAGTTGGATTGAGAGGCGGAAAGGTTTAGGGAGGAAATTCCACAATTTATGGCCTTGGGAAAATGAAGGTGCAGCCACAAATGGTGGCACAGTTAATATCAGAATGTTCAGGAATTAGAGGAAGTGCAGCTCTCCCAGAAGGTTGTGAGGCTGGAGGAGATTACAGCGGTCGGTCTGTGAGCATAGGGGTGATGGGTGAACAGGACTTGGTGTGAGTAAGCACACAGGCAGCAGAGTTTTGTGTGACCCCAGGATTACAGGGAGGATGAATCTGGGAGGCTGGCCGGGAGTGTGTAGGATAATAAGTTGAGAGGTAACAGGAAAGGATCAGAGTTTCAGCAATAGATGAACTCGGATTAGGGTGCAGTTGGGTGAAGTTCCTGATGTGGAAATGATGGTCTTGGTGATGATGGGGATTTGTGCTTGTACACTCATCTTGGGGTCAAATATTATTCTGAAGTTGTGAAGAGTTTGCGTCAACCTCACTCAGTTGCCAGGGAGAGGGTTGGAGTTGGTGTTCAGGGAGTGGAGTTTGTAGCGGGGACTGAAGACAATGACTTCATTTTCCCAGGATTTAAATGGAGGAAATTCCAGTTCCTCTTGTACTGGGTCAGACTAGTCAGGCTGCTGTGTGATTTTGAGGGGAACTTAAAGGTGATGGTGTTAACATACATCACAAAGGGGGACACATTGGCGTAGTGGTATTGTCACTGCACTTGTAATCCAGAGACCCAGGGTAATGCTCTGGGGAAATGGGTTTGAATCCCACCAGGGCAGATGGTGGAATTTGAATTCAATAAAAATATGGAATTTTAAAAGTCTAATGACGACCATGAAACTATTGTTGATTGTTGTAAAAACCCATCTGGTAAATGTCCTTGAAGGAAATCTGTCATCCTTATCCAGTCTGGCCTCCGTGTGGAAGCACCCACAGCAATGAGGTTGAGTCTTAAATGCCTCTGAATGGCTGAGCACTCAGCTCTTTCTTGGTGGTGGTAGAGCTTCAGAGTTTGGAGATTCTAAGTTCTGTTTGAGTTGAAGACATAAAGGACCGAGTCTTCTGTAGATCCAGACCAGGTGATAGGTTCTCTTCCCTGAAGGACATCAGTGAACCAGCTGGGTTTTTCTGACAATCCAGCAGTTTTCATGGTCACTTTTTCCCAGTGCCGGCCCCACAAATGACCAGATTCATTCAGCTCAATTTCACAACCTGCCTTTGTGTTTTTGTGGGTTCTCTCTCACTCCCTATTTTCTGTTTTAAATCAATTTCACAGGGTATGAGAAGGGGATTTGTTGGGAAACTCAAATCGAACATCGCATCAGGATCTGACAGTCACCCAATTTATTGTGACTTTATATCATCGAATTTCGAACATGGAAGGAAAAAGCATCGTTCACAGTGGGGAGAAACCGTACACGTGTTGTGTGTGTGGACGAGGATTCAGTCGATCATCTGGGCTGTCAAAACATAAATGCAGTCAGACCAGACATAAACCGTTGAAATGTGGGGACTGTGGGAATGGATTCAGACACCCGTCTGAGTTGGAAACCCATCAACGCAGTCACACTGGAGAGAGGCCGTTCACCTGCACTGTGTGTGGGAAGGGATTCATGAAGTCAAAGAGCCTGGTAAAACACCAGCAAATTCACACTGAAGTGAAACTGTTTAAGTGTCGAGACTGCGGGAAGTGCTTTAAAGGTTCCAGCGAACTGATGTCTCACCAACGTATTCACACTGACGAGAGACCGTTTAGGTGCTCTCACTGTGGGACTGGGTTCAAATGGTCATCTCAACGCACCGTACACCAACGCGTTCACACTGGGGAGAGACCTTTTAAATGCTCAGACTGTGAGAAGTGCTTCAAAAGTTCCTGGGAACTTATGCGACATCGGCGTGTTCACACTAACAAGACACCGTTCAGGTGCTCTCACTGTGGGACTGGGTTCAGATGGTCCTCTCAACTCACTGTACATCAGCGCGCCCACACTGGGGAGAGGCCATTCACCTGCTCTGAGTGTGGGAAGGGATTCACTCGGTCATCCCACCTGGTTATACACCAGAGAGTTCACACTGGGGAGAAACCATTCACCTGCTCCATGTGTGGGAAGGGATTCACTACCTTATCCAACCAGCTGATACACCAGCGCACTCACACTGGGGAGAAGCCATTCATCTGTACCAGTTGTGGGAAGGGATTCATTCAGTCATCTGCTCTGCTGATACACCAGCGCACTCACACAGCGTTGGTCCCATTCACCTGCTCCAGGGGTGGGAAGAGAGTCACTACTTTATCCAGTCTGTTGACACACCAGCGAGTTCACACGGGGGAGAGGCCATTCACCTGCTTTGTGTGTAAGAAGAGATTCACTCACTCATCCGCCCTGCTGAGACACCAGCGACTTCACGAGTAACGGCAGTGATTGAACTTTGCTGTTAATCACATCCAGGACTGAACCATGTTCATTGGGGCCTGTTTCTGATGTTGTTAATAAACCCCAGCCCAGTTATAGTAGTTAATATTGTGAATCAAAGTAAAATAAGTCAACTTTCTATTTCACCCACATCATGTTGAATCTTTTTAATATCTCGAAGACAAGTTAGTTCCTTTTGAAATGTTCTCCCTCTCCTGTCTCCTCCATCCTCCCCTCCAATAAGTGTGAGACAATCCAATCAGCTGCCTCTGCTAGTTTCCTCACTTCCACCAATCCACCCGGACAAATATCTCTCCGTGTCCAACTCCTCCAGCCAGCCTCACCACACACAGTGAGTTCATACTGCAGAGAGAGGGTTTAAATGCTCCTGTCACAGTCTTAGCTGTAAAAACCCACATTCACTGATGGTTCACCAGTGCAGTCACTCCGGTTCCACTCCATTCACCTGCTCTCAGTGCAGGAAGAGGTTCAGGCGATTGTCCATCCTGCAGCAACATCAGTGAGTTCACACCGGGGAGAGGTCATTCACCTGCTCCATGTGTGGGGAGGGGGAGGTATTCACTCAGTCATTCAACCTGTTAACACACCAGTGAGTTTGCACTGACTGAAGATATTCTAAATGTCTGGATTGTGGAAAGTGTTATAAAATACACTGACAAGAGACTGTTCAGAATCTCTCACAGTGGGACTGATTCAAGTGAACATGTGGACTTAGTGTCCGTCAGCGCACTCACACTGGGCAAAGACTGTACATCTGTTTCATATGTGGGAAGAGATTAGCTCAGTCATCCCACCTCAACACACATCCACTTGTCCACATTTTTCAAAGTTCAGAGTGTGAGGAGAGATTTAAAATCAATCGAATCTGCTGTCACACAAACACATTCACACGAGTAAGAGGCTGTTCACCAGCTGTGTGTGCGGCAAGATATTCACTTGGTCTTCTCACCCACTGACACACCAGTGAATTCACGGTGATTAAGGGCAGCACAGTAGTTAGAACAATTGCTTCACAGCTCCAGGATCATCCACATAGATGATTTGGAGTTGGGGACCAAGTGCAATGTGGCAAAGTTTGCACTTGGTCTAGGTGAATGGGCTAGGGTCTGGCAGATGGAATTCAATGTTGCCAAGTGTGAGGCTATCCATTTTGGGAGGAATAACAGCAGAATGGATTATTATTTAAATGGTAAAATGTTAAAACATGCTGCTGTGCAGAGGGACCTGGGTGTGCTGGTGCACGAGTCGCAAAAAGTTGGTGTGCAGGTGCAACAGGTGATTAAGAAGGCTAATCGAGTTTTGTCTTTCATTGCTAGAGGGATGGAGTTCAAGACTAGGGAGGTTATGCTGCAATTGTATAAGGTGTTGGTGAGGCCACATCTGGAGTATTGTGTTCAGTTTTGGTCTCCTTACCTGAGAAAGGACATTTTGGCACTGGAGGGAGTGCAGAGGAGATTCACTAGGTTGATCCCAGAGTTGAGGGGATTAGATTATGACGAGAGGTTGAGTAGACTGGGACTGTACTCATTGGAGTTTAGAAGGATACGGGGGGATCTTATTGAAACATATAAAATTATGAAGGGAATAGATAGGATAGATGCGGGCAGGTTGTTTCCACTGGTCGGGGAAAGCAGAACTAGGGGGCATAGCCTCAAAATAAGGGGAAGTAGATTTAGGACCGAGTTTAGGAGGAACTTCTTCACCCAAAGGGTTGTGAATCTCTGGAATTCCTTGCCCAGTGAAGCAGTTGAGGCTCCTTCTTTAAACGTTTTTAAGAAAAAGATAAATACCTTTCTAAAGAATAAAGGGATTCGGGGATATGGTGTACGGGCCGGAGAGTGGAGCTGAGTCCACAAAGATCAGCCATGATCTCATTGAATGGCGGAGCAGGCTCGTGGGGCCAGATGGCCTACTCCTGTTCCTAGTTCTTATGTTCTTACATGTCCCAGGTTCGATTCCGGCTTGGGTCACTGTCTGTGCAGAGTCTGCACATCCTCCCCGTGTGTGCGTGGGTTTCCTCCGGGTGCTCCGGTTTCCTCCCACAGTCCAAAGATGTGCAGGATAGGTGGATTGGCCATGATAAATTGCCCTTAGTGTCCAAAATTGCCCTTAGTGTTATGTGGGGTTACTGATTATGGGGATAGGGTGGAGGTGTGGACCTTGGGTAGGGTGCTCTTTCCAAGAGCCGGTGCAGACTCGATGGGCCGAATGGCCTCCTTCTGCACTGTAAATTCTATGATTACAGGGGTTGGGTTCTGCTGTTATTGCTGCTGTTAATCACATCCAGGACTGAACCATGTTCATTCTGACAGTTGGAGTTTGTTTCTGCTGAGAGTAACTGGAATGAAGTTTAATATTGTGGATTAATGTCAAATAAATCAGCTTTGTTTAAACCTGTTGTGTATTTTGTCTTTCCCACCTGAGTGTTTAACTTCACCTGTCTGGAGTTCAGAAAGGACAATCTGGGAGGATCACACGGCAGGAACAGACCTTCAGCCTGGACACAGTCCTTCAGGGTCACACAGAGAGGGACAAATGACACTTTGATCTTTGTCATCTCTCTTCACTGACAGCAAAGTCCCCGTGTGGGTTAATCCTGAGGTGTGTAAGAAATGTGTCCCAGCTGCTCTCTTCCATGGTTCAGAGCTCCTAGACGCGGCACAGAAGCTCCTTTATAATTTGTTCAGAGTCAGGAAGAACAATGGTGAATGCTGGAAATGTGCTGTCAAATCAGAGATTGGTGTAAAACTGGGATCTGCTCCTGACTGAAAGTGAAACAGCAGCTTTCAGCTTCCAGTCTGTAAATAGCACAAAGATATAAAATGTCTGAATCTGCCAATTTAAGGTAATAAAATCAAGTTTCATCTGGAACCTTTAACCATCTCTCATACTCAGTCGCTGTGATCTAATTAGTGTTTATTATTGGTCCAGAATAACCACTCTTTCACCTTCCATTGACTTCAAATGTACTGGAAACTGACAGTTGGAATCCGTCAATATTTGAAAGATATTTACAAATGATTTGAGAGTTTCTTACAGTTGGGATCTTTCTCTGTTCTGTCCATTCGAGGTGTTTGATAACAGACTTTCTCCTGTGAATATCCAGCTGGAGTTTTGGGCCCTGATGTGTTTCCTTGTTCATCTTGTTGACTCTAAACATTGAATCTTGTGGTTTCAGACACCAGAGAATCAAAACTCCCAACAACAGACTGTCCTTCACTGACAATCAGACCCACGCAGAATCTCTGGCTGTACTTCTTCAGAAGCTGCTTCTCAGTTTGTTTCAGCTCACCTTCCAAGCACAGTGGTTAGCACTGTTGCTTCACAGCTCCAGGATCCCAGGTTAGATTCCCGCTTGAGTCACTGTCTGTGCGGAGTCTATACGTTCTCTGTGTCTGCATAGGTTTCCTCCAGGTGTTCCGGTTTCCTCCCACAAGTCCTGAAAGACATGCTGTTAGGTGAATTGGACATTCTGAATTCTCCCTCTGTGTACCTGAACAGGCGCCGGAATGTGGCGACTCAGTGATTTTCACAGTAACTTCATTGCAGTGTTAATGTAAGCTGACTTGTGACAGTAAAGATTATTCTAAAAACTAAAAGTCAACGAACTTCTTTTCTGCAAAATGGCTGCTACCTGAGATCCTCCCATTAATTACATCACCTTACCAAGCTGAAATCTAATTAACTCCACAGGGAACCTCCTTAATCCAAACAAAACTCCATTACCCAAGTTTTTTACAATGCCATAATTATATCTCTGACTCCCAAAAGCTTTCAAACCTTAAAAACACTACCTTAAAATCAGTTCATAAAGGTCATCAGGGTGTAAATGTTGAGAGAGCAAAATATAGTATGATATATTCAACAAATACATGTGTAAGTAATAGGTGTTAAAATAACCAAAGAACTATGAAAACTAACTGGGGAACTTAAATTCTTTCAGTTCACAAACCAACGGTGGTTCTAAACAGTGACAGAAAGTGACTGCTTCTTTCCAGAGTCTACAAGTTAAAGGTTAAACTTATTTCAAACACAAGGTTGAAGGTTTGAAACCTCACAGTTTTCTTCAGACAACAGGGCCTCGAACCGAAGTATAACAGTTAATTATCAATGGCTGTTTTAAAAAAATATATATTTTTTTATTCTCCTTTTTCACATTTTCTCCCAAATTTACACTCACCACAATAAACAACAATCAGTAATGAATGCAATGTAATTCCCCATATCATCAACAGCAAACCCATCCTCCCACCAAACCCCAAACAGCAGCCCGCATGTTGACATAAACAAATGACAAAAAGGAATCAGGAATCACCCATAGTCACCATTAACACATACAGTCCCCCTCCCCGCAACCCTCCCAGCAGCCCCCCCTGCCCTCTAATATTCGATGTAATCCAATTCTTGAAAGTGCATAATGAATAACACCCATGAATTGTAGAACCCCTCCATCCTTCCCCTCAGTTCAAATTTGACCTTCTCAAGAGTCAAGAATTCCAGCAGGTCCCTCCCGCCACACCAGGGCACAGGGTGGAGAGGTTGGTCTCCACCCTAACAGTATCCGCATTCGGGCTCTCAACAAGGTGAAAGCTACAACATCTGCCTCCACGCCCATTTCCAACGTCGGCTGGTCTGACACCCCGAATATGGCCTCCAGAGGGCCTGGATCCAGTTTCACATGCACCACTTTAGAGATTACCCTAAAAACCTCCTTCCAGTAATCCTCCAGCTTTGGGCAGGACCAAATCATATGAATGTGGTTTGTGCCCCTCCTCCACCCTCCCCCTGCAACGTTCACACACATCTACCCCCTCAAAGAGCCGGCTCATCCTCGCCCATGTGAGGTGTGCTCCACCTTCAGCTGTATCAGCCCCAATCTCGCACACGTGGTGAGGCGTTCGCCCTCCGGAGCATCTCACACCAGAACCCCTCCTCCATACCCTCTCCCAACTCTTCCTCCCACTTTGCCTTGATCCCTTCCAGCAGTGTCTTCTCCTCTTCCAAAATAGCCACGTAAACCGCCGACACTACCCCCTTCTCCAGTTCCCCCTGTTGTCAGCACCTCCTCCAGGGGTGCTGGAGAATGTCTGGGGTTTGGTGGGAGGATGGGATAGTTGATATTGATAGGGGCTGGTTTAGCACAGGGCTAAAGAGCTTGCTTTTAAAGCAGACCAATGCAGGCCAGCAGCATGGTTCAATTCCCGTACCAGCCTCCCCAAACAGGCTCCGGAATGTGGTGACTAGGGGCTTTTCACAGTAACTTCATTTGAAGCCTACTTGTGACAATATCATTTCATTTCATTTTCATTTCATTTCATTTCCAGCAATGTGGAGGCCGGCTCTTCCAGGATCTCTGTACCTCCTTTCTGGCAAAGTCTCAAACCTGCATGTATCAAAATATTTCATCCTGCTCCAGCCCATATCTTACTCCCAGCTCCTTCAATCCTGCAAACCGACCCACAAATCTTTCAGTGTCCTAATTCCTTTCTCCCCTCATCTCTGAAAATTTCCATCCCACCTCCCTGGCTCAAATCTATGGTTTCCCCCAAATCAGCATTTCCTTTGCTCCTACCCCCAACCCGAAATGTTGGTGAAACTGCCTACAAATTCGCAACAAACCTATTACTACCCGACTCCCGGGGCTGTCAGGAGCGGCGCTGTTGCTAGCGCCTTCAATCCTGACCCCCTACCCAAACTCTCCTCCATTCTGACCCACTGGGAGTCAACCAATGGCTGGGGAGTTAACAGTTCTAGACCTTAGCTCATCCAACCTTTATGGGATTCGCAGTAGTTGCTCTGTAATTAAACCGTTAAAGTGTAACTTTGTCCTGGCCTCGGGCCAGGGGATGTATTTCACTTCTCCACCTTGGCAGGAAGAATAGAAAAAACAATATTCTTGTTATTTTATGAGACAAAGTCCCATCTTCACCCTGAGATTACCCTCCATTGTCCTGTGTGTCACTATCACTGTGCTAAATTGGGTCGATTCAGCATACATCTCGCTAAAAACAGGGTATCCATGAGGTGCTGTGGGCCATCAGCAGACTAATATTCAATCACAATCTGTAACCTCATAGGCTGGCACTCTACCATTACCATCAAGCCAAGGGACCAACCCTGGTTCAACATGGAGTGGAGGAGAACATGTCAGGAGCAGCAGGTATTCCTAAAACAGAATCCATGATAAACAGCGGAAACAGCAGGCTCTAGACAGGGGTAAGCGATCGCAAAAACAACAAATCAGATCAAAGCTGCAGTCATAGAATCCCTACAGTATAGGAGGCCATTCAGCCATCGAGTCTGCACTGAACCTCTGAAACAGCACCCCATCTCAGCCCAAACCCCATCCTGTCCCCTAACCCCACCTAGGAGCAATTTACCTAACCAGCACATCTTTGGACTGTGGGAGGAAACTGGAGCACCCAGAGGAAACCCACGCAGACACGGGGAGAATGTGCAAACTCCACACAGACAGCCGCCCAAGGTCAGAATCGAATCCTAGTGCCTGGCGCTGTGAGGCAGCAGTGCTAAACACGATGCCATTGTGCTGCCCGGCTACATTCAGTCGTGGATGGTGGTGAACAATTCAACAAATCAGAGGAGCAGGAGGTCCACAAACAATAACATCGTCAGTGATTGGGGAGACCAGCACATCAGTGCAAATGACTCTGTTTTGTGTTTAGTGATCCCTCGTATGTTACCGATAACTTCCCTGGATCCCAAGGCTAAGAGAGAGACTCTGGGAGCAATGGAGATCTGGGACTAGTCCATGGAGTAACTCAAGGTGTCACAACTGAAATAATCTGGAGTTAGAAAGGAGAAAGGTTCCCAAAATGCAGCAGTCTGTGACAGGACATTAATCAATCTCCTCTTATCCTGGAGAAATGAAGGTCTCGACTGTGTGTCTGAAACAATATTAGTTCATTTGACATTTATCCAGAGGATTAAACCCCAGCCCAGTTATAGGGATTATTATCAGAAATAAACTCCAACTGTCAGAATGAAGAAGGTTCAGTCCGGGATGAGATTAACAGCAGCAATAACTGCAGAATCCAACCCCTGCGGACACTTGTCAACTTGCTGCTGTGTCAGAAGATGGGCTGTCTGAGTGATTCCCTTCCCACACTGAGAGAAAGTGAACGGTCTCTCCTCAGTGTGGCTGCGTTGGTGTGTCAGTAAATCAGATGTACACGTGAATCCATTCCCACATTCGGAGCAGATGAATGTTTTATCCCCGGTGTGAACTTGCTGGTGTTTCAGCAAGTGGGATGACTGAGTGAATCCCTTCCCACACTTTGAGCAGGTAAATGGTTTCTCCCCGGTGTGAACTCACTGGTAAACCAGCAGGTGAAATGAGCGAGTGAATCCCTTCCCACAGTCAGAGCAGGAGAATGGTCTCTCCCCAGTGTGAACCCGCTGGTGACTCAGTAAGTAGGCTGTACAAACGAATCCCTTCCCACATTCGGAGCAGATGAATGGTTTATCCACAGTGTGAGTGCGCTGGTGTGTCAGCAAGTTGGATGAGAGACTGAATCCCATCCCACACTTTGAGCAGGTGAACGGTGTCTCTCCAGTGTGAATTCGCTGGTGCATCACCAGGTGGGATGAGCGAGTGAATCCCTTCCCACAGTCAGAGCAGGTGAACAGCCTCTCCCCAGTGTGAACCCGCTGGTGTCTCAGCAGAACATTTGTGGATTTAAAGCTCTTCCCACATTCAAAGCATTGGAAAGGTTTCTTATCCGAGTGAACAAGTTGGTGTGATCGGAGGCTAGTTAAATAAATGAATCCTTTTCCACATAAGGAGCAGGTGAATGGCCTCTCCCCAGTGTGGACTCGCTGATGTTTCTGGAGGCTGGAAGACGGAGTGAATCCCTTCCCACACACAGGGCAGGTGAACGGTCTCTCCCCAGTGTGAGTGCGGTCATGTTCAATGAGTGTCTGTGATCGTTTAAACAGCGTCCCACAGTGAGAGCAGCTGAACTGCCCCTCAGTGCGAACAACCTGCTGCTTGACCAGGTCCTCGGAGCTTTTAGAGTTCTTATCACAGTCTGACTGGTTAAACAGCCTCTCACCAATGTGAACTTGCTGGTGGGTCAGCAAGTGGGATGACTGAATGAATCGCTTCCCACAAACGGAGCAGGTGAATGGCCTCTCTCCAGTGTGACTGCGTCGATGTTTTTCCAGCAGGGATGGGTATTTGAAACCCTTCCCACAGGCCCCACATTTCCACAGTTTTTCCATGGTGTTCATGTCCTTGTGTCTCTCCAGGTTGGATGATCAGTTGAAGCTTCGTCCACACACAGAACACGTGTACGGTTTCTCTCCGCTGTGAATGGTGTGATGTTTTTTCAGGCTGTCTGACTGGTTAAAGCTCTTTTCAGTCAGTTCACTTTAACACTCTCACTCAGGTGTGTGGATCTCTGCTTTTTCAGTCACACTGATGTTTGAAATTGATTCCCACTGACAGAACCAACAAACATTTCTCCTTCCACATTCAAAGACCGATGATATTCAGATCTTGATGAATTGAGTGACTCTGTCAGATCTTGATGTGATGTCTGGTTTGAGTTTCCCATCTGCAAATCAGTGTCCTCTTTTACCTTATAAAAGAGATTGACAGTGTCAGTATTACCATGACCGGGCGGGTGTAGGAAGGGTCGCAGAGCTGTCTGTCACGGCGCTCCCGATCGCGCAAATCTGCGCGCAACAGCCGCAGCAGCCGGCTGTTATTAACACCGGCTGCAAGCGGGCTTCAAAATACATGTTAAAAAAATGCGGCCGCATTGCGCATGCGTGCCAGATCATAAACTGTGCGCATGTGCTCCGACGATCGGGCACGCATGCGCAGTGCGGCCTCTTTGTTTTTAAATGGTCGCAGCTTTTTGATTTACAAGTTTGGGGGTGGGGGGTTATTCATTTTATTCATTTATTTTATTTATTTAATTTTTTTTTTTCATTTATTTTATTCATTAAAAAATTTTTTTTTTAACAAGTTCGGGAGGGTTTTATTTGATAAAACTTTGCAGGAAAAAAATGAAGAACTTTGAACAGATGGAGACTCCATACTTTCCAACACCGGAAGGCTTCACCTTCATCCAACAGG
This sequence comes from Scyliorhinus torazame, assembly GCF_047496885.1. NCBI lineage: Eukaryota > Metazoa > Chordata > Chondrichthyes > Carcharhiniformes > Scyliorhinidae > Scyliorhinus > Scyliorhinus torazame. The sequence goes on from NC_092711.1 coordinate 114,502,035, forward strand.
TCCATTAGAGGAGCGTGTCCGAGGGCCAAAGGGACCCAAAGCCATTTCCTCCATTTTTGTCAGCAGCAAACAAGGGAAGAGAAAATGGTGGGTGGCTCAGGTCAGCCGGCGTGGGTCTCGAAGGTTGGCCGGTTGGTAAAAATGGATCCCTGGGAAAAAGAAATTTGAAGAACACTGATCTACACTTTATAATCAAGAAATTAGGAAAACAAGATCACAGCTTAGAAATAGCTGGGTTAGTCAGAAGTCAGTTGTGAGCGGCCAATATAGCTATGATTAGGAAGTGAGCGATGAGGGGGGGGGGGGGGGGGGGTTTTGGTGTGGGAGCAGCTGGAGGCGGCAGCATGTAAACGTACTAGTCTGGGAGCTTTGATACCAGCTCCTTCGCCGTTCTCAAAGACCCGTTACTCCACAAGTCCGGTGGTGGTGGCGACACTGCGGATTTGGGGACAATGGAGGAGGAAGGTGGAAGGAGTGTCGGTTTGGATCCCGATATTCAACAACCACAGGTTTGTCCCGGGTAGGATGGATGGTGGGTTCCAGAGCTGGCAGAGGGCAGGCATCAGAAGGATGGGAGATCTATTCATAGACGGAAGCTTTCCCAGTTTGAAGGCGCTAGAGGACAAATTTAATCTGCCGCCAGGAAACGCCTTTAAATATCTGCAACTATGAGCCTTCCTGAAAAAATAGGTAGTGGCCTTTCCGACGCTGCCGCCACTGAGGATACAGGACAGGGTGGTCTCCGGCACCTGGGTGGGGAAGGGGAAGGTGTCGGATATCTACCAGGAACTACAGGAGGCGGAGGAAACCCCGGTGGAGGAGCTCAAGGGCAAGTGGGAGGAGCTGGGTGAGGAGTTGGAAGCGGGTCTGTGGGCAGAGGTCCTGGGCAGGGTTAATTCCTCCTCATCATGTGCCAGGCTCAGTCTAATTCAATTTAAGGTGGTCCACTGGGCACACATGACAGCAGTGAGAATGAGCAAGGTTTTTGGGGTAGAAGACAGTTGTATGTGGTGCAAGGCAACCCTGCAAACCATGTCCACATGTTTTGGGCATGCCCGGAGCTTAGAGAGTTCTGGCAAGGGTTCGCGAGGGCAATGTCCAAGGTGCTTAACACACGGGTGGTGCCGAGTCCAGAGATAGCGATCTTTGGAGTGGCAGATGACCCGGGAGTTCAGGAGGCGAAAGAGGCCAACATCTTGGCCTTTGCCTCCCTAGTAGCCCAGAGACGGATTTTATTAATGTGGAGGGACTCGAAGCCCCCGAGTGTAGAGACTTGGGTTAATGACGTCTGGGTTTCTCAGCCTCGAGAAAATAAAGTTTGCCTTAAGAGGGTCTTCGCTAGGGTTCTCTCGGAGGTGGCAGCCATTCGTTGACTTCCTCGGGAAAAATTAAAATGTCAGCAGTAGCAGCAATCCGGAGGGGGGGGGGGGTTGGGGGAGGGGTGAGTGCTTCATTGGGATGGTGTGGGAAGACTGGGTCGCGTGGGGTAATGTCTATTTAATTGTTACTCTATATTCTCCTTTTACACTATGTTAATATTCACTCTAGTTTGTTTAGTTATTATTGTTTCTATTGTTGTATTATGAAAAATTCTTCAAAACATTAATAAAAATACTTTTAAAAAAAAGAGCGAGGTTTAAAAACCAGTTGCGAACGATAAGTTTGACCCGGCACTAGGACCCGGCTGGGAACAGAAACCTTGATGTTCCGCCCACGCTGCAGCGTCACCAAGACGCCAGCGCATGCGCTCTGCTCCACGCTGAACCAAGATGGCGGATGTTACCCAGGGCTTGGTCCCGGGAGAAAGACTCGGAGCAGCAAACGCGGGATCTGCAGGTTCGTATTCGAGGTTTGAAGCCTTCATCAGACATTTATAAATTTTACCCGTCTATCCGCCGACTGCATGGCTCCCTGTACGTTTCCACATCCTTACCAGCTGCTGATGATGTGGAGATACCGGCGTTGGATTCGGGTGAGCTCAGTAAGAAGTCTGACACCAGGTTAAAGTCCAACAGGTTTGTTTCAAATCACTTACTTTCGGAGCGCTGCTCCTTCCTCAGGTGAATGAAGAGGTATATATAATATATGGCAGCACGGTAGCATTGCGGATAGCACAATTGCTTCACTGCTCCAGGGTCCCAGGTTCGATTCCGGCTTGGGTCACTGTCTGCGGAGTCTGCACATCCCGTTTCTGCGTGGGTTTCCTCCGGGTGCTCCGGTTTCCTCCCACAGTCCCAAGTTGTGCAGGTTAGGTGGATTGGCCCTGATAAATTGCCCTTAGTGTCCAAAATTCCCCTTAGTGTTGGGTGGGGTTACTGGCTTACGGAGATAGAGTGGAGGTGTGTGTTTGGGTAGGGTGCTCTTTCCAAGAGCCGGTGCAGACTCGAAGGGCCGAATGGCCTCCTCCTGCACTGTAAATTCTATGATATAATTCTGGAACCTACCTCTTCATTCACCTGAGAAAGGAACCGTGCTCCGAAAGCTAGTGATTTGAATCAGACCTGTTGGACTTTGACCTTGTGCAAGACTTCTTACTGAGCTCACCCCAATCCAAGCATCTCCACATCATCTTTGTTCAGGACGCCGGAGGTGGGGGTGTTGTGAATTTCTCTACTGGACTGCTGTGATAGATTTTAGAAACCCCTTTACTGGGGGTCAGAAGGGGAGGATTTAGATACAGCAAACTCAATCCAAGAGAAATGTTTGTCTCTTTTGCATTTAGTTTCTGGACTGACAGTGATGGTTTTTGTAAACCTCCATTTAGAGCGTATTAGAAGAGGATTTGCAGACACGAAACTTGAACCAAGTTTCACATCAAAATCTGGCCACATTATTTGATTACTCAGCACCTGAATGTAATCGCCCTTTTAGCATAATGATTGAGTTCCAAATCATTGACATTCACTGTGTAAATCTGCCATCCTTAGTTGGGTGATGTTATTGAGGTGGAAATAGTCAATAATGGTGATGATGTTGATATCTGGATGAAAGCTCAAGTTTAAGGTGAAATATTTAGTCTGGTTCGGACTCTGGCAGTTCAGAGGAGAAGGGGTGAAGATAGTGGCTGGCGGGAACTGTAGACAATATGAAAATGGAGGAAATTTCTGTTCATCCAGTATTGGATGTTGAACAAGTCAGGATGGTGTGTACGTTGGAGGAGAACTTGGTGGTGATGGTGTTCACAACCACCTGCTACCCTGGTCCTTCTAGGTGGAGGAAGATGGGAGTTTTTGGAAGTTCTATCAAACGTCTTGTTGAGTTGTAGATATATAAAATATCTCTACTTCATTCCTTGCCTTTCCTTTCCTGCTCCTCCCCTCTCCTCTTTTGCTCTCTTCTCCCAGCGAGACCAGATAATTGTGTAGGTCCAGACCAAGTGGCAGGTTCCCTTCCTTGAGGGACGACTTACCAGGGGTAAGCCATGGGGTACGGGCCTCTGGCTAAAAATAGATAAGTCCCCGGGACCTGATGGGATTTATCCTAGGATTCTCTGGGAGGCCAGGGAAGAGATTGCTGGACCATTGGCTTTGATTTTTATGTCATCATTGGCTACAGGAATAGTGCCAGAGGACTGGAGGATAGCAAATGTGGTCCCTTTGTTCAAAAAGGGGAGCAGAGACAACCCCGGCAACTATAGACCGGTGAGCCTCACGTCTGTAGTGGGTAAAGTCTTGGAGGGGATTATAAGAGACAAGATTTATAATCATCTAGATAGGAATAATATGATCAGGGATAGTCAGCATGGCTTTGTGAAGGGTAGGTCATGTCTCACAAACCTTATCGAGTTCTTTGAGAAGGTGACTGAACAGGTAGACGAGGGTAGAGCAGTTGATGTGTATATGGATTTCAGCAAAGCGTTTGATAAGGTTCCCCACGGTAGGCTATTGCAGAAAATATGGAGGCTGGGGATTGAGGGTGATTTAGAGATGTGGATCAGAAATTGGCTAGCTGAAAGAAGACAGAGGGTGGTGGTTGATGGGAAATGTTCAGAATGGAGTTCAGTCACAAGTGGAGTACCACAAGGATCTGTTCTGGGGCCGTTGCTGTTTGTCATTTTTATCAATGACCTAGAGGAAGGCGCAGAAGGGTGGGTGAGTAAATTTGCAGACGATACTAAAGTCGGTGGTGTTGTCGATAGTGTGGAAGGAAGTAGCAGGTTACAGAGGGATATAGATAAGCTGCAGAGCTGGGCTGAGAGGGGCAAATGGAGTTTAATGTAGAGAAGTGTGAGGTGATTCACTTTGGAAGGAATAACAGGAATGTGGAATATTTGGCTAATGGAAAAGTTCTTGAAAGTGTGGATGAGCAGAGGGATCTAGGTGTCCATGTACATAGATCCCTGAAAGTTGCCACCCAGGTTGATAGGGTGGTGAAGAAGGCCTATGGAGTGTTGGCCTTTATTGGTAGAGGGATTGAGTTCCGGAGTCAGGAGGTCATGTTGCAGCTGTACAGAACTCTGGTACGGCCGCATTTGGAGTATTGCGTACAGTTCTGGTCACCGCATTATAGGAAGGACGTGGAGGCTTTGGAGCGGGTGCAGAGGAGATTTACCAGGATGTTGCCTGGTATGGAGGGAAAATCTTATGAGGAAAGGCTGATGGACTTGAGGTTGTTTTCGTTGGAGAGAAGAAGGTTAAGAGGAGACTTAATAGAGGCATACAAAATGATTAGGGGGTTGGATCGGGTGGACAGTGAGAGCCTTCTCCCGCGGATGGAAATGGCTGGCACGAGGGGACATAACTTTAAACTGAGGGGTAATAGATATAGGACAGAGGTCAGAGGTAGGTTCTTTACGCAAAGAGTAGTGAGGCCGTGGAATGCCCTACCTGCTACAGTAGTGAACTCGCCAACATTGAGGGCATTTAAAAGTTTATTGGATAAACATATGGATGATAATGGTATAGTGTAGGTTAGATGGCTTTTGTTTCGGTGCAACATCGTGGGCCGAAGGGCCTGTACTGCGCTGTATTGTTCTATGTTCTATATGAACCAGTTCATTCATGGTCACTTTTTCCAAGTGCCAGCCCCACAAATGTCCAGATTCATTCAGCTCAATTTCACAACCTACCGTTGTGTTTTTATTGCTTCTCTCTCACTCCATCTTTTCTGTTTTAAATCAATTTCACAGGATATTAGAAGGGGAGGATTTGCAGTCAGGAAACTGAAACCAGTTTATTGTAACCTGTATACTACCATATTTGAAACATGGAAGGAAAATGCGCCGTTCACAGTGAAAAGAAACCGGACACATGTTCTGTGTATGGACAAGACTTTAGTCCCTCATCTGGTCTGACAAAACATAACTACCGTCACCACAGTGAGAAGCCTTGGAAATGCGGAGACTGTGGGAAGGGCTTTAATTACCCATCTGAGTTGGGGAATCATCAGCGCAGTCACAGTGGGGAGAGACCGTTCACCTGCTCGGAGTGTGGGAAGGGATTCACTTGTTCATCCTCTCTGCTGCAACACCGACAAGTTCACACAGACGAGAGACCTTTTAAATGTCCAGTCTGTGGGAAGTGTCATAAAAGTTCCCGGGAACTGACTGGTCATCAACGTGTTCACAGTGACGAGAGACCGTTCAAATGCTCTCACTGCGAGACTGGTTTCAAGACATTATCTGTCCTCACTGTCCACCAGCGAATTCACACTGGGGAGAGGCCATTCATCTGCTTCACGTGTGGGAAAGGATTTGCTCACTCATCCCACCTGCGGACACACCAGCGAATTCACACCGGGGAGAGACCTTTTAAATGTCAGGACTGTGAGAAAGGCTATACAAGTTCCTGGGAACTGATGTTTCATCAACGTGTTCACACTGGGGAGAGGCCGTTCAGATGCTCTCACTGTGGGACAGGGTTCAGGCGATCATCTGATCTGATTGTACATCAGCGAGTTCACACTGGGGAGAGACCCTTCAACTGCTCTGAGTGTGGGAAGGGATTTACTCGGTTATCCACCCTGCTGGAACATCAGCGCATCCACAGTGGAGAGAGGCCGTTCACCTGCTCCAAGTGTGGGAAGGGATTCACTCGGTCATCCCACCTACTGACACATCAGCGAGTTCACACTGGGGAGAGGCCATTCACCTGCTCAGAGTGTGGCAAAGGATTCACTCAATCATCGCATCTGGTAACACATCGGCGCATTCACACTGGGGAAAGACCGTTCACCTGCCCTGGGTGTGGGAAGGGATTCACACAGTCAGCCAACCTGCTGCTACACCAGCAACTTCACAAGTGACTGTGATTGAATTGTTCTGTTAATTGTATCCGGGAGTGAACCATATTCATTGGATCTGTTTCTGCTGGTGTTAATAAACTCCAGTTATAATGGTTAACATTTCACATAAAAGTCAAATAAACCTCCTTTTATGTTAAACACAGGGTGGTAATTTTTAAAATATCTATAACAGATTAATTCCCTTTGAAGGGTTCCCCAGTCTCCTCCATCCTCACCTCCCCTCCAATAACAAGTGTGAGGAGCTGATGGAGCTTCTTTGTCACTGAGATTGAGACAATCAGATCAGCTGCCTCTGCTGCTTCCCTCCCTCCCACTAACCCACCAGACCAAACCATTTCTCTAAGTCTGAGCCCTGAACCTGCATCTTTCTCCACTTTCACTCCTACCTTCAATCTTCCTCAGAGCTCATCTTGTCAGAGATCTGCCTTCTGCTCCTTAGACTCCATTCGCACTAAACATCCTGACCATGTTAGCTTCTCCGTGTTAGCTGATATTGTTAACATTTCTCTCTCTCTGTCACTCTCACCTTTAAATCCACCATCATCACCTATCCTCTTAAAAAAGAAAAACTTTTCCTACTGTCGTTGCAAAGTACCGTCCATCTCGTATCACTTTCCTCTCCAAGTCCTTGTGCTCTGTGTCCCCCAAGCATCGGTCCTCGGCCCCTCTTATTTCTCATCTACACGCTGCCACAAGGTGACATTATCTCAAAGCACCGTGTTAGTACACTGACAACACCCAGCTCTACCTCACCCCCATCCCTCTCCATTGCTCCACTGTTACTAAATTATCAAACTGCTTCTCCCACATCCAGTACTGGATGAGCAGAAATTTCCTCCAATTAATAATTGGGAAGACCAAAGGCCATTGTGTTCGGTCACCAGTAGAAATTCCGTTCTCAGGGCAGCACGGTGGCAAAGTGGTTGGCATTGCTGCCTCACAACGCTGAGGTCCCAGGTTCGATCCCGGCTCTGGGTCACTGTCCGTGTGGAGTTTGCACATTCTCCCCATGTCTGCGTGGGTTTCACACCCACAACCCAAAGATGTGCATAGTAGATGTATTGGCCACGCTAAATTGCCCCTTAATTGGAAAAAATGAATTGGGTCCTCTAAATTTATTTTTTTAAAAAAAGAAATTCCGTACTCTAACTCCCAAGTCCATCCCTCTCCCTGGGAACTGTCTTGAGGCTGAACCACACTCTGCACAATCATTGAATCTCTGCAGTGCAGAAGGAGGCCATTTGGCCCTTCAAGTCTACACTGACCCTTGAAAAGGGCACCCTACCTATGCCCACTGCCCCGCCCTATCCGCGAAACCATCTAACCTGCACATCTTTTGACCTAAGGGGTAATTTAGCATGGCCAATCCACCTAACCTGCACGTTTGTGGACTGTGGGAGGAAACCAGAGCACCAGGAGGAAGCCCATGCAGACACGGAAAGGATGTGTAAACTCCACACAGACAGTCACCCAAGGCTGGAATTGAACCCAGGTTCTGGTGCTATGAGGCAGCAGTGCTAACCACTGTGCCACCACGCTAGATGAGATTCTGACCACATATTCACACCATCACTCATACCAGATATTTCAAAATCCATAATGTCGCCTGTACCCACCCCAGCTCGGCTGCTGCTGAAACCCACATCCATTCCCCTATTAAAATTCCCGGTCAACCTCACATTCAGTCCACACTTCCCCCGACCAGAACGTGTCAGCGTCTACATCTCTACTGCCCGTGTGCTCTCTCACGTCAGGTCCTGCTCACTTACTCGCCCTGTGCTGGCTGGAAGACTCCACAACCAGCATCTGACGAGTGATCTGATTAATCAGGTTGTTTTGGTGGTGTTCAAGCAAAATGTTGCTCCCGCTGCACCAGGAGAACTCCGGTGTAAATAGTGTCTGCAGTTGCTGAACTCTACTGAGGTGAGAATGGAGCTGCCAGGGCTGCAGTGAACCTTTAAGAACTGCTGTCTGGGTTCATTCCTCTGAATTCACTGACTCCCTGCTGAACCTTAGGAATAGAGTAGACCTGAACAACTTACCAAATACTCAACAAATTGCAAATGATTTCCCAGTAAGAACCAATTTGTACAGGGTGAAAAAGGTTAAAAAAAAGGGAGCAAACACCTCCTTCACCGAATTCCCCCACTCACCAGACTCTCGGGGTTACACTCAGTTTGCCAAGGCTGCACTAAAGAACCTTGTATTTATAACCAACTCATTCTGCAGTAAAATAGTTAAATTTTGACTGTCTCTCATTTAAACGTTCCAGAGCAAAATCTCCAACTTAAGTCAGCTGTAAATGTGATAGAAAATACTGGTGTTCATTTTGCATCTTTTACAAGCTCACAACATCCCAAAGTGATTCAAATCAAGGATGTATTTGGAATGAGTCAGCATGGTGGTGCAATGGTTAGCACTGCTGCCTCACGGCACCGATGTCCCAGGTTCAGTCCCGGCTCAGGGTCACTGTCAGTGTGGAGTTTGCACATTCTCCCCGTGTTTGTGTGGGTTTCGCCCCCACAACCCAAAGATATGCAGGGTAGGTGGATTGGCCACGCTAAATTTCCCTTAATTGGAAAAAATGAATTGGGTACTCTAAATTTTTTTTTTTTTTAATATTTCAAAACATTTTTCAAAAAAGGATGTATTTGGAAGGAAGAATGAAGAGAGGCAAAGTAAACTAAACAGTACAATTTTAAACAGAATGCAGGTAGAGTGACCCGGGAGTGAATATAAACAAATATTTCAATGCAACAGGACAGGTCCATAAGACCATAAGACACATGAGCAGAATTAGGCCACTCGGCCCATCGAGTCTGCTCTGCCATTCAATCATGGCTAATATTTTGATATCCCCATTCTCCTGCAATCTCGCCATAACCCCTGATCCCCTAATTGATTAAAAACCTATCTATCTCTGTCTCAAAGACACTCAGTGATTTGGCCTCCACAACCTTCTGCAGCAAAGAGTTCCAGAGATTCACCACCCTCTGGCTGAAGAAATTCCTCATCTCCTGTGTTAAAGGATAGTCCCTTTCGTCTGAGATTGTGTTCTCTGGTTCTAGTTTTCCTACAAGTGGAAACATCCACTCTATCCAGGCCTCACAGTATCCCGTAAGTTTCAATAAGATACCCCCTCATCCTTCTAAACTCCAATGAGTACAGACCCAGAGTCCTCAATCGCTCCTCATACGACAAGCTGTTCATTCCAGGAATCACTCGTGAACCTCCTCTGGACCCTTTCCAAGCCCAGTTCATCCTTCCTTCGATACGGGGCCCAAAACTGCTCACAATACTCCAAATGGGGTCTGATCAGAGCCTTATATAGTCTCAGAAGTATATCCCTGCTCTTGTATTCTCACCCTCTCGACATGAATGCTAACATTGCATTTGCCTTCCTAACTGCCGACTGACCCTGCACATTCACCTTAAGAAAATCTTGAACAAAGACTCCCAAGACCCTTTATGCTTCTGATTTCCTAAGCACTTCCCCATTTAGTAAATAGTCTATGATTCCATTCCTCCTTCCAATGTGCATAACCTCACATTTTTCCACGTTGTATTCCATCTGCCACTTCTTTGCCCACTCTCCTAGCCTGTCCAAGTCCTTCTGCAGCCCACCTGCTTCCTCAATACTACCTGTCCCTCTGCAGATCTTTGTATCATCTGCAAACTTAGCAAAAGTGCCTTCAGATCATTCATGTATATTCTGAAAAGTTGTGGTCCCAGCACCGACCCCTGAGGGACACCACGAGTCACTGGCTTACATACTGACCCTTTATCCCCACTCTCTGCCTTCTGCCAGTCAGCCAATCCTCTGTCCACGCCAGGATCATACCCTTAACTTATTTAAAAGTAGGACGGCATGTGGCGCAGTGGATAGCACTGGGACTGTGGCGTGGAGGACCTGGATTTGAATCCCGGCCCTGGGTCACAGTCCGTGTGGAGTTTGCACATTTTCCCCATGTCTGCGTAGGTTTCACCCCCACAACCCAAATATGTGCAGGTTAGGTGGATTGGCCACACTAAATTGCCCCTCAATTGGAAAATAAAAATAATTGGGTACTCTAAATTGATTTTTAACAACTTATTTAATCGTCTCATATGCGGCACCTTGTTAAAGGCCTTCTGGTCGATCAACTTGGTCAAAACATCCTAATTGGGTCTTCGGTTTATTGGAGGAAGAGAGTGGAAAAACACGTTATACTGAATCTTTCTAAATCATTGGCTAATCCACATCTGAAATATTGTGTTACCACAGCTTAGGAAAGATAGCAAGGAATTGGAGAGGGTACAGGGAAGCCTTGCTAGAATAGTATCAGTGATGAGAGGTTTCTGTTCTGTGAAGAGACCTGCAAAGCCGGGATTGTTCTCCCAGTATCAGAGAAGGTGAAGGAAAGAGAGACTGAAATATTTGAGGCGTTTTCATCAACATAGAGAGAGAAGTTGTTTCCATTGGCAGGGTGGTTGGTAACAACAGAAGACAGCTTTAAAATATTTGTCATAACAGCCAGGGTGGACATGAGTAGAGATGATTTTACTCAGTGAATTCTGGTGATCTGGAACACAAGAATATCTGGTGAAAGCAGCTCCAATGGTAAATGATTTTTACTGTATTGAAGGTGCAATAAATATCAAGTTCTTGTTGACTGTAGATAGGAATTCAGTGATCAGCCTGAAATTCATGGGTACCAGCACAACAGGGAAAGAGAGAGAGAGACAGAGAGCGTTCACCAGCTGAGTGTGGATCACTCAGTCATTCCATTTACTGAGACAGCAGCATGAAGTCTGGGACAGAGGAGGCGAGGCTGTTGCAGAGTTAAAAATGAAACCTATTAAGGAGCAGGAGAGCTTTGAGCTGGTGGAGTCTATGAAATCTGAGACTCGTTTTCCTTTGCTGTCATTTCACAGAGGCCCAGTTTTGCCAAGATTCTTTATTTCCACAGTTACAGGATCATTGAAAAGACATTGCAGCTTCTTTACAGCACAGCCAAACTCGCACTGACTGAATATTTCTCCACTCACCTCAAGGTTATCGATTCGCATCCAGCCTCCTCGGTCCACTCCTGTATCGGGCACAGTCTCAGAGTTGGGAGGGGTCAGGGGTGCGCCCTGACCATTAGGACCCCAGCAACAGTAGAGGAACAATTCAAACACAAACATTAAATGAAGTGAAAGCAGATTGTCGAGACCTGTCATAAACTCCTGGAGATGCTGCAGTCACTTCACACACCAGAGGAGGTTAATGGGGAAGCTCAGTGACAGTGCAGAGTACCAGAGTGGAACACATTCAGGTATAATGTCCAGATTGACAGAAACCCCTGGAGATGCTGCAGCCACTTCACACACCAGAGGAGGTTAACAGGGAAGCTCAGTGACAGTGCAGAGTATCAGAGTGGAACACATTCAGGTACAATGCCCAGACTGACTTTGGAGCAAATCTTTTCTGGAACCTGGGAAGGGCAGTTGAAAGACCAGAAACACATCCATTGGCACACATGTACTCATACGTAGGCATCCTCGCACACGCGCTTAGCCGCCCTCACACACACGCAACATGCATAGGTGCACTCGCACGCACCGCGCACACACACACCCCACACACCCACCCACAGGCACATAGACACGCACGTATGTGTGCCCGCTCACAGATACACAAGCACTAAATATTCAATAACGTGCCTCTTGTCAGTACTGTGGAACATAAAACCAGGGTCCCTGTCACATTGTGCCCCCTCAGGATGTACAAGATCCTGAGGCCAATTTGATGAAGAGAAGGAAGGCAGCACCTACCCAGACCACTCCTTTCCCAGCCTGGTGTCCGAGCGGCAGTATTATCCTTCACACAGCCTGACGTGGTATCTGGTGGTAATCGGAGTGTTTGTGGGATCTTGCTGTGCAGTCCCTGCCGAGTTTCCCACGTGAAAACAGTGAACGTGTTTCAAATACAAAAAGCTGCCGTGTTGATTGAAAGGTCTGGGCCAGTCTGAAAAGGCACAGGAGGAAGACGATCTCTTCCTTTTGATGGGTCACTCCTGCAGTGCAGCCCCTGCCGTTCTGTGGGAGGAGACGGCGACTGCCACATGCACAGTAAGATCCCACAAAGTGTTATGCAACACAGGGTCAGGAACCTAATTTCAGTGGGGGTTTGAGGGACACTGGAGAGAACTTCCCTCCCCATCCTGCTGTTGCTGTTTATATTTTACATTCGCTTGAGGGGGTGGACAGGGACAGATGGAGAGCAAGACCCACCGGGATCATCCGGGAATGACTGATTCAGGCGCCTCCCGTCCCATCGTCAGCCCCAACACATCCTTCATTCGTGGCTCAGCAAAGGGAGTTGAAGAATCAATGAATGAATACCCAGTGACAAAATGCACAGTCGTTGCTGCCAACATCTCCGGCCATTCCTGTGGTCATGTGTACACGGGCCAGCTGTCTGTCTCTTTGTGTGTGTGTTGGGTGGGGGGGGCATGCGATGGGAGAGCAGGTTACCTGGAGCCTGCCTGGTCCGACGTTAACCAGGCGGAAGCAGATTCAGTCCAGTGTTATCACCCTCGGGCGTTGTCTCTCCGAGCGATGGGAGGGCAAGTTACCTGGAGCCGGCCTGGTCAGACGTTAACCAGGCGGAAACAGATTCAGTCCAGTGTCGATCATCCTCGGGCGTTGTCTCTCCGAGCGATGGGAGGAGAGTGGGACCATCACAGGACCAGCCCCCCGCCCGTGTACTCCACTCTCTGTGAAAAGAGGGGAACGTCAGGAATAGGAGTGGGAATAGTTCCTGGCGAGCCTGCTCCACTATTCAGCAAGATCACGGCTGATCATCGACCTCAACTCCACTCTTCCCCACCCCTCAATTCCCAAGGATATCTCCACCTCAGCCTTGAACGCACTCAATGACAGAACATCCAGCATTCCCTGGGATAGAGAATGCCAAAGATTCACAAACCCTCTGGGTGAAGAAATTCTCCCTCATCTCAGTCCAAAATGGCCGCCCCTTATCGAGACTGGCCCCGTGTCCCTGACTCTCTGGGAATTAGCCTCTCCGCATCAACCTTATGGAGTCTCCTCAGAATTTCACACCTTTCAATCGGAGCATCTAAACTGCAGGGAATGTTGGGCCCATTGCTCAGGCTCCAGAGCACTGACCGGTCTCCTCCTCTTCCTATTTTCTTGGCTCCCCCTCACATTCCGAGTTCAGATCTTACCTGGGGCGGCTGGAGGAATGCCAGCCAGTCGGAGGAGTGTGTGGGCAGCAGCCCCATCGCCTGGCACTTGTAGACGGCTAGGGCCAACCCCAGCAGGTTGCCGATGAAGTAGAGCAGACGCTGCAGCCAGTGCTGAGTCGAATTCCCCAGGACCTTAAAGACTGGGAGTGAGAATAAAAAAACAGAAAGATCAGGAACAGGGGAGAGACTGTGAAATGTTCATAGAGAATTGGGGGATCCTTGTACTCAAATCACAAACAGACAGCATGGAGATACAGCAAGAAATTAGGAAGGCAGATGTTCCGTTAGCCTTCACCGAGGGATGGCGCCAGGGACCGGGGTTTGATTACAGCTTTGGGTGACTGTCCGTGCTGAGCCTGCACATTCACCCTGTGTCAGCCTGAGTTTCCTCCGGGTTCTCTGGTTTCCTCCCACAGTCCAAAGATGTACAGGTTAGGTGGATTGGCCATGATAAATTGCCCCTTAAGTGTCCAAAGGTAAGGTGGGGGTACAGGGACAGGGAGGGAATTGGGTCTCTGTATAGTGGCCTTTCAAATGGTTGGTGCAGACTCGATGGGCCAAATTGCCTCTTTCTGCACTGTAGGGTTTCTATGATTCACTGGAGTTTGAGTGAGGAAATCTTTCTGCAATTGTACAGAGTTTTGGTCAAACACAGGAGGAATAACTTATGCAGTTTGGGTCTCCTTATCTACAGAATTGTCAAGGAGAGAGGGTAACAAAGACTCACCAGATTGGTTCCTGGGATGACAGGATTGTCCAACGAGGAGAGATTGGGAAGAATGGGCCTTTACTCTCTTGGGTTTACGAGACTGAGAGTTGATCTGATTGAAACAGATATAATTGTAAAGAGGGTTTGACAGGGAGATGCGGAGACACGGTTTCCTCTGGCTGCAGAATCCGGAACACAGAGACATAGCCTCAGGGGGGCAGCTAGTTCGGACTGAGCTGAAGAGGAATTTCCTCACCCCATGAGTTGTCTCTAACCCAGAGAGTTGTGGATGTTCAATCACTGATTATATTCCAGGCTGAGATCAATGGATTGTTGGACACCAAGAGAAATCTCAGGGAGATATCTGTACACTGACTGGTGTCTTCAATTAACCCATCTCCCCCAGGGGGATATCTGTACAATGAAGGTAGAAACCTACTTTGCCACCCCTAATATGTTTTACTTTTGTTTTTATATATTTTATCAACCTGAGAACCAGTTGCTATAGTATTTTGAGCCATAGAAATAGAATAACCCCATGTCACTTGGCAGTTACTCATCAACAAACTAACTTCTTCTCCTGTAGCAGAGTAAGACCACTTCTTCAAGGCTGAGAAAGCTGGAGAGTAAAAGAGCTCCTCTTCCCTGTCCTTCCTGAACTCCCTTATTCACCCAGCTCTCTGTTCTAAGTCCCATTCAAATGATGCCAGTTAAAAGCTGTTTCTCAGCTGCAGAATCAATACAATACTCACTTGGCGACATGGACATCAGTGCGTGTATAGGTCTCCAGGCCATCATGCAAACCATCATGATAGGGAAGATGGAGATGTTGTTGCCGGCTGTGTACATAATGAACAGATTCATGGGCAGCTGCTTCAATGGGCCAAAGGCGATGTCCCAGCAGAGCTGAAAACAGAAAGTGAGCAGGGCATCAGTAAAGGGAGCCAGGTTGGGGAAGGTCACGTACTGATCTTACACCCAGGGCTGGAAATAAGGATGACGGTTAACACCACAAAAGGTTCCTTTAGTACATGGGGTGCAGCGGTTCACCAACCCAGTTTACCACTGTTGACAAACCAAGCCTGGCCAGCTGGACAACGAGGACACATTCAAATCCAACTTACTTTCTCAACCAGGATCCGGTCTGTTTCTTGGACGCGGATGTCTGGAAGCTGTTTGTCTGAATATGCGACTGGGCTCATGAAGTCGCCCTGGCCATACTGTTGATCATGGCTCCTGTGAGAAACAGAGAACACAAATTGGGTCACCTCAGCAAGCCCTTCAGGACCCTCTTAAAAGAGGGAGTCTCTCCATCAGGGATCCCACTGTGGTGGCAATACTGCCAGCATGAACTAAACCATGAGCAAGCCTAGGGCACACTGCATGCACCAAACTGCCATGGGATTGGACAGCCACAAAGTGCATTGGAGTCAACTGACAATCAGGGTGCCAATCCCCTTGTCCAGTCCTCCGTTAAAAGGCGATTGCACCGAGTCACCGGAGGCAATGAATTTTTGCTTGAAAGTGAACGATGTTGAATGTCGAGAGAGACCCACTGCAGCACCCGGCCCCAGAAACGAGCAATCGTTCCTCCAGCCAACACTCAGGTGGGGGGCTGAAACCAAGATGGCGTCGCAGGGTCGTGACCCCGGGAAAAGAAGCCAAGTGGAGTCGGAGTGGTTTCTGGGAGATTTGAGAAGCTGCTTTCTGCCAAGGGGCCAAGTGAGGGGCGGAAAGTTTTAGGTTGATGCCCACATCCCCGGGTCAGTGTGCGGTGCCCTCCATGCGAGAGAGCAGGCTGGCCCGGCCTGCGCCTCCTACTCGAGCCCCAGGCTCCAGCGCGGCCTCTGCACCTGCGGCTGCCGCTCGGGTTGAGCTCGAGGGTCCACTTCTGCCAGCGCGCGCGGTTGGCGAGCGCCGCCCCCGCAGCCATGGCAACGCCGGCGACCGTTAACCGTCCCTCCTCAAATCTGATCCGGGGAATAATCCGCGCGCTTCCGTCAACAAACCACACCCGCTGCAATGCGCATGCGCTGCTGTCCGGACGTCCTCGGCGAAATGCAGACATCGCTCACGTCTCCCCCATCTTTGTTAGGGGCACGTCGAGCAACCAAATGTCAACGGTTTCTTCACAAGTGATGCGAGACTTGCTGAGTTTATCCAGCATTTTTTAATTTCAGATTTCTAGCATCCACAATATTTTACTTCTATTCCCGGCCCATTTCTACCTCACATGTAACTGGGTATCATGAGTGAAGCTACCACCAGGCTCAGGGCTAACCCTTGCAGCCAAGTTGCAATGAAATATTGTGACTTCCTGCAGGTGCTGGAACTGATGGGAGGACAATTTGCACACATTGGTCAACAGCAATGTTGTTGTAAAGGTTGATTAGAATCACAATATCACTGATGTAACCAATTAATTGGAATGAAATAATGACAGCGATCTCATTGATCCGAGAGACAGTTTGATCTTTAATTGATTTGAAATAAATCATCTCAAAAACAGGTGTTGAATGTAGATGATGTCCTGTTTAATAATAATCTTTATTAATGTTACAAGTAGGCTTATATTAACACTGCGATGAATTTACTGTGAAAAGTCCCTAGTCACCACACCCTGGTGCCTGTTCAGGTACACTGAGGCAGAATTCCGAATGTCTAAATCACCTAGTAAGCATGTCTTTCGGAACTTGTGGGAGGAAACCGGAGCACCCGGAGGAAACCCACGGGGAGAACGTGCAGATTCCGCACAGACAGTGACCAAGCCTGGAATCGAACCCGGGGCCCTGGTGCTGTGAAGCAACAGTGCTAACCACTGTGCTACCGTGCTGCCCATATTTCATTCACTGTCATGAATTAGATTCAGCTTGGTGACAGGGTGGGTTCTGATTAACATTCCACTGGGGACATAAAAAGGGTAAGATTTATTCTTGTTATCCTCTATCAGTGGTATATCAAATAGAGCAGAAAAATATACGGGCAGTGCATGAAATCTGACTTCTCTCTTCAGAGCTCATGTCCCACTGCAACAGTGTTTTTGTATGAGGTTCCCTCTGGTTCCTGTCACTGAGTCTCTCAGCCTGCAGTAATACACCGCGCTGTCAGACAGCTGCAGCTCACTGATCGTTCCTCACTTACCCCCACACATTTCAAACTGTCGATTGATGCAGAAAATTGAGTCCCCCACCCTCTGCAAATTTCTACTGAGCCTTGGGGAAGTGTCCAGGTGACTTTCCCTCTCCTTGATGCCCCACAATGTCAGCAGCTCAGACTCCAGCTCAATACCCCTGAGCCCAGGTTCTGCAAGTTGCAGACACTCCTCAGATATGATTGCCCAGGATTGTAACGTTCTCCACAAACGCCCACATACTGCAATCCTAGCACATCACCTGTCCTGTGGAGAACATCAAACTCCAGCCTAGTTATAGGGGTTATTAACTTGAGCAGAAATAAACAAAGGACGTGATTAACAATAACATCCAATCCCTGGAGTCACACATGAACCCGCTGGTGTCTCAGCAGGTTGGATGATCGATTGAATCCCTTCCCACACTTGGGGCAGGTGAATGGTTTCTCCCCACTGTGAGTGCGTTGGTGTGTCTGGAGATTGGATGATTGAGTGAATTGTTTCCCACACACGGAGCAGGTGAATATCCTTTCCCCAGTATGAATTCGCTGGTGTTGAATAAGGTGAGATGATTGTCTAAATTTCTTCTCACAATGAGAGCAACTGAATGGTCTCTTGTCAGTGTGAACAAGCTGGTGTTTAATTAGATCTGGAGAGGTTTTAAAGCAATCCCCACAGTAAAAGCATTTAAAAGGTCTCTCGTCACTGTGAACTCTCTGGTGTGACCCCAGGCTGGATGACTTTGCGAATTCCTTCCCACACATGGAGCACCTGAACGGTCTCTCCCCAGTGTGACTGCGCCGATGGCTCTCCAGCTGGGATGGGTAACTGAATCCCTTCCCACAGTCCCCACATTTCCAAGGTTTCTCCATGGTGCCAGTGTCCTTGTGTCTCCAGGTTGGATGATCAGTTGCCCATCTTGATCGGACACAGAACATGTGAACGGTTTCTCCTCGCTGTAAATGGTGTGGTGTTTCTTCAGGCTGTGTATTTGGTTAAAGCTCTTTCCACAGTCAGTTCACTGGTACTCTCTCACTCGGATGTGTGTTGTGTGGGTCTCGGGGCTTTTCCAGTCACACTGATGTTTCCACAGTCAGTTCACTGGAACACGCTCACTCGGCTGTGTGTGTGTCTCGGTGTTTTTCCAGTCACACTGATGTTTGAAATCTTTTCCCACAGGCAGAACAGACGAACATTTCTCCTTCGACATGCAAAGGCCAATGATATTCAAGTCCTGATGAATCGAATGACTCTGCCAGATCTTGACATGATGTTTGCTTTCCTCATCTGCAAATCCTCGTCTGCAAATCCTCACCTTCTCATGCTCTGTAAAAGGAGATTACCAAAGTCATCACTGTAAGTAGAGGACAGAAATGCAGAACAGATAATTCTCGTTTCTAGGGACCATTTTTTCCCTCTTATTCCACTACAGCTGCAGATCCCCGTCCCACACACTCTCCCTCCGCACTGGGCTGAAATACAGATAAAGTGTTGGATATATTTTCCTGCATCCCTTTAACAAATTTGTACAAATAGAGATAGAATCATGTTTGATAATTCACTTCATTCATGAATCCTGTTGAAACGTTTCACAATCAATCATCTGAATATGTGTTCCCAGCAAGTTAGAAAACTTTCTATTAGACTTCACTGGAAAACACTTAAATCTATGATCTCTTGTCACAACCACATAAATATAAATGTGGATTGAAATTCAGGAGAAAGGACTCTATTCCACAAATAAGATATAGAACAAATAGACTACAAGGCAGTGCAATGACCTACTTTATAAAGCTCACAGACAGTATGTAAATGATTGAGAATTTAATGAACTCATGCTGACAACATATGATCTGTGGATTTAATACAAAATGCAGATTGCAGAGAATCATTTCTATTCTGCTGGTTAAGGGCTCCTGCTTTTTGTAACCTATTGTAATTATTTGTCTGATGAAATGATCATAATGTGCAATACTTTTATTATTTTATACTTTTATTTAATGGCTGTCTACAACTATGTGATGAATCCTAATTACTTATTATATTTGTAGCATCATCACAATTCTGAACCTGCCACACTTATGATTTTGAAGCAAACCAATGATCTATTGAACCAAACTAATTCTCTATGAATCTGGATCACCTTGATGGACCAGACGGAATAACCAACGTTAACCTTGTTCCAGAAGTGACTGTGTGGAGATTAAATGAGCAATTGTTAAGGTGGTTTCTCCAAGCCTCCCGGGCTTTTTTTTTCTCTCTATCTCTCTCTCTGTGTTTTCAAATCCTCCCCATCCAGCCGC
Source organism: Scyliorhinus torazame (assembly GCF_047496885.1). NCBI lineage: Eukaryota > Metazoa > Chordata > Chondrichthyes > Carcharhiniformes > Scyliorhinidae > Scyliorhinus > Scyliorhinus torazame. The sequence continues at coordinate 114,521,652 of NC_092711.1, forward strand.
CAGCTCCATCACTCCTTCGACCAGCTGTAGATGTGACAAATAAACACCTATCCATGGTCAAGACTGACACAGCGCATGCTCCAAATACTGGGCGACACGGCACCTGTACACTGGTCTCCTGTGGTGTAGATAGGGGACATTCACCACTGTGGGGAATGCTGGGTAAAAAAACCACCATTGTGATTCACAATTCACTTTCTTGTGATTATTTAGCGGTAATGCAGTAGAGAGTGACCATAAAATAAATCATTAAAGTGAGGAATTTGACATGTTGTAACCTACAAGGTTACAGATCAAGAGCTAGAAAGTGGGGGTGGTCTGATACAGATATGATGGGCCAACAGGCCTCCTTTAGTCCTATAAATTTAAATGTTCTGTTTCCATTGTCGAACATATTTAAGACTGAAATAGACTTAATTTTGGTCTCTCAGAGAATCAAGGGTTCTGGCGAACAGGCAGGAGGGAGGAATTGAGGCAAAGGGATCCCTTCCCACAGTCCCCACATTTCCACGGTTTCTTTGTATTGCGAATGAATTTATGTCTCTCCAGGTTGGATGATCAGTTGAAGCCTCGTCCCACACACAGAATATATGTATGGTTTCTCCCTACTGTGAATGGTGTGATGTTTGTTCAGGCTGTGTAACTGCTTAACGGTCTACCGGAACACTCTCACTTGGGTGTGTGTATGTCTCGGTGCTTTTCCAGTCACACTGATGTTTGAAATCATTTCCCGCAGACAAAACAGATAAATATTTCTCTTTTGACATTCAAAGCTTGATGATATTCAGCTCCGAGTGAAATCAAGTGATGATCAGATCTTAATGTGATGCTTGGTTTGAGTTCCCCATCCACAAATCATCTCCTAATATCCTATAATCAGAGTTTACAAAAGTCATTGCTGTCCGTGCAGGAGAGAAATTTACAACAAACAATTCTAGTTTCTATGCAACATTCATTCTTTTCTTGTTTTCCCAAACGTGTTGCTCAATCATAATAAAATAAACCAAAATCAGAAACAAAGTCCCAACAAGAGCAAGCGAATCTTCCTGGCTAAACCAGAATGTTATTACCAATGTCTATGAGACACCCTGTACTCTGAGGAATCCACCGATTGTGGAAGGTGTCAACTGTTCTGGTGGACACCGCATGCTCCCTCCCCAGAGCTACCCAGACACAGGCAGGCAATTGGAAGAGAGGACAAAAGTCTCTTATGGGGCGGCAGTAAAGTGACATTATCCAAAGGTGGAGCAGGCTCAATGGACTGATTTTTTTTTATTCGTTCATATTTATTGCCCATCCCTAATTGCCCTGGACGAGACAGTTAAGAGTCTACTATATTGCTGTGGGTCTGGAGTCACATGTCGGCCAGACTGAGTAAGGACGGCAGATTTCCTTCTCTCAAGGACATTAGTGAATTAGTTCAGTTTTTTAAAATGTATTTGTTCAAGATTTTTCAATAATTTTACAGAACACTGCAAAAAGGAAAATAATACAAAGAAAACAGGGCAACATGCCAACAAAACAAAATGTTTTAACCCTCTAAACGGTAAACCCCCAACTCAAACCAAAATGGTGCATGCGCCCCTTACATAAAGGAAAATAAATCAGCCCACCCCGCATCAGTTGAGTTTTTAATGACAGTTGACAATGGTTTCATGGTCATCATTAGACTGTTAATTCCAGATGCTTATTGAATTCAAATTTCAACATCTGCAGTAGCAGGATTCGAACCTGGGTTTTACCCAAGCATTACCCTGGATTTCTGGTTTAGTAGTCCAGTGACAATTCCACTATGTGGTACTGGTATAGTGGTAGTGCCGTAGTGGCTGCCTCCTGCTCCTATTTCTTATATTTAACCAGTGTAATCCCCACCACCAAATGGGACCTGATCATCCAAATTCTATAAATTGCTGTTTTAACCAGGCCCAAGAGCAAGTCCAGGAGAAGATCCTCTGACTTACCCAGTCTCTCCACACGGGGCAGCCAAAGATTAGGAGCACGGGGCTGAAGTGTAACAAAAACTTGAGAAGTAGCTTTTGCAGGTAACTAACTATCGGGACTGCAACCTCCCACACTGAATGTATACATGGCCCATGGAATTCTCTGGGCTGCAAGCAGCACCTGTCGTCTAATGCACTACCCGGACACTAGGACCTGGTTGGAAACAGAGGCGCTGAAGCCCCGCCCACCATGTTTCGAATTCGACAAAACAGGTGCGCATGCGCACTCTCTCCCCTGAAACAAGATGGCGGCCGTAAGCCTGGGTCTGTCTCCGGGGAAAAGAGCCGGAGCTGCAAATGTGGGACCCGCAGCTTCGGATTCGGGGCTTGATGCCTTCACCAGGTGTTTAGAAACCCTCCCCGTCCACCCGCCGGCTCCATCGCCCCCTCCGCGTTTCCGCATCCTCACCGGTTTGGAGACCCGATAAACAATAGGCTTCCCATCGCTATCACTGCGCATGCTCCAAGACAGGGCGGCCCTGCGCCTGCGCACTGCTCTCCTGTGCTCTGGACAGAGGACATTCACCACCGCGGGGGGTGTCGGGTAATGTCCCCGCCATGATAGCTACCAACCAAGCAGGGAATTGTTAATTATTTCGCTATGATTTGGCGATTGCAGCGGAAATCAGCAATATTGCGAACCCAGGTAGTATGGTGGACAGTGGTGAGCATGGTCGCACTGCTGCCGCGCAGTGCCTGCGACCTGGGTTTGATTCCAGGATTTTGGTGACTTGTGGAGTTTGCACTTTCTCCCCGGGTCTGCATGGGTTTCCTCTGGGTGCTTTCGTTTCCTCTCACAATCCAAGGATGTACAGGTTAAGCGGGGATGGGGAGGTGGGCCTAGGTAGGGTGCTCTTTCAGAGGACTGGTGCCGACTCAATGGACACCTTCTGCAGTGTAGGAATTCGAAATTAGGCATCAAAATTTTACGTTATTTACCCAGAGCTGTAAAGTGAAACATCGTCCACAATAGGTACAAAACGAGAGGATATGAATCTCTGTTTCTTAAACAAACACGGAAAGAAGGAAACAAATGTCCTTTAAGGACCCTTTAAGGGATATATGCCCTTCCCCTCCATTCTGTGAATCCTTTAAGGATTTTCTCTAAAGGTAAACTTGCAGGTTGAGTCTGTAATTAAGAAAGCAAATGCAATGTTGTCATTTATCTCAAGAGGCTTGGAATATAAAAGCAGGGATGTACTTCTGAAGCTTTATAAAGCATTAGTTAGGGCCCATTTAGAATACTGTGAGCAATTTTGGGCCTCACACCTCAGGAAGGACATACTGGCACTGGAGCGGGACCAGCGGAGATTCACATGGATGATCCCAGGAATGGTAAGCCTAACATACGATGAACGTCTGAGGATCCTGGGATTATATTCATTGGAGTTTAGGAGGTTCAGGGGAGATGTAATAGAAACTTACAAGATAATGAATGGCTTAGATAGGGTGGACATAGGGAAGTTGTTTCCATTAGCAGGGGAGACTAGGACCCGGGGGCACAGCCTTAGAATAAAAGGGAGTCACTTTAGAACAGAGATGAGGAGAAATTTCTTCAGCCAGAGTGGTGGGTCTGTGGAATTCATTGCCACAGAGGGCGGTGGAGGCCGGGACGTTGAGTGTCTTTAAGACAGAAGTTGATAAATTCTTGATTTCTCGAGGAATTAAGGGCTATGGAGAGAGAGCGGGTAAATGGAGTTGAAATCAGCCATGATTGAATGGTGGAGTGGACTCGATGGGCCGAATGGCCTTACTTCCGCTCCTATGTCTTATGGACCCGGTCCACTTACCGATCATTGTCAGAGTTCATGGTCTCAGAAGAAAAAATAATACGAGGGTGTGTAAGTTATTTTGGAAATATAGTTAAACAAACACAATTCAATTTATAAACGAAGGTATTAAATTTAAAATAAAGAGTTGTTTTTCAATTTATGCATTCATTTTCCGAACACCTCTGGGGAGTGGGTATATTATTCTATTTTGTAGGATTATGATATATGCCCTTCCCCTCCATTCTGTGATATATGAATGGTGAAAGATGTAACAAGCCAAATGGATAATGGGGGTCCTGTAGGTATATTTGGATTTCCAGAATACATTTGATGAAGGTAAGATCCCAGTGGGTTGAGAGGTAATATATTAGCTTGGATAGAGGATTGGCTAACCAACAGACAGCAGAGAGTGGGGATTATATTATATTAAATTTATTGACACATGTACTGAGGTACAATGAAAAGAATTGTTTGGCGTACAGTTCCATACATTGGATTGGGTTTGTTTATTGTCACGTGTACCGAGGTACAGTTAAAAGTATTTTTCTGAGAGCAGCTCAACAGATCATTAAGTACATGAAAATAAACTAAACTAAAAGAAAATACATAATAGGGCAACACAGGGTACACAATGTAACTACATGGACACCGGCATCGGGTGAAGCTTACAGGGGTATGGTGTTAATCAGGTCAGTCCATAAGAAGCTTGTTTAGGAGTCTAGAAACAACGGGGAAGAAGCTGTTTTTGAGTCTGTTCGTGCATGTTCTCTGACTTTTGTATCTTCTGCCTGATGGAAGAAGTTGGAAGAGTGAGTAAGCCAGGTGGGCGGGATCTTTGATTATGCTGCCCGCTTTCCCCAGGCAGCGGGAGGTGCAGATGGAGTTGATGGATGGGAGGCAGGTTTGTGTGATGGACTGAGCTGTGTTCACAACTCTGATGTTTCTTGTGGTCTTGGGCCGAGCAGTTGCCATACCAGGCTGTGATGCAGCCAGATAGGATGCTTTCTCTGGTACATCTGTAAAAGTTGGTGAGAGTTAATGTGGACATGCTGAATTTCCTTTGATTCCTGAGGAAGTATAGGTGTTGTGCTTTCCTGGTGGTAGGGCCGACGTGGGTGGACCAGGACAGATTTTTGGTGATGTGTACCTCGAGGAATTTGAAGCTGCTAACCATCTCCACCTCAGCAGCATTGATGCTGACAGGGGTGTGTACGATACTTTGCTTCCTGAGGTCAATGACCAGCTCTTTAGTTTTGCTGACATTGAGGGAGAGATTGCTGTTGTACCATCACTCCACTAGGTTCTCTATGTCCCTCCTGTAGATCATAGAATCATAGAAGTTACAGTGCAGAAGGAGGCCATTCGGCCCATCAAGTCTGCACCGGCTCTTGGAAATAGCACCCTACCTAAGCCCATACCTCCACCCCATCCCTACCCGTCCACCTAGGAATTGTCTGTTCTGTGTTTCTATCCTGTACTGACAGTGATGAATTTTGTAAATTGTTTTTACAGATGAGGAAGAATTTCAGATGAAATCTCAAAAGTTACGTCTCGATCTGACAGAGTCACGCGATTCCTTGGAACCTGAATATCATCGGCCTTTGAAACTAGGAGAAATGCTTGCCTGAACTGTCAGCTAAAGATTTCAACCATCAGTGTGACTGGAAAAGCACCGAGACCCACACAACACACACCCGAGTGTGAGAGTTCCAGTGAACTGACTGTGGAAAGAGCTTTAACCAGTTACACAGCCTGAAAAAACATCACACCATTCACAGTGGAAGAGACGCTATTATTCTGAACTGATTGTGGAACCTGGACAGGCAGGAGGGGACCCAAAACATGGAAAAACCGTGGAAATGTGGGGACTGTGGGAAGGGATTCGGAGCCCCATCGCACCTGGAGATTCATCGACGCAGTCACACTGGGGAGAAGCCGTTCACCTGCTTTCTGTGTGGGAAAGGATTCACACAGTTATCCACCCTGCGGAGACATCAGCGAGTTCACACTGGGGAGAGGCCGTTCACCTGCTCTCAGTGTGGGAAGGGATTCAGTCATTCATACACCCTGTGGACACATCAGCGAGTTCACACTGGGGAGAGGCCGTTCACCTGCTCTCAGTGTGGGAAGGGATTCAGTGATTCATCCACCCTGCGGAGACATCAGCGAGTTCACACTGGGGAGAGGCCATTCACCTGCTCTCAGTGTGGGAAGGCATTCAGTGATTCATCCACCCTGCAGACGCACCAGCAAGTTCACATTGGGGAGAGGCCATTCACCTCCACCCTGTGGACACACCAGCGAGTTCACAGTGGGGAGAGGCCATTCGCCTGCTCTCACTGTGGGAAGGGCTTCACTCGGTTATCCATCCTGCGGACACACCAGCGAGTTCACAGTGGGGAGAGGCCATTCACCTGCTCTCAGTGTGGGAAGGGCTTCACTCGGTTGTCCATCCTGCAGACACACCAGCGAGTTCACACTGGGGAGAGACCATTCACCTGCTCTCAGTGTGGGAAGGGATTTATTCAATTGTCCACCCTACAGCGACACCAGCGAGTTCACACTGGGGAGAGGCCGTCCACCTCTCAATGTGAGACGGGATTGCATGTTTCATCGGACTTGCAGTGACACCAACAATTTCACAGTCGATTACAGGAGTTGGATTCTGCTGTTATTGTTTCTGCTCTACATCCAGGACTGCATTTTGTTCATTCTGACAGGTGGTCAGTGGGGATGGTCAGAGGGTTTCTTTCTTCTGGACGGCAGGTCTCATCATTTTGCCTCCAGTGGGCTAATGCTCTTTGAGCCTTGTTGCTAATACCTGGCTTCAAATTGCGCGGTGATCACAGAGTGAAAGGGTGTTTGGAAGTGTGAAGATATTTAGTTTCCATTTGGACCCCCCCCCCCCCAAAAGCATGGCAATTATTACATATTTATCAGGGGGTCGGTTAGCTCAGTTGGCAGGATGACTGGTTCGTGATGCAGAGCAAGGCCAACAGAGTGGATTCGACTCCTGTACTGGCTGCGTTTATTCATGAAGGCCCTGCCTTCTCTCAACCAGGCCCCTCACCTGAGGTGTGCTGACCCTCAGGTTAAATCACCTCCAGTCCGCTCTCTCTCTGTCAAAGGTGAGAGCAGCCTATGGTCCTCTGGGATTTTTGCAACTTTTATTTCACATATATACAACAAATATAGATTCCTTTAAGGAATAAAAATCCAACAGGAAAAGTGATGCAACCTTGGCTGACAAGAAAAGTTAAAGATCCCATTCGATCAATGGAAGAGGCTCAAAACCATGGTCAAAATAGTAGTAAACCTGAGGATTGGGAACTTGTTTTAGAATTCAGCAAAGGGGGACCAAGAAACAGATAAAGAGAAATCGAATATGAGAGCAAACTGGGGAGAAAAGCGACTGGAAAAGCTTCTCTAGGTATGTGGAAAGGAAAAGATTGTCAAAGACAAATATGTGTCCATTCCAGGAAGAGACAGGAGAGTTCATAATAGGAAGGAAGGAAATAGTAGAGAAACTAAGCAATGCGTGTCTGTCTTCACGGAGAAGAAGCAAAAATTTCCCCAAAACACAAGCGAACCGAGGGATTCGTGAGCACGAGGAACAGTGAGAGATGAGAATTCGTGAAAAGTGGTACTGGAGAAATTAATGGGGTTGAAAGTGAATAAATCCCCAAAAGCTGATGATCTACATCCCAGAGTGTTGAACGAGGTGGCTGTAGAGATCTCTATTCCTCATTCTAAACTCTCCTGACTATCTGGAATGACAAACGTTTCCTTTTTACGTACCTATAGACACTTCTGCAGTCCATTTGTGTGTATTTTGCTCCTTCACATTCGTATTCTATTCTCCCTCGATTTCTCCCACCCTATGTTCTGTCTCCTTTGTAATAATAATAATCTTTATTGTCACAAGTAGGCTTTCATTAACATTGCAATGAAGATACTGTGAAAGGCCCCTAGTCACCACATTCCAGCGCCTGTTCTGGTACACAGACGGAGAATTCAGAATGTCCAAATCACCTAACAGCATAACTTGTGGGAGGAAACTCATGCAGACACGGAGAGAACGTGCAGACTCCACACACTGACCCAAACTGGAAATCGAACCCGTGACCCTGGAGCAGTGAAGCAACAGTGCTAACCACTGTGCTACCGTGCTGCCCACAATGTGCTTGTTAGGTGAATTGGACATCCTGAATTGACCCTCTGGGTACCCAAACAGTATGGCGACTAGGAGATTTTCACAGTAACTTCATTGCAGTGTTAATGTCAGCCGACTTGTGACAATAAAGATTATCATTAGTATTATAAATGGGAAAAGTTTTATGTGTAGGTTAAAGTAGCTTCTATTTTGCTTGTTGCATTAAAAGTCACAAAACTTGAAGTCCCGTTGTGTTATTCTTTAATTTGTTGACTGGGAACTCGATTTTTTTTTCTCAAGAAGTTTCCGACCTTTATGGAGGTTCCAATCCACAAATTCTGACTTCCCATTTGAGCCTCGGGCACCTTTCTGTTTCTATTGCTTCTGTCAATGACAGCCCGGTGATGGAGCTGGGGGCTGAATTTAGCTGAGAATAAAGGGGCCTGTTCACTAATAGAGACAGGAAGGTGCTGGAGACCTGACTGGGAAATGGATCTCCAACTAAGCAGGGGTGGAGGGTTACCGGGGCTGATGTTGCTGCGACCCCCAGGGTTCAGTGCCCCTGGGTCCAAAGCGGGGAGTCACAGGAACAGGGTACAGAGGAGCCGCAGGGAAAACATTTGGGACCAGAACATTGTGAACATCCTGTTACTCTGGTTGTCTGTGATCCTCAAGTCATTTTCTGTTAGTTTTTTAACCATGTTCTGTTTCGTCAATAAATGTTTAACCAGAAAGTATTTTAATTTGCAGGACTTTTCCTGATTAAATATGTTCACTTTCGGGAAAGTGGGTGAGACGGGTTGACAAGCTCTTTAACAGAAAGTGAGTCCATCTAAGGTAAATGGCAAAGGAGCCAGAGGGGTAGAGGAGATTTGATTTTTCTTTTGACATTGTTGAAAATGAAAATGAGGCTCAGGGAATCAAACATGATGAACTATTTTTCAAGGATCTTTAGGAAGTAACAAGGGATGTCAATAAAGGAAAACCTGTAGATGTGCTTTATCTGAATTTCCTGAAGATATTTGCCATGGTTATTACACAAAATAAGAGCTCATAGTGTGGGGGCAAAATATCAGCATGGATAGAGAATTGGTTAGCTAACAGGAAGCAGCCAGTAGGAATAAATGGGTCATTTCTGGGTTGGTAAAATGTGACAAGCGGAATGTCACCTGACGGGATTGAATGTATGACTCATTCAGGTAGAGAAGTAATTTGTGAAGTGGATTTAAGGAATCTGCAAAATAATTCCAAATAGAGGTGTAGGGTGGCATGTGGCACAGTGGTTAGCTCTAGGACTGCGGCTCTGACGACCTGGGTTTGAATCCGGGCCCTGGTCACTGTCCATGTGAAGTTTGCACAATCTTCCCATGTCTGCGTGGGTTTCAGCCCCACCACCCAAAGATGTGCAGGCTTGGGAGATTGGCCATGCTAAATTGCCTCTTAATTGAAAAAAAAATTGGATACTCTAAATTTATATTTTTTTAAAAAGCAAAGGTGCTCACTGCACAGTCGCACAAGGCCAGAATCGCACACGGGTCCCTGGCGCTATGATGCAGCAGTGCTAACTGCTGTGCAACCATGTCACTCTTTTGACTGTCCCTTTACTGTTGCTGGGTCAAACTCCTGGAATTCCCTCACGAACCGCGGTTCAAGAAGGCAGCTCACCACCTTCTCAGGGACAATTTGGGATGGGCAATTAGTGTTGGCTTCGCCACATCCCATGAAAGGATAAATAAATAAGAAAATTTCAGCTTGAAGATGGGCAGCACGGTAGCATGGTGGTTAGCACAATTGCTTCACGGCTCCAGGGTCCCAAGTTTGATTCCCCGCTGGGTCACTGTCTGTGCGGAGTCTGCACGTTCTCCCCGTGTCTGCGTGGGTTTCCTCCGGGTGCTCCAGTTTCCTCCCACAGTCCAAAGATGTGCAGGTTAGGTGGATTGGCCATGATAAATTGCCCTTCGTGTCCAAAATTGCCCTTAGTGCTGGGTGGGGTTACTGGGTTATGGGGATAGGGTGGAGGTGTGGACTTGGGTAGGGTGCTCTTTCGAAGAGCTGGTGCAGACTCGATGGGCCGAATGGCCTCCTTCTGCACTGTAAATTCTATGATTATAAATTCTAAAATGAATCTATGTTTCTGTCACTGGGCGGGGCTTGGAGCGCCCTCGGACTTCCTGACCCAATGATCGCGCACGCGCACTGCAGCATATCGCCCTCAGCAAGACGGCGGCCGCTAACTTGGGCCTGTTGTCAGAGAACCGCAACTGCAGCCCGTTGTTTGCAAGCGCGGATCATTAGCTTTCGGGGTCCTGGGCCTACACCAGGTGTTTATGAAGCCTCTCAACCAGCCGCCAGTACTATTGCTCCCCGCTCGCCTGCAGTTTCTAATTCTGAACGGCGAAGAATTTCTCACCAACATCACTCCAGTATCGGCACTGCGCATGCTCTCGATCACAATACCAGGGAGTGATTGACAGCTGCTATGGTAAGAGGGGACGGGACTGGATAACCGAGCGGGAGCGGCTGGTCCTCCAACCAATCGGAGTGAATGAGGGGCGGGGCTCGGATCTCCCTCATTGGCTGAAACTCTGCATCATTTTGAAAGCTGGTTTGTCTCAAACCCCAGGAGAAAACTGGACCTTTCTGTTTGTGGCTTTAAGCAGCCGAAACCCTGTGGGTGGGGAGCAAACATTTCAACATTTGTTACTGTAATGTGGCAACAAGTTGAAATAATCCGCAAAAAATTGAAGGGCTGATTTACTAGGCAGACAGGGAATGTCACCATGAGAATAAGGAGTCTCTGGATTCAGTTGGTGGACAGGCAGAAGGGTTAGAACAACAGAGACTATGAAGGAACAACTGAGGAATCTTTCTGACCAATTTAATATTAATAATCTTTATTGTTACAAGCAGGCTTACATTAACACTTCAGTGATGTTACTATGAAAAGCCCCTAGTCACCACATTCCGGCGCCTGTTCGGGTACACAGAGAGAATTCAGAATGTCCAAACCACCTAACAGCACGTCATTCAATTTGCAATCAGTTTGGAGATAATGCTGATATTTTTCATTCCAAAACACTTTGCCTTAAAAGAAGCCAAATCTTGAAAAGGCAATGCCTTTTGTTTAAATCATCACTGTGCTGTTCAGTGGAAATGATTAACTTCTCTGCTCTCAAGGGTGTTGGAACAAACATTGTCAAATGTTCACAACTGTGTTGACTTTACGTAACTTTATTTTCAGATATGAAATGAGTTAGCACAACGGCTTCACAGCGCCAGGGTCCCAGGTTCGATTCCCGGCTTGGGTCACTGGCTGTGCGGAGTTTGCATGTTTTCCCTGTGTCTGCGTGGTTTTTCTCCGGGTGCTCCAGTTTCCTCCCACAGTCCAAAGATCTGCATGGTTAGGTAGATTGGCTATGCTAAATTGCCCTTGGAGTACAAAAAAGATTAAGTGAGGATGGAGGTGTGGGGATAGGGCGGAATTGTGGGGATGGGGCGGAGGTGTGGGTTTGGGTGCGGTGCTCTTTCCAGGGGCCAGTGTGGACTCGATGGGCCAGGTGTACTCCTTCTGCACTGTAAATTCTATAAATTCTATGAAACACCATTTTAAACTTTGTATTCTCAATTCTTTTGGCAACTTTTTCAGCTTTGCCCAAATTTGTTTTGCCCCCCTCTTTCTTCAGGCCCTTTTCTAACTGACTCAAATAAAACAAAAGAAAAATAAAAGTAAAACGATGAGCTTTCACAAGTAACCCAAAGCTTCAACCTTCCTAGACCAAAAAGGGTTAAAGAGGATGGAGCTTCCAAAAGCTTGTGAAATCCAATGCAGAACGTTAAGGCTCAAGTTTAACTTCAGAGAATCTGACTTTTCACTGCCTGTTACAATTGTACAAATAAATTGCAATTCATACTTAAAGATTTACTTTCACTCAGTAATTATGATGTCACTTTTCTCAGCACAGACTCTTTAGATTAAATAGCAATTGTTCACTTTGGGTGGCACGGTAGCACAGTGGTTAGCACTATTCCTTCACAGCGCCATTGTCCCAGATTTGATTCCCGGCTTGGGTCACTGGCTGTACGGAGTCTGCACGTTCTATCCGTGTCTGCGTGGGTTTGATCCGGATGCTCCGGTTTCCTCCCACAGTCCAAAGATGTGCAGGTTAGGTGGATTGGCCATGACAAATTGCCCTCAAGTGTCCAAAAAAAGGTTAGGTGGGGTTACGAGGATAGGGTGGAGGTCTAGGGATGGGATGGGGGCATAGCCTCAGGTAGGGTGCTCTTTCCAACGGCTGGTGCAGACTTGATGGGCCGAATGGCCTCCTTTTGCACTGCGAATTCCATGATTCAATGATTATTGGACAATCGCGAGTCAGCCTGAGCCTATGGCCACTCACCATCTGTAACCGTCACAATGGCATGTGATTGACGGCAGTCCTGACCAATAGAATGAGAGGGATGGGGCTGGAGGACCGACAGATAACGGCTGGTCCTCCAACCAATCGGAGTGAATAAAAGGCGGGACCCGCTCTAATTCAAGCATGCGCACTGTGGGTAATGGCGAAGGGGAAGGGCTATGTCTTCAGATGCGAAATCGGTAAGAGGCGTTTAACAATATGAAGGAAGCGGCAGATCGCGCGGGTGGGCGGAAACATTGTGTGAAGTTGTTGTAAGTAGTAAACCTCGGAAATGAGTTTCTGGGTCATAGTTTGTACCGAGCGGGACTGCAGCTCCTCCTGTTCAGCTCGGGTTAACGGCCGCCATCTTTATTGGATGTGCATCTCCTTTGTCCAGCGATGTTCAATGAGTGGGAGGAGCTTGTTCCCCATTGTTCAGAATGGAGACAACTTGTCCATCAAACTGCATTAGTCTTTCAGTCCCAATGTCTTATTGATGATGCAGAGATGGAAAGAAAAGGAAGCCAATGCTGGTCTCCAGATTTAACTGTCTTATTGGAGATCCTGCCCCACGTGTCCAAAGCTCTGCGGCTCGGTTCAGTCACATGAAGACCCGGGGCAGAAACTGATGACAACGAGGGTCAGTGTGCAGCAGGGAGCATGAGCGGTCATCCTGGACCAGGGAGCAGCAGGACTGACTGCGATGGATTTTGGAAACTCCTTTCACAGGGGATTAGAGCATAAGACATAGGAGCAGAATTAGGCCACTTGGGATCTTTCTTGTGATTGTCCTCTGGACGCTTTCCAGGGCCAGCAAACCCTTCCTTAGATATGGGGCCCAAAACTGCTCACAATACTCCAAACGGGGTCTGACCAGAGCCTTCTACAGCTTCAGAAGTACATCCCTGGTCTTGTATTCTAGCCCTCTTGACAGGAATGCTAACATTGCATTTGTCTTCTGAACTGCCGACTGAACCTGTACGTTAACCTTAAGAGAATCGTGATCGAGAACTCTCCAGTCCCTTTGTGCTTCTGATTTCCCCATTTAGAAAATAGTCTATGCCTAAATTCCTCCTTCCAAAGTGCATTACCTCACACTTTTCCACATTGTATTCCATCTGCCACTTCATTTCCCACTCTCCTAGCCTGTCCAAATCCTTCTGCAGCCCCTCTGCTTATTCAATACTACCTGTTCCTCTACAGATCTTTCTATCATCTGAAACTTGCAACAGTGCCTTCAGTTCCTTCTTCCAAATCATTAATGTATGTTGTGAAAAGTTGTGGTCCCAGCACAGACCCCTGGGGCACACCATTAATCACCGGCTGCCATTCTGATAAAGACCCCTTTATCCTCTCTACCTTCTGCCAGTCAGCCAATCCTCTGTCCATGCCAGGATCTTACCCTTAACACCATGGGCTCTTAACTTATTTAACAGTCTCTTCTGCAGCATCTTGTCAAAAGCCTTCTGGAAATCTAAATAAATCACGTCCACTGGTTCTCCTTTGTCGAACTTCCTTGTTACCTTCTCAAAGAACTCTTAACAGATTTGTCAGACATAACCTCCCTTTGACAAAGCAGTGCTAACTCAGTCCTATTTTACCATGCACTTCCAGCTACTCCACGATCTCCTCTTTAATAATGGACTCTAGAGAGCAGCACAGTGGCTAGCACTGGGACTGCGGCGCTGAGGTCCCGGGTTCGAATCCTGGCCCTGGGTCACTGTCCGTGTGGAGTTTGCACATTCTCCCCTTGTCTGTGTGGGTTTCACCCCCACAACCCAAAAGATGTGCAGGTTGGGTGGATTGGCCATGCTAAATTGCCCCTTAATGGACTCTAAAATCTTATCAATGACCGAAGTCAGGCTAACCGGCCTAAAATTTCCCATCTTCTGCCTCCCTCCCTTCTTAAACAGCAGTGTTACATTAGCCACTTTCCAGTCCTCTGGGACCCTTCCTGCTTCCAGTGATTTCTGAAAGATCACCACCAATGCCTCCACAATCTCCTCCAGCTATCTGTTTTAGAACCCTGGCGTGTAGTCCATCCGGTCCAGGTGGTTTATCCACCTTCAGACCTTTCAGTTTCCACAGAACCTTCTCCTTAGTGATGCCACTGCACTCACCGTTTGGAGGAGACCTCAATTCTGTACTGTATTTTAAAATGAACTGGTCCAAGCCTATTCAACCGCTACAAAAAAGGTTGAAACTGACGGACCCCCTGATTTATTTTCTGCCCCACATCCTGACTCCTGCTAAGGGGCCTGTACATAACTCCCATCAGGGTCTTTTTACCTTTGCAATTCTTCAACTCTACCCACAGAGATTCTATGCCTTCTGATCCTATATCGCTCCTTGCTATTGATTTAACTATGACCTCTGGCTGTTCACCGTCCCCCTTCAGGATGTCCTGTGTTCGTTCAGATTATAAGCGCAGGATTTGCACACAGCAAATTCAAACCAGGAGGAATGTTTATCTTTCCTGAATTTCATTTCTGGACTGACAGTGATGCCTTTGTAAACTTCTTTCACAGGGACTTAGAAAAGGATTTGCAGACAGGAAACTCACAACCGATCCTCACATCAAATTCTGACAGCACCATTCGGGTTATCAGGATCTGGATGTTATCGACCTTTGTGTGTAAGCATTGAGTTCAGATCATTATCACTCACTGTGTAAAATTTCTTCCTCATATCTCCCTGTAGATCTTGCTCACAATCTTAAATCTGTGTCCCATAATCCTTTTACAATCTGCTGATGGGAACAGATTTCTTTATCTTTTGCCGGGTTTGCTGTTGTCGTTTCTGGTGCCTGGGTCGTACCGGGTGGTCCGTCCGGTTTCATTCCCTTTTTGAGTATTTGTAGCGGTTGAATAGGCTTGGACCAGTCCATTTTTGGATCCAAAGCGCAATTGAAATCACCTCCAAGAATCAATTGATGTGTATCCAGGTCTGGGATGGATCCCAACAATTTTTTTACAAATGACACATTATCCCAGTTAGGGGCATAGCCATTCACCAGCACCACCAATGTACCCACCAATGACCCACTGACCACCACGTATCTCCCATTCGTGTCCGCAGTGACCGGAAGAGGGACCCCTTTATTGATTAGAATTGCAGCACCTCGAGCCCTTCATCAAAGCCCGAGTGAAACACTTGGCTCACCCCACCGCAGTCTGATCTGATCTCTAACCTGCAAGTGAGTCTCCTGCAAGAACACCATACCAGCATTTAGATTCATTAGGGAGCGAAAACTCTTGATCTTCACTGGTCCACCCAATTCCTTTAAGTTCCAGGTGACCAGCCAAATCAGGGGTCTCCCACCTCCCTTCCCCATCATGGGAATCAGCCATTTGGGGCAGCACGTAGCACAGTGGTTAGCTCTGTTGCTTCACAGCTCAAGACCCCCAGGTTTGATTCTCGTTTTGGGTCACTGTGCGGAGTCTGCATGTGTCTGCGTGGGTTTCCTCCGGGTGCTCCGGTTTCCTCCCACAGTTCAAAGACGTGCAGCTTAGGTGGATTGGTTACGCTAAATTGCCCCTTAGTGATGAAAGGTTAGGTGGGGTTGCTGGTTTAGGGGGATAGGGTGAGGTGCGGGATGGCGTGCTCTTTTGGAGGCTGGTGTAGACTCGTTGGGCCGAATGGCCTCCTTCTGCACTGTATGAAATTTCCACCGTGAGGGACTATCCATTAAATCTTCAAAAAGTACAGGCCTAAGCTCCACCCAAGATGGCCGCCACACACACCCTCAGATTAAAACAAAAATAGTTCTATAGTCGTCATCAGCGAGCTTAAACCCCCCCCCCCCCCCATTTCCCGCCAATGCTCCACATAGACCCAGATTGGATGAAAACCCACCCACAGTCTCTGGTCAAAACTGGTACACTGGCTGCAGATCCCCCCCCCCCCCCATCTTACTCCCATTCACCAGCTTATTGCTGGTGGGGCAGCTCCTCTCAGGACAAAAATAAAATGAAAACAATATTGCCCACCTGGAGGATAAACATATTTCAGAATGCAGTCCCTTTATTAGCCTTAATTTCCAAAGGTGTCTCCCTCTGTTCCCCCCCCCCCCCTCCACCCTTATATCTACTTTGTGCTACCTAAAGAAAATCTCCCTTCATCCCCACACAGAAACACGTGTTTCTATCAGACAATATCAAAGACTAAATACAGGAAATCACAACACCCATCCCACCCCCAGGAAACGTAGATCTTGTCCAATACAGATAACTGGACCCCAGTCCATGTCCTGCAAGCCCGGCTCCTACATCTTGGTACATCCTCACTGGGACAACTGAGTAAATCCCTTCCCACACTCAGAACAGGTGAATGGTCTGTCGCTGGTGTGACTACGGTGATGAATCTCCAGCTCACATGGGGATCTGAATCCCTTCCCACAGTCCCCACATTTCCGCTGTTTCAGCATGCTGCTGGTGTCCTTGTCCCTCTCCATGTTTGACGCTCAGTTAATGTCGTGTCCCAACAGAGAGCATGTGTACGGTCTCTCCCTGCTCTGAACAGTGTGATTTTTTTTTCAGACTGGAAAACTCTCACTCGAGTCGAGTGAGTGTTTCAGGGGGTTTTCAGTCACGCTGATCTTTAAAATCTTTTTCTACAGACAGAACAGACAAACATTTTTGCTTCCACATTCACAGACCAATGATATTCAGGTCCTGATGAATGGAGTGACTGTTAAATCTTGATGTGAAGTTTGATTTGAGTTTCCTTCTGTAAATCCTCCCCTTGTTATTAAATCCTCCAGTAAAAGGAGTTTACAAAAGTCTGCACGGTGGCTCAGTGGTTAGCTGAGGACCCGGGTTAGATCCCGGCCCCGGATCAATGTCCGTATGGAGTTTGCACAGTCTCCCCGTGTCTGTGTGGGACTCACCCCCACAATCCAAAAAGATGTGCAGGGTAGGTGAATTGGCATCGCTAAAATTACTGGGTTACGGGAGAACGGGTGGAGGTGTGTGGCTTGGGTAGGGTTCTCTTTCCAAGGGCCAGTGCCGACTTGGTGGGTTGAATGGACTCCTTCTGCACTGTAAATTCTGTAAACCCCTTAATTGGGGAAAAAATGAATTGGGTACTCCAAATATACATATTTTTTAATTAAATAAAAAACAAAAGCCATCACCGACAGCCCAGGATAGATATTTTGAACAGACCATTCTAGTTTCGCTGTAACATTATTCCCTGTCCCACACACTCTCCCTCCTCCCTGGGCTGAAATGCAAACCCATCTCACCATCTGCACCATTTCTTTCCTCCACTCCCAGTTTTCTCCCTCCCTCTCCTCTGCCTGGGTTCAGTTCTCCCACTCCTGTCTGCAGACTGACAATAAAATCAATAGTTCTTATTGGGGGCTTGGGGCCTCCAGCGGGTGTTCGTGAATCCTCCCCGCCCACCTGCCAGGGTTTCCTTCCTTGCCAGAGATCAGAGTCCTCATTGATGACTTGAGCCCAAATTGGAACCAAGCTAAATTGCACAGCGGTTAGCACTATTTCATCACAGCGCCAGGGTCCCAGGTTCTATTCACGGCTTGGGTCATTGTCTGTGTGGGGTCTGCACATCCTCCTCATGCGTGGGTTTTCCTCTAGGTGCTCCGATTTCCTCTCTCAAGCCCCAAAAGTCATGCTTGTTAGGTGAATTGGACATTCTGAAATCTCCCACTGTGTACCCGAACAGGCACCACCGGAATGTGGCGACGAGGGGCTTTTCACAGTAACTTCATTGCAGTGTTAATGTAAGCCTCCTTGTGACAATAAAGATTATTATAATTCAAGGGGGGGGACAATTTCATGCAGATTTGCGGCTCCACAAAGTGTTTCCAACTCCTCCCACCCTTCTCCTGAACAGGTTGACGCATTTATTTGTCTGACTAAAAGGATGGTCACTGGTGGCACAGTGGTGCAGCGGTTAGCACTGCTGCCTCACAGCACCGGGTTCGATCCCAACCCCGGGTCACTATCCATGAGGAGTTTCACATTCTCACCACGTCTACGTGGGTCTCACCTCCACAACCTTGAGATGTGCCGGGTAGCTGGATTGGCCATGGCAAATTGCCCTTTAATTGGAAAAAAATAATCAGTTATTCTAAATGGTCTCTTTCCTAATGTTCACAATTAAAGGGGTGGGTTCCCCAGGAGGTGGCTGACATTTCAGTGGACGGTAAATTAATAATGGACAGAGATATGTCCCGTGCTCTTGTATGGCATTTGCTAGATATATTATTTACAGTTTGTAGTAAAGTATTATTTCTCTCCTAAAACAAGACTGTAGCTACGTTATAGATTTCCAGTCATCTCTTCCCTCACAGGGTTGTTAGTCTTTGGATTTCTCTTCCACAGGGACCAGTTGTATCTGGGGGTCATTGAATATATTGAAGCACACGTTTGGCAGATATTTTATTGTCGATGGAGTTCAGGGTTATGGGGAACAGGCAGGAAAATAGAGAGAAAACTGAGATGAGGAGGGATTTCTTCACTCGAGGATGTGGTGAAGCTTTGGAATTCTGTACCCCAGAGGAATGTGGATCCTCAGTCATCAGATGTGTTCAAGACAAATAATGATAGGTTTCTCGATATTGAAGATATCGAGGGATATGGGGATCTTGTGGGAAAATGGTCCTGAGGTAGATCAGCCAAGGATCGCATTGAATGGTTGAGCAGACTCAAGTGGGCCAATTGGCCTACTCTTGCTCCTATTCTAATCTCTGTGTCCTGGTCAGGAAGCAGTGAGCTGTGCTTGGATCTGTCAATCAACATGAATCCGCACCTTCGGGAGAATTGGGAGGGTAAATATTAGATACAGCGGAGTGAGAATGGAGGGAGATTGTGTGGGATGGAGATTCGCAGCTTTTGGAGAACTAGAGGAAATAATGTTCCTTAGGAAGTAGTATTGTCTGCTCTGAATTCCTAACTCATACCAACAATGATGAATTTTGTCAATTGTTTTTGAAGGATATTGGAAGAGGAGGAATTACAGACAGAAATCTCAAACATCACGTCTTGATGTGACAAACTCACTCGATTCCTTCTGATCTGAATATCATCGGGGCAAAGGAGATATTTTTGTGCGACCTGTTGGCTTCCAAAAGGTTTTAAACGGGAGTGTGACATGAAAAGCACCGAGACCCACACAACACACACCCGAGTGAGAGTGTTCCAGTGAACTGACTGTGGAAAGAGCTTTGACCAGTTCCGCAGCCTAAAGAAACATCACACCATTCACAGTGAGGAGAGACAGTGCACATGTTCTGTGTGTTGACAAGGCTTCCGCTGATTGTCCAATCTGGAGAGACGTGAGGAGACCCAAAACATGGAGAAACCGTGGAAAGGTGTGGACTCTGAGCTGGAGGTTCATCGACGCAGTCACACTGGGGAGAGGCTGTTCACCTGCTCTCAGTGTAGGAAGGGATTCACTCAGATATCCAGCCTGCAGACACATCAGCGAGTCCACACTGGGGAGAGGCCATTCATCTGCTCTCAGTGTGGGAAGGGATTCAGTCAGTCAGCCACCTTGCAGACACATCGGCGAGTTCATACTGGGGAGAGGCCATTCACCTGCACTCAGTGTGGGAAGGGATTTGGTGATTCATCTACCCTGCGGAGACATCAGCAAGTTCACACTGGGGAGACGTCATTCATCTGCTCTCAGTGAGGGAAGAGATTTATTGATACATCCACCCTGCGATTCAGTGATTTTTTTTTTTTTTTCCCATCCTGGAGAGACATCAGTGGATTCACACCGGGGAGAGGCCATTCATCTGCTCCCTTTCAGAATGGATTCATACAGTTACCCAATCTGCGGAAGGGATTACATGGAAAAATAGAATATAGAAGCAGGAAGTGGCCATTTGGCCCTTTGAGCCTGCTCCACCATTCATCGTGATCATGGCTTATTATCCAACTCAATAGCCTAATCCTGCTTTCCCTTTCATAAACTTTGATCTCCTTCGCCCTAAGTGCTATATCTAACTGCTTCTGCCATATGGCAGCACAGTGATTAGCACTGTGGCTTCACAGTGCCTGGGTCCCAGGTTCGATTTCTGGCTGGGTCACTGTGTGGAGTCTGCATGTTCTCCCCGTGTCTGCGTGGGTTTCCTCCGACTCGTCCCGAAAGATGTGCTGTTCGGTAATTTGGATATTTTGAATTCTGCCTCCGTGCACCCGAACAGGTGCTGGAACGTGGCGGCAAGGAGATTTTAACCGTAACTTCAATGCAATGTAAGCCTCCTTGTGACAATAAAGATTATTATTCTTGAAAATGACGATTTCGAGTTCTTTTTGCTCTCAGTCTGGTCTCAGTAAAATTACCAAGTCAGATTTATAGGTTAAAAATCTATTTTATTCCAAGCAGCTTGCAAGCTAGACTCGCTCTGATAACACAGGACACCAACACAGTCCCTGAGATTCCCGGAGCAAGTGAGAGACAAAGGGGCAAAGCACCTCGTTTTCATATACATTCATGTAGCATCAAGTTTCACATACACATGACCAAATTACACACAACCAAATAAGGCAACGGTGGCAAATGCGAAGCTCCCATAGGCTTTCCCCACATCCCTTAACCCTGAGGCCCCTTTCACCAGTATCTCCTACAACAAAGAAATGGTCCCAGTGGCTGCCCATCCCGCCCCCCTCTTCCTGCCTTGAATCCCACTTGCAGGCTGCACATTTTCCCCAGCATAAACTAGAGATCTTTACAAAGTCCGCTAACCTAACTCCTTATTCTACTGTAGTAAAATTTTACTCCTAACTACCCATTTCCTCATTCCCTCCTTTTATAATTCTATGATAACTACTATTCCGCCTCCTAACCAACATTCCCTTTCGCTACCTGCCGATAACGGGACACCGGTGGCGTTGTGGCTGATGCATTGGGGTAATGTCTGGGTTACGCTACACCTCCGTTCAGTGCAGGTGGAGAACAGACATGTTATATTTTCTTTCACCTCTGCCACGGGGGTCTCTATTGGTAGAGAAATGTTTGGGTAGGTATTCCCCCTGATGGTCAAAAAGTGTGCTAACAATTCGCCAGACCAACAATAGTCCTGTTGCTGTCTCGGTCCAAATTTGGATTTTGGTTCGGCATACAACTTCCAGTGTCCGTTATAAACATCCCCGGGTTAATAACCTGTATCAATGTCTGTCTGAAAGACCGTCCCACAATTCATTACATTCCGTACATAAAACACCTCATCACATTTTTACAGCCACTGGCTCTCCGTCCGGGTTCCTTCTGGTTTGATGGTCGCCAGTAAGGGGATGTCATCTTGGTGATTGGTGATGGGCCGAGTCTATTGGCATCATCCGAGCCATAGTCACCTTACAACACATATTAAGGCATCCAATGATTATACAGTATACAATTATAATAAGTATTATCAATCCATGCATAAGGTAAAACCCCATGACCGAGCTATGAGAGCTGACTCTGAGCTGAATCCTGTTTTAGGGTTTATATCCCCCTTCTAGTTGTACTGACTAGCAGATATCCCTGATCCTTGTCATTTGTGTGTACATGTCGTGATTTGTAAACTGTGCACGGAAATCAATTGTAAATTCATCCATCTCGCAGACCAGTGTCGATAGATCCTCAAGTCCAATCACTGTGAACCACAGCTGTCGCTGCTCAGGGAGGCAACGCAATAGCTATATCCGTGTGTTCCACTACCTCCAAGGCATCTGCCTGCCTTGGGGTAGCAGCGCCGTAGAAGCTTCATGTACCCTAGAAACAGCACACATCTCAGTCCATCAGCGACCAAAAGGGTCGTTTGTCCATCACTGGCTGTTTAGAAAGTGCTTTCCATTTCTCATTGGAATGGTAAATTATGATCTCATGAACTATCCACTGATTATCTTGCTTTATTAATTTCCGAAGCTTCAATCGATCCTGTTTCTATTCCTGACTTCCTCACACTAACGTCTAACATTGGACTGAACCGTGTAGTCTGCCAGCCCTGGCTTACATGAGACAATAACTCAGTTTTCTTCAAATCCCTTTTGTCCGTTATCATTTCCCTTACAGCATGAAGCGTACACTTGCCATTATTTGTTTGTTTTTCTACTTTGCAATAACACCACTTGCACATTTAATACAGTCAACCTTTGGGGTTACAACCCAATTGAATCCATACATAACAGTCCCTAACAATTTACAGGACATTTTGTCCGTGATATCTATTACACTCTCCATTGCAATATTGTTTGCTGCATTGTTTACAAATTTCCCGCCGTGGCATCAAGCTGCCAAAATTCCTAAACTATTGTCATTTAAAATGCAGGAGTTCCTCGTCAGTTGCTGCTGTCTGCCGAGACCCTTAATAATTCCACCGCGTAGTACATACCCCGTGGAGACGACAGATCATCCATCAGCTGATGTCCAGTTAGAGATGTCTGACTGGAGGTTTCACTATTCAGTAATAATTTGATATTTTGATTTGTTTCTAACCCGTGAGGTTTTTCCTCCGAATTCTGTCATTTAATTCCCTCAAATATGTAGCCAGTTGTATCACTAGTTTCCACCCCCCCCCCCCCCCCCCCATACAGTCTAAAACATTCTTCTCTGGAGTGTAGTTCTTGTTCTTCGTTTATATCATTTTTGCTTCATCTAAAAACCAAATGAACAGGTCAAAGGTGGAGACTATCTAGACTGTACGCAGAACAATACTTTTCACTGTACCTCGATAATAAATCCAATCCAATCAAAGAGACCGTTTCTTACTCGTCTTCAGATTGAACAATGAGCCGCCTTAGAATTTATTCATTCATGGGAGGTGGGCGTCACTGGCTGGGCCAGCATTTACTGCTCATTCCAATTGCTCTTGAACTGCGTGCCTTATGAGGCTATTTCAGAGGGCACTTACAAATCAACCACAACATTGCCGTGGATCTGGAGGCATGTGGAGGCCAGGCCACGTAAGAAGAGCAGATTTCCTGAAAGACATTAGTGAATGGGTTTTTACAACAATCAACAGTGTCATCAGACTTTTAATTCGAGACTTTTATTCAATTTCACCATCTGTCAAAGGCAGATTCGATCCCAGATCCCCAGAGCATGAAATGAAAATGAAAATCGCTTATTGTTACAAGTAGGCTTCAAATGAGGTTACTGTGAAAAGCCCCTAGTCACCACATTACCGCGCCTGTTCGGGGAGGCTGGTACATTAACCTGGGTCTCTGGATTACCAGCCCAATAACAATACCATTACACCCAATGCCTAGCCTACATATTCTTGACAGAATATGATGTCTAATGTTGTGTTCTGTGCGACTTAGGCAGAACGATGATTTATTAATGTACACGTGGTAAGGTCATGATCAGAATGCTTTACAGACCAAATTATCACAGAGTTGCATTAGACTCCCTTGGAACTATCCTTATGTGTGACTGGCCTCATGTATACCTTACAACCTTCTGCTGGTAGCCAGATGACACCTGATTGATGCCTGACACCACCTACTGGTGGGAGGTAACACTGCTGAGTACATGCAATATTATCTACAGGCTTATCACCACATCTCGTAACTTCTCAAAATTATCGAGTAATTTATTTTTTCAAACAGATTCTGATAGCTCTGCAGTTTCTGGAAACATTTTGGTTGATCATGTTATTTTTTAAAATAAAGATCTAGTCTTTACAATATAATTACCCAATACACCAATTCACTAATGATGAATGTTCACAACTGAATAATCATTAATTTAATTATTGTTTTTTGATGTGAAATCAATACATAGTTAATATAGAAAAGGTACAGAAGGTGTAATGGCTGCAGGGAGCCACATGTTAAGAGGTGTAAAAGGGCTTCCTTGACCTTGTTACTAATGACAGTGAATATACTATGAAAATAACAATTTTAAAACTAAATGTGATTACACATGGTACTTACAGTTTCCTGCATTACAACAGTGAATATGGTTCAAAAGTACTCCATTGGCTTTAAAACACTTTAGGAGGTCTAGTGGTAGTGAGAGATTTTATAGAAATATTTATTCTAATTGTCCGCAAACTAAGATATATTATACTCTGTGTCCTCACCAAAATCATTGATGAAGACTGAGTCTTAATTTTGAGTAATAACCACGGTGTTGACACATTTTGAATACTCTGTGAACCTCCAGACACACCATAAGCTCAATTATTTGTTGTAAAACACAGCGAGTTGTTGTGATTTGTAATACACTGTCTGTAAACGGTGGTCGAGCCTCATTGGACTGTCATTTGATATATTCCAAAAAAGAAAACAAAATAGTCAAAGTCTGGGATTAAATGGGTCTGGCACAGGGAAAATGGGCCAAATAGACTAATCCGTGCTCTCGGAGCCTTATGTCTCTGTAAAGCGAGTGGTAATGACCTGGAACCTACTGCCTATGAGGGTAGGAGATGCAGAGATGACAGAAGGATTTCAATGGGAAAGTGGACAGGCACTGAGAGAAATAAACCTGCACAAATTTGGGGAAAGAAAAAGGCAATGGACAGACTGGCTTGCTCCACAGAGAGCCGACACAGTCTCAGAGGGCTGAATGGCCCTATTCTCCACCCTCCAGAAGCTGTAATCTCAGGAGAGAAATTCAACTACTCCAGTCACTCCAACTAACTGGAGTCCCTTATCCCTGGTGCGATTCTAGCACAATGGTTAGCACTGTTTCTTCACAGCACCAGGGTCCCAGATTCGATTCCCGGTTTGGGTCACTGTCTGTGCGGAGTCTGCATGTTCTCCCCGTGTCTGTGTGGGTTCCTCTGGGTGCTCCAGTTTCCTACCACAAGTCCCGAAAGATGTGCTTGTCAGGTGAATTGGAGATTCTGAATTCTCCCTCAGTGCACCCGAACAGGCGCAGAAGTGTGGCGACTAGGGGATTTTCATAGTAACGTCATTGCAGTGTTAATGTAAGCCCACTTGTGACAATAATAAAGATTGTTATTATTGTAAATGTCCTCTGCACCCTCTCTAAGAACTTCACATGTTTCTTAAAGTGTGAGGCCCATATCTAGGGTTCCATTCCAGAGGGATAGAATTAAAAAGCACGGAGGAAATGTTCAACTTGTTTAGAACCAGGGTTAGACTACACTGGGAGCTCTGACAGCATTGGTGATCTCCATTTAGAAAAAGGAAATAGAGGCACTGGATAAGGTGCAACAAAGATTCATAATAGACAGAACTGAGAGCATTTAACACTCATGATGTGGAGATGCTGACCATCAGGAGCAGAGAGACACAGAGAGATCTGGGCGCGCAGGTCCACAGATACTTACAAGTGGCAGCACAGGTGGAAATGGTGGTGAAGAAAGCACATAGCATGCTTGCTTTCATAGGACGGGGTATCGAGTATAACAGCTCAAACATTATGTTCCAATTACACAGAATGTTGGTTAGGCCACATTTGTCCCAATTCTGGTCACTGCACTACCAGAAGGACGTGGAGGCTTTGGAGAGAGTACAGAAAAGGTTCACCAGGATGTTGCCTGGTATGGAGGGTATTAGCTGTGAGGAGAGATTTAATAAACTGGGATTGTTCCCCATAGAGAGACTGAGGGACGACCTGATAGAAGTTTATAAAATTATTAGGGGTATAGACAGGGTGAACAGTTGGAGGCTTTTTCCCAGGGTGGAAATGACAATTACAAGGGGGGCACAAGTTCAAGGTGAGGGTGGAAAGGTTCAGGGGAGATGTGCGGGGGAAGTTTTTTTACACATTGGGTGGTAGTGGCCTGGAATGCTCTGCCACGTGAGGTGGTTGAGGCAGATACGTTAGCGACCTTTAAGACTTATCTGGCTAGGCACATGAACAGACGGGATATAGAAGGCTACAGGCGGTTGGTCTAGATAGGACACGTGATCGGTGCAGGTTTGGAGGGCGGAAGGGCCTGTTCTTTGTTCTATACTGGGCCCTGGTGAGGCCGTATCTGGAATATTGTGTGCAGTTTTGGTCTCCTTATCTGAGGAAGGATGTTCTTGCTCTCGAGGAAGTGCAGAGCAGGTTTACCAGACTGATTCCTGAGATGGTGGGACTGACGTATGAGAGATTGAATCAGTTAGGATTGTATTCGCTGGAGTTCAGAAGAATGGGGGATCTCATAGAAACCTATAATATTCTAACAGGACTTGACAGTGTAGGTGCAGGAAAGATTTTCCCGAGGGTGGGAGTGTACAGAACAAGAGGTCGCAGTCTGAGGATACGAGGTAGACCATTTAGGACGGAGATGAGGAGAAATTTCTTCAACCAGAGAGTGGTGAGCCTTTGGAGTTTGTTACCACAGGAAATAGTTGATGCCAATACATTAGAACATAGAACATACAGTGCAGAAGGAGGCCATTCGGCCCATCGAGTCTGCACCGACCCACTTAAGCCCTCACTTCCACCCTATCCCCGTAACCCAATGACCCCCTACTAACCTTTTTTTGGTCACTAAGGACAATTTAGCGTGGCCAATCCACCTAACCTGCACATCTTTGGACTGTGGGAGGAAACCGGAGCACCCGGAGGAAACCCACACAGACACGGGGAGAACGTGCAGACTCCGCGCAGACAGTGACCCAGCAGGGAATCGAACCTGGGACCCTGGTGCTGTGAAGCCACAGTGCTAGCCACTTGTGCTACCGTGCTGCCCACATTGTATGTTTTCAAAAACAGTTAGATACAGCACTTAGGGCGAAGGGGATCAAAGGATCTCGAGGGGAAAGTGGGATTAGGCTATTGAGTTGAATGATAAGCCATGATCATAATGAATGGCGGACCAGGGGCAAAGGGGCAAATTATGGGGACTTCCGATAATGGCGGGCGGGAGGCAGCCACACAATGGAGGGCTCCCATCTGGGAACGGCATTTTCGGGGCTTTAAGCCCGGTCCCAGGGTCCACTGAGGCGGCAAAAGCAGGGAGAAGGCACAGAGGAGGCACAGTGAAGGCACAGTAAAGGAAAATATCGAGGGTGAGCAAAGAAACGGCCGTAAAAAAAACAGCTGAAGGTCCGTCGGGAAATGGAAAGGTCACCACGGGGTCACCAAGGAAAATGGAGGCTGGAGCACCAGGGGAGGCCGCATTGCTTACGGCTGAAGAAATAACTAAGGTGATGGCTGCGGAATTCGAAAGGCAGTTTACAAAATACATGGAGACAATGAGGAATTGAGATGAGGGAGGTTTTGAGTGTGCTGGTGGAGGAGGCGATTTCCCCGGTGACGATGGTGGTGGCGAGTGCAGTGGCGGAGGTGCGGGAGCAAGGGGAGGCACTGAAGGAAGTGGAGGAGATATTATTGTAGCACGCTGATTAATTTACCTCGATGGGGAAGGAGATGCGGAAGGTGATGGAGATTAACAAGGATCTGCGAGGAAAAATGGAAGAACTGGAAAACAGATCCAGGCGACAGAATTTGAGGATTGGGGGGCTGCCAGAAGGAGTTGAAGGACCGAGGCCGACTGAGTATTTTGCTGAGAAATTGAGAAATGGCCAGCGATGCTGGCGAAACTATTGGAGGAGGGGGAGGATCCCTCCCGATATGAACTGGATCGGGCTCATCGGTCGTGGAGGCCTGTACCAAGGCGAATGAGCCGTCAAGGGTAGTGACTCTGTGCTTCCGTAGGTACAGTGTGAAGGAGAAGGTGCTGTGCTGGGCCAAGCAGAAGCGGGTGGTGCAGTGGGCTGGAGCTGGTATACGTGTATACCAGGACTTTACGGTGGAGCTGGCGAGGAGGCGGGCTGCCTTCAACCGGGTGAAGTGAGCACTGTACATTAGCAAGGTGCAGTGCGGCATTGTATATCCAGCGAAGCTGAGGGTTACTTACAAGCTCAGGGACTTTTATTTTGGAACGGCGGAAGCAGCGGAGGGGTTTGCGAAGGCAGGAGGACTGTGGCAGAACTGAGAAATTGAGAAATGGCCATGTGCCGATGTAACCTCATGACTGTATTTTCTTCTTTTTTGTTTCACTGCGTGCGGGTGTAGGGGCTAAAGGAACCAATGATGTATATATTTGGACAAGGGAAGTGATGGGACTTTCACTCGAAATGAGGGCTCTTTGGGGTGTAGGTGGATATGCGGGGTTTGTGTGCTGAAAGGGGATTTCTGGGCTTTCCTGGGGCCGGGCAAGTGGGAAAGGGACCCGGGCAGGGGCCTCCACGCTGGCCGGTTTAAGCCGGCCAGTGAACGGGAGTGAGGTGGGGGAGGGACTGCGGCCATCGGAGCCTGGCAGAACAGGGTCTGAGTGGTGTAGCCGTGGTGGAAAGTTGGGGGGAAGGAACCAAGGTTGGGGGGAGGAGCTTTACAAGAGGCAGTGGACGGGAGGAGTTGGAGAGGGGGGGGGGTTATTTACAACACTTGGGTATCATGTACGGTACTGTTTCAGAGGTTGGATGGGGAGGGGAGTGGACTCTATAGGTTAATGGTGACCATGGGCGGTCCCAGACTCCTTTTTCTTTTTCTCCTTTGTCTTTTGTTTCCACCGTGGGAGGATTTGTTTTATTGGATGCTTACATTGACAGGTGGGCCATTGTTTGGGGTGGTGGGAGAATGGGATCGTTGTTATTGTTAAGGGGATTGATTTTGTATTTGTTACCATTTACTGTCTGTGGGTGGGGTGTAAATTGTGAGGGAAAATGTGAAAATGGAGAATAAAAACATTTTTTTAAAGGGGGCAAATGGTTTCTTCCTGCTCCTATTTTCTATGTTTCTATGTAACCCCTTCCCACACAGAGAGCAGGAGAATGGCCTCTCCTCAGTGTGAATTTGTTGGTGTGTCTGCAGGCTGGATAAATCACTGAATCCGTTCCCACACTGAAAGCAGGTGAATGGCCTCTCCCCAGTGCGGACTCGCTGGTGTGTCCGCAGGGTGGATGAATCAATGAATCCCTCCCCACACTGAGAGCAGGTGAACGGCCTCTCTCCTGTGTGAATTCGCTGATGTCGCTGCAGGCTGGATAAATCACTGAATCTGTTCCCACGCTGAAAGCAGGTGAACAGCTTCTCCCCAGTGTGAACTCGCAGGTGTGTCTGCAGGCTGGATGACTGAGTGAATCCGTCCCCACACTGAGAGCAGGTGAACGGGCGCTCACCAGTGTGAACTCGCTGATAGATCCGTAGGTTGGATAAATCACGGAATCCCTTCCCACACTGAGAGCAGGTGAATGGCCTCTCCCCAGTGTGAGTGCGTCGATGAACCTCCAGCTGAGATGGGAATCTGTATCCCTTCCCACAGGCCCCACATTTCCATCGTTTCTCCATGTTTTGGGTCTCCTCGTGTTTCTCCAGATTGGACAATCAGGGGAGTCTTGTCTACACACAGAACATGTGCACTGTCTCTCCTGACTGTGAATGGCGTGATGTTTTTTCAATTTGTGTAACCTGTTGAAGCCCTTTTCACAGTCAGTTCACTGGAACACTCTCACTTGGGTGTGTGCTGTGTGGGTCTCGGTGCTTTTCCAGTCACACTGATGTTTCCACAGTCAGTTCACTGGAACTCTCTCACTCGGGTGTGGGTTGTGTGGGTCTCGGTGCTTTTCCAATCACACTGATGTTTCCACAGTCAGTTCACTGGAACACCCTCACTCGGGTGTGTGTTGTGTGGGTCTTGGTGCTTTTCCAGTCACACTCACGTTTAAAATCTTTTGAAGCCGACAGATCGGACAAACATTTCTCCTTCTCGCCGATGATATTCAGAGCCCGATGATATTCAGATCAGAAGGAATCGAGTGAGTTTGTCACATCGAGACGTGACGTTTGAGATTTCTGTCTATAATTCCTCCTCTTCTGATATCCTTTAAATACAATTTACAAAAGTCATCATTGTTGGTACAGGATAGAAATTCAGAACAGACAATTCTAATTCCTATGGAACATTATTTCCTCTCTCATTCTCCAAAAAGCTGTAAATCACCATCCCACACACTCCCTCCATTCTCACTCTGCTGTATCTAATATTCACCCTCCCAATTCTCCTGAAGGTGCTGATTCATGTTGATTGACAGATCCGAGCTGAGCTCACTGCTTCCTGACCAGGACACAGAGATTAGAATAGGAGCAAGAGTAGGCCATTCGGCCCACCAAGTCTGCTCAACCATTCAATGCGATCCTTGGCCGATCTACCTCAGCACCATTTTCTCACACCATCCTCATTAGCTCCCAATATCTTCAATATTTAATGTTATGGGCCAGGGTTTAGAGAACACCAAAGTATATCATGGAGTTCACCTGACCCACAAATTTTCATAGATTATGGGGAGCACAAGGGCCAATCTACCTCAGCACCATTTTCCCCACACGGTCCCCATATCCCTCGATATCTTCAATATCTAGAAACCTGTCAACATTTGTCTTGAACATACCTGATGACTGAGGCTCCACATTCCTCTGGGGTAGAGAATTCCAAAACTTCACCACATCCTCGAGTGAAGAAATCCCTCCTCATCTCAGCTTTCTCTCTATTTTTCTACCTGTTCCCCATAACCCTCAACTCCATTGTCAATAGAATATCTGACAAACTTGTGCTTCAATATATTCAATGACCCCCAGATACAACTGGTCCCTGTGGAAGAGAAATCCAAAGACTAACAACGCTCTGAGGGAAGAGATGACTGGAAATTTATAACGTAGCTACAGTCTTATATCACAACACGAGAAATAATAATATATTTACTTTATTACAGAACTGTAAATAATACAGATGCACCATAGAATGCATTCTTTCTGGTTGTATCACAGCTTGGTATGGAGCCTGCTCTGCCCAAGACCGCAGGAAACTACAAAAGGTCGTGAATGTAGCCCAGTCCTTTACGCAAACCAGCCTCCCATCCATTGACTCTCGCTGCCTCGGAAAGGCAATCAGCATAATTAAGGACCCCACGCACCCCGGACATACTCTCCTCCACCTTCTTCCGTCAGGAAAAAGATATAAAACTTTGAGGTCAAGTGCCAACCGACTCAAGAACAGCTTCTTCCCTACTGCCATCATATTTTTGAATGGACCTACGTTGTATTAAGTTGATCTTTTCCCTGCATCCCAGTTATGACTGAAACATTACATTCTTTAGTCTCTCCTTCCTTCCCTGTGTACTGTATGTGTTATCTGTATAGCATGTAATAAACAACATGTATACTAATACATGTGACATTAATAAATCAAATATATCTAATCTGTCCCATAAAGACTTCCGGTTGCAGCTACACTGAGCTAAGTCGCACGTTCGGCAGCTCCCGTCAGAAACGGACTTTTGGGCTCTTTTGAGGGGCCCCAATGGCAATTGTTCGACAGTTCCCAGTGTGGGAAGGTGACAGTACGGTTCCCCCGGCACTGTATGGATTGGACCAGGAGTGGAGCAGTCAAAAAAGTGATTTTGGTGCAGCGAAATGTGGGAGGGAGGAGAAGCAAGATGGAGGTGGGTGGAGACCAAGCAGCATCGGCATTTTTGTCGCAGGAGCAGCAGGAGTTCCTCAAACGCTGCTTTGTGGAGCTGAAGGCAGAACTGCTAGAGCCGATGAAGGCGTCGATCGACAAGCTGGTGGAGACCCAGAAGGCTCAAGGGGCGGCGATCCGGGAGGGGTGGCAAAAAGCCTCGGAGAACGAGGGTGAGATCTTGGGCCTGGCGGTGAAGGTGGAGGCGCACAATGCGCTGCACAAGAAATGGCAAGAGAAATTTGAGGACATGGAGAATAGGTCGAGGAGGAAGAATCTCCGGTTTCTGGGTCTCCCTAAAGGAGTGGCGGGGTCCGATGCCGGGGCATATGTGGTCACGATGCTTAATACGCTGATGGGCACGGGAGCTTTCCCAAGGCCCCTGGAGCTGGATTGGGCTCATCGAGTCCTGGCGAGGAGGCCCAAGGCCAATGAGCCGCCAAGGGCAGTGATGGTGCGGTTCCACCGCTTTGTGGACAGGGACTGTGTCCTGAGATGGGCCATAAAAGAGCGGAGCAGCAGGTGGGAGAACACAGAGATCCGAATATACCACAACTGGAGCGCGGATGTGGCCAAGAAGAGGGCCGGCTTCAATCGGGCTAAGGCGGTTCTGCATCGGAAGGGGGTGAAATTCGGGATGCTGCAGCCAGCGCGATTGTGGGTCACATTTCAGGATCGGCACCACTTCTTCGAGACGTCAGAGGAGGTGTGGACCTTCATCCAAACTGAAAAGTTGGACTCGAGCTGAGGGTTTGTTGGGAGGGGGTGCCTAGGGGGGTTACTGTGTTTTAGGGGATGTTCTGTTCTGTTTTCTTGGGGGCTGGGTGGGGTTGGGCGAAATGGTTCAATGTGAGGGCTGTGTGATGTGGGCGTTGGTGTTGGAAGGACACGGCCCCGCGGGGGGGTGGGGGGGGGGTGGGGGGGGGGGGTTGGAGGCTCGGGGATGGGGAGTTGAGACAAGGCCGCAGAAAGGGAGCTGTGCCAGAGAGGGCGGGGCCAGTTTGGATAGAAAGCGCAGGCTTTTTCCCGCGCTAGGGAAGGAAGGGGGCGGGGCCGGGGGAAGGGCAGTGCTGGAGAGGAGCGCCCGCTGATTACCAGGGGGAGGTGGAGGGATTCTCACACTGGGAGGTCGATGGAATGGCGGGAGAGGCCGGGGTCAGCAGGAGTCAGCTGACTTACGGGTGTGCCATGGGGGGAGCAATACAGCTAGAGGATGATCTAGCTGGGGGAGGGGGGGGGAAGGGGGAAACTGGGTTGCTGCTGCATTGGCCAAAGCGGACCTGGAGTTAAGAGAGAGAGTCGGGGGGTGGGGGGGTGGGGGTGGGGGGCGCCTCCTGGGGGAATGGAGGGTGCGGGAAGGGCGGGCGCGTGGCTGGCCTAAAAAGGGAGATGGCTAGTTGGCGGGGGTGAGAAGCCCCCTGATCCGGCTGATAACTTGGATTGTGAGAGGCCTGAACGGGCTGGTCAAGAGGGCCCGGGTGTTCGCGCACCTAAAGGGACTCAAGGCAGATGTGGTTATGCTCCAGGAGACGCATTTGAAGGTGACAGATCAGGTTAGGCCGAGAAAGGGGTGGGTAGGGCAGGCCTTTCACTCGGGGTTAGACGCGAAGAATAGAGGGGTGGCGATTTTGGTGGGGAAGCGGGTGTCGTTTGATACGCTGAACATTGTGGCAGAAATGGAGGTCGGTACGTGATGGTGAATGGTAGGTTGCAGGGGGTACGGGTGGTACTAGTGAATGTATATGCCCCGAATTGGGATGATGCCGGATTTATGAAGCGCATGTTGGGTCGGATTCCGGATCTGGCGGCAGGGAGCCTAATAATGGGGGGGGGGGGACTTCAACACTGTGCTGGACCCAGCACTGGACTGTTCTAGGTCCAGGACGGGTAAGAGGCCGGCTGCGGCCAAGGTGCTCAGGGGGTTTATGGACCAGATGGGGGGAGTGGACCCATGGAGGTTTGCCAGGCCGGGGGCCAGGGAATTTTCCTTCTTTTCCCATGTCCATAAAGCCTACTCCCGGATATTTTTCATCATGAGTAGGGCGCTAATCCCGAGAGTGGAGGGCACGGAATGTTCGGCCATAGCTATTTCTGACCATGCCCCGCATTGTGTGAAGCTGGAGTTGGGGGAGGAGAGGGACCAGTGCCTGCTGTGGCGTCTGGATATGGGGCTGTTGGCGGATGAGGAGGTGTGCGGGCGGATCCGGGGGTGTATTGAAAGATATTTAGAGGCCAATGACAATGGTGCAGGTGGGGGTAGTCTGGGAGGCATTGAAGGCGGTGGTCAAGGGAGAGCTAATCTCCATTAGGTCCCATAGGGAGAAGAGAGAGAGGAGAGAGAGAGAGAGACTGATGGGGGAGATATTAAGGGTGGACAGGAGCTATGCAGAGGCCCCCGCGGAGGTGCTACTTAGGGAGCGACGGAGCCTCCAGACGGAATTCGACTTGATGACTACCGAGAAAGCAGAGGTGCAGTGGAGGAAAGCGCAAGGGGCGGTGTATGAGTATCGGGAGAAGGCGAGTTGGATGCTGGCACATCAGCTCCGTAAGCGGGAGGCAGCGAGGGAGATTGGTGGACTTAGGGATAAAGGGGGAACACGGTGCGGAGGGCGGTGGGAATAAACGGGACGTTCAGGGACTTCTATGAGGAGCTGTATAGGTCTGAGCCCCCGACGGGGAGGGAGGGATGCGCTGATTTTTAGATCGGCTGTGGTTCCCGAGGGTGGAGGAGGAGCAGGCGGTTGTGCTGGGGGATCCGATTGGGCTGGAGGAGCTGGTTAAAGGATCGGGGAGCATGCAGGCGGGAAAGGCCCCGGGGCCGGATGGGTTCCCGGTTGAATTCCATCGGAAGTGCATGGACCTGTTGGGCCCGCTGCTAGTGAGGACTTTCAATGAGACGAGGGAGGAGGGGACCCCGCCCCCGACAATGTCCAGGGCGCTGATCTCGTTGATCTTGAAGCGGGACAAGGACCCATTGCAGTGTGGGTCATATAGGCCGATCTCGCTCCTCAATGTCGACGCGAGGTTTTTGGCGAAGGTGCTGGCCACGAGAATTGAGGACTGTGTCCCGGGGGTGATTCACGAGGTCCAGACGGGATTTGTGAAGGGTAGGCAGCTGAACATCAATGTGCAGAGGCTGCTTAATGTAATTATGATGCCTTCGGTGGAGGGGGAAGCGGAGGTAGTGGCAGCTATGGACGCGGAGAAGGCCTTCGACAGGGTGGAGTGGGAGTATCTTTGGGAAGTGCTGCGGAGGTTTGGGTTCGGGGAGGGGTTCATCAGTTGGGTTTAGGCTACTTTATAAAGCCTCGGTGGCGAGTGTGGCTATGAACCGGCGGAGGTCGGAGTACTTTCGGCTGTACCGGTTGGCACCGGGCAGGAATTAAAAGAATGGGGGACATGTTTATAGATGGGAAGTTCGCGAGCCTTGGGGCGCTGGAGGAGAAATTTAGGCTGCCCCCCGGAAATGCCTTCAGGTATGTGCAGGTGAGGGCATTTGAGAGACGGCAGGTGAGGGAATTCCGGCTGCTTCCAGCATGAAGGATTCAAGACAGGGTGATTTCGGGTGTATGGGTTGGAGAAGGCAAGGTCTCGGCGATCTATCAGGAGATGCAGGAAGAGGAGGAGGCCTCGGTGGAGGAACTAAAAGGCAAGTGGGAGGAGGAGATCAGGGAGGATAGATGAGGGTCTGTGGGTTGATGCCCTGAGCAGGGTTAACTCTTCCTCCTTGTGCGCCAGGCTCAGCCTGATACAGTTCAAAGTTTCAAAGTTCTTCACAGAGCGCATATGACAGGGGCGAGGTTGAGTAGGTTTTTTGTGTGTTTATTATTGTTTCATGGGGGGGGGGTTGTATTTTGGGGAAATCCTTTGCACAATTTGGGCGTACGGTGTTTTTCTTGTTTGTTTTTCTTTTCTCTTTCTGTAAGGAGCGGGGGGTTTGTTGAAAATCTGTTAAAATTGATATTTTAAAAACAAAAAACCTAACTGGCCTCTTTGGGAGGAGAGAGAAGGAGGTGAAGAGGGATTTTGTATATCTACAAGACATATTAAGAGAGGAGTTGGCAAAGCAAATTCAATCTTGAGCTTCATGAACAGTAATATTGATACAGAAACTATGCTTCCAGTGGCACAGTGATTAGCACTACTGCCTCACAGCCCCAGGGACCAGGTTTAATTCCGGTCTTGGTGACTGTCTGTGTGGAGTTTGCACTTTCTTCCCGTGTCTGCGTGGGTTTCCACCCAGTGCTCAGTTTTCCTCCAACAGTCCAAAGAAGGGAAAGTTAGGTGGATTGGCCTTGATAAATTACCCTTAGTGTCCAGGGATGTGCAGGTTGGGTGGGGCTATGGGGTTACAGGGTCTGGGTAGGAGTGTGGGCCGAGGCTTTACCCAAAACTTTAAATCTGTGTCCCGACTGCTTGTACGATCAGTGAATGGAAACAGAGTTTCTTTGTCCACCTGATCGAAACTTGGCATAATCTTGTGGACCTGAATCAAATCTCCCCTCAACCTCCTTTGCTGGAACCATTCTGGGAAATCTCCTCTGCACCTTCTCCAAGAACCTTCACATCCTTCCTGAAGAGTGGTGACCAGAGCTTTAGAAAGATTCATAGAATAGAATTAGAACCATAAAGCGGGCGATTCCCCGAGCCCGTGCTGGGCCGGAGAATCGCCGCAACCGCGCCATGACGCCCTGATGCCGGCGCGCGATTCTCCGAGGTGCGGAGAATTGGCACCATTTGCGCTAGCCGCGGGCCGCTGGAATCGGCGGGGCCACCCGGATGGGCCGAGCGGCCGCCCCGATACGACAGAGACCCGCCAGCGCCATTCACCCCTGGTCACTGCCGGCGGGAACTCTGTGGGAACGCTCCGATTTGGTCTGGCCCGCGCTCGGCGGGCCGGCCTCTCCCCCCCGGGACTACTTTCCGGCACAGCCGGCCCCTGAACACCGATCCCATGTTGGGTCGGGGCTGGCGCGCGTAAGAAGTTCCTCGCGCATGCGCAGGATGGCGCGGCCCAACTGCGCATGCGTGGGATGGTGTGGCGCCCATTTGGCGCTGCGTAACGAGGCTGGAGCGGCGTGAACCACTCCAGATCCATGCTGGCCCCTTGTGGGGGCCAGAGTAATTCATGCCCAGGCCCTGTGATCACTTGACCTCCATATCGGAGAATCCCCCCCAGAATTCCTACAGTGCAGATGGAGGCTGTTCGGCCCATCGAGTCTGCACCGATTCTCTGAAAGGGATTCTCTGAAGCTGGAGAACAGGAAATATGGTCAGATTTAGACAGTTGGGGTGGGAAAGGGTGGCAGGGAACATTGGGCCTGGATAGAGGGCCAGCGATAGGTGGAGGATGACTAAGATGTCTTGGAAGGAAAGACAAAGGGAATCTAAATGATGATCAAGGCTAAAAATGTGCTAATAGTGGCACGGGAAGAGATTAGAATGTGTTAATGGCAGAACAAAGGTAAGCAGTGTTTCTTTGTTCTTTGACAGTAGGAGCAGGGAGCAGGTTGCTCTGGAGCTGTTGGGTGGGGGGGGGGCGTTGTTAAGGGAAAACGGATCAATGGAAGAACTTAAAATGTGGTGAAAGGGGAAGAGGGAGTTCAGTCTGAAGTTGTTGAACTGAATGTTAAATCCGCAAGGCAGCTGACGTTTTGAGTCTGGGTGACTCTTTGTCAAAGCTGGAGAACTGGAAATAGGGTCAGATTCAGACTATTGTGGGCGGACAGTGGCTGGGGCGGGGCGGGAGGGGGGCAGGGGACTCGTGGAGAAGTGGGGCTGGATAGAGGGCCAGCGATAGGTGGAGAATGACTAAAATGACTTGGACAGAAAGAAAAAGGGAATGTAAATGGGTAATAAAGGCTAAGAACAGTGCTGAGAGAGGCACGTTCAGAGATTAGAATCTGAACGGCAGAATAAAAGTAAGCAGTGAGTGAAAGGAAGACTAGGAACAGGGAGCAGATTGTCCAAGTGGGGCGGGGGGGGGGGGACATTGGTGGGGGAAAAACAGATCGATGGAAGAAATGAAAATAAGTTGCTAGAAATAAACATGTGAGGAAGGTAGAGGAGAGCAATAAGTGACATGGTCTCTCAGCCTAACCATCAGAAGCTGCAGCAAGACACTGCAGTTGAACATAGCACAGGTCCATTGGCTGCTCCGCTGCTGCCTGTTTCTGTAGGAAAGTGGTTATCATGTTCATCTAACGCCGCGAAAGGTCCTCCATTCAAAACTGGGCAGGAACATTGAATATTTCTCGCTTAGTTTGAGGGAAGTTTGGATAACATGCGTTTGTTTCTGCATGTCACCTGAATCCCATGTATTAGATATATATTTGGTCTCATCTCGGCCTCAAACTTCATTCAGAGAAGTCGGAGGTAGTGAATATTGAAGAAGCAAAGATCAGAAAAAGATGATCCCATTTTGACACAGTTCGGATATTCTCAGTTTGTTCAGTCCACTACAGAATTTAATGGATTTATGGATGTAGATTAACATTTTAAATCGCCATCTGAAACAGATCTAATAGTAATGTGTGCTCATACAGACAGAGACAAATGATACTCTAACTGAATTAGAGGACAGGACGAAGTCTTACAACACCAGGTTAAAGTCCAACAGGTTTGTTTCGATGTCACAAGGTGAATGCAGTTACAAGAACGGATTCTTGTAACTGCTTGTCCGTTCTTGTAACTGCATTCACCTTGTGACATCGAAACAAACCTGTTGGACTTTAACCTGGTGTTGTAAGACTTCGTACTGTGCTCACCCCAGTCCAACGCCGGCATCTCCACATCATGAATTAGAGGAAATAGCAGAGATTTAACTAAAACACCTTTTTGAAAACCGGGCTTTGTGGTAGAGAAACAGGAAAAGCCACTCAGGGAGATGAGGAAATCCAGACTCAGTGCGGATTTGCTGTCACCCCTCCTTTCATTAACATGAACGGGATTTAGGCTGCAGAATGTTTCATACCAAAACACAGAGGGTCAAATATAATAAACTTATCATTCTTTAATCTCCTACCTGTGAAGATACTTGATTGTGTTTAAAAACTGACGTGGCCAATCTCAAATGAACTCAACAGAACTTATATTACCCAGTGACTCGATTTATTTTCTTTATCAGTCATGTTTGCAATTCAATGTTGTAAATCTCAGAGAGTCTCAATTTCAGATGAGGACATAAATATCAAATAATATCAAGTTTTGAGTAATGCAACAAATACTGAGTAAAATTGTTTGATGTTTTTCGAAGGAAAATAAGAATGATGTTATCACTGAATGAGAGGAAATATTTGCTGGGCGGACATTTCTACATTTCATAATTCATTTGTAAACTAATAAAGTAAATTACTTCAGCAAAGTGATCTCGAGAGGGCTTTGTTAAGCTTCACAAATCCCTCTCTAATAGACAGACTCTGTAAATAGGATGTAGATCAAATTAATTGGATTCTGTTATCAACTCAGAAATAATGACAAGATACACTTTTGTAAACTCAATATGAAACCAATTGCATGAATACATAATGTTTATATCGTAAACTACACCATCTTCATGTCCAAATCTTCTGGTCATTGGACCAAGGGAACGTTCTCATTAAATCAAACTGAGCAAGGATTCTACAGAAACTCCTTTTTCAAAAGCAAATTGGAAGAATAATTGGAATAGAGAATCCTCAAGATCACAGAAAGAGAGAAGGGCATTGAGATTAATCGATTTGCTCTTTTTCAATCTATATTTTTATTCGACTTTTATCATTTTTACAGATAACACAACATATTTTCCAAACACCAGTCCAATGGGCTCATTGCCAATCAGCTGTTTTATCAGTGTACTGGTTATCACGTTCCCCTCACACACCAAATGTCCCATATTATTATTCAAAACATTATTGACGTTACTCATCTACATTTGCAGCTAAATTGTATCATTGTTATTTGTTGTTCAATCGTTAAACAAATGCATTACCTTCCACCCGCAAAGTTCCAAATGGTACCCTGCAAAATAATCTGTGAATCGCAGTCAGAGTTCACACGTGTTAGTTGTTAATGGTTTTCTAATGTGCTGTGGCATTTTAGGATTCTCATGTCAGATCAATTTCTCCGCCAATTGCCTAATTTTCAGTCGAATTGTACTCCCACAATAGAAGGTTCTTCAGTGCAATAAGGACGCACAGTTTACTATTCTCGGTCAGTGCGCTGAGCGCTGTTCCCTGTTTCTGCAGTGTAGTGATTATCGTGTTTGCTTTACACACATAAAGGCCCTCGGTTTAAACCCGCACAGAAACATTGTCAAACCCCATTCATTTCTGTGTGTGGAAAAGTTACATGATTGACATTTTCATTATTCATTTATACCCATCCTGAATTGCCCTTGAATTGAGTCACTGAGTTAATCTGCCGCGTGGACCCCCTGTCCCCAGAGCTCCAGCCTGGTTCCCTGCTTAGAACATAGAACGATACAGCGCAGAACAGGCCCTTCGGCCCACGATGTTGCACCGAAACAAAAGCCATCTAACATACACTATGCCATTATCATCCATATGTTTATCCAATAAACTTTTAAATGCCCTCAATGCTGGCGAGTTCACGACTGTAGCAGGTAGGGCAATAGAAATAAGAAACAACATCAATGGGCTCATCCAGGATTTGAACCCGGGACCTCTCACATTTTCGAACAGCAGAAACCCCGAAACGAGAATCTTACCCCTAGACCAACGAGCTGGTCAAGAGACAATTACACTATTCAACCACCAGCCTCTCCCCCAGTGAACCCACTATCCAATATTACCTGAATAGAATAACTTTCAAGCATGTGTCATTTACTCTGCTATGTACCTCAACATGCATTCAGGGTCAGCTGAAAATTGCCGGCGCACTGAGCAGGAACACAGATGCTCCTATTTTGACTCGGCACAAATATTAACAGTTCGTTCAATGGCGTCAAATGCAGGTCAGAGGCTGGGAATCCTGCAGCGAGTAACTCACCTCCTAACCCCACAAAACCTGCCCAGCATCTACAAGGCACACGTCAGGAGTGTGATGGAATACTCTCCACTTGTCTGGATGGGTGCAGGAACTCACCAAAGGCATCATAGACAGCGCCTTCCAAACCCAAGACCTCGACATCCTGAAAGTTCCCTTCCCATCCACTCCCCATCCTGACTGGGAACTGTATCGACTGTTCCTTCACTGTCACTGGGACAGAATCCTGGAACTCCCTCCCTAACAGCACTGTGGGTGTACCTACACCAATGGACTGCAGCGGTTCAAGAAGCAGCTCACCACCACCTTCTCAATAGCGAATAGTCCTGGGCAGTAAATGCTGGAGCAGCCAGCGAGGTTCACATCCCCGAATGGATAAAATAAAACAGATAGGCAGCTGCCTGAATCCACCACCATGGAGTCACCTGGATTAGTGAATGGAGATAAGGGAATGTCCACTCACATAGTCAAGCTTTTCGAAATGTATCGATTTTCTCGGGAACGTATTGGTTCCCTGAGCGTGAGCTCAGCTTCTCAAAGCAAACCCAATGTGAACCAATCCCGCCGTCTGCACCGCAAAGAAATGAACAAAACGTGTTGCTTGACCAATAAGAAACAACAGCAAAGGGCTCGTCCAGGATTTGAACCCGGGACCTCTCACATTTTCGTACAGCACAAACCCCGAAGCGAGAATTTTACCCCTAGACCAACGAGCCGGTAGGAGTGAGCTTATTGAACCAAAAGATACTTTGATTGCCATTCACAGCCAACCAGATATCTGCGGAAAATGCTGGGAAAACTCAGGAAGGCAGGCAGCATTTGTGGACACGGAAACAAAATTCATCTTTCACCTCCAGGACCTTTCATAGAAACCGGGACAGGTTAGAAATGTAGAAAATTAGAAGCAGTGAAATCCCTGAGGGAGCAAACAGAACAACAGGAAAGGGCTCTGATAGGGGGCAAGTCAGGAGATTAACTGAAAAAGACTGCGGTTCTCGGCCTCAGAGTGAAGTTAACATTGAATCAGAGAATAATGACACCACAGAATGAGGCCATTCGGGCTGCCGTGTCTGTGCCAGCTCTCTGTCAGAACAATGGAAGAAACAAAGAAACAAAAGATGTGTCTGGAGGAGCTGTCAATGGCAGATTGATCAACAACTGTCGTCCGGACACAAGAAACAAGATTCAAACCCAAATCTGCGATGGAAGAACACACAGAATGGGGGCAGCATTTACAGTGTGAGACTGTTGCACACACTCTGAGTGTGAAAGCTGTATTGAGCCCAGTGGAAAGAGGCGCTGCTGTTTCCCGCTGTGCGCTGAGCTTCTTTCAAACTCTGCACATGTGCTGTATCATTCTAGAAAACAGAATATTCAGTATCGCAGAAGCTTATTTTATATGTTTGCACGATGGGAATGTGGAATTCGAAACACAACAGATGAGCCGTGGTCTTAGCGAATAGCAGAACAGGCTGAAGGGACCGAATGGCCGACTTCTGCTTCTATCTCATCTGTTCGTATGTGCTCCCGTGTGTGTATCATTCTATAAAACAGACCATTTACTATCAGTGAATCACATTTCGTATCTTTGCATGATGGGAATGTAGAATTCGAAAGACAAACAGGTCAGCCAGCTTGTTGAATAGAATGCAAGATGATATTTTGAATGCGAGTCTTTGTATCATTGACTGTGTCTATATATATGGTTGTGTAATCCACCTCTTCACTCACCTGAGGAAGGAACAGTGCTCCGAAATCTAGTGATTCGAAATAAACCTGTTGGACTTTAACCTGGTGTTGTCAGACTTCTTACTGTGCTCACCCCAGTCCAACGCCGACATCTCCACATCTTATTGAATGGCTTAGCAGCCTGAAGGGGCCGAATGGCCAACTTCTGCTTTTATTTCATCTGTTCGTTTGTTTGAAAACAGAGAGGGACCGTTGAGTCAGAATATTATGGCGGGTATTTGATAAGGAGGAAACATGTGACCATGTCGCCCTCTGGTGGACATGATCGGAACTTTACACCGTTCGGACATTTGATGGAAACAGAAAATGAGAGTGTCAGTTCCAGGGGAATAAATGCAGCGGGGGAAACATACTCAGAAGCTGCAGTTTGTCCATAAACATCGCCGGCACCGACACCAGTTGAACGGACAGGAAATAAAAGTTAGTTTTATCGGTGTGGTTTGTTGTTCATTGTGCAGCTCAGAGCGGGAAATACCTGCAGACAGAAAGGAGATGGGAATTTCCAAACTTAAATTCATTCACTTATTGGTTTAGTCCTGGTAAGTATTGTCCAAGCCTGGCCATTCACCAACCGCATTTCCCCACAAACAGATGCTGGACACGATCCCAGAAATCCCAGCTCATTCTTTACATTTTTCGGGAATGACTTCCCACGCTGGGAACAGCATTAGTGTATTTTACATTGTCGCCAATTCCAACCCTGACTCTGATCCAATCCGCCAGAGGGGATCCTGAGAGAATTCCCCCCAGAGTTGTGAAGCACTTTGGGATAAATAGTCTATGTGACGTGTTGGACCAGATGTAACGACGTCATTCCCCGGTGGGCCAGAGGCGCAATGGATAACGCGCCTGCCTACAGATTAGAAGATTTCAGATTCGACTCGTGGTTAACTTGTCGACATCAGTTTGCAAAGCCTATGAAAAAATGCATTTTCAGTAACTTTAACCCAATTCAGTTGATCGTTTATTTTATTAGATTTACTTTTGGTAGTCTTTTTGACAAATTCCAGTGTATTCTAAAGGGACAGAAACTGACACAAATCAGATGCCAGAAATGTCGGGGATGCAGGGCTTAGTGAGAGGGAGGAACTGAAGGAGATCAATACTGGTAGGATCATACAATCCCTGCAGTGCGGGGGGACACCATTCGGCCCTTCGAGTCTCCACCGACCCTTGGAAAGAGCACCCTAACTAGGCCCATACCCCCCGTAACCCAGCCATTTCGCATGGCCAATCCACTGAGCCAGCTTTGCCTTTTGAGCCATTTAATTCCTGACTTGTGACTGTTGATGGTGAAGAGGCTGGATAGGAGGGGAGGGGGGGGGGGGGGGAGGGGGTGAATTACTCTCCGAAGGATTCCCAGCCGGTCTTTTAGTGTTAATCAATTTAATAGAATAACAGCGACATTCCCAGCCTCTGGCCTGTATTAATCGCCATTGAACGAACTGTTAATATTTGTGCCAAGTCAAAATAGGAGCATCTCTGTTCCTGCTCAGTGTGCCGGCAATTTTCAGCACTTCTGCTTCTCCTGAATACATTTCCGGCATAGATGAGAGCAAATGACATTTGCTTTGTAAGATATTATATTCAGGTAATAATCGATAGCGGATTCACTGGGGGAGTGGTTGGTGTTGAGCTGTGTTATTGCGGATTCACTGGGGGAGTGGTTGGTGTTGAGTTGTGTTATTGCGGATTCACTGGGGGACTGGTTGGTGTTGAGTTGTGTTATTGCGGATTCACTGGGGGACTGGTTGGTGTTGAGTTGTGTTATTGCGGATTCACTGGGGGAGTGGTTGGTGTTGAGTTGTGTTATTGCGGATTCACTGGGGGAGTGGTTGGTGTTGAGTTGTGTTATTGCGGATTCACTGGGGGAGTGGTTGGCGTTGAGTTGTGTTATTGCGGATTCACTGGGGGAGTGGTTGGTGTTGAGTTGTGTTATTGCGGATTCACTGGGGGAGTGGTTGGTGTTGAGCTGTGTTATTGCGGATTCACTGGGGGAGTGGTTGGTGTTGAGTTGTGTTATTGCGGATTCACTGGGGGACTGGTTGGTGTTGAGTTGTGTTATTGCGGATTCACTGGGGGAGTGGTTGGTGTTGAGTTGTGTTATTGCGGATTCACTGGGGGAGTGGTTGGTGTTGAGTTGTGTTATTGCGGATTCACTGGGGGAGTGGTTGGCGTTGAGTTGTGTTATTGCGGATTCACTGGGGGAGTGGTTGGTGTTGAGTTGTGTTATTGCGGATTCACTGGGGGAGTGGTTGGTGTTGAGCTGTGTTATTGCGGATTCACTGGGGGAGTGGTTG
Organism: Scyliorhinus torazame; assembly: GCF_047496885.1. Classification (NCBI taxonomy): domain Eukaryota; kingdom Metazoa; phylum Chordata; class Chondrichthyes; order Carcharhiniformes; family Scyliorhinidae; genus Scyliorhinus; species Scyliorhinus torazame. The sequence goes on from NC_092711.1 coordinate 114,566,392, forward strand.
GTGTTGAGTTGTGTTATTGCGGATTCACTGGGGGAGTGGTTGGTGTTGAGTTGTGTTATTGCGGATTCACTTGGGGACTGGTTGGTGTTGAGTTGTGTTATTGCGAATTCACTGGGGGAGTGGTTGGTGTTGAGCTGTGTTATTGCGGATTCACTGGGGGAGTGGTTGGTGTTGAGTTGTGTTATTGCGGATTCACTGGGGGACTGGTTGGTGTTGAGTTGTGTTATTGCGGATTCACTGGGGGACTGGTTGGTGTTGAGTTGTGTTATTGCGGATTCACTGGGGGAGGGGTTGGTGTTGAGTTGTGTTATTGTCACTAAACTGGCAATGCAGAGAATCAGGCTGAAGCTCTGGGGACCGGGGTTCCACGCGGCAGATTTACTCAGTTCAAGGGTTATTCGGGATGATTAACAATGAAAATGTCAATTATGCAACTTTTCCTACACACTTAAACGAATGGGGTTCGACAATGTTTTTACACGTTTTCCAATCCAGGGTTTTTTGAGTGTAAAGTAAACATGACAACCATCACACCACAGAAACAGGCACCGAGTTTGGTCCCTGACCGAGAACAGGAAACCTGCATTCTTGCTGCACTGAAGAACCTTATTTTGAGGGAGTCCAATTCGGCTGTAAACTTAGACAAGCGGCAGAGAAATTGATTTAAGATTATTATTAGAATCAGAAAATGTCGCAGCACATTAGAAAACCATTCACACTTAACACGCGTGAACTCTCTGACCGATTCCTCCCAGTCCCCATAATGGTGGATTTTGCAGGATATCATTTGAAACGGGTGTAATGTAACGGATTCACTTAATGAGTAAACAGAAAACAGCAAGAATACAACTCATCGCCAAATGAGGAACGTCCATAATGTTTCTGCCCGGTTTCGAACCGGGGACCTTTCGCGTGTGAGGCGAACGTGATAACCACTACACTACAGAAACAGCTGGCTGATAGTCGCTCCAATGGCCCTGTGCAGAAAGCAGACACTGTTCTGTCGCTCAGTTACACTTTGGAGCCTTTGTTTTTTAGAATTCGGCTGTTCTCATTAGGAATGCTGCAGAGAGACTAATAAATCAATGTAACCATAAAATGACAAAACGCAATAAATGGCACTTCGATCACCTCGACCAGCTTTTCAAATGAACAATCTTTTGATTAGTCTCAATGTTTTTCTGTTTCAACTGCCTTGAGTTTTCTCCATTTCAGGTGATCGTCCAATTCGCTTTTGAAAAAGGAATTTATGTCGAATCCATGCCCAGTTTGACTTAATGATCAAGTTTCACTGGACCAGAAGATGTGAACATGGAAATTATGCAGTTTACGATATAAACAACATGTAATCATGCAATTGATTTCATACCAAATTTATGAAGGTGTTTTTTCCTGATCAAGCATCTCTTCATTATTTCTGAGTTGATATACAGAATTTAATTTTATTTGATCTACAGCCTGTTCACACAGTCTGTCTATTAGAGAGGGAAATGATTTTTAGAACTTCACAAAGCCCTGTTGAGACACTTTGCTTAAGTAGTCCACTTTATTTGGTTTCAAATGAATTTTCAAATGGAGAAGCGTTCTCAGGGTGGAATGATTTCTGCTCATTCAGTAATAACATCATTCTCATGTTGCTTCCAGAAATGTCAATCAATTTACTCAGCATCTGTTCCGTTACTCAAAACTTAATCTTATCTGACATTTATGTCCTCATTTGAAAGTGAGACTGAAATATACAACATTGATTTGCAAACATGACTGACAAAGAAAATATTTCGAGTCACCGGGAAATACAAACCCCATTGTGCCCATGTGAGATTGAGCACAGTCAGCATTGAAATGAAATGGGATAGTTTTACAGGTAGAGATTTGAGAATGATATTTTTATTATATTTGATTCATTTTTGTTCTGTGTGTGAGCCATTCTGGCGCCTTCATCCCGTTCGTGTTGAAGAAAGAGGGACGCCACAGGATCTGTACCGAGCCTCGTTTTTCTCAAGTCCCCGAGTGGGTTTTCCTATTTCGCTATCATGAAGACAGATTTTTTAAAAGATGGCTCTATTAAATCTCTGCCATTTGCTCTAATTCAGTCACAGAATCGCTTGTTTCATTCAGTGATTAAACCTGCATCTGTAAACCAATAAAATTCTATTGTGGACTGACAAACCGCTAATATGTGAACTTTGTCAAAATGCGGACATATTTTCCATCTCATTGCTTCAGGACAATTCAGCATTTCTGATTTTGCTGAATGCATTTTGAGATCGGGGTAAAAGTAAATAGAATTGGCTGCAGCACCCGAGATCCCGATAACATCCAGCAACAAACTTAAATCATTCTAACTTGTCTCACGGTTAATGTGAAAGATTTGATAATGTTTCTGTCCAGTTTTCAATCGGCGAATGTGATGACCAGGACACCACAGAAAGAGCGGCACAAAGCCCATTGTGCTCGGTTGCAGCTTCACAACAGTCAGCTTTCAAATCAAATGAGAGAATGTTACTTCACAACAGATTTGAAATGGAGGTGCCAATTGTATTTGATCTTTCCTTGTACAAGATGTGAACAATTCCGTTGGTCAAATCCCGTCAGTGATTTGCATGCGGCAAACCCGCACAAAACCTTCTTTCCGCGTCTCTCTTTCTGCTTTGCCTCCACAGGAAGACCGAGAACAAGTGGTTTGTAACCATCTCTGTCATTTCCTCTGCTTCAATTACCACATTGCTGGCGTCTGTCTTTATGGACAACATTACTGTCAGATTGAAATCAGACATTGCTGGATAGATTTAGGTGGTCTGCCAACATCTTTGGAGAGAAACAGAGTTGAGCAGTACACTCATTTAAATGATCCTTAGAGCAGTATAGGAGGCTAGGGTAGGAACGCACAGAATTACATAGGTGGAAAGTGGCACAGGAGGTGGGGCAGAATAGAAGATCAGGGGCAAAGGAGAATAGGAATAGAATGGAATCCCAACAATGCAGAATGAGGCCATTCAGCCCATCGAGTCTGCACCGATCCTCTGAAAGAGCACCCTTACCAGGCTCCCACCCTATACACCAGAATCCCCACAGTGCAGATGGAGGCCATTCAGCTCATCAAGTCTGCACCGATCCCCTGAAAGAGCTCCCACTCCCTACCTAGGCCCACTACCGCACCCAATCCCCTTAACGCCACCTAACCTGCACACCTTTGGACACGAAGAGGCAATTTAGCACAGCCAATCCAGCAAACCTGTATATCTTGGGACTGTGGGAGGAAACCGGAGCACCCGGAGGAAAACCATGCAGACAAGGGGAGAATGTGCAAACTCCCACGGCCGAATTGAACCCGGGTCACAGATGCTGTGAGGCAACTGTGCTAACCACTGTGCCGCCGTGCCGCATGGACAAATTTGTCAAGGACATAAGACAAAGGGATTATTGAGGAATGAAGAGTATTAACGGTGGCAAAATGATGAGACAGCCGAATATAAAATGGAAGCAACTGAACAGCGAAGGGCAGATGGGGGAGGCTGTAAAGTGCCTAATAGGAAGATGAGGTGTTGTTCTTCCAGTTTACATTGGGCATCACTGGAGCATTGCAGCTGGCCTCGGATGGACATGTTTGTTTATTTCAGATTTCAGCAGCTGCAGTATTTTGCTTTATTAGTATTAGACATTTTTGACAGAGTTACTATGTTAATTGTCATCTGTAAACCCATTATATTAAGTTGTTGGCTGAACAAACTGTTACTGTGTGTGCCGAGTCCAACTACAAACATCGTTTGCTGCTCTGTGTGTTCTGATTTCTGGAACCACCCAAAGGGAGGTACTAGACTTGGTATTGTGCAATGAGATGGGATTAATTAGTAACTTCATGGTGAAGGCAGCCCTAGGTGGCCGCGATCATACATGTTTGAATTTTACATTCACTTTGTGAGAGAAGAGTGTGTCCAAGGCTGGTATTTTGATATTGGGAAATTATGAACTTGAAGGACAATTATGAGAGCTGAGCAAGCAGGACTGAACTGTAAATAAAAGTACACATAAATTACAAGTACAGCCTATCACTGCTCAGCAATTAAAACATAATCTGACCTCGAGCCACTTCACTGAAAACCTGTTGTTCTCAGACACGCTATTCTTCATGTCATAATTGACAGATTAAGAGTAAAACATCCCACTGTTTCACTGTAGGGAAAGGACACACCATTGTAGATGCCCCATAATGTTAGAGATCGGCTTGTTGAATCTGCTCATCCGATTCCATCTTCTATTCAGCTAATGGGGGAAAAAAACTTAAGTACTACAATTTGTAGGCGTTTGGGGACAATGGCAAGGTTGCTGCTCTGATTAGCTTTGGTAGAGTTCGCAGAGAGTCGCCACGCTCCGGCGACATCTTGGGTCCAAGGAGAATGCGCCTCCAGGCGAATGTGGAAATGAATTCACTCGGTCATCCTATGTGCTGACATAACAGCTCAGTCACACTAGAGGAAGAATCATAGAATCTACAGTACAGCAGGAAGCCATTCGAGTCTGCACTAGCCCTTGGAAAGAGCACCCCAGTTAATCCCACGCCTTCACCTTATCCCGGTGACCCATCTAACCTTTTGGACATCAATTTATCACAGCCAATCCACCTAACTTGCACATCTTTGGACTGTGAGAGGAAATCGGAGCACCGGAGGAAACCCACACAGAGGGAGAAACTGCAATCTTCCCACAGTTATCCGAGGCCGAAATTGAACCCGGGTCTCTGCCGCTGTGAAGCAGCCATGCTAGCCACTATGTCACCGTGCCGCCCATTTAGGATCATTCAGATACTTCACATGCACTTTGGTTGCTGTATCAATTAATTTAATTTTTAAAAAAATTTAGAATAACCAATTCATTTTTTCAAATTATGGGCAATTTTGCGTGGCCAATCCACCTACCTTGCACATTTTTGGGTTGTGGGGGTGAAACCCACACAAACACGGGGAGAATGCGCAAACTCCATACGGACAGTGACCCAGAGCAGGGATCGAACCTGGGACCTCGGCGCCGTGAGGCTGCAGTGCTAACCACTTGCGCCACCGTGCTGCCCTCAATTCATTTATTAATGTGACATCTTGGCATGTGGCTCCAATCGAAATCGGATCAAAAGCAATAATTTCAATTGAGCAATATTGTGTCTTAATGGTTGGATATATACCCGGCATTCTTCGCGTGGAAGACTGTGTCCTATTCAGGCTGCAGGAGCTTCTTGCGCAGGCGCATCACCAAGCTGGAAGTGGAGAATGCGCAGTAGTCTCTGACGAGCTCATGCAGTGCGGCCTCTGAATGGGGCATGCGCAGTACGTGCCTGGACTTGGGTAACGAGGGGAAAAATGAACGGGTGAACTGAGCTACGGGGCCGCGAGGTGTGGGGGAAGAGACAGCGGAGTGCCTGGGAGGGGGGGCTTCATAAAGACAGCATGAATGCCTCAAACCAACCCCGAATACGAAGCTACTCATCCTGTATTTGCAAAGGACGTTGTTGGGCTGCTTGCATCAGAGGCCCAGAATAATGGCAGCCATATTGCAGCAGGGCGCATGCGCAGTGCTCCCCGTCCTGTCAGCAGGAGGAGAGAATGTTGTGACTGACACTGATGGATCCTGGAAACTCCTTTTGCAGGGGGTTAGAAGGGGAGGTTTTAATTTACAGTGCAGAAGGAGGCCATTCGGCCCATCGACACGACACGACACGCAATTTTGGACACTAAGGGCAATTTATCATGGCCAATCCACTGTGGGAGGAACCGGAGCACCCAGAGAAAACCCACGCACACACGGGGAGGATGTGCGTACTCCGCACAGACAGTGACCCAAGCCGGAATCGAACCTGGGACCCTGGAGCTGTGAAGCAATTGTGCTAGCCACAATGCTACCGTGCTGCCCCCTATCTTAGACTAGCAGTTGAAGGTCTTTGTAATTTTCTTTTTCAGGAAGTTAGAAGTGGAGGATTGATCGATGGGAAACTTAACCCAAGCATCACATTGTGATCTGACAGAGTCAGCGATACATCAAAACCTGAATATCAGCAGCATCTGAGTGTGCAATGTAAAATGTTTGTTCTGTCTGTGTGAGAAGATTCCAGGTCCCAGAGTGACTGGAAAAGCCACAAGATTCACAAACCCTGGTTCGACCACACCTTGAAAGCTCAGCTCTGGGCAACAAACCTTAGGAGAATAGAATGGCCTCTGAGGGAGTGTAGAGCACAGATTTCCCTGAGTGATCATAAGATAATAAGGGGCTGTTTAGCACAGGGCTAAATCGCTGGCTTTGAAAGCAGACCAAGGCAGGCCAGTAGCACGGTTTGATTCCTGTAACAGGCTCCCTGAACAGGCACTAGAGTATGGCGACTAGGGGCTTTTCACAGTAACTTCATTTGAAGCTTACTTGTGACAATAAGCCATTTTCATTCATTTAATTTCATCGTCAAATCCCTACTGGTCAGAGAGGGGGCCATTCAGCCCATCAAGTCTGCACCAACCCTTCAAATGAGCACTCTTCCCATTTATGCTTCCTCCATCCACCCCACCTTATACCCATAACCCAGAACTTAACCTGCACATCCTTGGACATTAAGGGGCAATTTAGCATAGCCTGCACATCTTTGGACGGTGGGAGGAAACTGGAGCACCCAGAGGAAACCCACGCAGACACGGGAGAATGTACAAACACCACACAGAGACCGGAATTGAACTGGGTCCCTGACGCTGTGATGCAGCAGTGCTAACCACTGTGCCACTGCTGAATCCCAAAGTTAAATTATATGGTGTGATTATAAAAAATAGAGAGTCATTGTGGCACAGCAGAGGTTATTCGGCCCAGTGAGGCTATGCTAGCTCCCGAGAGCAATCCAGTCAGTCTAATTCCCCTCTTCCATCCCTCTGTCCTCGTAGGTTTATTTCCATTAAATATTTATCCAATTTCCTTTTGAAAATATTCATCGTGTCCATTTCTGCCCTCCCCTCAGCTGTAACTTTAGGGTCATTACCACTGACTGTAAAATCGGTCCCCTTCACATCTCCCATATCTTTTACCCAAAACCTGAATGTGTCCCCGAGTCCTCGTACGATCAGTGAATGGGAACAGATTTTCTTTTGTATATTTTACCTAAACCCATCAGAATCTTCGACGCCTGAATCAAATCTCCTCAACCACCTCTGCCGGAACCATTCTGCAAAATCTCTTCTGCACCTTCTCATGGACCTTCACATTCTTCCTAAAGAGTGGTGACCAGAAATAGACACAATTCTCGAATTGTGGCCTAATCAGAGCTTTATAAAGCAGTAAAACTTCTATTTTGTGCTCATTAACACCATTTATCAGCTCAAGAGTTAATTTAATAAAAGCAAAATACTGCGGGTTCTTGAAATCTGAGATAAAAACAGAAAATTCTGGATAAACTCAGCAGATCTGGCAGCATCTGTGAAGAGAGAATTAGAGTTAATTTTCAGATCTAAATTATCTTTCCACAGAACTGCTTTGCTAACTACTCTCTGAATATATCCTGTCACTTCAGAGAGAAAAGCAGTTAGAAACCCCAGTCCCCTGTGTCCCTGCACAATCTTTAGCACTCTGCCATTAATTATATCTTTCCCCTCCCTAACCCCTTTGCCACCTGATTATGAGGGTTGTAATCCTTGGAATTTAGAAAATTAAAAAGGAATTGATCAAAGTTTTCAGGATGTTAATTGGAACTGACGAGGTAGATAGAGAGGAACTATTTCCACTGGTTGGGGAATCTCGGACGAGCAGACACATTCTAAACATAGAATCCGGTTCTGGCACCTTTTCAGGGAGAGAGTTCCAGATCCTGAAACCTCGGTTGCTGCAGAAACTGCTGAGTTCTGAAGGTTGTAAAGTGTTGAATGGAATGATGAGCTGCTGTTCCCCGAGCTCCCTTTGAGCTGCATTGGAACAGTTCAGGAGGCCAAGGGCAGTGAGGTCAGTGTGGGAGTGGGACAGATAATTAAAATATGAAGCAATCGTCCAGCGTGCAGCCAAATCCTTGATAAAAGTCGCACAGTCTATCATCCTTCTTCTTGTGAAGTGATGAATCATTTCCACTTTCACCACCCTCCAGGGCTGTGAGATCCAGGTTATCACTCTGTGTAAAAAAAGGTCTTCTTATTCCCCGCTGCATCTCAGGTTCTCTCATGTGAACAGCTTTTCTTTATCGACCTGATCTATGTCTGTATTAATTTTGTACACCTCCATCAATCTCCCCTCAATCTCATTTGTTCTGTGTAGAACAAGCCCAGTTTCTCCAACCTAACCTTGCCGCTAACGTCCCTCCTGGAACCATCCTGAATCTCCTCAGCACTCTGTAAGGATCCTCATATCCTTCATAAGGACTGGTGACCAGAGCTGGATATAATGTTGTGATCTAACCAGGACTTTAAAATTTCTTGTTTTAGTGCTCAACACCTCTGTTTATGCAGCTCAGACCCCTGATTTATGAACTAACCAGTTATAAGAAATGGGTCCCACGAATGCTTTGGTCATGACCCGTACTCATAAAGCATCAATGATGACACAAGTTTTAAAATAGTTCCTGTAATATTTGTCCTGAATACCAGACACCTTCCCCCAAGTTCTGGAAAGGGAGGGTTAATAAAGCCAGGTACTCACAGTCTGCACAAACTTCGAATGTGACTCCAGACCCATTTGTAAAACTGAACAAATAGCTCCAACGGCAAGCGTAGTTACAGGTCGACATAGATCGGAGTATTTCCGACTATATAGGGGAACAAGACAGGGATGCCCGCTGTCTCCATTGTTGTTCGCGTTGGCAATTGAACCTCTGGCCATGGCGTTGAGAGACTCCAGGAAATGGAGAGGGGTGATTAGAGGGGGAGAAGAACACCGAGTCTCGTTATATGCGGATGACCTATTGTTATACGTGTCGGACCCAGCGGGGGGAATGATAGAGGTTATGCGAATTTTGAGGGGGTTCGGGGATTTCTCGGGGTATAGGCTAAACATGGGAAAGAGTGAATTATTTGTGATACATCCAGGGGACCAGAGTAGAGAGATAGAAGGCTTGCCTCTAAGGAAAGTGGAAAGAAACTTCCGATACCTGGGGATTCAGATCGCTAGGAGCTGGGGAACCTTGCACAGACTTAATCTGACACGGTTGGTAGAACAAATGGAGGAGGACTTCAAGAGGTGGGACATGCAGCCTCTATCGCTGGCGGGCAGGGTGCAAGCAATTAAGATGATGGTCCTCCCGAGGTTCTTATTTGTATTTCAATGTCTCCCTATACTAATCACTAAGACCTTTTTTAATAAAATAGACAGGAGCATCACGAGCTTCGTGTGGGCAGGGAAAGTTCCGAGAGTAAGGAGGGGGTTCCTTCAGCGTAGTAGGGACAGAGGAGGATTGGCACTACCGAACTTGGGCGATTACTATTGGGCCGCCAATGTGGCAATGATACGTAAATGGATGATGGAGGGTGAGGGAGCGGCGTGGGAAAGACTGGAGAGAAAGTCCTGTAAAGGGACGAGTTTAGAGGCGCTGGTGACGGCGCCGCTACCGATCTCACCTAAAAAGTTTACCACGAACCCGGTGGTGGCGGCAACATTGAATATCTGGGGACAGTGGAGGCGACAGAGAGGGGTGCGGGGAGCCCTGGTGGGGTCCCCAATCAGGAACAACCATAGGTTCGCCCCAGGAAGAATGGATGGAGGATTTCAGAGCTGGTTCCAGTTGGGAATTAGGAGGGTGGGAGATTTATTTATAGATGGGACTTTTGCGAGCTTGGGAGCATTGGAGGAAAAGTATAAGTTGCCCCGGGGAAATTTCTTGAGATATATGCAGGTGAGGGCATTTACTAGACAACAGGTGAGGGAATTTCCATTGCTCCCGACACAGGGGATACAGGACAGGGTGCTTTCAGGGGTGTGGGTCGGAGAGGGCAAGGTGTCAGAGATTTACCGAGAGATGAGGGAAGAGGGGGAGGAGTCGGTGGGCGAACTAAAAGGAAAGTGGGAAGAAGAACTAGGGGAGGAGATAGAGGAGGGTATGTGGGCTGATGCCATAAGCAGGGTAAATTCCTCTTCCTCATGCGCCAGGCTTAGCCTGATTCAATTTAAGGTGCTACATAGAGCACACATAACGGCAGCAAGATTGAGCAGGTTCTTTGGAGTGGAGGACAAATGTGGGAGGTGTGGCGGGAGCCCGGCAAACCACGCACATATGTTTTGGGCATGCCCGGCACTGGAAGGGTATTGGAAGGGAGTGACGGGAGTGATTTCGCGGGTGGTGAAGGCCCGGGTCAAACCAGGCTGGGGGTTAGCTCTATTTGGAGTTGCGGAAGAGCCGGGAGTGCAGGTGGCGAAAGAGGCCGACGTTGTGGCCTTTGCGTCCCTAGTAGCCCGGCGCAGGATCCTACTCATGTGGAAGGAGGCGAAACCCCCCGGACTGGAGGCCTGGGTAAATGATATGGCGGGGTTCATTAAACTGGAGCAGATAAAGTTTGCCCTGAGAGGATCGGCTCAAGGGTTCACCAGGCGGTGGCAGCCATTTCTCGACTACCTAGGGGAACGTTAGAGGGAAGACAGATGACCAGCAGCAGCAACCCAGGGGGAGGGGGGGGGGGGGGGAGGGGGGGTTTAGTTTAGGTCAAAGATAAAGGGGTTTTGTTACTTGTGTATTGTTTAAAATTTCTGTATTGTTATTGTTGCGTTTGCTTTGTAAGAGGGGAAAAATTGTTGTTTGGGAAAAAAATTTCAATAAAACATTTATAAAAAAAAAACTGAACAAATAAATCGCTGAATTTATTCTGACTCTTTTCTGTATCCCAGCTCCAGTAATCACTGATTGGGAAGGGACCAGAATCTCAGGAGGCTTCACACTGCTGTCTTCTCGCATGGAAGTGATCTCCTATCAGATTAATGTGCTTATGCTGTGAGTATTCAGTACAATATCTGAACCTGATTCTGCTTCCTGTCCACTATCCCCCCTCATCCATGGATCTTCCGTTTTACCAACTGGGGAAAAGGTTTGCCTGATTGATCTCGATGGTGGTGAGATTACCCAGAATGCCCAATCGGTCAGAAAGTCCCCTATCGGTGACTAAAGGAACCCAGGGTGAGGACGCAGGGCTGTGCTGTGTTCTGAGCATGCTCAGAGTGGCTGGTGGAGACAGACTGAAGGGGATCAGGCAGCTCAGGGAGGAGATTGTGAGCACAGGGGAGGAACTGGAGCCGGGAGAGGACCACAATTAAATGAGCCCAGACGATTATCAGACTGGCGATTACCACGATGTAGGTGAGGGAGCACAGAGGTGATGGTGAACAAGACCTGGTGTGAGCGAGGACAGGAGCAGATGAGCTTTGGATGACCTCCAGTTCCTGTGAAGTTGAATCTGGGAGATGGACAAGACCCACATTAGAATAGTCCAGTTTAGAGGAAACAAAGGAATGGATGAGTTTCAGCAGCACATGAACTAAGACAGGGACATAACTGGACAATGTTACTGAGTGGAAATAGGCGGTGACAGTGATATGTGGACAGAAACACAGCTTGGGGTGAAATATTCCCGTACCAGCCTCCCCGAACAGGCGCCGGAATGTGGCAACTAGGGGCTTTTCACAGTAACTTCATTGAAGCCTACTCGTGACAATAAGCGATTTTCATTTCATTTCATTTTTCATATGCCAGAGATTCTGAAGAGTGTGATTCAGTCTCAGACAGTTCCCAGGGAGAGAAATGGAGTCGGCGGTGAGGGAGTGGAGTTTATAACTGGGAATGAAGACAATGGCTTTGTCCATCCAGTAGTGTATGTCAGATAAGTCAGGATGGTGTGCGAGTTGGAGGGGAACTTGGAAATGATGGTGTTCACATATTCCTGCTACCCTGCTCCTTCAAGGTGGTGGAGGTCGATGGTTTGGGAGATTCTCTCAATGTTCTGCTTGTTCTGAAGATATATTAAATACTTCTTTCAATCATTCAGCCTCTACTACTCCCTTTCTCTCTCCTTCTCGCAGTGTGTCAGAGTCTCGTGTAGTCTGGTCGCCACACTACCAGAAGGATGTGGAGGCTTCATAGAGGGTGCAGAAGAGACTTACCAGAATGTTGCCTGGTATGGAGGGCATTAGCTATGAGGAGCGGTTGAATAAACTCGGTTTGTTCTCACTGGAACGACGGAGGTTGATAGAGGTCTACAAAATTATGAGAGGCATACACAGAGTGGATAGTCAGAGGCTTTTCCCCAGGGGAGAGGGGTCAATTACTAGGGGGCATAGGTTTAAGGTGCGAGGGGCAAGGTTTAGAGGAGATGTACGAGGCAAGTTTTTTACACAGCGGGTAGTGGGTGCCCGGAACTCGCTACCTGAGGAGGTGGTGGAAGCAAGGACCATAGTAACATTTAAGGGGCATCTTGACAAATACATGAATAGGATGGGAATAGAGGGATACGGACCCAGGAAGTGTAGAAGATTGTAGTTTAGTCGGGCAGCATGGTCGGCACGGGCTTGGAGGGCCAAAGGGCCTGTTCCTGTGCTGTACTTTTCTTTGTTCTTTGTTCTAGATCCAGACCAGTTGGCAGGTTCTCTTCCCTGAAGGACATTAGGGCAGCACGGTAGCATTGTGGATAGCACAATTGCTTCACAGCTCCAGGGTCCCAGGTTCGATTCCGGCTTGGGTCACTGTCTGTGCGGAGTCTGCACATCCTCCCAGTGTGTGCGTGGGTTACCTCCGGGTGCTCCGGTTTCCTCCCACAGTCCAACGATGTGCAGGTAAAGTGGATTGGCCATGATAAATTGCCCTTAGTGTCCAAAATTGCCCTTCGTGTAGGGTGGGGTTACTGGGTTATGGGGATAGGGTGGAGGTGTTGACCTTGGGTAGGGTGCTCTTTCCAAGAGCCGGTGCAGACTCAAGGGGCCAAATGGCCCCCTTCTGTACTGTAAAGTCTATGATAAAATTCTATGAACCAGTTGTGTATTTACAACAATCCAGCAGGTTTCATGGTCACTTTTTCCCAGTGCCGGCCCCACAAATGACCAGATTCGTTCAGCTCAATTTCACAACCTGCCTTTGTGTTTTTGTGGGTTCTCTCGCACTCCCTATTTTCTGTTTTAAATCAGTTTCACAGGGCGTTCGAAGGAGAGGATTTGCAGTCGGGAAACTTCATCAGATCAGGATCAGCTCCATTGCTCATTTACCGTAACCTGAATATCAGCGGATTTTGAACATGGAAGGAAACAGCACCATTCACAGTGGGGAGAAACCGTACACGTGTTGTGTGTGTGGACGAGGCTTCCGTCGATCATCAGGCCTGTCGAGACACAAGCAAAGTCACTCTGGGGAGAAGCCGCGGAAATGTGGGGACTGTGGGAGGGGTTTCATTTCCCCATCAGAGCTGGAAACACATTGATGCAGTCACACTGGAGAGAAACCGTCCTCCTGCTCCAAGTGTGGGAAGAGTTTTACTATCTCGGCCAACCTGCTGAGACACCAGCGAGTTCACACTGTGGAGAGACCATTTCAATGCTCAGACTGTGGGAAATGCTATAAAAGTTTCCAGGAACTGATGCTGCATCAACGTGTTCACACTGACGAGAGACCGTTCAGGTGCTCTCACTGCGGGACTGGGTTCAGGCGATCGTCCCTACTCACTGTACACCAGAGGATTCACACCGCGGAGAGGCCACTTATCTGCTCCAAGTGTGGAAGGAGATTCACTCAGTCATCTGACCTGCTGACGCACAAGAGAATTCACACTGGGGAGAAGCCCTTCACCTGCTCCGAGTGTGGGAAGGGATTCACTACCTCATCCACCCTGCTGAGACACCACCGAGTTCACACAGCCAAGAGACCTTTTAAATGTTCAGACTGTGGGAAGGGCTTGAAAAGTTCCTGGGAACTGATGTACCATCAACGTGTTCACACTGACGAGAAGCCATTCAGATGCTCTCGCTGTGGGACTGGGTTCAGACGATCATCACAACTCACGACCACCACCGAATTCACACTGGCACAAGACCTTTCACCTGCTCCCAGTGTGGGAACGCTTTCACAACCTCATCCAGCCTGCTGAGACATCAGCGAGTTCATAAATAACTACAGTGATTGGAATTTTCCGTTAATCACAACCAGGACTGACCCAGGTTCATTGGGGTCTGGTTCTGCTGATGTTAATAAACCCCAGCCCACTTACAGGGACTCATATTCTGGCTAAAAGCCAAATAAATCAGCTTTGTGTTAAATACAGTGTGTTGAATCTTTTAAATATCTCAGATGCAAATTGGTTCCTTTTGATGAGCTCTCCCTCTCCTGTCTCCTCCATCCTCACCTCCAACAAGCGAGGAGCTGATGGAGCTTCTTTGTCACTGAGATTGAGACAATCTGATCAGCTGCCTCTGCTGCTTCCCTCCCTCCCACTAGCCCACCAGCCAAACTGTCCCTAAAGCTTCCTACTGCCCAAGCCCTGAATTCACATCTTTCTCCAGTCATTCTGAAAGATCTTGTCAAGATTGTGACGTTGAATTTTCTGTCTTCAAATCCCCTCTCTCTAACTCCCAGTAAGAGGAGTTTAGAGGTTTTCAGTGGAAATGCAGGATAGAAATTCAGAACAGACCATTCCAGTTTCTCTGGTACATTCCCCCAAATCTATGAATCTCGGTCCCACACACTCCCATCCCTCTCTGCTCATTGTTCCAGATTCAGTCTCCAGTTTCCTCCTGATTCTTTTCTCCTCTCCAGATTCTCTCTCCTCCTGTCCTTAAACTGGTGACTCAGACTGTGGCTCAATCGCACTCCTTCACTCTCATTCTAAGAAATATCCCAGCTCACAATTAATCATCTTTAACAACTTTATAATAATAATAGCTTATTGTCACAAGTAGGCTTTAATGAAGTTACTGTGAAAAGCCCCTAGTTATTACTGGTAATTTTCATGTTTGGGAAGAATCACCTTTTCCCAATTGTGGAGAACAGAAATCCAGCGGGCAGCTCAGAAATTCCTCCTCCCCAGGACTGTTTTAACAAGCTGCGTGTATCTGAGTTACATTTATACAGACTCATTCACTCAGTGATCAGATCGCACTGAACTATGACACAAGCTGTGTGTATCTGAGTTACATTTATACAGACTCACTCACTCAGTAAGTGATCAGATCTCAATGAGCTACAACAAGAGCTCTATTTATAATGAGTTTTAAACATGATAAAATGTGCCAAGCAGTTTCACTGGAAAAGGGGGACACATTGGGTCAGATGACCAAAGTCTTGGTCAAAGAGTTTGGTTATAAGGAGAGTTTTGAAGGTGGAAAATGAAGGGGAGGGGTTTACGGATGAAATTCCAGAGATTGGGGTCCAGGCAGCTGATGGCACGGCCCCCAATTGGGATGTGATTAAAATCAGGGATGAAGGTCATCCAGGAATGGTGCTCCATGTCATAGATTATCATAGAATTTACAGTGCAGAAGGAGGCCATTCGGCCCATCGATTCTGCACTGGCTCTTGGAAAGAGCACCCTACTTAAGCCCACACCTCCACCCTATCCCCATAACCCAGTAACCCCACCCAACACTAAGGGCAATTTTGGACACTAGGGGCAATTTAGCATGGCCAATCCACCTAACCTGCACATCTTTGGACTGTGGGAGGAAACCGGAGCACCCGGAGGAAACCCACGCACACACGGGGAGAACGTGCAGATTCCGCACAGACAGTGACCCAGCCGGGAATCGAACCTGGGACCCTGGAGCTGTGAAGCAATTGTGCTAACCACTATGCTACCATGCTGCCCTAAATGTATGTGGGCCTCAAAGCCCAGACTTTTGGCACAGTTTGACCATCCCTGGTCTCAGATAAAAATAATTCCCTGATAAACATCTTGTAAGATCTTGGTTCATCTGTCACATAAAAAGTTCGGACCAGTTGAGTCCTCCTGTGCACTCGATGGGGATTGACTTTAACAGATTTAAAATCCTCTCAATCTCAGGGTCACATCAAGAATATATTTCAGTCGAGATTTAAATATATAAATATTGAAAAACTGAACAGAAATGGGGACAGACAGCAGCTCAATCATTTTAAAGTGAGAAATGAATGGTCTCTGTTTCAGGGGGACTCCTTCAGAATGAACACTTCCCACCAGCAGCACCAACCCCCCTCCCCCTCCCTGTTCACTGAACATTCCTTCACCCACTCATCCTCCCATTGCACATCCACCCAATGGCCCCCAGCCTGGATTCACATTCAGCATGAACTCAGTGAAAGACTGAGCTGGCCCCGGGATGTAAGAACGGACAAGAGCTGGAAGTGGTTCCAGTCAATACAGTTTGTGCATCATTATTAAATAAAGAAATGTCATATCTTGTTAAACCCCCATTTCAGACACTTGGTGAATTACAATTTGGAGCCCAGACCCTGTTGCTTCTACTTGGTGCATCCTGTGTGGTTTCAGCAGAGGTAGAGACAGGCTGCTCACATCCCTGCTTTCACTGCCCAGAGGCTTGTGGTCTCCACCCTCTGGGTTTCAGAGCCCCTGAGGGTCCTGGGACAGACTGACCCATCTGTACCTGTGCGGGGCAGATTCAGCTGGAGACGGGGCGGCATGTTGGATACTGCCTGTGGGTTTGGGGGGGAACGGGTCTAAGGTGGGAGCTCTTTGAGTGGAGTTCACAGATCCATGTCGCCTTCCTCCACCATCCCTCTCCTGGACCAGCGTCACATCATTCCTCCCACTCTGCTGCTGACCAGCTTGGTGGAGATCAGTGACATGTTGACAGTATCTGTCATCCTGTTCAAGGCAGAAGACATCTCCTGCACGGCCGTTGTCATGACCTACACTGACCCATTTCAGAGCCGTGCTTGAAGCTCCATGGAGGTAGCCACTCTCTCCATGACACAGTCTCTGGAACCTCCTCTAGCCCTACAACTCTCCAAGCCCCCTCACTCCTCCTATTAGGGGAGAAGGTGGCATCGTGGTAATGTCACTGGATTAGTGATCCAGAGGCCCAGGCTAATGCTCTGGAGACACGGATTCAAATCCCAAATCCAATGAATAAACCTGGAATTCTAAAGTTAGTCTCAGCGGCCGTGACAACTATCATCGATTGTTGGAAAAACCCATCTGGTTCACTAATGTCCTTCAGTGAACTGAAGTAAATCTGCCCTCCTCACCTGGTCTGGCCTACATGTGACTCCAGACCCACAGCAATGTGATTGACTCTAGTGCTGAGCTGGCCACTCAGTTGAAGGACAATTAGGAATGGGTAACTAAACCCGGCCTTTCCAGTGACGTCCACATCCCATAAAACAATCACAAAAAAATCCTCACCCCCTTCAGCTCCTTGACTTGCTTCACTCCACCATTGGCAGAGGCACTTTCACCTACCGAGGTCCTGAGGGCTGGAAACCCCTCACTAAACCGGTCTCCTTACCTTTTCCACCCAGCTTCTGTCCCTCTGTGAAGGGTCTCCGACATTTTAACCTGTTGATGGGTTAATGCCAGTTGTTGTTGTCGCTGCCTCACATTGGAAAACTCAGGAATGTCACAAAAACACTCGGAAACTTCAGACCGAAGATTCTCAGCTGGAAACTTCACCTTCAGTCAGGAACAGATCACAGCTTTGCATCATCTCTCATTGGACAGCACATTTTGTAAAACAAATCACCATCTAATAATGTTCTTAAATGTCAGAAATTCATTGACTGTGAATAAAATGAGCTCTCTCTGGCTCTCAGTAACAAAGCTTCCACAGCAGCTTGCTGGGTGACACACACAGCACAGGCCTGTTCTCTCTGTCACAAACCCTGAAACCAGATTTCTAAACTGGAGAAGGTTGGATCTGACGACCCGAATATAAACCAACTGTCTGAGTAAAGGTTAAAACGGTTCGACAGGAAAATCACTTTGGACAGGAAAGATTTTTTAAGTGATCGGTGCTGGATTCAGATTAACACCAAACACTCTGACTGGATCCAGGGGAAGGAGAACACAAGAATCTCCAGCCCCGGAGATCAGCTCCATCTGTCCGAGTGTCTGATCCGGGATCAGTAAACCATTCCGAGGAGACCGACACCTCCAGCCCCGGAGATCAGCTCCATCTGTCCGAGTGTCTGATCCGGGATCAGTAAACCATTCCGAGGAGACCGTCACCTCCAGCCCCGGAGATCAGCTCCATCTGTCCGAGTGTCTGATCCGGGATCAGTAAACCATTCAGAGGAGACTGTCACCTCCAGCCCCGGAGATCAGCTCCATCTGTCCGAGTGTCTGATCCGGGATCAGTAAACTATTCCGAGGAGACTGTCACCTCCAGCCCCGGAGATCAGCTCCATCTGTCCGAGTGTCTGATCCGGGATCAGTAAACCATTCCGAGGAGACCGTCACCTCCGCCTGGAGATCAGCTCCATCTGTCCGAGTGTCTGATCCGGGATCAGTAAACCATTCCGAGGAGACTGTCACCTCCAGACCCGGAGATCAGCTCCATCTGTCCGAGTGTCTGATCCGGGATCAGTAAACCATTCCGAGGAGACTGTCACCTCCAGCCCCGGAGATCAGCTCCATCTGTCCGAGTGTCTGATCCCGGATCAGTAAACCATTCCGAGGAGACTGTCACCTCCAGCCCCGGAGATCAGCTCCATCTGTCCGAGTGTCTGATCCGGGATCAGTAAACCATTCCGAGGAGACTGTCACCTCCAGCTCCATCTGTCCGAGTGTCTGATCCGGGATCAGTAAACCATTCCGAGGAGACTGTCACCTCTAGCCTCGGAGATCAGCATCTCCCTGATCCAGGACCAGTGATCCATTCTCACATGTAATTGGTCACATGTATTTTCTGCCGATTTAGCTGGTGTACCGAATCTAAACTGTTGCTTTTTCATAAACTGGTTTAAAATCACCAATGACTTGGATCCCCTTTTTGGGTAAACTGACTCCTGGAATAAAATCTTCCAGTTTCCAGCACTCATCATTAATCTTGTTGCCTCTAAGCGCAGTTGTAAAGGAGCCTTGTCTGTATCTCGGAGCTCTGAACCATGGAAGGGAGCGACTGAGGCACATTTCTTACACACCTCAGGGTTAACCCACACATTCAGTTCTGGATCTGATTGACAGCAGCGAAAACAGCTGAATCCAATCCCTGGAGACACTCATGAAGTCGCTGGTGTTTCAGCATAAGTTGTAAGTCAGTGAATCCATTCCCACACTCGGGGCAGGTGAACGATCTCTCTCCAGTGTGAACTCGCTGGTGAATCATCAGCCCATCGCTGCTTCTAAAGCTCTGCTCACAGGCAAAACATTTAAAAGGTTTTATATCAGAGTGAATTTGTTGGTGTTTCAGTAGGTGATAAGACTGAAGGAATCCCTTCCCACACACAGAGCAGGTAAACGGTCTCTCCCCAGTGTGAATTCGCTGATGTACAGTAAGTTCAGATGATCGCCTGAAGCCAGTCCCACAGTGAGAGCATCTGAATGGTCTCTCGTCAGTGTGAACACGTTGATGATATGTCACTTTCCCGGAAGTTTTAAAGCACTTCCCACAGTCTGGACATTTAAAAGGTCTTTTATCAGTGTGAACTCGCTGGTGTTTCTGCAGGTTAGATGGAGCAGTGAATCCCTTTCCACACAAGGAGCAGATGAATAGCTTCTCCTCACTGTGAATGAGTTGGTGTCTCAACAGATACTTTTTGCTTTTAAATTTCATCTCACAGTCAGAACATTTGAAAGGTGTCTGATCAGTGTGAACATACTGGTATGTCAGCAGGCTGGACGACTGAGTGAATCCCTTCCCACAGGTGGAGCAGGTGAATGGCCTCTCCCAGTGTGACTGCGTCGATGCATTTCCAGTTCAGAAGTGTAACTGAATCCCTTCCAACAGTCCCCACATTTCCACGGTTTCTCCATGGTGCCGGTGTCCTTGTGTCTCTCCGGGATGAATGGCAAGTTGAACTCTCGTCCACACACATGACATGTACGGTTTCGCCCCACTGTGAATGGTGTGATGGTTTTTCTGTCTGTGCAACTGGTTAAATCTCTTTCCACAGTCAATTCACTGGAACACTCACTGTCTGTGTGGGTCTCTGTGCTTTTCCAGTCACACTGATGTTTAAAATCTTTTCCCACAAACTGAACAGACAAACATTACTTCTTCCACATTCAAAGATATTCAGGTTCTAAAGAATTGAGTGACTCTTTCAGATCTTGATGTTTGGTTGGAGTTTTCTGTCGGCCAATCCTCTGCTTCCAATATCCTGTAAAAGACGTTAATAAAAGTCATCACTGTCAGTCCAGGATAGAAATTCTGAACAGACAATTCTAGTTTCTCTGGAACATTTTTTCCTCTCTTGTTCCCCCAAAGCTGTCAATCCCCGTCCCACACACTCTCCCTCCTCCCTGGGCTGAAATCCAAACCCATCTCACCATCTGCACCATTTCTTTCCTCCACTCCCAGTTTTCTCCCTCCCTCTCCTCTGCCCGGGTTCAGTTCTCCAGTTCCTGTCTGCAGACTGACAATAAAACCAATGGGTCTTATTGGGGGGTTTACGGCCTACACACCCGCCTGAATCCAGCTTCATACCTGCACTGCGCATGCTCCAGCTCACAATCGCTGGGGAGTTATTGACGGTGGCTGCTGACCAATAAGAGGAGAGCGATCCGGGTCTGGATTTTCCATGGATTTAACGGCCGCCATCTTGGGAAAGGAAGTCGGGTCTTTTGTTCTTGGAGCAGGGCGCTTGGGCGGCCATCTTAGTATGGGAAGAGGGAGTGGGCGGGCCTTCCTCCCCACTCAAAGGCCCCGGGGAAAACAGCGACCGCCGCCATCTTGGGAATGGAAGTCGGGTCTTTTGCTCTTGGAGCAGAGCGCTGGGGCGGCCATCTTAGTTAGAGAAGAGGGAGTGGGCGGGGCTTCCTCCCCGGTGACAACACCCGGGTCACCCGGCGGCCGCCGCCATCTTGTGGCGGCGATTCTCTATCCGGGTCTTTAGTGAAGGACAATGAGCTGGAGCTGAGGTTGGAAAGTGTTCAGAGGAAGGTCTGAAATCAGATTTACAGCCAAATATCTGTAAGAACCACAAAGTTCACATTCAGTATGTTTGCCAAATGAAATCACAATGCTGCAAACACTCAGTTGTGAAGAAGAATCAGATTGCATTGGAAATGTTAACTCTCTCTCTTCACAGAAGCTGCCAAACCTGCTGAGGATTTCCACAACTTTCTGTTTTCACTTCACATTTCCAGCTTCTGCAGAGTTTTACTCAAATTATTATGTTTTTGAAATACTGTTACATAACCTGTTAAGAGTAAAGCAATTGTCACCATTTAAATGTCCAAATCAGTGATATTTATTTGTTTAACTGAGACTGGGCTGTTCAGGAGCAAAGTCAGAAATCACTTCACAGAAAATATAGTGAAATCTACAATTCTGTTCAGATTCTGTCAATAGAAACTATAAAAACTGATAGATTTAAGTTTGTGAGACAAGAGTATTAATGGTTATAGAATCAAGGGAGTTGGATGGATTGAAAAACAGATCAGGCATCTGCAAACTGGAGCTTAATGTCTGAGGTTGAACTGATTCTGGTTTTGTTTTGAAGGTGGTGTTGGTTTCCTGTCCTGTCGATCATCTCCACACCCGTGGGTAATTTGCTGGAGGTGAGATAATCTTTATTTGTGTCACAAGTAGGCTTACATTAATACTGCAGTGATTAACTATGATTAACACAAACTGATTTGACTTGATTTTTATTCAGAATTTAATTTCTTATAACAGGCTTGGAGTTTATGCATCATAATAATAACGGTCTTTATTATTGTCACAAGTAGGCTTATATTAACACTGCAATGAAGTTACTGTGAAAATCAACTAGTTGCCACACTCCAGCGCCTGTTCGGGTAAATTGAGGGAAAATTCAGAATGTCCAGTTCAACTTACAATTCACCTCACGTCTTTCAGGACTTGTGGGAGACCCATGCAGACACGGGGAGAATGTGCAGACGCCGCACAGTGACCCAAGTGGGAATCGAACCCAGGTCCCTGGTGCTGTGAAGCACCAGTGCTAACCTCTGTACTACCGTGATGGGGAAAAGGGTTCATGCAGTGACACAGCCCTGTCTGATCCCAGTCTTCGCTGAGATAGTGTCTGGGGTGTGTCCATTGATGAGGATCATGGCTTGTGTGTCATCATTGTGCAGGCGGAGGATGGTGGCCAATTTCTGAGGACAGCCAAATTTGAAGAACATACTGAATAAAACATCACTTTGACGGTGTGAAGTGCTTTTGTGAGGTTAGAAAAGACCAAGAACTGTGATTGATGCTGTTCCTTGTATTTTCCTTGGGTTTGTCAAGTAGTGTAGATCATGTCTTTGGTGCCTCCATGAAGGGAGAAATCCTACCTGTGACTTGGGAAGGAGCTCTTTGGCCACGAAGAGGAGATCATTGAGGAAGATCCTGGCAATGATCTCTGTGGCAGACAGCAGGGAGTCAGTCGCCTGTGCAGTTACCACAATCAGACTTGTCTCTCTTGAATATAGTCACAGTGTCTCTGAGATCCCCCGGCATGCATCCATCTTCCCAGGTGAGGAATATGAGATTGTGTAGCTATGCCAGGAGTGTAACCCCGCCATGCTTCAGAATTTCAGCAGCGATTCATTCTGCTCCAGAGGCCGTGTTGTTTTTCAGGTGTTGAATGGCTTTTTCACTCTGCTCCCGATTGGGGTCCAACGTGGACTGAGCCGGACGCGATACTGGGGAATGGACTTGAGGACGTTAAAGCCAAAGACAGAGTCTCGGTCGAGGGGTTCTTCAGAATGTTCCCTCCAGTGAGCACTGACTGACTCTCTGTCCTTGATGAGTTCCCCTCCACACTTTGCTCTCAGCCATTGCCTGCTTAGGTCATCAATTGTATTGGCAGCGCTGGTGAAACCGTGCATGCCATTGCTTTCCATGAGCTATTGGCTATCCCACACTCTCCTACCCTCTAAAGGCTTCAGAAACTTGGAAAGCCTGGAGCAGGCACCTCAAAGGCACTGGAGCAGTACTTCCAGCAGTGCCTTCAGAAGATGCTCCAAATCCAGGGGCAAGGAGGGCGATCCAACAGAGGGGAGGGAAAGAGAAAACTGGGAGTGGGGGAAGAAAGTCGGGGGCAGAGGTTAGTGTAGTGGCCATCACTAAGGAGAAGGTGCTGGGGAAGCTGAAAGGTCTGAAGGTGAATAAATCACCCAGACCGGATGGACTACATCCCAGGGTACCGAAGGAGATAACTGCGGAGTTTGTGGAGCCATTGGTGGTGATCTTTCAGGATTCACTGGAGTCAAGGGGCTCCCAGGGGATAGGGAAGTGACGAATGTAACACCCCAGTTTCAGAAAGAAAAGAGATAGAAGATGGGAAATTATAGGCCGGCTAGTCTGGATGGGATTACGGAGTTCTTGGAAGTGCATCGTGAAATAGGACTGTCAGCACGGTTTCATCAAGGGGAGGTCATGCCTGATAAATCTGTGAGAATTCTTTGAGTAGGTAAAAACAAAGGAGAGCCAGTGGATGTGATCCATTTGGGTTTCCAGAAGGCCTTTGACAAGGTGCCATACAACAGGCTACTAAATAAAGATAATAGCCCATGGAATTAGGGGCAAGGTACTGGAAAGGTTAGAGAATTAGTTGACAGGCGGCGAGTGGGGATAAAGGGGTCTATTTCAGGATGGCAGCCGGGGACTATTGGGGAACCACAGGGGTCAGTGTACATTAACGATCTGGAAGAAGGTACAGAGGGCACTGTTGCTAAGCTTTCAGATGATAGAAAGATGTGTAGAGGAACAGGTAGTGTTGAGGAAGCGGAGAGGCTGCAGAAGGACTTGGACAGGTTAGGAGAGTGAGCAAAGAAGTGACAAATGTTATAGAATATGGAAAAGTGTGAGGTTATGCACTTTGGAAGGAATAATCGGGGCAAACTATTTTCCAAATGGGGAACGACTTCTTGTTAGGTGAATTGGACATTCTGAATTCTCCCTCTGTGTACCCGAACAGGGGCCAGACTGTGGCGACGAGGAGATTTTCACAGTTGCAGGGTTAATGTAAGCCTACTTGTGACACTAATAAAGATCATCATTATTATTATTACCTGGAGTTCTGTGTACAGTTCTGGTCGCCACATTATAGGTAGGATGTGATTGCACTGGAGGGGGTGAAGAGGCGATTCACCAGGATGTTGCCTGGGATGGAAGGTTTCAGTTCCGAAGCGAGGTTGGATAGGCGTGGGTTGTTTTCGCTGGAGCAGAGAAGACGGAGAGCCGACCTGATCGAGGTGCACAAAATTGTGAGGAGTCTGGTTCCAGTCAATACAGTTTGTGCATCATTATTAAATAAAGAAATTTCATATCTTGTCAAACCCCCATTTCAGACACTTGGTGAATTACAATTTGGAGCCCAGACCCTGTTGCTTCTACTTGATGCATCCTGTGTGGTTTCAGCAGAGGTAGAGACAGGCTGCTCACATCCCTGCTTTCACTGCCCAGAGGCTTGTGGTCTCCACCCTCTGGGTTTCAGAGCCCCTGAGGGTCCTGGGACAGACTGACCCATCTGTACCTGTGCGGGGCAGATTCAGCTGGAGACGGGGCGGCATGTTGGATACTGCCTGTGGGTTTGGGGGGGAACGGGTCTAAGGTGGGAGCTCTTTGAGTGGAGTTCCCAGATCCATGTCGCCTTCCTCCACCATCCCTCTCCTGGACCAGCGTCACATCATTCCTCCCACTCTGCTGCTGACCAGCTTGGTGGAGATCAGTGACGTGTTGACAGTATCTGTCATCCTGTTCAAGGCAGAAGACATCTCCTGCACGGCCGTGGTCATGACCTACACTGACCCATTTCAGAGCCGTGCTTGAAGCTCCATGGAGGTAGCCACTCTCTCCATGACACAGTCTCTGGAACCTCCTCTAGCCCTACAACTCTCCAAGCCCCCTCACTCCTCCTATTAGGGGAGAAGGTGGCATCGTGGTAATGTCACTGGATTAGTGATCCAGAGGCCCAGGCTAATGCTCTGGAGACACGGATTCAAATCCCAAATCCAATGAATAAACCTGGAATTCTAAAGTTAGTCTCAGCGGCCGTGACAACTATCATCGATTGTTGGAAAAACCCATCTGGTTCACTAATGTCCTTCAGTGAACTGAAGTAAATCTGCCCTCCTTACCTGGTCTGGCCTACATGTGACTCCAGACCCACAGCAATGTGGTTAACTCTAGTGCTGAGCTGGCCACTCAGTTGAAGGATAATTAGGAATAGGTAACTAAACCCGGCCTTTCCAGTGACGTCCACATCCCATAAAACAATCACAAAAAAAACCTCACCCCCTTCAGCTCTCCCGACTTGCTTCACTCCACCATTGGCAGAGGCACTTTCACCTACCGAGGTCCTGAGGGCTGGAAGCCCCTCACTAAACCGGTCTCCTTACCTTTTCCACCCAGCTTCTGTCCCTCTGTGAAGGGTCTCCGACATTTTAAAATGTTGATGGGTAAATGCCAGTTGTTGTTGTCGCTGCCTCACATTGGAAAACTCAGGAATGTCACAAAAACACTCGGAAACTTCAGACCGAAGATACTCAGCTGGAAACTTCACCTTCAGTCAGGAACAGATCACAGCTTTGCATCATCTCTGATTGGACAGCACATTTTGTAAAACAAATCACCATCTAATAATGTTCTTAAATGTCAGAAATTAATTGACTGTGAATAGAATGAGCTCTCTCTGGCTCTCAGTAACAAAGCTTCCACAGCAGCTTGCTGGGTGACACACACAGCACAGGCCTGTTCTCTCTGTCACAAACCCTGAAACCAGATTTCTAAACTGGAGAAGGTTGGATCTGACGACCCAAATATAAACCAACTGTCTGAGTAAAGGTTAAAACGGTTCGACAGGAAAATCACTTTGGATGGAAAGATTTTCAAAGTGATTGGTGCTGGATTCAGACTAACACCAAACATTCTGACTGGATCCAGAGGAAGGAGAACACAAGAGACTCCAGCCCCGGAGATCAGTTTCATCTGTCCGAGTGTCTGATCCGGGATCAGTAAACCATTCCGAGGAGACTGTCACCTCCAGCCCCGGAGATCAGCTCCATCTGTCCGAGTGTCTGATCCGGGATCAGTAAACCATTCTGAGGAGACTGTCACCTCCGCCTGGAGATCAGCTCCATCTGTCCGAGTGTCTGATCCGGGATCAGTAAACTATTCCGAGGAGACTGTCACCTCCAGCTCCATCTGTCCGAGTGTCTGATCCGGGATCAGTAAACCATTCCGAGGAGACTGTCACCTCCAGACCCGGAGATCAGCTCCATCTGTCCGAGTGTCTGATCCGGGATCAGTAAACCATTCCGAGGAGACTGTCACCTCCAGCCCCGGAGATCAGCTCCATCTGTCCGAGTGTCTGATCCGGGATCAGTAAACCATTCCGAGGAGACTGTCACCTCCAGCCCCGGAGATCAGCTCCATCTGTCAGAGTGTCTGATCCGGGACCAGTAAACTATTCCGAGGAGACTGTCACCTCCAGCCCCGGAGATCAGCTCCATCTGTCCGAGTGTCTGATCCCGGGTCAGTAAACCATTCCGAGGAGACTGTCACCTCCAGCCCCGGAGATCAGCTCCATCTGTCCGAGTGTCTGATCCGGGATCAGTAAACCATTCTGAGGAGACTGTCACCTCCGCCTGGAGATCAGCTCCATCTGTCCGAGTGTCTGATCCGGGATCAGTAAACCATTCCGAGGAGACTGTCACCTCCAGCTCCATCTGTCCGAGTGTCTGATCCGGGATCAGTAAACCATTCCGAGGAGACTGTCACCTCTAGCCTCGGAGATCAGCATCTCCCTGATCCAGGACTAGTGATCCATTCTCACATGTTATTGGTCGCATGTATTTTCTGCCGATTTAGCTGGTGTACCAAATCTAAACTGTTGCTTTTTCATAAACTGGTTTAAAATCACCAATGACTTGGATCCCCTTTTTGGGTAAACTGACTCCTGGAATAAAATCTTCCAGTTTCCAGCATTCATCATTAATCTTGTTGCCTCTAAACACAGTTGTAAAGGAGCCTTGTCTGTATCTCGGAGCTCTGAACCATGGAAGGGAGCGACTGAGGCACATTTCTTACACACCTCAGGGTTAACCCACACATTCAGTTCTGGATCTGATTGACAGCAGCGAAAACAGCTGAATCCAATCCCTGGAGACACTCATGAAGTCGCTGGTGTTTCAGCATAAGTTGTAAGTCAGTGAATCCATTCCCACACTCGGGGCAGGTGAACGATCTCTCTCCAGTGTGAACTCGCTGGTGAATCATCAGCCCATCGCTGCTTCTAAAGCTCTGCTCACAGGCAAAACATTTAAAAGGTTTTATATCAGAGTGAATTTGTTGGTGTTTCAGTAGGTGATAAGACTGAATGAATCCCTTCCCACACACAGAGCAGGTGAACGGTCTCTCCCCAGTGTGAATTTTCTGATGTACAGTAAGTTCAGATGATCGCCTGAAGCCAGTCCCGCAGTGAGAGCAACTGAATGGTCTCTCGTCAGTGTGAACACGTTGATGACAGGTCACTTTCCCGGAAGTTTTAAAGCACTTCCCACAGTCTGGACATTTAAAAGGTCTTTTATCAGTGTGAACTCGCTGGTGTTTCTGCAGGTTAGATGTAGCAGTGAATCCCTTTCCACACAAGGAGCAGGTGAATAGCTTCTCCTCACTGTGATTGTGTTGGTGTCTCAACAGATACTTTTTGCTTTTAAATTTCTTCTCACAGTCAGAACATTTGAAAGGTGTCTGATCAGTGTGAACATACTGGTATGTCAGCAGGCTGGACGACTGAGTGAATCCCTTCCCACCGGTGGAGCAGGTGAATGGCCTCTCCCCAGTGTGACTGCGTCGATGCATTTCCAGTTCAGAGGGGTAACTGAATCCCTTCCAACAGTGCCCACATTTCCACGGTTTCTCCATGGTGCTGGTGTCCTTGTGTCTCTCCGGGATGAATGGCAAGTTGAACTCTCGTCCACACACATGACATGTACGGTTTCGCCCCACTGTGAATGGTGTGATGGTTTTTCTGTCTGTGCAACTGGTTAAATCTCTTTCCACAGTCAATTCACTGGAACACTCACTGTCTGTGTGGGTCTCTGTGCTTTTCCAATCACACTGATGTTTAAAATCTTTTCCCACAAACTGAACAGACAAACATTACTTCTTACACATTCAAAGATATTCAGGTTCTAAAGAATTGAGTGACTCTTTCAGATCTTGATGTTTGGTTGGAGTTTTCTGTCGGCCAATCCTCTGCTTCCAATATCCTGTAAAAGACGTTAATAAAAGCCATCACTGTCAGTCCAGGATAGAAATTCTGAACAGACAATTCTAGTTTCTGTGGAACATTTTTTCCTCTCTTGTTCCCCCAAAGCTGTAAATCCCCGTCCCACACACTCCCCCTCCTACCTGGGCTGAAATCCAATCCCATCTCAGCATCAGCACCATTTCTTTCCTCCCCTCCCAGTTTTCTCCCTCCCTCTCCTCTGCCTGGGTTCAGTTCTCCAGCTCCTGTCTGCAGACTGACACTAAAACCAATGGGTCTTATTGGGGGGTTTACGGCCTACACACCCGCCTGAATCCAGCTTCATACCTGCACTGCGCATGCTCCAGCTCACAATCGCTGGGGAGTTATTGACGATGGCTGCTGACCAATAAGAGGAGAGCGATCCGGGTCTGGATTTTCCATGGATTTAACGGCCGCCATCTTGGGAAAGGAAGTCGGGTCTTTTGTTCTTGGAGCAGGGCGCTTGGGCGGCCATCTTAGTATGGGAAGAGGGAGTGGGCGGGCCTTCCTCCCCACTCAAAGGGCCCGGGGAAAACAGCGACCGCCGCCATCTTGGGAATGGAAGTCGGGTCTTTTGCTCTTGGAGCAGAGCGCTGGGGCGGCCATCTTGGTTAGAGAAGAGGGAGTGGGCGGGGCTTCCTCCCCGGTGACAGGCCCCGGGTCACCCGGCGGCCGCCGCCATCTTGTGGCGGGGATTCTCTATCCGGGTCTTTAGTGAAGGACAATGAGCTGGAGCTGAGGTTGGAAAGTGTTCAGAGGAAGGTCTGAAATCAGATTTACAGCCAGATATCTGTAAGAACCACAAAGTTCACATTCATTCTGTTTGCCAAATGAAATCACAATGCTGCAAACACTCAGTTGTGAAGAAGAATCAGATTGCATTGGAAATGTTAACTCTCTCTCTTCACAGAAGCTGCCAAACCTGCTGAGGATTTCCACAACTTTCTGTTTTCACTTCACATTTCCAGCTTCCGCAGAGTTTTACTCAAATTATTATGTTTTTGAAATACTGTTACATAACCAGTTAAGAGTAAAGCAATTGTCACCATTTAAATGTCCAAATCAGTGATATTTATTTGTTTAACTGAGACTGGGCTGTTCAGGGGCAAAGTCAGAAATCACTTCACAGAAAATATAGTGAAATCTGGAATTCTGTTCAGATTCTGTCAATAGAAACTATAAAAACTGATAGATTGAAGTTTGTGAGACAAGAGTATTAATGGTTATAGAATCAAGGGAGTTGGATGGATTGAAAAACAGATCAGGCATCTGCAAACTGGAGCTTAATGTCTGAGGTTGAACTGATTCTGGTTTTGTTTTGAAGGTGGTGTTGGTTTCCTGTCCTGTCGATCATCTCCACACCCGTGGGTAATTTGCTGGAGGTGAGATAATCTTTATTTGTGTCACAAGTAGGCTTACATTAACACTGCAGTGATTAACTATGATTAACACAAACTGATTTGACTTGATTTTTATTCAGAATTTAATTTCTTATAACAGGCTTGGAGTTTATGCATCATAATAATAACGGTCTTTATTATTGTCACAAGTAGGCTTATATTAACACTGCAATGAAGTTACTGTGAAAATCAACTAGTTGCCACACTCCGGCGCCAGTTTGGTAAATTGGGGGAAAATTCAGAATGTCCAGTTCAACTTACAATTCACCTCACGTCTTTCAGGACTTGTGGGAGACCCACGCAGACACGGGGAGAATGTGCAGACGCCGCACAGTGACCCAAGTGGGAATCGAACCCAGGTCCCTGGTGCTGTGAAGCAACAGTGCTAACCTCTGTACTACCGTGATGGGGAAAAGGGTTCATGCAGTGACACAGCCCTGTCTGATCCCAGTCTTCGCTGAGATAGTGTCTGGGGTGTGTCCATTGATGAGGATCATGGCTTGTGTGTCATCATTGTGCAGGCGGAGGATGGTGGCCAATTTCTGAGGACAGCCAAATTTGAAGAACATACTGAATGAAACATCACTTTGACGGTGTGAAGTGCTTTTGTGAGGTTAGAAAAGACCAAGAACTGTGATTGATGCTGTTCCTTGTATTTTCCTTGGGTTTGTCAAGTAGTGTAGATCATGTCTTTGGTGCCTCCATGAAGGGAGAAATCCTACCTGTGACTTGGGAAGGAGCTCTTTGGCCACGAAGAGGAGATCATTGAGGAAGATCCTGGCAATGATCTCTGTGGCAGACAGCAGGGAGTCGCCTGTGCAGTTACCACAATCAGACTTGTCTCTCTTGAATATAGTCACAGTGTCTCTGAGATCCCCCGGCATGCATCCATCTTCCCAGGTGAGGAATATGAGATTGTGTAGCTATGCCAGGAGTGTAACCCCGCCATGCTTCAGAATTTCAGCAGCGATTCATTCTGCTCCAGAGGCCGTGTTGTTTTTCAGGTGTTGAATGGCTTTTTCACTCTGCTCCCGATTGGGGTCCAACGTGGACTGAGCCGGACGCGATACTGGGGAATGGACTTGAGGACGTTAAAGCCAAAGACAGAGTCTCGGTCGAGGGGTTCTTCAGAATGTTCCCTCCAGTGAGCACTGACTGACTCTCTGTCCTTGATGAGTTCCCCTCCACACTTTGCTCTCAGCCATTGCCTGCTTAGGTCATCAATTGTATTGGCAGCGCTGGTGAAACCGTGCATGCCATCGCTTTCCATGAGCTGTTGGCTATCCCTCACTCTTTCTACCCTCTAAAGGCTTTGGAAACTTGGAGCAGGCACCTCAAAGGCACTGGAGCAGTACTTCCAGCAGTGCCTTCAGAAGATGCTCCAAATCCAGGGGCAAGGAGGGCGATCCAACAGAGGGGAGGGAAAGAGAAAACTGGGAGTGGGGGAAAGAAAGTTGGGGGCAGATGTTAGTGTAGTGGCCATCACTAAGGAGAAGGTGCTGGGGAAGCTGAAACGTCTGAAGGTGAATAAATCACCCAGACCGGATGGACTACACCCCAGGGTACCGAAGGACATAACTGCGGAGTTTGTGGAGAAATTGGTGGTGATCTTTCAGGATTCACTGGAGTCAAGGGGCTCCCAGGGGACAGGGAAGTGACGAATGTAACACCCCAGTTTCAGAAAGAAAAGAGATAGAAGATGGGAAATTATAGGCCGGTTAGTCTGGATGGGATTACGGAGTTCTTGGAAGTGCATCGTGAAATAGGACTGTCAGCACGGTTTCATCAAGGGGAGGTCATGCCTGATAAATCTGTGAGAATTCTTTGAGTAGGTAAAAACAAAGGAGAGCCAGTGGATGTGATCCATTTGGGTTTCCAGAAGGCCTTTGACAAGGTGCCATACAACAGGCTACTAAATAAAGATAATAGCCCATGGAATTAGGGGCAAGGTACTGGAAAGGTTAGAGAATTAGTTGACAGGCGGCGAGTGGGGATAAAGGGGTCTATTTCAGGATGGCAGCCGGGGACTATTGGGGAACCACAGGGGTCAGTGTACATTAACGCTCTGGAAGAAGGTATAGAGGGCACTGTTGCTAAGCTTTCAGATGATAGAAAGATGTGTAGAGGAACAGGTAGTGTTGAGGAAGTGGAGAGGCTGCAGAAGGACTTGGACAGGTTAGGAGAGTGAGCAAAGAAGTGACAGATGTTATAGAATATGGAAAAGTGTGAGGTTATGCACTTTGGAAGGAATAATCGGGGCAAACTATTTTCCAAATGGGGAACGACTTCTTGTTAGGTGAATTGGACATTCTGAATTCTCCCTCTGTGTACCCGAACAGGGGCCAGACTGTGGCAACGAGGAGATTTTCACAGTTGCAGGGTTAATGTAAGCCTACTTGTGACACTAATAAAGATCATCATTATTATTATTACCTGGAATTCTGTGTACAGTTCTGGTCGCCACATTATAGGTAGGATGTGATTGCACTGGAGGGGGTGAAGAGGCGATTCACCAGGATGTTGCCTGGGATGGAACGTTTCAGTTCCGAAGCGAGGTTGGATAGGCGTGGGTTGTTTTCGCTGGAGCAGAGAAGACTGAGAGCCGACCTGATCGAGGTGCACAAAATTGTGAGGAGTGTGGTCAGGGTGGATAGGGAGCCACTGTTCCCCTCAGTTGAAGGGTCAGTCACAAGGGGACACAAGTTCATGGTGAGGGGCAAGATGTTAAGCAGGGGGGTTGAGGAAAAACCTTTTCACCCAAAGGGTGGTGACGGTCTGGAACGCACTGCCTGGGAGGGTGGTAGAGGCGGGTTGCCTCACATCCTTTAAAAAGTACCTGGATGAAGACTGGCATGTCAGAACATTCAAGCCTATGGATCAACTGCTGGCAAATGGGGTTAGGTCGGTAGGTCAGGTGTTTTTCGTGTGTCGGTGCAGACTTGATGGGCGATAGGCCTCTTCACTGCTGCTGTTGATACAATGTTAGGTGGCATTGTAGGCAGCCCAGACGATGGCATAAAATTGCAAGGAGATATTGACAGACCAGGTGAATGGGCAAATTTGTGGCAGATGGAATTCAGTGTAATCAAGTGTGAGGTTATCCATTTTGAACCAAAAAAGAATAAAACCGAGGACTTTCTAAATGGAAAGAGGTTAAGTACAGTGGATGTCGAAGGTGCATAGATCCTTAAAATGCCACGAACAAGTGCAGAAATCATCAAAAAGGAATGCCAGCATTTATATCTAGAGGATTGGAGTATAAAGTCACAGAGGTTATGCTGCAGCTATACAAAACCCTGGTAAGACGCCACTTGGAGAACTGTGAGCCATTCTGGGCACCACACCTTCGGGACAATATTGTGGCCTTGGAGGGAGTGCAATATAGATTTACTAAAACGATACGCCACGATACCTGGACTACAGGGGTTAGGTTACGAGATAGATTATTGATTGATTGGTTTTATTTATTGTCACGTGTGCCGAGGTACAGTGAAAAGTATCGTTCTGCGGACAGTCCATAAAGATCGTTCCATACATGAAATAAACCCATAGGACCTACATAAATACAGAGGCAAGGGGTGAGCATACACAGTGCATTCCTACTCAGTAGAGAAGATGTGTGAAGAGATCAGTTCAGTCCATAAGAGGATCATTCAGGAGTCTGGTATCAACGGGGAAGAAACTGTTGTTGAACCTGTTAGTGCGTGTTCTCAGACTTTTCTCTGATGGGAGAAGTTGGAAGAGAGAATAACCCGGATGGGAGGGGTCTTTGATTATGCTGCCCACTTTCCCAAGGCAGAGGGAGGTGTAGACAGAGTCAGTGGATGGGAGGCAGGTTCGTGTGATGGTCTGGGCTGTGTTCGCGATTCTCTGTAGGTTCTTATGATCTTGGACCAAGCAGTTGCCATACCAGGCTGTGATGCAGCCAGGTGGGATCCTTTCTATGGTGCATCTGTAAAAGTTGGTAAGAGTTAATGTGGGCATGCTGAATTTCCTTAATTTCCTGAGAAAGTATAGACACTGTTGTGCTTTCTTGGTCGTAGAGTCGGCGTGGGTGGTCCAGGACAGATTGTTGGTGATGTGCACACCTAGGAATTTGAAGCTGTCAACCATCTCCACGTTGCACCATTGATGCAGACAGGGGTGTGTACGATGCTTCGCTGAAGTCAATGACCAGCTCTTTAGTTTTGCTGACATTTAGGGAGAGATTGTTGTTGTTACGCCACTCCACTTGGTTCTCTGTGTCCTCCTGTCGATATTGAAGATGTCGAGGGATATGGGGGATAGTGTGTGAAAACGGTGCTGAGGTAGATCAGCCAATGATCCCATTGAATGGTTCAGCAGGCTCGATGGGCCGAATGGCCGACTGCAGCTCATATTTGTTGTGGTCTCCTGGACAGGAAGCTGTGAGCTTGGATTTGTCAATCAGCCTGAATCAGCACCTTCAGGAGAATAGGGAGGGTGAATATTAGATACAGCATAGTGAGAATAGAGGGAGATTGTGTGGGATGGAGATTTTCAGCTTTCAGGGAATAAGAGAGGAAAAAATGTGACATAGAAACTAGAATTGTCTGTTCTGAGTTTCTATCCTGTACTGACAGTGATGAGTTTTGTAAATTGTTTTTACAGGATATTAGACGAGGAATTACAGACAGAAATCTCAAACATCAAGTCTCGATCTGACAGTCACTCCCTTCCTTGGAACCTCACTATCTCCCGCCTTTGAATCTAGAAGGAGAAATGTTTTCCCGAACTGACAGCTAAAGATTTCAAACATCAGTGTGACTGGAAAAACACCGAGACCCACACAACACACACCCGAGTGAGAGTGTTCCAGTGAACTGACCGTGGAAACATCAGTGTGACAGGAAAAACACCGAGACCCACACAACACACACCCGAGTGAGAGTGTTCCAGTGAACTGACTGTGTAAACATCAGTTTGATTGGAAAAGCACCAAGACCCACACAACACACACCCGGGTGAGAGAGTTCATAGACTCCCAGAATTTACAGTGCAGAAGGAGGCCGTTTGGCCCATCGAGTCTGCACCGGCCCTTCAAAAGATCAGCCTGCCTAAGCCCACACTTTCACCCTATCACAGTAACCCAATAACTCCACCCAACCTTTTCCGACACTAAGGGCAATTTATCAAGGCCAATCCACCTAACCTGCACGTCTTTGGACTGTGGG
Organism: Scyliorhinus torazame; assembly: GCF_047496885.1. NCBI lineage: Eukaryota > Metazoa > Chordata > Chondrichthyes > Carcharhiniformes > Scyliorhinidae > Scyliorhinus > Scyliorhinus torazame. The sequence goes on from NC_092711.1 coordinate 114,601,290, forward strand.
AGGAAACCAGAGCACCCGGAGGAAACCCACTCAGTCACGGGGAGAACGTGCAGACTCCAAACAGAGAGTTCCAGTGAACTTACTGTGGAAAGAGCTTTAACCAGTTACACAGCCTGAATAAACATAACATTCACAGTGAGGAGAGACCATACCCATGTTGTGTCTGTGGAAGAGGCTTCAATAGATCATCCAACCTGGAGAGACACGAGGAGACCCATAACATGGAGAAACCGTGGAAATGTGGGGACTGTGGGAAGGGATTCCGAGCCCCATCTGAGCTGGAAACCCATCGACGCAGTCACACTGGGGAGAGGCCATTCACCTGCTCTATGTGTGGGAAAGGATTCACTCAGTCCTCCAGCCTGCAGAGACACCAGCAAATTCACACTGGGGAGAGGCCATTCACCTGCTCTCAGTGTGGGAACGGATTCACTCAGTTATCCAGCCTGCGGACTCACCAGCGTGTTCACACTGGGGAGAAGCCATTCACCTGCTCAAAGTGTGGGAAAGGATTTACTGAGATATCCACCCTGCGGACCCACCAGCGAGTTCACAATGGGGAGAGACCATTCACCTGCTCTCAGTGTGGAAAGGGATTCATTACTTCATCCACCCTGCGGAAACATCAGCGAGTTCACACTGGGGAGAAGCCATTCACCTGCCCTCAATGTGGGAAAGGGTTCCGTTTATCATGCACTCTGCGGATCCATCAGCGAGTTCACACTGGGGAGAGGCCATTCACCTGCTCTCAGTGTGGGAAGGGATTCATTACTTCATCCACCCTGCGTATCCATCAGCGAGTTCACACTGGGGAGAGGCCACTCACCTGCTCTCAGTGTGGGAAGGGATTCAGTGATTCATGCACCCTGCGGAGACATCAGCAAGTTCACACTGGGGAGAGGCCGTTCACCTGCTCTCAGTGTGGGAAGGGATTCTCTCGGTTATCCACCCTGCGGAGACACCAGCGAGTTCACACTGGGGAAAGGCCGTCCAACTCTCAATGTGAGACGGGATTGCATGCTTGATCGGACCTGCTGTGACACCAACAGTTTCACAATCGATTCCAGAGGTTGGATTCTGCTGTTATTGTTTCTGCTCTACACCCAGGACTGCATTTTGTTCATTCTGACAGGTGGTCAGTGGGGATGGTCGGAGGGTTTCTTTCTGCTGCACTGGCCGGTCTCACCACTTTGCCTCCAGTGGGCTGATGCTCTTTGAGCCTTGTTGCTAATACCTGGCTTCAAATTGCACAAGGATCGCAGAATGAAAGCGTGTTTGGAAGTTGAAAATATTTATTTTCCATTTCTGTTTCAAACCCCTCAAAGCGGGCCACGTTGGCATGGAGATGGACCCTGGTGGTTACATGGTTCCATTTATTTGTGCGTTACAGAAGAAAACTATCAGGATGTCAGGATTAGGGTAGCACAAGTGATTAGCACTGTGGCTTCACAGCGCCAGGGTCCCAGGTTCGATTCCCTGCTGGGTCACTGTCGGGTGGAATCTGCACGTTCTCCCCGTGTCTGCGTGGGTTTCCTCCGGGTGCTCTGGTTTCCTCCCACAATCCAAAGACGTGCAGGTTAGGTGGATTGGCCATGATAAATTGCCCTTAGTGACCAAAAAGGTTAGGAGAGGTTATTGGGTTACGGGGATAGGGTGGAAATGAGGGATTAAGTGGGTTGGTGCAGACTCGATGGGTTGAATGGCCTCCTTCTGCTCTGTTATGTTCTATGTTCAAGGTGAGGGTCAGTTTGTCTGAGGTGGACTGGGAAACTGATTGGTGCAGAGAATACCTAATATTTAAGGAATTATGAATTCCCGTGGCGGCTATGAGGGAGTAAGTCGCACATTTGGTAGCTCCCGCTGTGGCTGGACATTTGGACCTTTCCCCCTGACTTTTTTTCGGTTTTACACGCTAAACTCTAAGGTGGAGGCAATTGGGCACTGTTTCCACATATTGGTGTGTGGAAAAAAGAACCAGACGTGCACAAAAGGCAGAAATAAGAAGACAAGCAAGGGCTGGGTTGAAGCTGCAGCAGAAGACAACATGGCTGATGACTGGACCCCTGGTGTGACGGCCCAGCCATCAACGGAGCAGTTGATGCAGGTCATCCAGGATGGCTTTGCAAGGCAGACACAGGACTGGCTACATCCGATAAAATAGTCGATTGATCGGCTGGAACACAGATTGGACGCCCAGGATCGGGCGATCCAGAAGCTGGAGAAAGTGCTAGCGATCAGGAGGAGCACCAAACGGTGGTGGAGCTGGAGGTGGGGATGCTGAAGGATCAGCAGAAAAGGCTTCTGGAGAAGGTAGAGGACCTGGAGAATAAGTTCCGCCGGCAGAACTTAAGAATCGTTGGACTCGCGGAGGGGACTGAGGGAGCTGATGCTGGCACATACGTCGCGGGTATGTCTCAGAAGCTTTTGGGAGATGGGGCATTTCCCCGACCTGTGGAGGTGGACAAGGCATACAGAGCGCTGGCAAGGAAGCCGCAGCGGGGGACCCTCCGAGGGCGATGGTAGTTAGGTTCTACAGGTTCCTTGACAAGGAATGTATTCTTCAGTGGGCCAAGCGTACGCGGAGCTGTAAGTGGGACAATGGTATCCTGTGCGTTTACCAGGACCTGAGCGTGGAGGTGGCCAGGAAGAGGGCCAGCTTCAACCAAATCAAGGCAATCTTTTTTAAGAAGCAGGTGAAGTTTGGGTTGTTGTATCCGGCTCGTCTCTGGGTCACATATGGGGACCAGCACCATTATTTCGAGTCGCCCGAGGACGCGATGGACTTTGTGAAAAGAAAAGGGCTGATGGCGAACTCAGAACTTTTTGAACTACGATGTAACTTTTTGATGCCTGTTTGTCTTTTTTCTCTTCTGTATTTGAGTTCTGTTTAAGAAGGGGGAAGTAAAAGTTATTTGTTTCTTTGTTCTGGTGGGGGTGGGTGGCAGTGCCTTTTACTTTGAATTACTTTGAATTGCACTACTGTGGGATTTTCTTTTAACTGGGTGATTGTTTGGGGACGGCTAGATGAGAGAAGTTGTTTGGATGAGGGGAGGGAGGGAACAATAGATGGGAGACTATCTGGCGCCGGAGGCGAGGGCCACCAAGCTAGCTGGGTGAGCTAGCTCACGGAAGCAAAGTGGGGGGGGGGTATATGGTTAGTTTATGGCATGGGTTAGGTTACAGAGTGTTGTTGCTGGGAGAGGGGAAGGGGGGTAGTTGTTCTGCTGACGAGGGAGGGACTTGGGTTGAGGGACAGAGTGGAGGTCGGGGCTGCCGGGGGGTGGGCTGGAGGAGGCGCGGCGCCAGACACAAAGACTGGAGGGGTCGCGATTTTGATTAACAAGCGGGTGCTATTTGAGGTGGGCAGCATAGTTTTGGATGGGGAGGTCATTATTTTATGGTTAGTGGTAAGCTGGAAGAGATGAAGGTAGTTTTGGTTAACGTGTATGGGGCAAATTGGGATGACGTGGAATTTATAAAGAGGAGTTGGGGAAGATACCTGACCTGGACTCGCACAAGTTGGTCATGGGAGGGGACTTTAATACAGTTATCGATCCCGGTCTGGATCGGTCGTTTTCAAAAACGGGTAGGGTGCCATCAACGGCAAAGGAACTGAAAGGGTTCATGGAGCAGATGGTGGGGGTGGGGGTGGGGGGGGGGGGGTGCGGGGGGCGGTGGATCCATGGAGATTTAGGCAGCTGACGGTGAAGGAGTTCTCTTTCTACTCCCACGTACATAAGGTTTATCCCCGGATCGATTTCTTCATCTTGAGCAGGGCTTTATTGGCGGGGGTGGTGGATGCGGGGTATTCGGCGACTACTGTCTCTGATCATGCTCCACATTGGGTTGAACTGCAGGTTAGTGAAGAAGGTTATCAGCGCCCGCAATGGAGGTTAGATGTAGGGCTGTTGGCGGATGAAGCGGTGAGCGAAAGGCTGAGGAAATGCATGCAAAATTACCTGCAGGTAAATGACATGGGGGAAGTCTCAGCAGCGGTGGCCTGTGAGGCGCTGAAGGCAGTGGTGAGAGGGGAGCTGATTTTGATCCGGGCCTACAGGGATAGGACAGATAGGGCAGAGACGGACCGACTGGTAAAGGAGATTTTGCAGATAGATAGGAGGTACGCGGAGACCCCGGGGGCAGAGCTTTTAAGGGAACGGCGGAGGCTGCAGGCTGAGCTTGGCGTGCTGACCACAGGGAAGGCAGTGGAGCAGCTTAGAAAGGCAAGGGCAGCGATCTACGAACACTGGGAGAAAGCCAGCAGAATGCTTGCACAGCAACTCAGAAAGAGGGAGGCAGCTAGGGAAATAGGGAAAGTAATTGATGGGGAGGGGAACTTGGTGGGAGATTCGGCAGGGGTGAACAAGGCATTCAGGACTTCTATAGTAGGCTGTACAGGTCAGAGCCCCCCACGGGGCCGGAGAAGATGAAACGTTTCTTGGAGGGGCTGACTTTCCCAAACGTGGGTAGGGAGCTGGTAAAAGGGCTAGGGGCCCTGATCAGGGTGGAAAAGATATTGGAGGGCTTGAAGGCCATGCAGTCGGGTAAAGCAGGGCCAGACGGGTACCCAGCGGCATTCTATAAAAAGTTCTCCGGGATATTGGGGCTGGTCAAGGTTTTCAATGAGGCAAGGGACAGAGGGGTTCTGTCCCCGACGATGTCACAGGCCACAATTTTGTTGATTCTGAAACGGGACAAGAACCCGGAGTTATGTGGGTCTTACAGGCCGATATCCCTGCTGAATGTGGATGCCAAACTGCTGGCCAAAATTTTGTCCTCCAGGATTGAGGATTGTGTGCCGGACGTCATCATGGAGGACCAGACGGGGTTTGTTAAGGGCAGGCAGTTGGTGGCCAATGTAAGAAGGCCCCCGGAAAGTAGGGAGGTGGAGGTAGCAGTTGCGATGGATGCGGAAAAGGCTTTTGACCGGGTTGAGTGGGATTATTTATGGGAGGTACTGGGACGATTCGGATTTGGGAAGGGCTTTATTGACTGGGTCAGGCTGCTGTACCAGGCTCTTGTGGCAAGTATACGGATGAACGGGACAACTTCTGACTATAGATTGCACCGGGGGACGAGACAGGGATGCCTCCTCTCCCCACTGTTGCTCACATTAGCTATAGAGCCACTGGCAATTGCTCTGAGAGCTTCAAGTAGTTGGAAGGGGCTGGTCCGGTGTGGGGGGTGGAACACAAGAGTCTCGCTTTATGCCGACGACCTGCTCCTATACGTTTCGGATCCAATAGAGGGGATGGATGAAATTATGGGAATATAAGGGGAATGTGGCCAGTTCTCGGGGTACAAACTAAATATGGGGACAAGCGAGATGTTCGTAATTCAGGCGAGGGGTCAGGGGAGGTGACTGGGTGAGCTGCCGTTTAGGTAGGGGACAGTTTTAGATATCTAGGTATACAAGTGACGTGGGACTGGGGCCGGTTGCCTACATTGAACTTGTCCCGTTTAGTAGAGCAAATGAGGGGCGACTTTCGGAGATAGGATGCACTCCCATTGTCGCTAGCTGGGAGAGTGTAGACGGTGAAAATGACGGTCCTCTCAAAGAACAAAGAAATGTACAGCACAGGAACAGGCCCTTCGGCCCTCCAAGCCCGTGCGGACCATACTGCCCGACTAAACTACAATCTTCTACACTTCCTGGGGCCGTATCCTTCTATTCCCATCCTATTCATATATTTGTCAAGATGCCCCTTAAATGTCCCTATCGTCCCTGCTTCCACTACCTCCTCCGGTAGCGAGTTCCAGGCACCCACTACCCTCTGCGTAAAAAACTTGCCTCGTACATCTACTCTAAACCTTGCCCCTCTCACCTTAAACCTATGCCCCCTCGTAATTGACCCCTCTACCCTGGGGAAAAGCCTCTGACTATCCACTCTGTCTATGCCCCTCATAATTTTGTATACCTCTATCAGGTCGCCCCTCAACCTCCTTCGTTCCAGTGAGAACAAACCGAGTTTATTCAATCGCTCCTCATAGCTAATGCCCTCCATACCAGGCAACATTCTGGTAAATCTCTTCTGCACCCTCTCTAAAGCCTCCACATCCTTCTGGTAGTGTGGCGACCAGAATCTCGAGATTTCTGTTTGTATGTCTCCCCATCTTCATTCCGTGGTCCTTTTTTAAGCGGGTCAACAAAATTATCATGGGCTTTGTGCGGGTGGTGGAGGTAGTAGTTGCGATGGATGCGGAAAAGGCTTTTGACCGCGAGTGAGGAAGGCGATGCCCGAGCGGAGTCGGGGAGAGGGGGAGCTGGCGCTGTCGAATTTTAGTAACTATTACTGGGCGGCTAACATAGCCATGATTAGGAAGTGGGTGGTGGGGGCGGGGTCAGCCTGGGAGCAGATGGAGGCGGCTTCGTGTAAAAGCACCAGTCTGGGGGCGTTGGTAACGGTGCCTCTGCCGTTCCCGCCAGCGCGGTACTCCACCAGCCCCGTAGTGGAGGCTGCCCTGAGAGTTTGGGGACAATGGAGGAGGTCTGTGGGAGCATCGGTCTGGTCCCCAATTTATGATAATCATCGGTTTGACCTGGGGAGCATGGATGGGGGGGTTCCGAATATGGTGGAGGGCGGGGATTGAGAGGATGGGGGATTTGTTCATAGAAGGGAGCTTTCCGAGCATGAGGTCTCTGGAGGAGAAATTTAGGTTGGTGAGGGGGAACAATTTCAGATATCTACAGGTGCGGGACTTTCTGCACAGACAGATACCATCCTTCCCACTCCTGCCACTAAGGGGGATCCAGGTCAGGGTAGTTTCCAGAGGATGGGTGGGGGAGGGGAGCGTCTCTGACATCTACAAAGTACTCATGGAGGCAAAGGAGACGCAGACAGAGGAGCTGAAGCGTAAGTGGGAGGAGGAGTTTGGAGGTAAGATGGAGGATGGCTTATGGGCGGACGCATTGAGTAGAGTCAACGCGACCGCAGCATGCGCCAAGCTTAGCCTGATCCAATTCAAGGTGGTCCACCGGGCCCACATGACAGTGGCCCGGATGAGCAGATTCTTTGGGGTAGAGTCCAGGTGCGCAAAATGTGCGGGAGGACCAGCGAACCATGTTCCCATGTTGTGGGCGAGTCCAAAACTTAGGGGATACTGGCAGGGGTTTGCTGACGTCATGTCCAAGGTATTAAAAACAAGGGTGGCGCCGAGTCCAGATGTGGCGATTTTTGCGGTGTCGGAGGACCCGGGAGTCCAGGAGAAAGAGGCGGACGTTCTAGCCTTTGCTTCCCTGGTAGCCCGGAGATGAATACTGCTAGCTTGGAGGGACTCAAAGCCCCTGAAGTCGGAGACCTGGCTATCGTACATGGTGAGCTTTCTCTGCCTGGAGAAAATTAAGTTGGCCCTGAGAGGGTCACTCTTGGGGTTCGCCCGGAGGTGGCAACCATTCATTGACTTCTTCGCGGAAAATTAATCGTCAGCAGAAGTGTGGGGGGAGGGGGGGTCAATTAGGCAGGTCCTGGGGTGATGGGAGTTGTATTGTTCCATGTAAATTGTTTATATTGTTGTTTACAATGCCAAAAAATACCTCAATAAAATTGCTTATTAAAAAAAAATATTGAAGGAATTATTACATATTTATCAGGGGGTCGGTTTGCTCAGTTGGCAGGATGACTGGTTTGTGATGCAGAGCAAGGCCTACAGTGAGGATTCAACTCCCGTACAGGCTGAGTTTATTCATGAAGGCCCCGCCTTCTCAACCAAGCCCCTCGCCTGAGGTGTGCTGACCCTCGGGTTAAATCACCACCAGTCAGCTCTCTCTCTGTCAAAGGGAGAGCTGCCTATGGTCCTCTGGGATTTTTGGACTTTTATTTCACATATGTACAACAAATATAGATTCCTTTAAGGAACAAAAATCATTCCAACAGGAAAAAAAATGTAACCGCGGCGAACAAGAAAAGTTAAAGATCCCATCAGATCAATGGAAGAGGCTCACAACCTGGTCAAAATAGTAGTAAACCTGAGGATTGGGAATTTCCGTGAGAATTCAGCAAAGGAGGACCAAGAAACAGATAAAGCAAAATATAATATGAGAGCAAACTGGGGAGAAACATAAAAAACGACTGGAAAAGCTTCCATCGGTATGTAAAAAGGAAAAGATTGTCAAAGACAAATGTGTCCATTCCAGGCAGAGACAGGACAGTTCATAATAGGGAATGAGGAAATGGCAGAGAAACTAAACAATGTGTGTCCGTCTTCACAGAGGAAGATGCAAAAATTTCCCCAAAACACTAGAGACCCAAGGGCCTCGTGAACACAAGGGTCTGGAAGAGATAAGAATTAGTGAAAAAGTAGTACTGGAGAAATTAATGGGGTTGGGAGTGAATAAATCCCCAAATGCTGATGATCTACATCCCAGTGTTGGAATGAGGTGGCTGTAGAGATCGCTATTCCTCATTCTAAATTCTCCTGGCTCTATCTGAATGGACAAACCTTTGTCTGAGCCAAACGTTTCCTTTTTACGTACCTACAGAAGCTTTTAGTCCATTTGTATGTATTTTGCTGGTTCACATTCATATTCTATTCTCCCTCGCTTTCTCAGTATCTTGGTCCTTTGCTGTATTATAAAATCCTCCCAATCCTCAGGTTTATTATTATTTCTGATAACTTTATCAGCCTTTTCTTTCAATCTTATCCAATATTTCACTTCCTCTGGTAGTCACGGTTCTCTTGATGTTTTGGGGTTCTTCAGCCTTGAAGGAATGTAAATTGTGTAATAATTATTGAAAGTCTATCCATTGCCTGTGGACTGTCACACCTTTTAATGTATTTACCCCAATCCACCTCAGCTAATTTGTCCCTTCTACCTTCATAATTTCCTTCAAACTTAATACTCTGGCTTCAGATTGGAATACCTCATATTCAATATTCTGGTCACTCATCCCTAAAGGTTATTTTTCAGCGTGATTATCAATTAGCCCTTTATCATTGCATAATATTAAATCTACAAAAGCCTGTTCTCAAGTTGGTTCCTCAACTTACTGCTGTAGATAACTGTCCCTAACACACACACCGGAAACTTGTCCTCCACAGCATTAGTGCTCATTAGGTTTACCCAGTCTATATGCAGATTTTATGGTGCCCATTAATGTTTTACCCATTCTGCATGCTTCTCTAATCTGATTAATACCATGTCCCACACAACCCCTGCTGTTTGGTGGCCTACAACAGCTCTTACCAATGTTTCCTGCCCCATGCTGTTTCTTGGCTCCACCCAAACACATTCCACATTTTGTATTCCTGATCTGAGATCCACCCTTACTAATGTTCTGATGCCGTCCCTTATTATCCGAGCAACACCACCTCCTTTTCCTTTTTTCCTGCATCATCAACAAACTCAGTGACCATACCTTTGGTCCTGTCATCAAAGTCATTGATATGAATTGTGAAACGTTGATGTTCCAGCACTGATCCCTGTGACACACCGCTCATTACATCTTGCCAACCAGAAAATGGCCTATTTGTGCCTACACTCGGTTTTCTGGCAGCTCGCTAATCTTTCCCTGTGAAAGACAGTTCTGGGATTAAAGACTGCCAGACGGCGAAAAGAACGGAAGTAAATCCTCGGGAATGAATCATCACTTTGGACTGATTCTGAGACAATTAAGTTTCGACTTCCAGGGCAGACTAACTAATCGTGGAGTGCGACTTTAGATTGTGTAACTTTGGTACGGTAGCACAGTGGTTAGCCCTGTTGCTTCACAGCGCCAGGGTCCCAGGTTCGATTCCCACTTGAGTCTGCACGTTCTCCTCGTGTCTGAGTGGGTTTCCGCCAGGTGCTCCAGTTTCCTCCCACAAGTCCTGAAAGATAATAATCTTTATTATCACAAGGTGGCTTATATTAACACTGCAATGAAGATACTGTGAAAAGCCTGTAGTCACCACACTCTGTTGACTGTTAGGGTACACAGATGGAGAATTCAGAATGTCCAATTCACCTAACAGCACGTTTTTGGGGGCTTGTGGGAGGAAACCAGAGCACGCGGGAGAACCCCACGCAGACACAGAGAGAACATGCAGACTCCACACAGTGACCCAAGCCGGGAATCAAAACTGTGACAATGGAGCAGTGAAGCAACAGTGCTGACCACTGTGCTACTGTGTTGCCCACAATGTGCTTGTTAGGTGAATTGGACATCCTGAATTCTCCCTCAGTGTACCCGAACAGGCGCCTGAGTGTGGCGACTAGGGGATTTTCACAGTAACTTCATTGCAGTGTTAATGTCAGCCTACTTGTGACAATTATAAAGATTATTATTAATATTATAAACGGGCAAAGTATGTGTAAGTTAAAGTAGCTTCTAGTTTATTTGTTGCATTAAAAGTCATAAAACGTGAAGTCCGTTGTGTGATTCTTTAATTTGTTGACTGAGAATTCAATTTCTTTTTCTTGCTGACCTGCATGGAGTTTCCAATCCACAAATATTGACTTCCCATTTGAGTCTCGGGCACCTTTCTGTCTGTATCGCTCGTGTCAATGACAGCCAGGTGTTGGAGCTGAGGGCTGAATTTAGCTGAGCATAAAGGGGCCTATCCACTAATACACAGGAAGGCACTGGAGGCCTGACTGGGAAACGGATCTCGTACTAATCGGGGGGGGGGGGGGGGTGGTGACTGGGTCTGATCGTAATGCGACCCCCAGGGTTCAGTGCCCCTGTGTCCAAAGCACGGAGTCGTAGGAATGGAGTACAGAGGAGCTGAAGGAAAACCATTTGGGACCGGAAGATTGTGAACATCTTTTTACTCTGGTTGTCTTTAATCCTCAAGTAATTTTCTGTTAGTTTTTTTAAACCATGTTCTGTTTCGTCAATTAACTTTTAACCAGAAAATATTTGAATTTGTTGGACTTTTCCTGATTAAATATGTTCACTTTCGGGAGAGTGGGTGAGAGGGATTGACAGGCTCTTTAACAGAAAGTGAGTCCCTCTAAGGTAATTGGCAAAGGAGCCAGAGGGGTTGAGGAGATTTGATTTTTCTTTTGACACAGTGTTTGAAAATGGGTTTAAGGAATCAATCGTGACTGACGAATTTATCAAGGTTCACTGAGGAAGTGACAAGGGATGTCAATAAAGGGGAACCTGTAGATGTGCTTTATCTGAATTTCCAGAAGATATTTCCCAAGGTGCCACATCAAAGGTTATTGCACAAAATAAGAGCTCAGGGTGTGGGGGCAACACATCAGCATGGATAGAGGATTGGTTAGCTAACAGGAAGCAGCCAGTAGGTATAAATGGGTCATTTCTGGGTGGGTAAGATGGGACAAGTGGAATGTCACCAGGATCAGTGCTGGGCTCTCAACCATTTACAATCTGTATGAATGTGTTGGATGGTGAGATTGAACGTATGACTCAAATGCAGGCAGGGAAGTAATTTGTGAAGTGGATTGTATGTGTGGAGCAAACATTTCAACATTTGTTACTGAAATGTGGCAACAAGATGGAACAATCCACAAACAATTCAGGGGCTGATTTAAAGGAATAACTAGGCCGTACTTGCATTACTGTCTGTGCGGAGTCTGCACATTCTACCAGTGTCTGCGTGGATTTCCTCCGGGTGCTCCGGTTTCCTCCCACAATCCAAAGATGTGCAGGTTAGGTTGATTGGCCATGATAAATACCCTTAGTGTCCAAAACAAAAAGGCTGGGTAGGGTTACGGGATAGGGTGGAGATGTGTGCTTAGGTAGGGTGCTCTTTCTAAGGGCAGTGCTGACTCGATGGGTCGAATGGCCACCTTCTGCACTGTAAATTCTATGGAGGGAATGTCACCATGGGAACAAAAAGTCCCTGGTTTCAGTTGGTGATTGGGGAGAAGGGTTAGGACAGGTGAGGGAGAAGGTTAATACTGTCATCATTCAGAACAACACAGACTATAAAGGAACAACTGAGGAACTTCTCTGTCCAATTTAATATTCACATAATATATTCAGAGACAGAATGACAGGAACTTGCAATCAGTTTGCAGATAACTCCGATATTTTCCATTCTTAAATATTTTGTCTTGAAAGATACCAAATGGGATGAAGCCAAATCTTTAAAAGGCAAATTCTTTGGTTCAAATCGCCACTGTGCTGTCAGTGGAAAGGGTTAACTTCTCTGCTCTCAAGGGTGTTGGAACAAACGTGCTCAAATGTGCACAACTGTGTTGACTTTACGTAACACCATTTTAAACTTTGTTTTCTCAATTCTTTTGGCAACTTGTTCTGCTTTGCCCAAATGTGTTTTCTCCTCTTTCTTCAGGCACTTTTCCAAATGACTCAAATAAAACTAAAGAAAAATAAAAGTAAAACAATCAGCTTTCACAGGTAACCAAAGCTTCAACCTTCTTAGACCAAAAAGACTTAAAGAGGGTGGAGCTTCCAAATGATTGTGAAACCCAATGCACAACGATAAGGCTGAAGTTTAACTTAAGAGAATCCAACTTTTCTCTGCCTTTTACAATTGTACAAATAAATTGCAATTCATACTTAAAGATTTACTTTCACTCAGTAATTATGATAAGAAGTCTTACAACATCAGGTTAAAGTCCAACAGGTTTGTTTCAAACACTAGCTTTCGGAGCGCAGCTCCTTCCTCAGGAAGAAGGAAGGAGCAGTGCTCCGAAAACTAGTGTTTGAAACAAACCTGTTGGACTTTAACCTGGTGTTGTAAGACTTCTTACAGTAATTATGATGTTACTTTTCTCAGCACAGACTCCTTAGATAAAATCTCAATTGTTCACTTCTCTTGTAGCTGGTGTGTGGAGAAGATCATGTTCACTGTAAACATGTCAGCACAGAAACCGCACTGTGCTTCTGGACACACTCAGTCTGCAAGTAGATGAATCTTGTAAACTTGACCCTCATGAAGGTCTTCCCAGTGATGCTAAGGAGTGAGACATCCCTGTAGTTGTTGCAATCTCCTCTGTCACTGCTGTTTTTATAGGTTATGATGATTTTAGCATCATACACATGGAATTGTTCCGACTTCCCAACAGAGGAGGTCATGAAGGTGTGACAGTCGATGGGATTTTGTGTTTGAGGAGTTCAGCTGGAATTCCATCCTTGCCGGGCACCTTTCTGCTTGCTCAGCAATCAATGGCCTTTTCCAGCTCAACCATGACAGGAAGCTGCAGGAGAGTCAGACAGCGACTGGGAGATGTCCGTCTGACGGAGCACAGCTGTCAGTCATGTTCAACCCAGCGGGACATCTGTTTACATCTGTCAGGATGTCACTCTCTGAGATTTCAGGGAACAACTTTGGTGATGGTCAGACCCAGAGCCCTCTTCTTCCCAGCACACAGAGATTTCTGTTATCTTTTTAATATAAATTTAGAGTAACCACTTATTTTTTTCCAATTAAAGGGGCAATTTAGCATAGCCAATCCACCTAACCAGCACATCTTTGGGTTGTGGGTGTGAGACCCATGCAGTCATGGAGAATGTGTAAACTCCACGCAGACAGTGACCTGGGGCCGGGATCGAACCCGGGTCCTCAGCGCCATAGGCGGCATTGCTAACCACTGAGCCACTGTGCAGCCCGAGATGTCCATTATCACAGGCCGTTTGGAGTTATTGACGTTGGCTGATCCAGTGTTTATTTGCACAATCTCTCCATGTTTTACACAACTGTCTTGACTACTTTCAAGTGATGCCTTGTTCTCGGTGTTGGGTTTATGTTGTACATCAGGTCGGCTTTGCTTTTTGCTTCAATGACAGATGTCATCTCTGCTGAGGGGCTCTCAAACCAATCTGTGTTGTGGGTTCCACCTTTACCTTCGAATCCTGTAGGATCGTTACAGTGCAGAAGGAGGCCATTTGGCCCATCGAGTCTGCAGCGACCCTCTGAAAGAGCACTCAACCTCGGCCCACTCCCCCGCTCTATCCCCTAACCCTGGCTGCTGCTGCTGTGTCAGAAATCATTGAACACAGTGACTTCCAAGTTTCATCAATATCAATGTTGATTGATGAAGTTTTTATTGATGTGCCTGTGAAATATTTCAGTTTAGTTTAATGCTCCTTGATAATGTAATTTCACAATGGACATGTTACTGTGAGGAATGTGTGAGTAACAATTGTCAGCAAGGATTAATCAGCACTTTCTAATTGGAGATGTTAATCAGTGGAACCTTTCAAACTCTGAATTGTAGATTTTGTATCAAACGTCGTTTAGGATGATCCTGTTAAAGAGTTCTTAAATGAAGGAGAATATCAGACGGTGTGCTTTGAAAATGGGACATCGCAGCCTTGAAAATTAGTGACATCTTAAAATATTAAACTGCAGCCAGTTCTATGGTTTGTTCACATCAGCAGAATCAAACCAGATATGGTCAGACCATCAATGCTGGATGTGATTAACAGCAGCATAAACAGTAAAATCCAATCCCTGAACTCACTGGTCAACTTGCTGATGTCGCAGCTCATATTGTGACTGAGTGAATCCCTTCCCACAGCGTCGATGGTCGGTCTCGGCCCTTTGTGAATTTGTTGGTGTGCACTGAAGGTGGATGATTTCCTGAGTGTCTTTCCAATGAAACTACAGCTGAATAGCTTCTCCAAAGTGTAACTTCACTGGTGTCTGAGCAGACTGGATGATTGAGTGAATCCCTTCCTGCACACTGAGCAGGTAAACGGTCTCCCGGTGTGAACACGATTGTGTACACTGAGATTAGATAAAGACGTGAACCACTTTCCACAGGATATGGATATCTGAGGACTGAGTAAATGTGTTGGTGTAACATGAGTCTAGCTGACTGAGTAAATCCCTTCCCACACACCGAACAGGCGAACAGCCTCTTCTCAGCATGATATCGCTGGTGTAACATGAGGCCAGCTGATTGAGTAAATCCTTTCCCACACTCAGAGCAGGTGAATGGTCTCTCTCCTGTGTGAATACGCGGTGGGTTTCCAGCAGGCATCGATAATTGAATCCCTTCCCACAGTCCCCACATTTCCATGTCTTCATCATCCAGATGTCCTTGTATCTCTCCAGTTCGGACACCCAGTTGAAGCCTTGTCCATACAGAATACATGGATGTTTCCTCCTCCACACGAATGGTGCAGGCTGTGTATTTGGTTCAAGCACTTTGCGCAGTCAGTGTTCTGGAACTCAGATGTGCCTGTGTCTCTGTGCTTTCCCAATCACATTGCTGTTCGTACTGTTCTCCCACAGATAGAACAGACAAACATTTCTCAAATAGAACATAGAACATTTCTCCTTCACATTCAATGGCCGTTGATTAACAGCTACTCATGAAGCCATTAACTCCGCCAAATGCTGTTGTAATATTTGGTTGAGTTTCCAGTCTTTGAATTCTCCCCTTTTAATCCCCTGTAAAAGGAGTTTACAAAATCCATCGCTGTCAGTACAAAATAGACATTTAGAAAAGTCAATTCTAGTTTCGCTGGAATGTTTGTTCAATTCTTGTTCCCCCAAAGCTGTAAATCCCAGTCCCACACACTCTCCCTGTGCTGAAATCCAAATCCATCTCACCATTTCTTTCCTCCACTGGCAGTTTTCTCCCTCCCTCTCCTCTGCCTGGGTTCAGTTCTCCAGCTCCTGTCTGCAGACTGACAATAAAACCAATGGGTCTTTTTGGGGGATTGGGGCCTCCAGCGGGTGTTTGTAAATCCTCCCCACCCACCTGCCAGGGTTTCCTTCCTTGCCAGAGATCAGAGTCCTCATTGATTTGAGTGCAAAGTGAACACTCTTATTTCTTGTCCTCCTCCCCCATCCTCTGATGTGAACCATCCTCCAGTGTCTGAAGCAGGATGGTGCCCGTTAACCTGGGCCTGTTCCCAGGTTGCGTTTTGTACTTTAACCTGGTGTAAGACTTCTTACTGCGCTCACCCCAGTCCAACGGTGGCGTCTCCACATAATGATTGTGAAGGGTTTGCTCCAGCTCACAATGCCCGGGGAGTGATTGACGGCTGCTCCGGACCAATAATGCGAGGGCTCGGGACTGGCGGACCGAGTGGGAGCGGCTGGTCCTCCAACCAATCGCAGTGAATGAGGGGCGGGGCTGAGTCAGGATCTCCCTCATTGACTGAGAATCTGCATCATTCTGAGTTCTTCCCATTGGCCGCGGGTTCCACAACCTCATTTCTT
This sequence comes from Scyliorhinus torazame, assembly GCF_047496885.1. Taxonomy (NCBI): domain Eukaryota; kingdom Metazoa; phylum Chordata; class Chondrichthyes; order Carcharhiniformes; family Scyliorhinidae; genus Scyliorhinus; species Scyliorhinus torazame. The sequence continues at coordinate 114,617,379 of NC_092711.1, forward strand.
GCCTGAGAGGTGTTGACCAATGGGAAGATTTGAGGACCGGATGGACTCGGTCCTCCAGCCAATCAGACTGCGGGCTGTGTGTGAATTACGACTGAGTTTACGATTGAAATGTCTTCCTGAGTCAAACCTCGGAGTAAAACACTTTGTTTCCACTTCAGCGAACTTTAAAAAAAAATTCCATTGCCCGTTCTACAGAACTGTTACAAAAAGCAACAACAAACGTTAACCCTGTTTCTCTCGCCACATGTGGCACAGTCGGTACCACTGCTGCCTCACAGCGTCAGTGACCAGTGTTGAATTCCGGCCTCGGATGACTGTGTGGAGTTTGTGCATTCGCCCCGTGTCTGTGGGGGTTCCCTCCGGGTGCTCCAGTTTTCTCCCATGTGCAGGTTTGGTGGATTGACTATGCTAAATTGCCCCTTAGTGTCCAAAGATGAGATGGGTTTACGGGGCTAGGGGAAGGGAAGTGCACCTGGGTGCGGTGCTCTTTTGTGGGGTAGGTGCAAACCCGATGGGCTGAATGGCCTCCTTCTGCACTGTAGGGATTCTCTGATGCTGTCAGACCCGCTGGGTTAATGTCGCATTTACTGTTTTCAATCTACATTATACACATTTTTAATCCACTAATTATATTTATTGAACCACTGTACCATCAACTACTCGGAGCAGTGTGTTGATGTTTCAGCTACTTTGTAGGATTTTCGCTCTCACAGTCTGATGGGTCTGTCTGGGGGTATTTCCCTGGTACTGTCCATGTGTTTGGGTGTTTGTGTATTTTAGGGAACATGTAGAACTTCCTTCGTTCTGCCCGTTGTCCCCTCAGATATTCCCATCTGTTTTTGGTTAATGTGTCTGGGGTCTGAGTTCTTCTAGTCTGTCTCCAATTCTCCTTCCTGTCTCGGGCATATGGGTCAAGGTAGCTTGGTGTTGTGATTCGTGTTGTTTACTTGTCTGTCTGTCTCCAGCAGGTATTGTTGTCTCTCGATAATGATTGTGCTGATACCCTTATCTTCTGGTCTGATGAACATATCCGTGTTGGATCCAAGCTCCCGGATTGTCTGTCTTCTCTCCGGGTAAGATTCTGTCTCTTGTATTTCACTGTGACAGGGCAGAGACCCGATTGAAGGGATTCAAACATGGGAGTTCTGGGAAAGATGGGCAAGGATTTGGGAGGTGACAACATGTTCAAAGAGTTTGGAGAGGAGAGGGAGGTTGAAGATGGGGCAGTAATTTGTAAGGATGGCAGGGTCAAGGGTTTGTTTTATTGAGGGGGTGATGATGGCAGATTTGAAGGACAGAGGGACAGTAGCTGAAGAGAGAGAAATGTTGACAATATCCATGGACACAGGGTAGTTGGCTGATCAGTAGCTCAGTGGGAATAGCGTCGATGGAGCAGGAGCTGGGTCTCATGGACAACAGAAGAACATAAGAATTAGGAACAGGAGTAGGCCATCTGGCCCCTCGAGCCTGCTCCGCCATTTAATGAGATCATGGCTGATCTTTGTGGACTCAGCTCCACTCTCCGGCCCATACACCATATCCCCGAATCCCTTTATTCTTTAGAAAGGCATCTATCTTTTTCTTTAAAATGTTTAAAGAAGGAGCCTCAACTGCTTCACTGGGCAAGGAATTCCAGAGATTCACAACCCTTTGGGTGAAGAAGTTCCTTCTACACTCCGACCTAAATCTACCTCCCCTTAGTTTGAGGCTATGCCCCCTAGTTCTGCTTTCCCCGACCAGAGGAAACAACCTGCCCGCATCTATCCTATCTATTCCCTTCAGAATTTTATATGTCTCAATAAGATCCCCCTGCATCCTTCTAAACTCCAATGAGTACAGTCCCAGTCTACTCAACCTCTCGTCATAATCTAATCCCCTCAACTCTGGGATCAACCTAGTGAATCTCCTCTGCAATCCCTCCAGTGCCAATATGTCCTTTCTCAGGTAAGGAGACCAAAACTGAACACAATACTCCAGATGTGGCCTCACCAACACCTTATACAATTGCAGCATAACCTCACTAGTCTTGAACTCCATCCCTCTAGCAATGAAAGACAAAACTCGATTAGCCTTCTTAATCACCTGTTGCACCTGCACACCAACTTTTTGCGACTCGTGCACCAGCACACCCAGGTCCCTCTGCACAGCAGCATGTTTTAACATCTTACCGTTTAAATAATAATCCATTCTTCTGTTATTCCTCCCAAAATGGATAGCCTCACACTTGGCAACATTGAATTCCATCTGCCAGACCCTAGCCCATTCACCTAACCTATCGAAATCCTTCTGCAGACTTCCGGTATCCTCTGCCCTTTTTGCTTTACCACTCATCTTAGTGTCGTCTGCAAACTTTGACACATTGCCCTTGGTCCCCAACTCCAAATCATCTATGTAAATTGTGAACAACTGCGGGCCCAACACTGATCCTTGAGGGACCCCACTAGTTACAGGTTGCCAACCAGAGAAACACCCATTTATTCCCACTCTCTGCTTTCTGTTAGTTAACCAACAAGATGAGCTCTGAGAGGGCATGAGGGGAGATGGGAGAGAAACTAGAGAAAGATGTGGGTTCAAGCTCGGGAAAGGATGAAATTTAGAGACAGTTTGGTCCGGTGGGCTCGTGGAAGGGAGGGAAGCAGCAGAGGCAGCTGATCGGATTTACTCAATCTCTGTCACAAAGAAGCTCCACAAGCTCCTCACACTTCTTGTTGGAGGTGAGGATGGAAGAGACAGGGGAGAGCGAGAGTACTTCAAAAGGAACTAACTTGTGTCAAAGATATTGAAATGTTTCAAGACTGCGTATTTAACACAAATCTAATTTATTTGACTTTTAGCAAATATATTAGCCCCTGTAAATGGGCTGGAGTTTGTTATCAGCAGAAAGAGACCCAAATGAACATGGTTCAGTCCTGAATGTGAGGAACAGTAAAATCCAATCACTGTGGTTACTTGTGGCCTCGTTGGTGTCTCAGCAGGTGGGATGACTGAGTGAATCCCTTCCCACAGAGGGAGCAGGTGAATGGCCTCTCCCCAGTGTGCATTCGCTGGTGCTTCAGCAGGTTGGATGACTGAGTAAATGCCTTCCCACACTTGGAGCAGGTGAATGGTCTCTCCTCACTGTGACTGCGTCGATGAGTTTCCAGCTGGGATGGGGAAGTGAATCCTTTCCCACAGTCCGCACATTTCCACGGTTTCTCCTCAGTGTGACTGCATTTGTGTCTCGTGAGGCCTGATGATCGACTGAATCCTCGTCCACACACACAACACGTGTACGGTTTCTCCCCACTGTGACCAATGCTTTTTTCGTCCATGATCAATGATATTCAGCAACGATAAATTGAGGACTCTGTCAGATCCTGATGTGACGCTTGGTTTGCGTTTCCGGACTTTGAAGCCTCCCCTTCGAACACCTTGTAAAACTGATTGAAAACAGAAAATAGGGAGTGAGAGAGAACCCACAAAAACACAAAGGCAGATTGTGAAATTGAGCTGAATGAATCTGGTCATTTGTGGGGAAAAAGTGACCGTGAAAACTGCTGGATTGTCATAAAAACCCAACTGTCCTCTTTGGGAGGAGAGAGAAAGAGGTGAAGAGGGATTTTGTACATCTACAAGACATACTAAGAGAGTAGTTGGCAAAGCAACTTCGATCTTGAGCTTCATAAACAGTAACATTGATACCAAAACTATACTTCTGGTGGCACAGTGGTTAGCACTGCTGCCTCACAGCGCCAGGGACCCGGGTTCAATTCCGGCCTTGGCGACTGTCTGTGTGGAGTTTGCACTTTCTCCCAGTGTCTGCGTGGGTTTCCACCCGGTGCTCAGGTTTCCTCCAACAGTCCAAAGAAGGGCACCTTAGGTGGACTGGCCTTGATAAATTGCCCCTTAGTGTCCAGGAATGTGCAGGTTAGGTGGGGCTATGGGGTTACAGGGACAGGGTAGGTGTGTGGGCCTAGGCAGGGTGCCCTTTCAGAGAATCACTGCAGACTCGATGGGCCGAATGGCCTCCTTCTGCTCTGCAGGAATTCTATGGTTCTAATTCTATTCTATGAATCTTTATAAAACTCTGGTCACCACTCTTCAGGAAGAATGTGAAGGTTCTTGGAGAAGGTGCAGAGGAGATTTACCAGAATGGTTCCAGCAAAGGAGGTTGAGGGGAGATTTGATTCAGGGACACAAGATTATGCCAGATTTCCATCGGGTGGACAAAGAAACTCTGTTTCCATTCACTGATCGTACAAGCAGTCGGGACACAGATTTAAAGCTTTGGGTAAAACCTGGATTGAACAATACAAGATCCTGAGGGGTTTTGACAGGGTGGATGTGGAGAGGATGTTTCCTCTTGTGGGAGAATCTGGAACAAGGGGGTCACTGTTGCAAAGTGAGGGGTCACCCATTTCAGATGGGGATAAGGATTTTGTTTTCTCTTGAGGGTTGCAAGACTGGGGGTGGCACAGTGCTTAGCACAGCTGCCTCATGTCGCCAAGGACCCGGGTTCGATCCCGGCCCCGGGTCACTGTCTGTGTGGAGTTTGCACACACCCACAAATCCAAATTAATGGCAGCACGGTAGCATTGTGGATAGCACAATTGCTTCACAGCTCCAGGGTCCCAGGTTCGATTCCGGCTTGCGTCACTGTCTGTGTGGAGTCAGCACATCCTCCCCGTGTGTGCGTGGGTTTCCTCCGGGTGCTCTGGTTTCCTCCCACAGTCCAAAGATGTGCAGGTTAGGTGGATTGGCCATGATAAATTGCCCTTGGTGTCCAAAATTGCCCTTAGTGTTGGGTTGGGTTATGGGGATAGGGTGGAGGTGTTGATCTTGGGTAGGGTGCTTTTTCCAAGAGCCGGTGCAGACTTGATGGGCCAAATGGCCTCCTTCTGCACTGTAAATTCTATGATCTATCAAAGATGTGCAGGGTAGGTAGATTGGCCACGCTAAAATTGCCCCTTAATTGCAAAAAATGAATTGGGCTCTCTAAATTTATGTTAAAAAAAACAGGGCGAGAGAGTAGATTCAGTAAGGATGTTCCCAATAGTGCGTGTGTCCAGAAATAGGGGTCACAGTCTGAGGATACGGGGTAGACCATTTTGGATAGAGATGAGGAGAAATGTCTTCACCCAGAGAGTGGTGAGCCTGTGGAATTCGTCGCCACAGGAACTAATTAAGGCCAAAACATTGCATGTTTTCAAGAAGTAGTTAGATACAGCACTGAGGGTGAAGGGGACCAAAGGATATGGGGGGAAAGCAGGATTAGGCTATTGAGCCTAATCAGCTCTGGTCGTAATGAATGGTGGGGCAGGCTCGAAGGGCCAAATGGTCTCCTCCTGCTCCTATTTTCTACGTTGCTCCGTATCTCTGCATGTAAATGGTCCAGGAGGTATGAGGAAGAATGTTTTTACACAGCCAGTGGCAATGACCTTAAACTTTCTGCCGATGACGGAGTTTGGAAATAGACACAATGAATGATTTTTTTTTTTAATTGGATAGAAACCTGAGAGAAATAAAGCTGTGAGGATACAGAGACAGAGCAGGAGAATGACTCTGACTGGATTGCTCCAGATAATAATAATAATATTTATTGGTGTCACAAGTAGGCTTACATTAACACTGCAATGAAATTACTGTGAAAATCCCCATCTCGTCACACTCCGGCTCCTGTTCGGGTGCACTGAGAATTCAGAATGTCCAATTCACCTAACAAGCACGTCTTTCGGGGCTTGTGGGAGGAAATCGGAGCACCCGGAGGAAACCCACAACAGACACGAGGAGAACGTGCAGACTCCGCACAGACAGTGACCCAAGCCGGGAATCAAACCCGGGTCCCTGGCGCTGTGAAGCAACAGTGCTAACCACCGTGCCGACTAGAGAGCTAGCATGGACTCAATGGACCGAATGCCCTTCTCTGCCCTTTTTTTTATTTTTTAAAGTAAATTTAGAGTACCCAATTCATTTTTTCCAATTAAGGGGCAATTTGGCGTGGTCAATCCACCTAACCTGCACATCTTCAGGTTGTGAGGGCGAAACCGACGCAAACATGGGGAGAATCTGCAAATTCCACACGGACAGTGACCCAGAGCCGGGCTCGGCCCTGTGAGGCAGCAGTGCTAACCACTGACGTGCTGCCAGCTGACTGAATTTTTTGTCTAATCTCGCCTTGTAATTTAACCCCGGGGGGTTCAGATATCACTCGGGTAAATCTGTGCTACACTCCCTCCGAGGCCACTCTATCCTTCCTCAGGTTTGTTGTCCAGAACTGAACACAATTCTCCAGGTTTGGTCTAACCAGGGTTTGTGAATCTCGGGGCTTTCCCAGTCACACTGAGACCTGAAATCTTCACTCACAGACAGAACAGACACACCTTTTACCTTCCACACCCAGATGCTGCTGATATTCAGGTACTAATGAATCGAGTGATTCTGTCAGATCGCGATGTAACGTTTGGTTTGTGTTTCCCGTCTGTTAAACCTCCACTTCCAGTATCCTGTAAATTTACAGAAACCTCACTGTCAGTTTAGGATCGAAATTCACAACATTCTCTCCTCATCAACTTTGATTAAATGTATTCCTGGAGGTTTAATTACATGACCTGCCCCCCCATCCTCCAGCCATTAATCGGTCAACACATCCATCCTTGTGACACTCTGCCTTCCTCGGCCAATTGGGAAGCAAAAGGACTCATTACCTTACAGGACAGTGTTTGACTAGGGCAGCATGGTGGTGCAGTGGTTAGCACTGCTGTCTCACGGCACCGAGATCACAGGTTCGATCCCGGCTCTCGGTCACTGTCTGTGTGGAGTTGGCACATTCTCCCCGTGTTTGCGTGGGTTTCACCCCCACAACCCAAAGATGTGCAGGGTAGGTGGATTGGCCACGCTAAATTGCCCCTTAATTGGAAAAAATGAATTGGGCACTCTTAATTTATTTTTAAAAAGGACAGTGATTGACTGTAAGTCAATCAACCTTCATCCCATTTTCAATATTTTTATATCCACTGAAGAGAAATGTTCAAAAATCTTTTTTACTGTCCGAATGATTTTCCAGAGACCCAAAATTAATATTTTTACTGTCCTAATCATGTTCCAGAGTCACAAAAATATTTTTGACTGTCCCAATGATTTTCCAGACACCCAGACATGAATCTCACCAAGGCAGAAGGTAAAATTTTAATTCATTGAAAGTTTACTGATGACCATGAAACGATTGTCGATTGTTGCAAAGACCCATCTGGTTCACTCCTGTCCTTCAGTGAAGGAAATCTTCTATCCTTACCTGGTCTGGCCTACGTGTGATTCCAGATCCACAGTCAGCTGGTTGTCTCTTAAAATGCTGTCTGAGATGCCCTCAGTTCAAGGGCAATTAGTGCTGGGCAGTGAATGCTGGCCCAGCCAGCGACACCCACATCCCGTGAATGAATAGAAAAGAAAACTGCCGTCCTTACCTGGTCTGGCCGACACGATTCCAAACCACAGCAATGTGGTTGACTCTTTAAATGCCCTCCGAGATGGCCGAGCAAGCCACTCAGTTCTCGGGAAATTAGGGATGTGCAATAAATGTTGGCCCAGCCAGTGACTCCCACAAATGATTAAAATAAAATCCTGGAGACTCCAGTCAGTCAATCCGGAAGATTTGGCATCTGGTGCAGGCTCGCAGCGCATAATAATAATAATCACTTATTGTCACAAGTAAGCTTCAATGAAGTTCCTGTGAAAAGCCCCTAGTCGCCACATTCCGGCACGTGTTCGGAGAGGCTGGAACGGGCATTGAACCCACGCTGCTGGTCTTGTTCTGCATTACAAGCCAACTGTCTTAGCCCACTGTGCTAAGCCAGCCACTTCCCTGCGGCGCATTGTCCTCTGTAAAGATGGCGTCCGGTAACCCGGGCCTGTCACCGCTCAGCTCTCACTCTGTTCGGTGCTGTTTAAGACGGGACCGTTAACATTTTCCTCGGGAGTTGAAGCCTCCACGGGGTATTTATGAAGCCTCCCGGCTCACTCCGCAGCTTCTATCACTCCCCGGCCACCCACCGGCTCCAATCCTGAAAGTCGCTCGATTGTTTCTTTCCCGCTCCTCGCATCGTCAGCGACAATCTGAACTGGGCCTGCACTGCACACAGCCCGAACAGCGCATGTGCGAGGAGCTTCTGTCATGTGGATAGAGCACATTCTCAGCTGCTACTCATGTTGGGTAATAAACCCACCATTGAAATGGATATTTTTGATATAAATTATGCTTTGCAAACTGACTATGCTTACACACAAAGGTCGATAACTCCAGGTCCTGATAACCCGAATGGTGCTGTCAGAATTCAATATGAGGATTGGTTTTGAGTTTCCCGTCTTCGAATCCCTTTCTAAGCCCCTGTGAAAGAAGTTTACAAAGGCATCACTGTCAGTCCAGTCATGAAATTCAGGAAAGGCAAACTTTCTCCTGGTTTGAGTTTGCTGTGTGTAAATCCTCCCCTACAAATCCCCTGTAAAAGGAGTTTCCAAAATTAATCACGGTCAGTCCAGGATAGAAATTCACAACATTGTCCCCTCCTGCTCCCTGGTCCAGGATGACCGCTCATGCCCCCCGCTGCACACTGACCCTCTTGTCATCAGCAGTGATTTGAGGGTGGTGTCTACTCATGGTTGTGAGTTTCTACCTGGGTCTTCATGTGGCTGAACAGAGCCGCAGAGCTTTGGACACATGGGGCAGGATGACTAATAAGACAGTGAAATCCAGAGACCAGGATTGTCTTCCTTTTCTTTCCATCTCCGCCACCACTTTGCCTCATCAATAAGACATTGGGACTCAAAGACTAATCCAGTTTGATGGACAAGTTGTCTCCATTCTGAACAATGGGGAACAAGCTCCTCCCACTCATTGTAACATCGCCCCCGACAAAGAGACAAATGCGCATGCGCCCTGATGCACATTAAACAACGTACGAAGTCTGACAACACCAGGTTAAAGTCCAACAGGTTTGTTTCGATGTCACTAGCTTTCGGAGCGCTGCTCCTTCCTCAGGTGAATGAAGAGGTCTGTTCCAGAAACACATATATACACAAATTCAAAGATGCCAAACAATGCTAGGAATGCGAGCATTAGCAGGTGATTAAATCTTTACAGATCCAGAGATGGGGTAACCCCAGGTTAAAGCGGTGTGAATTGTATCAAGCCAGGACAGTTGGTAGGAGTTCGCAGGCCAGATGGTGGGGGATGAATGTAATGTGACATGAATCCCAGGTCCCGGTTGAGGCCGCACTCATGTGTGCGGAACTTGGCTATAAGTTTCTGCTCGGCGATTCTGCGTTGTCGCGGGTCCTGAAGGCCGCCTTGGAGAACGCTTACCCGGAGATCAGAGGCTGAATGCCCTTGACTGCTGAAGTGTTCCCCGACTGGAAGGGAACATTCCTGCCTGGTGATTGTTGCGCGATGTCCATTCATTCGTTGTCGCAGCGTCTGCATGGTCTCGCCAATGTACCACGCTTCGGGACATCCTTTCCTGCAACGTATGAGGTAGACAACGTTGGCCGAGTCGCACGAGTATGTATCGCGTACCTGGTGGGTGGTGTTCTCACGTGTAATAGTGGTATCCATGTCGATGATCTGGCACGTCTTGCAGAGATTGCCATGACAGGGTTGTGTGGTGTCGTGGTCACTGTTCTGAAGACTGGGTAGTTTGCTGCACACAATGGTTCGTTTGAGGTTGCGCGGTTGTTTGAAGGCAAGTAGTGGGGGTGTGGGGATGACCTTGGCAAGATGTTCATCGTCATCAATGACGTGTTGAAGGCTGTGAAGAAGATGACGTAGTTTCTCCGCTCCGGGGAAGTACTGGACGACGAAGGGTATTCTGTCGGTTGTGTCCCATATTTGTCTTCTGAGGAGGTCGGTCCGGTTTTTCGCTGTGGCGCGTTGGAACTGTCGATCGATGAGTCGAGTGCCATATCCCGTTCGTACGAGGGCATCTTTCAACGTCTGTAGATGTCTGTTACGCTCCTCCTCGTCTGAGCAGATCCTGTGTACACGGAGCGCTTGTCCATAGGGGATGGCTTCTTTAATGTGTTTAGGGTGGAAGCTGGAGAAGTGGAGCATCATGAGGTTATCCGTGGGTTTGCGGTAAAGCGAAGTGCTGAGGTGACCGTCCTTGATGGAGACGAGTGTGTCCAAGAATGCAACTGATTTTGGAGAGTAGTCCATGGTGAGTCTGATGGTTGGATGGAACTTATTAATGTCATCGTGTAGTCGTTTCAGTGATTCTTCGCCGTGGGTCCACATTAAACAAAGCTGGCGGCCATTAACCCGAGCCAAACATGAGGAGCTGCAGCCCCGCTTGGTGCAAATGGGGTCCCAGAAACTTTTTCCCGAAGATTGCAGCTTGCAACAGCTTTACACAACGTTTCTGCCCACCCCCGAGATCTCTCGCTCCCTCCATATTGTTAAACGCCTCGCACCAATTTCGGATTTAAGGAGGCGCTCTTCTCCTTCGCCATGACCCACACTGCGCATGCTTCAATCACAGCCCCGCCCCTCATTCACTCCGATTGGTTGGAGGACCTGCCGCTCCCGGTCGGTCCTCCAGTCCTGCACCTCCTCCTCCTATTGGTCTGGAGCCGCCCTCAATCACCTGGCATTGTGATGGTTCCAGATGGTGAGAGCGGCCACAGGCTCAGGCTGACTCGCTGATTGTCCAATAATAACAGTGAGAGTCTCAGTGGGACAATCAGACAATAATAGTGGAGATGGGGCCCAGAGGATAAACAGCAAAGGATTCACTCACTTTGAGAGTAACAAACACAGTGTCTGTTCCAATAATAAGAATCAGGCTGCAATGTGTGAGTGAACACATCATTGGATCCAATGTAGAATCATAGAATCTCCTCAGTACAGAAGGAGGCCATTCGTCCCATTGAGTCTGCAGCAACCCTCTGGAAGAGCATCCTACCTTGGCGAATTCCCCACCCTATCCCCACAACCCCTCCCAGTGACAATTTAACACAGTCAATCCATCTGACCTGCACATCTGTGGACTGTCGGAGGAAACCAGAGCATCCGGAGGAAATCTGCGCAGACACAAAGAATGTACAAACTCCACACAGACAGTGACCCAAGGTCAGAATGAATCATAGAATCTACAGTGCAGAAGGAGACCATTCGGCCCATCGAGTCTGCACCGGCATTACCTGATCTGGCCAACTCACTGGAATGTGGTTAATTCTGAATTGCACTCTGAAATTTCGTAGTAAGCCATTCAGTTTAAGGGCAATTAGGAATGGACAACCAAGCTGGTCTTGCCCGTGACACTCACATCCCATAAAGAATAGAGAAAATCAAAGGGCTGTTTCCAGTGCCGGTTTCCAAGGAATCAGTACTGGCCCTTCACTCCTGGTTACATCATTGATTTGAGAGTAAATGTGGGAACATGAACAAGAAGTTTACCTGTGACACAAAAATGATTAAACACTTGATAGTTAGGAAGAAAGCTGTAGGGAAAACAAGGCAAAGGATTACATGATAAATGGCAGGACAGGACTAGTTAGGCCAGAGCTAGTTTCCTGTACACAGGAAGATTGCACTAGAGAAAGTACAGAGGGGATTTAACAACATCAGCCAGAAATTAACAATGTTTGCTCTGAGGAACGTTTGGATAAACTGGGACTGTTTTCTTTGGAACAGAAAAGACTGAGGAGAGACCAAAATTAAATTATGAAAAGCAGCCTGGCTGGCTCAGTCGGCAGAGCAAGGGAGTCTTAATCCCAGGGCCGTGAGTTCAAGACCCACGTTGGGCGCTTCAGCTTCTTTAATCTGAGAACAGTGAGCTGAACTGTTTTATGGGTGGCACAGTGGTTACCACTGTTGCTTCACAGCACCAGGGTCCCGGGGTTCAATTCCCACTTAGGACACTGTCTGTGCGGAGTCTGCACGTTCTCCAGTGTCTGTATGGGTTTCCTCCCACAAGTCTCGAAAGACGTGCTTGTTAGGTGAATTGGACATTCTGAATTCTCACTTTGCATACCCGAATAGATGCCAGAGTGTTACTACCAGGGGATTTTCACAGTAACTTCATTACAGTGTTAATGTAACCCTACTTGTGACAATAATAAAGATTATTCTAAAGGTATAACATTCTGGGGGATCATGGTGGCACAGTGGTTGTGTGCCTGCGTGCTGGGGACCCGGGTTCGATCCTGGCCCCGGGTCACAGTCTGTAAGGGATTTGCACATTCTCCCATTGTCTGTGTGGGTAGGTGGCTTGGCCAAATTAAATTGCCCCTTGATTGGAAAAAAATAGAAATTTACATTTTTTTTAAATTCTGAGGAATCTAAATAGATTGGATAGGAAGGTCCTATTCCCTTTGGTTGAGGGATACATATAAAAGGGGGCAGAGATTTAGGGGGGGACGAGGAGGTTTAGAGGGCGGTGAAGATCTGTGGCATGCTGCTGAAATGATGGCAGAAACCCTCATAACATTTAAAAAGTATTTAGATATCTCAATTGATGTAACTTAAAAAGCTACAGACCACAATCTGGAAATTGAGATTAGGCTCAATACTTACTTTGTAGCCACGATGAGCTGAATGAAATGCAACACAAACAACAAACTTTAATAAAATCTGTGATAGTAACTCTCACCACTAAGAAGATCAGCAGTTTGCTAAGTTTAGCGGCCAAGTATGCTAATGTGGTAATTTTAAAATTTACCTGCACACATAAGAGTACAACAGCAAATTATTTAACTTCCCCAATGTGATCGGTGTAATTAGTCTCAAATTTAACCCGGAATGGTCATTTAAATTTTCCCAGTCACTCTAATATCTGAAATCTTTATCCACGGACAGAACAGACAAACCATTTTACGTCCCAATGATATTCAGGTCCTGATGAATCGAGTAAGCCTGCCAGATGATGATGTGATGTTTGGATTGAAGTTCCCGTTAGTAAATCCTCCTCTTTCTAAAGGAATTTCCAAAGGAATTTCACTCTCAGTCCAGGAGAGAAATTCACAAGATTTTCTCTTCCGGGTCCTGGAGGCAGCGCATGCGCCCTGCTGCACCTGAGAAAGATGACGGCCGCGCATGCGCCCTGCGGCATATCGCCCCCGAATCAGATGACAGCCGTTAACAGGGGCCGATCAGAGAGAAAAGCGCCGATGCGGCCGCCCCATTCCGTACAGACACCGAACTGTGTCAAAAGTGCCTGAACCAATTTATCAGCCTGAGTAACGTAATGGAATAATGGCGGATAAGACTACCCGGAATGCGGGGGCCGATGAATACGCCCTATCTCCGTACTCGCATTCCAAGCATTGTTTGGCATCTTTGAATTTGTCTATATATGTGTTTCTGGAACAGACCTCTTCATTCACCTGAGGAAGGAGCAGCGCTCCGAAAGCTAGTGACATCGAAACAAACCTGTTGGACTTTAACCTGGTGTTGTAAGACTTCGTACTGTGCTCACCCCAGTCCAACGCCGGCATCTCCACATCAGCCCTATCTCCATCACAGTAGCCAGAACGCGCAGGCGTCAGAATGTCCCGCCCCCGGAAGTAGCCTCTCTGTGCGGAGCATGCGGGGTGCTGCTCCGGGCAGAGCGCAGCTGCAGTGAGAGTGAGTGCGGCTCCCACAGGCTGAATGAGAGTCGCCGCAGGCAGGAGCTGGAGAACTGAAACCAGGCAGAGGAGAGGGAGCGAGAAAACTGGGAGTGGAGGAAAGAAATGGTGCAGACGGTGAGATGGGTTTGCATTTCAGCCCAGGGAGGAGGGAGAGTGTGTGGGACTGGGATTGACAGCTTTGGGGGAACAAGAGAGGAAAAAATAGTCCAGAGAAACTAGAATTGTCTGTTCAGAATTTCTATCCTGGACTGACAGTGATGGCTTTTGTAAACTCCTTTTACAGGATATTGGAAGTGAAGGATTGGCCGACAGAAAACTCAAACCAAACATCACATCGAAATCTGACAGTCACTCGATTCATCAGGAGCTGAATATCATCAGTCTTTGAATTTGGAAGGAGAAATATTTGTCTGTTCAGTTTCAGCGGTGCGACTGCAAAAGCACCGAGATATAGGAGAATACTGAGATTCAGGCTACTAGACTAGAAGGGCTTGAGGTTCATAAGGAGGAGGTGTTAGCAATTCTGGAAAGTGTGAAAATAGATAAGTCCCCTGGGCCGGATGGGATTTATCCTAGGATTCTCTGGGAAGCTAGGGAGGAGATTGCTGAGCCTTTGGCTTTGATCTTTAAGTCATCTTTGTCTACAGGAATAGTGCCAGAAGACTGGAGGATAGCAAATGTTGTCCCCTTGTTCAAGAAGGGGAGTAGAGACAACCCCGGTAACTATAGACCAGTGAGCCTTACTTCTGTTGTGGGCAAAATCTTGGAAAGGTTTATAAGAGATAGGATGTATAATCACCTGGAAAGGAATAATTTGATTAGAGATAGTCAACACGGTTTTGTGAAGGGTAGGTCGTGCCTCACAAACCTTATTGAGTTCTTTGAGAAGGTGACCAAACAAGTGGATGAGGGTAAAGCAGTTGATGTGGTGTATATGGATTTCAGTAAAGTGTTTGATAAGGTTCCCCACTGTAGGCTACTGCAGTAAATACGGAGGCATGGGATTCAGGGTGATTTAGCAGTTTGGATCAGAAATTGGCTAGCTGGAAGAAGACAAAGGGTGGTGGTTGATGGGAAATGTTCAGACTGGAGTCCAGTTACTAGTGGTGTACCACAAGGATCTGTTTTTGGGGCCACTGCTGTTTGTCATTTTTATAAATGACCTGGAGGAGGGCGTAGAAGGATGGGTGAGTAAATTTGCAGATGACACTAAAGTTGGTGGAGTTGTGGACAGTGCGGAAGGATGTTACAAGTTACAGAGGGACATAGATAAGCTGCAGCGCTGGGCTGAGAGGTGGAAAATGGAGTTTAATGCAGAAAAGTGTGAGGTGATTCATTTTGGAAGGAATAACAGGAAGACGGAGTACTGGGCTAATGGTAAGATTCTTGGCAGTGTGGATGAGCAGAGACATCTCGGTGTCCATGTACATAGATCCCTGAAAGTTGCCACCCAGGTTGAGAGGGTTGTTAAGAAGGCGTGTGGTGTGTTAGCTTTTATTGGTAGAGGGATTGAGTTTCGGAGCCATGGCGTCATGTTGCAGCTGTACAAAACTCTGGTGCGGCCACATTTGGAGTATTGCGTGCAATTCTGGTTGCCGCATTATAGGAAGGATGTGGAAGCATTGGAAAGGGTGCAGAGGAGATCTACCAGAAAGTTGCCTGGTATGGAGGGAAGATCTTACGAGGAAAGGCTGAGGGCCTTGAGGCTGTTTTCGTTAAAGAGAAGAAGGTTAAGAGGTGACTTAATTGAGGCATACAAGATGATCAGAGGATTGGATAGGGTGGACAGTGAGAGCCTTTTTCCTCGGACGGTGATGTCTAGCATGACGGGACATACCTTTAAATTGAGGGGAGATAGATGTCGGACAGATGTCAGAGGTAGGATCTTTACTCAGAGAGTAGTAAGGGCGTGGAATGCCCTACCTGCAACAGTAGTGGACTCGCCAACACGAAGGACAGTCAAATGGTCATTGGATAAACATATGGACGATAAGGGAATAGTGTAGATGGGCTTTAGAGTGGTTGCACATGGAGGCGCAACATCGAGGGCCGAAGGGCCTGTACTGCGCTGTAATGTTCTATGTTCCCTGAGTGAGAGTGTTCCAGTGAACTGACTGTGGAGAGAGCTTTACCCAGTTACACAGGCTCACGTCATTCACTGCAGGGAGAAATTAAATGGCTGTTTGTGTGTGGACAAAGCTTCAACCGGGAGAAACATGCGGACACCCTCACCATGGAGAAACTGTGGAAATGTACGGATTGTCGAAAAGGATTCAGTTACCCATCACAATTGGAGGTTCATCGTCACAGTCACACTGGGGAGAGACCGTTCACCTGCTCCATTTGTGGGAAGGGATTCACCCATTCATACAACCTTCTTACACACCAGCGAGTTCACACTGAGGAGAGGCCATTCACCTGCCCTGTGTGTGGGAAGGGATTCACTCGGTCATCCCACATTGTGACTCACCAACTTGTTCACACTGATAAAAGACCGTTTACATGTCCTGACTGTGAGAAGAGTTTTAAATGTAAAAAGGATCTGCTGACACATCAACGTATTCACACTGGGGAAGAGACCATTCTCCTGCTCCCTGTGTGGGAAAGGATTCATTCAGTCATCCCACCTGCAGACACATCAACGTGTTCACTCTGATCACAAACTTTTTAACTGTCCTGACTGAGAAGAGCTTTACAAACAAAAAGGATTTACTAACACACCAATATGCTCACACTGGGGACTGACCGTTCACCTGCTCTGAGGGAATGGATTCAGCCGTCCAAGTGCCCTACTGAACTACCAGAGAATTCACACTGGGAGAGGCCATTCACCTGCTCTGACTGTGGGAAAGGATTCATTAATTCATCCAAACTTCTGATACACCAGCAACTTCATACAGGGGATAGACTGATCACCTGTTCTGAATGTGGGAAGGGATTCACACGTTCATACAACCTTCTGACACACCAGCATATTCACAGTGAGGAGAGGCTGTTCACTTGCTCAGTGTGTGGGAAGGGATTCACTCGTTCATACAACCTATTGAATCACCAGCAAGTTCATACTGGGGAGAGGTCGTTCACCTGCTCTGTGTGTGGGTAGGGATTCAGTCAGTCATCCAACCTGCTGACATGCCAGAGTTCAAACTGGGGAGAGGCCGTTTATGTGCTCCATACGTGGGAAGGAATTTTCTCATTTATCTTATCTTCTGAAACATCATCGAGTTCACACTGTGGAGAGGCCGTTCACCTGTAATGTCTGTGGAAAGGGATTTACTCAGTCATCCCACCTGCTAACACACAAGCGACTACAAGGTTTGGATTCTACTCTGATTGATGCTGCTAATTATGTCCAGGACTGAATCAGGTTCACTCTTGACAGTCTTAATCTGCTGATGAGATTTAATATTCTGAATAAATGTGAAATAAATAAGCTTGGTTTGAAATATTGCAGATTTTTGTCTTTCCCACCTGAGTGTTTAACAGCACCTGGCTGGAGCTCAGAAAGGACAATCTGGAGGAGGATCACATGGCAGGAACAGAACTTCAGCCTGGACACAGTCCTTCAGGGTCACACTGAGAGGGATAAAAGACACCTCTCTTCACTGACAGCAAAGTCCCGGTGTGGGTTAATCCTGAGGTGTGAGAGAAATGTGTCCCAGCCGCTCTCTTCATGGTTCAGAGCTCCTAGGCACGGAACAGAAGCTCCTTTACAACTGTGTTCAGAGTCAAGAAGAACAATGGTGAATGCTGGAAACGTGCTGTCAAATCAGAGATTGGTGTAAAACTGGGATGTTCCTGATTGAATGTAAAGCAGCTGGTTTAAGTTTCCAGAGTGAAAATGTGGTTATGTGACAGTCACAATGAATTAATTGAACAGAAACCTACTTAAAATAGATTGTTGAAGTCTGCGTTAAAATAACAGCTGGAGGAGCTCACAGGAGCCTGGTAACTGCCGGGACAATTAGACAACGGTTTGATTCCCAGATAAAGAAGGATTGCCCAGCTAAATAATTCTACAGATTCTCTACCCTCTGAGAGAAGAAATGTCTCCTAATCTCTGTCCTAAATTTGAAA
This sequence comes from Scyliorhinus torazame, assembly GCF_047496885.1. Classification (NCBI taxonomy): domain Eukaryota; kingdom Metazoa; phylum Chordata; class Chondrichthyes; order Carcharhiniformes; family Scyliorhinidae; genus Scyliorhinus; species Scyliorhinus torazame. Next base: position 114,635,052 of record NC_092711.1, read on the forward strand.
TCCCTTACTCTGAGATTATGCCCTCTTGTCCTAGACTCTCCCACAAGAGGAAACAAGATGATTTTTCAGGCTGTGTAAATGGTTCCACAGACAGTTCACTGGATCACTCTCACTCGGGTGTGTGTGTGTCTCGGGGCTTTTCCAGTCACACTGATGTTTGAAATCACTTCCCACAGTCAGAACAGACAAGCACATTGACAGTTTGTGATATTTAGATCCTAATGAATTGAGTGACTTGTCAGATCTCGATGTTATATTTGGTATGAGTTGCCCAGCTGCCAATCCTCCCGTCCTAATGCCCGAAAAAGAAGTTTACAAAAATGATCACTGTAAGAATAGGGTAGAAGTTCACAACAGATCATTCTAGTTTCCATCAAACCTTCTTTCCTCTCTTGCTTTCCCCAAGCATGTGGTCCAGTCAAAATAAAAGACTAAAATCAACTAGAAATCGCAACAAAAGTGCCGGGAACCTTCCTAACTGAACCAGAATATTGTTCCCAGTGTCTCTGAAACACTCTGTCCGCTGAGGTATACACTGGTTGTGGAAGGTGTCAAGCATTCCGGCGGGTACCGCATGCTCCCTCTGCAGGGCCACTGGGAACAGACAAGACCACGGAATAGAAGTCGGCAGCCAGAGTAACCCCCCCACCCACCCATTAACACCGCCAGTTACTGTGAAAAGGGCCAAGTCGGCACATTCCGGCGCCTGTTTGGGTACACAGAGGGAGAATTCAGAATGTCCAATTCACCTAACACCACGTCTTTCGGGACTTGTGGGAGGAAACCGGAGCACCCGGAGAAAACCCACAGGGAGAATGTGCAGACTCCACACAGACAGTGACCCAAGCTGGGAATAGAACCTGGGACCCTGGAGCTGTGAAGCAACAGTGCTATCCACTTTGCTACCATGCCGCCCATCCCACCCAGCTACAATGCACTGTTTTAACCAGACCCAAGAGTAGATTCAAGATGTCACATTCGGCACAAGGATACTAGATATTATAGACTGTAAGATCCACAAACTCTGTCAAGATGGCTGCAACTTAACAGGTTATTATGGACATTAAACTGTGGGCAATATCCGATTCTGTGACCAATATTTAGTTTAACACGGACCTGAATAAGGAAACTTTGCAGCCACCTGTAAAGTTTAAATGTCTCATTGTGTCAGGATGAACCACCATTTGAGGAAAATGAAATCTCTGGACTGTTGGATGTTGGACTGTTGGACAGGAGAATGAGCTCGAATTGGGACAGAGTGAGTGAGTGAGCATCGTAAACTGCGATTGTATCGGGGTGTTCTGGGTCTCAGAGTTGTAACCCTGCAGTTAATCGTCAGGGATGCATTACAATAAACCCTGAACAAAGCAAAAGTGTGTGTGAGAAGCATCTGACGCAGCAGGAAACAGCTGAAACAGCTGAGCTGAATGTCTGCCAGTTCAGCCACAAGACTGAACTTATTCCAGCTTCCAGGTCCTTCCACCTGAGAACCAACGTCCTGGCTATTCACCGACAAGAAGCTTCAGAGCCTCATGATAATTATTTATTTCTAAAAGCGCTTCACTCCAACTAAAGGACCTGCTCAACAAGAAGACAACAGGCCTGCAGCGATATAAAGATTGCAGCCTACATTCCATTTTCATCATTACAGCTTCAACTTGATTATCATAGAATTTACAGTGCAGAAGGAGGCCATTCGGCCCATTGAGTCTGCACCAGCTCTTGGAAAGAGCACCCTACCCATGTTCAGCCCCTCCACCCTATCCCCATAACCCAGTAACCCCACCCAACACTAAGGGCAATTTTGGACACTAAGGGCAATTTATCATGACCAATCCACCTAACCCGCACATCTTTGGACTGTGGGAGCACCCGGAGGAAACCCACGCACACACAGGGAGGATGTGCAGACTCCGCACAGACAGTGACCCAAGCCAGAATCGAACCTGGGACCCTGGAGCTGTGAAGCAATTGTGCTATCCGCAATGCTACCGTGCTGCCCACTAATTAGTTGATCTGTAACTAATTTCTGTGTATGTGTCAGTGAGTGTGAAAGAGACGAGAGACTGAGATGTTCAAACATCCAGGGAAATAGTGTGATAATAAATAACCTTTCCTTTAAAAATCACCAGTAAGCCTGCTGCTGAAATGTATTTTAAATAAAGAAAAATCACACTTGAGGGCAAGGAAATATCACACAAACATCCTGATAAATGACTGGAAAGGACCACGAAATGTAATCAAACGCTGTATAACCCCCTTCAGGTCGCTATACAGAGGCTGCAGCCTCTCACGCTGAATGTCTACGTAATTCAGAGATACCTCCAGGCTACAAACATCAGCTTCGGCCTGGGAGTGGGTGAAAAACAGGCTAGGTGGATTGGCCACACTAAATTGCTCCTTGGAATAAAAATGAATTGGGTACACTAAATTTTTAAAAAAGAATACCATGACAGGGAAAGAGTCCGGATTAGAACCTGAGTTAGTCCGAGATATAGAATGTATCCGCGATAGTTTCCTAGAACAGTATGTAATGGAACCTACGAGGGAACAAGCGGTCCTAGATCTGGTCCTGTGTAATGAGACAGGATTGATTCAGGATCTCATAGTTAGGGATCCTCTCGGAAGGAGCGATCACAATATGGTGGAATTTAAAATACAGGTGGAGGTTGAGAAGGTAAAATCAAGCACTAGTGTTTTGTGCTTAAACAAAGGAGATTACAATGGGATGAGAGAAGAACTAGCTAAGGTAGACTGGGAGCAAAGACTTTATGGTGAAATAGTTGAGGAACAGTGGAGAACCTTCCAAGTGATTTTTCACAGTGCTCAGCAAAGGTTTATACCAACAAAAAGGAAGGACGGTAAAAAGAGGGAAAATCAACCGTGGATATCGAAGGAAATTGGTAGAGGGATTGAGTTCCGGAGTCGGGAGGTCATGTTGCAGCTGTACAGAACTCTGGTACGGCCGCATTTGGAGTATTGCGTACAGTTCTGGTCACCGCATTATAGGAAGGACGTGGAGGCTTTGGAGCGGGTGCAGAGGAGGTTTACCAGGATGTTGCCTGGTATGGAGGGAAAATCTTATGAGGAAAGGCTGATGGACTTGAGGTTGTTTTCGTTGGAGAGAAGAGGGTTAAGAGGAGACTTCATAGAGGCATACAAAATGATCAGGGGGTTGGATAGGGTGGACAGTGAGAGCCTTCTATGGATATGGCTGTCACGAGGGGACATAGCTTTAAACTGAGGGGTAATAGATATAGGACAGAGGTCAGAGGTAGGTTCTTTATGCAAAGAGTAGTGAGGCCGTGGAATGCCCTACCTGCTACAGTAGTGAACTCGCCAACATTGAGGGCATTTAAAAGTTTATTGGATAAACATATGGATGATAATGGCATAGTGTAGGTTAGATGGCTTTTGTTTCGGTGCAACATCGTGGGCCGAAGGGCCTGTACTGCGCTGTATTGTTCTATGTTCTATGTTCTATGCAAACCATCCCTCCAGATCCTTGCCCTTCATGGATTTAATGAAGGCCAAGGCAATAGTTGGATTACTGAAAGACTTGACGGAGTTGTTGGATACCATTTTTCGGGTCTCACGATAAAGCCTGACGTAATTCACTCCCCACAGGATTGAGCTGCCTTTGAACTTCATCGAAGCATGAATGCTTTGTTTGTGTTGCTGCCGAAAGTCCTGAATCCACCCTCCCTCCTGGAGCCAGACGCCACCTCACCGTGCCAGTCTCCAGGACCTTCTGGCGATCTTTCCAGTTGTGGAAGTGAATGATTACAGGCCTGGGATGAAAACTATCCCTCAGCCTCAAAGACCGATGCACCCTTTCTAATTTGAAAAACCCAGGCTTCACATCCAGCTTGAGAAAACATGGCTTCTGGTCCTCGAAGAATTGACGGGAGCCTTACCCTCCACACCTTCTGACAGGCCGACGACTCGGATGTTCTTTCTCCGACCCTCAGTTCTCCAAGTCCTCCAGGACCTCCGCCAGCCACTCGGCTGGTTTTCAAAGGATTGAATTCTTGCCCCCGTTGAGGAGGCATCTTGCTGAACGTTCAGGATTCTCTCCTCCGGATCATCGAGCCTCTTCATGGTGTTTTGCAGCTGGGCCTCATGAGCTCACAGATATTGAGTCAGCACACTCCACCTCTGGTCAATAACACGGATAATATCAGCAGTCATCATTTTCGCCGCCTCCCAGAGAGCTCCGGAGAGCTCGGGGTCGAGAGACCTCCCGAGTGTCAGGCCGCCATGTTGAAAAAGGGGGCTCCATTTCCGCTGAATCCACCTGCGCTGTTTTATTGGTGCATTTCTTCACTTTTCTGGCATAATCCTACCAGACCGAACCCTGAAGTCTTCCAGGACATAACAAATATGAATTCAGGATTAGGTAGATGAGTGCCGGGCGATCAGGATAAGTGACAGATTATAGGTGAGTGGCACCAGAACCTGCAGAAAATCAGCTACTCCCATGCCAGTGTCACATGCCCCCCCTCTCCCCCCCCCCCCCCCCCCCCCCCCCCCCCCGCAGGGTTATGGGGAACTGGCAGGAAAATGGAGAGAAAGCTGAGATGAGGAGGGATTTCTTTATTCGAGGATGTGGTGAAGCTTTGGAATTCTCTACCCCAGAGGATTCTGGAGCTTCAGTCATCAAGTATTTTCAAGATACAGATTGATAGGTTTCTAGATACTGAAGACGTCGGGGGATATGGGGGATAGTGTGGGAAAACGGTGCTGAGGTAGATTGACCAATGATCCCATTGAATGGTTCAGGTTCGATGGGCCGAATGGCCGACTGCAGCTCATATTTGTTATGATCCCCTGGACAGGAAGCTGTAAGCTGGGATGTGTCAGTCAGCCTGAACCAGCACCTTCAGGAGAATTAGGAGGGTGAATATTAGATACAGCAGAGTAAGAATGGAGGGGAGAGTGTGTGGAATGGAGATTTACAGCTTTTGGAGAACAATAGAGGAAATAATATTTCATAGAAACTAGAATTGTCTGTTCTGAGTTTCTATCCTGTACTGACAGTGATGAATTTTGTAAATTGTTTTTACAGGATATTAGATGAGAAGGAATTACAGACAGAAATCTCAATCATCACGTCTCGATCTGACAGTCACTCCCTTCCTTGGATCCTGAATATCATCGGCCTTTCAATCCAGAAGGAAAAATGTTTCCCCGAACTGTCAGCAAAATATTTCAACCGTCAGTGTGACTGAAAAAGCACCGAGACCCACACAACACACACCCGAGTGAGAGAGTTCCGGTGAACTGACTGTGGAAAGAGCTTTAACCAGTTACACAGCCTGAAAAACATCACAACATTCAGAGTGGGGAGAGACCATACCCGTGTTGTGGACAAGGCTTCAACTGATCATCCAACCTGGAGAGATGTGAGGAGACCCAAAACATGGAGAAACCGTGGAAATGTGGGGACTGTGGGAAGGGATTCAGAGCCCCATCTCAGCTGGAGATTCATCAACGCAGTCACACTGGGGAGAGGCCGTTCACCTGCTCAAAATGTGGGAAGGGATTTACTCAGTTCTCCAGCCTGCAGGCTCACCAGCGAGTTCACACTGGGGAGAGGCCATTCACCTGCTCCAAGTGTGGGAAGGGATTTACTCGGTTATCCACCCTGCAGACACATCAGCGAGTTCACACTGGAGAGAGGCCATTCACCTGCTCTCAATGTGGGAAGGGATTTACTCACGTATCCAACCTGCGGAAGCACCAGCGAGTTCACACTGGGCAGAGGCCGTTCACCTGCTCTCAGTGTGGGAAGGAATTTACTTGGTTATCCACCCTGCAGACACATCAGCAAGTTCACACTGGGGTGAGGTCATTCAACTGCTCCCAATGTGGGATGGGATTTACTCCATTGTCTGACCTGCGGAGACACCAGCGAGTTCACACTGGAGAGAGGCCGTTCACCTGCTCTCAATGTGGGAAAGGATTTACTGACGTATCCAACCTGCGGAGGCACCAGCGAGTTCACACTGGGCAGAGGCTCTTCACCTGCTCTCAGTGTGGGAAAGGATTTACTCGAGTATTCAACCTGCAGTCACACCAGCGAGTTCACACTGGAGAGAGGCCGTTCACCTGCTCTCAATGTGGGAAAGGATTTACTGACATATCCAACCTGCGGAGGCACCAGCGAGTTCACACTGGGCAGAGGCCGTTCACCTGCTCTCAGTGTGGGAAAGGATTTACTCGAGTATTCAACCTGCAGAGACATCAGCGAGTTCACACTGGGGAGAGGCCGTTTACCTGCTCTCAATGTGGGAAAGGATTTACTGCCGTATCCAACCTGCGGAGACACCAGCGAGTTCACACTGGGGAGAGGCCGTCCACTTCTCAATGTGAGACGGGATTGCATGTTTCACCACACCTGTTGTGACACCAACAATTTCACAATCGATTACAGGGGTTAGATTCTGCTGTTATTGTTTCTGCTCTACACCCAGGACTGCATTTTGTTCATTCTGACAGGTGGTCAGTGGGGATGGTCAGAGGGTTTCTTTCTGCTGGACTGACCGGTCTCACCACTTTGCCTCCAGTGGGCTGATGCTCTTTGAGCCTTGTTGCTAATACCTGGCTTCAAATTGCACAAGGATCACAGAGTGAAAGGGTGTTTGGAAGCTTGAAGATATTTAGTTGCCATTTCTGTTTGGAACCCAGCAAAGCATGCCACGTTGTCATGGAGATGGGCCCTGGTGGTTACTCATTCATCCCAACTGCTGACACACCAGCAGATTCACAATGATGAGAGACCTTTTAAATGCAGGAAGTGCTTTAAATGTTCTCGGGATTAGATGTCCCATCAAAGAGTTCACACTGACGCGAGACCGTTTAAATGCTGCCACGAGGTGACATCATCCAAAAGCACCGTGTTAGTTTTCACATGTACACTGACAACACCCAGCTCTACCTCACCCCTCTCCATTCCTCCACTGTTACTGAATGATCAAACTGCTTATCCCACATCCGGTACTGGATGAGCAGAAATTTCCTCCAATTAAAAATTGGGAAGACCAAAGCCATTGCCTTCAGTCACCATTAGAAATTCCGTTCCCGAACTCCCGAGTCCATCCCTCTCCCTGGGAACTGTCTGAGGCTGAACCACACTCTGCACAATCTCCGTGTCAGATTTGACCCCAAGATGAGTTTCTGACCCCATATCCACACCATCACTAATACCAGATATTTCAGTCTCCATAATGTCACCTGTCCACTCCCACACCAGCTGCTGCTGAAACCTCATCCATGCCCCTGTTACCTTTAGACTTGATTCCAACACATTCCTGTCCAGCCTCTCTCATTCACCCCACACGGAAATGGGAGATCATCCAAAACTCTGCTGACTGTGTGTTTTCTCACACCAAGTCCTGTTCACCATCACCCCTGTGCTCACTGACCTACACTGGCTCTGACTGAGCAATGCCTCCATTATAAAATTTGCATTCATGTTGTCAAATCCCTCCTTGGCCATGAACATCATCAGCCTTTAACCATGGAAGCAAAGAGCCCTATTCAATGTGTGGAGAAACAGTTCACGTGGTCTGAATGTAGATGATATTTTAGCCGATTATCTGACCTTTCGAACAATACGTAGTCACACTGGGGAGAAATCTTGGAAATCTGGGGATTGTGGAATGGATTTAATCAGACCTGGAGATTCATCGACCTGTTCACACTGAGGAGTGACCGTTAATGTTCTCCGTGTGTGGGAAGGGATTCACTCAGTTCACCAGCCTCACTTCTTCATGGTCAATCTGTACTGGACTGTTACCAAGTGCAATGTATCTTTCCTGAGGTTTGGGGCCCAGTACGGAACACAGTTCATGCAGCAAGTGAGGAAAAGACAGCAGGAATTTCTCTAATCTGTGATTTACAAGGACACATTCTCTGGTTCCCAGCAGTTACGTTTCTTTAGTTATTTCCTCATTCTCCCTAAACTACCCTGCCTGTTAATTCTATTATTTCTGATAATTCCATTACTGTAGCTATAAACATCACACATTAGAATTTAATCTGTTCCATTATTCACTCTGGTTTCAGTTTATGGTGAGGTTAATAACAGACAACTCTGTCCTCGGGCCCCCCCCCCCCCCCCCGCCCGCCGGCCGCCCCCCCCCGATCCGATTCGAGTTTCCAATGAGTCGATTCTGTGGAATGGAATGTCTGATCAGCGTTTCCACGGTGACCTGTCTGCAGTGAAGAGCCTGCTTGAGTTTCTAATTCAGATTAAACTTCTCTGTCCCATAACACACATTATATCAGACTTTGGATGTCAATGTATTTCAGCTATGTTATGTTAATGTCTCCAAAACCCTAAAAGGAGTTTCAGATACACAAACTTTCAAGTGTGGCAGGACAAGTTGATAAAGTGTTTAAAATTCACAATGGATCCAAAGTTTTATAATTCTGGGTGTGGAGTACAAAACGGACAGAGGTCATGTAAATCTGTACAAATCATTGGTGAGGCTGCAGTTGGAATATTAGATCAGGTTTTGGGGATCTTACACCAGGAAGAATGTCAAGGCCATGGAGAGGTGTAGAAGAGATTCACTGAGATGATCCCAGGGAAGAGAGGCTTTAGTTACCAGGAGAGATTAGAGAAACTGGGGCTCTTTTCATTCGAAGAGAGGCTGACTGGAGATCTAAGGGAGGGGGTTCGATTCCGGCCTTGGGTGACTGTGTGGAGTTTGCACTTCCTCCACGTGTCTAAGTGGGTTCCTTCCGGGTTCCGGGTGTTCCGGTTTTCTCCCACAGTCCAAAGACGTCCAGGTTAGGCGGATTGGCCATTCTAAAAGATTTCCCCTGAGTGTCCAAACGTTAGATCGGGTTACGGGGATAGGGTGGAGGAGTGGTCCTGAGTGGGGTGCCGTTTTGGAGGGTCTGTGCAGACTCGATGGGCCGAATGGCCTCCTTCTGCACTGTAGGAATTCTATGGTTCTAATTCTATTCTACGAATCTTTATAAAGCTCTGGTCACCACTCTTCAGGAAGCAAAGGAGGTTGAGGGGAGATTTGATTCAGGGACACAGGATTATGCCAGGTTTTCGATCAGGTGGACAAAGAAACTCTGTTTCCATTCACTGATCGTACAAGCAGTCGAGACACAGATTTAAAGTTTTGGGTAAAACCTGGATTGGACGATATAAGATCCTGAGGGGTTTTGACAGGGTGGATGTGGAGAGGATGTTGCCTCTTGTGGGAGAATCTGGAACAAGGGGGTCACTGTTGCAAAATAAGGGGTCACCCATTTCAGATGGGTGACAGTGCGGAGACTGCACGTTCTCCCCGTGTCTGTTTGGGTTTCCTCCGGGTGCTCCGGTTTCCTCACACAGTTCAAAGACGTGCAGGTTAGGTGGATCGGCCATGCTAAATTGCTCCTTCATCTCCAAGGATGTGCACGTTGGGTGGGGTGGACCTGAGTGGGGTGTTCTTTCACAGTGTTGAGTCCGCTCCAGTCACAGCCGGACTCTGCGCATGTGCGAAGTTGTGTAATGTGGATCGCGCACATTCTCACCTGCAGTGCATGTTGGGTGATTAACCCGCCATTGAAATCTATATTGGGATATAAATCATGCTTTGCGAACCGATTGTGACTGGTAATATTGGGCCAACGTAACAAATATATGAAGTCAATTAATACAGCACCTAAATAGTACGGGCCCTCCACCACAGTTCTGTCCTGGGTGTGATTGACAACAGTGACGACAGTGAGATGTGAACTCATTGGGGTCTCAACAGGTTAGGGTGAACAAGTGATTTTTGTCCCCATAGACCGAACTGTTCAAACCTGTTGGAGTTTAACCTGGTGTCGTAAGATTTCTTACTGTGCTCACCCCAGTCCAACGCCGGCATCGCCACATCATTACTGCTTAACAGTTGACTTTTTCATTCTTAACCTGTCCGTGATGACATTAAGAATAATGTGTCAGAGAAAGACTGGATTTCAGCTCGGTGACACGAGACTAGACTAAAGTTTACTTCATAGGATTGTTGAGCTAATGTCTCCATATTATAAGATGGATCGAGAAGGCCCGGAGAAGAAGCAGGAGAGTATGCCAGAATGATGTCTGAATGGGCAGGTTACACCCAGCAAGAAATGCTGAGGCCTAATGAGCCAATCTAATCGGGATTTGATGAGAAACCTCTTCAGCCTGAGTGGTGAGAAGGTGGAACTCTGAGCCTGGCCAAACTGGCCATTAACAGGTTTAGGCTGGGGGGGGTGTCGCCGCTCTTCCACGGCTATGTTCACAGCCGGGTGTCCCTGGAGAGAGCACGTGGTGTCTGCCGGCACGGCTGAGAATTTCCATGATCGGTGGGCACCGCGGGGGTTGCAGCTCTTCATTTCCCCCAGAACCACAGCATGATTTGAAGTTTGTAACTATCCTTCGGGGGGTTTAGATTTTTGTTGTCCCTTTAAAGGGCTTCTCCAACTCACTTAATTCAATTGTTTGATTTGTTACTTTGACCCATAGTCTGTTGCTCAAAAGAGTAAAAAGGGGAAATGTATTATGTATTGTTGACATTGTGTTGCATAAATACTGATACAGACCAATTGCTCTGACCAGCCTGGCCCTGTGCTGTAGACTCAATGGAACAGAGACAAATGTATTTATTTGAGATCTGCCTGTAGTGGTAGAAGCAGAGTCTACCAAATAAATTCAGGCCAGAACTAAGGGCCATGATGTTATGATCTCACATAAAGAGTGTGGAGCAGTCGCAGCATCTGGGTTACAATGAACATTCATCTTCTGAAAGCCCTTGTGTGGCCTGTGACAATGTGCGGCTGTGAAAGCTTGAGTATAAGAATTGGCAAGTCATGTTGCAGCTTTACAGAAACTTAGTTAGGCCACACTTGGAGTATAGTGTTCAATTCTGGTCGCCACACTACCAGAAGGATGTGGAGGCTTTAGAGAGGGTGCAGAAGAGATTTACCAGAATGTTGCCTGGTATGGAGGGCATTAGCTATGAGAGGTTGAATAAACTCAGTTTGTTTTCATTGGAACGACAGAGGTTGAGGGGTGACCTGATAGAGGTCTACAAAATTATGAGGGGTATAGACAGAGTGGATAGTTAGAGGCTTTTTCCCAGGGTAGAGGGGTCAATTACTAGGGGGCATAGGTTTAAGGTGCGAGCGGCAAGGTTTAGAGGAGATGTACGAGGCAAGTTTTTTTACACAGAGGGTAGTGGGTGCCTGAAACTTGCTGCCGGAGGAGGTGGTGGAAACAGGGACGATAGTGACATTTAAGGGGCATCTTGACAAATATATGAATAGGATGGGAATAGAAGGATATGGACCCAGGAAGTGTAGAAGATTGTAGTTTAGTCGGGCAGCATGGTCGGCACGGGCTTGGAGGGCCGAAGGGCCTGTTCCTGTGCTGTACATTTCTTTGTTCTTTGACATCATCATAATCACAGCCCTTGAAATCGTTCCTGATAAAATTACCAACTATTCTGAAATCTCCATTAGGTATAACTCCCTCACTGAAAGCATACTTCTCTGGCAAAAAAAAAACCGCACACAGCTTTTGCACAGCAGAAAGGAAATCATTCATCCTGCACTCCAAACTCTGAATGATTTGGGATGTTGCTGATCAGAGTCCAGGACAAATTGTTATTTGTAAGGTGAAGGTACATCAGCAGCTGGAGTTAGTGAAGGGGGTAATGGTAATAACCAGACAGACTGACCCAAAAGATAAAACACAATCATTGGCATCGGTATGACAGACTCCAGTTAGACCTGATTTTAAAACTTTTCAGGACCCTGACCCTGATGTGATGGTGCAGAGGTGGGACACCATCGCAAAGACATTTCCTCGTCCCTCACAGCAAGTAATTATCATAGAATTTACAGTGCAGAAGGAGGCCACCCGGCCCATCGAGTCTGCACCAGCTCTTGGAAAGAGCACCCTACCCAAGGTCAACACCTCCACCCTATCCCCATAACCCCACCCAACACTAAGGGCAAATTTGGACACTAAGAGCAATTTATCACGGCCAATCCACCTAACCTGCACATCTTTGGACTGTGGGAGGAAACCGGAGGACCCAGAGGAAACGCACTCACACACGGGGAGGACGTGCAGAATCCGCACAGACAGTGACCCAAGCCGGAATCGAACCTGGGACCCTGGAGCTGTGAAGCAATTGTGCTATCCACAATGCTACCATGCTGCCCTCTTAGTAAGGTCTCACCCATCCTACATGATGAGGTTTTCTATCACAATGTGGCTCTAATTTGACATGCATTACATCTTGATGTCTTGCAAAAGAATTAATTTTGTTTAGGGATCAGATTGGGGGAGTGTTGCTCTTTCATGTCCTCCATATATTCATAATAACTACTGGTGGCTGAGGAAACCCCAGGATGTTCGTCAACACCTGAACCTGTGTCCAAACTAATCTGGCTGAGCGAAAGGAAGACTAATTGGGAAGTTCCACATGATGATCTGGATAAATTGGGAGGAACAAGTCATTTATTGGCTATTCACAAATGAGTGAAGGAAGCACAGTATCTGTGTTACCATGGGGATAAATGTGTCAGGTACAAAATGAAAAGAAAAATGTCCGATAACTAGATTGTGAATAAATACTGTGCTTGATTTTTTTCCAACAGGGACGAGATGTAGATGGTCACCGTGCTTGTGGACTGTGGCCAGGCTGAAATTCGGTTCTTGATCCCCACCCCCTGCCCCACCCACTCCAGCCAGGTGATATTAACATTTAATTGGGAAAGCCAAAGAGTATCAGGGGAAGGTGCTAGTCCAGAGCTTTCTCTATGATAGTTCTCTCAATGCTTGAATTATGATGAAACTGTTATTACCTATCCCTGGGTCGCCTCTCGTTAGTTGGAAGAAGTCAGGCGCCCAGAACTGTATACAATATTCCAGCTAAGGTCCAACAAGTGTCTTGTGCACGTTCAACACAACCAGCTTGTTCCTGTAGTCCATGGCTGTGGAAGGTAAATTAATGAGTTGCCAACTTCGAAGCATGCTGAGAAATGCTTGACTATCGTTCAACACTGCTTTTGAACGAAAATAAGTAAGTCAGGTAACATAAACGAAATACTGCTTAATATTCTGGTCTCGGCCTTATTATGACAACACAGTGTCCTCCGAAAGATAACAAAATGTGTACTCGAGTTTTTAAGCCACCGCCATGCTACCCTGAGAACATACGTACTACGCATTTCATCTTACATACTTTCCAAGGTCTATTTAATATAAACATGGCTGTTTACTTCAAGCTGTTATTTCAGACTATAAAAATATGCTTTCTTGGGTCGAATCTCAGAGTGCAGTGCCCTGGCTTTGCAGCCAGAACACTCTCGCTCTGCAAATATATTTGTGTAAATAAATTTCCTTAAATCGAACCTCAAGGAATTTGTCTTTATTATAATTTCCACGACAATGGCCTTATAAATCAATCTCAGAATATTATATGCTTTAACTGCTCTCTTCATCTATCATGTCACATTTAATGACTTCTGCACAAATACACCCAGGTCCCACTGCTTCTGCATCCCCTTAAGAATTTTATCCATTATTTTATATTGTCTCTCTATGTTCTTCCTTCCAAAATGTATCACCTCACACTTCTCCACATTGAATTCAATCTGTCGACCATCTGCTCAGTCCGCCAGCCTGTCTTTGTCCAATTTGAAGCTCTACACTGTACTCTTCACAGTTCGTAATCCTTCCAAGTTTTGTGTCATCTGCAAATATTTTAATTGTCCGCTGCAGACCATCAATCTAGATCATTAATATACACCAGGAAAAGAAAGAGTCCAAATACAGGCCACTGTGGAACACCACTACAAACATTCCTCCAGCCTGAAAAATATCCATTGACTGTTACTCTCTGCTTCCTAGTATTCAACCACTTTTGTATCTATATTGCTACTGGCCCTTTCATTCTACGCACTATAATTTTTCTCACAAGCCTGTTGTGTTGCATTATATTAAATGCCTACTGAAAGTCCATGTACATGATATCAACAGAATTCCCTCATCAATCCTTTCGGTTACCTCCACAAAAAACTCCAGCAAATTAATTAAACATAATTTTCTCTTTAGAAATCCATGCTGGTCGTCCACATAAGCACTCATTTTTCATGTGGCGATTAATTCTATCTGGAATAATTGATTCATGAAGCATACCGAACAACTGGTGTTAAACTAACTGGTCTATATACTGGAGCTATCCTTACAACCCTTTTTGAATAAAGGTGTAAGATATGTAATTCTCCAGTCTGGCACCTCCTGGAAAGACTGGCGAATCATTTCAGCACCCCTGAAATATACATTTTCACTTCAACAGTTCCTCCTTATCAATTTTAAACCTATTTATGGACAGGGCTTTCTAGTCTGCCTACATGGCCTGGGTAGCGTCCATCTCCTTCGTAAAGACAACCAGTTATTTTTGTATCATTTTGAACAGGGTGGGATTCTCCGTTGGCCGACGGCGGAATCGCGAAACCCGATTGGGCGGAGAATCGGTTCCGCCTCTGAAATTGTGGCGAGCACCTATTTCAAGGGAAATCGCAATTCTCAGGGTAGCATGGTGGTGCACTGGTTAGCACTGCTGTCTCACGGCTCCAAGGTCCCAGGTTCGATCCCTGCTCTGGGTCTCTGTCCATATGGAGTTTGCACATTCTCCCGTGTCTGCGTGGGTTTCGCCCCACAACCCAAAGATGTGCAGGATTGGTGAATTGGCTATGCTAAATTGCCCCTTAATTGGAAAAAATGAATTGGGTACTCGAAATTTATATTTAAAAAAATTACAATTCTCTGTCGCCTTGACATCATTTGCATATCATTAGCAGGGCCAACCCGGTATTCTCAGGGGCCTCCATGATTCGCCTCCAAAGGCCTGAATTCTCGACGGTGAGGTTCATTTGTGCTTTTAAAAATCGTGAAACAGGCTTCGGGCTGCTGAGCAAGAGGGGGTATGGAAAGTGTCCAACAGTGCCATAGTTTGCTGACAGTTGTGTTGCTGGCCAGGAGACTTCTGCCAGGATTGGGGGAGTAGTAGGGGATGGCCAGGCGGTGCACAATGGGGTGAGGGTGGATGGGCACAGAGCACAATTGCTGCAGCCTGCAAAGTAGCCATGCAGCTGCGCTCGCCGGGGACTGCCCACTGTGAAATTAGCACCACAGATCGTATGGGTGTCCCCCAGGGCACTCCCCTAGGTGCCCTTGGGACTTAGCTGACCCATCAGTGGGATGGACGCACTCCAGTGCAACCAATGCCATCTTGTTGGCTGGGATGAGTGTGTGTGGGGAGTGTAATGTGTATACTCTACTCCCTGTACACACACGACTGCGTGGCAAAACTTGGTCCCAACTCCATCTACAAGTTTGCTGACGATACGACCATAGTGGGCTGGATCTCGAATAACGACGAGTCAGAATACAGGCTGGAGATATAGAACCTAGTTGAGTGGTGTAGCGACAACAATCTCTCCCTCAATGCTAGCAAAACTAAAGAGCTGGTCATTGACTTCAGGAAGCAAAGTACTGTACACACCCCTATCAGCATCAACGGGGCCGAGGTGGAGATGGTTAGCAGTTTCAAATTCCTAGGGGTGCACATCTCCAAAAATCTGTCCTGGTCCACCCACGTTGACGCTACCACCAAGAAAGCACAACAGCACCTATACTTCCTCAGGAAACTAAGGAAATTTGGCATGTCCACATTAACCCTTACCAGCTTTTACAGATGCACCATAGAAAGCATCCTATCGGGCTGCATCACAGCCTGGTATGGCAACTGCTCGGTCCAGGACCGCAAGAAACTTCAGCGAGTCGTGAACACCACCCAGTCCATCACACAAACCTGCCTCCCATCCATTGACTCCATCTACACCTCCCGATGCCTGGGGAAAGCGGGCAGCATACTCAAAGATCCCTCCCAGCCGGCCTACTCACTCTTCCAACTTCTTCCATCAGGCAGGAGATACAGAAGTCTGAGAACATATACGAACAGACTCAAAAACAGCTTCTTCCCCACTGTCACCAGACTCCTAAATGTCCCTCTTATGGACTGACCTCATTAACACTACACCCTGTATGCTTCATCCGATGCCAGTGCTTATGTAGTTACATTGTATGCTGTGTTGCCCTATTATGTATTTTCTTTTCTTCCCATGTATTTAGTGATCTGTTGAGGTGCTCGCAGAAAAATACTTTTCACTGTACCTTGGTACACGTGACGATAAACAAATCCAATCCAATCCAATATGCGGCCACAGCATGTCAGCCTCCCGTGAGTCAATCATGGACTCGGTGAATCCCGCACCGTTTTAATTCGAATTGATTGTGTTCCACGTGGCTCCGGTCCTAGCCCCTCCAAAGTCACTGGATCGGTACTCCCTCCCTGCCCTGTTCTTTTTTGAAGTCAGCCCTTGAATTGTGTGAATATAGTTTCATATTTCCACACTTCAGTAACAAATGTGGAAATGTTTGCTCCACACCCACAGGGTTTCATCTGTTTAAAGCTACAAACAGAAAGGTCCAGTTTTTTCCTGGGGTTTGAGACAAATCAGCTTTCAAAATGCAGAGGTTCAGCCAATAAGGGAGAACCGGGCTCAGCCCCGCCCCCCCCCCCCCCCCCCATTCACACCGATTGATTGGAAGGTCAGTGCCGCCCCGTCTTCCTATTGGTCCAGAACTTCCGTTAATCAGTTGGGCATTGTGATACAGAGCATGCGCAATCCAACTGCTGTAGATGGACACCAGTGCATAGGCGTAGAGACAGAGTTAGGAGCATGCGCAATCCAACTGCTGTAGATGGACACCAGTGCGTAGGCGTAGAGACGGAGTTAGGAGCATGCGCAATCCAACTGCTGTAGATGGACACCAGTGCGTAGGCGTAGAGACGGAGTTAGGAGCATGCGCAATCCAGGTGTTGGCCTGGGCGACGTGTTCTTTGTCCCGGAGAAGCGGAGTCAGCATCAGGCAGTGGGTGGGAGGATTTGGAAACACTTTGTGGATCCGCAAACCCTTTACAATCATTGTCAGCTCCCTGGTTTGCAGCTGCGGGGCTTCTCCCTCCCGGGAACAGGCCCAGGTTAACGGGCACCATCCTGCTTCAGACACTGGAGGATGTTCACATCAGAGGATGGGGGAGGGGGAAAATAAATAAGAGCTTCCACTTTGCACTCAAATAAATGAGGACTCTGATCTCTGGCAAGGAAGGAAACCCTGGCAGGTGGGCAGGGAGGATTCACAAACAGTCGCTGGAGACCTCAAACCCCCAATAAGAACCTGCCGGTCCCGGGTTTCCAGCTCCCGGGGATTGTTGGCTTCAGATGCGGCCAACTTGGTGAAGGAACAGAGTGGGCGGGGCTTCAGGGTCCCAGTGATCAGGAGGAAAAATTATTAATTAATTGACTTTATTCTCACTTTGCACAGGGGGGCTTGAGAACTGAACCCAGCCTGAGGGGAGGGAGGGGGTAAACTGTAAGGAAAAGAATTGTGAAGGTGATGTGCAGGGTTTGCCGAGCTGACCAACTCTCCTGGTGAAAATTCAGGCACAGTCTGCACTGAAAGACTGGCGTTCTGCCAGAGCTGGGAGCAGGCCGCCTCGGGTAAGTGTCTGTTTCTGGGACACAGAAACAGGAAGGAACATGGTTCTGTGCATTGAGAAAGGTCCAATCTATGTGACAGACAACATCTAGGCAGCACGCAGTCTGAGACAATGGACTCAAATACATTCCAGTAAAATATGGGACTGTTCGTCACCCCGGGTTTTGCATCCACCCCGGGAGGTGAGAGTGCATGGGATTAGGATTTACTGCTTTACAGGTACAATTGAAGAAAATATGCTTCATGGAAAATAGAATTGTATGTTCAGAATTTCACTCCTCTATTTAAAGTTTTGTAAACTCTTTTTCCAGTGCATTAGAATGGGTGGATTTACAAACAGGAAGCTCAAACTGAACATCTCAGCATGATCTGGCAGAGTTACTGAGTCACCACGGCCTGAATATCATCAATCATTGAATTTAGAAGGAGAAATGATTATGTTTTCATAGATTTTACATAAGAACATAAGAACTAGGAACAGGAGTAGGCCATCAGGCCCCTCGAGCCTGCTCCACCATTCAATGAGATCATGGCTGATCTTTTGTGGACTCAGCTCCACTTTCCGGTCCGAACACCATAACCCTTAATCCCTTTATTCTTCAATTTACAGTGCAGAAGGAGGCCATTCGGCCCATCGAGTCTGCACCGGCTCTTGGAAAGAGCACCCTACCCAAGGTCAACACCTCCACCCTATCCCCATAACCCAGTAACCCCACCCAACACTAAGGGCAATTTTGGACACTCAGGGCAATTTATCATGGCCAATCCACCTAACCTGCACATCTTTGGACTGTGGGAGGAAACCCACGCACACACGAGCAGAATGTGCAGACTCCGCACAGACAGTGACCCAAGCCGGAATTGAACGTGGGACCCTGGAGCTGTGAAGCAATTGTGCTATCCACAATGCTACCGTGCTGCCCAATGCTACCGTGCTGTCTGTGCGACACCATTTAAAACATCAGTGCGACTGGAAAAGCATAAAGACTCACACTGGAGTGAGAGGTTCCAGTACACTCAATGTACAAAGAGCTTTAACCAGTTAAACAGCCTGTAAAAATCATCACACGATTTGCAGTGGGGAAAAAGCGTACTCGTCTTCAACTGATTGTCCAAACTGGAAAGACGCAGGGAAACTAGAATCATGGAGAATCCGTGGAAATGTGAGGACTGTGGTAAAGGATTCAATTCTTCATCCAGGCTGGAAATCCATCGACGCGTTCACACATGGGAAAGGCTGTTCTGTGTGTGAGAGGAGATTCACTCAGTCATCTGCCCTTCGGTTACACCAGCGAGTTCACACTGAGAAGACGCCATTCAGCTGCACAACCTGTGAAGAGAAATTCAAGTCCTTATCCATGCTCACTGAACACCAGCGAATTCACACGGGTCAGAAACCATTGTTTCTCCTCTTTTCCTGCTGTCTCCCATCATGCTCTCTCAGCGCGCATCTTGTCTGTGAGACTTACCCTTTGCTCCTTTGACCCAATTCTCACTAAACTGTTCAACATCAAACTTCCACAATCATATAATTTACAGTGCAGAACAGGCCATTCGGCACATTGAGTTTGGGCACTCTTTCCTTGGGCACTGGCCCAAGGAAAGAGCATCCTTCTCAAGCCCACACCTCCACCCTATCCCTGTAACCCAGTAACCCCACTTAATCCTTTTGGACACTAAGAGCAATTTAGCATGGCCACTCCGTCAAACCTGCATATCTTTGGACTGGGGGAAAACCGGAGCACCCGGAGTAAACCCACGCAGACACGAGGAGAACATGCAGACTCCGCACAGACAGTGACCCAAGCGGGAATCGAACCTGGGACAGTGGAGCTGTGAAACAACTGTGCTAACCACTGTGCTACTGTGCTGCCCCTGATTTATTGGATTCGAGTTCAAATACCAGCCACGATGGAAGCATCTGCTGTGGTGGGATTTGAACCTGCATTCTCAGAGAATTGTGCTGGGTCTCAGGATTACTCATCCAGTAACAATACCACTACAGCATCACCTCCCCAGTCAAGCGCTTTGCAGAGCTCGTCCGGGATATGAACCTGGGACATCTCGCATTTTGGAAAGCCCCGAAGCGAAAATCATACTCCACGGTTTCGACGGTATCTCCATGGAGTCAGTGTCTTTGTCGTTTCCTCTTTAGACAATCAAGTGAAGCTTGGTCCTCACACAGAACACGTGTATGGTTTCTCCCCTAAGTGAATGTTGTGGTGTTTTTTCAGGCTGTGTAACTGGTTAAAGCTCTTTCCACAGTCAGTTCACTGGAACACACTCACTCAGGTGCGTGTGTGTCTCGGTGCTTTTCCAGTCACACTAATGTTTGAAATATTTTCCCACAAACAGAACAAACATTTTTCACTCCACATTTATTGTCTGAGGATATTCAGGCCCTGATCAATTGAGTGACACTGTCAGATCTTAATGTGATGTTTTGTTTGTGTTTCCTGTCTGAAAATCTTCTCCTAATGCCCTGGAAAAGGAGTTTACAAAGGCCACACTATCAGTGCAAGATAGAAATTCAGAACAGACAATTCCAGTTTCTGCGTTACATTTTTTTTCTCTCTTCTGTCCCCAAAACTGTAAATCCCTGTCTCACACACTCCCCCCTCCTCCCTGGGGCTGAAATCCAAATAAAGTATTTGATCATTATTTCTGTATCCTTTTACCAAAGTTATATAATTAGAGGCAAGAATATGCTTTATAAGTCACTTCATTCATGACTTGTGACAGACATTAATCTGAATCACCCTGACTGACCAATTAGAATAACAGAGGTGAACCTTGTGTCCAGAACAGACCATGTGGAGATTTGACGTGAAGATTGTTTCTCCAAATCTTCCAGGGTTTCCTTTGTTCTTCCTCTCCCTCTCGAACTAAGTTATACCGGATATCAGACTTAGAGCTCATTCTGGTTCTCTTCCTGCTGACTAAATAACTTCAATCAAATATGGAGAAGACTGAATCCACTGGTCGGTCCCTGCTCCAATCTCCATTCCTGAATACCAACTCTATCCATCTCCCTGGCAACAGTCTGAGACTTAGCCAGTCTCTTTGTAAACTTGGTTTCACACTTGATCCAATATGAGCTTCTGACCTCATAGAATTTACAGTGCAGAAGGAGGCCATTCGGCCCATCGAGTCTGCAACGGCCCTTGGAAAGAGCACCCCAGCTAAGCCCACAGCTCCACCTATACCTGTAACCCCCAACCTTTTTAAGATACTAAGGCAATTTGCCATCATCACCTCCCAATTCGACAACTCCATTACACACCTGACTGCTCTACTACACTCTACCTCTGTAAACTTAAAGCCATCCAAAAGTCTGCTACCCATGTCTTAATTCACAGCAAGTTCCTTTCCCCTATGATCCCTGTGCTCCGAGACTTGCATTCGCTCCCAATCAATTCTCACCCTCGTTTTCAAATCCCCTCCATGGCCTCATCTCTCCCTGTGTCTGTCATCTCCTCCAGCCCCACAACCCCCTGAGATATCTGCTCTGATCCTGGACTCTTGTGCACTTCCGATTCCAATTACTCCACCATGGATTTGTTACCTCGGCCGCAAGCACTATATTCCCTCACAAACCTCCCCGCCCCCACCTCACTTACCTCCTTTAAGATGATGTGGAGATGCCAGCGTTGGACTGGGGTGGGCACAGTAAGAAGTCTGACAACACCAGGTTAAAGTCCAACAGGTTTGTTTCAAACACTAGCTTTCAGAGCGCTGCTCCTTCCTCAGATGAATACCTTAAGATGCTCTTTAAAACTCACCTCTTTGACCCTCCCGGCCGAGCCCAGCATCGGCACTGCGCATGCTCCAGCTCACAATGCCCATGAAGTGATTGACGGCAGCTGTGGACCAGTAGCAGGAGAGGATTGGGCCTGGAGGACCGAGTGGTTGCAGCGGGTCCACGAACCAATCGGAGTGAATGGGGGGCGGGGCTGAGCCCGGTCTCCCACGTGGTCTAGAGCATGCGCAGTACCGATGACAACTCAGGATTCAGACGGTCGGGTGGAAATCCTCAGCCGGTCAAATTCGCTCGGGTGAGTTATGAGGGAGGGATGGAGCCGGCGGATGGGTCGGGACGATTCATAAAAACCCCGTGCAGGCCCCAAGCACCGAATGCGAAGCTAGGATACAGCAGTTGAACCGGCGAAAGCTGCTCGGGCTTTTCCCCGAGACAGGCCCGGGTGGCCGGGCGCATGCGGAGGGAGGGAGAGTCTCGGTTTTTCTCCGCCTCCCATTCACTCTGATTGGCTGGAGGACTAGCCGCTCTTGTTCGGTCTTCCAGCCCCGCCCCCTCTTAGTGGTCCGAACCCGCTGTCAATCAGTCCCCGGGCATTGTGAGCTGGAGCAAACCCTTCACCATCATTGTCAGCTCCCTGGTTTGCAGCTGCGGAGCTTCTCCCTCCCTCCCGGGAACAGGCCCAGGTTAACGGGCACCATCCTGCTTCAGACACTGGAGGGTGGTTCGCATCAGGAGGATGGGGGAGAGGGACAAGAAATAATAGCTTCCACTTTGCACTCTAATCAATGAGGACTCTGATCTCTGGCAAGGAAGGGAACCTTAGCAGGTGGGCGGGGAGGGTTCACAAATACCCGCTGGAGACCCCAAACCCCCAATAAGACCCATTGATTTTATTGTCAGTCTGCAGACAGGAGCTGGAGAACTGAACACAGGCAGAGGAGAGGGAGGAAGAAAACTGGGAGTGGAGGAAAGAAATGGTGCAGATGGTGAGATGGGTTTGGATTTCAGCCCAGGGAGGAGGGAGAGTGTGTGGTGTGCTGGGATTGACAGCTTTGGCGGAACGAGAGGAAAACATGTTCCAGAGAAATTAGAATTGCCTGTTCAGAATTTCTATCCTGGACTGACAGTGATGGCTTTTGTAAACTCCTTTTACAGGGGGTTAGAACTGGAGAATTTGCACACAAACTGAACCCAACAAAAAGGTTTGTCTTTGCGAATTCTATCTTGCATTGACCGTGATGACTTTTGTAACATGAGAGATTACAGCTCTCAGGAGAGATTAATTGGAGTGGGTCCTTTTTTCTATCGACAACAACAAATTAAGCAGTGACCTGCTATAAATCTTTTAAATTACCAGTAGTTTGGAGAGGGGCAATGTGAGAGAGTGACAATCAATAAACAACAAGTCATAAATACAAGAAAGTTACAAATAAATCCAAGGGGACAATACGGACAAAATTATTTATTACAGATTCAGAATGTGCAACTCATTACCATGGAAAGGAGTTGAGGAAAGTGCTGTGATGTTTTCAAAAGGAAACGGGACAAGCACATGAGAGAAAATGGAATCGAAAATCAGCTGAAAGGCTGAGATTTGATAGGTGTGACAGTCGGAGATGTGTGCCGAGTATTGACAGCAGCAAAATCTGTGAAAGAATGGTCTGTTTGTGTCTTATATATTCACAGTATTTCAATGTAATCTCCTTTTACAGAATACTTGCAGATGCAAACATCATATTGAGATCTGACAGAATCACTTGATTCATCAGGACCGGCCTTTCAACGTGGAAGGAGAACTCTGTTTTGTCTTTCGGAAAAAAAATCAAAAATCACTGTGATTGGAAAAGCACCTAGACACAGACATCGAAGTAATTTTCCACAGTTAGCTGAGTTACAGAGGAACTGAGCTTCAACCAATCACATGGCGTGAAATTGAATTGCAGCATTTACATCAGGGAGACACCGTACTCAGGCTTCAACTGATGATCCAAGTTGGAGAGACATAAGGACATTCGCACCAAAGGAATCAAGAAGCAGCAATAGGACATTCAGCCCCGTGAGCCTGTTCCACCATTTAATAACATCACGGCTGATCTGATAGTGACCTCAAATCTGCATCCCACCTACACCTGATAACTTGTCGATAACCATGAAGAAAGCATGGAAATGTGGGGACTGTGGGATGGGATGCTACTACCCGTCTCAATTGGAAACTCATCGACGTATTCACACTGGGGAAAGGCCGTTCACCTGCTCCGTGTGTGGGAAGGGATTCACTCGGTCATCACTCCTCCTGAGTCACCAACTTGTTCATACTGATCAGAGACGTTTTAAATGTGCTGACTGTGAGAAGAGCTTTCAAAGTAAAAGGAATTTATTGATGCATCAACACACTCACACTGGGGAGAGGCCATTCATCTGCTCCGTCTGTGGGAAGGGATTCACTCAGTCACCCCACCTCCTGACACACCAACTTGTTCATACTGATCAGAGACCTTTTAAATGTGCTGACTGTGAGAAGAGCTTTCAAAGTAAAAGGAATTTACTGATGCATCAACACACTCACACTGGGGAGAGGCCATTCATCTGCTCCGTCTGTGGGAAGGGATTCACTCAGTCACCCCCACCTCCTGACACACCAACTTGTTCATACTGATCAGAGACCTTTTAAATGTGCTGACTGTGAGAAGAGCTTTAAAAGTAAAACTTATTTACTGATACATCAACGCACTCATTCTGGGGAAAGGCCATTCACCTGCTCCGTGTGTGGGAAGGGATTCACTCGGTCATCACTACTTCTGAGACACCAACTTGTTCATACTGATCAGAGACCTTTTAAATGTGCTGACTGTGAGAAGAGCTTTAAAAGTAAACAGAATCTGCTGAAACACCAGCGAGTTCACACTGAAACAGAATCATAGAATTTACAGTGCAGAAGGAGGGCATTTGGCCCATCGAGTGCACCAGCCCTTGCAAAGAGCACATTACTTAAGCCCATAGCTTCAACCCAACCTATAACCCCACCTCACCTTTTTGGACACGAAGGGCAATTTAGCATGGCCAATCCATCTAACCTGCACATCTTTGGACTGTGGGAGGAAACCGGAGCACCCGGAGGAAACCCACGCACACACAGGGAGGCTGCGCAGACTCCTCACAGACAGTGACCCAAGCCGGGAATCAACCCTGGGACCCTGGAGCTGTGAAGCAACGGTGCTAACCACTGTGCTAGGGTGTGGGAGGAGATTCACTCAGTCAAACAACCTGCACAGACATCAGCAAGTTCACAGGCAACAGCAGGGTTTGGATTCAGCTGTTGTTGCTGCTGTTAGCCACATCCAGGACTGAATGATGCCTGGATGTCTGTTTCCAGTGGGGCTCCACAGTTTCCGGTATATATCAATGATTTAGACTTAAATGTATGCACCAGGATTATACAAAAGTTGCTCATGTGTATTAGACAATGAGGGAGAAAGCCACGGACTGGGTCAGGTGGATAGAAAAGTGGTAAATGGAAATTTAGATAATGAGAGGTTAGGAACACACTTCAGTTAACTCCTGATAAAAATGAGGTCAATTAAGGAAAATGGGAAAACTGATTGGTGGGGAAGCTACAAATAATCCTTTCTAAAAAAATTAATTCAGAATACCCAATTAATATTATTTTTTCCAATTAAGGGGCAATTTAGCGTGGCCAATCCACCTAACCTGCACATCTCTGGGTTGTGGGTGTGAAACCCACGCAGACACGTGGAGAATGTGCAAACTCAACACGGACAGTGACCCAGGGCCGGGATTCAAACCCGGGTCCTCAGTGCTGCAGTCCCATTGCTCCACGTGCTGCTTTGGCTACAAATAATTCTAATAACTTTATTGAACAGTTCTCAAATGGAAAGGCACTTGACCACATTACACAAAGGATCTGCAATAGACATTTGGTCTACCAGGTCATATTTAGGGCAAGATTATAAACAGAGAGCATTCATAAAGTGATTATAAAAAGAAGCAATGCTGAGCAAGGCTAGGAGAGTGAGCAAAGAAGTGGCAGATGGAATACAATATGGAAAAGTGTGAGGTTATGGACTTTGGAAGCAGACATAGACTGTTTCCTAAATGGGGAAATGCTGAGGAAATCACAAGCACAAAGGGAATTGGGAGTCCTTGTTCAAGATTCTCTTCAGGTTAATGTGCAGGTTCAGTCAGCAGTTAGGAAGGCAAATGCAATATATTCATGTCGAGAAGGCTAGAATACAAGACCAGGGATGTAATTCTGAGGCTATACAATGCTCTGATCAGACCCCATTTG
The DNA here is from genome assembly GCF_047496885.1 of Scyliorhinus torazame. Taxonomy (NCBI): domain Eukaryota; kingdom Metazoa; phylum Chordata; class Chondrichthyes; order Carcharhiniformes; family Scyliorhinidae; genus Scyliorhinus; species Scyliorhinus torazame. The sequence continues at coordinate 114,660,732 of NC_092711.1, forward strand.
GAGTATAATGAGCAATTTTGGGTCTCCTATCTAAGGAAGGATGTGCTGGTCTTGGAAAAGGTCCCGAGGAGGTTTACAAGAATGATCCCTGGAATGAATAGCTTGTCGTACGAGGAACGGTTGAGGACTCTGGATCTGTACTCGTTGGGAGTTTAGACGGATATGGGGGGATCTTATTAAAACTTACAGGGATACTGCGAGGCCTGGGTAGAGAGGACATGGAGAAAATGTTTCCAGTTGTAGGAAAAACTAGAAGCAGAGGACACAATCTCAGACTAAAGGGCGATCCTTTAAAACAGAGTAAGAAGTCTTACAACACCAGGTTAAAGTCCAACAGGTTTGTTTCGACTCACTAGCTTTAGGGGCACAGTTCCTTCCTCAGGTGATGAGGAGGAATTAAAACAAGAGATGAGTCGGAATTTCTTCAGTCGGAGGGTGGTGAATCTGTGGAACTCTTTGCCACAGAATGCCGTGGAGGCCAAATCACTGAGTGTCTTTAAGATAGAGGTAGATAGGTTCTTGATGAATAAGGGAATCAGGGGTTATGGGGAGAAGGCAGGAGAATGGAGATGAGAGAAATATCAGCCATGATTGAATCTGCTCCGCCATTCAATGGGCCGAGTGGCCTAATTCTGTTCCTATGTCATATGATGTGAAGAAAAACATTCTGTGCTGCGTGTGGGATCATGAAGGCACTGCTCGAAAATGTGGTGGAGGCAGATTCAGTTGATGCCTTGAAAATAATTGGACAACTATCTGTTACTATCAGATCAGCCATGACCTTATTAAATGGTGGAGCAGACTGGGCTGAATAGCCAACTCCAGCTCCTTGCTCATCTATTCGTATCTTTTGAGGAGAAAAATATCTGCAGAGTTCAGGGCCAATGACAGGGGATTGTGTCTGTTGCAGAAAGTTGGGTGAAAACAGCTTCTTCCTCGCTATTACCAGACTCCTAAAGGACCCTCTTTTGGACTGACCTGATTAATACTACACTCCTGTATGTTGCACTCAATGCCTTTGTCTATATATTTACATTGTGTACCTTGTGTTGCCCTATTATGTATTTTCTTTATTTACTTTCTTTTCATGTACAAAATGATCTGTTTGAGCTGCTCGCAGAATAATACTTTTCACTGTACCTCGGTGCACGTGACAATAGACCAATCCAATCCATATCGAGGGAGCAATCTGCCTCTCTTGCATTGGTGCACTGCATTTCCCTCATAACACAGAGGCATAGAAGGTGACAGCACAAAACAAAGGTTGTTGAGTGCCTTTGTTTTGTGCTGTCACCTTCTATGCCTCTGTGTTATGAGGGAAATGCAGTGCACCAATGCAAGAGAGGCAGATTGCTCCCTCGATATGGATTGGATTGGTCTATTGTCACGTGCACCGAGGTACAGTGAAAAGTATTATTCTGCGAGCAGCTCAAACAGATCATTTTGTACATGAAAAGAAAGTAAACAAAGAAAATACATAATAGGGCAACACAAGGTACACAATGTAAATATATAGACAAAGGCATTGAGTGCAGCATACAGGAGTGTAGTATTAATCAGGTCAGTCCAAAAGAGGGTCCTTTAGGAGTCTGGTAATAGCGAGGAAGAAGCTGTTTTCAATCTGTTCGCGCGTGTACTCAGACTTGTATCTCCTGCCCGATGGAAGAAGTTGGAAGAGTGAGTAAGCCGGGTGGGAGGGGTCTTTGATTATGCTGCCCGCTTTCCCCAGTCAGCGGGAGATGTGGACAGAGTCAATGGATGGGAGGCAGGTTCGTGTGATGGACTGGGCTGTACTCTCTGAAGTTTCTTGTGGTCTTGGGCCGAGCAGTTGCCATACCAGGCTGTGATGCAGCCAGACAGCATGCTTTCTATGGTGCATCTGTAAAAGTTGGTAAGAGTCAGTGTGGACATGTCAAATTTCCTCAGTTTCCTGAAGTATAGGCACAGTTGTGCTTTCTTGATGGTAGTGTCGATGTGCGTGGATCAGGACAGATTTTTGGTGATGGAGACCCTGTAGCCCAGTGCAGGAGAGGCTGGTTGTTGGGCAGTGTGAGCTGAACATACATGGCTGGATAAAGACTGAGGCAGATGTCAAGTACCTTGGAGTGAAAACAGGTCTGGAAGGAGTGGGTCAAAAAACCTGGGGAGTTGCATTTTGCATGAATCGTGAGTGTGACCCAGTGACAATTATGAACAGTAAACAAACCTATCACTGATTTGATGAGATGATTTACCGTGTCCCAGGTGTTGTAAATACTGTAGATCAACCTGCTTTCTGCCCATGTCTAAGTGTTATCTTAGACCAAGAATAATGTGCTTCTGTATTAAATAAAGTATCCAAACTTTTCATTGTGCTTCATGCCCAGCATCTTGCCTAACTGTGGATCTTCTGTTTGGCTGACTGGGAAATAGAATCTTCCTGTTTACTAATGGCTCTATGGCGGCTGCGTTACCCAGAATCCCCCGCGCTGCAGAAAGTTCCCGATCAGTGAGTGTACGAGGCCAGTGCGCAGGTGCAGTGTGGGCGTGTGCTCGGAGCATGCTCAGTGTCAGTCATGGTGAGAGAGTGAGGAGGAGCTGGGTTGAACACAACAGTGAGCTGTACCCCTGTGAAAAGGGCATCTGCCAGTCTCTGTTTGACTCTCCTGCAGCTTCCTGTCATGATTGAGTTGGACAAGGAACCCTCATCATTTGAGCTGGAAAAGGCCATTGATTGCTGAGCAAACAGAAAGGTGCCCGGCAAGGATGGAATTCCAGCTGAACTGCTCACACAGAAAGTCCCATCAACTGTCACACCTTCCTGCCCTCCCCTTTTGGGCTGTGAGACTGGTCCACAAAACATATCTGATGCAATAAAAACAGCAGTGACAGAGGAGACAGCATCAACTACAGGGACATCTCACTCCCTAGAGTCAGGGGAAGACCTTCACTTGGGTGATGTTTAAAAGATTCATCTACTTGCAGACTGAGTGTATCTAGAAGCACAGTGCGGTTTCTGTGCTGACAGATCTACAGTGAACATGATCTTCTCCACACACCAGCTACAAGGAAAGAGAACAATTGGGATTTGATCTAAAGTGTCAGTGCTGAGAAAGTGAAATGTTCTAATTACTGAGTGAAAGTAAACCTTTCAGTGTGAATCACAATTTACTGGTACAATTGGAAAAGGCACCAAAACGTTTCGATCTCTGAAGATAAACTTCAGCATTGAAGTTATGTTTCGGAGCTCACAAGCTGTGGGAAGCTTTGTGAATGTTTCCTCTTCCCTTTTGTAAACAAGCAGAGAAGTTAACCCTTTGCCCTGACAGCACGGCAACAATTTGAAATAAAGACTTTGACTTTTAAAGATTTGGCTTCATCCCATTTGTTGGGGTCATATTTCCGGCTGCGGGAATCATTACGGACGGGATGGAAATTTGCCGGAACATTTAAAAAAATAATCCTACTCTTTATTGTCACAAGTAGTCTGACATTAACACTGCAATGAAGTTGCAGTGAAAAGCACCCAGTCAGCACATTCCGGAGCATGTTCAGGTACACAGAGGGAGAATTCAGAATTGTCATGTGAGAGTACCTTTAAGAACTGTGTGTTTATCAAATAGCTGTAGTGAAGACAGACAGCCCAGCTCCACCCACACTCTGATATCACTGCAGCTATTTGAGTTTGCACATTCTCCACGTGTCTGTGTGGGTTCCCTCCAGGTGCTCCAGTTTTCTCCCACCATCCAAAGATGTGCAGATTTGGTGGATTGCCGATGCTAAATTTCCCCTTAGTTACCAAAGGTGAAGTGGGGTTACGGGGAAATGTCAGAGTAAGTGCGCCTTGGTGGGGCGCTCTTTTGTATGGTTCGTGCATGCAAACTTGATGGGCTGATTGGCCTCCTTTTGCACTGCAGGGATTCTGTTGAATTAATCTCACATTTTCTGTTTTTACTCTATATGACATACCTTTTCAATCCACTAATTATATTTATTGAACCACTGTACCATCAACTGCCAGGAGCAGTGTGTTGATGTTTCAGCTATTCCAGCATTGAGTGACTGTGTGGAGTTTGCACATTCTCCCCGTGTCTGTGTGGGTTCCCATCAGGTGCTCTAGTTTTCTCCCACCGTCCACGGGTGTGCAGGTTATGTGGAATGACCACGCTAAATTGCCCCTTTATAATATAATCTTTATTGTCACAAGTAGGCTTACATTAACACTGCAATGAAGTTACTGTGAAAAGCCCCGATTCGCCACATACCGGTGCCTGTTCGGATACACAGAGGGAGAATTCAGAATGTCCAAATTACCTAACAGCACGTCTTTCGGGACTTGTGGGAGGAAACCGGAGCGCCCGGAGGAAACCCACACCGACACAGGGAGAATGTGCAGACCCGACACAAACAGTGATCCAAGCTGGGAATCGAACCTGGGACCCTGGAGCTGTGAAGCAACGGTGCTAACCACTGTGCTACCAAAAATGTTTAGTTGGAGTTACTGGGTTACGGGGATGGGCTTAAGTAGGGTGCTCTTTTCAATGGCCTCCTTCTGCACTGTAAATTCTATGATTCTGTAGGATATCCTCTCTCAGTCTCATCCGATGGTTCTGTCTGGTGGTATTTCCCTGACGTCAGCAATGTTGCTGCACAGTGCTAACCACTGTTTGTCTCTTGTATTTCACTGTGACAGGGCAGAGACCTGATTGAAAGGATTCAAACATGGGAGTTTTGGGAAAGATGAGCAAGGATTTGGGAGGTGACAACAAGTTCAAAGAGTTTGGAGAGGAGAGGGAGGTTGAAGATGGGGCAGTAATTTGTAAGGATGGCAGGGTCAAGATTTTTTTTATTGAGGAGGGGGTGATGACGGCAGATTTGAAGGACAGAGGGACAGTACCTGACGAGAGAGAAATGTTGACAATATCCATGGACACAGGGTAGTTGGCTGATCAGTAGCTTAGTGGGAATTGGGTCGATGGAGCAGGAGCTGGGACTCATGGACAAGATGAGGAGCATGAGGGGAGATGGGAGAGAAACTAGACAAAGATGAGGGTTCAGGGCTCAGGCAAGGATGAAATTTAGAGACAGTTTGGTCCAGTGGGCTCGTGGAAGGGAGGGAAGCAGCAGAGGCAGCTGATCGGATTTACTCAATCTCAGTCACAAAGAAGCTCCACAAGCTCCTCACACGTCTAGTTGGAGGAGAGGATGGAAGAGACAGGGGAGAGCGAGAGTACTTCAAAAGGAACTAACTTGTGTCAGAGATATTAAAAAGTTTCAACACACTGCGTATTTCACACAAATCTTATTTGACATTTAGCCAGAATATTAGCCCCTGTAAATGGGCTGGAGTTTGTTATCAGCAGAAAGAGACCCAAATGAACATGGTTCAGTCCTGAATGTGAGTAACAGCAAAATCCAATCACTGGTTATTTGTGGCCTCGTTGGTGTCTCAGTAGGTGTGATGAAGTGGTGAATCCCTTCCCACACTCGGAGCAGGTGAACAGCCTCTCCCCAGTGTGGGTTCGCTGATGTACAATGAGCTGAGATGATTGTGCGAACACATTCCCACAGTGAGAGCACCTATACGGTCTCTCGTCAGTGTGAACACGTTGATGGCGTGTTAGATTCCCAGAATTTTTATAGCAATTCCCTCTTGGCAAGAGTAGCCTACTTAAGCCCACGCCTTTACCCGATCCCCGTAACACAGTAACCCCACCTAACCTTTTTGGACAGTAAGGGGCAATTTAGGCAACAAGACCAATCCACCTAATCTGCACATCTTTGAACTGTGGGAGGAAACCGGAGCACCCGGAGGAAACCCACGCAGACACGGGGAGAACATGTAAACTTCACAAGGGAGTCACCCGAGGCCAAAATTGAACCTGGGACACTGGAGCTGTGATGCAGCAGTGCTAAACATTGTGCTACCGTGCCTCCCTTGTGTCATCGTGCCGCCCTCATCTTATTTTACATTTTAAAAATACAAATGTAACTAATATGTCAGCTGTGTTAACAGGCTTTTCCCGTTTACCTGATACATGATCCAAAACTGGAATGCCAACGTGACCTTCAGATCTTTAATCGTTTGGTCCTTCGCTATGAAATGGCCGCCTTGAATCGCATTTACTCTCTTCCTCAATCAGCCTCTGCAATGCTTTTCTTAAACTTACCTGCTTGGCCAATTATCCGACATCTGACACAATACCCTCTCATGTAGTGAGGTGTCACATGGGGAAGGGAATCCTTTCCCACAGTCCGCACATTTCCGCGGTTTCTCCTCAATGTGACTGCATTTGTGGCTTGCGAGGCCTGATGATAGAGCGAATCCTCGTCCACACACACAAATCAAGTACGGTTTCTCCCCACTGTCAACGATGCTTTTTCCTTCCATGATCAAAGAACGATGATATTCAGGAGATGATAAATTGAGGACTCTGTCAGATCCTGATGTGATGCTTGGTTTGAGTTTCCGGACTTTGAATCCTCCCCTTCGAACACCCTGTGAAACTGATTGAAAACAGAAATTAGGGAGTGAGAGAGATCCCACAAAAATACAAAGGCAGGTTGTGAAATCGCTGAATGATTCTGGTCATTTGTTGGGCCGGCACTTGGAAAAAATGACCATGAAAACGGCTGGATTGTTCTAAAACCCATTTGACCTCTTTGGGAGGAGAAAGAAAGAGGTGAAGAGGGATTTTGTATATCTACAAGACATATTAAGACAAAGCATATTCGAGCTTCAGCTTCATAAATTGAAATATTGATACTGAAACTATGCTTCTGGTGGCAAAGTGGTTAGCACTTCTGCTTCACAGCTCCAGGGTCCCGGGTTCAATTCGGGTCTCGGGTGGCTATGTCTGGAGTTTGCAATTTCTCCCTCTGTCTGCGCGGGTTTCCTCCGATTTCTTCCCACAGTCCAAAGATGTGCAGGTTAGGTGGATTGGCCGTGATAAATTGCCCCTTAGTGTACAAAGGTTAGTTGGGGTCATTGGGTTCCAGAGACAGGGTGGAGGGGTGAGCTTAAGCTTAAGTAGGGTGCTCTTTCCAAAGGCCAGTGCAAACCCGATGGGCTGAATGGCCTCCTTCTGCACTGTAAATTCTATGATTCTGCACTATAGGAATTCCATGAAGCTCTGGTCACCACGTTTCAGGAAGGATGTGAAGAGGGCAGCACGGTGGCACAGAACGTTATCCCTGTTGCCTCACGGCGCCGAGGTCCCAGGTTCAATCCCAGCTCTGGGTCACTGTCCGTGTGGAGTTTGCACATTCTCCCAGTGTTTGCGTGGGTTTCGCACCCACTACCAAAGATGTGCAGGCTAGGTGGATTGGCCACGCTAAATTGCTCCTTAACTGGAAATAATTAATTGGGTACTCTAAATTTTTTTAAAAAGGAACGATGTGAAGGTTCTTGGAGAAGGTGCAGAGGAGATTTATCAGAATGGTTCCAGCAAAGGAGGTTGAGGGGAGATTTGATTCAGGGACACAGGATTATGCCAGGTTTCGATCAGGTGGACAAAGAAACTCTGTTTCCATTCACTGATCGTACAAGCAGTCAGGACACAGATTTAAAGTTTGGGGTAAAACCTGGATTGAACTATACAAGATCCTGAGGTGTTTTGACAGGGTGGATGTGGAGAGGATGTTTCCTCTTGTGGGAGAATCTAGAACGAAGCGTCACTATTGCAAAATAAGTGGTCACCCATTTCAGATGGAGATGAGGATTTTTTATTCTCTTGAGAGTTGTAAAACTTTGGAACTCGCGTCCTTAAAAGGCAGCGGAAGTAGAGTCCTTGAATATTTTTAAGGCAGAGTGGGATAGATTCTTGATGGTCAAGGGGGTGAAAGGTCATCAGGGGTAGGCAAGAATGTGGAGTTGAGGTTAAAATGAGATCAGCCGCAATCTTATGCAATGCTGATCAGGATTGAGGGACCGAGTGGCTTGTTCCGAGTTTGTATGTAAAAGGTACAGGAGATATGAGGTGATATGAGATGTATGTTTTTACACAGCGAGCGGTAATGACCTGAAACTTGCTGCCTATGAGGGAGTTTGAAAATAGACACAACGAATGATTTGATTTCAAAAGGAAATTGGATGGACATCTGAGGGAAATAAACCTGCGAGGATACAGGGAGAGAGCAGGAAAATGGGACTGACTGGATTGCCCCAGAGAGCTAGCATGGATTCAATGGGCCGAATGCCCTTCTTTGTGCCATCATGTCTCTGACTCTTTTGTGCAATCTAGTTTTGTAATTTAACTCCGGGGGTTCAGATATCACTCAGGTAAATCTGAGCTACACTCCCTCCGAGGCCATTCTACTTCCTCAGGTTTGTTGCCCAGAACTGAACACAGTTCTCCAGGTTTGGCCTAACCAGGGTTTGTGAATCTCGGGGCTTTTCCAGTCACACTGAGACCTGAAATCTTCCCTCACAGACAGAACAGACAAACCTTTTACCTTCCACACCCAGATGCTGCTGAAATTCAGGTTCTGATGAATTGAGTGACTCTGTCAGATCGCAATGTGACGTTTGGATTGTGTTTCCTGTCTGTTAGAACATAGAATTTACAGTGCAGAAGGAGGCCATTCAGTCCATCGAGTTTGCACCGGCTCTTGGAAAGAGCACCCTACTTAAGCCCCACACCTCCACCCTATCCCCAAAACCCCACCTAACCTTTTTTGGACACTAAGGGCAATTTATCATGGCCAATCCACCTAACCTGCACATCTTTGGACTGTAGGAGGAAACTGGAGCACCCGGAGGAAAACCACGCAGACACAGGGAGAACATGCAGACTCCGCACAGACAGTGACCCAAGCCGGGAATCGAACCTGGGGCCCTGGTGCTGTGAAGCAACCGTGCTAACCACTGTGCTACCGTGCTGCCCTAAACCTCTACTTCCAGTATCCTGTAAATTTACAGAAACCTCACTGTCAGTTTAGGATAGAAATTCACAACATTCTCTCCTCGCCAACTTTGATTAAATGTATTCCTGGAGGTTTGATCACATGACCTGCCCCCATCCTCCCGCCATTAATCGGTCAACACATCCATCCTTGTGACACACTGCCTTCCTCGGCCAATTGGGAAGCAAAAGGACTCATTACCTTACAGGACAGTGATTGACTGTCAGCCAAACAACCTTTATCCCATTTTCAATATTTTTATATCCGCTGAACAGAAATGTTCAAAGAAAATTTCAAAAAAATCTTCTTTACTGTCCTCATGATTTCCCAGACACCCAGACATGAATCTGACCAAGGCAGAAAGTAAAATTTGAATTCATTAAAAGTCTAGTGGTGACCATGAAACGATTGTCGATTGTTGCAAAGAGCCACCTTGTTCACTGATGTCCTTCAGTGAAGGAAATCTTCTATCCTTACCTGGTCTGGCCTACACGTGACTCCAGATCCACAGTCAGCTTGTTGACCCTTAAAATGCTCTCTGAGATACACTCAGTTGAAGGGCAATTAGTGCTGGGCAGTGAATGCTGGCCCAGCCAGCGACACCCACATCCCGTGAATGAACAGAAAAGAAAATCTGCCATCCTTACCTGGTCTGGCCAACACGATTCCAAACCACAGCAATGTGGTTGACTCTTTAATGCCCTCCGAGATGGCCGAGCAAGCCACTCAGTTCCAGGGAAATTAGGGATGGGCAATAAATGTTGGCCCAGCCAGTGACTCCCACAAATGATTAAAATAAAATCCTGGAGACTCCAGTCAGTCAATCCGGGAGAGTTGGCATCCGGTCCAGGCTCGCAGCGCATGCGCCCTGCGGCTCCTTGTCCTCTGTAAAGATGGCGGCCGGTAACCCGGGCCTGTCACCGCTCAGCTCTCACTCTGTTCGGTGCTGTTTAAGACGGGACCGTTAACATTTTCCTCGGGAGTTGAAGCCTCCACGGGGTATTTATGAAGCCTCCCGGCTCACTCCGCAGCTTCTATTGTTCCCCAGCCACCCACCGGATCCATTCCTGAAAGTCGCTCGATTGTTTCTTTCCCGCTCCTCGCACCGTCAGCGACAACCTGAACCGCGCATGCGCTGGGCACAGCCCGAACCGTCACAATGCCCAGAAGTGATTGGCGGCGGCTCCGGCCAATAGGAATAGAGCGGGCGGGAGCCGCTGATCCTCCCGCCAATGGGAGCGAATGAGGGGCAGACTGGACTGTGAGTGAAGCATGCACAGTGCAGGTGATGGGCAGACGGGTCCACAATGGGTAAAGGGGGTGATGGCGGGGCGGAGGGTCCGGCGAGTGGGCGGAGAGGCTCCAGAAACCCCGGGAATAAATGGAGCGGATCCCCCTCCCCCCCGTTTACACCGAGCTGGGCTGCAGCTTCCAGATCAATGAAGAGCCGCTTTGTATCAGGTTGGCCATTGGTTCCAGAGGTTGTTCCCTGGTCTCCAGCGTCGCTTCTTTATCAGTAAATCATTGAATTGTTACAATACAGACTGAGGCCATTCAGCCCGTCCTGTCTCTCTCTGCAAGAGACTATCAGCTCCTCCCACTCCCCTGTCCTTTCACCAACAAGACCAGCAGCAAATATTCCCCATCCCCAGTTACCTGTGGAGAAGATGATGTTTGACCTTCTTGAACTGCTGCAGTTTGTGAGGTAGCATGGTGGCGTGATGATTCTGATGTGATGTTGAGTTTCCCAATGCCCAACCTCCTGTAAAATTGACTGAAAACAGAAAAGAGCGAGTGTGACAGTGAAATTGAGCTGAATTAATCTGGTCATTTGTGGGCAGGCACTAGGAAAAAGTGACCATGTAAACTGCCCCAACTGGTTCAGTAATGTCCTTCAGAGAAGGAATCCTGCCAACTGGCCTGGGCCAACACAAGATTCAGACTACTATAGGAGGAGGGAGAGGGGAAGAGAGAGTGAGAGAGGTGGGAGAGGTAGGCAATGAAGGAAAGGGTTTTTATACATCTACAACTTGACCAGAAGTTTGACAAATTTCTCAAACCTTCAGCCTCCTTCACTGTAAAGGACCAGGGCAACATGTGTATGGGAATGCTATCACCTACAAATTCCTCTCCCAGTCACACACCGTACTGACATCCTGTACTGGATGAGCAAACATTTACTGCATTTAAACATTGCAAAAAATGATCACATTGTCTTTGCTTATCTGCTATGAACTCCATTTCCTCAACACTTACTTGGTAATGGATTTTGTAAAACATTTTTTTTTTCACATTTTGGCTTTTGTTTATTTTTAATGACATTTTTTTTTTTAGATTACCCAATTGTTTTTATCCCAATTGAGGTGTAATTTTAGCATGGCCAATTCACCTACCTTGCACATCTTTTTGAATTGTGGGGGTGAGTCCCACACAGACACGGGGAGAATGTTCAAACTCCATAAGGACAGTGACCCAGGGCCGGGATCAAACCCGGGTCCTCGGTTAACCACTGAGCCACCGTGCCTGCCCCTAGTGATTTATTTTATAAACTTTTTTACAGAATATTACAAGGGGAGAATTTACAGATGGAAACTCCAATCAAACTTCACATCAAGTTTTAACAGAGTCACTCCATTCAGCAGGACCTGAATATCATTGGCCTGTGAATGTGGTAAAATAAAAGTTTGTCTGTTCCGTCCGTAGGAAAAGATTTTCTTTTATAAAAATAAATTTAGAGTACCAAATTATTTTTTTACAGTTAAGGGGCAATTTTGCATGGCCAATCCACCTCACCTGCACATCTTTGGGTTGTGGAGATGACACCCAGGCAGACACGGGAGGATTCACCCACAGTGACTCGGGGCCGGCATCGAACCCAATTCCTTAGCGCCACAGGCAGTGTTAGCACTGCACCACCGTGCTGCCCCTAGGGTTGAGAGTTTCCGACATGGATCTTCATGTGACTGAACAGAGCCGCACATGGAGTCAGACATCCGTTGAGTTAGTGGGATTCAGGGAGCAGGATTTGGTTCTGTTTCTTTACTTCTCTGTTGCTACTCTGATCATAGATATCTGGGTCTGTGCAAATCGGGGTAATGGAAGGTCAAGTAACCAGGACAAAGGATAATGCAGTTTGCTGGCCAGGTTGTCTCCATTCTGAGCAATGTGGAATAAGCTTCTCCCAGTCATTGAAAATGTTGCCCCCTACAAACATGGCGGCCGCACATGCGCTCTACTGCACATTGTCCCGCATAAATATGTCGGTCGTTACCCCGAACCGATCACTGGAACCTCGCGGCCCCGCTCCGTGAAACGGGGGAACTAGGAAGTGATCTTTACGGGTATGGACTTGCACAACATGCTTAGAAACCTTCTCCACTCACCAGGCAGATCATCGCTCCCCGCGTTCCACAATATTCATCTTACCCTTTGTGGATCCGAGATAACAGCTTCTGGGCATCGCCATTACCCGCAGTGCGCATGCTTCAGACGAAGTCCCACCCACCCTCACTCACTCCGATTGGTTGGAGGACCAGCCTCGTCCGCTCACTTAGCCAGCCCCGCCCCTCTTTCTATTGGTCCGGAGCTGCCGTCAATCACTCCCCGAGTATTGTTTGTGGAGCATGCGCAGTGCGGTTCATGTCCAGGGACAGAAGCTTGTTTGTCTCATCTTCAGGCGGGAAGAAGGCGGATAAGCGGAGGCAGCGTCAGGGGCAGTGGGTGGGAGTGGAGGCCTCAACACCCCCAATAACAAACTAGCGGCACCGCCTCAACACCCAACACAACGGCAGCTGCCGCTTTCTCCCGGTGCCGGGCCCCAGTGGACAAATGTGGCTTCAGGAAGGAAATGCAGCAATGGATTTGTTCAGGAGAAATTATCTTCAACTCACTTTGCTGATCCTGAACATGAAATGAAAATGAAAATCGCTTATTGTCACAAGTAGGCTTCAATGAAGTTACTGTGAAGCCCCTAGTCGCCACATTCCAGCGCCTGTTCGGGAATTGAACCGTGTTGCTGGCCTGCCTTGGTCGTCTTTAAAAGCAGCGATTTAGCCCAGTGTGCTAAACCAGCCCCAGATCCTGGAGCAGGAGGAGAGAATGGGGGCAATTTCCTGCTCTCACACTGATGGATTTGTTAATGCAGATAGTAGAATTTAAATTCAGTGAACAATCTGGAATTTAAAGCTGTACTCAGTATTAATGACCTTGAACCATTGTGGTGAGTTTATGGGAATGGCAAAATGTATGCGACTGGAATTTGCAGCTTTGGGAAATGAGAGAAACAATTATTCCCCAGAAACTAGAATTATCTGTTCTGAATTTCTGACATGTGTAAACTGATTTTACAGGGTTACAAGGCATGGATTGACAGAAAGGAAACTCAAATCAATTATCACATCGAGATCTGACAGTCACTCAATTCATCAGGATCTGAATGTTATCAGCTTTTGAATGTGGAAAGAGAAATGTTTGTCTGTTCTGTCTGTGGGAAAGGATTTCAAACATCATTGTGACTGGAAAAGCACAGCGACACACACACACCCGAGTGAGAGTGCTGCAGTGAACTGACAGGAAAGAGCTTTAACCAGTTGCACAGCCTGAAAAACACCACACCCTCACAGCGAGAAGAAACTGTACACGTGTTCTGTGTGTGGAAGAAGTTTCAACTGATCATCCAAAATGGAGAGACAGAAGGACGCCGGCACCATTGAGAAACCGTGGAAATGTGGGGATTGTGGGAAGGGATTCCGTTTCCCTTCTGAGCTGGAAACTCATCACCGCAGTCACACCGGGGAGAGACCATTCACCTGTTCCGAGTGTGGAAAGGGATTCACTCGACTAACACATCTGACTGCACACCAACTTGTTCACTCTGACATGAGACCTTTTAAATGTTCCGATTGTGAGAAGAGCTTTAAAAACAAATTTAATCTTCTGACGCACCAGCGAGTTCACACTGGGGAGAGGCCGTTCACTTGCTCCGAGTGTGGGAAGGGATTCACTCAGTTATCCAGCCTTTTGACACACCAGCGAATGCACAGCGGGGAGAAACCATTCACGTGCACTGATTGTGGGAAGAGATTCGCTCAGTTATCCAATCTTCTGACACACCAGCGAGGTCACACTGGAGAGAAACCATTCACCTGTCCTGAGTGTGGGGTGACATTCGCTCAGTTATGCAAACTGTTGGATCATCAGCGGGTTCACACTGGGGAGAGACCATTCACATGCTGTGTGTGTGGGAAGGGATTCGCTCAGTCATCCACCCGGCTGAGACACCAGCGCATTCACACTGGGGTGAGACAGTTTATCTGCTCTGAATGTGGGAAGGGATTCACTCAGTCTGCCCAACTCACCTCACACCAACGTGTTCACTCTGACGCGAGACCTTTTAAATGTTCCACCTGTGAGAAGAGCTTTAAAGGCAAAATGGATCTGCTGATTCACCAGCGCAGTCACACTGGAGAGAGGCCGTTCACCTGTACCATGTGTGGGAAGGGATTCACTCAGCATTCCCTCCGGCTCAAACACCAGCGCAGTCACACCAGGGAGACATTATTCATCTGCTCTGTGTGTGGGAAGGGATTCACTCATTCATTCACCCTGCAGAAACACCAGCGAGTTCACAAGCGATTACAGGGGTTGGATTCTGATATTGCTGCTGTTAATCACATCCAGGACTGAACCATGTTCATTCTGACAGTTGGAGTTTGTTTCAGTTGTTGTTAATTATTCCTGTGACTCGGCCGGAGTTTAATATTCTGTATATAGATTAATTAAATTAGATTTGTGTTAATGACAGTGTTCCAGTCCTTGATTTCTGTCAGATAGGAGGAAACTGATTGATGTCCTGTTCCTGACTGTTCCATTGTTGTGTCTTTTCTGATTTGTTTTGTATGATGTGGTAAAGTAAAGAGTAAGACCAGAGAGAAAGGTAAGAATATGGGAAATGATAAACAGATTGTGGCAGGAAGAGACGGAAAGAACACATTTAAAATTACATCAGATAAACGTTACAAATATAATAAAAGAACAAAACCAAAGGCTCTGTAGCAAAACACAAGTAGCATTTGAAACAAAACTGATGAATTGCCAGCACCTATAGAAATAAGTAAGTACGATCTGATGGCCATTGCAGACATAGATTGGGACCTGAATTTTTTTATATTCATTCATGGCATGTGGGTGTCACTGGCCAGTCCAACATTTATTGCCCATCCCTCATTTCCCTTCAAAAGGTGGTGATGAGCTGAATATTGTAATGCATGTGAAATTTAAGAAGGACAGAAATCTTGGAAAAGATGGAAGAGTGCCTCTGTTAATTGTTGATGGTGTTAGCACATTAGACAGGGATGACCGAAGTTCAGGAAACCAGGATGTAGGAATGGTTTGGTTTGAGATGAAAAATGGTAAAGGCAAGAATTTACTTCTGGGAGTGGTGTGCAGGCCTCCTAATTGTAACTACACAGGAGACCAGAGTTAAAAGAAAGAGATAATGGGAGTTTGTCAGAAAAGGTACAGCGATAATCAAGGGGGATTTTAGTAAAGTTATAAACTGGAAAAATCAGATGGTCGAAGGTAGCATAGGTGAGGAGTTCACAGAATGATTTTGCGATAGTTTCTACAATCAGCACATTTTGGAGCCATCCAGAGGGCAGTTTATACCAGACATCGTATTGTGCAAAAGGATGAATTGATAACCTCATGGTGAAGACATCCCCAGGTAACAGTGATCATAATTTGATTGAATCTGACATGCAGTTTGAGGGGAAGAAGATTGAGTCCAAGACGAGTAAGTTAAGCTTAAATAAGAGCAATTATTTTTATTTATTTATTCATTTTTTAAAAATTTAGGATACCCAATTATTTTTTCCCAATTAAGGGGCAATTTAGCGTGGCCAATCCACCTAGCATGCACATCTTTGGGTTGTGGGGGAAATAAGAGCAATCATTAGGGCATCAAAACAGAGCTAGCTAAAATGAATTGGCAAATGAGCTTGTGTGTCAGGTAAATAGAGATTCTGTGCCAGACATTCAAAGAGATATTTCATTATACACAGAATAGATATATTTTCGTGAGAATGGAAAATTCCAGGGGAGGACCCAGCATCTGTCTTTAACTAAAAAAGTTAAAGAAATATTGATATGGGCCAGGGTTTAAAAAGCTCCAAACTATTTCATGGAGTTCACCTGACCTCCAATAGTTTATCAATTTTGATTACGAGGAGCACAAGGGCCTACTTTTCAGGTGTTATTCAACAGAGGCCTTAAACACTTTCAAACAAAACAAAGATAATTCGACAAATTCAGCTAACATTTTATAAGCACACACACTAAGCATTTTTATCAACTGCAAACATAAATACCCCACACAGCTACAGTTCTCTCTCTCTCTCTATATATATATATATATATATATATATTTATATATATATAACCCTTAATAACTTCCCTTTCAACTGTTTCAATTTGATATCAATATCCACTAAACTAGGAAAAATTATTTTACCCAAAACAGTAGGTTTGAATTCTTTCCAGAGAACAGTTATCACTTTTAAATTATCAAGTGATCTGGACACCTTTTAACATGCAGAGGGAGACAAAATAAACCTTCTTTGTCTGAATTCAGCTTTCAACTGTCTAAACCGAAAGTAAAACTCAGCGCCACAGCCCAGCTCCACCCACACAATGACATCACTGAAGCCATGTGATAATAGAACTCATTTCTTAAAGGGACAATCACATTACAATATCAATGTTTTTTAAAAATTATATAGCAGTGCAAAGGCAGATGACAGGTCAGAACATTTGGCAGAGTATAAAAGCACAAAAATATTAATAAGATGAGAATAATTAGAGTACCAGAGAAAGCTGGCGAGAAATATAAAGACAGATAGTAAGAGTTTCTATGGATATTTGTGGAAGTAAATAATTCAAGTGAGTGTTGATTCTCCAGAAAGCTAGTCTGGAGAATTAACAATAGAAAGTAAGGAGATGTCAAATGAATTGATCAGGTATTTTCATCAGTCTTCACTATAGAGGAATCACGTAACATTCCAGAAATATCCGTAAATCAAGAAATTGAAGGGATGGAGGAACACTCACCAGGGAAGTGGTAATGAGCAATGTTTTGAGTCTGCGAGCTAACAAAACCCCGGTTCCTGGCGGACTTCATCATCAGGTCTTGAAAGAAGCAGCTTAAAGAGGGAGTTGATACACTCTTTTCATTGTCCAAAATTCACTAGATTCGAGGAGGATCCATTAAATTGGAAAATAATAAATGTAATTCCTTTATTCACAAAGGGAGGGGAACAGGTGGCTGGAAACTACAGGCCAGTTAGCCTAATATTAGTCATAGGGAACATGTTTGAAGCTATTATTAAAGATGCAATGTCAGATCTCTTAGAAAAGTCAAGGCAATCAGGCAGTGTCAACATGGTTTTATGAAAGGAAAATCACATTTAACCAATTTATCAGAGTTACTTGATGGGGTCACATGACTGTGGATAAAGGGGAACGGGTGAATGTACTGTCCTTAGATTTCCAGAAAGCATTTGATAAGTTATATCAAAGGTTATTACAGAAAATAAAAACTCAGGATATAAGGGATAACATACTGGCATGGACTGAAGATTGGCTAACCAGTGGGAAACAAAGAGTAGACATAAATGGGTATTTTTGTGATTGGTTAGATGTGATGAGTGGTGTGCCACAGGGATCAGTACTGGAGACTCAACTTATTATAATTTATATAAATTACTTGGATGAAGGTACTGAAGATTCTGTTGCTAAATTTGCTGATAACACAAAAAAAGGTGGGACACTAAATTGTGAGGAATGCAATACAGCCACATAGGGACATCGATAGGTTAAGCAAGTGGGCAAAGGCCTGGCAAATGGAGTATCATGTGGGAAAATGGGAAAATGCACATTTTGTTGGGAAGAATAAAACAGGCAGATTGTCCAAATGGTGAGAGACTTTTAGAGTTCTGAGATACAGAGGGACCGAGGTGTTATTGTGCATTAATAACAAAAGGCTAGCATGCAGGTACAGCAAGTAGTTAGGAAAGCTAATAAAATGTCATTTGAATGTTAATTGAATATTTATTGTGCGGGGAATTGAATACAAACTGGGGAGGTTATGCCTCAGTTATACAGGGCATTGGTGAGACTGCACGTGGAGCACAGGGTACAGTGTTGGTCTTATTTTTTTTTTTAAATCCAATTGAGGGGCAATTTGGCGTGGCCAATCCACCTGCCCTTCACATCTTTGGGTTGTGGGGGCGAGACCCACGCAGACACGGGGAGAATGTGCAAACTTCACATCAGACAGATCTCCTTATTTAAGAAAGGCTGTAAGACCATAAGACATAGGAGCAGAAGTAAGGCCATTCGGCCCATCGAGTCCACTCCACCATTCAATCATGGCTGATTTCAACTCCATTTACCCTCTCTCTCTCCATAGCCCTTAATTCCTCGAGAAATCAAGACTTTATCAACTTCTGTCTTAAAGACACTCAACGTCCCGGCCTCCACCGCCCGCTGTGGCAATGAATTCCACAGACCCACCACTCTCTGACTGAAGAAATTTCTCCTCACCTCTGTTCTAAAGTAACTCCCTTTAATTCTAAGGCCCCCGGGTCCTAGTCTCCCCTGCTAATGGAAACAACTTCCCTACATCCACCCTATCTAAGCCATTCATTATCTTGTAAGTTTCTATTAGATCTCCCCTCAACCTCCTAAACT
Organism: Scyliorhinus torazame; assembly: GCF_047496885.1. Classification (NCBI taxonomy): domain Eukaryota; kingdom Metazoa; phylum Chordata; class Chondrichthyes; order Carcharhiniformes; family Scyliorhinidae; genus Scyliorhinus; species Scyliorhinus torazame. The sequence goes on from NC_092711.1 coordinate 114,679,362, forward strand.
CCAATGAATATAATCCCAGGATCCTCAGACGTTCATCGTATGTTAGGCCTACCATTCCTGGGATCATCCGTGTGAATCTCCGCTGGACCCGCTCCAGTGCCAGTATGTCCTTCCTGAGGTGTGGGGCCCAAAATTGGTCACAGTATTCTAAATGGGGCCGAACTAATGCGTTATAAAGCTTCAGAAGTACATCCCTGCTTTTATATTCCAATGTTTGTTGGACGTCATTCAGAGAAAGTTTACGAGATTAATACCTGGAACGGACCTGTGGCCTTATGAGGAAAGGCTGGATGGGCCAGGCTTGTATCCTCTCCAGTTATGAGGAAAGGATGGATGGGCCAGGCTTGTATCCTCTCCTGTTATGAGGAAAGGATGGATGGGCCAGGCTTGTGTCCTCTCCAGTTATGAGGAAAGGCTGGACAGGCCAGGCTTGTATCCTCTCCAGTTTCGAAGAGTGAGGGGTGACTTCATTGAATCATATAAGACTCTGAAGGGTCAAAGCTAGTAGAATGCTTGCGCAGCAACTCAGGAGGAAGGAGGCGGCCAGAGAAATAGGCAGGGTAGTGGACGGTTTGGGGAACAGAGTGGATGACCCATCAGGACTGAACAAGGTGTTTCGAGAGTTTTACAGGAAGCTCTAAACCTCGGAACCCCCTGGGGAGCCGGAGGAGATGCAACGTTTCTTAGACGGACTGACCTTCCCAAAAGTGGGTAGGGGGCTGGTAGATGGACGTGGGGCCACGATCAGAGCAGAGGAAGTGCTGGGGGGCTTGAAGGCCATGCAGTCAGGTAAATCCCTGGGGCCAGATGGATACCCAGTGGAGTTCTACAAAAAACTTCTCAGAGATAGTGAGGCCGGTGTTGACTAGGGTATTTAACGAGGCGAGGGACTCTACCCCCGACGATGTCACAGGCTACCATTTAGCTGATATTAAAACGGGATAAAGACCCGGAAGCGTGTGGGTCATACAGACCAATCTCCCTGATCAACGTCGACGCCAAGCTCCTGGCTAAGGTCTTGGCGTTTAGAATTGAGGACTGTGTCCCGGAGGTGATCGGGGAAGACCAAACAGGGTTTGTGAAAGGCAGGCAGCTGGTAGCCAACTTGAGAAGACTACTCAATGTGATCATGATGCCCCGGAGGGCAGAGAGGTAGAGGCAGTGGTGGCAATGGATGCCGAGAAGGCCTTTGACCGGGTGGAGTGGGACTATTTGTGGGTGGTACTCGGACGGTTTGGGTTCGGGGAGGGCTTTGTTGACTGAGTTAGACTATTGTACCAGGCCCCAAAAGCTAGCGTGAGGATGAATAGGACAACATCAGAGTACCTTAGAGTACACCGAGGGACCAGACAGGGATGCCCACTCTCCCCGTTGCTGTTTGCATTGGCCATAGAACCTCTGGCGATTGCCATGAGAACTGCGAGGTGGTGGGGAAGGGAATGATTAGGGGAGGGGTGGAAAACAGGGTATCGCTGTACGCAGCCGACCTGCTCCTCTACGTATCGGACCCGCTGGCTGGGATAGACAGTATAGTAGGAATATTGAGAGAATTTGGCAGGTTTTCAGGGTACAAACTGAACATGGCTAAGAGTGAGATGGTTGTAGTGCAGGCGAGGGGCCAGGAGAACAGGTTGAAGGAGCCACCATTTAGGATGGTCGGGGAAAGTTTCCGATACTTAGGGATACTGGTGGCACGAGACTGGGGCAGACTGCATAAGCTAAATTTGACTAGAGTGGTGGAACAGATGAAGAGCAAGTTCAGGAGATGGAATGCACTCCCGCTATCACTTGCGGGGGCAGTGTAGACGGTACTGGGCGGCCAACATAACCATGGTAAGGAGTTGGATGGTGGGTTCAGGGTCTATTTGGGGGTGAGTAGAGGCAGCTTCCTGCAGGGGCACCAGTTTGGCAGCCCTGGCCAGGGCCTCCCATCGCTCCCGCTGGCCAGGTGCTCCACCAGCCCGGTAGTGGTGGCAGCCCTACGGATCTGGAGCCAGTGGACAAAGCATCTAGGGAAGGTGGGAGCATCGGTCTGGTCTCCAATATGCGACAACCACTGATTCGCCCCTGGGAGTATGGACGGTGGATTCCGGGCATGGTGGCGGGCGGGGGTGGGAAGAATGGGCGATATGTTCTTTGGGGGGAGCTTCTCGAGCATGAGAGCCTTGGAGGAGAAATTCGGACTAGTAAGAGGGAATGACTTTCGGTACTTGCAAGTGTGTGACTTCATACGTAGACAGGTCCCAAAGGCGAGGAGATGGAGGAGGGGGGTATGGGCGGAAGCCCTGAGTAGGATAAATTCAACTGCAACATGTGCTAGGCTCAGCCTGATTCAGTTCAAGGTCGTACACCGGGCCCAAATGACGGTGGCCCGAATGAGTACATTTTTTGGGGTGGAGGACAAATGCACTAGGTGTGCGGGAGGGCCAGCGAATCATGTCCACATGTTCTGGGCATGCTCAAAACTTCGGAGATACTGGGAGGGATTTGCGGATGCCATGTCCCAGGTACTGAAAACTAGGGTGGTGATGAGTCCAGTGGTGGCAATTTTTGGGGTCTTGGAAGATCCGGGGGTCCAGGAAGAGGGGGAGGCCGACGTCTTGGCCTTTGCTTCCCTGGTAGCCCGGCGACGTATACTGCTGGCATGGAGGGTCTCCAAGCCCCCAAAGACCGAAGCATGGCTCTCGGACATGTTGAGCTTTTTAGAGCTGGAAAAAATTAAGTTTGCCTTAAGAGGATCTGTATTAGGGTTCACCCGAAGGTGACAACCATTCATCGAATTCTTCGCGGGGAATTAAATGTCAGCAGGGGGGTGGGGGGGGGAGGGTTAGATTAGAGTAGAAACGAGGGATAAATAGGCGGGTACTATTTATGAGAGAGGATTGGTCTTTTGCACTATATTTCTGCTTTGTGTTGATATTTGCACATTACTGTACACTGTAACTGGTTACAATGCCAAAAAATACTTCAATAAAATTGTTTATTAAAAAAACGACTATGAAGGGTCTTGACAAAACCGGATGTGTGGAGGATGATTCCTCTTGTCAGAATCTAGAGTCACTGAATATTTTTCAGCCGGATGTAGTATTTTATCGATGGTGGGCGGCAATGTGGAATTATATTCCAATCTGATCAGCCATGATGGTATTGAATGGTGCAGCAAGCTCGAGGGGCTGAGTGGCCGCCTCCTGCTCCCAATTCCTGTGTCGCCCTGCCTCGTCCCCTTCTCCTTCCATTGGTCCGGTGCTGCCGTCAATCATTGCCTCAACATTATGAGGTGTCAGGTGAGAGGTCAGTGTCGGGGGGCGGGGTTTACAAATACCCAGTGCGGCCCCAGAGCCGAATGTGAATAAATTAACATTCTCCACTCTGTCTATCCGCCACTATTGGACATGCGCAGTGTGACTTCGATTGTTGCATGGCGTGGACTCCGGTAGCCGCATGCGCAGTGTGGACTCCGGCAGCCGCCGCCGGGAGATCATTTGGTTTCCGCGATTAGACAGAAACAGCCGCTTGTGGCCGGGTAATGGAGGTGGCCGAGTGGGTGCTGAGGCTTCATAAACACCCAGTGCAGGACTCAAAACCCAAATAAGACCCGATCGGTCCCGCGTTCGCACCAAATGGGGGCCGCGGCAGCCGAAAAGCCCGAAACCATTTCAACCAAATGTAATAATCTGCAGCAGGGCGCATGCGCGGTGCTCCTTGTCCTGTCAGCAGGAGGAGAGAATGCTGTGAATTTCTCTCCTGGACTGACAGGGATGGAGTCTGCAAACCTCTTTTACAGGGGCTTAGAAGGGGAGGATTTGCACACAGAAAACTCAAATCAAGAGAAATGTTTGTCTCTTCTCAATGTTTGATCTTGGACTGACAGTGTGATGACTTCTGTTTACAGGACGTTGGAAGAGCAGAATTTGAAGACGGAAAACACAAAACAAACATCAGATCAAAATGTGACAGAGTCACTCGATTAATCGGAAACAAAATGTAAGTCTGTGGCAAAAATATTCAAACGTGTGTGACTGGAAACGGGGATGAGCAATATGGAGAGATGAAGTGAAATGAAAATCGCTTATTGTCACAAGTAGGCTTCAAATGAAGTAACTGTGAAAAGCCCCTAGTCGCCACAATCCGGTGCCTGTCGGGGAGGCTGGTACGGGAATTGAACCGTGCTGCTGGCCTGCCTTGGTCTGCTCTAAAAGCCAGCGATTTAGCCCTGTGCTAAACCAGCCCCAGATCTGAAAAGAAAGGTGAGAATTTTAAATTGATTTGCTGTTTAACCAGGAGCCTGTGTTGATCAATGAGGACAGGGTGATGAGTGAGTGAATGGAAATTAGTGTAGAGGACAGAGGCAGCAGAGATTGGGATAAACTCAAGCTTATCACAGGTTGAATGTCGGAGGCTGGTCAAGAGTGTGCAGGAATAGTGAAGTCTCGAGGTAATAAAGGAGTCGATGAGAGTTTCACAAATCTGAGACAGGATCAAGTCCAGTGATGTGAATGAGACAGAAACTCCTTCGAGGAGCTGGCAGAGATTGTGGTCTGAAACTCAGCTGGCGGCTCTGAAGATGTTAAATGGACTGAAACGTTAACTCTGTTTCTTTCTGGACAGATACTGCCCAATCTATTGAGTTTATTCAGCATTTTCTATTCTTATTTCAGATTTTTAGAATCTGGTAGCACAATGGTTAGCACAGTTGCTTCACTGCTCCAAGGTCCCAGGTTTGATTCCCGGCGTGGGCCACTGTCTGTCTGAAGTTTGCATTTTCTCGCCATGTCTGCTCCCAGACTCCAAAGATATGCAGGTTTGGTGGATTGACTGTGCAAAATTGCCCTTAGTGTCCAAAAAGTTTAAGTGGGGTTCCTGGGTTAGAGGGATAGGGTGTCGGTGTTGGCTTAGGTAGGGTGCTCTTTCCAAGGGCTGGTGCAGATTTGATGGGCTGAATGGCCTCCTTCTGCACTGTAAATTCTATGACTGTATTTTGCTTTTATTTTAGTGAAGTATTTTCCCATGGTTATGAACAGCCTGGGTCAGCCTCGCACTGTTTTCATGGTGAAGTGATGGAGTCAGTGGGTCGGGAGTGGAGTTTGTCGTGGGAACTGAAGACAGTGACTCAGATCTTTCCATATTTAAATGGAGGACATTTCTGTTAACCTAGTACTGGATGTCAGACAAGTCAGGATGGTGTGACTTGGATTGTAACTTGAATATGATGCTGTTCACATACGCCTGCCACCCTGGTCTTTCGAGGTGGTGGAGGTTGATGGTTTGGGAGATTCTGTCAAAGTTCTGGCTGAGTTTTAGATATATACAATCCACTCCCTCATGCTGCTCCCACCTCTCTCTCTAAAGGCGAGTTGTCTTGCATCGGCCCAGACCACTGACTCTCTTCCCTGAAGGACATTAGTGAACTAGTAGAGTTTTTACAACAATCCAGCAGTTTTCATGGCCACTTTTCCCTAGTGCCGGCCCCACAAATGACCAGATTCATTCAGCTCAATTTCACAACATGCCTTTGTGTTTTTGTGGGCTCTCTCTCACTCCTTTTTCTCTGTTTTAAATTAATTTCTCAGGGTATTAGGAAAGCATTTGCAGCCAGGAATCTGAAACCAAACATCACATCAGGTCCTGACAGTTGCTCAATTTTTCATAACCTGAATATCATCGTATTTTGAAGATGGAAATAAAAAGCACAGTTCACAGTGAGGAGAAACCATGGAGATGTGGAGACTGTGGGAAGGGAGTCATTTACCCGTCTACACTGGAAACTCATCGACGGACTCACACTGGGGCGAGGCCATTCACCTGCTCCACATGTGGGAAGGGATTCACTCAGTCATCCGACCTGCTGAGTCACCACCGAGTTCACAGTGGGGAGAGGCCATTCACCTGCTCTGTGTGTGGAAAGGGATTCACTCAATCATCCAACCTGCTGATACATCATCAGCGAGTTCACACTGATGAGAGACATTTTAAATGCCCAGACTGTGGAAATGGCTATGTAAATTTCCAGGAACTGGTATACCATCAGCGTGTTCACACTGACGAGAGACCATTCAGATGCTCTCACTGTGGGACTGGGTTCAAGAGATCAGCTGCACTCACTATACACCAGCGCACTCACACTGGGGAGAGGCCGTTCACCTGCTCCGAGTGTGGGAAAGGATTTAATCAGTCTTCTTCACTGCGAACACACCAGCGGCTTCACGCCAATGAAAGACAATTTGTCTGCTCTGAGTGTGGGAAGGGATTCACAGATTCATCTAACCTGGTGACACACCAGCGAGTTCACACTGTGGAGAGACCATTTAAATGCCCAGACTGTGGGAAGACTAAAAAAATTCTGGGGTTCTGATGCACCATCAACGTGGTCACACTGATGAGAGACCATTCAGATGCTCTCACTGTGGGGCAGGATTCAGGCGATTATTTGAGCTTGTTCTGCACCAGCGCACTCACACTGGGGAGAGGCCGTTCACCTGCTCCGAGTGTGGGAAGGGATTCAGTCAGTCATCCAATCTACTGAGACACCAGCGAGGTCACAAGCAACTACAGTGATGGAATTTGGTTGTTAATTACATCCAGGACAAAACCATGTTTTCTGGGGTCCAATTATCGGGTTTATATCTTGCTTACAGCCAAATAAACCAACTTTTTAGCATTGTATTAAGCAGTGTGTTGAGTCTTTTTCCTATCTCAAACATGAATTAGTTCCTTTTGAAGTGTTCTCCCTGTCCCATCTCTGAAATCCTCACCTCCAACAACAAGCGAGGAGCTGATGGAGCTTCTTTGTCACTGAGATTGAGACAATCTGACCAGCTGCCTCTGCTGCTTCCCTCCCACTAACCCACCGCGGACAGACTTTTGTTTCTGAGCCCTGAACTCACACCTTTCTCCAGTTTCTCCGCCATCTTCTCTCGTGCCCTCTCAGTGCTCATCTTGTCCACGAGACCCACATTCTGCTGTATTGACCCTATTCTCACTGAACTACTGATCACCCAACTTCCCTGTTTTACCTGATAATGTCAACGGGTCTCTCTCTTCTGGTACTGTCCCTCTCACCTTTAAACAAACCGTCATCACCCATCTTAAAAAAGGATCTGTCCTCGGCCCCTCCTATTTCTTATCTATAAGCTGCCCCGAGGTGACATCAACCAAAAGCACCGTGTTAGTTTTCACATGTACACTGACAACACCCAGCTCTACCTCACCACCATCCCTCTCCATTCCTCCACTGTTACTAAATTATCAAACCGCTTATCCCACATCCAGAACTTCCTCCCATTAACCTTGGTCACAGCCATTATCTTCAGTCACCACTATAAATTCCATTCCCTAACTCCATCCCTATGAGGTAATACTGGGATACAGTTCCCTGTGTTTGTCAAGCCAGGAATGTTTATTTCTAAGCAAGAGAGACACACACACACACAGCTATTCCTGTAATCAATGCATTTCTGAAGATTTTATTAGGTTACAAGATAGTGATTTCTTACAGATCTCCCCACCTTCAGGAGGGATCATCCTTATTGACGTCTCACAATCTGATTTCTGATTAACCCAGCTATTTCTAAACAACAAGCTTATTTTCCGAATTTCTTGTTACATTCCATAGATAATATTCTAAAGTTGCTGGAATGATCAGAATCAGCAACACAAGCCCTTGAGCTGCCACCGAGAATAAATGTAAAATCTTTTCCAGTAAATTGCGATCATTATTGACTAGATTCATCCCCCCCGCCCCCGCACACCATCTCTCACAATTCTAAATTATTGGCATCGTAAACACACCTGGTTGAAACAAAGGTTCAGGAACAAACTTCAAAGATTCCCCGGTCCCTCTTCACCTGCATCCACCTTGTGGATATTTTCCAAATCCAGATTTGAGATCTCTCTTCACTTTAATTTTACTCCCTCTGATAGATGCCAGTGTGTTTAATTCTGTCCTGATTGTTTTAAAGTCAGATTCTCTGTGCAAGATATGTCAATGTCTTGATAACTTAAAATGCTCTGTCATTTTTTAAAATAAATTTAGAGTAACCAATTATTTTTTTCCAATTAAGGGACAATTTAGGGTGACCAATCCACTTTCCCTGCACATCTTTGGGTTGTGGGGGTGAGACCCACGGAGAAAAGAGGGAGACTGTGCAAACTCCACACGGAGTGTGACCTGGGGCCGGGATCGAACCCGAGGCCAACACTGGATTTGCGCATGCTCCAAACTCCATCCGTACGCCTGCGCGGTGGTGTCTAACTAAGTAGCCGCACTGCGCATGCTCTACATTGCAATTCCCGACTGATTGACGCCATCTCTGGTCCAATAGGAAGAGGCGGCGGGGCTGGAGGACCGGGTGGGAGCGGCTGGTCCTCCAACTAATCAGAGTGAATGAGGGGCAGGGCTGAGCCTGGATCTCCCTCATTGGCTGAAACTCTGCATTTTGAAAGCAGACTTGTCTCAAACTCCAGGAGAAAACTGGACCTTTCTGTTTGTGGCTTTAAACAGATGAAACCCTGTGGGTGTGGAGCAAACATTTCAACATTTGTTACTGAAATGTGGCAGCAGGATGGAATAATTCACAGGCAATTTAAGGGCTGAGTTGGAGAGTTAACTGGGTAGAAAGCACATGTCACCATTAGAACTGGGAGAGTCCCTGGTTTCAATAAATTATCCGGCAGAAAGGTTGGGACAGGTGAGGAAGGTTAACAAGAACAAAGGAAGCTGGAAAAACTCAGGTGCTCTGCCAGCATCTACCATGAAAGAAACAGAGTTAATGTTTCGAGACATGGAACCTTCGTCGGAACAGAGGAAGTTTAATACTGTTAATACTAATTCTGTATAGCATGCAAGACTTTTCACTGTAAACTAATACATGTGACAATAATAAATCAAATCAGCATTCAGAAAAGCATGAATGATAGATGAGGAACTGATCTTAAAGACAATCTCTTGTAGTTTGTCTGGAGGAGGATGTGATGAGTCAATTTTAATGTGGTTTTACATTTGTTCATGGGATGTGCACATTACTGGCTAGACCAGCATTCATTGACCAACCCAAATTGTCATTCGGGTGATGGGGGCTGCCTTCTTGAAGTGAAAATTTGAGGTTACTATCAGGTCACCCGTGATCTTATTAAATGGCAGGGCAGGGTTGAGGGGCTGAATGACCTACATCTGCTCCAATGTTTGTATGTTCACTGCAGTCCATGAAGCGGGGGGACACCCAAAGTGCTGTTAGGAAGGGAGTTCCAGGATTTTTACCCAATGGCAGCGATAGAACAGCGATATAATTCCAAATCAGGATTGTTTGTGACTAGGAGAACTTGCAGGCGGACGTGGTCCCATGTACCTGCTGCCCTTGTTCTTTAGGTGGTAGAGTTTATGCTAAATTGCCCTTTGTGTCCAAAGATGTGCTGGTTAGGGGGTAATGGGAGTTACAGGTATGGGATGGGGGAGTGGGAGGAGGGTGCTCTTTAGAATGTTGGTGCACACACGATGGGCTGAATGGCCTCCTGCACTGTAGGAATTCTATGGTTCTATGGAAGGTAGAGGCCGTGGGGTTGGAAGATGCTGTTGAAGGTTAAATGATGTACGTTTTCTATGATGTTAACAAATAATCAGATGAAAAAGTGGAACTCACATGAGGAAAAGGATTAGTGGCATCAAGATCAATGTATTGCTCGCAGAAATGATCCCTGTGATAGCAGATGTCCCATTGCTATTGGCAAGACCAATGTAAATATTTAAAATGGAGGCCATAGGTGTGTTGTAGGCACACAAGGAATTTGTGAACTATCAGGATAATAGTGAGGGGAAAGGCATCGAGTTGGAAAGCAGCAGACACTTCATGTTGTTCCAGGAGAAGTGGGGTCTGGTTGTGCAGATGGCAGGTTTGGCACAGCACACGGTCAGTCTGTGGATTGGATTTGTTTCTCACGTGTACCGAGGTACAGGGAAAAGTATTTTTCTGCGAGCAGCTCAGACAGATCATTAAGTACATGAAAAGAAAAAGAAAATACATAATAGGGCACCACAAGGTACTCAATGTAAATACATAACACCGGCATCGGGTGAAGCATTCAGGGGTGTAGTGTTAATCAGGTCAGTCCATAAGAGGGTCGTTTAGGAGTCTGGCAACAGCGTGGTAGAAGCTGTTTTTGAATCGGTTCTTGTCTGTTCTCAGACTTTTGTAACTCCTGCCCAATGGAAGAAGTTGGAAGAGTGAGTAAGCCAAGTGGGAGGGGTCTTTGATTAAGCTGCCCGCTTTCCCCAGGCAGCGGGAGGTGTAGATATAGAGTCAATGAATGGGAGGCAGGTTTGTGTGATGGACTGGGCTGTCTTCACGACTCTGACGTTTCTTGCGGTCTTGGGCTGAGCAAGGCCCTGTACAATTGCGGCAAGACATCCGTGCCCCTGTACATCAATCCTCTCGCTAAGAAGTCCAACAGACTATTTGCTTCTTTACTACCTGCTGTATCTGCAATGCTTACTGTCAGTGACTGGTGTACGAGGATACCCAGGTCTCGTTGCACGTTCTTCTCTCTTAATTTATAGCCACACAGATAATATTCCCGTACCAGCCTCCCCGAACAGGCACCGGAATGTGGCGACTCGGGGCTTTTCACAGTAACTTCATTTGAAGCCTACTTGTGACAATAAGCAATTTTTATTTTCATTTCACCTTCCTGTTTTTCCTACCAAACCTCACATTTATCCAAATTATACGAATCAGCCATTCATTTCCCCACTCGTCCAAATCACACTGAAGGATCTCTGCATCCTCCTGACAGCTCACCCTCCCACCCAACTTTGTGTCATCTGCAAATTTGGAGATATTACATTTTGTTCCCTCATCTAAATCATTGATGTATATCGTGAATAGCTGGGGTTCTAGAACCAATGCCTGCGGAACCCCACTGGTCACTGCCTGCCACTCGGTAAAAGACCTATTTGTTCCCTGACTGCCAACCAGTTTTCTGTCCATCTCAATACGGTACCCAGTCCAATGCGTTTTAATCTTACACGCTAATCTCTCATATGGACTTTGTTGAAAGCCTTCTGAAAGTCCAAATAAGCCACATGTACTGGCTCCCCTTAATCAGCTCTACTCGTTGCATCCTCAAAGAATTCCAGCAGATTTCTCAAGCATGAATTGCCTTTTATAAATCCATGCTGACTCTGATGCTCCCACTGACTGTGAATCACTTTGGGATGTTCAGAGGGTGTGAAAGCTGTGAAATAAATACAAGAACTTTCACCTCCACATATATCCACAGGGGAGTTCTCCTGATGCAGTGTGACCAACATTTGTGTTTCAACTAACATCCAAAGAAACACTGAATTAATCAGTCACTGGTCTGCTTGCTGTTTGTGGAACCTTAGTTTGCACAAACTGGCTGTGGTGAAACAATAACAACCTGTATTTATATAACACAATTAATGTAATAAAACATCCCAGGGTGTTTCAGCTAACATGGGGAAAGTAGGCGGTCAGCAGTTTAGTCAGAGTGGGATCGAGGGAGAAGGCAGGTCTCATGGACAAGAGGATATAGAAGGAGCTAAAAGAGAGGAGAGAAACTGGACGATGATGCGAGTTCAGGGCTTGCACAAGCCGGACCTTTAGGAGCCAGTTTGGCCCTGTGGGAAGGGAGAGAATCAGCAGAGGCAGCTGATTGACTGTCTCAATCTTAGCGACAAAGAAGCTCTTGGAGCTCCTCACACTTGTTGGAGGTGAGCATGGAGGAGACAGGGCAGAGGGAGAGCACCTATTTCACAAGTTGAGCCATTTGGCCCATTGGGTCTGCTCCACCATTCGATCATGGCCGATCTTATCCTGGCCGTAACTCCACCGTGCTGCCCATTCTCCAAAACCCATCACCAATTTAAAAACTGTCTAACTCCGCCTTAAATTTACTCACTGTCCCAGCATCCACTGCACTCTGGGGTAGCGAATTCCATTTCACAACCCTTTGGGAGAAGTAGTTTCTCCTCAACTCTGTTTTAAATTTGCTACCTCTTATCCTAAGACTCTGACCTCTCATTCTAGAGCTACAAAAGGAATAAACTTGTATGAGAGTTACTAAACCGGCTGCGGCCAAGGTCCTGAGGGGATTTATGGATCAGATGTGGGGAGTGGATCCATGGAGATTTGCTAGGCCAGGGGCGAGGGAGTTCTCCTTTTCTCATGTGCACAAGGCTTATTCACGGATAGGCTTTTTTGTGGTGAGCAGGGCGCTGATCCCGAGAGTAGAAGGGAAGGAGTATTCGGCCAGCGCAATTTCGGATCACGCCCCACACTGGGTGGGGCTGGAGTTTGGGGAAGAGAGGGGCCACGCCCGTTGTGGCGCATGGATGTGGGATTGTTGGCGGATGAGGAGGTCTGTGGGCGGATCCGGGGGTGTATACAGAGGTATATGGAGGCCACTGACAATGGGGAAGTCTCGGTGAGTGTGGTCTGGGAGGCGTTGAAGGCAGTGGTTAGAGGGGAGCTGATCTCCATCAGGGCTCACAGAGAAAAGAGGGAGAGGGAGGGATTGGTGGGGGAGATACTGAAGGTGGATAGGAGATACGTGGAATCCCCTGAGGGACTGCTGAAGGAGTTCCGGAGCCTCAAACGGAGTTTGCATTGCTGACCACGGGGAAAGCTGAGGCCCAGTGGAGGAAAATACAAGGAGCAGTGTACGAGTATGGGGAGAAGGCGAGTCGGATGCTGGTGCATTAGCTGCGGAGGAAGGAGGCGGCTAGGGAAATTGGGGGAATCAGGGACAAGGTAGGAAATACGGTGTGGAGTCCAGCTAAAATAAATGAGGTCTTCAGGGACTTCTGTGAGAACTTGTATAAATCTGAGCCCCCGGAGGGGGGCCGGGGGTGTGTGTGTGTGGGTGCGGCGGTTCCGGGACCAATTGAGGTTTCAAGGGTGGAGGAGGAGCAGGTAGAGGGTTTGGGGGCCCGATCGGGATGGAGGAGCTGGTTAAGGGGTTGGGGAGTATGTAGGCGGGCAAGGCCCCAGGACCGGATGGGTTCCCGATTGAATTCTATAGGAAGTTCTCGGAACTGTTGGGCCCGTTGCTGTTGAGAACTTTTAATGAGGCGAGAGAGAAAGGAACTCTTCCCCCGATGATGTCACGAGCACTGATCTGGCTTATTTTCAAGCGGGACAAAGACCTGCTGCATTGTGGTTCGTACAGGCCGATTTCACTCCTCAATGTGGATGCCAAGCTGTTGGCGAAGGTCCTGGCCACTAGGATTGAGGATTATTTCCCGGGAGTGATACCTAAGGATCAGACGGGATTTGTGAAGGATAGGCAGTTGAATGCAAATGTGCAGAAGCTCCTGAATGTGATTATGATGCCCTCGGAGGCGGCGGGGTGGGCAGGCAGAAGTGGTGGCGGCTATGGATACGGAGAAGGCCTTTGATCGGGTGGAGTGGGAGTACTTGTGGGAGGTGCTGGGTAGGTTTGGATTTGGGTTCATAGGGTGGGTTAAATTGTTATACCTGGCCCCGATGGTGTGTCGACGAACCGGTTGAGGTGAGAGTACTTTAGACTATACCGTGGAATGAGGCAGGGGTGCCCCTGTCCCCCCTGCTGTTTGTCTTGGCGATTGAGCCATTGGCCATGGCGCTGAGGGAATCTAGAGCACCGCATCTCACTATATGTGGATGATTTGCTTTTGTCTATTACGGACCCGGTAGAGGGGATAGGGGAGGTTATACAGACCCTCAGGGAGTTTGGAGACTTCTCGGGGTAGAAAGCTTAATATTGGGAAGAGCGAGCTCTTTGTGATGCATGCGCGGGGCCAGGAAAAGAGGTTGGAGGAGCTGCCACTCAAGATGGTGGAGAGGAGTTTTCGGTATTTGGGTATTCAGGTGGCCAAGAGTTGGGAGGTCTTGCATAAGCTCAATCTGGCGCAGTTGGTGGACTAGATGAAGGAGGACTTTAGGAGGTGGGACATGCTACCGCTCTCCCTACGGGTAGGGTGCAGTCTGTCAAGATGACGGTCCTCCCTAGGTTCTTGTTCGTGTTTCAGTGCCTGCCCATCCTCATCCCCAAGGCCTTTTTCAAGCGAGTGAGCAAGAGTATTATGGGATTTGTGTGTGGGCCCCGAGGGTTAAGAGACTGTTCTTGGAGCCGAGTTGTGGGATAGCGATATTTGGGGTATCGGAAGATCCGGGAGTGCAGGAGTCGAAAGAGGCCGGAGTTCTGGCCTTTGCCTCCTTGGTAGTCCGGACAAGGCTCTTGTTAATGTGGAGGGACGAGAAGCCCCCAAGTGTGGAGGCTTGGGTCAATGACATGGCGGGGTTTCTTAGGTTGGAGAAGATAAAGTTTGCCTTGCGAGGGTCTTTGCAGTGGTTCTCCAGGCGGTGGCAACCGTTCCTCGACTTTCTCGCGGAGCGTTAGATGGAGGTCAGCAGCAGCACCAAACCGGGAGGGGGGCTGGTGGGGGGCTGATTTATTTTCCTTTTTGAAAGGGGCGCTTGCCCTATTTTGTTTTGAGTTGGGTGTTAATCGTTTAGAGGTTAAGTTGTTCTGTTTGGTTGGCATGTTGCCCTTTTTTATTTGTATTATTTTCCCTTTTGGAGAGTTTTGTAAACTTATTGAAAAACTTTGAATAAATACATTTTTGAAAAAAATGAGAGTTACTAAAATATTCAGCACACTGTGTGTTGAAAATAAAGCTGATTTATTATTCATAGAGAAATATTTTAAAATATAAATTTAGTGTACCCAATTCATTTTTTCCAATTTAGGGGCAATTTAGCGAGGCCAATCCACCTACACTGCACATCTTTGGGTTGTGGGGGCGAAACCCACGCAAACATGGGGAGAAGGTGCAAACTCCACACGGACAGTGACCCAGAGCCAGGATCTAACCTGGGACCTCAGCGCCGTGAGGCAGCAGTGCTAACCGCTGCACCACAGTGTTGCCCCTTTATACAGAAAATTAATCATTCTATCCGGGTTGGCCTTTATTAACATCAGCAGAAACAGATTCAATGAACATGGTTCAATCCTGGATGCGATTAACAACAAAATCCAGTCACTGTGGCTACTTGTGAATTTGCTGGTGACTCAGCAGGGTGGATGGCTGGGTGAATCCCTTCCCACACTGGGAACAGGTGAAATGCCTCTCCCCAGTGTGGACTCTCCTATGTTTCTGCAGGGTGGATGAATCAATAAATCCCTTCCCACACACAGTGCAGGTGAATGGCCTCTCCCCAGTGTGAATCCGCTGGTGAACAGTAAGTTGAGAAGCTCGTCTGAACCCAGTCCCACAGTCAGAGCACCTGAACGGCCTCTCGTCGGTGTGAGCACGCTGATGGAGCATCAGGTTCCCAGCACTTTTATAGCATTTGCTGCAGTCTGGACATTTAAAAGGTCTCTCGCCAGTGTGAACTCGTTGGTGTGTCAGCAGCATGAATGAGTGTTTGAATTTCTTCCCACACTTGGAGCAGGTGAACGGCTTCTCCCCAGTGTGAACGCGCTGGTGTGCAGTGAGTTCAGAAGATCGCCTGAACCCAGTCCCACAGTCAGAGCACCTGAACGGTCTCTCGTCAGTGTGAACACGTTGATGGGATATCAGTTCCCAGGAACTTTTAAAGCACTTCCCACAGTCTGAACATTTAAAAGGTCTCTCCCCAGTATGAACACGTTGATGGCGTATTAGCTCCAGGGAACCTTTATAACACTTCTCACAGTCTGGGCATTTGAACGGTTTTGTGTCTGTGTGAACCTGCTGGTGTCTCTGCAGGTGCTGAGACCGAGTAAATCCTTTCCCACATTCAGAGCAGGCGAATGGCCTCTCCCCTGTGTGAACTCGCCGGTGTCGCAGCAGTCCTGATGATTCAGTGAATTCCTTCCCACACTCTGAGCAGGAGAAAGGCCTCTCCCCAGTGTGAACTCGCTGGTGTGTCTGCAGACTGGATAACCGAGTGAATCTCTTCCCACACTTTGAGCAATTGAACGGTCTCTCTCCAGTGTGAACTCGCTGATGTACAGTGAGGTCAGACGATCGCCTGAACCCAGTCCCGCGGTGAGAGCACCTGAACGGTCTCTCATCAGTGTGAACACGTTGATGGGACATCAGTTCCCAGGAACCTTTGAAGCAGGTTTATGGTTTCTCCACTGTGTGAACTTGCTGGTGTGCAGTGAGATCTGGTGATGAATTTAACCTCTTTCCACAGGATTTGCAGTTGGGGCATCTGAAAAGTCTCTCTCCAGTGTGAACTCGCAGGGTGAATGACCGAGTGAATTCCTTCCCACAGGACGAGAAGTGGTCTCTCCCTTCTGTTACTGCACCGATGAGTTTCCAGCAGAGACAGGGACCCGAATTCCTCCACACAGTCCACACATTTCTCAAAACATCTGATGATATTCAGATCCTGATGTGATGTTTGGTTTGAGTTTTCCACCCACAAATCCTCTTCTTCTAATCCTCTGTGAAATTGACTTAAAACAGAAAATAGGGAGTGAGAGAGAGCCCACAAAAATTCAAAGGCAGGTTGTGAGATTGAGTTGAATCAATCTGGTCATTTGTGGGGCCAGCACTACCTAAACATGACCATGAAAATGGCTGGATTATTGTAAAAACCGAACTGTTTCATTAATGTCCTTCAGGGAAGGGAACCTGCCTCCCAGTCTGGACCTACACAAAACTCGGACCCCTATTGGATCATAAGAAATAGGAACAGCAGTAAAATATTCGGCCCATCGGGTCTGCTCTGTTAATTACTACGATCGTAGATGGCTTTGGTCTATTAACTCCACTTTTCTGCATCTCCTCAACTCCCCTCACCCCCTGAGAGATCAAAACTCTCCATCTCAGCCTGAAGTATATTCAATGATGGAGCATCCACAACCCTCTGGGATAGACAATTCTACGTGACGAGAGAGAAAAAATGTGAGAGAAGTGGGAGAGAAAAAGATTGAGAGGTGGGAGAGAGACAAGTGGTTGGGAACGACAGGGTATAATGGAGAGATATTTTATAGATGTAAAACTGAACCACCATTTGACAATCTCCCAAACCCTCAACATCCACCACATAGAAGGGTCAGTCTAGCAAGCGAATATGAACAACATCATCTCCAAGATCCCGATCAGGTCAAACACCATCCGATCTGTCTGATGTCCAATACTGCATGAGCACACATTTCCTCCAGTTTAATATTGGGAAGACCAAAGCTGTTGTCTTTAGTTCCCAGTATAAACCACACTCCCGAGCCAATGACCCCATTCTTCTCCCTGGGAACTTTCTAAGGACAAACTAAACTATTCACAACAATTCCCAAACTGAGATTCTGACCAGATATTCACATCATCACCAAGACCACCTATTTCTGCTTCAGTTAAATTGCTCAATTCCACTCTGCTGCTGAAACCATCACACATTCTTTTATTACCTCTAGATTTAACAATCCTAAAGCACTCCCAGTCGGCCTCCCACATTCAACCTCCCTGTATTCTGGAGGTCATCAAAATCTTTGCTGCCTATGTGCTTAGTCACACCAAGTCGTGTTCCGCCCCTGTGCTCGCTGACCTACAAAGGCTCCAGTTTAAGAAATCACTGCATCCTTGGTGTCCATTCCCCAGTTTCCAAGCCTATAAACGCTGGAATTTCCTCCCTAATCCTCTCCCCTCTATCTTCTTTTCCTACTTTAAAATATTCCGTAAATTCTATATCCTTGGCCAAACCTTTGACAATCAGTCCTCATGTGTCCCTACATACTTCTGTGCCAAATGTTGCTTTATAAAATTCCCATGAAACACCTTGGAATGTTCCATTACATGAATGATACGATATAAACACACATTGTATGAGACAAATATTGCTGTTCCTTCAACATTGTTGCATGAATAACCTGTAACTACCTATCGAACAACACTGTGAGAGCAACGTCTGCAGCAGTTCAAGAAGATCAGTCATCAACTTCTCCACAGGGAACGGGATAATGAATATTTGCAGCTGGTCCTGTGAGTGAAAGCACAGGGGAGTGGGACTAACTGCTTTGTTCTGGCAGAGAACTGGCACTAACAGGAAGGCTAAGCAGTCTTCTTCTGTAATAGTAAGAAGTCTTACAACACCAGGTTAAAGTCTAGCAGGTTTGTTTCGATATCACTAGCTTTTGGAGCGCTGCACCTTCCTCAGGTGAATCTTCTGTAATGTAATCATTCAATGATTCTACGACTTAACGAACAAGAGACAAACATTGGAAGCCAGGTACTAACTTCTGGAATTCATGGCAAATGCCCCAAATAAAGATGGCGCAGCACATGCGCTATGCTGCCCATTGCCCCCTACAAAGATGGCGGCCGCATTGCTCGCTGTTATCTAAAGATGGCGGCTGCAACATCGGTCCCAACAAAGGGCCTCGATGTTTTTATTTGCGGATGAGGCCTTCGTCCGGTGTTTATGAAACCTTCTATTCCTGCACCAAGTGTTCATGAAGCCTCCCTCCTCACACGCCGGCTGCATTTAACCTCACTCACCCGCTATCTTAATTAGTTCATCTCTGCCTGCAGCTCCTGCACATCCCATCCGAACACTTCCAACACCCGCACTGCGCATACTCCAGTAAGAGAGACACTGCGCATACTCCAGTAAGAGAGACACTGCGCCTGCGCAATGGTCTTCTGGACTGAAGCTGGGGCATAGTCACCCTCTCGGTGAATGCTGGGTAACCGCATCGCCATGGGCAAGCCCCATTGTCCAATATAAAATCATCCATCGCCGATTACGATTTCAGAGATAGATATAAAACAATTAAGTCAGCTGATACAGCATCCGAGCGAATGGGATATGCTCCATAGTTCTAGCCTAGATTTGATTAAAAGCAGAGTTGGTCAGATGCCAACTCATTTGAACCTCAGCAGACAATGTGAACAGGTGTCTCTTTTCTCACAAAGAGAATATTAAAACATCACCTTCGCACTAAGAAGCAGTGACTGTATATTAATTGCTTTGGACTTTCAAAGCTCAAGTGTTAACAGGTAGAAAAATTGAATAAATCTATTTGCATATATGAAGTTCCATGGTTAAAGAAAAGCAAAATACTGTGGATACAATAAATATGAAATAAAAATAGAAAATGATGCCAATACTCAGAATTTGTACAACTTCCAGGTCAAACCTTAAATTGAAGTGATGTGTCACAGCTTTAGCATGAAGAAACTGGTGGGCATCAATATGATTCACAGCAATGGCATCTGCAGTAAATGCAGCACCAGGAATATCAGCTCAGAGTTGTTGAGCTGTCGCCTGAACTATAGAAATTAGACTGGGGAAGGAGAAAGTTTCCTGGATAATTTGATCCAGAAAGTCGTAAATTACATAATTTATGATTTAATCTATGGTCAGGGTTAGGAGGATCATAGAATCCTACAGGAGGCCATTCGGCCCATCGAGTCTACACCACCCCTCTGAAAGAGAATCACACCTCGGCCCAAATCCCACACTATCCCCGTAATCCCACCTAGGGCCAATTCAGCATAGCCAATCCACCTAACATGCACATCTGGGACTGGTTTAGTACAGTGGGCAACCCGCTGGCTTGTAATGCAGAACAAGGCAGCAGCATGGGTAAAACAGAAATCAAACATTCCCATTTGGTTCCAGGCATTCGCAGATTTTATTAGTTTCTTCTCCATTTTGACCCATTATAAAGTGCCTGATGTTTTCTCATTTCAAAATGATCCCAAATCCAAATAACAGTGTTTGCTCCTTAGTTTTATAGAACAGTACAGCACAGAACAGGCCCTTCGGCCCTCGATGTTGTGCTCAGCAATGAAAACCAAAAATCCCTGCAATTGGTTTGTCCAGTCCTTGAAGATGCACTGAAAACCTTCAAGGACCAAGGTTCATTAAATTGCCGTCTAAACAGTTTTTGGTGACATCTCGCAACACCACACACACGACCACTCAGAGTTCCCCAGCTTTACTACTACTGAAGAGGAAGCTGAGAACGACATCTGATCAACATGTCCCCCGAGACGTCTGAGATAGTAGAACACAATCAGCAGTCACAAACCTGAAGAGAAGGTAATCCCAAAAGGCACTCGATTGTACAAGGAGAGCAAGTATTTGTGCACAGCTGTACTACCAGCGAGAAGTGGGTTCCTGCAACTGTATTGGCAATACCATAATAATCATGGGGGACTTCAACATGCAGGTGGACTGGGAAAATCAGGTTGTTAGCAGATCCCAAGAAAGGGAATTTTTGGAGCAACTTGTGGTAGAGCCCACTGGGGAACAAGCAATTCTGGATTTGGTGATGTGTAATGAGGCAGACCTGATTAGGGAACTTAAGGTGAAGGAACCCTTAGGGGGCAGTGACCACAATATGATAGAATTTACCCTGCAGTTTGAGAGGGAGAAGCTGGAATCAGGTGTAACGGTACTACAATTGAATAAAGGTAACTACAAAGACATGAGAGAGGAGCTGGCCAGAGTTGATTGGAAGGGTAGCCTAGCACGGAAGACAGTGGAACAGCAATGGCAAGAGTTTGGGGGGATTATTCGGGAGGCACAACTGAAATTTTGTTCATGTTTAGTTTATTTCTCGACAGCTCGTGTGGTCGAAACCCAGGGCCACCCTGACTGTTTTATAGCTCGCTTTTTAAAATGAACATTTGATTATCCTCCAAAGCTTCAAATACATTTGCTTGAAATTTCCCAAAACATGACCATGGGCCTGTGGATTACTGGTCTAGTTGGAGGACAATATCACTACGCTATCACCTCCCCATATAAAACCTTTCGTCCATGTTGTCACCAGAGTGTTGTTGGGTTGAAATTAGAATCAATCACTTCAAAATCACTTTCCTGTCTAAAATTATTATTTCTCTCTCAAAGGCCTGGTGCAACATTTACTCAGACAAACCAACGACAATTGGTTTATGTATCCAACTGAATCAGGGTTATAAATGTTTTGTTTTAAAACCCGTGCTGGAGTCTTGTTCTGAGCAGAGATCACAGGCTTGTCCTATAATTGTCAGCCAGCAAGCTGCTGTGAAAGCTTTATTCAGGATAGATTGAGCGTGAGCTTTTGCCATAACATATAATGACTTTCTTGAGATTTAAAAGATTAATACATGGTTATTTCTTGAGGTCGATTCCATTCCCGTGCTGAGGAGATTTCTGTACCAGACAGGAGGGATAGCATTTGGAGACTCTCGATTCTCGACCAATTCCCATTCACTGTTGGATAATGGAGGTGTCACTGTGTGTAATGTACAACTTAGTAAGAATTGTCAGCAAGGGTTAATCAGCACTTTCTAATTGAAGATGCTAATCAGTGGCACATTTCAGACACTGAAATGTAGAGTTCTTACCAAAAGTCAATTCAGGAATTACCTGATCAGCGTTTCTGAATTCTGGGGAAAGATCAGACAGCAGTTGTGAAAGGGGCACCACAGCCCCGAGTACGCAATTGGTTGTAGATCCCCAATATTAAACTCTGGTCCAATTATTAACTTTTATTTCTTTATTCTTTAAGGGGATGTGGGCATCACTGGCAAGGCCAGCATTTGTTGCCCATTCCTAATTCCCCTTGAACTGAGTGACCTCGAGGCCCATTTCAGAGGGAAGTTAAGTGGCAACCACATTGCTGTTGATCTGGAGTTGCATGTTGGCCAGATCAGATAAGGATGGCAGCTTTCCTGAAAGGACACTAGCGAACCAAATTTGTTTAAAAAAAAAAAAATCGATGCTGAGTTCATTGTCATCATTAACTGAGACTAGCTTTCCAGATTTTGTAACTGAATTTATATTATCTGCAGTCTTAGAATCAGAATGGTGACGCCACAGAAGGGGGCCATTTGGCCCATCGAGTCCATGCAAGAGCATGTGTCGGAATTTGAACCTATATCCTCAGAGAATTAACCTGGGCCTCTGGATTACTAATCTAGTGACATTACAACAACACCACCATCTCCCCTGAATAACCTTGAACATCAGCAGAAACAAACTCGAACTGTCGGAATGAACATTGTTCAGTGTGATTAACAGCAGCATTAACAACAGAATCCAACTTCACTTGTGAACTCGCTCATGTGTTAGCAGGTTGGCTAACTGAGTGAATCCCTTCCCACACTCAGGGCAACCAAATGCCCTCTTCCCAGTGTGAACCCTCTGGTGTGTCAGCAGGGCAGATGACTGAGCAAATCTCTTCCCACACACAGAACAGGTGAATGGCCTTCTGCCAGTGTGGATTCGCTGGTGTATCAGCAGCTGAGATGACTGAGTGAATCCATTCCCACACAGGGAGCAGATGAATGGTTTCTCCCTGGTGTGACCTCGCTGGTGTACAGTGTGGGTGAATGACTGCCTGAAATTCGTTCCACAGAACGAGCAGCTGAATGGCTTCTCTTGTGTGTGAATTCGCTGGTGTGACTGGAGGATGAATAATGCAGTAAATCCCCTCCCACACACTGAGCAGGTGAATGGCCTCTCTCCAGTGTGACTGCGGCGATGAGTTTCCAGCTCCGATGGGTAATTGAATTGCTTCTCACAGTCCCCACATTTCCACGGTTTCCCCATGGTGTGGCTGCGCTTGTGCCTCGACAGGCCGGATGAATGGCTGAAGCCTCGGCCACACAATGAACATGTGTAGGGTTTCTCGCTCTTGTGAACGGTGCGTTTTCGCTCCATGTTCAAATTCCGATGATAGGTTTCAATAAATGGAGCAGCTGTCAGATCTTGAAATGTTGTTTCTGATGTCTGACTGCAAATCCTCTCCTCTTATCCTATTATTACACGCACTCTGCAAAAAGACTATTCACCAGCTAATTGTGGATTCACGGGGTCATCCATTTACTGACACAATAACACAGAAACATTGGAGAGGGACCATTCAGATATTCCACATGTCCAAATGGATTCACTCGCCATTTCCAATTGTTAACATTCCAATTTTCAACAACGAAAAGAATTGATTCATGATTGGCTGTGCAAATATTTTGCACAGGGAAAAGCTTCATTCGTTAACCCCCATTTACTGACCATTAATGAGTTTACATCTGTTCATCGTCGTTCGTTCTGATATTGTTGCTGTTACAATAACCAGGATGGAATTATGGTGTAGATCCCTTGAGATTCTGTACTAATTCATTCATTTTATATCCTGGCCCACTGGCTCAAATCTCAGGAAGATCATTAACTTGTTTTTTAATCTCTCCATTCAGCATAAAAAATCACTATAAACTAATGGAGACATTCAATGACGGGACTATTACACAGCATTCCCCGCTGTGGCGAATATCCCCGATCCACAGCACAGGAGACCAGAGCACAGGAGGAGAGAATATTCTGAATTATACTGGAATTTGAGGAACATATAGGCCAGGATTGAACGGCGGAGCAGACTCGATGGGCCGAATGGCCCAATTCTGCTCCTATTTCTTATGTTCTTTTGATCTCTATTCTTCACTGATCCTCAATCCTCTTCTTTCCTGTAAATAATGGGAGGAACGTGCACTTCGTTTTATCTACAGTTTTGGTTATTGACACTCATGCCCACGTCTCCATCTCAATACAGTAAAATATCAGTGTAAACGAATGGAGACTGCCAATGGCGATATATATACCCAACATGCCCCGCGATGGAGAATATCCCCCATCCATACAGAAGAGACCAATGCGCAGGCGCAGTGCCAGTGATGGCGATGACCAGAATCTTGATTGTTTCGGCCTGCGCCAGGTCAGAGGCGGCGAAGGTGCGGGAGGGAGCGACGGAGCCGGTGGGTAGATGAGGACTACATTGTAAATACTTTGTGAATTACCCAATACCCGAATAGGAAGCTCCTGGTGCTGCCTTTGTAGTGGCCTGTTCAACCTCTCAATGACCGGCCCGGGTTAACAAGGACAATGTGCAACAGAGCGCATGCGCGGTGATCTCTGTCCTGTCAGCAGGAGGAGAGAATATTGTGAATGTCTCTCCTGGATTGACAGAAATGGATTCTGGAAACTTCTTTTACAGGGGTTTAGAAAGGGAGGATTTACACACAGAAATTTCAAACCAAGAGACATGTTTGTCTCATTTGAATTTCTATCCTGGGCCAACAGTCACGGTTTGCTTAAGCATAGAGATTGAAACGATTGGAGAAGATTGGCTAGTTGGGGTTTTTCATTTAGAAAAAGGAAAATTTGCAATCCCCTGATGGAGGTCTTCAAAATTTATGAATGGATTGCAGGAATAGATGTGGAGAGACTGTTTCAATTTGTGGGAGGTTCCTAAACTAGAGACATGAATACAAGATAGGTACTGACAAATCCACAGGGAAATAAGCAGAAATGTGTTTCCTCAGAGTGGTTAGAATGTGGAACTCACTACCACAGGAGGTGGTTGTGTCAAAAAGCTGAAGATTCTTTCAAATGGAAACTACATGAGAAAATTAGAGCGATGAAGATAAACGGATAAACTGATGAGATTGGATGAGGCAGGTGAAATTGGATGAAGATAGGAGAAGCTTAATCACCTGGAGAAGCTCATTGAGCCAAATAACCTATTTATGTTTCATTTTCCAGGGTATTTGAAAGGGAGGATTTGCAGACAGGAAATCTTATCATAGAATCATAGAATTTACAGTGCAGAAGGAGGCCATTCAGCCCATCGAGTCTGCACCGGCCCTTGCAAAGAGCACCCCACTTAAGCCCACATATCGAACCTATTCCCGTTACCCAGTAACACCACCTAACTTTTTTTGGACACCAAGAGCTATTTAGCATAGCCAATCCACCTAACCTGCACATCTTTGTACTGTGGGAGGAAACCGGAGCACCCAGAGGAAATCCACGCAGACATGGGGAGAACGTGCAGACTCCACACAGGCAGTGACCCAAGCCGGG
Organism: Scyliorhinus torazame; assembly: GCF_047496885.1. NCBI lineage: Eukaryota > Metazoa > Chordata > Chondrichthyes > Carcharhiniformes > Scyliorhinidae > Scyliorhinus > Scyliorhinus torazame. The sequence continues at coordinate 114,704,198 of NC_092711.1, forward strand.
AATCGAACCTGGGACCCTGGAGCTGTGAAGCAACTGTGCTAACCACTGTGCTACCGTGCTGCCTGACCCCCAGATTATCATCAGCCTTTGAATGTGGAAGGAGAATGTTATTTCTTTTTTTTTTTTTTTTTTTAAAAGATGTTTTATTTTTTATACATATATACGGAATGAAACAAAGTGTAAACAAAGTTCAAACAGATCCATCGATGGGGCAATACGAGTTCCAGTTCCCCTCATTATTTCTGCTGCACGACAATGTGGACACTCAACCTATAAAGTTGATCACCACCAGATGAAGAATGGTGCTGGCAAAGAGAAAGTCTGCAAATGCTCGTTCAGGTGAGATGCCAATGAAGTCTCCTTTGTTCTGAGGGTTGATCTGTATTCGCAAGCAAACTGCCAGCACGAAGGCCCCCACACAGGCGATGAATCCGGACAGGAAGGAGTTGAAGGGGAAGGTACCGACCAGCGCGCAGTAGAGAAACTGAGCTATTCCGCTCAGCGCCATGTACAGCAGGTACGAGTCTAGCAGCTTCAGCCGGAGCGGAGTCCCCGCCGCATATTCCTGAGAAAAGCGACCGAGCACCGACAACACCGAACCCCGCCGAGAATGTTATTTCTGTCTGTGGGAAAGGATTTGAAAGAACGGAGTGACTGCAAAAGCACTGAGATACACACACACTGAGCGAGAGTGTCCCAGTGAGCTGACTGTGGAAAGAGCTTTAACCAGTTATACAGCCTGAAACAAACATCACACCATTTACAGTGGGGGTAAACTATACATGTGGTCTGTGTGTAAACAAGACTCAAAGTGATCATCCAACCTGGAGAGACAACGGCAGCATGGATAAACCGTGGAAATGTAGGGACTGTGGGAAGGGATTCACTTATCCATCCACACTGCAAATTCATCAATGCAATCACACTGGAGAAAGACTCTTCACTTGCTCTGTGTGTGGGAAGGGATTCATTAATTCATCTGACTTTCTGACACACCAGTGGGATTACACAGGGGAGAGACCATTTATCTGATCCGAGTGTTGGAAGGGATATGCTCGCTCATCCCACCTGCTGATACACAAGCGATTTCACATTGGGGAAAGACCGTACACTTGCTCTGTGAGAAAGGTTTCACAAATTCATCTGATCTTTGAACACTCAAGCAAGCTCATGCTGGGGAGAGGCCATTCACCTGTTCCATCTGTGGTAAGAAATTCACTCGGTCATCACTCCTCACTGCGTGTTCATACTAGCAATAGACCATTTAAATGTTCTGACTGTGAGAAGAGCTTTAAAAGCAGATGTGAAATGCTGACACACCAATGTGCACACACTGGGGAGAGACCGTTCACCTGCTCTGAATGTGGGAAGGGATTCGCCTGTTCACCCAACTTTCTGAGACACCAGCGAGTTCACACTGGTGAGAGGTTGTGTACCTGCTGTAAGTGTGGGGAGGGATTTGCTCAGTTAAACAACCTGGTTAGACACCAGCGAGTTCACGAGTGACTGCAGGAGTTGGATTCTGCTGTTATTGCTGCTGTTAACCACGTCCCGGACTAAACCATGTTCATTTTGACTTTTGGTGTTTCTGCTGATGTTAATAATTATAAGTGCTTAGTACTCTTGTTATTTCTCAAATAAATTGGCTTTGTGTTAAACCCATTGTTGTAGATTTTTGTCTTTGCTACCTTAGTGTTTAACCATGATGTGGAGATGCCGGCGTTGAACTGGGGTGAGCACAGTATGAAGTCTTACAACACCAGGTTAAAGTCCAACAGGTTTGTTTCGATGTCACTAGCTTTCGGAGCGCTGCTCCTTCCTCAGGTGAATGAAGAGGTATGTTCCAGAAACACATATATAGACAAATTCAAAGATGCCAAACAATGCTTGGAATGCGAGCATTAGCAGGTGATTAAATCTTTACAGATCCAGAGATGGGGTAACCCCAGGTTAAAGAGGTGTGAATTGCATCAAGCCAGGACAGTTGGTAGGATTTCGCAGGCCAGATGGTGGGGGATGAATGTAATGTGACATGAATCCCAGGTCCCAGTTGAGGCCGCACTCGTGTGTGCGGAACTTGGCTATATGTTTTTGCCCGGCGATTCTGCGTTGTTGCGCGTCCTGAAGGCCGTCTTGGAGAACGCTTACCCGGAGATCAGAGGCTGAATGCCCTTGACTGCTGAAGTGTTCCCCGACTGGAAGGGAACATTACTGCCTGGTGATTGTTGCGCGATGTCCGTTCATTCGTTGTCGCAGCGTCTGCATGGTCTCGCCAATGTACCACGCTTCGGGACATCCTTTCCTGCAGCGTATGAGGTAGACATACGTACGTACGTACGTGGTACGTACTTGTGCGACTCGGCCAACGTTGTCTACCTCATACGCTGCAGGAAAGGATGTCCCGAAGCGTGGTACATTGGCGAGACCATGCAGACGCTGCGACAACGAATGAACGGACATCGCGCAACAATCACCAGGCAGGAATGTTCCCTTCCAGTCGGCGAACACTTCAGCAGTCAAGGGCATTCAGCCTCTGATCTCCGGGTAAGCGTTCTCCAAGGCGGCCTTCAGGACGCGCAACAACGCAGAATCGCCGAGCAAAAACTTATAGCCAAGTTCCGCACACATGAGTGCGGCCTCAACCGGGACCTGGGATTCATGTCACATTACATTCATCCCCCACCATCTGGCCTGCGAAATCCTACCAACTGTCCTGGCTTGATGCAATTCACACCTCTTTAACCTGGGGTTACCCCATCTCTGGATCTGTAAAGATTTAATCACCTGCTAATGCTCGCATTCCAAGCATTGTTTGGCATCTTTGAATTTGTCTATATATGTGTTTCTGGAACATATCTCTTCATTCACCTGAGGAAGGAGCAGCGCCCTGAAAGCTAGTGACATCGAAACAAACCTGTTGGACTTTAACTTAGTGTTTAACATCACCCGGCAGGAACTCAGAAAGGACAATCTGGGGGAGGATCGTACAGCAGGAAGAGAATTTAAGTCTGGGCACAATCCAGGAGATGATGGTCATCTACAACTTGTTTCTAATGGAAAAACCTAACACAGTATTTATATGGGTAGCACAGTGGTTAGCACTGTAGCTTCACAACTCCAGGGTCCCAGGTTCGATTCTGGCTTGGGTGTCTGTGCGGAGTCTGCATGTTCTCCCTGTGTCTGCGTGGGTTTCCTCCGGGTGCTCCGGTTTACTCCCACGAGTCCCGAAAGATGTGCTGTAAGGTAATTTGGACATTCTCAATTCTCCCTGTGTACCCAAACAACGCCCGAATATGGCGACTAGGGGCTTTCCACAGTAACTTCTTGCAGTGTTATTGTAAGCCTACATGTGATAATAATAAAGATTATTATTATATTCAATCTAGTTTTTGGATTTTTCATTTTGTACAGTTTACACGGTCTCCATGATAGCACATAGCTCCTCGGGGGCCTCTGCATATCTCCTGTCTACCCTTAGGATCTCCCCCACTAACCTCTCCCTTTCCCTGCCCTCTCTCTTTTCCCTGTCAGCCCTGATGGCGATTAACTTTCCCCTGACCACCGCCTTCAGCGCCTCCCATACTATCCCCACCTACCTCCCCGTTGTCGTTGGCCTCCAAATACCTTTCAATGCACCCCCGCACCCCTCCTCATCCGCCAGTAATCCCACATCCAGACGCCACAGCGGGCGTTGGTCCCTCTCCTCTCCCGACTCCAGCTCCACCCAGTGTGGGGCATGGTCTGAGATAGCTATGGCTGAGTACTCCGTTCCCTCCACTTTCGGGATCAGCGCCCTGCTCAAAACAAAAAAATCTATCTTGGAGTAGGCTCTGTGTACGTGAGAGAAAAAAGAAAATTCCCTGGCCAGGGGCCTAGCAAATCTCCACGGGTCTACTCCCCCCATCTGGTCCATAAACCCCCTAAGCACCTTGGCCGCAGCCGGCCTCTTCCCCGTCCTAGATCTGGAGCGATCTAATGCTGGGTCCAACACTGTGTTGAAATCCCCCCCCCCCCCCATTATCAAGCTTCCTGCCTCCAGATCCGGAATCCGCCCCAACATGCGCTTCATAAATCCAGCATCATCCCACTTCGGGGCGTATACGTTTAGCAATACCACCCACGCCCCCTGAAACTTACCGCTCACCATCACGTATCGACCTCCATTGTCCACTACAATATTCTTGGCCTCAAACGACACCCGCCTCCCCAGAAGTATTGCCACCCCTCTGTTCTTCGCATCCAGCCCCGAATGGAATACCTGTCCTACCCATCCCTTTCTTAACCTGACCTGGTCTGCCACCTTCAAATGTGTCTCCTGAAGCATGACCGTGTCTGCTTTCAGTACCTTTAAGTGCGCGAACACTCGGGCCCTCTTAACCAGCCCATTCAGGCCCCTCACATTCCAAGTTATCAGCCGGATTGGGGGGCTCCCCACGCCACCCCTGCTGACTAGCCATCTCCTTTTCTAGGCCAGTCCCGTGCCCGCGCCTACTGCACTCTCTCCCCCAGACGGGGGCCCCTGCCCCGACCACCTCTTCTGTTTCCAGTTCCCCATCAGCCAATGCAGCAGCAACCCTTTTTCCTCCCCCCTCCCCCACTAGATCTCACTCTAGCTCTTTTGCTCCCCCCATAACCTTCCCGTAAGTCAGCTGACTCCTGCTGACCCCGGCCTCCCCCGCTGTCCCACTGACCCCCCTGTGTGGGAATCCCCCCTCCCCAGCAATCAGTGTGCGCTCCTCCACCCCCCTCCGTCCTTCCCTAGCGCGGGAAAAAGCCCTCGCTGTCCTGAGCCGGCCCCGCCCCCTCTGGCGCCGCTCCTGTTGCGGCCTTATCTCAATTCCCCCATCCCCAGGCCTCCTCTCCCTCCAGCACCGGCGCCCACACACTCTCACAGTCTCCCCATCAGATCTCTTCCCCCATCCCCATCCATCACCCAACTCGTGGAACATTCCTTACGCATAGTTAAAACCCTGTATACAACTGACACCCGCCCCCACAACCACAAACCCTCAGTTTGAGTCTAACTTTTCAGTTTGTATAAAGGTCCAAGCCTCCTCAGGCGTTTCGAAGTAGTGGTGTTGATCCTGAAACGTGACCCACAATCGCGCTGGCTGCAGCATTCCGAACCTCACCCCCTGCCTATGCAGCACTGCCTTGGCCCGATTAAAACCAGCTCTCTTCTTTGCCACCTCTACACTCCAGTCCTGATAGATTCGGATCTCCGTATTCTCCCACCTGCTGCTCCGCTCTTTCTTGGCCCATCGCAAGACACATTCTCTATCCACGAAACGGTGAAATCTCACCACTACCACCCTTGGCGGCTCGTTGGCCTTGGGTCTCCTCGGCAGGACCCGATGAGCCCCTTCTAGCTCCAGGGGACTCGGAAAGGCCCCCGTACCCATCAGCGAGTTGAGCATCATGCTGACATATGCCCCGGCATCAGCCCCGTCCACTCCTTCAGGGAGACCCAGAATCCGAAGATTCTTCCTCCTTGACCTGTTCTCCAGGTCCTCGAATCTTTCTGCCCACCTCTTGTGCAGCGCCTCGTGTGCCTCCATCTTCACCGCCAGGCCCAAGATCTCATCCTCGTTCTCCGTGTTTTTTCCCCGCACCTCCCGGATCGCCGCCCCTTGGGCCTTCTGGGTCTCCACTAACCCCTCTTTCACCATCAGCATTGGCACCAGCACCTCTTTCTTCAGCTCCTCAAATCAGCATTTGAGAAACTCCAGCTGCTCCTGCACCCCTGCGCTTGATCTCTGCCCGCCGCCATCTTGTTTTTTCTCCCTTGCATTTTTCGCTGCTCCAAAAACGCTTTTTTGACTCCTCCGCTCCTGGTCCAATCCATATACTATGGGGGGTGGACCTTGCTATCACCATCCCACACTGGAAGTCGTCAAAAAATTTCCGTTGGGGCTCCTCTGGAGAGCCCAAAAGTCCGTTTTAGCGGGAACCGCCGCATGTGCGGCTTAGCTCCGCATAGAAGTCAGCACTGCAGTCTCACGGTTCCGAGAATCTGTGTTCAATCCGGCCGCGGGTCACACCCATGTCTGCATGGGTTTACACCCTACGTCCCAAGTAAATGTGTAGGGTAGGTGAATTGGACACTCTAAATTGCCCCTTAATTAGAAACATTCAAAAATATATATATAAGCGATCATCTATTCACAACAATGAGTCTGAAATTTTTGAAAAGCAATTCATCTCAGTTGGGTAACAAATGTATTTTCTCTGCAGTTTCACGGTTCAATGGCGCTGACATACCCAGCATTCACTTCGGGTGTGCAAGTACGCTATTCACTCCACAGGAGCGAGCTGCGCAGGCGCAATGCTGGGCTGTATGTGGAGCATGCGTAGTGTCACTTTGCTCGGGGCCCTGTGCGTGCGGGAGACCATTTTCTGAACGGGTGAGAGTCGGTGGGCCGGAGGGGGGAATGGAGCCGGGAGTGGGGTTGGAGAGGGAGCGGAGGCTTCATAAACACCCAGTGCAGGTCTCACAACCTCAATAAGAACCGGAGGCCCCGGGTTTGGAACGCCGAGGCTTTTCCCCATGAACAGGCCCAGGTCACTGGCCGCCACTAATCAGTGGGGAGTGAAGCGCATGCGCCGTTATGTGACGCAATAGTGTGGGCGGGGCCTCGGTCCCGGTGGCCAGGGGAGAGTCTCCTTTGGGACCTTTCTGTTCTCAGAGCTGGATTCATGTGGACGCAGAGGCGACACTGGTTCAGGTGGCGAGGGACATCCTGGTGCACCCTCAGCCACCAAGAGTAATTATGCAACATGTCGAGGATTTGAAAGAGAGAAACATGCTTCAATTTGATCCATTTTTCTTTCTAAGGCATCGAGGTGTCGCCCAATTCAAAGCAACATTTGACACTGAGCCACACAGGGAGATATCAGAGCAGGTGGACAAAAGCTTGTACAAGGTAGGTTTTAAAATAGGCAAGTAAAGGAGTGAGCAGCGGAGGTTGAAGGAAGAATTTCCAGAGCTTGGCTATCAGGCAACTGAAAGAACAGCCACCATTCATAGAGTGATTAATATTGTAAATGCTCATGACCATAAGATGTAAGATGCAGAGCAGAAGTAGGCCATTCGGCCCATTGAGTCTGCCCTGCCATTGCATGAAATCGTGGCTGATCTGATCTCCTCAACTCCACTTTCCCGTCTTATCCCCATAACCTTGATTCCCTTCCTGATTAACAATTGTCTATCTCAGTCTGCGTCCAGAATTAGATGAGAGCAAACATCTCGGCGGTTGCATGAGATGACAGAGATAGGGAGACACAACCCTGGAGGAAAAGGTGCTTCTTAACGGGAAATTTTATAGGTCAGTGAGCCAGGGGTGATGGGTGACCACGTCTTGGTGTGAATAAGCAAGAGTTTTGGATTCACTCAATATTACAGGGAGGTTGAATGTGGGAGGTCATCCGAGGGTGCGTTAGGTTAGTTGGGTCTAGAGGAAATAAAAGAATGGATTGGGCAACACAGCAGCACCAAGTGGCCAGCACTGTGGCTTCACAGCGCCAGGGTCCCAGGTTCGATTCCCCGCTGGGTCACTGTGTGTACGGAGTCTGCACATCCTCCCCGTGTTACTGGGTTATGGGGATAGGGTGGAGGTGTTGACCTTGGGTAGGGTGCTCTTTCTAAGAGCCGGTGCAGACTCGATGGGCCGAATGGCCTCCTTCTGCACTGTAAATTCTATGATAATCTATGCTAAATTGCCCTTAGTGTCCAAAAAGGTTAGGAGGGGTTATTGGGTTACGGGGATAGGGTAGAAGTGAGGGCTTAAGTGGGTCGGTGCAGACCCGATGGGCCGAATGGCCTCCTTCTGCACTCTATGTTCATGTCGGCCAGACCAGGTAAGGATGGCAGATTTTCTTTTCTATTCATTCACGGTATGTGGGTGTCGCTGGCTGGGCCAGCATCACTAATTGCCCTTGAACTGAGTGCATCTCAGAGAGCATTTTAAGAGTCAGCCAGTTAACTGTGGATCTGGAATCACACGTAGGCCAGACCAGGTAAGGATAGAAGATTTCCTTCACTGAAGGACATGAGTGAACCAGATGGGTCTTTATAACAATCGACAATTGGCCGAGCAAGCCACTCATTTCTAGGGAAATTAGAGATGGGCAATAAATGTTGGCCCAGCCAGTGACTCCCACAAATGAATAAAATCAAATCCTGGAGACTCCAGTCAGTCAATCCGGGAGAGTTGGCATCCTGTCCAGGCTCGCAGTGCCATCATGGTCATCAGTAGACTTTCAATTAATTAAAATTTTACCTTCAGCCTTGGTGAGATTCATGCCTGGATCTCTGGAAAATCATTAGGACAGTAAAAACAATTTTTGGGTCTCTGAAAAAAATAGTTGGCCCCTCGAGCCTGCTCCTTACATACAAACTAGGAGTCGGCGCCTCGAGATTGCTCGTTACATACATACTAGGAGTCGGCTGCTTGAGCCTGCTCCTTACACACAACCCAGGAGTCAGCCCCTCAAGCCTGCTCCTTACACACAAACTAGGAGTCGGCCCCTCGAGACTGCTCCTTACACACAAACTAGGAGTCGGCCCTCGAGCCTGCTCCTTACACACAAACTAGGAGTCGGCCCCTCGAGATTGCTCGTTACATACAAACCAGGAGTCGGCCGCTCGAGCCTGCTCCTTACACACAAACCAGGAGTCGGCCCCTCGAGATTGCTCGTTACATACAAACCAGGAGTCGGCCCCTCGAGCCTACACACAAACTAGGAGCCGGCCCCTCACGTCTGCTCCTTACATACAAACTAGGAGCCGGCCCCTCGAGCCTGCTCCTTACACACAAACTAGGAGCCGGCCCCTCGAGCCTGCTCCTTGCACACAAACTAGGAGTCGGCCGCTCGAGCCTGCTCCTTACACACAAACTAGGAGCCGGCCCCTTGAGCCTGCTCCTTACACACAAACTAGGAGTCGGCCCCTTGAGCCTGCTCCTTACACACAAACTAGGAGTCGGCCCCTTGAGCCTGCTCCTTACATACAAACTAGGAGTCGGCCCCTTGAGCCTGCTCCTTACACACAAACTAGGAGTCGGCCCCTTGAGCCTGCTCCTTACACACAAACTGGGAGTCGGACCCTCGAGCCTGCTCCTTACACACAAACTAGGAGTCGGCCCCTTGAGCCTGCTCCTTACATACAAACCCGGAGTCGGCCCCTTGAGCCTGCTCCATCATTCAAAAATGTTAACCTCCCTCCACATTCCTGCCGACCCCGATACCTTTCACCCTCTTGCTTATCAAGAATCTATCCATCTCTGCCTTAAAAATATTCAAAGACCGAGCAGCACGGTGGTGTAGTGGTTAGCACTGCTGCCTCACGGCGCCGAGGTCCAAGGTTCGATCAAGGCTCTGGGTCTCTGTCTGTGTGGAGTTTGCACATTCTCCCCGTGTTTGAATGGGTTTCACCCCCACAACCCAAAGATGTGCAGGTTGGGTGGATTGGTCACGCCAAATTGCCCAATAATTGGAAAAAATGAATTGGGCACTTCAATTTATTTTTTAAAAAATATTCAAGGACACTCCTTCCACTGCATTTGAAGGACGGAAGTTCCAAAGTCATCGAATCCCGACAGTGCAGAAGGAGCCCATTCGGCCCATCAGGTCTGCACCAACCCTCTGAAAGAGCACTCCACCCAGGCCACCCCCCATCCCACCCACTCCATCCTCATAACCCCACCCAACGTGCACATCCTTGGAGACGAAGGGGCAATTTAGCATGGCCGATCCACCGAGCTTGCACATCTTTGAACTGTGTGAGGAAACTGGAGCACCCAGAGGAAACCCACACAGACATGGGGAGAACGTGCAAACTCCACACAGTCACCCAGGGTCGGTATTGAATCTGAGTCCCTGGTGCTGTGAGGCAGCAGTGCTAACCACTGTGCCAATCCCTGTCTTGCAACCCTCAAGAGAAAAAAAAATCCTTATCCCCATCTGAAATAGGTGACCCCTTATTTTGCAACAGTGACCCCCTTGTTCCAGATTCTACATCCTCTACTCTCCACATCCACCCTGTCAAGACCCCTCAGGATCTTATATTGTTCAATCCAGGCTTTACCCAAAACTTTAAATCTGTGTCCCGACTGCTTGTACGATCAGTGACTGGAAACAGAGTTTCTTAGTCCACCTGATGGAAACCTGGCATAATCTTGTGGACCTGAATCAAATCTCCCCTCAACCTCCTTTATTGGAACCATTCTGGTGAATCTCCTCTGCACCTTCTCAAGAACCTTCACATTCTTCCTGAAGATGAACACGCTTGAACATTGTCGAAAACAGCTTCTTCCCCGCCGTTACCAGACTCCTAAACGACCCTCTTATGAACTGACCTGATTAACGCTACACCCCCGTGTGCTTCACCCGATGCCGGTGTCGATGTAGTTACATTGTATACCTTGAGTTGCCTGTTATGTATTTTCTTTTCTTTTCCTGTACTTAATGATCTGTAGAGTTGCTCGCAGAAAAATACTTTTCACCTTGGTACACGTTACAATAAACAAATCCAATCCAATGAAGAGTGGTGACAAGAGCTTTATAAAGATTCATAATATATAATTAGAACCATAAAATTCCTACAGTGCAGAAGGGGGCCATTCGGCCCATCGACTCTGCACCTATCCTCTGAAAGGGCACCCTGCCTAGGCCCACACCCCTGCACTGTCCCTGTAACCCCATAGCCCCACCTTATCTGCACATCCCTGGACACTGAGGGGCAATTTATCAAGGCCAATCCACCTACCTTCTCTTCTTTGGACTGTTGGAGGAAACCTGAGCACCGGGTGGAAACCCACGCAGACACAGGGAGAAAGTGCAAACTCCACACAGACAGTCACCAAGGCCGGAATTGAACCCGCGTCCCTGGTGCTGTGTGGCAGCAGTGCTAATCACTGTGCCACCAGAAGCATAGTTTCAGTATTAATATTACTCTTGATGAAGCTCAGATCTACTCTCTTAATATGTCTTGTAGATATACAAAATCCCTCTTCACCTCTTTCTCGCTCCTCCCAAAGAGGCCAGTTGTGTTTTTACAACAATCCAGCAGTTTTCATGGTCACTTTTTCCCAGTGCCGGCTCCACAAATGACCAGATTCATTCAGCTCAATTTTACAACCTGCCTTTGTGTTTCTGTGGGTTCTCTCTCACTCCCTATTTATTGTTTTCAATCAGTTTCACAGGGTGTTCGAAGGGGAGGCTTCAAGGTCCGGAAACTCAAACGAAGCATCACATCAGGATCTGACAGAGTCCTCAATTTATCATATCCTGAATATCATCGTACTTTGAACATGGAAGGAAAAAGCATCGTCCACAGTGGGGAGAAACCGTACACGTGTTGTGTGTGTGGACGAGGATTTGCTCGATCATCAGGCCTCACAAGCCACAAATGCAGTCACACTGACAAGAAACCGTGGAAATGTGCAGACTGTGGGAAAGGATTCACTTCCCCATCCAAGTTGGAAACTCATCGACGCAGTCACAGTGGGGAGAGACCATTCGCCTGCTCCAAGTGTGGGAAGGGATTCACTGAGTCATCCGCCCTGCGGAAACACCAACGTATTCACACTGGGGAGAGGCCATTCACCTGCTCCAAGTGTGGGAAGGGATTTACTTTTTCAGCCAACCTGCGGAGACACCAGCGAGTTCACACTGGGAAGAGGCCATTCAGCTGCTCCTTGTGTGGGAAGGGATTCAGTGATTCATCCACCCTGCAGAAACATCAACGTATTCACGCTGGAGAGAGACCATTCACGTGCTCTCAGTGTGGGAAGGGATTCAGTCACTCATCCGCCCTGCAGACACACCAGCGAGTTCACACTGATGAGAGACCGTTCCAATGTTCAGACTGCGGGAAGTTCTATAAAGGTTCTGGGGAATTGATGCGCCATCAACATGTTCACACTGACGAGAGACCGTTTAGGTGCTCTCACTGCGGGACTGGGTTCAGGCGATCAACTCAGCTCACTGAACATCAGCGAATTCACACTGGGGAGAGACCATTCACCTGCTCCAAGTGTGGGAAGGGATTCACTCAGTCATCTGCCCTGCTGAGTCACCAGCGAATTCACACTGGGGAGAGGCCATTCACCTGCTCCAAGTGTGGGAAGGGATTCACTCAGTCATCTGCCCTGCTGAGTCACCAGCGAATTCACACTGGGGAGAGGCCATTCACCTGCTCTCAGTGTGGGAAGGGATTCACTCAGTCATCCAACCTGCTGAGACACCAACGTGGCCATAAGGAACCACAGTGATTGGATTTTGCTGTTCCTCACATTCAGGACTGAACCATGTTCATTTGGGTCTCTTTCTGCTGATAACAAACTCCAGCCCATTTACAGGGGCTAAAAGTCAAATAAAGTTGATTTGTGTTAAATACCTCTCTGACAAAAGTTAGATCCTTTTGAAGTACTCTCGCTCTTCCCTGTCTCTTCCATCCTCACCTCCAACAAGAAGTGTGAGGCGCTTGTGGAGCATCTTTGTGACTGAGATTGAGTAAATCCGATCAGCTGCCTCTGCTGCTTCCCTCCCTCCCACGAGCCCACCGGACCAAACTGTCTCTAAATTTAATCCTTTCCCGAGCCCTGAACCCACATCTTTCTCTAGTTTCTCTCCCATCTCCCCTCATGCCCTCTCAGAGCTCATCTTGTCCATGCGACCCAGCTCCCGCTCCATCGACCTTATTCCCACTGAGCTACTGATCAGCCAACTACCCTGTGTCCATGGATATTGTCAACATTTCTCTCTCTTCTGGTACTGTCCCTCTGTCTTTCAAATCTGTCATCATCAACCCCTCCTCAATAAAACAAACCCTTGACCTGCCATACTTATAAATTACTGCCCCATCTTCAACTTCCCTCTCCTCTCCAAACACTTTGAACATGTTGTCACGCCCAAATCCTTGCCCATCTTTCCCAGAACTCCCATGTTTGAATCCCTTCAATCAGGTCTCTGCCCTGTCACAGTGAAATACAAGAGACAAACAGAAACTTACCCGGAGAGAAAGACAGACAATCCGGGAGCTTGGATCCAACACCGATATGTTCAGAAGACTAGAAGCAAGGGTAGCAGCACAGTCATTATCGAGAGACAACAATACCTGCTGGAGACAGACAGACAGACAACTAAACAACACAAATCGCAACACCAAGCTACCTAGACCAATATACCCGAGACAGGAAGGAGAATTGGAGACGGACTGGAAGAACTCAGACTTCAGACACATTAACCAAAAACAGATGGAATATCTGAGGGGACAACAGGGAGAACCAAGGAGGTTCCACCTGTTGCCTAAAATACACAAACATATAATTAGTTTATTATTGTCACAAGTAGGCTTGCATTAACACTGCAATGAAGTTACTGTGAAAAGCCCCTAGTTACCACACTCCGGTGCCTGTTCGGGTACACAGAGGGAGAATTCAGAATGTCCAATTCACCTAACAAGCACGTCTTTTGGGACTTGTGGGAGGAAACCGGAGCAGCTGGAGGTAACCCATGCAGACACTGAGAGAACGTGCAGACTCCGCACAGACAGTGACCCAAGTGGGAATTGAACTCGGAACCCTGACACTGTGAAGCAACTGTGCGACCCATTGTGCTACCGTCAGGAAAATGCCACCAGACACACCCAGCGGATCAGATTGAAAGAGAAAATCCTACAGAATCATAGAATTTACAGTGCATAAGGAGGCCATTCGACCCATCGAGTTTGCACCGGCCTTCGGAACCGGCCCCCTACCTAAGCCCATGCCTCCACCCTATCCCCGTAACCCCGCCTAACCTTTGGACACGAAGGGGCAATTTAGTGTGGCCAATCCACCGAACCTGCACATCTTTGGACTGTGGGAGAAAACTGCAACACCCGGAGGGGACCCACACAGACACGGGGAGAATGTGCAAACTCCACAGTCACCCAAGGCCAGAATAACTGAAACATCAACACACTGCTCCTGGGAGTTGATGGTATAGTGGTTCAATAAATATAATTAATGAATTAAAAATGTGTGTAATTTAGAATTAAAACTGAAAATGCCAGATTAACTCAACATGTCTGCAGCATCATAGAATACCTCCAGTGCAGAAGGAGGCCATTCGGCCCATTGAGTTTGCACCAACCCTACAAAAGAACACCCCACCCAGGCACACTTTCCCTTCTCTCTCCCCGTAACCCCACTTCACCTTTGGAACTAAAGGGCTATTTCTAGCGTGGTCACACTTGGGAGAGACCATTCACCTACCTTGTGTGTGGGAAGGGATTCACTCAGTCTACCCACCTCACTTCACACCAACGTGTTCACTCTGACACAAGACCTTTTAAATGTTCCGCCTGTGAGAAGAGCTTCAAAGGCAAAATGGATCTGCTGATTCACCAGCACAGTCACACTGGAGAGAGGCCGTTCAACTGCTCTGTGTGTGGGAAGCGATTCACTCAGCACTTAAGCAAGGAGTCAGGAGGGCTAGAAGGGGTCACGAAAAGTCATTGGAAAATAGGGTTAAGGAAAATCCCAAGGCTTTTTCCACGTACATAAACAGCAGGGTAGCCAGGGAAAGGGTTGGCCCACTGAAGGATTGGCAAGGGAGTCTATGTGTGGAGCCAGAGGAAATGGGCGAGGTACTAAATGAATACTTTGCATCAGTATTCACCAAAGAGAAGGAATTGGTGGATGTTGAGTCTGGAGAAGGGTGTGTAGATAGCCTGGGTCACATTGAGATCCAAAAAGATGATGTGTTGGGTGTCTTGAAAAATATTACGGCAGATAAGTCCCCAGGGCCTGATGGGATCTACACCAGAATACTGAAGGAGGCTAGAGAGGAAATTGCTGAGGCCTTGACAGAGCTCTTTGGATCCTCACTGTCTTCAGGTGATATCCCGGAGGTCTGGAGAATAGCCAATGATGTTCCTCTGTTTAAGAAGGGTAGCAAGGATAATCCAGGGAACTACAGGCCGGTGAGCCTTACGTCAGTGGTAGGGAAATTACTGGAGAGAATTCTTCGAGGCAGGATCTACTCCCATTTGGAAGCAAATGGACGTATTAGTGAGAGGCAGCATGGTTTTGTGAAGGGGATGTCGTGTCTCACTAACTTGTTGAGTTTTTCGAAGAGGTCACAAAGATGACCTACCCTGCAGGTAGGGCAGTGGATGTTGTCTATATGGACTTCAGTAAGGCCTTTGACAAGGTCCCTCGTGGTAGACTCGTACAGAAGGTGAAGTCACACGGGATCAGGGGTGAGCTGGCAAGGTGGATACAGAACTGGCTAGGTCATAGAAGGCAGAGAGTAGCAATGGAAGGATGCTTTTCTAATTTGAGGGGTGTGACTAGTGGTGTTCCGCAGGGATCAATGCTGGGACCTTTGCTGTTTGTAGTATATATAAATGATTTGGAGGAAAATGTAACTGGTCTGATTAGTAAGTTTGCAGACGACACAAAGGTTGGTGGAATTGCGGATAGCAATGAGGACTGTCAGAGGCTACAGCAGGATTTAGATTGTTTGGAGACTTGGGCGGAGAGATGGCAGATGGAGTTTAATCCAGACAAATATGAGGCAATGTATTTTGGAAGGTCTAATGCAGGTAGGGAATATACAGTGAATGGTAGAACCCTCAAGAGTATTGAAAGTCAAAGAGATCTAGGTGTACAGGTCCACAGGTCACTGAAAGGGGCAACACAGGTGGAGAAGGTAGTCAAGAAGGCCGGGGTATTGAGTATAAGAATTAGCAAGTCATGTTGCAGCTGTATAGAACCTTAGTTAGGTCACACTTGGAGTATAGTGTTCAATTCTGGTCGCCACACTACCAGAAGGATGTGGAGGCTTTAGAGAGGGTGCAGAAGAGATTTACCAGAATGTTGCCTGGTATGGAGGGCATTAACTATGAGGAGTGGTTGAATAAACTCGGTTTGTTCTCACTGGAATGACGGGGGTTGAGGGGCGACCTGATAGAGATCTACAAAATTATGAGGGGCATAGACAGAGTGGATAGTCAGAGGCTTTTCCCCAGGGTAGAGGGGTCAATTTCTAAGGGGCATAGGTTTAAGGTGCAAGGGGTAAGGATTAGAGTTGATGTTCGAGGCAAGTTTTTTACACAGAGGGTAGTGGGTGCCTTGAACTCACTGTCGGAGGAGGTGGTGGAAGCATGGACGATAGTAACATTTAAGGGGCATCTTGACAAATACATGAATAGGATGGGAATAGAGGGATACCGACCCAGGAAGTGTAGAAGATTGTAGTTTAAAAAGTGCAGAGGGAAAGGTACAAACATCACCAGAGATTGACTATTTTCATGTACTGGAATGTACCTGGATGTCAGATTATTTTTTAAAGTATTTTTTTCATGAGATGTGGCCATTCCTAATTGCCTGAAGACCATTTCAGAGTCCAGCACCTCACTGAGGGTTCGGCCAGACCAGGTAAGGACACCAGAATCATTACTGAACCAGATGGTAACTCAGACCAGCTTCCATTAACTGAATTTAAATTCCTCCAGTGACTATGATGGGGTTTGAACCCATGTCCCCAGAGCATTGTCCTGGCCGACTAGCCCAGTGACTTTACCCCAGCCCATCATCTCCCCCTGATAGATTGATCTGTTCTATTGAACTATACCCAGGCTGAGTTATTCCAATTCCCGTTTGATGGTGTGACTTTTCTCTTTTATTCCAAGTAGGACATACAGAGACACAGGTCCAGGTATTTCCAATCAGCTCGGAGATAACTCCCTCATTTCCCATTCCCAAGAATTTTATTTTGAAAGATAACAGGTGGGATTTTCCGGTCGCACTCCTCCACCTTACCAAACTCCCCAAGCCCAGACCGGAAAGTCCCGCCCAAGGTAAAGGACCTTTAAAGGGGCGGCCCGGTAGCACAGTGGTTAGCACTGTTGCTTCACAGTACCAGGGTCCAAGTTCGATTCCCGGCTTGCGTCATTGTCTGTGCGGAGTCTGCATGTTCTCACCGTGTCTGTATGGGTTTCCTCCGGGTGCTCCGGTTTCCTCCCACAAGTCCCGAAAAACGTGCTGTTCGGTAATTTGGACATTCTGAATTCTCCCTCTGTGTACCCGGACAGGCGCTGGAATGTGGCGACTAGGGGATTTTCACAGTAACTTCATTGCTGTGTTAATGTAAGCCTACTTGTGACTAAAGATTATTATTTAAAAAATGTTCCAGCAAATTTTCATCCCGCCCGCGATGATTCCCGCAGCCGGAAATATGACCCCAACAAATGGGATGAAGCCAAATCTTTAAAAGGCAAAGTCGTTATTTCAAATCATTGCCGTGCTGTCAGGGGAAAGGGTTAACTTCTCTGCTTGTTTACAAAAGGGAAGAGGAAACAGTCACAAAGCTTTCCACAGCTTGTGAGCTCCGAAACATAACTTCAAGGCTGAAGTTTATATTCAGAGATTGAAACATTTTAGTGCCTTTTCCATTTGTACCAGTAAATTGTGATTCGCACTGAAAGGTTTACTTTCACTCAGTAATTAGAACATTTCACTTTCTCAGCACAAATGCTTTAGGTCAAATCCCAATTGTTTTCTTCCCTTGTAGCTGGTGTGTGGAGAAGATCATGTTCACTGTAGATCTGTCAGCACAGAAACCGCACTGTGCTTCTGGATAAACTCAGTCTGCAAGTAGATGAATCTTTTAAACATCACCCAAGTGAAGGTCTTCCCCTGACTCGAAGGAGTGAGATGTCCCTGTAGTTGATGCTGTCTCCTCTGTCACTGCAGTTTTTATTGCATCACACATGTTCCGTGGACCAGTCTCACAGCCCAAAAGGGGAGGGCAGGAAGGTGTGACAGTCGATGGGACTTTCCGTGTGTGGGCAGTTCAGCTGGAATTCCATCCTTGCTGGGCACCTTGCTGTTTGGTCAGCAATCAATGGCCTTTTCCAGCTCAAATGATGAGGGTTCCTTGTCCAACTCAACCATGATAGGAAGCTGTAGGAGAGTCAAACAGAGACTGGGAGATGCCCTTCTCACAGGGATACAGCTCACTGTTGTGTTCAACCCAGCTCCTCCTCACTCTCTCACCATGACTGACACTGAGCATGCTCAGAGCACACACCCACACTGCACCTGCGCACTGGCCTCGTACACTCACTGATCGGGAACTTTCTGCAGCGTGGGGGATTCTGGGTAACACAGCCGCCATAGAGCAATTAGTAAACAGGAAGATTCTATTTCCCAGTTAGCAAAACAGAAGATCCACAGTTAGGCAAGATGCTGGGCATGAAGCACAATGAGAGTTTTGGATACTTTATTTAATACAGAAGCACATTATTCTGATATCACTTAGACATGGGCAGCAAGCAGACTGATCTACAGTATGTACAGTATTTACAACACCTGGGACACGTTAAATCAAAGAATTTAGAATTTACATTGCAGAAGGAGGCCACTCGGCCCATCGACTCATCTCATCAAACCAGTGATAGATTTAGTTTACTGTTCATAATTGTGACTGGGTCACTCACGATTCATACAAAATGCAAATCCCCAGGTTTTTTGACCCACTCCCTCCAGACTTGTTTTCACTCCAAGGGTCTTGACATCTGCCTTAATCTTTATCCAGCCATGTATGTTCAGCTCACACTGCCCAACAACCAGCCTCTCCTGCACTGGGGCACAGGGTTTCCATCACCAAAAATCTGTCCTGGTCCACGCACATCGACGCTACCACCAAGAAAGCACAACAGCGCCTATACTTCTTCAGGAAACTAAGGAAATTTGGCATGTCCACACTGACTCTTACCAACTTTTACAGATGCACCATAGAAAGCATCCTATCTGGCTGCATCACAGCCTGGTATGGCAACTGCTCGGCCCAAGATCGCAAGAAACGTCAGAGAGTAGTGAACACAGCCCAGTCCATCACACAAACCTGCCTCCCATCCACTGGCTCTATCCACACCTCCCGCTGCCTGGGGAAAGCGGGCAGCATAATTAAAGACCCCTCTCACCCGGCTTATTCACTCTTCCAACTTCTTCGATCGGGCAGGAGATACAAAAGTCTGAGAACACGCACAAACAGATTGAAAACAGCTTCTTCCCCGCTTTTACCAGACTCCTAAATGACCCTTTTCTGGACTGACCTGATTAATACTACACTCCTGTATGCTTCACTCAATGCCTTTGTCTATATATTTACATTGTGCACCTTGTGTTGCCATATTATGTATTTTCTTTTTAGTTTACTTTCTTTTCATTTACAAAATGATCTGTTTGAGCTGCTCGCAGAATAATACTTTTCACTGTACCTCGGTACACGTGACAATAAACAAGTCCAATCCATATCGAGGGAGTAATCTGCCTCTCTTGCATTGGTGCTCTGCATTTCCCTCATAACACAGAGGCATAGAAAGGTGACAGCACAAAACAAAGGCACTCAACAAATTGTACCTGTGCCAACTTTCTGCAACAGTCACAATCCGCTGTCATTGGCCCTGAACTCTGCAGATATTTTTCTCCTCAAAAGATACGAATAGATGAGCAAGGAGCTGGAGTTGGCTATTCAGCCCAGTCTGCTCCACCATTTAATAAGGTCATGGCTGATCTGATAGTAACAGATAGTTGTCCAATTCTCTTTTCAAGGCATCAATTGAATCTGCCTCCACCACATTTTCGAGCAGTGCATTCATGATCCCACACGCAGCACAGAATGTTTTTCTTCTCATCATATGACATCGGAACAGAATTAGGCCACTCGGATCGGCTCCGCCATTCAATCATGGCTGATATTTTTCTCATCTCCATTCTCCTGCCTTCTCCCCATAACCGCTGATCCGCTTATTAATCAAGAACCTATCTATCTCCATCTTAAAGACTCTCAGTGATTTGGCCTCCACGGCATTCTGTGGCAAAGAGTTCCACAGATTCACCACCCTCTGGCTGAAGAAATTCCTCCTCATCTGTTTTAATTCCTCATCATCATCTGAGGAAGGAACTGTGCCCTTAAAGCTAGTGAGTCGAAACAAACCTGCTGGACTTTAACCTGGTGTTGTCAGACTTCTTACTCTGTTTTAAAGGATCGCCCTTTAGTGTGAGATTGTGTCCACTGCTTCTACTTTTTCCAACTAGTGGAAACATCTTCTCCATGTCCACTCTACCCAGGCCTTGCAGTATCCCATAAGTTTTAATAAGATTCCCCCATATCCTTCTAAACTCCAACAAGTACAGACCCAGAGTCCTCAACCGTTCCTCATACAAATTCTTCATTCCAGGGATCATTCTTGTAAACCTCCTCTGGACCTTTTCCAAGGCCAACACGTCCTTCTTAGATACGGGGCCCAAAACTGCTCATAATATTCCAAATGGGGTCTGATCAGATCCTTATACAGCCTCAGAATTACATCCCTGGACTTGTATTCTCGCCCTCTTGACATGAATACATTGCATTTGCCTTCCTAACTGCCGACTGAACCTGCACGTTAACCTGAAGAGAATCTTGAACAAGGACTTCCAATTCCCTTTGTGCTTGTGATTTCCTCAGCATTTCCCCATTTAGAAAATAGTTTATGCCTGCTTCGAAAATCCATAACCTCACACTTTTCCACATTGTATTCCATCTGCCACTTCTTTGCCCACTCTCCTAGCTTTGCTCAGCATTGCTTCTTTTTATAATCACTTTAAATGAATGCCGTCTGTTTATAATCTTGCCCTAAATATGACTTGCTTGATCAAAGGTCAATTGCAGATCCTTAGTTTTAATGTGGGCAAGTGCCTTTCCATTTGAGAACTGTTCAATAAAGTTATTTGAATTATTTGTAGCTAGGACAGCACGTGGAGCAGTGGGACTACAGCGCTGAGGAGCCGGGTTTGAATCCTGGCCCTTGGTCACTGTCCGTGTGGAGTTTGCACATTCTCCACGTGTCTGCATGGGTTTCACCCCCACCACCTAAAGATGTGCAGGTTAGGTGGATTGGCCACGCTAAATTGCCCCTTCATTGGGAAAAAAATAAGAATAACTGGGTACTCTGAATTTATTATTTTTTTTAAAAAGGATTATTTGTAGCTTCCCCACCAATCAGTGACCTTATTTTTATCGGGAATTAACTGTCGTGTGTTTCGAACCTCTCCGTATCTAAATTTCCATTCACCATTTTTCTGTCCACCTGACCCAGTCCATGGCTTTCTCCCTCATTGTCTAAAACATATCTGCACCTTTTGTGTAATCCTGGTGCATACATTTAAGTCTAAATCATTGATATATACTGGAAACTGTGGAGTCCCACTGGAAACAGACATCCAGGCATCATTCAGTCCTGGATGTGACTAACAGTAGCAACAACAGCTGAATCTAAACCCTGCTGTTGCCTGTGAACTTGCTGATGTCTGTTCAGGTTGTTTGACTGAGTGAATCTCCTCCCACACACGGAGCGGTTGAACAGCCTCTCCCAAGTACCGCTCCCACGTTTGGGTGACACAGTAGCACAGTGGTTATGACGAATGTGATATAAAATAGTTACTTTAGGGATATTAGTTACTGTAATGTAGAGATAGGCCAGTCTCATTCTGGTGAGTTCACAGACAAAGGATTTCAGACCGCATGGCAAAGCAAGGAGGAGGTGTGTCCACCATAGGGGGAGAAAAGGATGCTGGGTAATAGGGGCCAGAGGAAGGGATTGGAAGTGAGCCAATCAGAATGTCTGACTAGGTCAGGAGTGGTATAGGATGACCTATGGGAATCGTGTATGTGAAACTTGATACCATTTGAATTGATTTGCAGAGATCCCTTTGTCTCTTTGTTCATTCGCTTTCCGGGGTGTAGGAGACTAGATGTGTGTGTCTTATGCCTCTGTGAAATGAATCAAGCTTGCAAGCTAAATAAAATAACTAATGCTGTACCTGCAAATCCATCTCGACTTTTATTGAGGCCAGACTGACGGGTAAAGAAATTTGGGATTTAACAGTTAGCACATTTGCTTCACAGCTCCAGGGTCCCGGGTTTGATTCCCGGCTTGGGTCACTGTCTGTGCGGTGTCTGCGCGTTGTCCCAGTGTCTTCGTGGGTTTCCTCCAGGTGCTCCGGTTTCCCCCCACAGTTCAAAGATGTGCAGGTTAGATGAATTGGCCATGATAAATTGACCTTAGTATCCAAAAAGGTTAGGTGGGGTTATGGGTTAGGTTGGAGGTAACTTGGCTTAAGTAAGGTGCTCTTTGCAAGGGCCGGTGCACTCGATGGGCCAAATGCCCTCCTTCTGCACTGTAAATTCTATGATTCTGTTTCAGTGTGAACTCGCTGGTGTTTCCGCAGACTTGTTTTTCTTTTAAATCTCTTTTCACATTCAGAACATTTAAAAGGTTTCTGATCAGTGTGAACAAGTTGGTGTGAAGTCAGGTCGGATGACCGAGTGAATTTCTTCTCACACATGGGGCAAGTGTACGGTCTCTCCCCAGTGTGAACTCGCTGGTGTTTCAGAAGGTCGGATGAACATGTGAATCTCTTCCCACACATGGAGCAGGTGAACGGCCTCTCCCCAGTGTGAGTCCGTTGATGTGACATTAAATGCTTTTTACTTTTAAAACTCTTCTCACAGTCAGCACATTTAAAAGGTCTCTGATCAGTGTGAACAAATTGGTTTATCACAAGGTCGGATGAACATGTGAATCTCTTCCCACACACGGAGCAGGTGAATGGCCTCTCCCCAGTGTGAGTGCGTTGATGTATCAGTAAATTATTTCTGCTTTTATAGCTCTTCTCACAGTCAGCACATTTAAACGGTCTCTGGTCAGAGTGAACCTGATGGTGAGTCCGGAGGTTTGACAAATCATTAAATCCCTTCCCACATTCCAGACAGGTGAATGGCATCTCCCCAGTGTGAGTGCGTTGATGTGTCAGTAAATTATTTCTGCTTCTAAAGCTCTTCTCACAGTCAGCACATTTAAAAGGTCTCTGATCAGTATGAACAAGTTGGTGTGTCTGGAGGTGAGATGCACAAATGAATCCCTTCCCACACACGGAGCAGGTGAACGGCCTCTCCCCAGTGTGAGTGCGTTGGTGTGTCAGTAAATAATTTCTGCTTTTAAAGCTCTTCTCACAGTCAGCACATTTAAACGGTCTCTCATCAGTATGAACAAGTTGGTGTGTCAGGAGGTGGGATGACAGAGTGAATCCCTTCCCACACACAGAGCAGATGAACGGCCTTTCCCCAGTGTGAATACGTCGATGAGTTTGCATTTCAGACGGAGAATAGCATCCCATCCCACAGTCCCCACATTTCCACGGTTTCTCCATGGTTATTGACAGGTTACCAGGTGTAGGTGGGATGCAGATTTGAGGTCACTGTCAGATCAGCCGTGAAGTTATTAAATGGTGGAACAGGCTCACGGGGCTGAATGTCCAATTGCTGCTTCTTGATTCCTTTGGTGCGAATGTCCTTATGTCTCTCCAACTTGGATCATCAGTTGAAGCCTGAGTACGGTGTCTCCCTGATGTAAATGCTGCAATTTAATTTCATGCTGTGTGATTGGTTAAAGCTCAGTTCCAGCTAACTGTGGAAAATTACTTTGATGTCTGTGTCTCGGTGCTTTTCCAATCACAGTGATTTTTGAATTTTTTCCCGAAAGACAAAACAGACAAACATTTCTCCTTCCACGTTGAAAGGCCGGTCCTGATGAATCAAGTGACTGTCAGATCTCGACATGATGTTTACATCTGCAAATATTCTGTAAAAGGAGATTACATTGAATTACTGTGAATATATAAGACACAAACAGGCCATTCTGTCACAGATTCTGCTGCTGTCCTTACTCGGGCCCCACACCTCAGGAAGGACATACTGGCACTGGAGCGGGTTCAGCGGAGATTCACACGGATGATCCCAGGAATGGTAGGCCTAACATACGATGAACGTCTGAGGATCCTGGGATTATATTCATTGGAGTTTAAGAGATTGAGGGGAGATCTAATAGACACTTACAAGATAATGAATGGCTTAGATAGGGTGGATGTAGAGAAGTTGTTTCCATTAGCAGGGGAGACTAGGACCCGGGGGCACAGCCTTAGAATAAAAGGGAGTCACTTTAGAACAGAGATGAGGAGAAATTTCTTCAGCCAGAGAGTGGTGGGTCTGTGGAATTCATTGCCACAGAGGGCGGTGGAGGCCGGGACGTTAGTGTCTTTAAGACAGAAGTTGATAAATTCTTGATTTCTCGAGGAATTAAGGGCTATGGAGAGAGAGCGGGTAAATGGAGTTGAAATCAGCCATGATTGAATGATGGAGTGGACTCGATGGGCCGAATGCCCTTACTGCCACTCCTATGTCTTATGGTCTTATACATCTCCGACTGTCACACCTATCAAATCTCAGCCTTTCAGCTGATTTTCGATTCCATTTTCTCTCATGTGCTTGTCCCGTTTCCTTTTGAAAACATCTCAGCAGTTTCCTCAACTCCTTCCCATGGTAATGAGTTGCACATTCTGAACATGTGATAAAAAATTTGTCCAAATTGCCCCCTTGGATTTATTCGTAACTATCTTGTAATTATGACTTGTTGTTTATTAATGGTCACTGATTTTGGACTCTCTCACATCGACCCCTCTCAAAAGTACTGATAATTTTAAAGAACTGATAATTTTAAAGATTTCTATCAGGCCACCGCTTAATTGGTTGTTTTCAATAGAAAAAAGGCCCCTCTCCATTTAATCTTTCCTGAGAGCTGTAATCTCATGTTACAAAAGTCATCACTGTCAATGCAGGATAGAAATCAACCTTTCTGTTGGATTGAGTTTTGTGGTAGTATGCATTAGGGGTCATGTGGGACTGGAAGCCCTAATGTCATTGGCTGACGGATCCCGGGTCCTGGTTGGCCGTTGAGCTCTAGCTCCGCCCTGAAGGCGGAGTATAAGAAGCCGGAGTCCTCACCCGCAGGCCATTCTACTATCGAGCTGCGGGGGAACAGACATGCTTAATAAAGCCTCATCGACTTCACTCTATTCGTCTCACGGAGTCTTTGTGCGCTACAATTTATTAAGCGTGCCTAAAAAAAAAAAGGACTATGGAGCTCAGGATCATTCCGGAATGCCTGAGGATCAGCCCCCACGCAGTGAACGTGGCAGCAGCCTTCAAGCACTGGCAGACTTGTTTCGAGGCCTACCTCAGAACGGCCACCGGCCGGGTCACAGAAGACCAAAAACTACAGGTCCTGCACTCGAGGGTGAGCACGGAGATCTTCTCCCTCATCGAAGACTCGGAGGATTTCCAGACGGCGTTTGCAGCACTGAAAAGTCTCTATGTCCGCCCAGTTAACCAAATCTACGCTCGCTACCAGCTCGCGACGAGACGGCAAGGTCCCGGAGAATCGATGGACGAATTCTACGCCGCCCTGCTGATTTTGGGACGAACCTGCAGCTGCCCTTCGGTGAACGCAAATGAACACACGGACATGTTAATGCGCAATGCTTTTGTGGCAGGTATGAATTCCTCCCAAATCCGCCAAAGACTTCTAGAAAGAGAGTCGCTAGGACTCTCAGAGGCCCGGGCCCTAGCAGCCTCCCTAGACGTGGCCGCGCGTAATACCCGCGCCTACGGCCCCGACCGCGCAGCAGCCCATTGGGCTCCGTACGTACCCGTCGCGACAAACCCACCCCCCACCCTCCCCGGACACCCCACAGGCTTGCGCGGTCCAAACGCCAAGTCGCACCGGGGGCGCCCGCTGCTATTTCTGCGGCCAGGCGAAACACCCCCGGCAGCGCTGCCCGGCCCGCGCAGCGATCTGCAAGAGCTGCGGGAAAAAGGGCCATTTCGCGGTTGTGTGCCGGTCCCGTGAGGTCGCCGCTGTCCCGGGAGAACAGGGAGCCCTGCAAGCCGTTTACGCTCCCCACCCGCAGGCGCAGCCGCTCTGGGTCCCGACCACCGCGGTCCCGGGAGAACAGGGAGCCCTGCACGCCGCTTACGATCCCCAACCCCCCCCCCCGCGCACCCCATGTATGACCCGCCGGCGCTACCACTTTGGGTCCCGACCACCACTCCCCACGGAGAAGAGGGAGTTCTGGCCGTCTCTAACGCCCCCCTAACACCCCCCCCCCGCGCCCCACGTCTGACCCGCCGGCGCTACCAACTTGGGTCCCGACCACCGCTGTCCCCGGAGATGAGGGAGCCCCGTGCGGTCCTAACGCTCCCCAACCCCCCCAGCGCCCCATGTGCGACCTGCAGACGCCGCCATTTTGGGTCCCGGCCACCACGAGGGGAGGAAGGGCGCCGCCATCTTGGACCACCCCAAACCTCTACGACGCGTGGGGGTGGCCATTTTGTCCACCCCCGCCACCATCTGCGATGTATGGGGCGGCCATTTTGTCCACCCCCGCCGCCATCTGCGATGCATGGGGGCGGCCATTTTGATCATCCCCGACGCCATCTTGGACGGCAACAACGGACCCCACTCCACTACTACAACCACGTCTCGCTTCAATTACGCTCGATCAAGCTCGGCCCCGGACACTCCAGACGACGACGACAACGGTGCTAATAAACGGCCACGAGACACCATGCCTAGTCGACTCCGGGAGCACGGAGAGCTTTATCCACCCCGACACGGTAAGACGCTGTTCCTTGACCACCTATACCAGCGCACAAAAGATTTCCCTAGCTGCAGGATCCCACTCCGTACAGATCCAAGGATTCTGCATAGTTACCCTAACGGTGCAGGGGAGGGAGTTCAAAAACTACAAACTAAACGTCCTTCCCCAACTCTGCGCCCCCACCTTACTGGGATTAGATTTCCAATGCAATCTACAGAGCCTTACGTTCAAATTCGGCGGCCCAATACCCCCACTCACTATCTGCGGCCTCGCAACCCTCAAGGTGCAACCCCCGTCCTTGTTTGCGAACCTCACCCCGGATTGCAAACCCGTCGCCACTAGGAGCAGACGGTACAGCGCCCAGGACCGGACCTTCATTCGGTCCGAAGTCCAGCGGCTACCAAAGGAGGGCATAATCCAGGCCAGCAATAGTCCCTGGAGAGCGCAGGTGGTAGTAGTGAAGACAGGGGAGAAACAAAGGATGGTCATAGACTATAGCCAGACCATCAACAGGTACACGCAACTAGACGCGTACCCTCGCCCCCGCATATCCGACATGGTCAATCGGATTGCCCAATATAAAGTCTTCTCCACCGTGGACCTCAAGTCCGCCTACCATCAGCTCCCCATCCGCCCAAGTGACCGCAAGTACACAGCCTTCGAGGCAGACGGGCAATTATACCATTTCCTAAGGGTCCCATTTGGCGTCACAAACGGGGTCTCGGTCTTCCAACGGGAGATGGACCGAATGGTTGATCAACATGGGTTGCGGGCCACGTTCCCGTATCTCGACAATGTAACCATCTGCGGCCACGACCAGCAGGACCACGACGCCAACCTCCAAAAATTCCTCCAGACTGCCAAAGCCTTGAACCTCACGTACAACGAGGACAAGTGCGTTTTTAGCACCAATCGGCTAGCCATTCTGGGCTACGTAGTGCGCAATGGGATAATAGGCCCCGACCCCGAACGTATGCGCGCCCTCATGGAATTTCCCCTCGCGCACTGCTCCAAAGCCCTGGGGTTTTTTTCATACTACGCCCAGTGGGTCCCCCAGTACGCAGACAAGGCCCGCCCCCTAATACAGACCACTACCTTCCCTCTGTCGACAGAGGCTTGCCAGGCCTTCAGCCGCATCAAAGCGGATATCGCAAAGGCCACGATGTGCGCCATCGACGAGTCCCTCCCCTTCCAGGTCGAGAGCGACGCCTCAGACGTAGCTCTAGCAGCCACCCTTAACCAAGCGGGCAGACCCGTGGCCTTTTTCTCCCGGACCCTCCACGCCTCAGAAATCCGCCACTCCTCAGTGGAAAAGGAAGCCCAAGCCATAGTGGAAGCTGTGCGACATTGGAGGCATTACCTGGCCGGCAGGAGATTCACTCTCCTCACTGACCAACGGTCGGTAGCCTTCATGTTCGATAATGCACTGCGGGGCAAAATCAAAAACGACAAGATCTTAAGGTGGAGGATCGAGCTCTCCACCTTCAACTACGAGATTTTGTATCGTCCCGGAAAGCTGAACGAGGCGTCCAATGCCCTATCCTGCGGCACATGTGCCAACGCACAAATTAACCGCCTCCAAACCCTCCACGAGGACCTCTGCCACCCGGGGGTCACTCGGTTTTTCCACTTTATCAAGTCCCGCAACCTCCCATACTCTTTAGAGGATGTCCGTACAGTCACAAGGGACTGCCACATCTGCGCGGAATGCAAACCGCAATTTTTCAGTCCGGATGGTGCGCACCTGATTAAGGCTTCCCGCCCCTTTGAACGCCTTAGTCTCGATTTCAAAGGGCCCCTCCCCTCCACCGACCGCAACACATACTTTCTTAATGTGGTGGACGAATACTCCCGCTTCCCATTCGCCATTCCCTGCTCTGACATGACCGCGGCCACAGTCATTAAAGCCCTGAACACCATCTTCACACTGTTCGGTTGCCCCGCATATATCCACAGCGACAGGGGGTCCTCTTTCATGAGTGACGAGCTGCGCCAGTTCCTGCTCAGCAAGGGCATAGCCTCGAGCAGGACGACCAGCTACAACCCCGGGGGAACGGGCAAGTAGAGAGGGAGAACGACACGGTCTGGAAGACCGTCCTACTGGCCCTACGGTCCAGGGACCTCCCAGTTTCACGGTGGCAGGAGGTCCTCCCGGACGCTCTCCACTCCATCCGGTCGCTATTATGTGCGAGCACTAATCAAACGCCTCATGAGCGTCTCCTTGTCTTCCCTAGGAGGTCCTCCTCTGGAACGTCGCTGCCGACCTGGCTGGCGGCCCCAGGAGCCATCTTGCTCCAAAAGCATGTGCGGGCACATAAGGCGGACCCGTTGGTCGAAAGGGTTCACCTCCTCCACGCGAACCCGCAGTACGCTTACGTGGAGTACCCCGACGGCCGACAGGACACGGTCTCCCTGCGGGATCTGGCGCCCGCCGGCAACACACACCCCCCCGACACCATTCACCCAACCCCCCCCCTTCCTGCCACCGCCGCACCCCGCGACCTCCCACTTCCCAGGAGGATCGGTTCCCCTCCCCTCAGGCCCGACCAAGAATAAAGCCCAAGCGGAAACCGTAAGGATCCCGGAGACGACAACACCGGTACAAGCACCACCACCACCACCGGGGCCGCGGCGATCGACACGGACGACCAGACCGCCCGACCGACTCGTGGCGTCGATCTAAATCAATGTATGGACTTTTCACAAGAACATTTTGCTTTTCTCCCGATACCTTCTGTAAATAGTTGAAACAGGACAAAATTGTACAATACTGTATTGCCATGTGACTGTTTTTTCCTCCCAGGACCAGCCCTGTAAACCCTTACCACCATACGAAGCATCACCCCGCCGGGTTCATTTTTGACAAGGATTGAGTTTTGTGATAGTATGTATTAGGGGTCATGTGGGACTGGAAGCCCTAATGTCATTGGCTGACAGATCCCGGGTCCTGGTTGGCCGTTGACCTCTAGCTCCGTCCTGAAAGCGGAGTATAAGAAGCCGGAGTCCTCCCCCGCAGGCCATTCTACTATTGAGCTGCGGGGGAACAGACACGCTTAATAAAGCCTCATCGACTTCACTCTATTCGTCTCACGGAGTCTTTGTGCGCTACAAGTTTATGATGCGTAACTTCTCCAATTCTAACCCCCTGTAAAAGGAGTTTACAATAGTGTACAACAGGCAATTCTAGTTTCTCTGGAACATTTTTTCCTCTCTTGTTCCCCCAAAGCTGGAAATCCCCATCCCACACAGTCTCCCTCCTCCCTGGGCTGAAATCCAAACCCATCTCACCATCGGCACCATTTCTTTCCTCCACTCTGTTTCTCCCTCCCTCTCCTCTGCCTGGTTTCAGTTCTCCAGCTCCTGTCTGCAGACTGACAATAAAATCAATGGGTCCTATTGGGGGCTTGGGGCCTCCAGCGGGTGTTTGTGAATCCTCCCCGCCCACCTGCCAGGGTTTCCTTCCTTGCCAGAGATGAGTCCTCATTGATTTGAGTAAAAAGTGGAAGCTCTTATTTCTTATCGCCCCTCCCCCATCCTCTGATGTGAACCATCCTCCAGTGTCTGAAGCAGGATGGTGCCCGTTAACCTGGGCCTGTTCCCGGGAGGGAGAAGCTCCGCAGCTGCAAACCAGGGAGCTGACAATGATGGTGAAGGGTTTGCTCCAGCTCACAATGCCCGGGGACTGATTGACGGCAGGTTCGGACCAATCGGGAGAGGAGGCGTGGCTGAGGGACCGAAAGAGAGCGGCTGGTCCTCCAACCAACCAGAATGAATGGGAGGCGGGGCAACGCAGGGGCGCTCGCTCCGTGCGCATGCGCCCTGCCCCACACTTCGTCCACCCAGGCCTGTGTTGGGGAAAAGCCCGAGCAGCTTTCGCCGGTTCAGCTGCTGTATCCGAGCTTCGTATTCGGGGCTTGGAGCCTGAACGGAGTTTTTATGAAGCCGCCGGCACATCCGCCGCCTCAATCCCTCCCTCATGACTTACCCGGCGGTAGCAGATCGGACTGAGAATTTCCGCACAACCGTCTCAACCGGAGCTACTCCAGGCACTGCGCATGCTCCAGCCCACCATGCCCTGGGAGTGATTGACGGCAGCTCCGGGCCATTTGGAGTAGGGGGCGGGACTGGAGAACAGAGCGGGAGCAGCTGGTCCCCCAACCAATCGGAGTGAATGAGGGGCGGGGCTCAGCCCGGATCTCCCTCATTGGCTGAAACTCTGCATCATTTTGAAAGTTGATTTGTCTCAACTCCAGGAGAAAACTGGAGCTTTGTATTTGTGGCTTTAAACAGATTCTTCATGTTGTTCCAGGAAAGTGGGGCCTGTGGAATGTCAGGTTTTACACAGCACACCGTCAGCCTGCAGTTTCGCGCTGGGTAAAGAATCTGCAAACAAGGCAAGAGAATAAACAATTAATGGTCGGACCCTAGAGGATCAGAGGGACCTTGGTGGGCATATCCATCGGTCCTTGAAGACAGGAGGACAGGTAGATAGGGGGATTAAAAAGCAATATGGAATCCTTGCCTTTATTAACTGAGGCATAGACTATAAGAGCAGGGAGGTTATGATGGGGCTGTAAAAAATGCTGGTTAAACCACAGCTGGAGTAGTGTGTGCAGTTCTGGAAGGAAGTGATTGCAATTGAGAGGATGCAGAGTAGATTCACCAGGATGGCCTGGGCTGGAGTATTTCAGCAAGCAAGAGAGACTGGATCGGCTGGGATTGTTTTC
Source organism: Scyliorhinus torazame (assembly GCF_047496885.1). Taxonomy (NCBI): domain Eukaryota; kingdom Metazoa; phylum Chordata; class Chondrichthyes; order Carcharhiniformes; family Scyliorhinidae; genus Scyliorhinus; species Scyliorhinus torazame. The sequence continues at coordinate 114,735,459 of NC_092711.1, forward strand.
CTTGGAGCAGAGAAGGCTGAGGGGGACCTGATTGAGGTATATAAAATTATTGAGTGAATTAGTGGTGAATAGATGGGATGAATAGGAAGGAATCTTTCCTCTGAGTGGAAGGGTCAATAACCAGTGGGCATAGAAGGGAACTTTCCCCTGACCGGAGGGGTCAATAAGCAGGTGCATAGATTTCAGGTAATGGCAGGAGGTTTATAGGAGATGCGAAGAAAAACTTCTTCACCCAGAGGGTGGTGGGAATCTGGAACTCACTGTCTGAAAGTGTGGTAGAGAATGTAAACTTCACAACATTTAAGAAGTATTTAGATGAGCATTTGAAATGCCATTGCATGGAAGGCTACGGACTAAGTGCTGGAAAATGGGATTAGAGTAAATAGGTGCTTGATGGCTGGTGGAGACCCGATGGGTCAAAGCGCCTCTTTCACTCCTGGAAAAACTCTCTGACTCAAATCGTACCATTCAAATCAATGGAATTCTCAGGAACCACATTGGGGAGGAAGGTTGCTTACACCTAATGATAAGCAGCACACGCACAAGCAGCAAGACACATAACTTTGGTCAGACAAGATTTTCCCATTTGAAATCCATATTGACTATTCATTGTTATGTTTAACTTTTCCAGATTTTAAAAGTTCCCTCCTTTACTCAGGATTCGATTATTTACCAATGTGCAGCTAATTGTTTCATAATTTCCTGGGCATGTTCTGGCCACCATTTTAATTATAGGAATTACATTACTGAGCTGCCAGTCTTTTAGAACTGAACCTTTTTAATGAATTATTAAATTTGAGCAGTAATGTCCCTCCCTGCGAATCTTTTAAAATACATGGATGTAATCCATTCAGATCAGGGGCTTTATCCCCTTTGAGTTTGATTAGTGCAATCAATAATCACCTTATCATTCAATGTCCTGTTGACCTGTTCTCTCTCCCTGGGAAACAATGATGCAAAGTAATTATTTAATATTTCTGTTATTTCTCCATCGTTCCTGGTGATCTTCTCCTGTCTGAACCTTAATGCTCCCTCAATGCTCCTTCATGCTTCACAGCACCAGGGTCCCAGTTCGATTCCCGGCTTGGGTCGCTGTCTGTGCGGAGTCTGCATGTTCTCCCTGTGTCTGTGTGGGTTCCCTCCGGGTGCTCCGGTTTCCTTCCACAAGTCCCGAAAGACGTGCTGTTAGGCAATTTGGACATTCTGAATTCTCCCTCAGTGTACCCGAACAGGCACCAAAATGTGGTGATGAGGGGCATTTCACAGTAACTTCATTGCAGTGTTAATTTAAGTCCCTATGTGACAATAAAGATTATTATTATTTACTTTCCTCCTAATGTTAACTGGCTGGAGTTTAATCTTCAAGATATATGTTGGTTTTTGTGATGGCAGGGTCCCTTTTTAAAAGCATCATCTGTGATCTTATCCTTCGATTTAAGACCTCCCAAAGAAACTGATGAACAATAAAATTATGAATTTTTACTTCAGTCCTAAGTTGTTTTTGTAAAAAACTCTGCAATTCAGTGCCTGAACGCTTCCTCTGATTAACATCTCCAATTAGAAAATGCTGATCAATCCTCACCGACAATCCTTACTGACTGACACATTCTTCACGGTGCCACCTCCATTATGAAAGTAAATTATCAAAGAAAATATAACAGGTCAATATTTTACAAGAACATCAATAAAACAAAAAATAATAATCTTTATTGACATCAGTAGGCTTACATTAACACTGCAATGAAGTTACTGTGAAAATCTCCAAGGCGCCACACTCCGGCACCTGTTCAGGTGAAAGCTCAATTCTCCTAACAAGCACGTCTTTTGGGGAGAACGTACAGACTGCATAGGCAGTGACCCAAGCGGGAATCGAACCCGGGACCCTGGTGCTGTGAAGCAACAGTGCTAATCACTGTGCTACCGTGCCACCCTAATGATAATGTTTGATGCACATGTTGTCACGATAGTGACCAATTAGCAGCAACCTCTTCCCAGTCATTATGATCAATGCTTATTGCATAAGTGGAGAATGAACAGGAGTGGAGTAAATTCAGAGACAGGCAATGCAGCACCCAGTTATTAGCCTTGACCAGAACATCAGCTTTCTCAGCATTGTTTCTCCAGCGTTATTAAAGCTCCCGAATGTCTCACAGGAAGATCCTGGTGCATCCTCGGCCACCAATAGTAATTATATATAAAATCTAGGATTTGAAATACGTGAAGATTGGAGGTATGATCAATAAGTCTGCAGATGGAAAATTGTTGGTGTGGGAACTAGCGAGGACAAAAGCCTTAAATCACAGGATGATACAGATGGGCTGGTCATATGGGGGCAGAACAGTCGCAAATGGAATTTAACCAGGAAACCATGGCTCTTGTACAAAGTCAGTACAGACATGACAAGACCATAAGACATCGGAGCGGAAGTAAGGCCATTCGGCCCATCGAGTCCACTCCACCATTCAATCATGGCTGATTTCAACTCCATTTACCCACTCTCTCTCCAGAGCCCTTAATTCCTCTAGAAATCAAGAATTTATCAACTTCTGTCTTAAAGACACTCAACGTCCCGGCCTCCACCGCCCTCTGTGGCAATGAATTCCACAGACCCACCACTCTCTGGCTGAAGAAATTTCTCCTCATCTCTGTTCTAAAGTGACTCCCTTTTATTCTAAGGCTGTGCCCCCGGGTCCTAGTCTCCCCTGCTAATGGAAACAACTTCCCTACATCCACCCTATCTAAGCCATTCATTATCTTGTAAGTTTCTATTAGATCTCCCCTCAACCTCCTAAACTCCAATGAATATAATCCCAGGATCCTCAGACGTTCATCGTATGTGAGGCCTACCATTCCTGGGATCATCCGTGTGAATCTCCGCTGGACCCGCTCCAGTGCCAGTATGTCCTTCCTGAGGTGTGGGGCCCAAAATTGCTCACAGTATTCTAAATGGGGCCTAACTAATGCTTTATAAAGCTTCAGAAGTACATCCCTGCTTTTATATTCCAAGCCTCTTGAGATGAATGACAACATTGCATTTGCTTTCTTAATTACAGACACAACCTGCAAGTTTACCTTTAGAGAATCCTGGACTTGGACTCCCAAGTCCCTTTGCACTTCAGCATTATGAATTTTGTCACCGTTTAGAAAATAGTCCATGCCTCTATTCTTTTTTCCAAAGTGCAAGACCTCGCACTTGCCCACGTTGAATTTCATCAGCCATTTCTTGGACCACTCTCCGAAACTGTCCAAATCTTTCTGCAGCCTCCCCACCCCCTCCATACTACCTACCCCTCCCCCTATCTTTGTATCATTGGCAAACTTAGCCAGAATGCCCCCAGTCCCATCATCTAGATCGTTAATATATACAGAGAACAGCTGTAGCCCCAACACTGAACCCTGCGGGACAGCACTCGTCACCAGTTGCCATTCCGAAAAAGAACCTTTTATTCGAACTCTCTGCCTTCTGCCTGACAGCCAATCGTCAATCCATGTTAGTACCTTGCCTCGAATACCATGGGCCCTTATTTTACTCAGCAGTCTCCCGTGCGGCACCTTATCAAAGGCATTTTGGAAGTCAAGATAGATAACATCCATTGGCTCTCCTTGGTCTAACCTATTTGTTATCTCTTCAAAGAACTCTAACAGGTATGTCAGGCACGACCTTCCCTTACTAAATCCATGCTGACTTGTCCTAATCCGACCCTGCACTTCCAAGAATTTAGAAATCTCATCCTTAACAATGGATTCTAGAATCTTGCCAACAACCGAGGTTAGGCTAATTGGCCTATAATTTTCCATCTTTTTCCTTGTTCCCTTCTTGAACAGGGGGGTTACAACAGCGATTTTCCAATCCTCTGGGACTTTCCCTGACTCCAGTGACTTTTGAAAGATCAGAACTAACGCCTCCACTATTTCTTCAGCTATCTCCTTTAGAACTCTAGGATGTAGCCCATCTGGGCCCGGAGATTTATCAATTTGTAGACCTCTTAGTTTCTCTAGCACTTTCTCCTTTGTGATGGCTACCATATTCAACTCTGCCCCCTGACTCTCCAGAATTGTTGGGATATTACTCATGTCTTCTACTGTGAAGACTGACGCAAAGTACTTATTTAGTTCCTCAGCTATTTCCTTGTCTCCCATCACAAAATTACCAGCGTCATTTTGGAGCGGCCCAATGTCAACTTTTGCCTCCCGTTTGTTTTTAATGTATTTAAAGAAACTTTTACTATCATTCCTAATGTTACTGGCTAGCCTACCTTCATATTTGTTCCTCTCTTTCCTTATTTCTCTCTTTGTTATCCTCTGTTTGTTTTTGTAGCCTTCCCAATCTTCTGACTTCCCACTACTCTTTGCCACATTATAGGCTTTCTCTTTTGCTTTGATGCATTCCCTAACTTCCTTTGTCAGCCATGGCTGCCTAATCCCCCCTCTGATAACCTTTCTTTTCTTTGGGATGAACCTCTGTACTGTGTCCTCAATTACTCCCAGAAACTGCTGCCATTGCTGTTCTACTGTCTTTCCCACTAGGCTCTGCTCCCAGTCGATTTTCGTCAGTTCCTCCCTCATGCCCCTGTAGTTCCCTTTATTTAACTGTAACACCTTTACATCTGATTCTACCTTCTTTCTTTCAAATTGGAGATTGAATTCTACCATATTATGATCACTGCCTCCTAAGTGCTCCCTTACTTTACGATCTTTAATCAAGTCTGGCTTATTACATAACACTAAGTCCAGAATGGCCTGTTCCCTCGTGGCTCCGTCACAAGCTGTTCCAAAAAGCCCTCCTCTAAACATTCAATGAATTCCCTTTCCTTGGGTCCACTGGCAGCATTATTTACCCAGTCCACCTGCATATTGAAGTCCCCCATGATCACTGTGACCTTGCCTTTCTGAAATGCACTTTCTATTTCGTGGTGCATTTTGTGCCCCCGGTCCTGACCACTGTTAGGAGGCCTGTACATAACTCCCATTATGTTTTTTTTGCCTTTGTAGTTCCTCAACTCTACCCACACAGACTCCACATCATCTGACCCTATATCGTTTAGTGCAATTGATTTAATTTCATTCCTAATTAACAAGGCAACCCCGCCCCCTCTGCCCACCTCTCTGTCTTTTCGATAGGTTGTGAATCCCTGGATGTTTAAATGCCAGTCCTGAACCCCCTGCAACCATGTCTCTGTGATGCCTACCACATCATACCTGCCAGTCACAATCTGGGCCACAAGCTCATCTACCTTGTTCCATACACTGCGCGCATTTAAATATAGCACCTTTAATTCTCTATTGACCGTCCCTTTTGGTTTTCTTAGTGTGGTGGACCTTGGTTTACTGAGCCTTTCCATACACTGTGTCATATTTTGTGGGATGGGGACTATCATAACCTCTCCTGAGTTTTGTCTTTTCGTGCTTTTTTGTATTCCTAAGCAGCTACGCTTCCCATTGATTACTTCACCTTTTGGTTCCCTGACTTTCCCTCCCCCCCCCCCCCCCCCCCCCCCAATCTTTAGTTTAAAGTCCTATTGACCACCCTATTTATTCTTTTCGCCAGAACACTGGTCATGATCAAGATGATGTGCCGAGTGTCTTCCATCTGTGCTGGATAATTCTAGAAAACACTGAACATTCAGTATGACGAGCAAGAGGGAAGAAGATGGAGGAATTACTGATTCTCGAATTGAACCCAGGAAGAGTTTGCATCTTCTGGGGAAGAGAAAGGAAGAACCCATTGGGGATAAAAACCTTTAAGTGCTGCATTATTCCACAGGAGAGCAGCATTTAATCATTTTGAGAAATGAAGAATAGCAGAATATCCATTGACAATAATTTGTTTGATTATTTTCGCAGTTGGTAACCCAAGTTATTTTGCATTAACTGTTTCAATGGTGCGGCTATTACCCAACATTCCCTGCGTCTGTGAATGTACCCGATTCATTCCACGGAGCCCAGTGCGCGGACGCAATGCTGGGCTGTATCTGGAGCATGCGCAATGTCACTGCTCGGAGGCCTGCGAGCCCGGAATAAGACTCTGCAAATCCCACGTTTGCAAGTGCGGAGCTTTTATCCGGTATCAGGCCCAGTTCCACGGCCACCATCTTTGTTTAGCGGAGCGGCTAAGGGGCCATCTTGATGACGTAACAGAGGCGGTGCTTCAGGGTCCCGGTGACCAGGAGAGAAAATCATTGTCTCGATGATTGACAGGCCCCTCCAGAGGGGGGAGGTGTTACTTCCATGTGTAGCAATCCGAAGAACAGAAGAAGAATAACATCAGAATTAGCAGCAGGAGTAGGCCATTCGGCCTATTGACCCTGCTCTGTCATTCAATAAACGCTGATCCGAATGTGCCATTAATTACATTTTCCTGTCTGCCCCCAAAACCTTTGACCCCCCAGTAGATAAAAAAAAGACGAACTCAGCTTTGAGTATATTCAGTGACCCAGCGCCACTGCTCTCTGGGAAAGAGAATTCCACAAACTCAGCTTTGACAAAGAGTCATCCAGGCTCAAAACGTTAGCTCCCTTTTCTCTCCACAGATACTGTCAGACCTGCCGAGATTGTCCAGTATTTACTGTTTTTGTTTCAGATTCCAGCATCCGCAGTAATTTGCTTTCATCCACAGACTGATGAGCCTCTGAGGGAAGACATTTCTCCTTATCTCAGTGTCAAATTGAAGAACTCTTATCTTTAAACTGTCCCCCTTAGTTCCTGAATCCCCATGTGGGAAAATATTCTTTCATCAAAACCCCTCAGAATCTTAGATGTTTCAATAAGATCACCTCTCATTCTTCTAAACTCCATCAGGTACAGACCAATCAGGTTCAATCTTGCTCCATAAAACAAACTCTCCTAACCCAGAAATCAGACTTGTGAAACTTCACTGAACTGCCTCCAAAGCAACTTCAAAACCAAGGTGGGATTAAAGCCCATTGGACTGCTTGTTTGCTGGCCCCCTCCCGGGTTGACGGCCTGGCCCAGTCTTACCAACTGATAACATCTGCCTTTAGCAAGGACACAACCCACCTTATTCTAACCAGTGTGCTTGTTCCGGGGCAGGGGGATTGAGTGGGCAGTGTGTTTGCTGAGCCTCCTCCCGGCCTGAAGACTCCACAGGAGCAGGGAGGAGGTGGATTCCATTGGGTGGTTGTTCCAGGGTGGGAGCACGGACTGTGTTTTTACTGAGTCCTACTTTGGCCGAAGACCTCGCGAACCAGCACCACTTACCTCCTTGTGAACCTGCTTCTGGGCTTGGCGAAGCGCGTCATTTCTAGCTCCAGGCAGCGGGCAACCGAGGGGGTCATCTGATCAGACTGTTTTCCTCTTTTCCATGGCTACATTCGCAGCTGGGTGTCCCTAGAAAGGGAGCTGCAGTGTCCATGGGCACCATCAAAGCCTGCCATGCCCGGTGGGCACCGCAGGGGTTGGGGTGCTTTATTGACCCCTTTAAATGCACTCTCATTAGATGTTTTTAAGTTTCTGCTGGTCTTTGTTACGTTCGGGCAGTGCCCCTAACGGGAGCGGCCCTTTTTGCTTTGTCCCTAAGTTTGTTTCCTTTGTTCTATTTTGTTGGTGGACCTCAAAAGAGTGGCCAATCCACCTGGCCTGCACATCTTTGGGTTGTGGGTGTGAGACCCACGGAGACATGGGGAGAATGTGCAAACTCCACAAGGCAGTGACCCGGGGCCGGGATCGAACCTTGGTCCTCAGCACCGTGAGGCAGCAGTGCTAACCACTGCCACCATGCCATTCTTTGTCATGATGGTTCCATTCCTATTTTATCACACACCTCCCAGTGACACCCATTGCAACACAGAGACTTCAAAATATCAATGCTATCTTGCATCTTGCCCTCCTATTAGCGTCTAATGATAACAGTAACAGAGTAACACACACCAGAATTGGAATATCAGATAGGTTGTTGTCTAATAATAATAGTGACAGAGTAACAGACATCAGATTTGGAATAACAGACAGGTTATTGTCTAATTATGACAGAGTTTCGGGGGTGGCTCGGTAGTTAGCACTGTTGCCTCAAGCATCAGGTACCTGGGTTTGATTCCGACCTTGGGTCACTGTCTGTGTGGACAAACAACAAAGAACAAAGAAATGTACAGCACAGGAACAGGCCCTTCGGTCCTCCAAGCCCGTGCCGACCATGCTGCCCGACTAACTACAATCTTCTACACTTCCTGGGTCCGTATCCCTCTATTCCCATCCTATTCATGTATTTGTCAAGATGCCCCTTAAATGTCACTATCGTCCCTGCTTCCACCACCTCCTCCGGTAGCGAGTTCCAGGCACCCACTACCCTCTGCGTAAAAAACTTGCCTCGTACATCTACTCTAAACCTTGCCCCTCTCACCTTAAACCTATGCCCCCTAGTAATTGACTCCTCTACCCTGGGGAAAAGCCTCTGACTATCCACTCTGTCCATGCCCCTCATAATTTTGTCGGCCTCTATCAGGTCTCCCCTCAACCTCCTTCGTTCCAGTGAGAACAAACCAAGTTTATTCAACCGCTCCTCATAGCTAATGCCCTCCATACCAGGCAACATTCTGGTAAATCTCTTCTGCACCCTCTCTAAAGCCTCCACATCCTCCTGGTAGTGTGGCGACCAGAATTGAACACTATACTCCAAGTGTGGCCTAACTAAGGTTCTGTACAGCTGCAACATGACTTGCCAACTCTTATACTCAATGCCCCGGCCAATGAAGGCAAGCATGCCGTATGCCTTCTTGACTACCTTCTCCACCTGTGTGCCCCTTTCAGTGATCTGTGGACCTGTACTCCTAGATCTCTTTGACTTTAAATACTCTTGAGGGTTCTATCATTCACTGTATATTCTCTACCTGCATTACACCTTCCAAAATGCATTACCTCACATTTGTCCGGATTAAACTCCATCTGCCATCTCTCCGCCCAAGTCTCCAAACAATCTAAATCCTGCTGTATCCTCTGACAGTCCCCATCGGTATCCGCAATTCCACCAACCTTTGTGTCATCTGCAAACTTACTAATCAGACCAGTTAAATTTTCTCCAAATCATTTATATATACTACAAACATCAAAGGTCCCAGCACTGATCCCTGTGGAACACCACTGATCACAGCCCTCCAATTAGAAAAGCATCCTTCCATTGCTACTCTCTGCCTTCTATGACCTAGCCAGTTCTGTATCCACCTTGCCAGCTCACCCCTGATCCTGTGTGACTTCACCTTTTGTACTAGTCTACCATGAGGGACCTTGTCAAAGGCCTTACTGAAGTCCATATAGACAACATCCAATGCCCTACCTGCATCAATCATCTTAGTGACCTCCTCGAAAAACTCTTATCAAGTTAGTGAGACATGACCTCCCCTTCACAAAACCATACTGCCTCTCACTAATACGTCCATTTGCTTCCAAATGGGAGTAGATACTGTCTCGAAGAATTCTCTCCAGTAATTTCCCTACCACTGAAGTAAGGCTCACCGGCCTGTAGTTCCCTGGATTATCCTTGCCACCCTTCTTAAACAGAGGGACAACATTGGCTATTCTCCAGTCCTCCGGGACATCCCCTGAAGACAGTGAGGATCCAAAGATTTCTGTCAACGCCTCAGCAATTTCCTCTCCAGCCTCCTTCAGTATTCTGGGGTAGATCCCATCAGGCCCTGGGGACTTATCTACCTTAATATTTTTTAAGAAACTCAACACCTCGTCTTTTTGGATCTCAATGTGACCCAGGCTATCTACACACCCTTCTCCAGACTCAAATCTACCAATTCCTTCTCTTTGGTGAATACTGATGCAAAGTATTCATTTAGTACCTCGCCCATTTCCTCTGGCTCCACACATAGATTCCCTTGCCTATCCTTCAGTGGGCCAACCCTTTCCATGGCTACGCTCTTGCTTTTTATGTACGTGTAAAAAGCCTTGGGATTTTCCTTAACCCTATTTGCCAATGACTTTTCGTGACCCCTTCTAGCCCTCCTGATTCCTTGCTTAAGTTCCTTCCTACTTTCCTTATATTCCACGCAGGCTTCGTCTGTTCCCAGCCTTTTAGCACTGACAAATGCCTCCTTTTTCTTTTTGACGAGGCCTACAATATCTCTCGTTATCCAAGGTTCCCGAAAATTGCCGTATTTATCCTTCTTCCTCACAGGAACATGCCGGTCCTGAATTCCTTTCAACTGACACTTGAAAGCCTCCCACAGGTCAGATGTTGATTTGCCCTCAAACATCCGCCCCCAATCTATGTTCTTCAGTTCCCGCCTAATATTGTTATAATTAGCCTTCCCCCAATTTAGCACATTCATCCTAGGACTACTCTTATCCTTGTCCACCAGTACTTTAAATCTTACTGAATTGTGGTCACTGTTACCGAAATGCTCCTCGACTGAAACATCTACCACCTGGCCGGGCTCATTCCCCAATACCAGGTCCAGTACCACCCCTTCCCTAGTTGGACTGTCTACATATTGTTTTAAGAAGCCCTCCTGGATGCTCCTTACAAACTCCGCCCCGTCTAAGCCCCTGGCACTAAGTGAGTCCCAGTCAATATTGGGGAAGTTGAAGTCTCCCATCACCTTAACCCTGTTGTTTTTACTCTTTTCCAAAATCCGTCTACCTATCTGCTCCTCTATCTCCTGCCGGCTGTTGGGAGGCCTGTAGTAAACCCCCAACATTGTGACTGCACCCTTCTTATTCCTGATCTCTACCCATATAGCCTCACTGCCCTCTGAGGTGTCCTCCTGCAGTACAGCTGTGATATTCTCCCTAACCAGTAGCGCAACTCTGCCTCCCCTTTTACATCCCCCTCTATCCCGCCTGAAACATCTAAATCCTGGAACGTTTAGCTGCCACTCCTGCCCTTCCCTCAACCAGGTCTCTGTAATGGCAACAACATCATAGTTCCAAGTACTAATCCAAGCTCTAAGTTCATCTGCCTTACCCGTAATACTTCTTGCATTAAAACATATGCACTTCAGGCCACCAGACCCGCTGTGTTCAGCAACTTCTCCCTGTCTGCTCTGCCTCAGAGCCCCACTGTCCCTATTCCCTAGTTCTCCCTCAATGCTCTCACCTTCTGACCTATCCCTCCCGTGCCCACCCCCCTGCCATATTAGTTTAAACCCTCCCGTGTGACACTAGCAAACCTCGCGGCCAGGATATTTATGCCTCTCCGGTTTAGATGCAACCCATCCTTCTTATATAGGTCACACCTGCCCCGGAAGAGTTCCCAGTGGTCCAGATAACGGAAACCCTCCCTCCTACACCAGCTGTTTAGCCACGTGTTTAGCTGCTCTGTCTTCCTATTTCTAGCCTCACTGGCACGTGGCACAGGGAGTAATCCCGAGATTACAACCCTAGAGGTCCTGTCTTTTAACTTTCTGCCTAGCTCCCTGAACTCCTGCTGCAGGACCTCATGCCCCTTCCTGCCTATGCCGTTAGCACTAATATGTACAACGACCTCTGCCTGTTTGCTCTCCCCCTTCAGGATGCCCTCTACCCGTTCGGAGACATCCTGGACCCTGGCACCAGGGAGGCAACATCCCATCCTGGAGTCTCTTTCACGTCCACAGAAGCGCCTATCTGTGCCCCTGACTATATTGTCCCCTATTACTATTGCTCTTCTGCGCTTTGACCCTCCCTTCTGAACATCAGAGCCAGCCATGGTGCCACTGCTCTGGCTGCTGCTGTTTTCCCCTGATAGGCTATCCCCCCCCCCCCCGACAGTATCCAAAGGGGTATACCTGTTCGAGAGGGGAACAACCACAGGGAATTCCTGCACTGACTGCCTGGCCTTTCTGGTGGTCACCCATTTCTCTGCCTGCACCTTGGCTGTGACTACATTTATATAACTGCGATCTATGACGCTTTCCGCCACCTGCATGCTCCTAAGTACATCCAATTGCTGCTCCAACCGAACCATGCGGTCTGTGAGGAGCTCCAGTTGGGTGCACTTTCTGCAGATGAAGCCATCCGGGACGCTGGAGGCTTCCCGGACCTGCCACATCTCACAGTCAGAGCACTGCACCCCTCTAACTGACATTACGTCAATTAATTAAAATTAATAGTTTAATTATTTTTAAAAAATATATATATTTTTTATTTTTTCAAAGTTACTGTTAACTATCTGTTTCCTAGCACTAGATTTCTAATATAAATGAGAAAGCTAAATATAGTACTCGCCGATCTCTGGCTGAGATACCCCTCTAAATTCTAATCAAGTAATTATGTTTAATTAGTTACCAATGCTTAATTTTTTAAAATTTACTGTAGATTCCCAACCAGCCACTCAGGTCACAGCTTTTCTGTGATGTCACTTCCGTTTCCCCCCGACACACACAATTTGAAAAAGGTATAAAAGTAAAAATGAGTAAAAATCACTTACTTACCTTCTTACCTTCTGAGTGTCTTAGATGTTCTCAGGTTCTCTCCCTGACAGAGACTGCTCCTCCTCCTCTGAACGGCTCCCGAAACTAGGCCGCGATCTTTTAAAATCTCCGCTCTGACTCGCAGCTCCTGCGCTTTTTAAATCTCACGCGCTGTTTTCAATGTCCCGGCTCACTCACCTCTCGCGCTGTTTTCACTGTCCCGGCTCACTCAGCTCCTGCGCTGTTTTCAATGTCCCGGCTCACTCACCTCTCGTGCTGTTTTCACTGTCCCGGCTCACTCAGCTCCCGCGCTGTTTTCAATGTCCCGGCTCACTCAGCTCCCGCGCTGTTTTCAATGTCCCGGCTCACTCACCTCTCGCGCTGTTTTCAATGTCCAGGCTCACTCACCTCTCGCGCTGTTTTCAATGTCCCGGCTCCCGCACTGTTTTCAATGTCCCGGCTCACTCAGCTCCCGCGCTGTTTTCACTGTCCCGACTCACTCACTGCCCGCGCTGTTTTCAATGTCCCGGCTCCCGCGCTGTTTTCAATGTCCCGGCTCACTCAGCTCCCGCGCTGTTTTCACTGTCCCGGCTCACTCACCGCCCGCGCTGTTTTCAATGTTTGCACATTCTTCCCGTGGCTGCAAAGATTTCCTCCCACAGTCCAAAGATGTGCAGGTTAGGTGGATTGTCAGTGCTAAATTGTCCCTGGGTGGGGTTACGGGGTGGGGGTTTGGCCAAGGTAGGGTGATCTTTCAGAGGGTCGGTGTAGATTCACTGGGCCGAATGACCTCCTTCAGCACTGTAGGGATTCTATGATTCTACACTGGATCCAAAGATGTGTTCACTCACACACTGCAGCCTGACTTATTGGAACATACACTGTGTTTGTTACTCTCAAAGTGAGTGAATCCTTTGCTGTTTATCCTCTGGGCCCCATTTTCACTATTATTGTCTGATTGTCCCACTGAGACTCTTACTGTTATTATTGGACAATCAGAGAGCCAGCCTGAGCCTGTGGCCGGTCTCAGGTTCTGTCACCGTCACAATGCCCGGGTGATTGACGGTAGCTCCGGGCCAATAGAAAGAGGAGGGGCGGGTCTGAAGGATCAAACGGGAGCAGCTGGTCCTCCAACCAATCGGAGTGAATGAGGGGCGGAGTCTCCTGTGATTGAAGCATGCGCAGTGTGGGTAATGGCGAAGTGGAAGGGCGTCTTTTTCAGATCGGAAATTGGTACGAGGCGTTCAACAATATGTAGGGAGCGAGAGATCGCGGCGGTGGGCGGAAACGTTGTATAAAGCTGTTGTAAGCTGGAAACCGCGAAAATATTGTCGGGACCCAGTTTGTACCGAGCGGAGCTGCAGCTCCTCACGTTCGGCTCGGGTTAACGGCCGCCATCTTTGTTGGATGTGCATCAGGGCGCATGCGCGTTTGTCATCTTTGACGGGGCGATGTTTCAATGAGTGGGAGGAGCTTGTTCCCCATTGTTCAGAATGGAGACGACTTGTCCATCAACCTGGATGAGTCCTTGAGTCTCAATGTCTTATTGATGATGCAGAGCGGTGGCAGAGATGGAAAGAAAAGGAAGCCAATCCTGCTCTCCAGATTTCACTGTCTGCGTGGGTTTCCTCCGGGTGCTCCGGTTTCCTCCCACAGTCCAAAGTGTGCAGGTTAGGTGGAGTGGCCATGCTAAATTGACCTTCGTGTCAAAAGGGTTTGGGTGGGGTTACTGGGTTGAGGGGATAGATTGGAAGTGTGGCTTGAAATGTGGTGCTCTTTCCAAGGGCCGGTGCAGACTCGATGGGCCGAATGGCCTCATTCTGCACTGTAAATACAAGATTCATTGGACATCCTGTCCCATGTGTCCAAAGCTCTGCGGCTCTGTTCAGCCACATGGAGACCCAGGGCAGAAACTCCCAACCCTGAGTAGACAACACCCTCAAATCAAGGGACTGCTGATGACAAGAGGGATTGTGTGCAGAGGGGGCGCATCAGCGGTCATCCTGGACCAGGGAGAATGTTGTGAATTTCTGTCCTGGACTGACAGTGATTAATTTTGGAAACTCCTTTAAAGGGGGCTAGTCGGGGAGGATTTACACACAGCAAATACAAACCGGGAGAAATATTTATCTTTCCTGAATTGTATTTCTGGACTGACAGTGATGCCTTTGTAAACTTCTTTCACAGAGACTTAGAAAGGGATTCGCAGACCAGAAACTCACAACCAATCCTCACATCAAATTCTGACAGCAACATTCGAGTTATCAGGACCTGGAGATTATCAACCTTTGTGTGTATGCATTGAATTCAGATCATTATCACTCACTGTGTAACATCTCCCCTGTAGATCTTGTACCCAATCTTAAATCTGTGCCCCATAATCCTTTTACAATCTGCTAATGAACAGCTTTTCTTTATCTTTTGCTGGGTTCACCGTTGTCATTTCCGATGCCCGGGTCACTGCCCTGTGATCTGTCCGGTTTCATTCCTTTTTCCTGTTTTTGTAGCAGTTGAATGGGCTTGGACCAGTCCATTTTAGAATCCAGTATGCAATTGATGTTTGCTCCAAGAATCAATTGTTGTGTATCCAGATCTGGGATGGATCCCAACAATTTTTTTTCAAATGACACATCGTCCCAGTTAGGGGCTTGCCATTCACCAGCACCCAACGACATAGTGACCACCACATATCTCCCATTAGTGTCCACAATGATGTTAGTGACCAAAAGAGGGACCTGTTTATCGATTAGAATTGCAGGACCTGACGGGAAGCACAGTGGTGCCCTGGGTAGCACTGCTGCATCACGGCGCCGAGGTCCCAGGTTCGATCCCGGCCCTGGGTCACTGCCTGTGTGGGGTTTGCACATTCTCCCCCTGTTTGCATGAGTTTCACCCCCACAACCCAAAGATGTGCAGGGTAGGTGAATTGGCCATGCTAAATTGCCCCTTAATTTGAAAAAATGAATTGGGTATTCTAAATTTATTTTTAAAAAGAATTGCAGCACCTCGAGCCCTTTGTCAAAGCCCGAGTGAAACACTTGGCTCACCCCTCCACAGTCTGGTCTGATCTCTAACCCGCAAGTGAGTCTCCTGCAAGAACACCACACCAACATTTTGATTCTTTAGGTGAGCGAAAGCCCTCCACCTCTTCACTGGTCCACTCAATCCCCTTACGTTCAAGATGACCAGCTGAATCAGGGGTTCCCCCCCAATCACACAATCAGCCATGAGGGACTATCCAGTAAATCTTCAAAATGTGCAGGCCAAGAACCCCCAAGGTGGGCGCCATATATGCACCCATACACTCAAGAGTAAAACAAAAACAGTTCTTTAGTCATCAGATAGCTAACCCGTCTCCCTCCCCACCCCCTATATGTCTACATTGTGCTTCATAAAGAAAATCTCCCTTCACCCCAAACAGAAAAACAGATTTTATCAGAAAATATCAAAACTATACAGAGGATACAACACCCATCCCACCGCACAGGAAACATAGATCTTGTCCAACAGAGATAATTGGACCCCAGTCCATGCTTTACCATGTTCGCCTCCTCTGGTGTCTCGAAATGGAAGTCTTTGGACTAATTTGTAACCCCCAGCTTTGCCGGGTATACCACCCCGAATCAAACTCCTTTCTTACATGGAGCAGCCTGAACCTTATTAAAGGCCGCTCGCTTCCTCACTAGCTCGGCTCCCAAATCCTGGAAAATCCTCACTCGGATAACTGAGTGAATCCCTTCCCACACTCAGAACAGGTGAGTGCTCTGTCGCCGGTGTGACTACGGTGATGAATCTCCAGCTCACATGGGGATCTGAATCCCTTCCCACAGTCCCCACATTTCCATGGTTTCAGGATGCTGCTGGTGTCCTGGTCCCTCTTCAAATTTGACAATCAGTTTATGTCTGTCCCCACAGAGAGCATGTGTATGGTCTCTCCCCACTGTGAATGGTGTGATGTTTTTTCAGATTGTGTAACTGGTTAAAGCTCTTTCCACAGTCAGTTCACTGGAACACTCACTCGAGTCGAGTGTGTATCGTTTTTTTTTCAGTCACGCTAATCTTGAAAACCTTTTCCTTCAGACAGAGCAGACAAACATTTCTTCTTCCACATTCACAGGCCAATGATATTCAGGTCCTGATGAATGGAGTGACTCTGTTAAACCTTTACAAAAACAATTTTTTAAAATTTAGAGTGCCCAATTTATTTTTTCCAATGAAGGGCCATTCCACCGACTCTGCACATTTTTGGGTTGTGGGGGCGAAACTCACGCAGACACAGGGAGAATGTGCAAACTCCACACGGACAGTGACCCAGAGCCGGGATCGAACCGGGGACCTGCCCCGTGAGGTAGCTGTGCGAACCACTAGGTCACCGTGCTACCCAACTCTGTTAAATCTTGAAGTGAAGTTCGATTTGAGTTTCCATCTGTAAATCCTCCCCTTGTAATACCCTGTAAAAGGAGTTTATAAAAGTCATCATTAGGGGCAGGCACGGTGGCTCAGTGGTTAGCCGAGGTTAGATTGACACTTAATTGGGAAAAAAAATACATGAAGGTTCACGGCTCCACAAAGTGTACCCAACTCCTCCCACCCATCTCCTTAACAGGTTGGTACATTTATTTGTCTGACTAAAAGAATGGTTTCTGGTGGCACAGTGGTTAGCACTGCTGCCTCACAGCACCGAGGACCCGGCTTTGATCTAGGCCTCGGGTCACTGTCCTTGTGGAGTTCGCACATTCGCCCCATGTCTGTGTGGGTCTCACCCCCACAACCCAAAGATGTGCAGGGTAGGTAGATTGGCCACGCAAAATTGCACCATAATTGGAAAAACAATAATTGGTTACTCAATTTATTTCAAAAAAGGATTGTCTCTTTCCTAACGTTCACAATGAAAGGGGTGGATTCCCCAGGAGATGACTGACATTTCAGGGCAATTAAATGAATAATGGACAGAGATATGTCTAGTGTTGTTACATGGTACAAATTAGATATATTATTTACGGTTCTGTAATAAAGTAAATGTTTAATTATATCTCGTGTTGTAATATCAGACTGTAGCTACGTTATAGATTTCCAGTCATCTCTTCCTTCAGAGGGTTGTTAGTCTTTGGATTTCTCTTCCACAGGGACCAGTTGTATCTGGGGGTCATTGAATATATTGAAGCACAAGTTTGACAGATATTCTATTGACAATGGAGTTAAGGGTTATGGGGAACAGGGAGGAAAATAGAGAGAAAGCTGAGATGAGAGATCTCTTCACTCAAGGATGTGGTGAAGCTTTGGAATTCTCTACCCCACAGGACTGTGGAGCCTCAGTCATCTGGTATGTTCAAGACAAATATTGACTGGTTTCTAGATACTGAAGATATCGAGGGATATGGGGATCGTGTGGGAAAATGGTGCTGAAGTAGATCGGCCAAGGATCGCATTGAATGGTTGAGCAGATTCGGTGGGCCGAATGGCCTACTCTTGCTCCCATTCTAATCTCTGTGTTCTGGTGAGGAAGCAGTGAGCTGAGCTTGGATCTGTCAGTCAACATGAGTCAGCACCTTCAGGAGAATTGGGAGGGTGAATATTAGATACAGCAGAGTCAGAATGGAGGGACAGTGTGTGGGATGGAGATTTACAGCTTTTGGAGAACGAGAGAGAAAATCAAGTTCCATAGGAACGAGAATTGTCTGTTCTGAATTTCTATCCTGTGCTCACTGATGACTTTTGTAAATCATTTTTAAAGGTTATTGGAAGAGGAGGAATTATAGACAGAAATCTCAAACATCACGTCTCGATGTGACAAACTCACTCGATTCCTTCTGACCTGAATATCATCGGGCTCTGAATATCATCGGCGAGAAGGAGAAATGTTCATCCAATCTGTCGGCTTCAAAAGATTTTTAACGTGAGTGTGACTGGAAAAGCACCGAGACGCACACAACACACACCCGGGTGAGAGTGTTCCAGTGAACTGATTGTGGAAAGAGCTTCAACCAGATACACAGCGTGAAACAACATCACACCATTCACAGTGAGGAGAGACCGTGCACAAAGTTCTGTGTGGAGACAAGGCTTCCACTGATTTTCCAATCTGGAGAGACACGAGGAGACCCAAAACATGGAGAAACCGTGGAAATGTGGGGACTGTGGGAAAGAATACAGATTCCCATCTGAGCTGGAGATTCATCAACGCAATCACACTGGGGAGAGGCCATTCATCTGCTCTGAGTGTGAGAAGGGATTCACTCAGTTATCCACCCTACGGAAGCACGAGCGAATTCACACTGGAGAGACACCATTCACCTGCTCTCAGTGTGAGAAGGGATTCACTTGGTTATCCAGTCTGCAGAGACACCAGCAAGCTCATACTGGGGAGAGGCCATTCACCTGCCCTCAGTGTGGGAAGGGATTCACAGGGTTATCCAATCTGCAGTCACATCAGCGAGTTCACACTGGGGAGAGGCCGTTCACCTGCCCTCAATGTGGGAAGGGATTCACAGGGTTATTCAATCTGCAGACACATCAGCGAATTCACACCGGGGAGAGACCATTCACCTGCTCTCAGTGTGGGAAGGGGTTCAGTGATTCATCCGCCCTGCGGAAACATCAGCGGATTCACACTGGGGAGAGACCATTCACCTGCTCTCAGTGTGGCAAGGGATTCATTTGGTTATCCAGCCTGCAGACACACCAGCGAGTTCACACTGGGGAGAGGCCATTCACCTGCTCTCAGTGTGGGAAGGGATTCATTGATGCATCCACCCTGCGGAAACATCAGCGAGTTCACACTGGAGAGAAGCCATTCACCTGCTCCCTCTGTGGGAAAGGATTCACTCGGTTATCCAGACTGCAGACACACCAGCGCGTTCACACTGGGGAGAGGCCATTCACCTGCTCTTAGTGTGAGAAGGGATTACATAGAAACATAGAAAGTAGGAGCAGGAAGAGACCATTTTGCCCTTAGCACCTGCTCTGCCAGTCATTATGATCATGGCTTATCATCTAATTCAATAGCCTAATCCCGCTTTCTCCTCCATATCCTTTGATCCCCTACACCCTAAATGCTATATCAAACTGCTTCTTGAAAACATAGAATGTATTGGCCTCAACTATTTCCTGTGGTAAGAAATTCCACAGGCTCACCACTCTCTGGTTGAAGAAATTACTCCTTATCTCTGTCTAAATGATCGACACCGTATCCTCAGACTGCGACCTCTGGTTCCGTACATTCCCACCATCGGGAAAGTCTTTCCCACATCTACCCTGTCAAGTCCTATTAGAATTTTATAGGTTTCTATGAGATCCCCCCTCATTCTTCTGAACTCCAATGAATATAATAAACCTAACTGATTCAGCTCTCATATGTCAGTCCCACCATCCCAGGAATCGGCTTGGAAAACCTTTGCTGCACTCCCTCTAGAGCAAGAACATCCTTCCTCAGATACAGAAATCAAAACTGCACACAATATTCCAGGTATGGCCTCGCCAAGGCCCTGTATAATGACAGCAAGATATAAGAACATAAGAACTAGGAGCAGGAGTAGGCCATCTGGCCCCTCGAGCCTGCTCCGCCATTCAATGAGATCATGGCTGGTCTTTTGTGGACTCAGCTCCACTTTCCGGCCCGAACACCATAACCCTTAATCCCTTTATTCTTCAAAAAACTATCTATCCCCGCTTCTGTACTCTAATCCGCTCGCAATGAAGGCTAGCATACCATTTGCCTCCTTTACCACCTGCTGTAGCTGCCTGCTTACCTTCAGTTACTGGTGTACGAGGATACCCAGGTTTTGTTGCACATTCCCTTCTCCTAATTCATTTTTTGTTTTAATTTAGAGTACCCAATTCATTTTTTTCTGAATTAAGAGGCAGTTTAGCGTGGCCAATCCACCTACCCTGCACATCTTTGGGTTGTGGGGGCGAAGCCCACGCAAACATGGGGAGGATGTGCAAACTCCACACGGACAGTGACCCAGAGCTGGGATCGAACCTGGGACCTCAGCGCCATGATTAATTTCCTCTTGAACCAGCACTGCCACTCCACTGCTCTTCCTTTTTGTCTGTCCTTCCTAAATACTGAATATATTCAGTTCCTATCCCTGGTCACCCTGCAGCCGTGTCTCCATAATCCCAATTATCTCACACCCGTTTATGACGATTTGTGCGATTCACTCGGGTATGCCGTCTGCAGTCACACCAGGGAGTTCATCCTGGGGAGAGGCCATTCACCTGCCCTCAATGTGCAAAGGGATTTTGTAATTCATTGCACTTTCTGAGACACCAACAAGTTCACAACTGATTACAGGGATTGGATTCTGCTGTTATTGTTTCTGTTCTCAATTACACCCAGGGCAGGCAGCACAGCGACGCAGTGGTTAGCACTGGGACTACGGCGCTGAGGACCCGGGTTCGAATCCCGGCCCTGGGTCTCTGTCATTCTCCCCATGTCTGCGTGGGTTTCACCCCCACAACTATTGGTGTCTCCTTCCAGCCCTGATTAGCCTCAACATTTGAAACTGTATGAAAAAGGAATTGTACAGAATCAGATAAAGGAACTGTATGAAACAGTTCAATTGTATTCCTGTCTAAGGTGGTGTCAGGAATTGGAGATTCAAGTAAATTAAACTAGTGCCCAATTGACCAATGGTCATGTTACAACAGGCCCAACTCTGACATGAGGTAATGGTCACTTTGGGGATAAAGGTCGATGTTCCGAAGGTCTTCCTTGCTGGCCAAGTACTGAAGACTCGAGGCCGAGTTCCAAGGAAATTACTGTCAAAGATGAACCCAGGGAGGGTTACGCTTCTACAGACTGATCACCGCCTTGAAGTTGCGAACGTTACTGTCTTCAAGTTGTTCAGTAAACTTTTTCTTTTAATAAACTTTTAATTGACGATCCAGAGAATTCTGCCTTTTCTTTAATTGGTTAAAATTCTTCTCCAAAGGCGGCACAGTGGTTAGCACTGCCTCACGGTGCTGAGGTCCCAGGTTCGATCCCGGCTCTGGGTCACTGTCCATGTGGAGTTTGCACATTCACCCCGTGTTTGCGTGGGTTTCACCCCCACAGTCCAAAGATGTGCAGCGTAGGTGGATTGGCCACGCTAAATTGCCCCTTAATTGGAAAAAATGAATTGGGTACTCTAAATTTAAAAAAAACAATTCTTGTCCAAACCAAAGCAAATTTATTAAATGGGAAGTTGGTGATCGCTGAAATAAATTTAGGATCAGAAAGCATTAATCTTCAATTTAAAACTTTCAGTTCTGTAGTGCCTTTCATTACCACAACATGTCCCAAAGAGCTTCTGAAGTGTGATCACTGATGTCGGAAATGCAGCAGCCAATTTCAACAAAGCAAGTTGCCACACACCGCAATGTGGCAATGAGCAGATGATCGCATTTTGGCAATGTTGATTGAGAGATAAATATTTGCCAGGACACCAGGGTTTATGAGCTGGTCTAGCTCAGTGGACTAGACAGCAGGTTTGTAATGCAGAACAAGGCCAGCAGCAGCGTGGGTTCAATTCCAGTACCGACTTACCCGAAAAGGCGCTGGACTCTGGCGACGAGGGGCTTTTCACAATAACATCATACTTGTGACAATAAAAGATTAGGGCAGGTTTAGCTCAGTGGGCTAGACAGCTGGTTTGTAATGTAGAACAAGGCCAGCAGCACGGGTTCAATTGCTGTACCGGCCATTTCTGTATCCATCTTGTCAGCTCAACTCTGATCCTGTGCAACTTCATCTTCTGTACCAGTCTGCCATGAGGGACCTACCTTGTCAAAGCCCTTACTGAGGTCCATGTAGACAACATCCACTGCCCTACCCTCATCAATCATCTTTGTCACTTCCTCGAAAACTCGCTAAGTTTGTGAGACACGACCTCCGCTTCACAAAAGCATGTTGCCTCTCACTAATATGTCCACTTATTTCCAAGTGGGAGTAAATTGTGTCTCAAAGAATCCCCTCCAATAATTTCCCTACCACTGATGTAAGGCTCACCGGCCTGTAATTACATGGATTATCTTTGCTACCCATCTTAAACAAAGGAACAACATTGGCTATTCTCCAATCCTCTGGACCTCCCCTGTAGCTAGTAAGGATACAAAGATTTATCTCAAGGCCCCAGCAATTTCCTCCCTTGCCTCACAGTATTCTGGGATATATCCCATTAGGCCCTGGGGATGTGTCGACCATCATATTTTTCAAGACCCCCAGTACCTCCTTTTTAATCTTAGCATGATGCAAACTATTTACACACCCTTCCCCAGACTCATCATCCACCAAGTTCTTCTCTTTGTGGAGCACTGATGCAAAGTACTCATTTAATACCTTGTCCATTTCCTCTGGCTCCACACATAGATTCCCTCCCCTGTCCTGGAGTGGGTCAACCTTCTCCCTGGCTAACCCCTTGCTCTTTATATATGGGCAGCACGGTAGCATAGTGGTTAGCACTATGGCTTCACAGCGCCAGGGTCCCAGGTTCGATTCCGGGCTTGGGACACTCTGGAGAGTCTGCAATTTCTCCCTGTGTCTGCGTGGGTTTCCTCCGGATGCTCCGGTGTCCTCCCACAAGTCCCTAAAGGCATGATGTTATGTAATTTGGACATTCTGAATTCTCCCTCAGGCACTGGAATGTGGCGGCTAGAGGCTTTTCACAGTAACTTCATTGCAGTGTTAATATAAGCCTACTTGTGACAATGAAGATTATTAAAATTAAGAAGACTTGGGATTTTCCTTAATCCTGCTGGCCAATGACTTTTTGTGACCCCTTTTAGCCCTCCAGACTCCTTGCTTAAGTTTCTTTCTACTTTCCTTGTACTCCACACTTGCTTTGTGTGTTCCCAGCAGTAGAGTGAGGGATTATGCCGGCCTAGAGCAAATGTTGTCCTCTTGTTCAAGAAGGGGTGTAGAGACAACCCTGGTAACTATTGACCAGTGAGCCTTACTTCTGTTGTGGGTGAAGTCTTGGAAAGGTTTATAAGAGATAGGATGTATAATCATCTGGAAAGGAATAATTTGATTAGAGATAGTCAACACGATTTTGTGAAGGGTAGGTTGTGCCTCACAAACCTTATTGAGTTCTTTGAGAAGGTGATCAAACAGGTGGATGAGGGTAAAGCAGTTGATGTGGTGTATATGGATTTCAGTAAAGCGTTTGATAAGGTTCCCCACGGTAGGCTACTGCAGAAAATACGGAGGCATGGGATTCAGGGTGATTTAGCAGTTTGGATCAGAAATTGGCTAGCTGGAAGACAAGGTTGATGGGAAATGTTCAGACTGGAGTCCAGTTACTAGTAGTGTACCACAAGGATCTGTTTTGGGGCCACTGCTGTTTGTCATTTTTATAAATGACCTGGAGGAGGGCGTAGAAGGATTGGTGAGTAAATTTGCAGATGACACTAAAGTCAGTGGAGTTGTGGACAGTGCGGAAGGATGTTAGAAGTTACAGAGAGACATAGATAAGCTGCAGCGCTGGCTGAGAGGTGGCAAATGGAGTTTAATGCAGAAAAGTGTGAGGTGATTCATTTTGGAAGGAATAACAGGAAGACAGAGTACTGGACTAATGGTAAGATTCTTGGTAGTGTGGATGAGCAGAGAGATCTCGCTGTCCATGTACATAGATCCCTGAAAGTTTCCACCCAGGTTGAGAGGGTTGTTAAGAAGGTGTACGGTGTGTTAGCTTTTATTAGTCGAGGGATTGAGTTTCAGAGCCATGAGGTCATGTTGCAGCTGTACAAAACTCTGGTGCGGCCGCATTTGGAGTATTACGTACAATTCTGGTCGCCGCATTATAGGAAGGATGTGGAAGCATTGGAAAGGGTGCAGAGGAGATTTACCAAAATGTTGCCTGGTATGGAGGGAAGATCTTATAAGGAAAGGCTGAGGAACTTGATGTTGTTTTCGTTAGAGAGAAGGTTAAGAGGTGACTTAATTGAGGCATACAAGACGATCAGAGGATTAGTTAGGGTGGACAGTGAGAGCCTTTTTCCTCAGATGGTGATGTCTAGCACAAGGGGACATAGCTTTAAATTGAGGGGAGATAGATATCGGACTGATGTCAGAGATAAGATTCTTTACTCAGAGAGTAGTAAGGGTGTGGAATGCCCTGCCTGCAACAGTAGTGGACTCTCCAACACAAGGGCATTCAAGTGGTCATTGGATCGACATATGGACGATAAGGGAATAGTGTAGATGGGCTTTAGAGTGATTTCACAGTTCGGCGCAATATCGAGGGCCAAAGGGCCTGTACTGCGCTGTAATGTTCTATGAGGTTTGATTGTAATTGAATATTAGGCTGCTGATGGCCACAGCACCTCTTGGATACCCTGTTTTTATCGAGATGTGTTCTGAATCTACCCCATTTAGCACAGTGATAGTGTCACACGGGACAATGGAGGGTATCCTCAGTGTGAAGATGGGATTTTGTCTCATAAGATCACAAGAATGTTGTTTTTTCGATTCTTCCTGCCAAACTGGACAAGTGAAATACATCCCATGGCCCGAGGCCAGGACAAAGTTACACTTTAATGGTTTAATTACAGGGCAACTGCTGTGAATCCCATAAAGGTTGGATGAGCAAAGGTCTGGAACCGTTAACTCTCCTGCCATTGAAAATTAACAGTTATACATCAGTTTGAGTGAAGAAAACTGTGAGATTTCAAACCTTCAGCCTTGTGTCTTAAATTTGTTTAACCTTTAACTTGCAGTTTCTGGAAAGAAGCAGTCACTTTCTGTCACACTATGTAACCACCTTTGGTTTGTGAACTTAAAGAATTTAAGTTCTCCAATCAGTTTTCATAGTTCTTTCGTCAGTTTAACTCATATTATTTACAAATATGTTTTATTTGCATATGTCATGCTGTATTTTATAATATATTTTGCTCTCTCAACATTTACACACTGACACCTTTATGCACTGATTTTATGCACACTTGTTATAAATTGTATGTGAGATAACTTTGTAATTTCTGTATTAGTTTAAGGCTGTGTGTCACTTTGGATCCTTTTCATTAACTTGTGCTGGCGGACACTGAGTCCACATGATCACCTGAACCCACAGTGAGATCCTGAATGGTCAGTGTGAACATGCTGATAGGACATCAGCTCCAGAGAAATTTTAAAACACATTTAAAATAGCTTCCGACGGTATGAACCCACTGGTGTGTTAACAGGTTGAATGACTCAGTGAATCCCTCCCCACACATGGAGCAGGTCATAGAATCATAGAATTTACAGTGCTAAGGAGGCCATTCGGCCAATTGAGTCTGCACCGGCCCTTGGAAAGAGCACCCTACCCAAACCCACACCTCCATCCTATCCCCGTAACCCACTAACCCCACTTAACCCAGTAACCCCACTTAACCTTTTTGGACACTAAGGCAATTTAGCATGTCCAATCCACCTCACCCACACATCTTTGGACTGAATGACCTTTCCCCGGTGTGAACTCACTGGTGCTGCTGCAGGATGGACAATCGGCTGAACCTCTTCCTGCACTGAGAGCAGATGAATAGAGTGGAACCAGAGTGACTGCACTGGTGAACCATCAGTGAATGTGGGTTTTACAGCTCCTGTCACAGTCTCAGCATTTAAACCCTCTCTCTGCAGTATGAACTCACTGCTGTGTGTGTGGGGGCTGGATGGAGAAAGATGGGTGTTCAGGACTCAGGCAAGGGGGAAATTAAGAGTCAGTTTGTCCCGGTGGGCTAGTGGGAGGGAGGGAAGCAGTGGAGGCAGCAGATCGGATTGTCACAATTTTAGTTACAAAGAAGCTCCAAGAGCCCCTCACACTTGTTGTTAGTGATGAAGATGGAGGAGACTGGGGAGGGGGAGAGCATTCAAAAGGAATTAATTTGTGTTAGGGACAGTAAAAACATTCACCAAACTGCTCAACACAATGTTGTTTTTTTTAACTTTTATCGATAACATGTCCTACAACTGTGCTGGGGTCTATTAACCTCAGCAGAAACAGATGCCAATAAAAAGATTTGGTCCTGGATGTGATTAACATCAAAATCCAATCACTGCAGTCACTGGTGAACCCGCTGGTGTTTCAGCAGGTGAGATGACGGAGTGAATCCCATCCCACATTTGGAGCAAGTGAATGGCCTCTCCCCAGTGTGAACTCGCTGGTGTTTCTGCAGGTTGGATGACTGAGTGAATCTTTTCCCACACTTGGAGCAAGTGAATGGCCTTTCCCCAGTGTGAACTCGCTGATGTCTCAGCAGGGTGGAAGAATCAGTAAATCCCTTCCCACAACTGGAGCAGATGAATGGCCTCTCCCCAGTGTGAACACGCTGGTGTTTCAACAAGATGAATGACTGAGTGAATCCTTGCCCACACTCAGAGCAGGTGAACGGTCTCTCCCCGGTGTGACCTCGCTGGTGTTTTTGCAGGGTCTTTGACTGAGTAAATCCCTTCCCACACACAGAGCAGGTGAATGGCCTCTCCCCTGTGTGAACTCGCTGGTGTTTCAGCAGGATAGACGAGGTAGGGAATCCCTTCCCACACTCGGAGCATGTGAATGGTTTCTCTCCAGTGTGAACCCGTTGGTGTGTCAGCAGGATGGATGAGGTAGTAAATCCTTTCCCACACTCCTGGCAGCTAAACGGTCTCTCCCCAGTGTGAACCCATTGGTGTTTCAATAGGTGGGATGAACAGATGAACCCCTTCCCACACTTGGTGCAGGTGAATGGTCTCTCCCCAGTGTGAACTCGCTGGTGTGTCAGCAAGATGGATGAGGTGGTGAATCCCTTCCCACAGTCGGAGCAGGTGAACGGTGTCTCTCCACTGTGATTGTGTTGATGAGTTTTCAGCTCAGACGGGTATCTGAACCTCTTCCCACAGTCCCCACATTTCCATGGTTTCTCCCCAGCATGTTTGCATTTATGTCTCAAGAGGCCAGATGATCGGCTGAATCCTCGTCCACACACAGAACACGTGGACGGTTTCTCTCCATTGTTTTCTCCTTCCATGTTCAAGATTAAATGATATTCAGATTACAATAATTCAGGCAATCGCGTCAGATCCTGATGTGATGTTTGGTTTGAGTTTCCTGCCTTCATCTCCTGCTTTTCCAACATCCTGTGAACACAATGTCGAAGGTTAAAAATTCAACAGAGACAAATATTTTTTTTGGTTTGAGTTTGCGGTGTTACACCCTATAAAAGGAGTTCCAAAATCCATTGCTGTCAGTCCAGGATAGCAATTCAGAACATTTACATATATATTTCATAGAATCCCTACAGTGCAGGAGGCCATTCAGCCCAGAGTCTGTATTGACGCTCCGAAAGAACACCCGACAGGACCCACTCCCTCACGCTATTCCCATAACACCACCGGACCTTTAGACATGAAGGGGCAACTGAGGGATGCCAATCCACCGAACCTGCACACCTTTGGACTGTGGGACTAAACCAGAGCACCAGGAGGCAAGCCTGACACACAGACAAGGGGAGAATGTGCAAACTCCCCGCAGTCACCCAAAGTCGGAATCAAACCCGTGTTCCCAGTGCTGTGAGACTGCGGTGCTAACCACTGTGCCACTGCTCAGGGACAGTGATGACCCTGCACATGTCCTGCCCCCCGAGGAAGATGACTGTCATTAACCCAAGTCCATCAATTTTTCCTTTGTTATTTTATGGGATGTGGGTTTCATTGGATTTGTTTCTGACCCCTTATTACCCTTGTCAGAGGGCTGTTGAGAGTCTGAATCTCCTGTAGGCCAGACTAGGGAAGGACAGCAGGTTTCCATCAGTTTACAATTGATGATAGCTGTAATGGTCATTCCTACTGAAAGTGGATTTATGTTCCAGATTCCTCCCCCTTTATTAATTTAATTTAAACTTCCCCAACTCCAGGGTGGGATTTGAGCCCCTGTCCCCAGACCATTGGCCTGGGTCTCTGATCCACTGGAATTACCCCCATCTCCCCAGTTACAGAGGTTCTGCAATTACCACCGGGGTCGGTGCAAATTGGGGACGGGGAGCTTCTTGTTCTGGGTTTGAGGCCTCCTCCACTGGGTGTTTCTGAAGCCTGTGCATCCACTCCGCCGCGTCCCTGCAGCTCCAGCACCCAAACTGCGCATGATCAGGCTGAACACGCACGGCGCATGCTCTATTCACCAACATCCGCTGCGCATGTGCACACATCTGCTATTGTGATGATAGGACATATTCTCTTTCGCCAGGAATGCTGGGTACCACCCCGGCCATTGAAAGGTGATATTGTTTGACGAAAATTGTATTTCATGTCTGATTATGATCGCAGTTATAGGGTTAACATGTAAAATTATTGAACTAATTGATGCATCAACCAATTTCTCAGGAAGCATAGTCCTGTCCTCAGTGTAATTAACTGCAGAATAAACCCCAATAGTTCGATATGTACTCACTGGCGCCTCAGCAGGTGGGGTGAACAAGTGAATTTTCCCCATACACCGAATATTTAAACTCTGTCTTGCCATTAAGAATTCAGCAATTGTGGATCAGAGCCTTTCGAACCTTTAAAGCTGGAGTGTTAATGAGTAGGGAAACTGAGTAAATCCCTCTCATACACATTATGTATCTGAATGGTCTCTCTCCAGTGTGACTGTGTGGCCAAGTCAGTAAATGACATGACCGAGTGAACTCTTTTCCACTTTCAACTGGTGAACAATCTTTTTACAGTGAGATTTACACATGAGTTTCCAGCCCAGAGAGGGATTTCAAATCCCAAAATACACTTTCCAGATGACGCGGGACATACTTGTGCTTCTTGCAATTTAGTTATGTTCACTTGCTGCTCACTATGTGATCTTCACACAGTTTAGGACAGTGGAATTACGGCCAGGATAAGATCAGACATGATTGAATGGCGGAGCAGATTCGATTGGCCAAATGGCCTAATTCTGCTCCTATATCTTATGAACTTATCGACACAACCAGACCTCACTTCCCTTGGAACAACATGAAGTGTCTACTGTTTTCCAGATCCCTTCCTTTCAACTCACTTTTCAATTCGACTGCTTTGCATTATTCTGAAACTAAATTCAGATTTTGTGACTGCTTTGTGGAACATCACCATTCAGTCCATGAATGTGATTCTGAGCATTCATTTGAATTCTCTGCTCCACTCCTCGTCTGACCTCTGTACCCTGGATGTCCTGCACTGTTCCAATGAAGCTGAATGGTAGGTCAGAGAACTCATCTGTTGATCAGGCACATTCATTTCAACAATTTCCGATCGTGACCATCATTCAATCTTTCAGATATTAGATGTTGATAGTGGTTTGTCTCTTATAATTTTAAATCGGACCTTTCTTTTGTTTCTTTTCTTGGTCTATTAGTTTTTTTACTTCTCTCATTATTACAATATTGCCCTGTACCATCATCCTCTTTGTCATTTAATCACTCCATTTATCAATCCCATCATAAGATCATTTGTTCTTTCTTCCCCAGTGTTGCTCTTTTTAGCCTTAGTTTATTAGCTCTGATTACGTCACCTTTGCTCACGAGTCGCCAGGTATCTTTCTGATACCACCACGTGGTTCAATTTCAAGTTATGATTAATAAGTCAGCACACCGCTTAGTACGATTGAAATCAACGGTCATTTATTATATACAACAAGTAATGTTTACACAATAATACTACTATCTATATAATAAACCTATCACTACTGGCCAATACTTAACTTTAGGAAGAGCCCACCAAGTCAGGGAAACGAATGGCTTATCCAATCGGATCTGGCCTGCGGGATTCAAAAGGCTGCTCCAGG
Organism: Scyliorhinus torazame; assembly: GCF_047496885.1. NCBI lineage: Eukaryota > Metazoa > Chordata > Chondrichthyes > Carcharhiniformes > Scyliorhinidae > Scyliorhinus > Scyliorhinus torazame. The sequence goes on from NC_092711.1 coordinate 114,765,556, forward strand.
TCGATGGCTAGGAGTCTTTACCGGATAGCGATCGCTGGATTCAAACTTACAGTTGCCGGTTGCTGTTCTTGCGAAGGTCTCGAGCAGGCGTAGAAGGGAGAGAGAGAGAGATCTGAACTTGGCCCCTCACCTTATAGGGCCCAGGGGCTTCCCGCCTCCCGGGGCGGCCCTTGACCCTGAGTCCCAAGTGATTGGACCTGTTCCCAATCACTGGGGTCGATACGTCCAATTGCGAGGCGATTCCCCGATCGGTGGGTGGTCGTTGACCTGCCGTTGTTTGGGCCACTGCAGGCGCCGACAGGTCTGGCCCAGTATTCAATTGCTAATATGTTGCAATTGTTCCTGGGGATAGCTGATTACACTGCAGATGTCTGGGTGGATGGGCTGTTAATAGCCCTGAGTATCGATCTGGGCCAACTTCCCCAGAGCCGAATATGCTATTCTGTCTGCAGCTGTCCGTTTCTGTCTTGTTACCTGCTTTTCCCAGCAGCCTTTCCGGTTAGCCATTTTACGTGGCTACACCAGCTCCTCTCTTTTTCCTGACTCTCTGCTGGCACTGTTTAAATCTAAGTATTTTTTCCTTCTTTCTGTCTGTTAATCTAAGTTAGCAATCATATGGAATGGTGAAATGTATCTGCTGCTTTTAATGTCTACCCCATTCTGTCTCTCTTTGTTTCTATATTTGGCTCAGTCTCCTTCACTCTTATATTCTGCCTATCTGTGTCCCTATCACTTTTCCCCTTTCTGCTCTTTCTTCTCTCTATTCGCTCACTGCCAGTGAGGAGCTACGTTTCACTGGATTGATTCCTGAGATCAGGCAGTTGTCCTTGGAGGAGAGGTTCTGTGGGATGAGTCTGTTCTCTCTGGAGTTGAGAATAATGCAAAGCAGTCGAATTGAAATGTGAGTTGAAAGGAAGGGATCTGGAAAGCAGTAGACACTTCATGTTGTTCCAAGGGAAGTGAGGTGTGGTTGTGTCAATAAGTTCATAAGATATAGGAGCAGAATTAGGCCATTTGGCCAATTGAATCTGCTCCCCCATTCAATCATATCTGACCTTATCCTGGCCGTAAGTCCACCATCCTTCCCATTCGCCATAACCCTTCAACCCATTACCAATTAAAAATCATGATGTGGAGATGCCGGCGTTGGACTGGGGTGAGCACAGTACGAAGTCTTACAACACCAGGTTAAAGTCCAACAGGTTTGTTTCGATGTCACTAGCTTTCGGAGCGCTGCTCCTTCCTCAGGTGAATGAAGAGGTCTCTTCATTCACCTGAGGAAGGAGCAGCGCTCCGAAAGCTAGTGACATCGAAACAAACCTGTTGGACTTTAACCTGGTGTTGTAAGACTTCGTACAATTAAAAATCTGTCTAACTCCTCTTGAAATTTACTCACTGTCCCAGAATTCACCGCACTCTGGGGCAATGAAGTCCACAGAGTCAGCCCTTTGGGAGAAATAGTTTCTCCTCAACTTTGCTACCTTCACTCAGTCATCCAGCCTGTTAAGACACCAACGAAGTCACACTAAGGAGAAGGTTCACAAAGGGCCGAGATCAACATCGACTCTGTGGGAAGGGATTCACTCAGTCATGATATGAGCTGAGACATCAGCAAGTTGTCAAGTGCCTGCAGGGATTGGATTTTGCTCTTTGTGCTGCTGTTAATCAAATCCAGGATTGATGGTCTGACAATATCTGCTGATGTTAACAAATGCTATAATTGGCTACAGTTAAATACTTTCAGATGTCACTGATTTTCAGAGTTACAACGTCCCATTTTAAAAGCACCATCTGTGATATTCTCCTTGAGTCAAGAACTCTTTTTTTTAGGTTCATGAGTTTTATTTGTTGATGTTTTAAATGGGGTGGAGTATTGATCTCCCAACAAGTTTACAGATGTTACATTGCACACCATGAACACCATCCTACTGCATTGGTTTAAAATAAAGATTATGATTTTACCAATGACTTTGGTCTCTTTTATAATTACACTTTGCAAAAAATTTTACAACTGCATAAATATAAAATCTTCCATGAAAATGGTTTAAAACATTCCTGGACACCACCATGTGATGGTTCCAGCAAACAACTTTAATAACTAATCACAATAGCTTGATAGCCAGACGCAGATCTCAACATGGATTGAAGACTAAACAGATCTAAAAGGAAGCATAATAAAACCCATCACCATACACTTAACGTTGCCAAAAAAAAAGCAACTTTTCCTCCCTCCCCGACACAAACTTCAGAGTGCAGTATATTCATACACATGGGCATAACAGAAACAAAATCAAATACCATGGCAATTTTCAGAGTATTTACAACTTGGAAAGCAAAGTGTGCTTAAAAACTGCAACATAATTTGAAGGACCTGTGAATGTACACTCAAACTCACATGAGGCACAAGGCAGCAATACCCAAGAACACAAACACTGCTACACATTAGTGGAATTATAGTTTACAGTAATGGGCATTCCCATAGCTCAAGTATTATCATTTACAGTGGAATAAATATGTACTACTATTGTTTTTAATGTTACATACCGAGGTAAATGCAGAAAGCTAGTGTAAAGCATATAGATTAAGTGTAGGTCCTATATATACGACAGTTTGTTCAAGACTAATTTGAAATAATGGGGAAAATTGTATTATGTAGTTATCACCATACACTTTACACTCAATGCGCACTTCCGTGTTCTGTTTGACGTTCATAAATTGAATAGCAACAAAGAACCGAAGGTATTTTTCCTGCAGACGCTTGCCATGTATGGGTAGTACTGCAAAGGAAAGCCGCTGAATCCTCCCAGTCCAAAGATGTGCAGGTTAGGTGGATTGGCCATGATAAATTGCCCTTCGTGTCCAAAATTGCCCTTAGTGTTGGGTGGGCTTACTGGGTTATGGGGATAGGGTGGAGGTGTGAACCTTGGGTAGGGTGCTCTTTCCAAGAGCTGGTGCAGACTCGATGGGCCGAATGGCCTCCTTCTGCACTGTAAATTCTATGAAAACTATTTCACAGGTCCAACTTTATCTCAGTCTTCTTTCTTTGCTGCACAATGAATGGGAATAATAAACGGATTATAATTGATTTGCAAATCTTCTGCAAGTTCGGTGGAATTCTTTGGAGGCCCGGGATAAAAGTTAAGAATCCTGTTGAGCTTCGGAACAATGCGGGGTTTTCAGCATAACCGTAATTAGGATCATTTAATCCAGAGCAAGTCTTAAACCACGTCCGGTAAAATCTGCACGCTCTCTTCTGTCCTGAATCACCCAGTGGGCCTGCATGAATGTAGGCTGGAGGAATCTCTTCACAGTTCTCAAAAGGAGTGTTGCCACCCTGACTGGAGTCATTGTAAAGATCCAAGAACGTGTTCAAACTTTTCGCAAAACTTTCGTAGGAGTTTGGGTCTGACATACTAAAGGAACTTTCTGTTTTGAACAAATACAGCGTTTGTGATAGTCCTGGGGGTGCAACTCTGTCTTGGTGTTTGGGTTCAAATGGACTAATCGTGAGCAGCAGCGCTTGAATGGTTCCAATGAAGATCCCAGCGAGGCAGCCATAAAAGATCAAGAAGAACCAGAATATCTTGAGCCAACGACTGCCGGTCCTGCCTAAAAAGTGCTTTTTTATTTCGGAATCGCAGAGGAATTTCTTCCAGTCTCCACCTGCCTCCTTGCCCTTGGCCCGGGCCCGGGCCATGCTGTCTCGAGGAGGCTGAGCGGGGGATTGTGGGAGAGTTTGAGGAAAGCTTGGCCTCGCTGTTGAGCAGATGCTGGCCGGCGGCGCGCGCACTCCCTCGCGCGGCGGCCGTTGCTTTTCAAACAAGAAAGGGGCGGGGCGGGGGGGGGGGGGCGGAGGAAGGGAGGGGGAGGGGCGCGGGCATCGGTGGGGCTGGGGGGGGGGGGGGGGGGGGGGGCGGGAAGTGGAGTTGAGAAGCTCCAGGTGTCAGGAGTCCCGCGGAAGGTGAAGCTTCATTCAGGAACTCTGAACAAGAACAAGACAATTCTGAACTTTTACTTCAATCCTAAATTGATGTTTGATCCAAAATCTACAATTCAGAGTTTGAAAGGTTCCACTGATTAACATCTCCAATTAGAAAGTGCTGATTAATCCTTGCTGACAATTGTTACTCTCACATTCCTCACAGTAACATGTCCATTGTGAAATGACATTATCAAGGAGCATTAAACTAAACTGTGAAATATTTCACAGGCACATCAGTAAAAACTTCATCAATCAACATTGATATTGATGAAACTTGGAAGTCACTGAGTTCAATCATTTCTGACACAGCAGCAGCAGCCAGGGTTAGGGGGATAGAGCGGGGGAGTGGGCCGAGGTTGAGTGCTCTTTCACAGGGTCACTGTAGACTCGATGGGCCAAATGGCCTCCTTCTGCACTGGAAAGATCCGACAGGATTCTACGGTAAAGGTGGAACCCACAACACAGACTGGTTTGAGAGCCCCTCAGCAGAGATGACATCTGTCATTGAAGCAAAAAGCAAAGCCGACCTGATGTACAACATAAACCCAACACCGAGAACACGGCATCACTTGAAAGTAGTCAAGACAGTTATGTAAAAGACGGAGAGATTGTGAAAATAAACACTGGACAGCCAACGTCAGTAATTCCACACTGCCTGTGATAACAGAAATCTATGTGCTGTGTGTGCTGGGAAGAAGAGGGCTCTGGGTCTGACCATCACCAAAGGCGTTCCCCTGAAATCCCAGATGGTGACATCCTAACAGATGTCCCGCTGGGTTGAACATGACTGTCAGCTGTGCTCCATCAGACGGACATCTCCCAGTCGCTGTCTGACTCTCCTGCAGCTTCCTGTCATGGTTCAGTTGGACAAGGCCATTGATTGCTCAACAAGCATAAAAGCGCCCAGCAAGGATGGAATTCCAGCTGAACTGCTCAAACACAAAGTCCCATCGACTGTCACACCTTCACGACCTCCTCCTCTGTTGGGAGGTCGGAACCATTCCATGTGCATGTTACTAAAATCATCACAACTGATAAAAACAGCAGGGACAGAGGAGGTTGCAGCAACTACAGGAATGTCTCACTCCTTAGCAGCACCAGGAAGACCTTCACTAGGGTCATGTTTAAAAGATTCATCTACTTGCAGACTGAATGGATACAAAAGCACAGTGCGGTTTCTGTGCTGACAGATCTACAGGAACGTGATCTTCTCCACACACCAGCTGATAATAATAATAATCTGCATTGTCACAAGTAGGCTTATATTAACACTGCAATGAAGTTACTGTGAAAGCCTCTTATCGCCACATTCCAGCGCCTGTTCGGGTACACAGAGGGAGAATTGAGAATGTCCAAATTACCCAACAGCACCTCTTTCGGGACTTGTGGGACGAAATCCACGCATACATGAATAAAACGTGCTTACTCTGCGCATTCAGTCACCTGAGCCGGGAATCAAACCTGGGACCCTGGCGCTGTGAAGCAACTGTGCAACCTACCCACCTACCCACAAAAAGTTGACAAATGAATTGAGAATACAAAGTTTAAAATGGTGTTTGATTCATTTCATATCTGAAAATAAAGTTACGTAAAGTCAACACAGTTTTTCGCATTTCAGCACATTTGCTCCAACACCTTTGAGAGCAGAGAAGTTAACCCTTTCCACTGACAGCACGGTGATGATTTAAACTAAAGACATTGCCTTTTCAAGATTTGGCTTCATCCCATTTGGTATCTTTCAAGACAAAATGTTTAAGAATGGAAAATATCGGAGTTATCTCCAAACTGATTGCAAATTCCTGTTCTTCTGTCTCTGATCTACAAATATATTATGTGAATATTAAATTGGACAGTAAAGATCCTCATTTGTTGCTTTATAGTCTGTGTTGTTCTGAATGATGACAGTATTAACCTTCTCCCTAACCTGTCCTAACCCTTCTGTCCATTCACCAACTGAAACCAGAGACTCCTTGACCTCAGGGTGACATTCCCTGTCTGCCTAGTTATTCCTTTAAATCACGCCCTGAATTGTTGTTAGATTGTTTCATCATGCTGCCATATTTCAACAACAAATGTTGAAATGTTTGCTCCACATCCACAGGGTTTCATCTGTTTAAAGCCACAAACAGAAAGGTCCATTTTTCTCCTGGAGTTTGAGACATGATGCAGAGTTTCAGCCAATGTGGAGAGGCCATTTACCTGCTCTGCCTGTGGGAAGGGATTCACTCAGTCATCACACCTCCTGACACACCAACTTGTTCATACTGATCAGAGACCTTTTAAATGTGAGAAGAACTAGAAAAGCAGAAAGGATTTACTGATTCATCAAGGCAATCACACTGGGGAGAGGCTATTCACCTGCTCCAATTGTGGGAAGAGATTCAACTTGTCCCTCCCACCTTCTGACTCACCAATTTGTTCACACTGATCAGAGACCAATTAATTGTTCTGATTGTGAGAAAACATTTAAAAGCAAAAAGGATCTTCTGTAACACCAGCGCACTCAAACTGGGGACAGGCCATTCACCTGCTCCAAGTTCGGGAAGGAATTCAGCCGATTACCTCACCTTCTGAGACACCATCGAATTCACACTGGGGAGAGACCGTTCATCTGCCCTGTGTGTGGGCAGGAATTCATTGATTCATCCGACCTTCTGATACACCAGCGGGTGCACACTGGGGAGAGACTATACACTTGCCCCGTGTGTAACAAGAAATTCACTCAATCATCCCACCTTACAACACACCAACTTACTCACACTGATCAGAGACCTTTCAAATGCTCTGATTGCGAGAAGGGATTTAAAAGTAAATGGAATCTGCTGACACATGGTTCACAGTGGGGAGAGGCCGTACACCTGCTGTGTGTGTGGGAGGGGGTTCGCTCAGTCAAACAACCTGCAAGCAAGTTCACAGGCGACAGCAGGGGATGGATTCTGCTGTTATTGCTGCTGTGAATCACATCCAGGACTGAATGATGTCTGGATGCCTGTTTCCAGTGGGGTTCCACAGTTCTCTGGTACATATGAATGATTATGAAATTTGCAGATTATACAACAATTCTGCGTATGGTTGACATTGCGGGAGAAAGCCATGGACTGCAGGAAGATATCAGTGGATTGGTCAGATGGGGAGAACAATTGCAAATGGAATTCAATATTTTTTAAACTCCAGCGCCTTTTCAGGTACACAGGGAGAATTCAGAATGTCCGATTCACCAAACAAGCAAATCTTTCAGGACTTGAGGGAGGAAACTGGAGCACGCAGAGGAAATCCAGGCAGACACGAAGAGAACGTGCAGACTCCACACAGACATAATAATCTTTTATTGCCACAAGTATGAGGTTACTGTGAAAAGCCCCAAATCGTCACATTCCGTCACCAGTTGGGGTAAGCTGGTACGGGAATTGAACCCACGCTCTGGCCTTGTTCTGCATTACAACCCAGTGACCGAAGCTGGGAATCGACCCTGGCGCTGTGAAGTAACAGTGTTAACCACTGTGCTACAAACGGTGAGAGATAATGAATTTCAGAGTGAAAACAAGACAAGTGAATGAACTATAAATAGGATGAGACTTAGAACTGGTGAGCAACAGGGAGGCATTGGAGTGCCTATCCACAGGTAGCTGGATAGATCGATCAGGCAGCCAAGAATCCTTTCTTGGATGAGGCCTGGAATATAACAGCAAGGAGATTATGCTAGAACTTTATAAAACACGAAGAGTACAGTGAGAGAATGGAGAAGCATTGTGCTCACTGTATTAATGAACTATAAGTCATGATTCATTAATTAGTATAAATTTATATAATTGCAGTCAGTGTTCAATTGATCAAATCTTGCGGATAAAGTTGAAGCTGAATGACAAGCGATTATAACAGTAAAGAAGTCTGAATTCTTCATTAAGTTAAAATCCAAACTGTTTATATAACAAAAATGAAGAAAATCATTTCAGTTAATTCCTGATAAAAATAACGTGACTTCAGGCAAATGGAACGAGCTGATTGGTGAGTGGCTGATGAATCTTTATTTATTTTAACCAGAAGTTTATTGTTGCTTCAGTCAGTTAATAATGGAATAAATAAAGGCAATGACAGGGCATCCCAATCCTGTGGCGAGCACATCCTGGTCACTGCATTCATCAATGATAAAGTGAGATGATTCATTAATTATCACAAAACTAAAATCAATCTGATCATCGTTCATAGAATTACAGTACGTGGTCCATTCATCAAATCTAGGGGATAAAGATGAAGTTGCGATTGTCAGAGTGAAGACATCTGAATTTTTCAGTCAATTAATCATTTGCGAGGTTTAGATATTAACAATCAACAAAACAGGGTGGCATGGTGGCACACTGGTTAGCACTGCTGCCTGAAGGCGCTGAGGACCTGGTTTCGAGCCTGGCCCCGGGTCACTGTCCGTGTGGAGTTTGCACATTCTCCCCGTGTCTGCCTGTGTTTTACCCCCACAACCAAAGATGTGCAGGGTAGGTGAATTGGCCACACTATATTGTCCCTTAATTGGGAAAAAAAAGAATTGGGTACTCTAAATTTATTTTAAAAAACAATTCACAAAAACATTTCAGTGAATTCCTGATAAAAGTAAGGTGACTTCAGCTCAATGGAAGAAACTGATTAGTGAGAAGCTGATGAATCTTTATTTATTTTAATCTTAAATTTATTTTGTTTAAGTCAACTAATCAAATAACTAAAGACCTGGCCGGGGATTCCAGTCCTGCTCCACGTGGGAAACCAGGATACTTCTCATGTCCAGAACAATCACAAGTGCAGGAAGTGAATCAGCTGGAGCAGCAAGAAGGGCAGTGGTCGAGAGGTATGTTTGTGATTGGTGGAGTATTTCCAGTGGGATTCTAGATTTCCCAGGACATGATTCCGTGCTTCTTGAGTTCTATATCAATGCTTTAGACTTTAACCTGGGGACATGATTAAGTCATTTGCGGTCCTCTTTTTGACAGTGAGCAAGAAAGCTGCAGACTTTTATTATTAATTTATGGGATGTGGCTTCACTGGTTAGGCCAGCATTTATTGTGCATCCCTCGATGCCCTTCAAAACGTGGTGGGGAGTTTCCTTCTTGAACCGCTGCAGTCCTACAGGTGTAGGTACACCCACTGTGCTGTTAGGGAGAGAATTCCAGGATTTTCTCCTAGCGACAGCAAAGGAACGGTGATATATTTCCCAGTCAGGGTAGTGAGTGACTTGGAGGGGAGCCTCCAGGTGGCGGGATTCCCAGTGATCTGCTGCTCTTGGCCTTCCAGATCATGGTCATGGATTTGGAAGGTGCTGACTAAGGAACATTGGTGATGGTACACATGGCTGTCACTGTTCGTCGGTGATGGATGGTTTGAATGTTTGTGGAGGAGGAGCAATCAAGCGGGCTGCTTTGTCCTGGATGCTGTTGAACTTCTTGAGTGTTGTTGGAGCTGAACTCATCCAGGCAAGTGGAGAGTATTCTATTACACTCCTGACTTGTGCTTTGCAGATGGTGGACAGGCTTTGGGGGGGGGGGGGGGGGGGTGGTCAGGACATGAGTTACCCTTTATAGAATTCCTAGTTTTTGACCTGCCCTGGTAGCCGCAATGCGAATATGGCTCGTCCAGTTGTTTTTGATCAATGGCACCCCCCAGGATGTTCATTGTGGGGGATTCAGCGATGGTAATGTCATTGAATGTCAAGGGGCGATGGTTAGATCCTCTCTAGGAGGAGGTGGTCATTGCCTGACACTTGTGTGGCACGAATGTAACTTGCCACTTATCAGCCCAAGCCTGGATATTGTCCAGGTCTTGCTGCATTTGGACAAGGGCTGCTTCATTATTTGAGGAGTCACGCATGGTGCTGAACATTGTGCAGTTATGCGCAAACATCCCCACTTCTGACCTTATGATGAAGGCAGATCATTAATGAAGCAGCTAAAGATGGTTGGGCCAAGGACACTGCTCTGAGGAACTCCTGCAGTGATGTCCTGGAGCTGAAATGGTTGGCTTCCAACCACCACTACCATCTTCCTTTATACCAGGTACGACTCCAACCAGCGGAGAGTGTTCCCCGATTCCCATTGACTCCAGATGAGCTGGGGCTCCTTGATGCCATACTCGGTCAAATGCTGCCTTGATGTCAAGGGCAGTCACTCTCACCTCACCTCTGGCATTCAGCGCTTTTGTGCATGTTTGAACCAAGGCTGTAATGACTGCAGGAAGACATCATTAGACTGATCAGCGGGCCAGAAAAGTAGCAAACTGAGGTCAATCCAGAGAAGCGCGGGGTAATAAATACATTTGGGGAGGAAAAACACGACAAAGGGAAAGAATATGAATGGTATGATAGTGAGGTGTAGAGGGACAGAGAGGCATAAGAGTGCATGTCACAGATCCCCGAAGGTGACAGGAGAGGTAGATACAGTGATTGTAAAGGCAGAGAGGATACTTTGTTATTCACAGGGACACAGAGTACTAGAGCAGGGAATATTCCCAGAAATGTCCATTGGAGTAAAGACCTGAAACCCCTCTCTGCACAGATGCTGCCAGAGCTGCTGAGTATTTCCAGCATTTTCTGTTTTTATATAAGATCAGGGAGGTTATACTGGAGCTATGCAAAACACTAGTTAAACCACAGCTGCATTACTGAGTACTGTTCTGGTCACCACATTACAGGAAGGATGTGTTCATACTAGAGAGGATGCAGAGGGGATTGACGAGGATGTTGACACAAATGGAGAATTTTACCAGTGAGGAAAGATTGGAGAGGCTGAGGTGGTTTTCTGTGGAACAGAGAATGCTGAGGAGAGATTAACTGAGGTGTTTAACATTATGAGGGGCCCGGATAGAATGGATAAGAAGGATCTATTTCATTAACAGATCAATAACCAAGGGGTTTAGATTTAAAGTAATTAGCAGAGGATTGGGAGTGGAAGGGGGATAATGGATCTCTGTATCTATTCAGAACCCTGGATATGCGTTATCCCTTCTCAGTTCCCGAATAACAGAGATCAAGTCTGTGCTTTTTGGCAAAATCCAGTTGAACTTTATTTGTCAGCTGTGCCACTGGAAAACTTGTTTTTGATACAAAATTTAGAAAGAACTAGCCCTGCAGCAAGCTAGTCAGATTAATTGTCTTTCATGAATATAGAAATTGAGTTTTCATTCAAATCATAATACACCAGATAAAATAACTGGGCAATTGCAATTAGCATGGTAGCATTGTGGATAGCACAATTGCTTCACAGCTCCAGGGTCCCAGGTTCGATTCCCAGCTTGGGTCACTGTCTGTGCGGAGTCTGCACATCCTCCCCGTGTGTGCGTGGGTTTCCTCCGGGTGCTCTGGTTTCCTCCCACAGTCCAAAGATGTGCAGGTTTGGTGGATTGGCCATGATAAATTGCGCTTAGTGACCAAAATTGCCCTTAGTGTGGGGTGGGGTTACTGGGTTATGGGGATAGGGCGGAGGTGTTGACCTTGGGTAGGGTGCTCTTTCCAAGAGCCGGTGCAGACTCGATGGGCCGAATGGCCTCCTTCTGCACTGTAAATTCTATGATAATCTAAGCACAGCGAGCAGCAAAGGTTTCAGAAATATCGATGGAGTGAGCAAGAAGAGAAACAGAACAGAGCAACAGAAGCACTTTTCCATTCCGGTAAGTGATTCTTAAGAGAATTGTTATCTCAAAGTCTGGCCTTTTTACTGCTGATTGGCTTTAACTAATTTATAATTAATCAATTCGACCAAAGTGTCTGTCCATCAATTCAAGAGATTAGGTATGTGAATATGTTGGTGTAATTTTCCCATTCCATCGCTTGCCAATTCTCCAAATTATCGACAACTGCATCTCAACATTTATTGAAAAAACACAGCCTTCAGGGCATTATGACCTCAGACTGTCTATTACCATGGAAACGGGACAGCTGTGCTGGAAAAGCAGCAGCATACAATGGGGTCTTTTAGCTAGTTGGTGTCACTGACCTTGCTTGTCTCAAGCAATTTGCAAATGTTAAAATCTAGGTTTAATGAAAGAAAATGAAAGTGTATGATCTGTATTAACCCTTAATGGGTTTCCAGCTACTGTTGCACTCAAATAATGCTTAATATGCTAAATGAGTTCTCACTTCACCCTTTTACCTTTATCATCTCTAGCTAACTAGAAAAGCCAATTTCTCTCAGTCTTCTCCCTTTTGATTCTTCTAAAGATTAATAAGATGAATCAAAATAACGCATTGAAATTAAGGAAGAAATGCGACAGGATAGAAGTAAGCGCGGGGAGGAACTCATTCACATTGTTGTGAATGGTTCACTTGTTTGAGAACAGCCTTCAACACTGGAGCGGGCAAAGCTTTGCAAGCATTACAAGCATTCTGGAAGTATTTTATTCAGAAAAGTAATTATACAGTACAATAACAATTCAGTAATAATGGAAATTGATTATATGATTGCAGTAATAATTGGGTAATAATGCTGCAATAAAAGTTCAATAGTAGGAGCCTTGTTCAATGTCTTGGGCTGGTGGTGCAGTTGGACCACTATGAACCACTTTGATTGTTGGGGTATTATGGGTAGCCATACATTGGCCAATGCATCTGATCAGCAAGACCCACTATGTAAATGACAAGTCCAAAAATGAACAATCAGAGAAATCCCTGAATGATGGAAATTCCTGTGCCACCCACCCATCCAGAGAGCCATCCCCAAAGAGTGGTGTCAGAGGGTTGGTAAAGTTTCCCAACTTCCTCTTGAATATGTGCTGAGAAGCTTTTGATTTATTCTGATCACTGGGATGTAGGTGCAACACTCTGCACCAATCAGGGCACAGGTGCCACCTTTTTCGGCTAGCAAATAGTCAAGTGCCACCCAATTCTGTAAAGCCACAGTTCGAATGGCTAGCATCTCGGCTGAAATGCTACTTAAGGTTCGGGCAGTGTCATTGGCTATTTTCTCTAAGGCTGCGGCCAATTTAATGTATTCTCTGGTCAATACAATGACGCCATAGGCAGGGATGAGAGCAGAAAAGAATTTCTCAGCCCCTGTGATCTCGCGTTTAGATCTCATGATGATAGTGGTAGGTTGATATTTCTCAAACTGTGGGATGAGAGGTCCATGTTTTGAGTCTGCATTTATAGCATCGGCTAGGGAAAGGGAATGGCAGATGAAGGGGACAATGAATCAGAAATAGCACGCTCCTCTCAAGCTCATTGGGAGCCAAGGGTATGCAGTATTAGCGCAGATGTAATAGGTGACATGATAGGTAGAATATTGGGCAACCACTTGTGGGGACCAACGTTCTGTACAATTTGTCCCATTGGTGTGATCAGATAGCCCTTTAAAGTCGATGGGATTCCCTTCATGTCCATAGACCTTTCTTGTGTCATGAGTGCACTGTGTACTGGCACTCACATCCAAATAATATTCACATTTACTGTGTCCCGCATTCCAAGCTCTATGATTATAGCCGATTAAACATATGGTCCCAGTTGGGAAGGTTACTTGGGGTGGTTTCTGTTTCCGATCACAGACATGTTGATACCAACCCTTGAAAGTGTTTAATGGGAGGCCTGCAGATCGCCATCTCTGAACCTCATCGTTTATCATTTCTTTGGTTCTGGTGTCTCCACATTGGGGAAGGGAAGAGTCGGGATTTTGGAAAATGTACCATTCTGCCATTTGGGATAAAGTAAAAGGAACAGGCTGCAGTGGGATACCTGCTTGGGAATTGGTAGGAATAGAAGAACATACCCAGTACTCAGAGACATTAAAGTCTCTGGCATAGGTATAGGACATGTAAAGGAACGTGTTAACATTGAACTCCTGGGTAAGGCCTGCTGGGCCAAACATGTAACTGAAAATCAATATTATGGCAAACAATTTTACAGATTCTGATTTTGGTACGCGTGCTTCACATGTGACGTGTGAAGCCATGATTTATTTCCTTGGAGTTTCACGGCTGATTGGGTTGTGAGTAATATCTGGTAGGGGCTTTCCCACTTGGCTCCTAACGGTTCGCGCTGAATTTGTTTGCTGTAAACGGATTCGCCAGGCACCAAGTTGTGGCCCCCCTCAGGAGGATCGCCCCACGCCGCCAACACCTGACAGCATTTGTTAAGTTTTGACAATAACTAAGTAAAGCATCAACTCATCAGATGACAGTCTGCCTTTCTTAAGTCAATAGTTCCCGGCAGGGACATGGGTCTGCCAGTGATGACCTCAAATGGGCTTAGGCCTGTGGTTCAGTTTGCACAAAACTAGTGGCAAGGCTTGAATCCAATTCCTGCCTTCTTGATTGTATTTGGACAATCGTTCTTTTAAAGTCTGGTTCATGTGTTCCACTTGTCCTGATGATTCTGGATGATCAGGGCAGTGTAGATTCCAATCGATGTTCAGTAATCTGCACACCTCCTGGCAAACAGCAACTGTAAAGTGGGTTCCATTGTCTGAATCAATGCTAGCTGGTACTCCCCATCTGGGAATATAGTCTTTGCACAGAACTTTGGCTGTATGGTTGGCTGTTGCCCTCCTGGCTGGAGCAGCCATGACCCATCGAGAGAACGTATCCACTATTACAAGGATGTCAGTGTATCTTTGACATGTAGGAAGGGTGATGTAATCGACCTGTATGTTCTGGAATGGTCCTGCAGGGGCAGGAGCTTTTAGCTGAGGCATTGATGTTATAGGTCGTAAGTTCTTTTTACAGGTTACACAGCGGTTTGATACCAATTGTGCATGTTTTTTGAATCTTTGCCACACCAACTTTTCTGGAATTGAGCCATCATCTGTCCTGGGGCTAATTGTCCCCATGAATGGATCTGTTGGGCCAGAAATGGCATCAGTGCCTGTGGTGCAACTGGTTTATCAGTCTGAACTTGTCTCCAAATATCATCACCATACAACTGGATACCTGAGTCTAACCATGACCATTTCTCTTTGTGCCGAGTCATGTTGCATTTCACGTAGATCTTGTAATAAATCGGTCACTCCCAATTTGTAGATGTGTCTTCGTTCTGCTGAAGAATCCCACTGGGAGGCAGCTTCCTTTGCTACTCGGTCTGCAAGGGCGTTTCCTTGTGCTTCTGTAGTGTTGTCTTGAGTATGGGCCTTACACTTTAGAATGGATACTTCTTTTGGCAAAGCTATGGCTTCTGGGAGGTCATCATTTCAGTGGTGGGAATCTAGAACTCACTGTCTGATAGGGTCAAAGAAGCAGAAATCCTGATCACTTTAAAATAAATGTCTTGGATATCCAATTGAAGGACTGGGATATACAGGACAATCGACTGAGATCTGCAAAATGGGATTAAGCAGAATAGCTCCACTTCAGCCAGCACTCACACAATGGGCCAAATGGCCTCGATCTGCACTAGAACCTTTGAGGTTTTTACTCTGATAGTTGGAGTTTGTTTCTGATGATAATAACCTCGAAGGGACTGGAGTTTAACATTCTAGATATTGGTGAAATAAATCAGCTGTTTTAAACACGTTGTACATTTTTGTGTTTCCAGCCGAAGTGGTTAACATCACCTGGCTGGAGCTCAGAAAGGACAATCTCACCTCATAGAATCAGAGAATTTACCTGTTCATTGATGGGACGTTTGCGAGCCGAGGGGCACTGGAGGAGAAGTTTGGGCTACCCCCGGGAAATGCTTTCAGGTACATGCAAGTGAGGGTGTTTGTGAGGCGACAGGTGAGGGAATTCCCGTTGCTCCCGGCACAGGGGATTCAAGATAGGGTGATTTTGGGTGTATGGGTCGGAGAGGGCAAGGTGTCGGCGATATACCAGGAGATGAAAGAAGAGGGGGAGTCGTTGGTAGAGGAGCTGAAGGGTAAATGGGAGGAGGAGTTGGGGAAGGAGATTGAGGAGGGGCTATGGGCTGATGCCCTAAGTCGGGTTAATTCCTCTTCTTCGTGTGCCAGGCTTAGCCTGATACAATTTAAGGTGGTTCATAGAGCGCATATGACGGGGGCGAGGCTGAGTAGGTTCTTTGGGGTGGAGGACAGATGTGGGAGGTGCTCAGGAAGTCCGGCAAACCATGTCCATATGTTTTGGTCATGCCCGGCACTGGAGGGGTACTGGAGGGGTTCTGGAGGGGAGTGGCGGGAACAGTATCTAAGGTGGTGAAAGTCCGGGTCAAGTCAGGCTGGGGGCTAGCACTATTTGGAGTAGTGGATGAACCAGGAGTGCAAGAGGCGAAAGAGGCCGGCATTCTGGCCTTTGCGTCCCTAGTCGCCGAAGGATCTTGTTAATGTGGAAGGAGGCGAAGCCCCCCAGCGTGGAGGCCTGGATAAATGATATGGCAGGGTTTATCAAGTTGGAGAGGATAAAGTTTGCCTTGAGAGAGTCTGCGCAGGGGTTCTACAGGTGATGGCAACCGTTCCTAGACTACCTCGCAGAGCATTAGATGAAGGTCGGTCAGCAGCAGCAGCAACCCGGGGGAGGGCGGGGGGGGGGGAGGGGGGGGGGGGAGGGGAGCAGGGGAGGGGGGGAGGGGGAGGGGGGGGAGGGGAGCAGGGGAGGGGGGGAGGGGGAGGGGGGGAGGAAAGGGGAGGGGGAGGGGGGGAGGGAGGGGGAGGCTGGGGGGGGGAGGGGGAGGCTGGGGGGGAGGGGGAGGCTGGGGAGGGAGGCTGGGGGGGAGGGGGGAGGCTGGGGGGAGGGGGGGATATCTTTTGTGGGGGGGGGGAGGGAGGGGGAAGAGAGGTTTATTTGGGGGGCATTCGAGCAAGAAAATACATGAATGAGCCGGAAAACTGACATGTACGGGAGGAATCCAATGTACAAAGCTCTGTATCATATCGAATTACCATGTTCATGTCTTGCTATGTGAGCTTTCTTTTTGTTACGGGGGGGGGGGGTGGGGGTTTGTTTGTAAGGGTGAAAAGTTTTGTTTAAAAAATTCTTAATAAATATATATTTTTAAAAAAGAATAAGAGAATTTCATAGATATCATAGAATTTACAGTGCAGAAGGAGAATTTACAGTGCAGAAGGAGGCTATTCGGCCCATCGAGTCTGCACCGGCCCTTGGAAAGAGCACCCTAACAAAGGTCACACCTCCACCCTATCCCCACAACCCAGCAACCCCGCCCAACACTAAGGGCAATTTATCATGCCCAATTCACCTAACCTGCACATCTTTGGACTGTGGGAGGAAACCGGAGCACCCGGAGGAAACCCATGCACACACAGGGAGGATGTGCAGACTCCGCACAGAAAATTACCCAAGCCGGGAGTCGAACCCGGATCCTTGGAGCTGAAAATCAACAGTGCTAACCACTGTGCTACCGTGCCACCCTTGTATCCAAGCTCCCGGATTGTCTGTCTTTCTCTCCGGGTAAGATTCTGTTTGTCTCTTGTATTTCACTGTGACAGGGCGGAGACCTGATTGAAGGGAGTCAAACATGGGAGTTCTGGGAAAGATGGGCAAGATTTGGGAGGTGACAACATGTTCAAAGAGTTTGGAGAGGAGAGGGAGGTTGAAGATGGGGCAGTAATTTGTAAGGATGGCAGGGTCAAGTGTTTGTTTTATTGAGGGGGTGATGATGGCAGATTTGAAGGACAGAGGGACAGTACCTGAAGTGTGAGAAATGTTGACAATATCCATGGACACAGGGTAGTTGGCTGTCAGTAGCTCAGTGGGAAGAGGGTCGATGGAGCAGGAGTTGGGTATCATGGACAAGATGAGCTCTGAGAGGGCATGAGGGGAGATGGGAAAGAAACTAGAGAAAGATGTGGGTTCAGGGCTCGGGAAAGGATGAAATTTAGAGACAGTTTGGTCCGGTGGGCTCGTGGAAGGGAGGGAAGCAGCAGAGGCGGCTGATCGGATTTACTCAATCTCAGTCACAAAGAAGCTCCACAAGCTCCTCACACTTTTTGTTGGAGGTGAGGATGGAAGAGACAGGGGACAGCGAGAGTACTTCAAAAGGAACTAACTTGTGTCAAAGATATTAAAAAGTTCCAGCACACTGCATATTTCACACAAATCTAATTTATTTGACTTTTAGCCAGAATATTAGCCCCTGTAAAATGGGCTGGAATTGTTATCAGCAGAGAGAGAGCCAAATTAACATGGTTCAGTCTCAATGTGAGTAACAGCAAAATCCAATCACTGTGGTTACTTGTGGCCTCGTTGATGTGTCTGCAGGTTGGATGACTGAGTGAATCCCTTCCCACACTTGGAGCAGGTGAATGGCCTCTCTCCAGTGTGAACTCGCTGGTGTGTCTGCAGGGCAGATAACTGAGTGAATCCCTTCCCACACTTGGCGCAGGTGAATGGCCTCTCCCCAGTGTGAATTCGCTGGTGTGTCCGCAGGTTGGATACCTGAGTGAATCCCTTCCCACACTTGGCACAGGCGAATGGCCTCATCCCAGTGTCAACTCGCTGATGCTTCTGCAGGTCAGATGACTGAGTGAATCCCTTCCCACAGGGTGCGCAGGCGAATTGCCTCTCTCCAGTGTGAATTCGCTGATGTACAGTGAGGTGAGATGATTGTCTGAACCCAGTCCCGCAGTGAGAGCACCTGAACGGCCTCTCGTCAGTGTGAACACCTTGATGGCTCATCAGTTCCCCAGAACTTTTATAGCACTTCCCGCAGTCTGGACATTGGAACGGTCTCTCATCAGTGTGAACTCGCTGGTGACTCAGCAGGTTGGATGACCGAGTGAATCCCTTCCCACATTTGGAGCAGGTGAATGGTCTCTCCCCAGTGTGAATTCGCTGGTGCATTTTCAGGTTTAATGACCGAGTGAATCCCTTCCCACACTTGGAGCAGGCGAATGGCCTCTCCCCAGTGTGACTTCGCTGATGTACAGCGAGGTCAGATGATCGCCTGAACCCAGTCCCGCAGTGAGAGCACCTAAATGGTCTGTCATCAGTGTGAACACGTTGATGGCGAATCAGTTCCCCAGAACTTTTATAGCACTTCCCGCAATCTGAACACTGAAACGGTCTCTCATCAGTGTGAACTCGCTGGTGACTCAGCAGGTTGGATGAAGTGGTGAATCCCTTCCCACACTGTGAGCAGGTGAATGGTCACTCCCCAGTGTGAACTCGCTGGTGACTCAGCAGGTTGGCTGAAATAGTAAATCCCTTCCCACACTTGGAGCAGGTGAATGGTTTCTCCCCAGTGTGACTGCGTCGATGAGTTTCCAGCTGGGATGGGGAAGTGAATCCTTTCCCACAGTCCGCACATTTCCACGGTTTCTCCTCAGTGTGACTGCATTTGTGGCTTGTGAGGCCTGACGATTGACTGTATCCTCGTCCACACACACAACACGAGTACGGTTTCTCCCCACTGTGAACAATGCTTTTTCCTTCCATGTTCAATGATATTCCAATGATATTCAGGATATGATAAATTGAGGACTCTGTCAGATCCTGATGTGATGCTTGGTTTGAGTTTCCGGACTTTGATGCCTCCCCTTCGAACACCCTGTTAAATTGATTTAAAACAGAAAATAGGGAGTGAGAGAGAACCCACAAAACACAAAGGCAGATGGTGAAATTGAGCTGAATGAATCTGGTCATTTGTGGGGCCGGCACTGGGAAAAAGTGACCATGAAAACTGCTGGATTATTATTAAAAACCCAACTGGCCTCTTTGGGAGGAGAGAGGAAGAGGTGAAGAGGGATTTTGTATATCTACAAGTCAGATTAAAGAGAATAGATGGCAAAGCAAACTCGATCTTGAGCGTCATAAACAGTAATATTGATACCAAAACTATGCTTCTGGTGGCACAGTGATTAGCACTGCTGCCTCACAGCGCCAGGGACCCGGGTTCAATTCCGGCCTTGGTGACTGTGTGGAGTTCCTCCCAGTGTCTGCGAGAGTTTCCACCCGGTGCTCAGGTTTCCTCCAACAGTCAAAAGAAGGGCAGGTTTGGTGGATTGGGCTTGATAGATTGCCCGTTAGTCTCCAGGGATGTGCAGGTTAGGTGGGGCTATGGGGTTACAGGGACAGGGTAGGGGTATGGGCCTAGGCAGGGTGCCCTTTCAGAGTTGGTGCAGACTCGATGGGCTGAATGGCCTCCTTCTGCACTGTAGGAATTCTATGGTTCTAATTCCATTCTATGAATCTTTCTAAAGCTTTGGTCACCACTCTTCAGGAAGAATAGGAAGGTTCTTGAGAAGGTGCAGAGGAGATTTACCAGAATGGTTCCAACAAAGGAAGTTGAGGGGAAATTTGATTCAGGGACACAAGATTATGCCAGATTTGCATCAGGTGGACAAAGAAACTCTGTTTCCATTCACTGATCGTACAAGCAGCCGGGACACAGATTTAAAGTTTTGGGTAAAACCTGGATTGATCTATATAAGATCCTGAGGGGTCTTGACAGGGTGAATGTGGAGAGGGTGTTTCTTCTTGTGGGAGAATGTAGAACGAGGCGTCACTGTTGCAAAATAAGCGGTCACCCATTTCAGATGGAGATGAGGATTTTTTATTCTCTTGAGGGTTGTAAGACTTTGGAACTCGCGTCCTTAAAAGGCAGTGGAAGCAGAGACCTTGAATATTTTTAAGGCAGAGCTGGATAGATTCTTGATGAGCAAGGGGGTGAAAGGTTGACGAATGTGATATAAAATAGTTACTTTAGAGATACTAGTTAATGTAATGTAGAAATAAGCCACTTTGATTTTTGCAGTTAGGGACAAAGGACTTTGAGACCGCATGGAAAAAGCAGGAAGAGGTGTGTCTATGAGAGTGAGACTGCATTGATAGGGGCCAGAGAAAGGGATTGGAAGTGAGCCAATCAGAATAGATCGAACAGGTCAGGAGGGACCTAGGCTGACCTATGTCCGTCGAGTATGTGAAACTTGATACCATTTGAACTGATTTTGCAGAGATCCCTTTGTCTGTTAGTTCAGTCGTTTTCTGGAGTGTAAGAGGCAGGATGTCCTGTTACATTTCTGTAAGATGATTCAAGCTTGCAAGCTAAATAAATAACTTCTGTTTACGTGCGAATCCGTCTCAACTTTTATTGAGGCCAGACTGACAGAGAAAGAAATTTGGGGATCAACATTTGGTGCCGAAAACCGGGATTTCTCTGGGCGATCCTGATCCAACTGCGAAATCAGAATTAGACTGATTATGAACAGGAGGACGGGAACAAAGGGCCCTCAATGTAGAAATGGAAAACGACCAGCATTGATTGTTCCCCTCTTCTTATCGTCTGATTAGTCTGGTCACTCGCGGTTGGCACAGAAAGACCGCCTCGACGAAATCACAGGTCAGTCTGGGGATTAGCACTTTAATTGATGGGATTTCATATTGTTGTTTCGGCTTAGGTTAGGGTTTTGGGCTGATGGGACTTTAAATAATGAAGGTTCAGTCTATTATCGGGGTTCAGAGGCTGATGGGACTTTAAATAATAAAGGTTCAGTCTATTATTAGGGTTCAGAGGCTGATGTGACTTAAATAATAAAGGTTCAGTCTATTATTAGGGTTCAGAGGCTGATGTGACTTAAATAATAAAGGTTCAGTCTATTATCAGGGTTCAGAGGCTGATGGGACTTTAAATAATAAAGGTTCAGTCTATTATATGGGTTCAGGGGCTGATGGGACTTCAATAGATGGGGGTTCAGTCCAGTATAACTGTTTTTAAATCTGAAGATGGTTCAACTCTATGTGTGAGTGTTTTAAATATATAGTTGATTAAGCTAAAATTGTCTCCTTGGACTGTAAAGTTCCGAGGTCTAGTTGAGATTGTGAGGTTGAAGCAGAAGTCTCTCAAAGGGTTAACAGCAGCAGGCGGAGTTGAAAACAGACAGTGCTTCTCACTCAGGCCTTGAGATAACAGCGCCAGTCTGCAGTGTAATCGGATACCTTTCCTTTGAGTCAGTGAACACCAGCAAAGTTACGTTTTGAATTAATTAAAGGAAACCAGTGGGTTTCTCCACCTCTTTGATAAAAGTTATTATTTTCGAAAGCAATTGATTGAAATTGCCAGAATCTTAAATTTTACTTACTTGAAATAAGGTTTATCTCATTTTATATGGAGATTAATAGAAACTTAAAGAAGATCATGGACACCATTTTAAAAAGTGTCAATCTGGAGATGATAATTGATTTTGCTAATACTTATGATAGTTGATTTTGCTAATACTGTGTATGTAACAGAAAAAAAACTTGTTAAAAGAAAAATTGTTAAGATAAAGAAATAATTAAGTTGTAAATGTTATACAAGTTTGTGTTAAGCAAATTGTAAATTTAGTTCTGAGTTGAGATCAGAGCTAAGCTTGCAAGTTGCAGTAATTCAATTTGAATTTTCAAACATTTTTAAGTTTTAAAAAAAAGAGAGCAAATAGAGAAAAGAAGGACACAGATCTTGAATGCGTTGAATAGCACATTTCAAAGGCCCATAAATCTTTCTGTTATCTTAGACCTAAAACCTAGGAAGATTGACGAGCCATAGGAATGTCTGGGGCGTTTTAATGAAATCTACCGGGGGCAGTCAGGCGATTTGCTATATCAAACTGGTCAGAATTCCCCTCAATACTGTGCTATGTTAATGCATTGCCTACCACCTTCTGTGGTTACTGCTGTGAAATGTAATAACATGAATTGGACAGAGAACGACCCTTCCCAGATGGCAAGGGCAGTCAGATTTTACTGGAAGGAGGGTGTAGGCCAAGAAGGAGGCTCAGTTACAAAGGTTAAGACTGAGTATGTAATGAAAAAGGATGATCTGCGATCCCAACAAGCGGCAGAAATGGTAGTTTACCAGCAGGAGCTCCAATATAGTGACTTTGGGTGGGTGGATCAGCGAAGAGGAGGATGAGACAACAGTGCTATATTTCTATCACCCCCCAGTGGTGGACGTTAGACATTGAACAGTCACTGCATCACGTTACCCTGGCCTATGACAGAACTGGACGAAACAGGGAGTTGGAGGACAAATACCGGCCATTACTTGAGACCGAATGGCCAGTCAAGGTTACAGCCACAGTCACGGGAAAAGAAGGTACAGCCGATTTTGTTACAATATCACCACATTTATGGCCACAGTCAGCTTCGGTAAGCCCTCATATTACACGTCAGGTCCATGACCAGTACCATGCCAGGGATATGGGGCGAATGGTCAGCACCTTACCGCAGCTCGTCAGAATAGGTATGAGATATACCTTTTGAACAATCCACGTCTGACATTTAAATACTGTACCACTATCAATCCAGCCTGTTTTCTTAGTGGTCCCCCTGTCCATGAAGACGCACCTGGCCACGACTGTTTAGCCTTGATTCAGGAAACTACCACAATAAGGGGCGATTTGAGTGACATTTCGTCAGAACAACCTGACATGATTATGTGTGGTCAAATATCCCACCGGGGTTTAGTTAATGACCTACTGCAGGCCCTCCTTCTGCCAGCGCAGATTTCCGTTATTAAATGCGCTGCCCACACGAATGGTACAACCCCAGTTGACGTTGGTAATGAACGAGCAGATTGTGCAGCGCGCACAGCCGCACAAATTCAGCAAGTGATGGTGCCTAAAATGTTAAGTCAGACTAAACGATCTACTATGAATGTGTCTGCTTCTGACAAGCCAATGCCAGACGTCATAAGGTTACAGGAGGACGCTCCTGAGAGTGATAAACAAATGTGGAAACGGTTAGGTTGTACATATGATTCTGTTTCCTCTTTATGGACCACGCCTGCACATCAGACTTGTATGTCTGATGTACTGGCTTTATGGGTCATCGAATGTGTACACTTTGCAACTCATTGTGGGGCTCGAGGGACTAGTGATTTGTTGCTGGACACTTGGTGGCACCCTAAAATGCAGGGGTTGGCCCAAAGTATCAGTAATCGGTGTTTGATTTGTCAGCAATATAACACCGGAAAAGGTATCCCTTGTGGGAAGGGGCAAACCCCGTTGCCCAGTGGTCCCTTTGAGACGCTCCAAATGGATTACATTGAGTTGGAAAGGTGTCAATGTTATAAATATGTTTTGGTCATTGTGGATGTGTTCAGCAGATGGGTTGAGGCGTATCCGACTATCTATAGTAAAGCTGCTACTGTGGTTAAAGTCTTGATGAGGGAAATCATTCCCCGGTACGGTATACCAGCTCAGATAAGTTCTGATAATGGGCCTCATTTTATTGGACAAATTAACAAGGAGTTTTGCTCCCAGTTGGGCATACGCCAGCAGTTACACTGTGCTTACAGACCGCAGGCAGCCGGGGTGGTTGAGAGACACAATCAGACCCTCAAAACTAAATTGGCTAAATTAAGAGCAGACACGGGACTGACATGGCTTAAGTTGCTCCCCGTTGCCCTCTTCCAGCTGCGGGTTACACCTGCGGGACCAGCCCGGCTCTCTCCCGCCGAGATTCTTTATGGCAGGCCTCTTAGAATTCCTTGGAGCCTGCAGGTTCCCAGACGGGTTCAGTTTCATCAGATGACTGAAGAAATGACCACCTATGTTCTAGCCTTTACGCAAGTGCTCAAGGAACTCCATGGCCCAGTCCGTGCGGCTCACCAGCCATTGCCCCAGTACCTAGCTCACTTTCAGTCCAGCCCGGTAGTTATGTAATGGTCAAAAATTGGACTAGGAAGGGGTCGGAGCCGCGATGGGATGGGCCCTTCCAAGTTCTCCTTACCACCCCCACAGCAGTTAAAGTGGAGGGGCGAAGTGCTTGGGTCCACCTACATCACTGTAAATTGAGTCCATCTCCACTACTGTAAAAGGTTGGATACTAACCTGCCTCCCTTCTCCAGTGCTATTTTACAGGTGTGGAGCATGATGGAGTGGCTACGCATCGTCTGTCTGATATTTGGCCTCACTTCGCTTGGCGTGTTATTGGCGATGGACATGGAAAAGGGGAATATTATGTATCTGTGTAGCCCCAACCAATCTACAAGGATACATCACCTATGCACAGGTGATGTTCTTCACTGCCCCCATATACGAGGACATGGTATCGACTCATGGAAGGTCATCAAAGTTAAGGAGAATGCGGGAGTCATGAAGCAGCTGCACCGGTCCCGGCGATGGGAAGGGAACATTATATGGACATTGCCTTGTTTTTGGAATACATGTAAATTTGAATTTGGATGTGTTAAAAGTGGTACAATAAAGGTAACATCAGGCTGTCAGAAGAGTGTAGGAAGAGACCATGAGAAAGAGAAAGGGACTAGAGAGAGGACGGGGCGTGTGAGAAGGGAAGTACAGCTAGAACGTAGGTTACCGGGAGATGCACTTAAGTTAATTAAAGGCCAAACTGAGGAAAACCCGGGTAGTATGAATCTCTTCTACCAGATTTACCACCGTCTGTATGGCCAGGGACGGGTTGTCTGCAACCCAAACCCCGCAGCGGTGTCTAGGTTATTTTCTGTTTCACCGCTTTGGGGCACTCCCCAAACGGTGGTTCATTGTCAGCGTTCCGAGCCATTGCCCGAGCACGTCACTCTTCCTTACGATCCGGATTCAGCACCACCGGCTATTTGCCTTCCCCTCCCTCGGGATAATTCCCATTCACAGTACGATAGGCTGCGACGGTGGAGGGCGTACATACCTAGCCACTTCACTCCCAATAGGGATTCCCGGTCGTACGAGAATTGCTTCAGCAGTGAAGGATATGGCTGTTTGCTGGTAGAGGTGGATACAAATATAACATGTCTGTTTCCCACCTGTACGGACAGGAGGTGCCATATCACCCAGGCGTCTGGCCAATGCGTTTGTTACAACATCACTTGCGTTCCATTGAACGCTGGCCTCCAGCTCCTTTGTGGCTGGGCGAATGTCTCTCATATCACTGTTGGGAATAGGGCTTTCTGCATTGCTGGGCGGCCCGAATGGGCATTTCAAAATTGGATAAACTGGGCTACTGGGAGGTCCTTACGCAACCGATATGCTGATTGTGATGCTAGCCTGCACACGGAACAAGGATACTACTTTTTATTTAATGGTACGGCGACCAACGTTTTGTCACCCCATTTCCCCACCGAATTGCTAAAGGGACTCTAGTCCCTACCACAGTCCCCTGCCCTTCGGCGTGGAACCTGCATAATCAGTTAGCACGCCGGGCAGTCTCTGCTGAATTTTGCGAGAACTGGAAAAAAACTTCAGGTTCTTGCACCCAACCGGGGCCACTCAGCCGGGTGGGGCATTCTGAGCGTATTGACACTGGGAGGTGTGGGGGGTTCCTTGGCTGTTAGTGATCGGAATTATTTTATTTGCGGCCTTACCATTTTGGGAAATGAAACCTTGGGAGCCCTCGGGGCAATAACTAAGGAGTTGTCTCAGCTACGGTTGTTTGCAATGCAGAACCGGTATGCTCTTGACTATCTTCTGGCCCGTGAGGGTGGGGTATGCGCCATAGTACAGGGCAAGTGGATCATGTGTGTTCAGGACTTGACCGCTAACATTACTAAATTTATGGATCGCATACGGGATCACTTGGACGGGATGCAGGATCCTGACTCTTGGGGTAACTGGGGATCTGGAGGATGGAAGGACTGGTTGATAAATATGGCCATGTATCTAGTGGTAGCTATCGGCTGTATCTTTGTGGGCCTGGCCATCCTTAAATGTGTGATGGGTAGAATGCGGGGTGCACTAGATCAGATCACCGCCCCAATCACCGAGAAAAAAATTTTAACTGTTAAAATCCATGAGGGTGAGGCAGATGAAGGGGGGCTAAGACCAGAATTGGAAATGCAGCGACGGATCTTTTTAGATGAGGAACCGTAGCTATAGATTGGATAGTTCGGTTATCATGGAATGATAAAAGGAGGGAATGACGAATGTGATATAAAATAGTTACTTTAGAGATACTAGTTAATGTAATGTAGAAATAAGCCACTTTGATTTTTGCAGTTAGGGACAAAGGAATTTGAGACCGCATGGAAAAAGCAGGAAGAGGTGTGTCTATGAGAGTGAGACTGCATTGATAGGGGCCAGAGAAAGGGATTGGAAGTGAGCCAATCAGAATAGATCGAACAGGTCAGGAGGGACCTAGGCTGACCTATGTCCGTCGAGTATGTGAAACTTGATACCATTTGAACTGATTTTGCAGAGATCCCTTTGTCTGTTAGTTCAGTCGTTTTCTGGAGTGTAAGAGGCAGGATGTCCTGTTACATTTCTGTAAGATGATTCAAGCTTGCAAGCTAAATAAATAACTTCTGTTTACGTGCGAATCCGTCTCAACTTTTATTGAGGCCAGACTGACAGAGAAAGAAATTTGGGGATCAACAAGGTCATCAGGCGTAGGCAGGAATGTGGAGTTGAGGTTAGAATGAGATCAGCTGTAATCTTATTGAATGCTGAGCAGGCTCGAGGGGCCGAGTGGCCTGTTCCGAGTTTGTATGTAAAAGGTACAGGAGATATGAGGTGATATGAGATATATGTTTTTACACAGCGAGCGACAATTACCTGATTCTTGCTGCCTAGGAGGGCGTTTGAAAATAGATACATGAATCATTTGATTTCAAAAGGAAATTGGATAGACATTTGAGGGAAATAAACCTGCGAGGAAACAGGGACAGAGCAGGAGAATGGGACTGACTGGATTGCTCCAGATCTAGCAAGGATTCAATGGGCCGAATGCCCTTCTCTGTGCCATCATATCTCTGACTCTTTTGGGTAATCTCGTTTTGTAATTTAACCCTGGACGGTTCAGATATCACTCAGGTAAATCTGTGCTACACTCCCTCCGAGGCCATTCTATCCTTCCTCAGGTTTGTTGTCCAGAACTGAACACAGTTCTCCGGGTTTGGTCTAACCAGGGTTTGTGAATCTCGGGGCTTTTCCAGTCACACTGAGACTAGAAATCTTCCTTCACAGACAGAACAGACAAACCTTATACCTTCCACACCCAGATGCTGCTGAAATTCAGGTTCTGATGAATCGAGTGACTCTGTCAGATTGCGATGTGACGTTTGGTTTGCTTTTCCCATCTGTTAAACCTCCACTTCCATTATCCTGTAAATTTACAGAAACCTCACTGTCAGTTTAGGATAGAAGTTCACAACATTCTCTTCTCGCCAACTTTGATTAAACGTATTCCTGGAGGTTTGATCACATGACCTGCCCCCATCCTCCAGCCATTAATCGGTCAACACATCCATCCTTGTGACACACTGCCTTCCTCGGCCAATTGGGAAGCAAAAGGACTTATTACCTTACAGGACAGTTACTGCCCTAATGATTTTCCAGACACTCAGGTAAATGAACCTCGCCAATGCAGGGAGCGGAGTTGGTGTGAACTCGGGGAGAGGAGCTTCGGAACAGTAAACATAAATAACTTACCTCAGGGATTCACGGCCTAGCCGGCAGGGAGCGGAGTTGGTGCGAATCCGAGGAGGAGCAGCTTCGGAACATTTTATTTTTTTAAAATTCAGAATACCCAATTCATTTTTCCAATTAAGTGGCAATTTAGCGTGGCCAATCCACCTACCCTGCACATCTTTTCGGGTTGTGTGGGCAAAACCGACACAAACATGGGGAGAATGTGCAAACTCCACACGGACAGTGAGCCAGAGCCGGGATCGAACCTGGGACCTCAGCACCGTGAGGCAGCAGTGCTACTCACTGCGCCACCCTGCTGCCATCAGTAAGTATAAATAACTTACCTGTTGGATATCTGGACTGGGGGCAAAAACTGAAATGTGACATCAGAGTAATTAACTAAGTTGGGGAGTAACTAGGAGATTAGTAACTAGGAGATTGCTGAATGTTATCTATATCAGGGGCTGATTGCTGAATGTTATCTTTCTCAGGGGCTGTTTAGCACACGGCTAAAACGCTGGCTTTGAAAGCAGGCCAAGGCAGGCCAGCAGCAGCATGGTTCAATTCCCCGAACAGGTGCTGGAATGTGGCGACTAGGGGCTTTTCACAGTAACTTCATTTGAAGCCGACTTGTGACAATAAGCGATTATTATCATTATCTTCTTACAGTTTTATGCTGTCATCAATGCTGTCTACGATGCCACCGAACTTTGTATTATCAGCAAAAGTGCAGAAGAGGCACTTCGATCCATCGAGTTTGCACCAACACATCAAAATCTGACCCACCTACCTAATCCCATTTGCCAGCACTTGGCCCATAGCCTTGAATGTTATAATGTGCCAGTCTTCATCCAGGTACTTTTTAAGAGGATGTGAGGCAACCCGCCTCTACCATCCTCCTCAGCAGTGCATTCCAGACCCTCACCACCCTCTGGGTAAAAATGTTTTTCCTCAAGATATGTGTCAATAAATCTAATATAATCTAACCCCACTCTCTGCTGTCTGTTGGTTAGCCAATCCTCCATCCAAGCTAATATATTACCTCTAACCCCCGTGGGATCTTACCTTGTTTATTACCTTTTGTGTGACACCTTATCAACTGTATTTTGGAAGTCCAAATACATCCACAGGACCCCCATTATCCACCTGGCCTGTCACATCTTCCAAGAACTCCAACAAGTGAGTCAAACACTTCACCAAACCACGCTGACTGATGGATTGCGGTTTGACTTTCCAAATGTCCAGTTACTACTTGTCAATAATGAATTCCAGCAGTTTCCCAACAACAGGCATTAAACTAACTAGTTTCCTACTTTCTGCCTTTTTGAACAGGAGGGGTGCCATTAGTCTTTTCCTCTCATGCAGTGACATTGTCACTGGGTCAGTGTCTCCCCCCTGGTCTCTGTGACGTTGTTTGTGGAGAGAAGCCGGAAGCGGCGGATCGTGAGAGTGGAGAATGTTCATTGTTTAGCTCTGGGGCCGCACTCGTGATTTCTAAACCCCGCCCCCCGACACTGACCTCTCACCTGACACATCACAATGCACGGAGTGATTGACGGCAGCACCGAACCAATAGGTGAAGAGTGGACAGATCCGGAGGACCGGTTGGGAGCGACTGGTCCTCCAACCAATCAGCGCGAACGAGGCGGCGGGACTGGGCTGAGTGAAGCATGCGCAATGTGATTAATGGCGAGGCAGCAAAAGGTTCTATCTTGGATCCACAATCCGTGAAGTTGGGAATGGCGGGACGGAGGGAGAGATAAATCAGGAGGGTCGTTCGGCACGCTTCGTGCACATGTTATATAGACCAAAAATCCGGAAAAATTACCTACCAATACCTGGGGATCTGAGCGGGAGCTGCAGCTTTGTTACAGACAAGATTAAGCAAACGCCATCTTTATTTGACTCTGGCAGACGTGCGCATGCGCCGTCTCAATATTGGGTTCGCGGCAGCAGTGGGTATGCGCCCTCGGCACCCTTATTTGGATCACGAGCAGTAGTGCGCATGCGCCCTCGGCATCCTTCTTTGGATCACTCGCAGCAGTGCGTATGCGGACCCACCATCTTTATTGGGGCACGAGCAGCAGAGCGCAGGCTCAGTCGCCATCATTGTTGGGGGCAACATTTTTGAAATGTGTCTTCATGACAGAATGTCCAGCAAACTGCTTCACTCTGAGTTACAAATTCCTATTTATGGGGCAGAATATATGTCCAGGGCTGTGACAATAATTCGAATTTATATTGTGACTTGAACGGAATAAAACTTTGAAGACTTTCAGAGAAACGTTACAAAATAACAATTGACACTGAGCCACAAGAGGAGATATTAGATTTTAAGGAGAATCTTAATGGAGGAAAGTGAGTCGGAGAGTTTTAAAGAGGAAATTGTGACCTTGGCAACTCAGTAATGGTGGAGAGATTAAAATCAGGAATGCTCAAGTGGCTGGAATTAAATGAGTGCAGAGATCTCAAAGGGGTGTATGTGGAGGAGATTACAGAGATCAGGATGGTCATTACCTTGGAGTAAAACAATGAGAAATTTAAACTTTTTGTGCCTTTTAAAAGGAAACGTTTGTAGATCAGGGGCTGGTGTGAGTAAGCACATGGGTAGCAGAGCTTTGGAGGGTGTTTATTGTTGGAGTCTGGCTGCGAGTGTATTGTAATAATTTGTTTGAGAGGTAACAGAAGAATGGATGGTGGTTTCTGCAGCAGATGAACAGAGACTAAGGTGGAGTCGAGCTGTGTTCCTGAGGTGGAAGTCGGCAATCTTGGTGACGATGTAGATCTGTGGTCAAGAGCTCATCTGGGCTTCCGGATGCGGCAATGACCAGCTAAGTCGCACGTTTCGGCACCTCCCGTTTTAACAGACTTTTGGGCTCTTATCGGGAGCCCCAACGGCAATTTTCGAAGGCTAAACCCACTATGAGGCGACATAGAAGGGAGTCCCCCCGGATGTGAATGGACAGAAGAGATAATAGTGGCCAGATTGCGGAGGATCCTCTGGAGCAGCGGCATAGAAGGGAAGTGAGAAGCAAGATGGCGGCGGAGGGAGGCCAGTTGGTATGGGGCCTGGAACAGCAGGAGTTCCTCCGCCGATGTGTGGAGGAGCTCAAGAAGGAGGTGCTGGCGCCGATGCTGCAGGCGATTGAGGGGTTAAAGGAGGCTCAGAAGACCCAAGAGATGGAGTGAAGGCAAAAGCTGCCGAAAATGAGGACGAGATACAGGGCTTGGTGGTGAAGACGGAGACGCACGAGGCACTGCATAAGAGGTGTATGGAGAGACTGGAAGCCCTGGAAAATAGCTCGAGGAGGAAGAATTTAAGAATCCTGGGTCTTCCCGAAGGGGCAGAGGGAGCGGACGTTGGGGCGTATGTGAGCACGATGCTCCATACCTTAATGGGAGATGAGGCCCCGATGGGCCCCCTGGAAGTGGAGGGAGCGTATCGAGTCCTCGTGAGAAGACCAAAGGCAGGAGAAATACCTCGAGCAATAGTGGTGAGGTTCCACCGATACAAGGACAGGGAGATGGTCCTGAGATGGGCGAAAAAGACACGGAGCAGCAGGTGGGAGAACGCGGTGATCCGCGTGTATCAGGATTGGAGTGCGGAGGTGGCGAGAAGGAGGGCGAGTTTCAATCGGGCCAAGGCGGTGCTCCACAAGAGGAAAGTGAAGTTCGGAATGTTGCAGCCGGCAAGACTGTGGGTTACACACCAGGGTAAACACCACTACTTTGAGACGGCAGAAGAGGCGTGAGCATTTATTGAAGAGGAGAAGTTGGACAAGATTGGAGAAAGAGTGTTTGAAATGAAGTAGTGAGGTGGTGGCAAGGGACTGTGAATCAGATGGGGGAACATTTTCTTTCCCCTCGAAGGGGGGGTCACGAAGAAATGTGGGCGCCGGTGGGGAAGGGGAGGGGGAAGGAGAGAGGGAGCTGCGCCATCAGGGGTGGGGCCGAGAGGGAAGCGCGGGCTTTGTTCCCGCGCTATGGAAATTGTGGCGGGAAAAGGGGGCGCAGGAAGGAGGGGGCCTCACATAATGGGGGCTAAGGATAAACGGGGGAAGCCGAGGTCAGCCAGAGTTTGCTGACTTCCGGAAGCAATATGGGAGGAGCAACTAAGCTAGAGAGGGATCTAGCGGTGGGGGGGGGGGGGGGGGGGGGGGGGGGTGGTAACTGGGTTGCTGCTGCTAAGGAGAAGGGGGAGCTGTTACGGGATGGGATGGTCGGGACGGGAGGGCGCTGTCGGGGGGATAAGCGGGTGCGTGGGAACCGGGTGAGGAGCTGGTCTAAAATAGGGGATGGCTAGCCGACGAGGGGGGGGGTGTGGGTAAAGAGCCCCCCAACCCGGTTGATCACGTGGAACGTGAGAGGGTTGAGGGTTGAATGGGCCGATTAAGAGGGCAAGGGTACTTGCGCACCTAAAGAAGCTAAAGGCAGACGTGGTCATGCTTCAGGAGACGCACCTGAAACTGGCGGATCAGGTCCGATTAAGAAAAGGATGGGTGGGACAGGTATTCCACTCGGGCTTGGATGCAAAAAATAGAGGGGTGGCAATACTGGTGGGGAAACGGGTATTGTTTGAGGCGAAGACCATAGTGGCGGACAGTGTGGGTAGATACGTGATGGTGAGTGGCAGACTGCAAGGTGAGGCGGTGGTGCTGGTGAATGTATATGCCCCGAACTGGGATGACGCGAACTTTCTGAAGCGTATGTTGGGGCACATCCCGGACCTGGAGATGGGAAAGTTGGTAATGGGGGGGGACTTCAACACGGTGCTGGACCCAGGGCTGGACCGGTCCAGATCTAGGACCGGGAGGAGGCCGGCAGCGGCCAAGGTGCTTAAGGACTTTATGGAGCAGATGGGAGGAGTGGATCCCTGGAGATTTACTAGGCCAAGGAGTAAAGAGTTTTCCTTCTTCTCCCATGTCCACAAAGTCTACTCCCGGATAGACTTCTTTGTCCTGGGAAGGGCGCTGATCCCGAAGGTGGCAGGAACGGAGTATTCGGCTATAGCCATTTCAGATCATGCCCCACATTGGGTAGATCTGGAAGTAGGAGAGGAAAAGGAACAGCACCCACTCTGGAGATTAGATATGGGACTGTTGGCGGACGAGGGGGTATGTGTAAGGGTGAGGGGATGTATTGAAAGGTACCTTGAGATTAATGATGACGGAGAGGTCCAGGTGGAAGTGGTCTGGGAGGCGCTGAAGGCAGTGGTTAGAGGGGAACTGATCTCCATAAGGGCCTATAAGGGGAAACAAAAGGGTAAAGAAAGGGAGAGATTGTTGAGGGAGATTTTGAGGGTGGATAGGCAATATGCGGAGGCTCCAGATGAAGGGCTATACAGGGAAAGATGAAGATTGCACACGGACTTTGACTTGTTCACCACGGGTAAGGCGGAGGCACAATGGAGGAAGGCACAGGGAGTGCAGTATGAATATGGAGAGAAGGCGAGCCGGCTGCTGGCCCAACAACTTAGGAAGAGGGGGGCGGCGAGAGAGATCGGAGGGGTTAGGGACGAGGAGGGAAAGATGGAACGGGGAGCGGAGAGGGTGAACGGGGTGTTTAAGGTATTTTACGAGAGGCTATATAAGGCTCAACCCCCGGAAGGGAAAGAGGGAATGATGCGTTTCTTAGACCAGCTGGAGTTCCCGAAGGTTGAGGAACAGGAGATGACAGGACTGGGAGCGCAGATTGAGGTGGAGGAGGTGGTAAAAGGAATTGGGAACATGCAGGCAGGGAAGGCCCCAGGACCGGATGGGTTCCCGGTGGAGTTCTATAGGAAATACGTGGACCTGCTGGCCCCACTTCAGACGAGAACCTTTAATGAGGCTAGGGAAAGGGGGACACTACCCCCGACGATGTCGGAGGCGACGATATCGCTGATCTTGAAAAGAGACAAAGACCCGCTGCAGTGCGGGTCATACAGGCCTATTTCCCTCTTGAACGTAGATGCCAAGCTTTTGGCCAAGGTGATGGCAACGAGGATAGAGGACTGTGTCTCGGGGGTGGTGCATGATGATCAAACGGGGTTTGTTAAAGGGAGACAATTGAATGCTAATATACGGAGGCTGCTGGGGGTGATGATGATGCCCCCACCGGAGGGTGAGGCGGAGATGGTGGTGGCGATGGATGCAGAGAAAGCATTTGATAGAGTGGAGTGGGACTACCTGTGGGAAGTACTGAGGAGATTTGGATTTGGAGAGGGGTTCATTAGATGGGTTCAGCTCCTGTACAGGGCCCCGGTGGCAAGTGTGATTACAAATAGGCAACGATCTGACCACTTCCGACTATATAGGGGTACAAGACAGGGATGTCCCCTGTCCCCGTTACTGTTTGCGTTGGCAATTGAGCCACTGGCCATAGCGCTGAGGGGCTCTAGGAAGTGGAGGGGGGTACTTAGAGGAGTAGAAGAGCATCGGGTGTCACTATACGCGGATGATTTGTTGTTGTATGTCGCGGACCCAGTGGAGGGGATGTCTGAGATAATGCAGACACTCAGGGAGTTTGGAAAATTTTCAGGATATAAATTGAATATGGGGAAGAGTGAACTGTTTGTGATACACCCCGGGGAACAGGGCAGGGGAATAGATGATTTACCGTTGAGAAGGGTAACAAGGGATTTCCGGTATTTAGGGATCCAGGTGGCCAGGAACTGGGGAACCTTGCATAAGCTTAACTTGGCACGACTGGTAGAGCAGATGGAAGAGGACTTTAGGAGGTGGGACATGGCGCCCCTGTCATTGGCGGGCAGGGTGCAGGCGGTTAAAATGGTTGTCCTTCCGAGGTTTCTTTTTGTGTTCCAGTGCCTCCCTGTACTGATTACAAAGGCCTTTTTTAAGAAGGTGGACAAGAGTATTATGAGCTTTGTGTGGGCTGGAAAGACCCCAAGAGTAAAGAGGGGGTTCCTGCAGCGCAGTAGGGACAGAGGGGGACTGGCACTGCCGAGTCTAAGTGATTATTATTGGGCCGCCAACGTGTCAATGATATGTAAGTGGATGAGGGAAGGGGAAGGAGCAGCGTGGAAAAGACTGGAGATGGCATCCTGTAGGGGAACTAGCCTAAAAGCACTGGCGACGGCGCCTTTACCGTTCTCCCCGAAAAAATACACCCACAAACCCAGTGGTGGTGGCAACTCTGAAAATTTGGGGGCAGTGGAGACGACATAAGGGAGTGACGGGTGCCTCAGTGTGGTCCCCGATAAGGAACAACCATAGGTTCATCCCGGGAAAGATAGATGGGGGATTTAAATCTTGGCAGCGAGCAGGAATTGCGAAATTGAAGGACTTGTCCTTAGACGGGACGTTCGCGAGTCTGGGAGCACTGACAGAAAAATATGGGTTGCCACCTGGGAATGCATTTCGCTATATGCAAGTGAGGGCATTTGTGAGGCAACAGGTGAGGGAATTTCCGCAGCTCCCGGCGCAAGAGATCCAGGACAGAGTGATTTCGGGGGCATGGGTGGGTGATGGTAGGGTGTCAGATATATATAGGGAAATGAGAGACGAGGGGGAGACGATGGTAGAGGAGCTGAAGGGAAAATGGGAGGAGGAGCTGGTGAAAGAGATTGAGGAGGGGCTGTGAGCAGATGCCCTAAGTAGGGTAAACTCTTCGTCCTCGTGTGCCAGGCTCAGCTTGATACAATTCAAGGTTCTACACAGGGCGCATATGACTGGAGCAAGGCTGAGTAGATTTTTTGGAGTGGAGGATAGGTGCGGGAGATGCGCGGGAAGCCCGGCGAACCACACCCACATGTTTTGGTCATGTCCGGTATTGCATGGGTTCTGAGTGGGTGTGGCAAAGGTGATTTCAAAGGTGGTGGGGGTCCGGGTCGAACTTGGCTGGGGGTTGGCTATATTTGGGGTTGCAGATGAGCCGGGAGTGCAGGAGGCGAGAGAGGCCGATGTTTTGGCCTTTGCGTCCCTAGTAGCCCGGCGAAGGATTCTACTTATGTGGAAAGAAGCTAAACCCCTGGGAGTGGAGGCTTGGATAAACGACATGGCAGGGTTCATAAAATTGGAGCGGATAAAGTACGCACTAAGAGGTTCGGCTCAAGGGTTCACCAGGCGGTGGCAACCGTTCCTCGACTATCTCGCAGAGCGATAAGGGAAAATAGGAAAGGTAGCAGCAGCAACCCAGGGGTGGGGGGGGGGGGAGGACTCATTTGGGTCTTCAGGGGTTTTATGTGTGTGTTTATATATTATTTATATTAGATTTTACGAAGTTACTATTTTAGTTACTATTTCTGTTGTTTCTTATTTTGTTAGCCGTTGCCGTTAGTTAGCATATTATTTATTTAAAAAACGATCAATGTATATATTATTACAAAGTTGTAAAATGGGAAAATTTTGTTTTTGTTTGATCGAAAAACTTTAATAAAATATATATTTTTTTTAAAAAGAGCTAATCTGGGGTGAATTATTCCACCAAGGTTCTGAACAGTCATCTTCAGCCTCAGTCATTGGACAGGGATGGAATTGGTGACAAGGGAGTGGAGTTTGTAGCGGGCATGAAAGGGAATGGGTTCAGTCTTGTCAATATTTAAATGGAGGAAAGTTCTGCTCATCCAGCACTGGTTCAGACAGTTTGTGTCTTGGAAAGGAACTTTCAAGTGGTGATGTTGTTGCTAACTTTTGGTTGGCTCTTAAATGTTGCCCGTTGTATCTTTACTTAATTTGCTCTGTTTCTATAACCTTTGCTCTAGAGTCGCCAGGTATAACTCAACACACCAATTAGTAAGATTCAAATCAAAACACATTTATTATACACAGTAAATCACTACTCATGCATAAACTCTACTTTCTAGACTATTCTCTATCACTAAAAGGCCTATACTTAGCCTCGGAATTGGCCCACCAAGTCAGGGGAACAAATGGCCTTTCGTTCGATCTGAGTCTGCAGGATTCAAAAGCTGGTATGAACTGGTAGCTAGGAGCGCCTATCTCGTAGCGTGCGTTGACTGGAGACTTACTTGGTTGATGTGGCCGCTTGTGCAGTTCACTCTCAGGGGTTGATTCGCATTGTTGAGTGACCCTGCCAAGAAGGACAATTTGAACTTGGGGGCTTTACTTTATAGTCCCCAGGGGCTTCCCGCCCTTCGGGGCGGACCCCGTATCTGGTTCCAAGTGATTGGACTGCGTCCCGATCACTTGGAACGATTTCTCCAATACTGGAGTTGTTCCCTAAATGTCCGTTGGCCTTCCTTTGTCTTGGCTCCTGCTGGCGCCGAGGAGTCTGGCTTGGTTTTATTCACCTTAAGTGTTGCAATTGTGCCTTGGAATCGCTCATTGCTATGCAGATAGCTGCTGGTTTCAGTGCTGTCTGGTTTTTGTGCTGTCTGGTTTTTGCAGGTTCCAACACACAGGATTTCTGCACTTGCTCGTTTTTGCCTGTGTTGGCTGAATTTCCCTTTAGTCTTTGCGGTTCTCCATTTTAAGTTGGGAAGTGACCACCCAGGTGGCTACAATGTTCACATACATCTGCTGTCCTGGTCCATCCAGATGGTGGAGGTTAAGGGTTCAGGAGATTTTGTCAAATTGTGATTCAGTTGTTGGTCCATTGCTTGCTGTTACCCTCACTCCGTTCTCACTCTCCCTTTCCATCAATCTTTTTGTCTCTCTCTCTCTCCCCCACTACTCACTCTCTTTCTCTCTCACTCTCTTTCTCACATAACATTCTCTAGCCCAGAGGGTTGTGGATGATAATAATCATTATTGTCACAAGTAGGCTTACATGAACACTGCAAAGAAGTTACTGTGACCATCGTTGAATATATACAAGGCTGAGATGGTGAGATTTTTGGTCTCTCAGGAAGTCAAAGGACGCAGAGAGCTCACGGGAAAGTGGAATTGAAGACTGAGATCAACCACAATCGTGTTCAATGGCAGAGCAGGTTCGACGGGCCGAATGGTCTACTGCTGCTCCTATTTCTTGTGTTCTTGCAGAGGCCCGAATCTTGTGTGGGCTCAGACCGGGCGGCAGGTTCCCTTCCCTGAAGGACATTAACAAACTAGTTCACTTTTCACAAAAGGTTCAACAGTTTCCGTGGTCACTTTCCCAGTGCCGGCCCCACAAGTTACCAGATTCATTCAGCACAATTTCACAACCTGCCTTTGTGTTTCTGTGGGATCTCTCTCACTCCCTTTTTTCCGTTTCAACTAAATTTCACAGGGTATCAGCAGGGAAGGATGTGCAATTGGGAAACTCCAACCAAGCACCACATCAAAATCTGACTGTTGTATAACTGATCGTAACCTGAATATCATCAGATTTTGAACATGGAAGGAAAAAGCACAGTTCACAGTCGGGAGAAACCGTACACGTGTTCTGTGTGTGGACGAAGCTTCAGCCGATTATCTGGCCTGTCAAAACACAAGCGCAGTCACAGCAGGGAGAAACCATGGAAATGTGGGGATTGTGGCAAGGCGTTAAATTACCCATCTGACCTGGCAACCCAGCGACACATTCACACTGGGGAGAGGCCTGTCACCTGCCCCGAGTGTGGGCGTGGATTCACTCAGTCATACAGCCTGTTGATGCACCAGCGAGTTCACACTGGGGTGAAGCCTGTCACCTGCCCTGAGTGTGGGTGTGGATTCACTCA
The DNA here is from genome assembly GCF_047496885.1 of Scyliorhinus torazame. NCBI lineage: Eukaryota > Metazoa > Chordata > Chondrichthyes > Carcharhiniformes > Scyliorhinidae > Scyliorhinus > Scyliorhinus torazame. The sequence continues at coordinate 114,804,347 of NC_092711.1, forward strand.
GTCATCCCAACTGCTGACACACCAGCCGATTCACAATAATGAGAGACCTTTTAAATGCCTGGTGTCAATGTGTTCACACTGACGAGAAACCATTCAGATGCTCTGACTGTGGGACTGGGTTCAGACGATCATCTCAACTCACTCTACACCAGCGGATCACACTGGGGAGAGGCCATTCACCTGGAAAGGGATTCGTTCACTCAGGCAACCGGCTGAGACACCGGCGGGTTCACAAGTAACTGCTGTGATTAGATTTTGCTGTTAATCACATCCAGGACTGAAGCATGTTCATTGGACTCGGGTTTGACTCATATTTATAAACGCTAACCCAGTTATAAGGGATAATATTCTGGATAAAAGTCAATGATTTAACACAAGTGTGTTTCGAATCTTTTAACATCCCATCACAAGTTAGTTCTGTTTGAAGGTCTCTCCCTCTCCGCTGTCTCCTCCATCCTCACCTCAAGTGTGTGGAGTTCATAAAGCTTCTTTCTCACTAAGGTTGAGACAATCTGGTCAGCTGCCTCTGCTGCTTTCCTCTCTACCACTGGGCCAAACTGTCTCGAAAATTCCAAACTCCTCTTTCTCCAGTTTGTCTCCTGCCCTCTATCTTCATCATAGCTCATCTTGTCCATTTGACCTGCCTCCTGCGCCAGGGTCCCAGGTTCGATTCCTAGCTCGGGTCACTGTCTGTGCGGAGTCTGCATGTTCTCCCCGTGTCTGCATGGGTTTTCTCCGGTTTCCTCCCACAAGTCCCGAAAGACGTGCTGTTGAGTGAATTGGACATTCCGAATTTTCCCTCTGTGTAACCGGACAGGCGCCGGAGTGTGGCGACTAGGGGCTTTTCACAGTAACTTCATTGCAGTGTTAATGTAAGCCTACTTGTGACACTAATAAAGATTGTTTGATTATTACTGTTTAACCACATTCTCACAAAACTGCTGACCATTCAACTTCTCCATGTTGTGTGATATTGTTCATAGTTCTCTCTCTTCGTCCTGTCGCTCATCTTTAAATGCACCATCACCCATCCTCAAAAAATATTTAACCCCACCATCATTGCAAACTACCAGATCAAAACCTCTTTCTTCTCCAACTCCTTGTACTCGGTGTCCCCCAAGGATCTATTCTCAGCCACTCCTATTTCCCATCTACACGCTGCCACTAGGTGACAACATCCAAAAGCACCGTGTTAGTTTTCACATGTACACTGACAACACCCAGCTCTGCCTCACCCCCATCCCTCTCCATTCCTCCACTGTTACTAAATTATCAAACTGCTTATCCCACATCCAGTACTGAATGAGCAGAAATTTCCTCCAATTAAAAATTGGGAAGACCAAAGCCATTGTCTTCAGTCACCATTCGAAATTCCATTCCCGAACTCCCGAGTCCATCCCTCTCCCTGGGAACTGTCTGAGGCTGAACCACACTCTGCACAATCTCCGTGTCAGATTTGACCCCAAGGTGAGTTTCTGACCACATATCCACACCATCACTAATACCAGATATTTCAATCTCCATAATGTCACCTGTCTCCCCCCCACCCCAGCCCATCTGCTGCTGAAACCCTCATCCATGCCCCTGTTACCTTTAGACTTGATTCCAATACATTCCTATCTGCCTTTCACATTCACCCCACACGGAAACGTGAGATCATCCAAAACTCTGCTGGCCGTGTATTTTCTCACACCAAGTCCTGTTCACCATCACCGCTGTGCTCACTGACCTACACTGGCTCTGATTAAGCAAAGCCTCCATTATAAAATTTGCATTCATATTGTCAAATCCCTCCGTGGCCATGAACACCGTCAGCCTTTAACCATGGAAACAAAAAGCCCTGTTCAATGTGGGGAGAAACAGTTCACGTGTTCTGAATGTAGATAATGTTTTAGACGATGATCTGGCCTTTCGAACGATACGTAGTCACGCTGGGAGAAGCTTTGGAAATCTGGGGACTGTGGAATAGATTTAATCAGAGCTGGAGATTCATCGACCTGTTCACACTGAGGAGTGACCGTTAATGTTCTCCATGTGTGGGAACGGATTCACTCAGCTAACCAGCCTCACTTCTTCATGGTCAATCTGTGCAGGACTGTTACAAAGTGCAATATATCTACTGAGGTTCGGTGCTCAGTACAGAACACAGTTCATGCAGCAAGTGATGAAAAGACAGCAGGAATTTCTCTAATCTGTGATTTACAAGGACACATTCTCCGGTTCCCAGAAGTTACTTTTCTTCAATAATTTCCTCATTCTCCCTAAACTACCCTTCCTGTTAATTCTGTTATTTCTGAAGGACTTCCGGTGACGGCGGGCGGGAGGCGGCCGCACAATGGAGGGCTCCCATTCGGGAACGGCATTTTCGGGGCTTTAAGCCCGGTCCCAGGGTCCACGGATGCGGCAAAAGCAGGGAGAAGGCACAGAGGCGGCATCGTGAAGGCACAGGGAGGAAAAATGTCGAGGGTGAGCAAAAAAACGTCCATTAGGAAAAAACCTGAAGGTCCGTCGGGGAGTGGAAAGGTCACCACGGGGTCACCAAGGAAAATGGAGGCTGGAGCACCAGGGGAGGCCGCATTGCTTACGGCTGAAGAAATAACTAAGGTGATGGCTGCGGAATTCGAAAGGCAATTTACAAAATACATGGAGACAATGAGGAAGGAGATGAGAGAGGTTTTGAGTGTGCTGGTGGAGGAGGCGATTTCCCCGGTGACGAGCGCAGTGGCGGATGTGCGAGAGCATGGGGAGGCGCTGAAGGAAGTGGAGGAGACGTTATTGCAGCACGGTGATCAACTTGCCTCGATGGGGAAGGAGATGCGGAAGGTGATGGACATTAACAAGGATCTGCGAGGAAAAATGGAAGACCTGGAAAACAGCTCCAGGCGATAGAATTTGAGGATTGTGGGGTTGCCCGAAGGAGTTGAAGGACCGAGGCCGACTGAGTATTTTGCCTTGATGCTGGCGAAGCTATTGGGGAGGGGGAGGATCCCTCCCGATATGAACTGGATCGGGCTCATCGGTCGTGGAGGCCTGTACCAAAGGCGAGTGAGCTGCCAAGGGTAGTGACTCTGAGCTTCCGTAGGTACATTGTGAAGAAGAAAGTCCTGAGCTGGGCCAAGCAGAAGCGGGTGGTGCAGTGGGCTGGAGCTGGTATACGTGTATACCAGGACTTTACGGTGGAGCTGGCGAGGAGGCGGGCTGCCTTCAACCGGGTGAAGAGGGCACTGTACATTAGCAAGGTGCAGTGCGGCATTGTATATCCAGCGAAGCTGAGGGTGACTTACAAGCTCAGGGACTTTTATTTTGGAACGGCGGAAGCAGCGGAGGAGTTTGCGAAGGCAGAAGGACTGTGGCAGAACTGAGAAATTGAGAAAAGGCCATGTGCCGATGTAACCTCATGACTGTATTTTCTTTTTTTTTGTATCACTGCGTGCGGGTGTATGGGCTAAAGGAGTCAATGTTGTATATATTTTGACAAGGGAAGTGATGGGACTTTCACTCGAAATGAGGGCTCTTTGGGGTGTAGGTGGATATGCGGAGTGTGTGTGCTAATGGGGGATTTCTGGGCTTTCCTAGGGCCGGGCAAGGGGGAAAGGGATCCGGGCGAGGGCCTCCACGCTGGCCGGTTTAAGCTGGCCAGTGAACGGGAGTGAGGTGGGGGGAGGGGCTGCGGCCATCGGAACCTGGCAGAACAGGGTCTGAGTGGTCTAGCCGGGGTGAAAAGTTGGGGGGGAAGGAACCGAGGTTGGGGGGAGGGGTTTTACAAGAGGCAGTGGATGGGACGAGTTGGAAACTGGGGGGGTGCACAACTCTTGGGTATCATGTATGGTACTCTTTCAGAGGTTGGAGGGCGTTGAGTGTAGGGTGGGGAGGGGGAGTGGACTCTGTAGGTCAATAGTGACCATGGGCGGTCCCGGGCTCCTTTTTCCCCTTTTTTTTTTGTTTCCACCGTGGGAGGGTTTGTTTTATTGGATGCATAAATTGACTGGTGGGCTGTTGTTTGGGGTGGTGGGAGGATGGGATCGTTGTTATTGTTCAGGGGGTTGATTTTGTATTTGTTACCGTTTACTATCTGTGGGTGGGGTGTACATTTTGAAGGAAAATGGAGAATAAAAACATTTTTAAAAAAAAAATGTTATTTCTGATAGTTCCATTACTGTAGCTATAAACACCATACATTAGAATTCAATCTGTTCCAAGGGCAGCACGGCGGCACAGTGGTTAGCACTGCTGCTTATGGCACTGAGGACTCAGTTCGATCCCGGCTCTCGGTGTGGAGTTTGCACATTCTCCCATGTCTGCATGGGGCTCACCCCCACAACCCAAAGATGTGCAGAGTAGGTGAATTGGCGATGCTAAATTGTCCCTTAATTGAAAAAAAATAATTGGTACTCTCAGTTAATTTTTAAAATTCGGTTCCATTATTCACTCTGGTTTACGTTTATGTTGAGGTTATTAACAGACAAACTCTGTCCTGAGGCCCTGATCTGATTAGAGTTTCCAATAAGTCGATTCTGTGAAACGGAATGTCTTATCAGCGTTTCCACGGTGACCTGTCTGCAGTGAAGGAATGTCTTATCAGTGTTTCCACGGTGACCTGACTGCACTGAAGGAATGTCTTATCAGCGTTTCCACGGTGACCTGTCTGCAGTGAAGGAATGTCTTATCAGCGTTTCCACGGTGACCTGTCTGCAGTGAAGCGCCTGCTTGAGTTTCTAACTCAGACTAAACTTCTCTCTCCCATAACACACATTATAGCAGACATTGGATGTCAATGTATTTCAGCCATGTTATGTTAATGTCTCCAAAACCCTAAAAGGATTCAGATACACAAATGTTTAAATGTGGGAGGACAAGTTAATAAAGTGTTTAAAAATCACATGGGATCCAAGGTTTTGTAATTCTAAGTGTGGAATACAAAAGAACAGAGGTCACGTAAACCAAAACAAATCATTGGTTAGGCTGCAGTTGGAATATTAGATCAGGTTTTGGGGATCTTACACCAGGAAGGATGTCAAGGCCATGGAGAGGGTGTAGAAGAGATTCACTGAGATGATCCCAGGGAAGAGAGGCTTCAGTTACCAGGAGGGATTCGAGAAACTGGGGCTCTTTTCATTCGAACAGAGACTGACTGGAGATCAGAGGGAGGGGAGGGGGTTCGAGTCCGGCCTTGAGTGACTGTGTAGAGTTTGCACTTCCTCCCCACGTCTGCGTGGGTTCCTTCCGGGTGCTCCGGTTTCCTCCCACAGTCCAACGATGCACAGGTTAGGTGGATTGGCCATTCTAAAAGATTTCCCCTGAGTGTCCAAAGGTTAGGTGGGGTTACGGGGATAGGGTGGAGGAGTGGTCCCGAGTGGGGTGCCGTATTGGAGGGTCTGTGCAGACTCAATGGGCCGAATGGCCTCCTTCTGCACTGTAGGGATTCTATGGAACAGAAAAAGGCTCATATGAAATATCAAGCAGACTGTACAACAATGTTCAGGACTCTCACTGTCCCCCTGGACCTGCGGGGGGGGGGGGGGGGGAACAGTGGGAACCGGTGATGGTTTTTCTGATCTCGGAATGAAATATTTTTTAAGTGAAGGGTGTCTGTACTGGAAAATCTGAGTACCAAGTGCCAGCTTGAACCATTCTCTAATCCGTTGCAGCACAGCTCCCTCTACATTGCCCCATGAGACACTCCCAAGGCAGTTTCAAAATGGTGTTAGATACAAAGTAAATTTCCCTCGATGCTGTCCCCATCAAACGCTCCCACGATAGGTATAGCACAAAGTTAGATATAATGTATATCCTCCTCTGCACTGTCCCCATCAAACACTTCCAGGACAGGTACAACACAGAGTTAGATGCAGAGTAAAGCTCCAGTTCCCCTCTGTCATCAAACACTGCCAGGTGCAGATACACAGGCAGGTTAGCAAAACCATCCCTGGATGCCAAGGCTAGGAGTGACAGTATGGAAGGTATGGTGAGCTGGGACTGTTAAAATTTGGTTTTGGGATTGCAGCTTACCCACAAAGTGGAGCGGGGAATGGGGTGAGATCAAGCTTAAAGCACATCTAGGTAGATAAATCCCCAGGACCTGATGAAATGTATGCCAGAATGTTATGGGAGGCTAGGGGGGGGAAATTGCAGGTTCCCTAGTAGAGATCGAGGGAGATTTACTCTCTAGTAGAGATATTTGAATCGCCGATAGCCTTAACGTGAGGTGCCTGAAGATAGGAGGGTAGCAAATGTTGTGCCTTTGTTTAAGAAAGGCCAGAGGGAAAAACCTGGGAATTAAAGACCGGTGAGCCTAACATCTGTGGTGGATAAGTTGTTGGAAGGTATTCTTTAAAAAAAAAAAAATTTAGAGTACCTAATTAATTATTTTCCAATTAAGGGGAAATTTAGTGTGTTCAATCCACCTACCTTGAACATCTTTGGGTTGTGGGGGCGAAACCCACGCAAACATGGGGAGAATGTGCAAATTTGGTTGAGTTTTTTAAAGGGTTAACCAACAAGGTAGATGAGGGCAGTGCAGTCGACGTTGTCTACATGGACTTTAGCAAGGCCTTTGTCAAGGTACCGCATGGTAGGTTGTTGCACAAGGTTAAATCTCACAGGATCCAGGGTGAGGTAGCCAATTGGTTACAAAATTGGCTTGACGACAGAAGATAAAGGGTGATTGTAGAAGACTGTTTTTCAAACTGGAGGCCGGTGACCAGCAGTTTGCCTCAGGGATCGGTGCTGGGTACACTGTTATTTGTTATTTATATTAATGATTTGGATGAGAATGTAGGAGGCATGGTTAGTAAGTTTGCAAATGACACCAAGATTGGTGGCATAATTACCTGTGAAGAAGGTTATTTAGGATTGCAACGGAACAATTGGGCCAGTGGGCCGGTGAATGGCAGATGGGAGTTTAATTTAGATAAATGTGAGGTGATACATTTTGGTAGATCGAATCGGGGTAGGACCTACTCAGTTAGTGGTAGGGAGTTGGGGAAAGTTAAAGAACAAAGAGATCGAGAAGGTTCATAACTCCTTGAAGGTGGAATTACGGGTGGACAGGGTGGTGAAGAAGGTATTCGGCATACTTGGTTTCATTCGTCAGAACACTGAATACAGGAGTTGGGACGTCTTGCTGAAGTTGTACAAGACATTAGTAAGGCCACACTTGGGATACTGTGTACACTTTTGGTCCTATTATAGAAAGGATATTATTAAACTAGAAAGAGTGCAGAAAGGATTTACTCGGATGCAACCAGGACTTGATGGTTTGAGTTATGAGAGGCTGGATAGACTAGGACATTTTTCCCCTGGAGCGTAGGCTTAGGGGTGATCTTATTGAGGTCTGTAAAATAATGAGGGGCATAGATAAGGTAGATAGTCAACATCGTTTCCTAAAGGTAGAGGACTCTAGAACTAGAGGGCATAGGTTTACGGTGAGAATGGAGATATATATAAAGGAGCCAGAGGGGCATTTTATTCACACAGAGGGTTGTGAGTATCAGACAGTTATATAGGAAAGGTGGGTTAGAGGGTTATGAACCAAATGTGGGCAATTGGGACTAGCTCAGTGGTTAAAAACTGGGCGGCATGGTCAAGTTGGGCCGAAGGGCCTGTTTTCATGCTGTAAACCACTCTGACTCTATACAACTGCAGCAAAACATCCCTACATCTATATTAGATTTCCTTTGCAATAAACAATAATATTCCATTGACCTTCCTAATCACTTGCTGTACCTGCAGACTAATTTGGGATCGGGCACCCCGATCCCTCTGTAACTCAGAGTTCTGCAATCTCTCTCCATTTAAATAATATTGTTTTATTTCATACTTCCTGACAAAGTGGACAATCGACATTTTCCCAAGTTATGCTCCATCTATCAATTTTTTGCCCACTCGTTTAACCTGTTTGTAGTCCTTTGCAGAATCCTTAAATCCACTTCACAAATTACTTTCCTCCCGGTCTTTGAGACATCAGAAAATTTAGCCGCCATTCAATCCCATCATCCAACACATTCATACCGATTGTAAATGGGTGGGAGCCCAGCACTGATCCTGGTGACATTCCACTTGTCACATCTTACCCACCCAGAAATGACCCATTTATACCGAATGGCTGCTTCCCATTCGCTAACCAATCCTCTATCCATGCTGATATGTTGACTCCACAGCATGAGCTCTTATTTTGTGTATTAACCTTTGCTGTGGCACCTTGGGAAATACCTTCTGGAAATCCAGACAAAGCACATCTACAGCTTCCCCTTTATTGACATCCCTTGTTACTTCCTCAGAGAACCTTGATAAATTAGTCAATCACGATTGATTCCTTAAACCCATTTTCAAACACTGTGTCAAAAGAAAATTCAAATCTCCTCTACCCCTCTCGCTCCTTTACCAATTACCTTAGAGGGACTCACTTTCTGTTATAGAGCCTGCCAACCTCTCACCCACTTTCCCAAAAGTGAAAAAAATTTAATCAGGAAAAGTCCAACAAATTCAAATATTTTCCTGTTAAAAGTTTATTGATGAAACAGAACATGGTTAAAAAAAACTAACAGAAAATTACTTAAGGATCAAAGACAACCAGAGTAACAGGATGTTCACAATGTTCTGGGTCTCAACTTGTTTCCCTTTGGCTCCTCTGTACCCTGTTCCCGTGACTCCCCGCTTTGGACACGGGGGCACTGAACCCTGGGGGTCGCATCACCATCAGCCCCGGTCACCCTCGCGCCTGAACCCTGATTGGTTGGAGGTGCAGTTCCCAGTCAGTGCTCCAGCACCTTCCTGGCTCTATTAGCGACGCCCATGGCAGTTTCCCAACTGGGCCACAGGCCCCATTATTCTCAGCTAAATTCAGCCCTCAGCTCCATCACCTGGCTGTCAGTGACACGAGCAACAGAGACAGAAAGGTGCCCAAGGTTCAAATAGGAAGACAAAACTTGTGGATTAGGATCTCCATAAAGGTCAGCAACTTCTTATAAAAAATCTAATTCCCAGTCAATAAATTAAAGGTTCACACGACGGGACTTCAAGTTTTATGAACAAACAAACTAGAAGCTACTTTAACTCGGAAACCTACACATTAAACTATAAACTAGAACTTTGCCCTTTTACACAACCGAGAATCACACTCCACGATTATAGTTACTCTGTCCTGGAAGTCGGAACTTAATTCTCAGAACCTGTCCAAAGTGATGATTCATTCCCAAGGATTTACTTCAGTTCTTCAACCAAGACACTGAGAAACAAAGGGAGCACAGAATAGAATGTGAACTGGCAAAATATGTAAAAGCTTCTATGGCTACGTAATAAGGAAACGTTTGGCTCAGACAAAAGGTTTGTCCATTCCAGATAGAGTCAAGAGAATTTAGAATTAGGAATAGCGATCTCTCCAGCCACCTCATTCAACACTCTGGGATGTGGATCATCAGCTTTTGGGGATTTATTCACTTTCAACCCCATTAATTTCTCCAGTGCTACTTTTTCACCAATAATCTCTGCCAGTCCCTTGGTTCTCTGGTGTTTTGTGGACAATTTCTGTACCTTCCTCTGTGAAGACAGACACAGATTTGTTTAGTTTATCTGCCATTTCCTTACTCCCCATTATAAACTCTCCTGTCTCTGCCTGGAATGGACCCACATTGGCCTTCGCTAATCTTTTCCTTTTCACATTCCTGTAGAAGCTTTTCCAGTCGTTTTTTTATGTTTCTCGCCAGTTTGCTCTCATCAGTTTCTTGATCCTCCTTTGCTGAATTCTAATGGATCTCATGGAATCTTTTAACTTTTCTTGTTTGCCACGGTTACATCACTTTTCCTGTTGGATTTTTATTCCTCAAAGGAATCTATATTTATTGTATATGTGTGAATTGAAAGTTGCAAAACCAACATAGGACCATAGGCTGCTCTCCCCTTTGACAGAGAGAGAGCTGACTGGAGGTGATTTAACCTGAGGGTCAGCACACCTCAGGCAAGGGGCCTGGTTGAGAAGGCGGGGCCTTCATGAATAAACTCAGCCAGTACGGGAGTTGAATCCTCACTGTTGGCCTTGCTCTGCATCACAAACCAGTCGTCCAGCCAACTGAGCTAACCGACCCCTGATAAATATGTAATAATTCCTTAAATATTAGGTATTCCCTGTACCAATCAGTTTCCCACTCCACCTCAAGACAACTTGCCCCTCACACCCTGATAGTTTTCCTCTGTGAGGAACACCCAGATAAATTAAACAAAAGAACCATGTAACCACCAGGACCCATCTCCATGGCAACGTGGCATGCTTGGGGGGGGGGGGGGGGGTTGAAACAGAAATGGAAACTAAATATCTTCACACTTCCAAACACCCTTTCACTCTGTGATCCTTGTGCAATTTGAAGCCAGGTATTAGCAACAAGGCTCAAAGAGCATCAGCCCATTGGAAGCAAAGTGGTGAGACCGGCCAGTCCAGCAGAAAGAAACCCTCCGACCATCCCCACTGACCACCTGTCAGAATGAACAAAATGCAGCCCTGGGTGTAGAGCAGAAACAATAACAGCAGAATCCAACCTCTGTAATCAATTGTGACATTTTTGGCGTCACAGCAGGTTCGATGAAACATGCAATCCAGTCTTACATTGAGAGGTGGACGGCCACTCCCCAGTGTGAACTCACTGGTGTGACTGCAGGTGAGATAACTGAGTGAATCCCTTCCCACACTGAGCAGGTGAATGGCCTCTCCCCAGTGTGAACTCACTGGTGTGACTGCAGGTTGAATACTCGAGTAAATCCTTTCCCACACAGAGCAGGTGAATGGCCTCTCCCCAGTTTTTGATTTGATTTATTATTGTCACATGTATTCGTATACAGTGAAACGTATTGCTTCTTGCATGCTGTACAAACAATGCATACCGTACATAGGGAAGGAAGGAGAGACTGCAGAATATAATGTTAGTTATAGCAAGGTGTAGAGAAACGACCAACTTAATACGAGGTAGGTCCATTCAAAAGTCTGATGGCAGTAGGGAAGAAGCTGGTCTTGAGTCGGTTGGTACGTGACCTCAAACTTTGGTCTCTTTTTCCTGACGGAAGAAGGTGGAAGAGAGTATGTCCGGGGTGCGTGGGGTCCTTAATTATGCTGGCTACCTTTCCGAGGCAGCGGGAATTATAGATAGAGTCAATGGATGGGAGGCTGGTTTGCGTGATGGACTGGGCTACATTCACAACCTTTTGTCGTTTCCTGCAGTGTGGGCAGAGCAGACTCCATACCAAGCTGTGATACAACCAGAAAGAATGCTTTCTATGGTGCATCAGGAGAAGTTGGGGAGAGTCGTAGCTGACATGCCAAATTTCCTTCGTCTTCTGAGAAAGTAGTCGTTGGTGGGCTCTTTTTTTTTAAACAAACAATTTTATTGAGGTATTTTTTGGCATTGTAAACAGTTACAGATAACAAAAATGTGCAAACATCAATATAAAACCAATACTTCAATCAAACCATACTGCACATGCCCGCTCCTCTCCCCTAGACACTAGTTGGTGGGCTTTCTTAACTATAGTGTCGGCATGTGGGACCAGGACAGGTTGTTGGTGATCTGTACACCTAAAAACTTGAAGCTCTCGACCCTTTCTACTTCGTTCACGTTGATGTAGACTGGGGCATGTTCTCCACTATGCTTCCTGAAGTTGATGACAATCTCCTTCGTTTTGTTGACATTGAGGGAGAGATTATTGTCGTCGCACCAGTTCACCAGATTCTCTATCTCATTCCTGTACTCTGTCTCGTCATTGTTTGAAATCCGACCCACTGCGGTGGTGTCATCAGCAAATTTGAAAATCGAGTTGATGGGGAATTTGGCCACACAGTCATAGGTGTATAAGGAGTATAGTAGGGGGCTGAAGACACAGCCTTCTCAGGCACCCTTGTTGAGGATGATCGTGGAGGAGGTGTTGTTGCCTATCCTTACTGATTGTGGCCTATGGGTTAGAAAGTTCAGGATCCAGTTGCAGAGGGAGGAGCCGAGGCCAAGGCCTCGGAGTTTGGAGATGAGTTTCGTAGGAATGATGGTGTTGAAGGCTGAGCTGTAGTCGATGAATAGGAGTCTGACATAGGTGTCTTTGTTATCTAGGTGTTCCAGGGTAGAATGCAGGGTCATGGAGATGGCATTTGCTGTGACCTGTTATAGCGGTAGGCGAACTGTCGTGGATCAAGGCAATGCGGGAGGTTGGAGTTGATTCGTGCCATGAGTAACCTTTCGAAGCACTTCATGATGATGGATGTCAGAGCCACTGGATTATAGTCATTTCAGCACGCTGCTTGGCTTTTTTTTGGTACAGGGATGATGCTCGTCTTCTTGAAGCAGATAGGGACCTCAGATTGTTGTAAAGAGAGGTTGAAGATGTCTGCGAATACCTCCGCCAGCTGATCCGTGCAAGACCTGAGTGCTCATCCGGGTACCCCATCCGGGCCAGTGGCTTTCTGTGCATTGACCTTCGAGAAGGCTGCTCTGAGTGTGAACCCCTGATGTCTCCTCAGGTGAGGTAATTGAGTAAATCCTTTCCCACACTAAGAGCACATGGACGTCCTCTCCCCAGTGTGAACTCGCTGATGTTTCCGCAGGTTGGATGAATCAATGAATCCCTTCCCACACTGAGAGCAGGTGAATGGCCTCTCCCCAGTGTGAACTCGCTGGTATGTCTGGAGGTGAGATAACCGAGAGAATCCCTTCCTACACTGAGAGCAGGTGAATGGCCTCTCCCCAGTGTGATCTCGCTGGTGTCTCCGCAGGTTGGATGAATCACTGAATGCCTTCCCACACTGCGAGCAAGTGAATGGCCTCTCCCCAGTGTGAACTTGCTGGTGTGTCCGCAGGTTGGATGAATCACAGAATCCCTTCCCACACTGAAAGCAGGTGTATGGCCTCTCCCCAGTGTGAACCCGCTGGTGTTTCCGCAGGGTGGATGAATCACTGAATCCCTTCCCACACTGAGAGCAGGTGAACGGCCTCTCTCCAGTGTGACTTCGTCGATGAGTTTCCACCTTTGACGGGGCTCTGAATCCCTTCCCACAGTCCCCACATTTCCATGGATTCTCCATGTTTTGGATCTCTTTGTGTCTCTCCAGGTTGGGCAATCAGTTGAAGCCTCGTCCACAGATACAACACGAGTACGGTCTCTCCCCACTCTGAATGTTGTGATGTTTTTCAGACTGTGTAATTGGTTAAAGCTCCACAGTCAGTTGACTGGAACACTCTCACTCGGGTGTGTGTTGTTAGGGTCTCGGTGCTTTTCCAGTCACACTGATGTTTGAAATCTTTAGCTGACAATCTGGGCAAACATTCTCCTTCTCGATTCAAAGGCTGATGATATTGAGGCTCCAGGGAATCGAGTGACTGTCAGATCGAGACGTGACGTTTGAGATTTCTGTCTAATTCTTCCTCATCTAATATCCTGTAAAAACAATTTACAAAATTCATCACTGTCAGTACAGGATAGAAACTCAGAACAGACAATTCTAGTTTCTATGTCACATTTTTTCCTCTCTCTTATTCCGCGAAAGCTGTAAATCTCCATCCCACACACTCTCCCTCCATTCTCACTCTGCTGTATCTAATATTCACCCTCCTAATTCTCCTGAAGGTGCTGATTCAGGCTGATTGACAGATCCATGCTCCAGGAGATCATAACAAATATGAGCTGCAGTTGGCCATTCGGCCCATCGACCCTGAACCATTCAATGGGATCATTGACTGATCTACCACAACACCGTTTTCCCACATTATCCCTCATTTCACAGTGGTTAGCACAGTTGGGTAGCACGGTGGTTAGCACTGTTGCTTCACAGCACCAGGGTCCCAGGTTCGATACCCTGCTTGGGTCACTGTCTGTGCGGAGTCTGCACGTTCTCCCCGTGTCTGCTCCGCTTTCCTCCCACAGTCCAAAGATGTGCAGGTTAGGTGGATTGGCCATGCTAAATTGTCCTTAGTGTCCAAAAAGGTTAGGTGGGGTTACTGGGTTACGGGGATAGGGTGGAGGCGTGGGCTTAAGTACGGTGCTCTTTCTAAGGGCGGTGCAGACTCGATGGGCCGAATGGACTCCTTCTGCACTGTAAATCCTCTGGGGTACAGAATTCCAATGGCTTCACCACATCCTCGAGAAAATAAATCCCTCGTCATCTCAGCTTTCTCTCCATTTACCTGCCAGTTCCCCACAGCACCGAGGTCCCAGGTTCTATTCCAGCTCTGGGTCACTGTCTGTGTAGAATTTGCACATTCTTTCCGTGGGTTTCGCACCCACAACCCAAAGATGTGCAGGTTAGGTGGATTGGCCACGCTAAATTGCCCCTTAATTGGAAAAAATGAATTGGACACTCTAAATTTATTTTTTTAAAAGGAAAAAAAAGAGACTCGCTGAACCGGAGGAGAGAATCCTGAACGTTCAGCAAGATGCCTCCGTTGAAATTCGATCCTTTGAAAACCAGCCGAGTGGCAGGCGGAGGTCCTGGAGCATTCGGATAACCGAGCGTCGGAGAAAGAACAACCGAGTCGTCGGCCAGTCAGAAGGTGTGGAGGGTAAGGCTCCCGTTAGGTTCTTCGAGGACTGGCTGCCATGCTGGGCGCCACGGTAGCACAGTGGCTAACACTGTTGCTTCACAGCGTCAGGGACCCGGGTTCAATTCCCAGTTTGGGTCACTGTGCAGAGTCTGTATGTTCTCCCTGTGTCTATGTGGGTTTCCTCCGGGTGCTCCAGTTACCTCCCACAAGATGTGTTTGTTAGGTGAATTGGATATTCTGAATTCTCCCTCTGTGTACCCGAACAGGCGCCAGAATGTGGCGACTAGGGGATTTTCACAGTAACTTAATTGCAGTGTTAATGTAAGCCTCCTTGTGACAATAATAAAGATTATAATGAATGAGCCAAAGTGCCTCTATCCGTGCTGTAAAGAGAGGGACTTTATAGAGAAACTGCCAAAGCCACAACATTCACCAGCTCGGAGGACACACCTTAGCTCCCTTTCCAATCTGAAAGCAGCCTGAGCTGGATTTACATTCCCCTTAATTGATCATTGCTGGGTGATAATCCTGTACTTCCTGACCTCACACCACTGTGACAGCACCTTCACTACACAGACTGCAGCAACTGCCCAAACATCACCTTCCCAGTTATTCCTGAAGGCACCGCCTTCCCAACCTGGCTCCTTGCCTGAGGTCCGGTGATCCTCAGGTCACATCACCGCCGGTCAGCTCTGTCCCGGGACCAGGCCCTGGTTCACAGCCGCCATCTTGGGGAAGCAGGGCGCATGCGCCGGCATCTTAGTGACGCAACATCTCGTGGGCGGGACCTGAAGGTTTCTGTTCCGCAGCCGGGTCCTAGTGCCCGTCATAAATAATATGGGAACAGGTTTTTAAAGAGTTTCACCCACTCTCAGGCTGCAGCTGATGTTTGTGGCCTGGAGGAGTCTCTGGATCACGTAGACATTCAGTGTGAGAGGCTGCAACCTCTGTATAGTTACCCGAAGGGGGTTATACAGCGTTTGATTACATTTCGTGGTCCTTTCCAGTCCATTATCAGGACGTTTGTGTGATATTTTCTTCCCCTTTGGGTGATCTTTCTTTATTTAAAATACATTTCAGGAGCAGGCTTACTGGCCATTTTTAAAGGAAAGGTTATTTATTATCACACTATTTCCCTGGATGTTTGAACATCTCAGTCTCTCGTCTCTTTCACACTCACTGACACGTACACAGAAATTAGGTACAGACCAAGTTGAAGCTGTAATGATGAAAATGGAATGTAGACTGCAATCGTTATATCGCTGCAGGCCTCTTCTTGTTGAGCTGATCCTTTAGTTGGAGTGAAGCGTTTTCAGAAACAAATAAGTCTCATGAGTCTCTGAAGCTTCTTGTTGATGAATAGCCAGGAGGTTGGTTCTCAGGTGGACTTGGAAGCTGGAATGGAATAAGTACAGTACTGTGGCTGCACTGGGAGACATTCAGCTCTGCTGTTTCAGCTGGTTCCTGGTGCTTCAGATGCTTCTCACACACACATTGTTCAGGGTTTATTATACTGCATCCCTGACAATTAACTGCAGGGTTAAAACTCAGACCCAGAATACCCCGATACAATAGCAGTTTACGAAGTTCACTCACTCAGAGATAACTCTGCCCCAATTTGAGCTCATTCTCCTGTGTTCAATAGGACACTTGGAGACCAACACTCCAGAGATTTCATATTCCTCAAATGCTGGTTCATCCTGACACAAGACATTTAAACTTCACAGGTGGCTGCAAAGTTTCCTTATTCGGGACTGTGTTTAACTAAATATTGGTCACAGAATCGAATATCGCCCACAGTTTAATGTCCATAATAACCTGTAAGTTGCAGCCACCTTGACAGAGTTTGTGGATCTTACAGTCTATAATATCTAGTATCCTTGTGCTGAACGTGACATCTTGAATCTATTCTTGGGTCTGGGTAAAACAGTGCATTGTAGCTGGGTGGTATGGGTGGCTTGGTAGCACAGTGGTTAGCACTGTTGCTTCACAGCTCCAGGGTCCCAGATTCGATTCCCAGCTCGGGTCACTGTCTGTGTGGAGTCTGCACGTTCTCCCCGTGTCTGCATGGGTTTTCCTCCGGGTGCTCCGGTTTCCTCCCACAAGTCCCAAAACGTGCTGTTAGGTAATATGGACATTCTGAATTCTCTCTCTGTGTACCCAAACAGGCGGCAACTAGGGGCTTTTCACAGTAACTGACACTGTTTTTTAAAAAAAAAAATTTAATTCTCCTTTTTCACATTTTTCCCCAAATTTACACCCACCAACAATAAACAATAATCAGTAACAAATATGTCAATCCTTATATCAATAACAACGATCCCATCCTCCCACCAAACCCCAAACATTAGCCCGCATGTTCACACAAACAAATGACATAAAGGAATTAGGGATCACCCATAGTCACCACTTACACACACAGCCCCCCTCCCCCCAACCCTCCCACCCACCCGCCCCAACTAATGTTCGATGTTATCGAGTTCTTGAAAGTGCATAATGAATAATGCCCATGAATTGTAGAACCCCTCCATCCTTCCCCTCACTTCAAACTGAACCTTCTCAAGAGTCAAGAATTCTAACAGGTCCCCCCACCACGCCAGGGCACAGGGTGGAGAGGTTGCTCTCCAACCTATCAGGATCCGCCTTCAGGTGATCAACGAGGCGAAGGCTACAACATCTGCCTCCGCACCCGTTTCCAACCCTGGCTGGTCAGACACCCCGAATATGGCCTCCCGAGGTCCCGGGTCCAGTTTCACGTGCACCACTTTAGAAATTATCCTAAAAACCTCCTTTCTTCCAGTAATCTTCTAGCTTTGGACAGGGCCAAAACGTATGACCGTGATTACCCCCCTCCCCCCCCAAACGTTCACACTCATGTTCTACTCCTTCAAAGAACTCATAGAATCATAGAATCTACAGTGCAGAAGAAGGCTATTTGGCCCATCGAGTCTGCACCGGCTCTTTGAAAGATCACCCGACCCAAGCCCACACCTCCACCCTATCCCCATAACCCAGTAACCCCACCCAACATTAAGGGCAATTTTAGACACTAAGGGCAATTCAGCATGGCCAATCCACCTAACCTGCACATCTTTGGACTGTGGGAGGAAACCGGAGCACCCGGAGGAAACCCACGCACACACGGGGAGAACGTGCAGACTCCGCACAGACAGTGACCCAAGCCGGGAATCGAACCTGGGACCCTGGAGCTGTGAAGCCATTGTGCTAACCACCATACTACCGTGCTGCTCATCCTCGCCCTTGTGAGGTGTCCTCTGTATGCCACCTTCAGCTGTATCAGCCCCAATCTCGCGCACGAGGTGGAGGCATTCACTCTCCGGAGCACCTCACACCAGAACCCCTCCTCCATATCCTCTCCCAACTCTTCCTCCCACTTTGCTTTGATCCCTTCCAGTGGTGCCTTCTCCTCTTCCAAAATAGCTCCGTAAACCGCTAACACTCCTCCCTTCTCCAGTCCCCCTGTCGTCAGCACCTCCCCCAGCAATGTGGAGGCCGGCTCTACTCGGAAGCTTTGTATCTCCTTTCTGGCAAAGTCTCGAACCTGTATGGATCTAAACAATTCCCCCTGCTCCAGCCCATACTTCGCTGCCAGCTCCTTTAATCCTGCAAACCGACCCCTAAGAAACAAATCTTTTAGTGTCATAATCCCCTTCTCCTCCCATTTCCGAAAATTTCCATCCCACCTCCCTGGCTCAAATCTGTGGTTCCCCCGAATTGGCATTTCCCTTGACCCTGCCCCCTACCCAAAGTGTTGGCGAAACTGCCTCCAAATTCTCAATGAAGCTATTATTACCGGACTCCCTGAGTATTTCCACGGGTCCATCGGGAGCAGCGCTGTTGCTAGTGCTTTCAATCCCGACCCCCTGCACAAACGCTCCTCCATTCTGACCCACTGGGAATCAAACCCTATGACCCAGCTCCGCACCTCCTCCACATTCACCGCCCAGTAGTAATACATCAGGTTCGGAAAGCCCAAACCCCCTGCTTGCCTTCCCCTCTAGCAGCACCTTTCTAACTCTGGCCACCTTCCCTCCCCATATGAATGAAGTCATCCTTCCCTCAATCTCTCTGACAAAAGCCTTTGGTAGGAAAATCGGCAGGCATTGGAAAATAAACAGAAATCTTGGCAACACGTTCATTTTAACCGCCTGTACCCGACCCGCCAGTGACAGAGGGAGACAATCCCACCTTGCCACATCAGCTTTCACACTACCCACCAAACTAGAAATGTTGTACCTGCGGAGCCCCCCTCCCCGTCCCCCCGCCCCCCACTCCCGGGCAACCTGCACCCACAGGTTTGTAAAGTGAGTCCCTGCCCTACGGAATGGCAGCCCCGACACACCGGCCCCCACCCCCGGCCGAGACACCACAAAATACTCACTCTTGTCTAGATTTAGTTTGCATCCCGAGAAAGACCCAAACACCCGAAGCAGCTCCAATATTCCCCCTATCGACACACTCGGTTCCGACACGTATAACAGCAAGTCATTGGCATATAAGAAGACCCTATGCTCTATCCCCCCCCCCCCCCCCCCGGACTATTCCTTTCCATACCCCCGAACCTCTTAATGTGATGGCCAACGGCTCAATCGCAAGTGCAAACAGCAGGGGGGACATAGCACATCCCTGCCTAGTCCCATGGTGGAGAGAAAGTTATTTCAAGCCAATGTTGCTTGTGCGGACACTTGCCCTCGGCTCCTTATATAGTAGCTTTACCCAGTTCACAAATCTTGGTCCAATCCCAAGCCGCTCCAGAACTGCCATCAAGTACCCCCATTCTACCTGGTCGAACTCCTTCTCAGCGTCCAATGCCACAACCACCTCTGTTTCCCTCCCCTCCACTGGTGCCATAAAAACATTCAATACCCTTCTAACGTTTGAAAAGAGCTGCCTCCCTCTCACAAACCCGTCTGATCTTCACCTATCATCTTCGGGAGGCACTCCTCCAGCCTACTCACCAGTGCCCTGAAATAGATTTAAGGACATTTTTATGGGCTGGAGACGAATGCAAAATAGGAGAGGGTGGGCGTAGTTATTGTAGTGGATGTTGTTGCCAGCAACATAGGTGGAATAAAGCAAAAAGGTTCTTCTCAGGGAGCATGAGCAGCTCGGTTTGAATTCAAAAGCAACCAAAGAAGTAATAACCTCTCGAGTACTATCTGGGCCATGAGCAAATTGGCATTGGGTAAATGGGATCAAAATGTTGAATGTGTGATTTGTGCAGTAGAAATGGGTTTCGATTCATACGGTACTATTGCCAGTAGTAGGGAAAGAGGGAGCTGTATCATTGGGATAACCTTCACTTGAACCACATTGGGTCGAGTGCCCAGGTGAATCACATATTTGGGCTGGAGAGAGAGAGATTTGAACAAAATAGTTGGTGAGGGGACAGGGCTGAGGTGAGGGGAAAGACTGAAAGTTAACGAGAAAAGATAAGGTTATAGTTAGAGTAGCAATGCAGGCAATGATGCCCAGAGTGTAACAGGAATGGTCAGAACAAACAAATACAATGATGAAACAGTAAAGAGGGTCAGAGTAGGAAAACATGATAGAAAGTCAGATTTTAAACTTTATCTGACTGCATCAGTATTTCTAATAAGATTGATGAACTTATGGAAGAAATAGAAATAAATTTGTATGATATCATAGCCAATGTAGGGATACATTTGTAAAGTTACTAAGGCTGGGGACTGAATATTCAGGGTTGGGTGACTTTTCAGACGCTTAGGACAAAATGAAAGGGTCTGGTTTAGCTTGGTTCATCAAGTTTGAGATCGATACAGTTGTGAGAAATGATCTCGGTTCAGAAGACGAAGACGTGGAATCAACTTGTTTGGAGATAAGGAAAGTGAATGAAGTAAGTCACTGTTGGAAGTATTTTATATGTCATCTAACAGGAGCAGCATCATCGGATTTATAATAACTGCAGAAATAATGGGGACTTGTAAGAAAGGTACCTCAATAATCGTGGGTATTTATAACTTGCTTATCAGTTGGACAAAGTGAATTGACAGGGGTAGGATTCAGGATATGTTCATTGGGAGTATCCAGGACAGTTTAAATTAACATTTTTTTTTGTACATTCAAGGGACGTGCATTAACTGGGTAGGCCAGCATTTATTATGCATCTCTAATTGACCACAAGAATGTGGTGTTGATCTGCCTTCTTGAACAGCAGCAGTCCATGTGGTGTAGGTACACCCACAGTGTTGTTGGGGAGTTCCACAATTATGAGCCAGTGACAATGAAGGAATGACATTATATTTCCAAGTCAGGATGGTGAGTAACTTGGAGGGGAACTTCTGGGTGGTGGTGTTTTCATATATCTGTTGTCCTCGCCCTAGTGGATGGTAGTGGTTGAGGGTTTGGAAGGTGTTGTGTAAGGAGCTTTGGTAAATATCATCAATGCACACTGTAGATGGCACTACTGCCACTGTTCATCTGTGGAGGTGGGAGTGAGTGTGTGGAAGGGGTGCCAATCAAGTGGACTGCCTTGTCCTGGATGGCGTCAGGTTTCTTGAGTGTTGTTGGAGCTGTACTCAGACAAAGGCAGAGTATTCCATCACACTTCTGACTTGTGCAGTGTGGATTGTGGACAGGCTTTGGGAGAAGCAGGTGAGTTACTCGCTGCAGCATTCCTAGCCTCTGACCTGCTCTGTAGTTACAGTATTTATGCAGCTCATCCAATTCACTTTCTGGTCACCTGCAAATACCTAAATGCACTCGTCCTCGAGAGTTGAAATTTCTCCTCCATCTCGTCTAGACCCGGAAATCTACCTTCCAGAAACAAATCCCTGAACCTCTCAACCCCTTTTTCCCCCCAGAGTCCAGCCCTGACGGTGCAAACCTATGATTATCACAAATTGGCGACAGTAATGACATGTCTCTCAGTCCAAAATGTTGTCTAAACTGGTTCCAATTCCTTAAAGATGCCACTACCACTGGGCTCATCGAGTCTGGCTGGGGAGAACAGAAGAGTGGCCGTAACCAATGCCCTTAGACATGACCCTGCACAAGAGGCCTCCTCCATCCATCCCCACCCCACGTCCGGCTCCTCAAACCATCTTCGCACTTTTCCAATGTTCGCGGCCCAGTAATAGAGCATCATGATTGGTCGCGCCAACCCACCTGATTGTCTCCCTCTCTGCAGGAAAGCTCTTCTAATCCCGGGAGTCTTTCCCTCCCAGACAAAGACAGAGATGAATCTATTAAATGTAGTGAAAAGAGATTTAGGGAGGGAGATCTACAGGCTCCAGAACACGAATAGAAACCTCGGTGAAATGTTCATTCTGACCATATCTCCTCTATCCGCCAAGGTTAGTGGGAGGGCATCCCACCTATTCACGTCCTCCTTCACCAGACCGACCAAGTTCAGCTGATGTGACAGTGTCCAATCGTGTGCCACCCGTCCCCAAATACCTAAACCTGGACTTGGTCAGTTTAAAGGGCAGCCTCCCCAGATCTGTCCTGTACCCCAGGGAATTTAGTGGGAAGATTGCACTCTCGCTCATATTCGGTCTGTACCTTAAAAAGGATCCAACTACTTCAACAGTTTAATAATTTTTCCCATACCCGAGAGATCAGAAACGTACAACAACTGATCATCTGCATAAAGAGGCACTCTCTGTTCCTCCCCCTCTCCCCTCTCAATCCTTTCCATTTCACTCACAATCTGTGTGCAATGGCCAACCATTCAATCGCTAGCGCAAACAACAGTGGAGTCAGCAGGCATCCCTGTCTTGTGCCTGAATATATGAGTCAGAAATATCCTGAGCTCACAGCATTGGTCCGGACACTAGCCATAGGAATTATATCGCAGTTTCACCCAGGAAATAAAAGTACGACCAATCCCAAATCGCCCAGACCTCGAAGAGGTAGCTGCCCTCCACACGGTCAACGGCCTTCTCCAGATCCATGGAGGTGGTTACCTCCGGCACCTGCTCCATAGGGGGCGACATGACCACATTCAAAAGCCTCCTGATGTTGGATGATAACTGTGGCCCCTGACAAACCCTGTCTGGTCCTCAGAGATCACTTCTGTTGTGCACTCCTCCAAACATTTCGCCAGAACCATAGCTGGTATTTTCACATCAGTATTTTATCGTGAAATAAGTTGATAAGACCCACACACAAGGGGATCTTTGTCCTTTTCCAGGGATTAGAGAACTCAGGGTCAACGACAGTGTGGTCGGCAGCAGTCCCCTCAGCAGAGAGTCATTGAAAATTCCCAGTAAGTACAGCACCAACAAGGCCGCAAACTGTTTGTAAAATTCCACCGGAAAACCATCCGGCCCCAGGGCTTTCCCCGATTGCTAGGAACGAATACAGTCAATAACTTCCTCCAACCCCATTGCTCATCACTCTCTCTACCACTGGGAAGTCCAATCCGTCTAAAAATTGCTCCCTCTCCGAGCCAACCTCCAGTGGTTCAAACTTGTATAGCCCTCAATGAAAAACCTCAAAAGCTCCATTAATCTTATCTGGGGCAGTAACCAGCTCTCCCCACTCACCTTTAACCTGAGCTATTCCCCATGTGGCTGCCTGCCGTCTCAATTGGTGAGCTAATAATCGACTGGCTTTATCCCCATACTCATAAAATGCTCCTCGCAAACGCTGGCTCACCGCATTCCCCGTCAATTCAAACTCAAACATCATTTGTACATCTTTCTCTCTGCCAACAACTCTGCCGTAGGGGCCGTGGAGAACTGTCGAGCCACCTCAAAGATTAAATCTACCAACCTCTGCCTTTCAGCCCTGCCAGCCTTGTCCATGAGGGAGATTTTATTTAAATGTTTTGACGCGAGTTGTTCTGATCTGACTGAATGCAGATTTAATGGTATCTTTCCAAACGTAAAAAGGTCTGAAAGGCAGAGGTTGGCAGATTTAATCTTGGAGGTGGATCGACAGTATTCCATGGCCCAGATTCACATGATGAAGCAGGAGTCCTTTTAGCCCAAGATTCCCCTGCTATCTCTTCGAAAGTACACTGATTCATCCAACTGCTCTGCTCTTCCCCACAGCCCTGCAAATTATTCCCTTTCAATTATTTATGTTTGGAAAGATACCATTGAATCTGCATTCAGGCAGATCAGAACAACTCACGTCAAAAAATTTGAGTACGGGGTTAAAGTCAGTCGATTATTGGCTCACCAATTGAGACGGCAGCCAGCCACATGGGGAATAGCTCAGGTTAAAGATGAGGGGGGAGAGCTGGTTACTGCCCCGGAAAAGATTAATGGAGCTTTTGAGGTTTTTCATGGAGGAATGATGGGCTAAAAGGACTCCTGCTTCATCATGTGAATCTGAGCCTCCTGCCTTTATGCAGGTGAAAAGAGACAGATTTCATTGCAGCCTCTTCCCTGTATATGTATTGAAAGAGAAGGGTTTTGTGTTCGCTCTGAGTGACTGATATAACTGGTTGAAGGCCCATTTCCCACTCAGTCCTCCAGCACCTCCCTGTCTCTCTATTAGTGCGATGCCCATGGCAGTTTCCCAACTGGGGCTGCAGACCCTGTTATTCGCCGCCAAATGCAGCCCTCAGCTCCGTCGCCTGGCTGTCATTGACACGAGCAATAGAGACAAAAAGGTGCCCGAGTCTCAAAGTCAAAACTTGTGGCTCTAAACCAACGCTCTCACATTTGTTGAAGTTAAATCCATGTTATCCAGACTGAGGTCTTTATTATTAAATTTAGGCAAAGGGTTTTAAAGGCTAACTTTCCCTTTCTAACTTTGGATTGTCTACAGTTTCAGCCCTGACTCAGTGGGTGGCACTCCCACCCTGAATCAGAAAGTTGTGGGATTAAATCCCAGTCCAGGGACCAGAGGACAAAAATGACATCCAATATTCCTTGTGCCAGCCCTGAGGGAGTGCTGCACTGTCAGAGTTTCCTTCTTTCAAATAAGATGTTCAACTGAAGCCCTGTCTGTCCCTCTCAGGTCCAGTAAAAGTTCCCACTATTGTGAAGAAGAATTGGGGATTTATCCCATGTGTCCAACATTTATCCCTCAATCAACATCACCAAAATAAGATCTGCTTATTATCACATTGCTGTTTGTGGGATCTTGCTGTGTATAAATTTGCTGCTGTTTTTCCTACATTACACCAGTTACAACCCTACAAAAGTACTCGATTGGCTGTAAAGCACTTTGTGACGTCCTGCGATTGTGAAAGGCGCTACAGAAATGCAAGTTTTTAAATCGAAGATTGATGTTATCTGATCTTCTTATCTGTAACTTAATTGATTTCAGCCACCCCAACTTACCATTTAATGAATTCACTTTGTTTCACTGTTTCAGACACGTTTTTAACCAATTAAAACAAGGCAGAATTGTCTGGATAGTAAATTTAAAATGTGTATTAAAAGAAAATGGTTTACTGAACAACTTGAAGACATTGACTTTTACAATTTCATGCAGGTGATCAGTCTGTAGAAGCGTAACCCTCCCTGGCTCCTTCTTTGACAGTAATTTCCTTGGAACTCGGCCTTGAGAGTCTTCAGTACTTGGCCAGCAAGGAAGACCTTCGGAACCTCGACTTTCATCCCCAAAGTGACCATTACATCAGGTCAGCGTTGAGCCTGTTGTAACATAACCATTGGTAAATTGGGCACTAGTTTAATTGAACTGGATTCCCAGTTACTGACACCACCTTCTCTCATTAACTTAGACAGGAATACAATCGAACAGTTTCATACTATCTCTTTACCTGATTCTGTACAATTCCTGATTCATACAGTTTCAAATGTTGAGGCTAATCAGGGCTGGAAGGTCTCTCTTGCCGATACATTTATTCTCATTGCACATACACAGCAATTAAGCTTTTACAATTTTACAGCAAATAAAACTCAATCCTTTACTATAACTACTGATTCATTCATTACTACTATTTTGACTACTTTATGAGCCCCTTCCTTTGATCTAATGGAATATTTCCATTTCCAAGGAATTGATCATCGATTTCAGGAAGCGTAGCACGACACACACTCCCGGTTGCATCAATGGCTCAGAAGTGGAGATGGTCGATAGTTTTAAGTTCCTGGGTGTCACCATCGCCAACAGTCTGTCCTGATCCACTCACGTTGATGCAACAGTCAAGAAAGCCCAACAACGTCTCTACTTCCTATAGAAGCTAAAGAAATTTGGCATGTCTGCATCGACTCTCACAAACTTCTACAGATGTGCAATAGAGAGCATCCTATCCAGCTGCATCACGCCTGGTATGGCAACTGCTCGGTCTGTATCACGAACCAGCCGTCCAGCCAACTGAGCTAACCGACCCCTTGGTAAATAGGTAATAATTCCTAAAATATTAGCTATTCTCTGTCTCCCATCAGTTTCCCAGTCCACCTCAGACAACCTGCCCCTCAAACCCGGATAGTTTTCTTGTGTAAGTAACACCCAGATAAGTGAGTAACACCCGGAGATTTTGTTTTTTTAAATTGAGAATACTTTTGTAAGGGCCACGAAGAATCCAGCACGAGTTTTAAGGATACAAAGTAATAACATTTATTTACTATAACATATATACATAACAGTAACTTCCCTTGCTACATACTCCTTCCTGCTGGTTCCTGAACTGGCCAGCTTATTTATACTGGGAGTTTACTAGTGGTTTCTCCGCCCCCCTCATTGGGGAAGCTCATACTCCCACAGGATTGTGGGATAGTCATTAGTCCCCAGCCAATGGTAAGTAGGCAGGTTATAACATCCCTCCCCCCCAAAGTCCAAGGAATCCACCGTAGACCCTGGCGAAGGAGGGCGTCGGACTCGTTTGGCCCAGGCCGGACACCACATGCACGCGGCGCTGGATCAGGCGGCGTGTAACGAGACGGAGACCGCCGTGATGAACGGCGCGGTTGTACATCCACGGCCCGTGGACCCAAGGATTCCCCCTCTGATGCATCCTGTGTCTCCATCTCGGAGTCAGAGTCTGCTGCCTCCGTCATGTCAGCGTCTCTATCTCCATTCGGTCCCGTAACGACCTGCGCAGGCTTAGAGTGAGGCACCAGTGGCAGATGGTGAGGACTACCTTCCCTTGTCTCTGGTCTCTGCGGCTGTTGAAATGAGCTCCGGGGGCGGGGAATCTTTTGAGGGGATGGTCTTCTGGACTGAACGTGGTCTACATGTTTTCGCTGGAGACGACCCTGGGCTTGCACTTGGTAAGATATAGGGCCCGTTTGGCGAAAGATTACACCAGGAACCCATTGGGCACCACCAGCAAAATTCCGAACGAACACTGGGTCACCGGGCACAAACTGCCGAATCGGCCGATGCCGAGAAAATCCCTGTCCCTGCCGTTCTTGTGTGCGGCGTACTTTTGCGCCAATGTCCGGAAAAACCATACTAAGGCGGGTGCGAAGTCTCCGGCCCATTAGGAGTTCTGCGGGAGCTACCACAGTCACTGCATGGGGGGTGGTCCTGTACGTAAACAAAAAGCGAGCCAGTCTCGTGTCCATTGATCCGGAAGACTGCTTCTTTAGGCCTCTTTTGAATGTCTGCACTGCGCGCTCTGCCAACCCATTTGAAGCCGGGTGGTAAGGGGCAGTGCGGATACGGCGGATGCCGTTACCCTTCGTGAACCTCGCAAACTCCTCACTCGTGAATGGAGTGCCGTTATCCGTGACCAGCACCTCGGGGAGGCCATGCGGACTAAACGATAAACGCATCTTTTCAATTGTTGCGCAGGACGTTGTCCCCTGCATCTTATGCACCTCTAGCCATTTGGACTGGGCGTCAATTAGTAGAAGGAACATGGATCCTTGAAAAGGGCCTGCGAAATCTGCATGCAAGCGTGCCCAAGGCCGCCATGACCATTCCCAGTGATGTAGGGGCGCGGCCGGTGGAAGCTTCTGATGCTCCTGGCAAATGGAGCAGTTTTGGGCCACCTTCTCAATGTCGGTGTCGAGGTCTGGCCACCAGACATAACTCCGGGCCAACATTTTAATTTTGGTCACGCCTGGATGCCCATTGTGCAAGTCTGTTAGTATCAGCTCCTGGCCTTTTACCGGGACAATCACACGCGTCCCCCACAAGAGGATGCAGTCTTCCACGCTGAATTCTGACAGCTTGGAGGAAAATGCCCGCAACTCGCCTGGGAGCTGTCTATGCTGCCCACCATACAGGACTATGTGCCGAACCTTTGACAGGACTGGCTCCGTCTGGGTCCACTCACGGATCTGTGATGCCGTGACAGGCAAGGTGTCCATAAAAGTTAGGGTTGCAACCACCTCACCGGTCGTGGGGGTCGACATGGGGCCGGTCGATAAAGGCAATCGGCTCAGTGCGTCGGCATTTGCTATCTGCGTACCTGGTTTGTACTCCAGAGAATACTCGTATGCAGCAAGCAACAAAGCCC
Organism: Scyliorhinus torazame; assembly: GCF_047496885.1. NCBI lineage: Eukaryota > Metazoa > Chordata > Chondrichthyes > Carcharhiniformes > Scyliorhinidae > Scyliorhinus > Scyliorhinus torazame. Next base: position 114,832,232 of record NC_092711.1, read on the forward strand.
AGCGCTGGATCCGTGCAGAAGCAATGGGCGGTATTGGCTTATCCTCTCTGAAAAGTCCCAGCAGGGGCTTATGATCAGTCACGATAGTGAAATGGCGGCCGTACACATACTGGTGGTAGCGTCTCACCGCAAAAACCACTGCCAGGCCCTCCTTCTCGATCTGCGCGCACTTTTTCTCCGCTGCAGTCAATGTGCGGGAGGCGAAAGCTATCGGTCGTTCGGCCCCGTTCTCCATCTTGTGGGACAGGATGGCCCCAATACCATACGGGGATGCATCACATGTGACGAGCAAAGGCTTTCCAGGATCATAGTGGGTTAGTAACCCAGACGACGACAATTGTTGCTTTACCCGCCGGAAAGCGGTTTCTTGCGGCTGACCCCAAACCCAGGAGTGATTTTTCTTTAGCAGAAGCTGCAAAGGGGCCAGCGTAGTTGCCAGATTGGGGAGGAACTTCCCGGAATAATTTACGAGACCGAGAAAAGAACGAAGATGTGAAGTGTCAGTCGGGGCGGGGGCATGTTGAATTGCACGAAACGTCTCTGCGATGGGGTGCAGACCTTCACGGTCCACCCGATAACCTAGCTAGGCTACTTCCTTTGCCTGAAATACGCACTTTGTGCGACGTAAACGGACTCCAGCCTCCGAAAGGCGCCCAAGGACAGCCTCCAGTATTTCCAAATGTTCCTGCTCCGATGTCCCTGTAATCAAAACGTCATCTAGGTAGACAGCCACACGTGGTAAACCTCTCAAAATGCCCTCCATAACACGTTGAAAAATTGCGCAGGCAGAGGATACTCCAAAGGGCAACCGTGTATATTCATACAGGCCCCAGTGTGTATTAATCGTTACATATGGTCGGGAGGCAGGGTCCAGCTCCAACTGCAGATAGGCGTGACTCATATCTAATTTTGTGAACGAGAGTCCACCTGCAAGTTTCGCGTAGAGATCCTCTATGCGCGGCATTGGATATCGGTCGAGTCAGGAAACCGTATTCACTGTAAGTTTATAGTCGCCACACAAGCGAACTGTGGCATCTGGCTTCATTACAGGTATAATTGCTGCTGCCCAGTCAGCAAAACAGACGGGCTTGATAATACCCAAACTCTCCAAACAAGTGAGCACCCCATCTACCTTCTGGAGCAAGGCGTAAGGCACTGGGCGCGCCCGGAAATAGCGCAGCGTGGCTCCTGGTTCAACTTGGATACGGGCTACGGCCCCTTTTATTTTCCCCAAACCAGGCTGGAATACATCTGGGTATCGTCCTAGCACCTCAGTCAACCCTTCAGAAACTGTTTGGAGGATGTGCTGCCATTGCAACCTCAAATGGCGCAACCAGTCCCGACCCAACAGGCTGGGCCCATGGCCGCGCACCACGATAAGTGGGAAACGCCCCTCCTGGCGTCCATAGACAACAGGGGTCATTGTAGTTCCTGCAATGTCCAGTGGTTCCCCCGTGTAGGTGGCCAACCTGGCCTGTGAGTCGGTTAATGTAAGGGTCTGTATACCCTGCTTGATGCGGTTGAATGTCCTCTGGGTGATCACTGAGACCACTGCGCCAGTATCCAACTCCATCTCAAGCGGGTGGCCATTGACCCGTACTGTCACCTTAATGGGGGCCACACGGGGAGCTGCCACACAATGCAGCTGCAGGCAGTCGTCCTCCGTCTCCACGTCCTCAGGAGTAGTCGCCGCAGGTTCATCCACGTGGAAGGTACGGCCTCTGGGCTGGTCCCAGTTACGGCCCCTGGGCTGGTCCCAGTTTCGGTCGGAACGACGGCGCCTCTGGCGCCCCCAGGACCGCCATCCGCGACGGGGTCGGTGCCTACAAGTCTGACAAGGACATGGCTCCTCATCCATGGGCTCTGGAGAAGGCTCCCTTCGGGTAGGAATGTCCGACGGCCACTGGCGTCGGTCCGGATGTTGCCTCACCCAAGTGAGTGCGGAGGGACGTTTTCGGACGGAAGGGGTTGCGCCCCAAGGCATGCACTTCCATTCCCTGTAGCTCCTGTACTCCTCGCTCTGCGCTCTCTCGGGACAATACTATTTGAATGGCCTGTTGAAAAGTCAATGTTGGCTCCACTAACAACTTTCTCTGGATGGCCGCATTGTTAATATCGCAAACCAAACAGTCGCGTAACATTTCTGACAAGGTCTCACCATAGTCACAGTACTCCGCAATCCTGCGTAGCCTGGATAGAAAATCGGCAAGGGATTCTCCAGGGGTCCTCTCAGTGGTATTAAACCGGTAACGCTGGACTATCATGGACGGGGTTGGGTTAAAATGTTGCCCCACTATATTCACAAGTTCATCAAACGTTTTGGTGTACGGCGCAGCTGGGTACGTAAGGCTCCTAATCACCCCAAACGTATGCGGGCCGCAGGCGGTGAGCAATATTAGCAACAAAGCCCAAAGAGCATCAGCCCACTGGAGGCAAAGTGGCGAGACCGGCCAGTCCAGCAGAAAGAAACCCTCCGACCATCCCCACTGACCACCTGTCAGAATGAACAAAATGCAGTCCTGGGTGTAGAGCGGAAACAATAACAGCAGAATCCAACCCCTGTAATCGATTGTGACATTGTTGGTGTCACAGCAAGTGCAATGAACCATGCAATCCCGTCTCACATTGAGAGGTGGACGACGTCTCCCCAGTGTGAACTCGCTGGTGTCTCCGCTGGTGAGATAACGAAAAGAATCCCTTTCCACACTGAGAGCAGGTGAATGGCCTCTCCCCAGTGTGAACTCGCTGGTGTCCCCGCAGGGTGGATAACCGAGAGAATCCTTTCCCACACTGAGAGCAGGTGAATGGCCTCTCCCCAGTGTGAACTCGCTGGTGTCTCCGTGGGTGGAATAACTGAGTGAATCCTTCCCTACACTGAGAGCAGGTGAATGGCCTCTCCCCAGTGTGAACTCGTTGGTGTTTCCGCAGGGTGGATAATTGAGTAAATCCCTTCCCACACTGAGGGCAGATGGTGTCCTCTCCCCAGTGTGAACTCGCTGGTGTGTCTGCAGGTTGGATAATTGAGTGAATCCCTTCCCACACTGAGAACACGTGAATGGCCTCTCCCCAGTGTGAACTCGCTGGTGAATCCGCAGGGTGGATAACCGAGAGAATCCTTTCCCACACTGAGAGCAGGTGAATGGCCTCTCCCCAGTGTGAACTCGCTGGTGTTTCCGCAGGGTGGATGAATCATTGAACCCCTTCCCACATTGGGAGCAGGTGAATGGCCTCTCCCCAGTGTGAACTCGCTGATGTCTCTGCAGGGTGGATAACCAAGTGAATCCCTTCCCACACAGAGAGCAGGTGAACGGCCTCTCCCCAGTGTGACTGCGTCGATGAGTCTCCAGCTGCGATGGGACTCGGAATCCCTTCCCAGTCCCCACATTTCCACCGTTTCTCCATGTTTTGGGTCTCCTCCTGTCTCCAGGTTCGACAATCAGTTCAGAATATGGGTACGGTCTCTCCGCACTGTGAATGGTGTGATGTTTTTTCAGGCTGTGTAACTGGTTGAGGCTCTTTCCACAGTCAGTTCACTGGAACACTCTCACTCGGGTGTGTGTTGTGTGGGTCTCGGTGCTTTTCCAATCAGACTGATGTTTGAAATCTTTAGCTGACAGTTCGGGAAAACATTTCTCCTTCTCGATTCAAAGGCGGGAGATATTGAGGTTCCAAGGAAGGGAGTAATATCAGATCGAGACGTGACATTTTAGATTTCTGTCTGTAATTCCTCTTCGCCTAATATCCTGTAAAAACAATTTACAAAAGTCATCACTGTCAGTACAGGATAGAAACTCAGAACAGACAATTCTCGTTTTGGTGGCACATTTTTTCCTCTCTTATTCCCTGAAAACTGTAAATCTCCATCCCACACAATCCCTCCATTCTCACTCTGCTGTATCTAATATTCACCCTCTCTATTCTCCTGAAGGTGCTGATTCAGGCTGATTGACAAATCCAAGCTCACAGCTTCCTGTCCAGGAGATCACAACAAATATGAGCTGCAGTCGGCCATTCGGCCCATCGAGCCTGCTGAACCATTCAATGGGATCATTGGCTGACCTACCTCAGCACCGTTTTCCCACAATATCCATCATATCCCTCGACATCTTCAATATCTACAGGAGGGACATAGAGAACCAAGTGGAGTAGCGTAACAACAACAATCTCTCCCTAAATGTCAGCAAAACTAAAGAGCTGGTCATTGACTCCAGGAAGCAAAGTATCGTACACACCCCTGTCTGCATCAATTGTGTCGAGGTGGAGATGGTGGACAGCTTCAAATTCCTAGGTGTGCACATCACCACAAATCTGTCCTGGTCCACCCACGCCGACTCTACGACCAAGAAAGCACAACAGTGTCTATACTTTCTCAGGAAACTAAGAAAATTCAGCATGTCCACGTTGACTCTTACCAACTTTTACAGATGCACCATAGAAAGCATCCCATCTGGCTATATCACAGCCTGGTATGGCAACTGCTTGGTCCAAGATCGTAAGAAACTTCAGAGAATCGTGAACACAGCCCAGTCCATCACACAAACCTGCCTCCCATCCACTGACTCTGTCTATACCTCCCGCTGCCTGGGGAAAGCGGGCAGCACAATCAAAGACCCCTCCCATCCGGGTTACTCACTCTTCCAACTTCTCCCATCAGAGAAAAGTCTGAGAACACATGGTGACAGGGTCAACAACAGTTTCTTCCCCACTGTTACCAGACTCCTGAATGATCCTCTTATGGACTGAACTGATCTCTTCACACACCTTCTCTACTGAGTAGTAATGCACTCTGTCTGCTCACCCCTTGCCTGTGTATTTATGTAGGTCCTATGGGTTTATTTCATGTATGGAACGATCTGTATGGACTGTCCGCAGAACAATACTTTTCACTGTACCTCAGCACACGTGACAATAAATAAAACCAATCAATCAATAATCTCTCATCATAACCTAACCCCCGTAGTCCAGGTATCGCAGCGAATCGTTTTAGTAAGCCTATATTGCACTCCCTCCAAGAACACAATATCCTCCTGAAGGTGTGGTGCCCAGAATGGCTCACAGTTCTCCAAGTGGCGTCTTACCAGGGTTTTGTATAGCTGCAGCATAAGCTCTGTCTTTATACTCCAATCCTCCAGATATAAATGCCAGCATTCCTTTTTGATTATTTTCTGCACTTGTTCGGGGCATTTTAAGGATCTGTGCACCTTCGCCATCCACTGTACTTAACCTCTTTCCATTTAGAAAGTCCTCTGTTATATTATTTTTTGGTTCAAAATGGATAACCTCACACTTGATTACAATGAATTCCATCTGCCACAAATTTGCCCATTCACCTGGTCTGTCAATATCTCCATGCAATTTTATGCCATCGTCTGGGCTGCCTACAATGCCACCTAACATTGTATCAACAGCAACAGTGAAGAGGCCTTTCACCCATCAAGTCTGCATGAGTCGGAATCCAGGAGGGAGAGAGAGAACCTAGTGGAGTGGTGTAGCGACAACAATCTCTCCCTCAATGCCAGCAAAACTAAAGAGCTGGTCATTGACTTCAGGAAGCAAAGTACAGTACACACCCCTGTCAGCATCAACGGGGCCGAGGTGGAGATGGTTAGCAGTTTCAAATTCCGAGGGGTACACGTCTCCAAAAATCTGTCCTGGTCCACCCACATCGACGCTACCACCAAGAAAGCACAACAGCGCCTATATTTCCTCAGGAAACTAAGGAAATTCGGCATGTCCACATTAACTCATACCAACTTTTACAGATGCACCATAGAAAGCATCCTATCGGGCTGCATCACAGCCTGGTATGGCAACTGCTCGGCCCAAGACCGTAAGAAACTTCAGAGAGTCGTGAACACCGCCCAGTCCATCACACAAACCTGCCTCCCACCCATTGACTCCATCTACACCTCCCGCTGCCTGGGGAAAGTGGGCAGCATAATCAAAGACCCCTGCCACCCGGCTTACTCACTCTTCCAACTTCTTCCATCGGGCAGGAAATACAAAAGTCTGAGAACATGCACGAACAGACTCAAAAACAGCTTCTTCCCCGCTGTCACCAGACTCTTAAATGACCCTCTTATGGACTGACCCGATTAACACTACACCCCTGAATGCTTCACCCGATGCCAGTGCTTATGTAGTTACATTGTGTACCTTGTGTTGCCCTATTATGTATTTTCTTTTATTTCCTTTTCTTCCCATGTACTTAATGATCTGTTGAGCTGCTCGCAGAAAACTACTTTTCACTGTACCTCAGTACACGTGACAATAAACAAAATCCAAATCCAACACTGACACACGAAAAACACCTGACCTACCGACCTAACCCCATTTGCCAGCAGTTGATCCATAGCCTTGAATGTTATGCCGTGCCAGTCTTCATCCAGGTACTTTTTAAAGGATGTGAGGCAACCTGCTTCTACCACCTTCCCAGGCAATGCGTTCCAGAACGTCACCACCCTCTGGGTGAAAAGGTTTTTCCTCAAACCCCCCCTAAACCCCCTGCCCCTCATCATGAACTTGTGTCCCCTTGTGACTGACCCTTCAACTGAGGGGAACAGCTGCTCCCTACCCACCCTGTCCATGCCCCTCATAATCTTGTGCACCTCGATCAGGTCGCCCCTCAGTCTTCTCTGCTCCAATGAAAATAACCCAAGCCTACCCAACCTCGCTTCATAACTGAAACATTCCATCCCAGGCAACATCCTGGTGAATCGCCTCTTCACCCCTCCAGTGCAATCACAGCCTTCCTATAATGTGGCAACCAGATCTGCACACAGTACTCCAGCTAATAATAATAATGATAATCTTTATTAGTGTCACAAGTCGGGGCAGCACGGTAGCATAGTGGTTAGCATAATTGATTCACAGCTCCAGGTTCGATTCCCGGCTTGGGTCACTGTCTGTGCGGAGTCTGCACATTCTCTCCGTGTGTGCGTGGGTTTCCTCCGGGTGCTCCGGTTTCCTCCCACAGTCCAAAGATGTGCAGGTTGGGTGGGTTGGCCATGCTAAATTGCCCTTAGTGTCCAAAATTGCCTTTAGTGTTGGGTGTGGTGACTGGGTTATGGGTATAGGGTGGAGGTGTGGGCTTGGGTAGGGTGCTATTTCCAAGAGCCGGTGCAGACTCGATGGGCTGAATGGCCTCCTTCTGCATTGTAAATTCTACGATAAGTAGGCTTACATTAACACTGCAATAAAGTTACTGTGAAAATCTCGTCGCCACAGTCCGGCGCCTGTTCAGGTCACAGAGGGACACAGAATGTATTGAATAGCTGTGGTTCCAACACTGACCCCTGTGGAACCCCAATAGTCACCGGCTGCCATCCTGAAATAGACCCCTTCATCCCCACTCTCCGCCTTCTGCCTGTCAACTAATTCTCGAACCATTCCAGTACCTTGCCCCTAACGCCATGGGCTCTTATATTTATTTAGCAGCCTGTTGTACGGCGCCTTGTCAAAGGTTTTCTGGAAACCCAAATGGATCACATCCACTGGCTCTCCTTTGTTGAACTTCCTTTTTACCTCCTCAAAGAATTCTAACAGATTTGTCAGGCATGACCTCCCCTTGATGAAGCCATGTTGACTCAGTCCTATTTTACCATGCACTTCCAAGAACTCCGTAATCTCATCCACAATAATGGCCTCTAAAATCTTATCAACAACCAAAGTCAGAGTAACCTGCCTATAATTTCCCATATTCTACCTTCTTTCTTTCTTAAACTGGGGTGTTACATTAGTCACTTCCCTGTCCCCCGGGAGCCCCTTGACTCGTGATCCCTGAAGGATCACCACCAATGGCCCCACAACCTCCGCAGTTATCTCCTTCGGTACCCTGGGGTGTAGTCCACCCGGACTGGGTGATTTATCCACCTTCAGACCTTTCAGCTTCCCCAGCACCTTCTCCTTAGTGATGGCCACTACACTCACCTCTGCCCCCGACTTTCTTTCCTCCACTCCCAGTTTTCTCTTTCCCTCTCCTCTGTTGGATCGCCCTCCTTGCCCCTGGATTTGGAGCATCTTGTGAAGGCACTGCTGGAAGTACTGCTCCAGTGCCTTTTAGGTGCCTGCTCTAGGTTTTCCAAGTTTCTGAAGCCTTTAGAAGGTAGAAAGAGTGAGGGATAGCCAACAGCTCATGGATAGCAATGACATGCACAATTTCACCAGTGCTGCCAATACAATTGATGACCTAAGCAGTCAATGGCCCACCCCACTGAGAGCAAAGTGTGGAGGGGAACTCATCAAGGACAGAGTGTCAGTCAGTGCTCACTGGAGGGAACATTCTGAAGATTCCCTCGACCGAGACTCTGTCTTTGGCTTTAATATGTCCTTAAATCTATTCCCCAGTATCCTGTCCGGCTCAGTCCATGTTGGACCCCAATCGGGAGCAGAGTGAAAAAGCCATTCAACAGCTGAAAAACAACACGGCCTCTGGAGCAGAATGAATCGCTGCTGAAATTCTGAAGCATGGCGGGGTTACACTCCTGGCACAGCGACACAATCTCATATTCCTCACCTGGGGAGATGGATGCATGCCCGGGGATCTCCGAGACACTGTGACTATATTCACGAGAGCCAAGTCTGATTGTGGTAACTGCACAGGCAACTCCCTGCTGTCTGCCACACAGAAGATCATTGCCAGGATCCTCCTCAATGATCTCCTCTTCGTGGCCAACGAGCTCCTTCCAGAGTCACAGTTAGGTTTTCTCCCTTCATGAGGCACCAAAGACATGATCTACACTACTTGACAAACCCAAGGAAAATACAAGGGACAGCATCAATCGCAGTTCTTGGTCTTTTCTGACCTCACAAAAACGCTTTATACCGTCAAAGAGATGTTTTATTCAGTATGTTCTTCAAATTTGGCTGTCCTCAGAAATTGGCCACCATCCTCCGCCTGCACAATAATGACACACAAGCCATGATCCTCATCAATGGAAACACTCCAGACACTATTTCAGTGAAGACTGGGATCAGACAAGGCTGTGTCACTGCACCAACCCTCTTCCCCTTCACGGTAGCACAGTTGTTAGCACTGTTGCTTCACAGCACCAGGGACCTGGGTTCGATTCCCACTTGGGTCACTGTGCGGAGTCTGCAAGTTCTCCCCGTGTCTGCGTGGGTCTCCCACAAGTCCTGAAAGACGGGAGGTGAATTGTAAGTTGAACTGGACATTCTGTATTTTCCCTCAATTTACCCGAAAAGGCGTCAGAGTGTTGGACAAGGGGATTTTCACAGCACTTCATTGCAGTGTTAATATAAGCCTACTTGTGACAATAATAAAGACTGTTATTATTATTCTGTATAAACTCCAACCCGGTTATAAGAAATTAAATTCTGAATAAAAATCAAGTCAAATCAGTTTGTGTTAATCATAGTTAATCACTGCAGTGTTGATGTAAGCCTACTTGTGACACAAATAAAGATCATCTCACCTCCAGCAAATTACCCACGGGTGTGGAGATAATCGACAGGACAGGAAACCGACACCACCTTCAAAACAAAACCAGAATCAGTTCAACCTCAGACATGAAGCTCCAGTTTGCAGATGCCTGATCTGTTTTTCAATCCATCCATCTCCCTTGATTCTATAACCATTAATACTCTTGTCTCACAAACTTCAATCAATCTCAGTTTTTATAGTTTCTATTGACAGAATCTGAACAGAATTCCAGATTTCACTATATTTTCTGTGAAGTGATTTCTGACATTGCCCCTGAACAGCCCAGTCTCAGTTAAACAAATAAATATCACTGATTTGGACATTTAAATGGTGACAATTGTTTTACTCTTAACAGGTTATGTAACAAAATTTCAAAAACATAATAATTTGAGTAAAACTCTGCAGAACCTGGAAATGTGAAGTGAAAACAGAAAGTTGTGGAAATCCTCAGCAGGTTTGGCAGCTTCTGTGAAGAGAGAGAAAGAGAGTTAACATTTCCAATGCAACCTGATTCTTCTTCAGAACTGAGTGTTTGCAGCATTGTGATTTCATTTGCCAAACATAACGAATGTGAACTTTGTGGTTCTTACAGATATCTGGCTGTAAATCTGATTTCAGACTTTCCTCTGAACACTTTCCAACCTCAGCTCCAGCTCATTGTCCTTCACTAAAGTCCCGGATAGAGAATCACCGCCACAAGCTGGCGGCGGCCGCCGGGTGACCCGGGTGTTGTCACCAGAGCGGAAACCCGCCCACAACTTCTTCCCGTACTAAGATGGCCGCCCAAGCGCTCCGCTCCAGAACAAAAGACCCGACTTCCATTCCCAAGAAGGTGGTTGTCGCTAGTTGCCCCGGGCCTGTCACAGGGGAGGAAGCCCCGCCCACTCCCTGTTCCCTTACTAAGATGGCCGCCCCAGCGCTCCGCTCCAAGAACAAAAGACCCGACTTCCTTTCCCAAGATGGCGGCTGGTTGCAGGATCAATCCAGACCCGGATTACCTTCTTCTTATTGGTCGTGACCTGCCGTCAATCACTCCCCAACCATTGTGAGCTGGAGCATGCGCAGTGTGAATATGAAGCTGGACTCAGGCGGGTGAGTGGAGGCCCCAAACCCCCAATAAGACCCATTGATTTTATTGTCAGTCTGCAGACAGGAACTGGAGAACTGAACCCAGGCAGAAGAGAGGGAGGGAGAAAACTGGGAGTGGAGGAAAGAAATGGTGCAGATGGTGAGATGGGTTTGCATTTCAGCCCAGGGAGGAGGGAGAGTGTGTGGGACAGGGATTTACAGCTTTGGGGGAACAAGAGAGGGAGATGTTCCAGAGAAACTAGAATTGTCTGTTCAGAATTTCTATCTGGACTGACAGTGATGGCTTTTGTAAACTCCTGTTACAGGATATTCGAAGCGGATGATTGGCCGACAGAAAACTCAACCAAACATCAAGATCTGACAGTCACTCAATTCTTTAGAACCCGAATATCCCAGTCTTTGAATGTGGAAGGAGTAATGTTTGTCTGTTCAGTTTGTGAGAAAAGATTTCAATTATCAGTGTGACTGAAAAAGCACCAAGACCCACACAGACATTGAGTGTTCCAGTGAACTGATGTGGGAAGAGCTTTAACCAATTACATAGGCAGAAAAAACATCACATCATTCACAGTGGGGAGAAACATACACGTGTTGTGTGTCTGGATGAGAGTTCAATTTGTCATTCAACCTGGAGAGACACAAGGACACCGGCACTATGGAGAAACAGTGGAAATGTGGGGACAGTTGGAAGGGATTCAGCTACCCTTCTGAACTGGAAATGCACCGACGCAGTCACACTGGGGAGAGGCCATTCACCTGCTCCACCTGTGGGAAGGGATTCACTCAGTCATCCAGCCTGCTGACACACCAGTATGTTCACACGATTAGACACCTTTCAAATGTTCTGACTGTGAGAAGAAATTTAAAAGCAAAAAGTATCTCTTGAGACACCAACACATTCACAGTGAGGAGAAGCCATTCACCTGCTCCTTGTGTGGAAAGGGATTCACTGCTACATCTAACCTGCAGAAACACCAGCGAGTTCACACTGATAAAAGACCTTTTAAATGTCCAGGCTGTGGGAAGTGCTTTAAAACGTCCGGGGAAGTGACCTGTCATCAACGTATTCACACTGACGAGAGACCATTCAGTTGCTCTCACTGCGGGACTGGCTTCAGGCGATCATCTGAACTTACTGTACATCAGAGAATTCACACTGGGGAGAGACCGTTTACCTGCTCTGTGTGTGGGAAGGGATTCATTCAGTCTTATCACCTACTGAAACACCAACAAATTCACTCTGATATAAAACCTTTTAAATGTTTTGACTGTGAGCAGAGCTTTCGAAGCAGCAATGGTCTTGTGATGCATCAGCGAATTCACACTGGGGAGAGACCGTTCACCTGCTTTGTGTGTGGGAAGGGATTCACTCAGTCATCCAACCTGCTGAAACACCAACAAATTCACTCTGATATAAAAGCTTTTAAATGTTTTGCCTGTGAGCAGAGCTTTAGAAGCAGCAATGAGCTGATGATTCACCAGCGAGTTCACGCTGGAGAGAAATCGTTCACCTGCCCCGAGTGCGGGAATGGATTCACTGACTTACAACTTATGCTGAAACACCAGCGACTTCATGAGTCTCTCCAGGAATTGGATTCTGCTGTTTTTGCTGCTGTCAATCAGATCCAGGACTGAATGTGTGGGTTAACCCTGAGGTGTGTAAGAAACATGCCCCAGTCACTCTCTTCCATGGTTCAGAGCTCCGAGATACAGACAGAAGGCTCCTTTACAACTGTGTTTAGAGTCAACAAGATTAATTCCCGTACCAGCCTCCCCGAAGAGGCGCCAGAATATGGCGACTCAGGGCTTTTCACAGTAACTTCATTGAAGCCTATTTGTGACAATAAGTGATTTTCATTTCATTTCGTGATGAATGCTGAAAACTGAAAGATTTTAGTCCAGGAGTCAAGAGTTTACCCAAAAAGGGGATCCAAGTCATTGGTGATTTTAAAGCAATTTGTGAAAAAGCGACAGTGTAGATTTGGTACACAAGCTAAATCGGCTGGAAATACATGTGACCCACAACATGTGAGAATGGTTTACTGGTCCTGGATCAGGGAGATGCTGATCTCCGAGGCTGGAGGTGACAGTCTCCTCTGAATGGTTTACTGATCCCGGATCAGACACTTGGACAGATGGAGCCGATCTCCGAGGCTGGAGGTGACGGTTTCCTCGGAATAGTTTACCGATCCCGGATCAATCACTCGGACAGATGGAGCTGATCTCTGGGGCTGGAGGTGACGGTCTCCTCTGAATGGTTTACTGATCCTGGATCAGACACTCGGACAGATGGAGCTGATCTCCGGGGCTGGAGATGATGGTCTCCTCGGAATGGTTTACTGATCCCGGATCAGACACTCGGACAGATGAAGCTGATCTCCGGGGCTGGAGTCTCTTGTGTTCTCCTTCCTCTGGATCCAGTCAGAATGTTTGGTGTTAGTCTGAATCCAGCACCGATCATTTTGAAAATCTTTCCTATCCAAAGTGATTTTCCTGTCGAACCGTTTTAACCTTTACTCAGACAGTTGGTTTATATTTGGGTCTTCAGATCCAACCGTCTCCAGTTTAGAAATCTGGTTCCAGGGTTTGTGACAGAGAGAACAGGCCTGTGCTGTGTGTGTCACCCAGCAAGCTGCTGTGGAAGCTTTGTTACTGAGAGCCAGAGAGAGCTCATTCTATTCACAGTCAATGAATTTCTGACATTTTATGAACATTATTAGATGGTGATATTAGATGGTGATTTTTTGTACACAATGTGCTGTCCAATCAGAGATGATGCAAAGCTGTGATCTGTTCCTGACTGAAGGTGAAGTTTCCAGCTGAGAATCTTCGGTCTGAAGTTTCCGAGTGTTTTTGTGACATTCCTGAGTTTTCCAATGTGAGGCAGTGACAACAACAACTGACATTTACCCATCAACAGGTTAAAATGTCGGAGACCCTTCACAGAGGGACAGAATCTGGGTGGAAAAGGTAAGGAGACAGGTTTAGTGAGGGGCTTCCAGCCCTTAGGACCTCGGTAGGTGAAGGTGCCTCTGCCAATGGTGGAGTGAAGCAAGTCAAGGAGCTGAAGGGGGTGAGGTTTTTTTTGTGATTGTTTTATGGGATGTGGACGTCACTGGAAAGGCCGGGTTTAGTTACCCATCCCTAATTGCCCATCAACTGAGTGGCCAACTCAGCACTAGAGTTAACCACAGTGCTGTGGGTCTGGAGTCACATGGAGGCCAGACCAGGTAAGGCGGCAGATTTCCCTCCCTAAAGGACATTCGTGAACCAGATGGGTTTTCCCAACAATCGATGATAGTTGTCACGGCCGCTGAGACTAACTTTAGAATTCCAGGTTTATTCATTGGATTTGGGATTTGAATCCGTGTCTCCAGAGCATTAGCCTGGGCCTCTGGATCACTAATCCAGTGACATTACCACAATGCCACCTTCTCCCCTAATTGGACGAGTGAGGGAGCTTGGACAGTTGTAGGGCTAGAGGAGGTTCCAGAGACTGTGTCATGGAGAGAGTGGCTGCCTCCATGGAGCTTCAAGCACGGCTCTGAAATGGGTCAGTGTAGGTCATGACCACGGCCATGCAGGAGATGTCTGCTGCCTTGAACAGGATGACAGATACTGTCAACACGTCACTGATCTCCCCCAAGCTGGTCAGCAGCAGAGTGGGAGGAATGATGTGACGCTGGTCCAGGAGAGGGATGGTGGAGGAAGGAGACATGGATCTGGGAACTCCACTCAAAGAGCTCCCACCTTGGACCCGTTCCCCCCAAACCCACAGGCAGTATCCAACGCGCCGCCCCGTCTCCAGCTGAATCTGCCCGGTACAGGATCAGATGGGTCAGTCTGTCCCAGGACCCTCAGGGGCTCTGAAACCCAGAGGGTGGAGACCACAAGCCTCTGGGCAGTGAGAGCAGGGATGTGAGCAGCCTGTCTCTACCTCTGCTGAAACCACACAGGATGCACCAAGTAGAAGCAACAGGAAGGGTCTGGGCTCCAAATTGTAATTCACCAAGTGTCTGAAATGGGGATTTGACAAGATATGAAGTTTCTTTGTTTAATAATGATGCACAAACTGTATTGACTGGAACCACTTCCAGCTCTTGTCCGTTCTTACATCCCGGGGCCAGCTCAGCCTCTCACTGAGTTCATGCTGAATGTGAATCCAGGCTGGGGGCCATTGGGTGGATGTGCAATGGGAGGATGAGTGGGTGAACAGGGAGGGGGAGGGGGGTTGGTGCTGCTGGTGGGAAGTGTTCTTTCTGAAGGAGTCCCACCTGAAACAGAGACCATTCATTTCTCACTTTGAAATGATTGAGCTGCTGTCTTTCCCCATTTTGGTTCAGTTTTTCAATATTTATATATTTGAATCTCGACTGAAACATATTCTTGTTGTAACGCTGAGATCCAGAGGATTTTAAATCTGTTAAAGTCAATCCCCATCGAGTACACAGGACTCAACTGGTCCGAACTTTTTATGTTAGAAATAAACCAAAATCTTACAAGATGTTTATCGGAGAATTGTTTTTCTCTGAGACCAGGGATGGTCAAACTCTGTCCCAAAGTTCAGATTTGGGCCTTGAGCCTGGGCTATGGGGCCCACGTACATGGAGCGCCATTCCCGGATGTCCTTCATCCCTGATTTTAATCACATTCCAATTGATGGCCGTTAGCTGCCTGGACCCTAATCTCTGGAATTTCGTCCGTAAACCCCTCTACTTTTCCACTTCATTTTCCACCTTTAAAACCCTCCTTATAACCAAACCCTTTGACCAAGACTTTGGTCATCGACCCCAATGTGTTCTCATGATCTTGTGAAACTGCTTGAGACATTTTATTATGTTAAAAACTCATTATAAATAGAGCTGTTGTAGCTCAGTGAGATCTGATCACTTACTGAGTGAGTGAGTCTGTATAAATGTAACTCAGATACACACAGCTTGTGTCATAGTTCAGTGAGATCTGATCGCTGAGTGAGTGAGTTTGTATAAATGTAACTCAGATACACACAGCTTGTGTCATAGTTCAGTGAGATCTGATCGCTGAGTGAGTGAGTCTGTATAATGTAACTTAGATACACACAGCTTGTTAAACCAGTCCTGGGGAGGAGGAAGTTCTGAGCTGCCCACTGGATTTCTGTTCTCCATAATTGGGAAAAGGTGATTCTTTCCCAATATTGGAAATTACTAATAAAGTTGTTAAAGATGATAGCTGCAGTATTTGTTGGAATGAGAGTGAAGGAGTGGGATTGATTCACAGCCTGAGTCACCAGTTTAAGGACATGAGGAGAGACAATCTGGAGAGGAGAAAAGAATCAGGAGGAGACTGGAGACTGAATCTAGAACAATGAGCAGAGAGGGAGAGGAGTGTGTGGGACTGAGATTCATAGATTTGGGAGAATGCACCATAGAAACTAGAATGGTCCTGAATTTCTATCCTGTATTTACACCAAAAACCTCTGTAAACTCCTTTTACTGGGAGTTAGAGGGAGAGGATTTGCAGACAGAAAATTCAAAGTAACAATCTTGACAAGATCTTTCAGAATGATTTATGACATCAGGGGTGCAAACAGGTCTGGTTTAGTGTCAGACGTTACCAGGGAGAGGAATGGAGTTGTTAGCTCGGGAATGAAAACAATGACTTTGGTTTTCCCAAGATTTAATTGAAGGAAATGTCTCCACATCCACCACTGGATATCAGACAAACAGGCTGAGAATTTCACAAAGGCAAAGGTGGAGAGAGGTAGTGGTGAGGTGGAGCTGGGAGCGGTCAGTGTAAATGTGACAACTGACACTGTGTTCAGATGGTGTTATTGTGGGGAACATGTGGATGAGAAATAAGAGGACACAAGTCTGGATCCTTTGGGAACACCAGAGGTAACTGTGCGAGTGGGAAGGGAAGACATTACAAGTGATTCTCTGACTCTGATGGAGAAGAATGGAACCAGGAGAGAGCAGCTGGGTGACAGTGGAGAGGTGACGGAGCAGAATGGTGTGGTCGACCTTGTCAAAGGCTGCAGACAGGCTGAGGACAGAGGGGAGGTTTATCTTTGTCACAGAGGATGTCATTTGTAACTTTGATAAGAACTGTCCCAGTCCTATGACAGAGCAGAAACCTGATTGGAGGGGCTCAAACATGGAGTTCCAGAAAGATGCACAGGGTTTTGGGAGGTGACAACATGTTTGAGGAGTTTGGAGAGAAAAGGGAGGCTGGAGATGGGGCAGTAGTTTGTAAGGAAGGTGAGGGTTTCGAGGAACAGGTGATGATGGCAGGTTTGAAGGACAGAGGGACAGTACCAGCGAGAGAGAGACATGACAATGTGAGTGAACATGGGGAAGTTGGGTGATAAGTTTTGTGAGAATAGGGTCGATGAAGCAGGAGCTGGATCTCATGGACAAGATGAGCTCTGAGAGGGCATGAGGGGAGATGGGAGCGAAACTAGAGAAAGATGTGGGTTCAGGGCTCTGGAAAGGATGAAATTTAGAGACAGTTTGGTCTGGTGGGCTAGTGAAAGGGATGAAAGCAGCAGAGGCAGCTGATCAGATTGTCTCAATATCAGTGATTAGAAGCTCCATGAGCTCCTCACACTTGTTGGAGATGAGGATGGAGGAGACAGGGGAGGGGGAGAGAACTTCAAAAGCAACTAATTTGTATTAGAGATATTAAAAAGTTTCAACACTGTGTTTTACACAAAACTGATTTATTCGACTTTTAGCCAGAATATGACCCCCTGTTAGTGGGCTGGAATCTAATAACATCAGCAGAAACGTCCCGATGAACATGGTTCAGTCCTGAATGTGATTAACAGCAAAAACTAATCATTGTAGTTACTTGTGAACTCGCTGGTGATGCAGCAGGTTGGATGAGGTAGTCAATCCCTTCCCACAGTCTGAGCAGGTGAATGGCCTCTCCCCGGTGTGAATTCGCTGGTGTACAGTGAGTTGAGATGACCGTTTGAACCCAGTCCCACAGTCAGAGCATCTCAACGGTTTCTCATCAAAGTGGACACGTTGATGGGACATCAGTTCCCAAGAACTTTTGAAGCACCTCCCACAGTCTGGACATTTAAAAGGTCTCTCGTCCGTGTGAACCCGCTGGTGAGTGATCAGGTGGGCTGAAATAATGAATCTTTTCCCACACTCCAAGCAGGTGAATGGTCTCTCTCCCGAGTGAATTCGCTGGTGCGTCAGCAGGTCGGATGACTGAGTGAATCCCTTCCCACACTCGGAGCAGGTGAACGGCCTCTCCTCGGAGTGAATTCGTTGGTGCTTCAGGAGGTTGGATGAATGACTGAATCCCTTCCACACACACACAGCAGGTGAATGGTCTCTCCCCACTGTGGCTGCGTCGATGAATTTCCAGCAGAGATGGGGAAATGAATCCTTTCCCACAGTCCCCACATTTCCACCGTTTCTCCCCAGTGTGACTACACTTGTGCCTTGACAGGCCAGATGATTGCCAGAATCCTCGTCCACACACATAACACGTGTACGGTTTGTCCTTACTGTGAACGGTGCTTTTCTCTTCCATGTTCAAAATCCAATGATATTCGGGTTACAATAAATTGGGCGAGTCCGTGAGATCCTGATGTGATGTTTGGTGAGAGGTTTTTGACGGCGATGTCTTCCCTTCGAATACCCTGTGAAATTAATTTAAAACAGGACAGGTTGTAAAATGGAGCTGAATGCATCTGGTACTTTGTGGGGCCGGGACTAGGAAGAAGTGATCATGAAAGTTACTGGTTATTGTGAAAACTCAACTGGTTCACTAATGTCCTTCGGGAAGGGAACCTGCCACCTGGTCTGGCCCAACACAGGACTCTGGCCTCTATGGGAGGCGAGAGATAGAGGTGGGAGGCGAAGGACGAGGATTTTGTATATCAGCAAGATATATTGAGAGGGTAGTTAGCAAAGCAAATGGGGTGTTGAGCTTCATAAGCAGGAATACTGATAGAAAAACTGGGGTTATGCTCTGGTTAGGTCACATCTTGAGTATTGTGTACATATCTGGTCACCAGACTTTAGGAAGGATGTGAAGATTCTTGAGAAGTTGCCGAGGAGATGTACCAGAATAGTTTGAGCAAAAGAAGCTGGGGGGGAGACTTGATTCAGGTTCTCAAGATTCTGACGGGTTTAGATAAGGTAGACAAAAAAATCTGGGACAGAGATTTACATTTTTGTATAAGAGGTAGAGGGGGATGTGAGGGAGAATATTTTTACACAGTGAGTGATAATGACCCAAAACCTGCTGCCCATGAAGGGGAGGAACTAGACACGCTGAATAATTTTGAAGGGAATTGAAGAGACACTGGAGGGAAATAAACCTGTGAGGACACGGGCTAGAGCAGGGGAATGGGACTCACTGGATTGCTGTATAGAGCTGGCACGGACTCAATGGGTGGAATGCCATCCTCTGTACCATTATGACTTTGTGGCTCTCCAAGAAATCCTAGAATCCCTACAGTGCAGAAAGAGCCCATTTGGTCCTTCGAGTCTGTACCAACCCTCTGAAAGAACACCCTACTGAGGCCCACTCCTCCACCTTATCCCCATAACCCTACCTAGCCTTTTGTACACAAAGGGACAATTCAGCACAGCCAATCCACCTAACCTGCACATTTTTGTGGGAGGTAACCGGAGCATCCGGAGGAAACCTACGAAGACTATGGATTCCTATAATTGCACCTTGTAATTTAACTCTGGGCATTCAGATATCCCTCGGTAACTTTGTGCTAAGCTCCCTCCAAGGCCATTCTATCCTTCCTCAGGACTGTTGCCCAGAACTGAACACCGTTCTCCAGGTTTGGTCTAACCAGGGTTTGTGAATCTCGGGGCTTTTCCAGTCACACTGAGACCTGAAATCTTTCCTCACAGACACAGCAGACAAACCTTTTACCTTCCACACCCAGATGCTGCTGAAATTCAGGTCCTGAAGAATCGAGCGGCTCTGTCAGATCGCGATGTGATGTTTGGTTTGAGTTTCCTGTCTGTCAATCATCCACTTCCAGTATTCTGTAAATTTACAGAAACCATCACTTGTCAGTTGTTATCGCGTCTCAATCTGTCACCGTTAACTTCTACGAACAAATGATTCACAGGAGTACCAGAGCAGATTTATGGTCATTTATTCAGGCATATGCAGGGAGAGATAGCTCAACAAGCATTCTCGCTGAACTAAACCATTTGTTTACACAATGTGGCAAATAGTTATAATTTTTTTTAACACATGCACAGTCATTGTTTAAAGTTTTGATCTGGTATTACATATAAACACGCACTCTCACCTACCCTTGCAGGCACCTCTTATCTTGTTATTGTCCACTGTCCCTCCCTGTTACTGAGACAGCCGTTACCTACTGTTCCTTGTTATTGAAGCTCGCTGTCCTTGCGAGAACACAGCTGCAAATTCTGCTGACTTGTGCTTTAAGTTTTACAAAGGTCAATTAGAATTTTAGTAACAATCTGTATCCCCGTATCTGTTGTTTTATTCAGTCTGAAACCTCATTCTTAAATCATATCATAACCTTAACATGTACTATTTATTTCCCCTTTACAGTCCAGAATAGAAATCCACAGTATTCTCTCTGCCTGCTCCCTGGTCCAGGATGACCGCTCCTGCTCCCTGGTCCAGGATGACCGCTCCTGCTCCCTGGTCCAGGATGACCGCTCATGCTCCCTGGTCCAGGATGACCGCTCCTGCTTCCTGGTCCAGGATGACCGCTCCTGCTCCCTGGTCCAGGATGACCGCTCCTGCTCCCTGGTCCAGGATGACCGCTCCTGCTCCCTGGTCCAGGATGACCGCTCTTGCTCCCTGGTCCAGGATGACCGCTCCTGCTCCCTGGTCCAGGATGACCGCTCCAGCTCACTGGTCCAAGATGACCGCTCCTGCTCCCTGGTCCAGG
The DNA here is from genome assembly GCF_047496885.1 of Scyliorhinus torazame. Lineage (NCBI taxonomy): Eukaryota > Metazoa > Chordata > Chondrichthyes > Carcharhiniformes > Scyliorhinidae > Scyliorhinus > Scyliorhinus torazame. The sequence goes on from NC_092711.1 coordinate 114,852,661, forward strand.
ATGATCGCTCCTGCTCCCTGGTCCAGGCTGACCGCTCCAGCTCCCTGGTCCAGGATGACCGCTCCTGCTCCGTGATCCAGGATGACCGCTCCCGCTCCCTGGTCCAGGATGACCGCTCCTGCTCCCTGGTCCAAGCACCAATCCCTAGCTAGCTCACGGAAGCGCCTGGGAGGCGAGCAGGTGACTAGTTTCATATAGGGGGGGTTGGGATTGTTGGTGGTGGACCAGTTCTGCTGATGGGGGGGGTCAGCAGAACAGTTCACCCGTACACCCAAAAAAAAAAATCAAACTAGTCACCTAATGGCAGCATGGTAGCATGGTGGTTAGCACAATTGCTTCACAGCACCAGGGTCCCAGGTTCGATTCCGGCTTGGGTCACTGTCTGTGCGGAGTCTGCACATCCTCCCTGTGTGTGCGTGGGTTTCTTCCGGGTGCTCCGGTTTCCTCCCACAGTCCAAAGATGTGCAGGTTAGGTGGATTGGCTATGATAAATTGCCCTTAGTGTCCAAAATGGCCCTTAGTGTTGGGTTGGGTTACTGGGTTATGGGGATAGGGTGGAGGTGTTGACCTTGTGTAGGGTGCTCTTTCCAAGAGCCGGTGCAGACTCGATAGGCTGATTGGCCCCCTTCTGCACTGTAAATTCTATCTATGAAAACCTGCTCGCCTCCCACTTCGCTTCCGTGAGCTAGCCTGGTTGCCCCCAAGCAAATGGCGCGTTGATTACCCAGCATTCCCCGCGGTGGTGAATTTCCCTTATCAACAACACAGGACAGCAATGCGCAGGCGCAGTGCCTGTGAGTAGTTGGAGCATGCGCAATGTGTGATGGCGCTTGGAAACAGATGCTTCTTTGTTTCATGGGCAAGTGGTAAAGATGTGGAAATCCGGAGGAAGCGATGGAGCCGCCTCTGGATGGGGAAAGTTTCTAAACAATGCGTGAAGGCCCCAAAGCAGGAATACGGACCTGTAGGTCCTGCGTTTGCAGCTTTGGATCTTTTTCCTGATATCAGTCCCTTAACGGCCGCCGTCTTGATTGAAATGGAGCGGTGCGCATGCGTGGATGCGGTGACGTCTGTAATTGGCGTGGCTTCGTAGTGTGTACCCGGTCAGGTCCGAGTGCCAAGTTAAACAACTTCACTCATCCCCAACTGCAGTTCAGAGGAGGGACTATTGTACATATTCAGTGTGAGAGGTTGCAGCCTCTGTATAGTTTCCTGAAGGGGCTGCTCCTCAACTTTGGTTACATTTCAGCCCCAGGCTCCTAATCCTTGGCTGCTCAGTGTGGAGGAGGCTGGGCGAATCTGAAATTCTTCTCCTGGATCTTTTTTGGGGGCTGATTAACAAAGACATTTGTTGAACCTCAATGAGCAGTTCCTATGGAGGTTGGGCAGCTGTCAGATTGCCTTCCAACGTTTCATTGAAAGGGAGCAGTGGCGGCCAATGGTATACTTGCTACCTTCCACGACTGGTGGGAGCCTCAGGGTACAGAGCAACTCCTAAACACTGGAAACAACATTCTGGTTTAGTGAGGAAGCTTCCCTTTGATTATGTTGCTAATTTTGTCTTCTTTCAGTTTGTTTGGACCACTTATTTGGGGTAACAAGAGATAAAAGATTAGTCCACAGAAACTGGAATTGTCTGTTCTGAATTTCTAATATACTGTACAGTGATGATGTTTATAAACTTATTTTAAAGGGTATTAGAGGAAATTTTGCAAGTGGAAACTCAAACAAAACATCACAGAGATGTAACAATCACTTGCTACATCAGAATCTGAATAACATCGGCCTTTGAATGTGAAAGGAGAAATGTTTCTCTGTTCTGTTTATGAGAAAAGATTTCAAACATCAGTGTGACTGGAAATGCGCCGAGACCCACACAACACACACCCGAATGGGGAATTTTAACTGAGGAAAGATTGGATCGACTGGGATTGTTTTCTGTGGAACAGAGGAGGCTGACTGGACATATAATTGAGGTGTGTAACATTATGAGGGTCCCAGATATAGTGGATCAGATGGCAGAAGGACCTATTTCATTAAGACAGGTCAGTAACCTGGGGGCAGAGATTTAAGTATCCATTGGAAGGATTAGAGGGGACTTGAGGATTTTATTCACCTGGGGGTGTGGTGGGGATCTGGAACTCTGTCTGAAAGGGTGGTAGAGACAGAAACCCTCATCACATTTAAAGACACCCTGATGTGGAGTTTCTGTGACCTGCAGGGCTACAGACCAAGAGGTGGAAAGTGGGCTGAATGGCCTCCTCTGTGCTGTAAATTTCTAGGATTCTGTGATGACAAGTGGTCCTCGAGTTTTTAATCCAAGACAGACCTCACCCTGAATGTGACAGTCACCCAGGTTTTGATTTGATTTATTTATAATAATAATCTTTATTGTCACAAGTAGGCTTACATTAACACTGCAATGAAGTTACTGTGAAAATCCCCTAGTCGCCACATTCCGGGGCTGTTCGGGTACACTGAGGGAGAATTCAGAATGTCCAAATTACCTAACAGCATGTCTTTCAGGACTTGTTGGAGGAAACACGAGCACACGGAGGAAACCCACGCAGACACAGGAAAAATGTGAAGACCCTGCACCTACAGTGACCCAAGCCAGGAATTGAACCTGGGACCCTGGTGCTGTGAAGCCACAGTGCTAACCACTGTGCGGCCTACACTGCTGGCCTTGCTCTGCATCATATAAAAATTGTCAATATATCTGGTTCAAAACAGTCTTGTTTGATTTCACTTTGCTGTGTTTAAATCCTCCCCTTGTAACCCCCTGTAAAAGGAGTTTCCAGAATCCATCACTGTCAGTCCTGCTGAGTGGACAGGGATCGCCGCGCATGCGCCCTGTCCCCGATGAGGATGCTGGTGGTTAACTGGGGAAATACTCTGCAGGAAACCTTCCCACTCAGTGCAAACTCGAGACTGGTAATTTCTTGTTTTAAGCTTTGAGGCCTCCCCTCCCACCCACTGCCCCTAACGCTGCCTCCGCTTATCCGCCTCCTTCCAGCCTGAAGAGGAAACAAACAAGCGTCTGTCCCTCGACACGAGCCGCACTGCGCATACACCACATCACAATGCCCGCGGGAGTGAATTACGGCAGCTCGGACCAATAGGAAGAGGGGGCGAGGTTGGAGGCCCGAATGGGAGAGGCTGGTCCTCCAACCAATCGGAGGGAATGAGGGGCGGGGTTGACCGCGGATCTCCCTCATTCACTGAGGCTCTGCATCATTTGGAGTTCTTCCCATTGGCCACGTGGGCCTGGGTTCCAGGATCTCATTTCCTGCCTGAAAGGTGTTGACCAATGGGAAAACTTGGAGGATCGGGTGGACTCTGGTCCTCCAGCAAATCAGACTGTGGGCTTTGTGTGATTGAAGATTCAGCTTCACACACACTAAAACTTCTTACTAACTCAAACTTCAGAATAAAACATTTTCTTTCCACTTCAATGGACTTTTTTTTAGAGTCCATTGACCCTTCTACAGAACTGTTACAACAATGAACAACAAACGTTATTGTTAGTCAGAGAGATCTAGGTGTACAGGTCCACAGGTCACTGAAAGGGGCAACACAGGTGGAGAAGGTAGTCAAGAAGGCATACGGCATGCTTGCCTTCATTGGCCGGGGCATTGAGTATAAGAATTGGCAAGTCTTGTTGCAGCTGTATAGAACCGTAGTTAGACCACACGTGGAGTATAGTGTTCAATTCTGGTCGCACACTACCAGAAGGATGTGGAGGCTTTAGAGAGGGTGCAGAAGAGATTTACCAGGATGTTGCCTGGTATGGAGGACATTAGCTATGAGGAGCGGTTGAATAAACTCGGTTTGTTCTCATCGGAACGAAGGAGGTTGAGGGGCGACCTGAAAGAGGTCTACAAAATTATGAGGGGCATAGACAGAGTGGATAGTCAGAGGCTTTTCCCTAGGGTAGAGGGGTCAATTACTAGGGGGCATAGGTTTAAGGTGCGAGGGGCAAGGTTTAGAGGAGGTGTACGAGGCAAATTTTTTTACACAGAGGATAGTGGGTGCCTGGAACTCGCTGCCGGAGGAGGTGGTGGAAGCAGGAATGATAGTGACATTAAAGGGGCATCTTGACAAATACATGAATAGGATGGGAATAGAGGGATACTGACCCAGGAAGGGTAGAAGATTTTAGTTTAGATGGGCGGCATGGGCTTGGAGGGCCGAAGGGCCTGTTCCTGTGCTGTACTTTTCTTTGTTCTTTGTTAATTCTGTTTCACTCGCCACAGATGTAGCATGGTGGCACACTGGTTAGCACTGCTGCATCACAGCACCAGCGACCTGGGTTCAATTCCAGCCTGGTGTGAATGTGTGGAGTTTGCACATTCTCCCCGTGTCTGTGTGGGTTCCCTCTGGGTGCTCCAGTTTTCTCCAAAGATGTGTAGGTTGGGTGGATTGACCACGATAAATTGCCCCTTATGTGTCCAAAGAAAGGTTAGGTGGAGTTGAGGAAATAAACAGAAAGGCAAGATGGGTAGGTAGGCCAAATTTGGAGTAAAATCTTATTACAGTAGAATAAGGAGTTAGGTTAGCGGACTTTTAAACATCTCTAGCTTAGGCTGGAGAAAATGGGGGGCAGTCTGTAATTGCCTGTAACTGGGATTTCGCAAACCATGAAGAGGGGGCTGGGCAGCCATTAGGATCGGTTCTTTGTGCAGAGGATGCTGGGTAAGAGGGGCCCAGGGTCAGCTTATATGGCAAGTCAAGGAATGTGAGAGAAAGACCTATGAGAATCTTGTATTTGTCACCATCTTCAACACCATAATCCCAGCCAAGCTCATATCAAAGCTCGAAAACCTAGGAGTTGGCTCCCCACTCTGCAACTGGATCCTCGATTTTCTGACCAACAGACCACAATCAGTAAGAATGAACAACAACACCTCCTCCACAATAGTCCTCAACACCGGCGCCCCGCAAGGCTGCGTACTTAGCCCCCTACTGTACTCCCTGTACACACACGACTGCATGGCAAAAATTGGTTCCAACTCCATCTACAAGTTTGCTGACGATACGACCATAGTGGGCCAGATCTCGAATAACGATGAGTCCGAATACAGGAGGGAGATAGAGAACCTAGTGGAGTGTTGTAGCGACAACAATCTCTCCCTCAATGCCAGCAAAACTAAAGAGCTGGTAATTGACTTCAGGAAGCAAAGTACTGTACACACCCCTGTCAGCATCAACAGGGCCGAGGTGGAGATGGTTAGCAGTTTCAACAGCAGCGCCTATACTTCCTCAGGAAACTAAGGAAATTCGGCATGTCCACATTGACTCTTACCGACTTTTACAGATGCACCATAGAAAGCATCCTATCCGGCTGCATCACAGCCTGGTATGGCAACTGCTCGGCCCAGGACCACAAGAAACTTCAGAGAGTTGTGAACACCGCCCAGTCCATCACACAAATCTGCCTCCCATCCATTGACTCCATCTACACCTCCCGCTGCCAGGGGAAAGGGGGCAGTATAATCAAAGATCCCTCCACCCGGCTTACTCACTCTTCCAACTTCTTCCATCGGGCAGGAGATACAGAAGTCTGAGAACACGCACGAACAGACTCAAAAACAGCTTCTTCCCCACTGTCACCAGACTCCTAAATGACCCTCTTATGGACTGACTTCATTAACACTACACCCTGTATGCTTCATCCGATGCCAGTGCTTATGTTGCCCTATTATGCATTTTCTTTTATTCCCTTTTCTTCTCATGTACTTAATGATCTGTTGAGCTGCTCGCAGAAAAATACTTTTCACTGTACCTCGGTACACGTGACAATAAACAAATCCAATCCAATCCGTTACCTTATTTGGTCGTGAGTATGTGAAACTCGATGCTGAATCCATGTGTGTGTGAATCCAGATGCTGTGCTTCCTTTGTCTCACTCGCTCTGGAGGTTTCAAGAGACATGTTGTCTCCTGCCTGTTATCAGAGTGAGTGGAGCTTGCAAGCTATTTGAAATAAAATAAATCAATGCCTACAGTCCGACTCAGCCTTTGACTGAGACTAGACTGGGGCCAGGAAGAACTCAATATCATCAGAGTTACTGGGTTACGGGGATAGGGTGGAGGCTTGGTCTTAAATAGGGTGCTTTTCCAAGGGCCGATGCAGGCTCAATGGGTGGAATGGCCTCCTTCTGTATTGTAAGTTCTCTGATTCTGGAGGATTTTCTCTCTCAGTCTGATCCGATGTGTCTGTCTGCTGGTATTTCCGAAGGTAGCACTGTGGGTAGCACTGTTGCTTCATAGCGCCAGGATTCCGAGTTCAATTCCCGTTTGGGTCATGGTCTGTGCGGTGTCTGCACGTTCCCTCCTTGTCTGCGTGGGTATCCTCCGGGTGCTCCGGTTTCCTCCCACAAGTCCCGAAAGATGTGCTTGTCAGGTAATTTAGACATTTTGAATTCTCCCTCTGTGTACCCGAACAGGCACCGGATTGTGGCGACTAGGGGCTTTTCACGGTAACTTCATTGCAATGTTAATGTAAGCCTACTTGTGGCAATAATAAAGAATATTAATAATATGTGTTTGGGTATTTTAGGGAGCAGGTAGAACTTCCTTTGTTCTACCTGTTATCCCCTCAGAAATTCCATCTGTTTTTGGTTAATATGTCTGGCTGTTTTGGGTATATGGGTCTAGGTAGCTTGGTGTTATGATTCGTGTTGTTTAGTTGTCGGTCTGTCTCCAGCAGGTATTGTTGTCTCTCGAGAATGACTGTGCTGCTACCCTTGTCTTCTGGGTCTTATGAACATTTCCGTGTTGGATCCAAGCTCCCGGATTGTCTGTCTTTCTCTCCGGGTAAGATTCTGTTTGTTTCTTGTATTTCACTGTGACAGGGCAGAGACCTGATTGAAGGGGTTCAAACATGGGAGTTCTGGGAAAGATGAGCAAGGAGTTGGGAGGTGACAACATGTTCAAAGAGTTTGGAGAGGAGAGGGAGGTTGAAGACGGGGCAGTAATTTTTAAGGCTGGCAGGGCCAAGGGTTTGTTTTATTGTGGAGGGGGTGATGATGGCAGATTTGAAGGACAGAGGGACAGTACCTGAAGAGAGAGAAATGTTGACAATATCTGTGGACACAGGGTAGTTGGCTGATCAGTAGCTTAGTGGGAATAGGGTTGATGGAGTAGGAACTGGGTCTCATGGACAAGATGAGCTCTCAGAGGGCATGAGGGGAGATGGGAGAGAAACTAGAGAAAGATATGGGTTTACTCAATCTCAGTCACAAAGAACCTCCACAAGCTCCTCACACTTCTTGTTGGAGGTGAGGATGGAAGAGACAGGGGAAGAGCGAGAGTACTTCAAAAGGAACTAACTTGTGTCAGAGATATTAAAAAGTATCCACACACTGCGTATTTAACACAAATCTAATTTATTTGACTTTTAGCCAGAATATTAGCCCCTGTAAATGGGCTGGAGTTTGTTATCAGAAGAAAGAGACCCAAATGAACATGGTTCAGTCCTGAATGTGAGGAACAGCAAAATACAATCGCTGTAGTTATTTGTGGCCTCGCTGGTGTGTCAGCAGGTTGGATGAAGTGGTGAATCCCTTCCCACACTTGGCGCAAGTGTATGGCCTCTCCCCAGTGTGAATCCGCTGATGTACAGTGAGGTTAGATGATCGCCTGAACCCAGTCCCGCAGTGAGAGCACCTGAACGGTTTCTCATCAGTGTGAACACGTTGATGGCTCATCAGTTCCCCAGAACTTTTATAGCACTTCCCGCAGTCTGGACATTGGAATGGTCTCTCATCAGTGTGAACTCGCTGGTGTGTGGACAGAGTGGATGACTCAGTGAATCCCTTCCCACATTTGGAGCAGGTGAATGATCTCTCCCCAGTGTGAATTCGCTGGTGACTCAGCAGGGAAGATGACTTAGTGAATCCCTTCCCACACTTGGAGCAGGTGAATGGTCTCTCCCCAGTGTGAACTCGCTGGTGTCTCAGCAGGTGGGATGACTTACTGAATCCTTTCCCACACTCTGAACAGGTGAATGGTCTCTCCCCAGTGTGAATTCGCTGGTGTGTGGACAAAGTGGATGACTGAGTGAATCTCTTCCCACACTTTGAGCAGGTGAATGGTCTTTCCCCAGTGTGAACTCGCTGGTGTTTCCGCAGGTCGAAAGACTGTGTGAATCCCTTCCCACACTTTGTGCAGGTGAATGGTCTCTCCCCAGTGTGACTGCGTCGATGAGTTTCTAGCTTGGATGGGGAACTGAATCCTTTCCCACAGTCCGCACATTTCCACGGTTTCTCCTCAGTTTGACTGCATTTGTGGCTTGTGAGACCTGATGATTGACTGAATCCTCGTCCACACACACATGTGTATGGTTTCTCCCCACTGTGAACGATGCTTTTTCCTTCCATGTTCAAAATCCGCTGATATTCAGGATATGATAAATTGAGGACTCTGTCAGATCCTGATCTGATGCTTGGTTTGGGTTTTTGGACTTTGAAGCCTCCCCTTCGAACACCCTGTGAAACTGATTCAAAACAGAAAATAGGGAGTGAGAGAGAACCCACATAAACACAAAGGCAGGTTGTGAAATTGAGCTGAATGAATGTGGTCATTTGTGGGGAAAAAGTGACCATATAAACTGCTCAATTGTTGTAAAATCCGACTGATCTCTTTGGGAAGAGAGAGAGGTGAAGAGGGATTTTGTATATTTACAAGACATATCAAGAGATAGTTGGCAAAGCAAATTCGATGTTGAGCTTCATAAACAGTAATATTGCTACCAAAAACTATGCTTCTGGTGGCACGGTGGTTAGCACTGCAGCCTCGCAGCACCAGGGACCCGGGTTCAATTCCAACCTTGATGACTGTCTGTGAGGAGTTTGCACTTTCCCCCCGGTGTCTGCGTGGGTTTCCACCCGGTGCTCAGATTCCCTCCAACAGTCCAAAGAAGTGAAAGTTAGGTGGATTGGCCTTGATAAATTGCCCCTCAGTGTCCAGTATGTGCAGGTTAGGTGGGGCTATGGGGTTACAGGGACAGGGTTGGAGTGTGGGCCGAGGCAAAGTGCCCTTTCAGAGAATCAGTGCAGACGGGATGGGCCGAATGGCCTCCTTCTGCACTGTAGGAATTCTATGGTTCTAATTCTATTCTCTGAATCTTTATAAAGCTCTGGTGACCACTCTTCAGGAAGAATGTGAAGGTTCTTGTAGAAGGTGCAGAGGAGATTTACCAGAAAAGTTCCAGCAAAGGAACTCATGTCACTGAACAGAGCCCCAGAGCTTTGGACACATGGGACATAATGTCTGACAAGACAGTGAAATCCGGAGAGCAGGCTTGGCTTCCTTTCCTTTCTCTCTCTGCCTCCACTCTGCCCCACCAACAAGATATTGGGACTTTCTATAGATATGTCAGGAATAAAAGAATGACTAGGGTAAGAGTAGGGCCAGTCAAGGACAGTAGTGGGAAGTTGTGCGTGGAGTCCGAGGAGATAGGAGAGGTGCGAAATGAATATTTTTCATCAGTATTCACACAGGAAAAAGACAATGTTGTCGAGGAGAATACTGAGATTCAGGCTACTAGACTAGAAGGGCTTGAGGTTCATAAGGAGGTGGTGTTAGCAATTCTGGAAAGTGTGAAAATAGATAAGTCCCCTGGGCCGGATGGGATTTATCCGAGGATTCTCTGGGAAGCTAGGGAGGAGATTGCTGAGCCTTTGGCTTTGATCTTTGTCATCTTTGTCTACAGGAATAGTGCCAGAAGACTGGAGGATAGCAAATGTTGTCCCCTTGTTCAAGAAGGGGAGTAGAGATAACCCCGGTAACTATAGACCAGTGAGCCTTACTTCTGTTGTGGGAAAAATCTTGGAAAGGTTTATAAGAGAAAGGATGTATAATCATCTGGAATGGAATAATTTGATTAGAGAAAGTCAACACGGTTTTGTGAAGGGTAGGTCGTGCCTCACAAACCTTATAGAGTTCTTTGAGAAGGTGACCAAACAGGTGGATGAGGATAAAGCAGTTGATGTGGTTTCTATGGATTTCAGTAAAGCGCTTGATAAGGTTCCCCACAGTAGGCTACTGCAGAAAATACGGAGGCATGGGATTCAGGGTGATTTAGCAGTTTGGATCAGAAATTGGCTAGATGGAAGAAGACAAAGAGTGGTGGTTGATGGGAAATGTTCAGACTGGAGTCCAGTTACTAGTGGTGTGCCACAAGGATCTGTTTTGGGGCCACTGCTGTTTGTCATTTTTATAAATGACCTGGAGGAGGGCGTAGAAGGATGGGTGAGTAAATTTGCAGATGACACTAAAGTCGGTGGAGTTGTGGACAGTGCGGAAGGATGTTACAAGTTACAGAGCGACATAGATAAGCTGCAGCGCTGGGCTGAGAGGTGGCAAATGGAGTTTAATGCAGAAAAGGGTGATGTGATTCATTTTGGAAGGAATAACAGGAAGATTACTGGGTCAATGGTAAGATTCTTGGCAGTGTGGATGAGCAGAGAGATCTCGGTGTCCATGTACATAGATTCCTGAAAGTTGCCACCCAGGTTGAGAGGGTTGTTAAGAAGGCGTACGGTGTGTTAGCTTTTATTGGTAGAGGGATTGAGTTTAGGAGCCATGAGGTCATGTTGCAGCTATACAACACTCTGGTGCGGCCGCATTTGGAGTATTGCGTGCAATTCTGGTTGCCGCATTATAGGAAGGATGTGGAAGCATTGGAAAGGGTGCAGAGGAGATTTACCAGAATGTTGCCTGGTATGGAGGGAAGATCTTATGAGGAAAGGCTGAGGGACCCGAGGCTGTTTTCGTTAGAGAGAAGGTTAAGAGGTGACTTAATTGAGGCATACAAGATGATCAGAGGATTGGATAGGGTGGACAGTGAGAGCCTTTTTCCTCGGATGGTGATGTCTAGCACGAGGGAACATACCTTTAAATTAAAGGGAGATAGATATAAGACAGATGTCAGAGGTAGGTTCTTTACTCAAGAGAGTGGTAGGGGCGTGGAATACCCTGCATGCAACAGTAGTGGACTCGCCAACACTAAGGACATTCAAATGGTCATTGGATAGACATATGGACAATAAGGGAATAGTGTAGATGGGCTTTAGAGTGGTTTCACAGGTCGGCGCAACATCGAGGGCCGAAGGGCCTGTACTGCGCTGTAATGTTCTAATGCAGTTTGATGGACAGGTTGTCTCCATTCTGAACAATGGGGAATAAGCTCCTCCCACTCATTGAAACAACGCCCTGACAAAGATGCCAAACGCGCATGCGCCCTGATGCACATCCAATAAAATGGCGGCCATTAATCAGAGCCGAAGATGAGGAGCTGCAGCTCCGCTCGGTACAAACTGGGTCCAGGAAACTCTTTTCCGCGGTTTACAACAGTTTTTCACAACGTTTCCGCCCACCCCCGCGATCTCTCTTTTCCTCCATACTGTTAAAACAGCTCTGACGAAGGCGCCCTTCTACTGCGCATGCTTTCATCACAGTGGGTCCTGCCTTTTATTCACTTGGAGGACCCGCCCCTCCTCTTCCTATTGGTCGGGAGCTGCCGTCAATCACCCGGGCACTGTGACGGTTTCAGATGGTTAGAGCGGCCACAGGCTCAAGCTGACTCGCTGATTGTCCAACAATCACAGCGAGTGTCACCGGGATCCTGAAGCACCGCATCTGTTACGTCATCAAGGTGGCCCCTCAGCTCCGCTAAACAAAGATGGCGGCCTTGGAACTGGGCCTGACACCGGATAAAAGCTCCGCAACTGCAAACACGGGACTTGCAGGGTCTTATGCCGGCCTTGTGACCAGCAGGGGGTGTTTATTAAGCTTTCACTCCCTCCCCACTCCCAGCTCCATTCCTCCCTCTGCCTCACCGCTGGAAACAGCCGCTCCAACACGCGCAGACCTCCGAGCAAAGTGACATTGCGCATGCTCGATACACCCAGCAATGCGTCTGCGCACTGGGTTCCTGTGCAGTGAATCGGGCACATTCACATCCGCAGGGAATGTTGGATAAGAGCCGCACCATTGACACCACAAACAGTAAATTGGTTACCAGTTGATAAAAATAATCAAACAAATTATTGTCAATGGGTATTCTGCTATTCTCCATTTCTCAGAATGATTAAATGCTGCTCTCCTGTGGAAGAATGCAGAATTTAAGGTTTTCTTCCTCAATGGGTCCTTCCTCTATCCTCCCCAGAAGATGCAACTCTTGTTGGGTTCAATCCCAGAATCAGTCATTCCTCTATCTTCTTCCCGCTTGCTCGTGATAGTGAATGTTCAATGTTTTATGGAATGATCCAGACCAGATGTCACTCGGCATACCATGTCTCTACTGACTCTGTACAAGAGCTGCCACTTTTCCTGCTTAAATTCCATTTGCCACTGTTCTGCCCATATCCAGTCCATTAATTTAAGGCTTTTCTCCTCGCTAGTTACCACACCAACAATTTTTGATCTGCAAACTTATTGATCGTACCTTCACATATTTCAAGACCTCGACTTTATATATAATTACTATTGGTGACTGAGGCTGCACCTGAACCTGTGCTTCCTTCCTTCGAGTGGTTTAATAACTCTGGAGAAACAATGCTGAAAAAGCTGGTGTTATGGTCAAGGCTAATAACTGGGTGCTGCCTTGCCTGTCTCTGAATTTACTCCACTCCTGTTCACTCCCCACTAATGTAATAAGCATTGACCGTAATGACTAGGAAGAGTTTAGAACATAGAACAGTACAACACAGTACAGGCCCTTCGGCCCACGATGTTGTGCCGACCATTTATCCTAATCGAAGATCAACCTAACCTACACCCCTTCAATTTACTGCTGTTCATATGGCTGTCCAAGAGTTGCTTAAAAGTCCCCAATGACTCTGTCTCCACCACCTCTGCTGGCAGTGCATTCCACGCACCCACCACTCTCTGTGTAAAGAACCTACCTCTGACATCTCCCCGATATCTTCCTCCAATCACCTTAAAAGTATGTCCCTTGATGACATTTCCGCCCTGGGGAAAAGTCTTTGGCTACCCACTCTATCCATGCCTATCATCACCTTGTACACCTCGATCAAATCACCTCTCTTCCTTCTTCACTCCAGTGAGAAAAGCCCTAGCTCCCTCAACGTTTCTTCATAAGACATGCCCTCTAGTCCAGGCAACATCCTGATAAATATCCTCTGCATCCTCTCCAAAGCATCCACATCCTTCCTATAATGAGGCGACCAGAACTGGACACAATATTCCAAGTGTGGTCTAACTAGGGTTTTATAAAGCTGCAGCAAAATCTCACGGCTCTGAAACTCAATACCCCTGTTAATGAAAGCCAACACAGCATATGCCTTCTTAACAACCCTATCAACCTGGGTGGCATCTTTGAGGGATCTATGTCCGTGGACCCCAAGATCCCTCTATTCCTCCACACTTCCAAGAATCCTGCCTTTGAACTCTGTATTCAGCATTCAAATTCGATCTTCCAAAATGAATCACTTCACATTTATCAAGGGTGAACTCCATCTGCCACTTCTCAGCCCAGTCGCTCAACACTATCTACAACTCCCCCAACCTTTGTGTCATCGGCAAACGTACTAGCCCACCTTTCCACTTCCTCATCCAAGTCATTTATAAAAAAACACAAAGAGCAGAGGTCCCAGAACAGATTCCTGCAGGACACCACTTGTCACCGGCCACCAGGCGGAATACTTTTCATCCACTACCACTCGCTGTCTTCTATTGGCCAACCAATTCTGTATCCAGACAGCCAAATTTCCCTGTATCCCATGCCCCCTAACTTTCTGAATGAGCCTACCATGGGGAACCTTATCAAATGTCTTACTGAAATCCATTTACACCACATCCACTGCCTGACCTTCATCAATGTGTCTCGTCACATCGTCAAAGAATTCAATGAGGCTTGTGAGGCATGACCTGCACCAATCAAAGCCATGCTGACTATCTTTAATCAAACGATGGTTTTCTAAATAATCATAAATCCTATCTCTTAGAATCCTTTCCAATAATTTGCTCACCACAGACGCAAGACTGATGGGTCTGTAATTACCAGGGATTTCCCTATTCCCTTTCTTGAACAGGGGAACAACATTCGCCTCCCTCCAATCATCTGGTACCAATCCAGTGGAGTGCGAGAACGCAAAGATCATTGCCAATGGTGCAGCAATCTCCTCCCTCACTTCCCGTAGTAACCTTGGGTATATTCCGTCAGGCCCAGGGGGCTTATCTATCCTGATGCTTTTCAAAATTTCCAGCACATTCTCCTTCTTAGTGTCAACCTGTTCGAGTCTATTAACCTGGTTCACACTGCTCTCATGAGCAACAAGATCCCTCTCTCCCGTGAATACTAAAGCAATATATTCATTTAGGCCCTCCCCCATCTCCTCAGACTCTAGGCACAAGTTCCCTCCACTAGACCTGATCGGCCCTACTCTCACTCTGATCATCCTCACTTCTCACAGAAGTATAGAACGCCTTGGGGTTCTCCCTAATCCTTCCCGCCAGGGCTTTTTCATGCCCCCTTCTAGCTCGCCTCAGTCCATTTTTGAGTTGCTTCCTGGCTACTTTGTAACCCTCTAAAGCTGTGCTAGATCCTTGCTTCCTCAACCTTACGTAAGCTTCCTTGTTCCTCTTGACTAGAAGCTCCACTTCTCTTGTCATCCAAGACTCCTTCACCTTACCATTCCTTCCTCATCTCACTGGGACAAAACTATTCAGCACTCGCAGCAAGTGCTCCTTAACCAACCACCACATTACTGTTCTGCATTTGCCCAAGAACAATTGTTCCCACATTATGCTCCTCAGCTCCTGTCTCATAGCTGCCAATCAGTCACTATCGTGACAAAGTGCTCCTCAAACTGTATCATTAGGGCAGCACGGTAGCACAGTGGTTAGCACTGTTGCTTCAGAGCCCCAGGGTCCTGGGTTCAATTGCCACTTGGGTCACTGTCTGTGCAGACTCTGCACATTCTCCCCGTTGGGTGAATTAGTCACCCGAACAGGTGGCGACTTGGGGATTTTCACAGTAACTTCATTGCTGTGATAATGTAAGCCTACGTGTGACAAGAATAAAGATTATTATTATTACATTTGAATTCCAACGCCTCAATGAAGAGGCAGAGAGTGGCAGAGAGGGATCTCTGCCAAAGATCTGCGGGTCGAGAAACACCTTCTCCAATCACAGAAAGACTACAAGAGAAACACATGACTCTGAGTAGATGTCATCCTCGAAATGTACAAAAAGGACGTGTTGCCTCTCAACTGGAGGGGCACCAATATCCTGGCTGGGAAGTTTGCTTGAGTCACTCGGGAGGATTTAAACTAGTATGGCAGGGGGTTGGGAAACAGAGCGCTAGCGTAGAAGGTGTAATAACTGAAGGGGAATTGGAGAACAAAAATAAGAGAACAACATCATCCTGTCTGCTCAAACATAATGGTTTGAAGTGTATTTGTTTCCACGCCAGAAGTATAGTGGGGAGGCAGATGAACTTAGAGCACTTATTGGTACTTGGAATTACGATGTTGTGGCTATCACAGAAAAACATGTTTAAAGGAAGGGTCGGATTGGCAGCTGAACGTTGGAGGATAGGGATGCATCTGGAGTGATAGAGAAGGATGTAAAAGTGGTGGAGGAGTAGCATTAAGGAGAATATTATTATATTGTGAGGGGAAATATACCGTAAATGGCAAAACTCCTGGGAATATAGAAAGTCAGAGAGATCTGTGTGTTGCATGTGCACAGATGTTTGAGGTTCGCAGCACAAATGGACAAGGTACTCAAGAAAGCATACGGAATGCTTGGATTCATTGGACGGGGCATCAAGTATCATAGATTATCATAGAATTTACAGTGCAGAAGGAGGCCATTTGGCCCATCAAGTCTGCACCAGCTCTTGGAAAGAGCACCTTACCCAAGGTCAACACCTGCACCCTATCCCCATAACCCAGTAACCCCACCCAACACTAAGGGCAATTTTGGACACTAAGGGCAATTTATCATGGCCAATCCACCTAACCTGCACATCTTTGGACTGTGGGAGGAAACCGGAGCACCCGGAGGAAACTCACGCACACACGGGGAGGATGTGCAGACTCCGCACAGACAGTGACCCAAGCCGGAATCGAACATGGGACCCTGGAGCTGTGAAGCAATTGTGCTATCCACAACGCTACCGTGCTGCCCTCTATAAAAACTGGCAAGTCATGCTACTGTTGTATAGAACCTTGTGAAGGCCACATTTGGAATATTGTCCATAATTCTGGTCGCCACAGTACCAGAAGGATGTGGAGGCTTTGGAGAAGGTGCAGAGGAGGTTTACCAGGATGTTGCCTAGTCTGGAGGGTGTTAGCGATGTGGAGAGGCTGAATAGACTCGGACTGTTTTCCTTCGAAAGACGGAGGTTGAGGGGTGACCTGATAGATGTCGACAAGGTTATGAGGGGCATGGATAGAGTGGATGGGCGGGCACTCTTTCCCAGGGTGGAGGGGTCAGTCAGCAAGGGGCATAGGTTTAAGGTCCCTGGGGTAAAGTTAGTGGAGATGTGCAAGGTAGGTTATTTTACGTAGAGGGTGGTGAGTGCCTGGAATGCATTGCCAGGGGAGGTTGTGGAAGCAGATACATTAACGGCGTTCAAAAGGCATCTTGACAAACACATGGGTAGGATGGGTATAGAGGGATACGGCACAAGGAAGTGCTGAGGGTTTTGGCAAAGGTTGGCATCATGACTGGTACAGGCTTGGAGGGCTGATGGGCCTGTTCCTGTGCTGTATTGTTCTTTGTTCAAAGACCCTGTTCAATGGGGGAGAAACAGTTCATGTGTTCGGAATGTGGATGACGTTTTAGCTGATGGTCTGACCTTTCGAACGATATGTAGTCTCGCTGGGAGAAGCTTTGGAAATCTGGGGATTGTGGAATAGATTTTTTTAAAAAATAATATTTTATTGAAAATTTTTGGTCAACCAACACAGTACATTGTGCATCCTTTACACAACATTGTAACAATACAGATAATAATGACCTTTTTTAATTTAAACAAAAACAACAACAAATAAATAAATATTAAATAACAAAAAAATAAAAACTAGCCCTAATTGGCAACTGCCTTGTCTCAGGCCACACCCCCCCCCCATCCCTCCCCCCCCTCCCCCAAGTCCTGGGCCGCTGCTGCTGCCTTCTTTGTTCTCCCCCATCTATCTTTCCGCAAGATATTCGACGAACGGTTGCCACCGCCTAGTAAACCCTTGAGCCGACCCCCTTAGGACGAACTTAATCCGCTCTAACTTTATGAACCCCGCCATATCATTTATCCAGGTCTCCACCCCCGGGGGCTTGGCTTCTTTCCACATTAGCAATATTCTGCGCCGGGCTACTAGGGACGCAAAGGCCAAAACATCGGCCTCTTTCGCCTCCTGCACTCCCGGCTCTTGTGCAACCCCAAATATAGCCAACCCCCAGCTTGGTTCGACCCGGACTCCTACTACTTTCGAAAGCACCTTTGTCACCCCCATCCAAAACCCCTGTAGTGCCGGGCATGACCAAAACATATGGGTATGATTCGCTGGGCTTCTCGAGCACCTCGCACACCTATCCTCCACCCCAAAAAATTTACTGAGCCGTGTTCCAGTCATATGTGCCCTGTGTAATACCTTAAACTGAATCAGGCTGAACCTGGCGCACGAGGACGACGAGTTTACCCTGTTTAGGGCATCTGCCCACATCCCCTCCTCAATCTCCTCCCCTAGCTCTTCTTCCCATTTCCCTTTTAGTTCGTCCATCATAGTCTCCCCTTCGTCTCTCATTTCCCTATATATATCCGACACCTTACCGTCCCCCACCCATTTCTTTGAGATGACTCTGTCCTGCACCTCTTGTGTCGGGAGCTGCGGGAATTCCCTCACCTGTTGCCTCGCAAAAGCCCTCAATTGCATGTACCTGAATGCATTCCCTTGGGGCAACCCATATTTCTCGGTCAGCGCTCCCAGACTCGCAAACTTCCCATCCACAAATAGATCTTTCAATTGCGTTATACCTGCTCTTTGCCACATTCCATATCCCCCATCCATTCCCCCCGGGGCAAACCTATGGTTGTTTCTTATCGGGGACCCCCCCAGTGCTCCGGTCTTTCCCCTATGTCGTCTCCACTGTCCCCAAATCTTCAGTGTAGCTACCACCACCGGACTCGTGGTATAGTTCCTTGGTGAGAACGGCAATGGGGCTGTCACCATAGCCTGCAGGCTGGTCCCCCTACAGGACGCCCTCTCTAATCTCTTCCACGCCGCTCCTTCCTCCTCTCCCATCCACTTACTCACCATTGAAATATTAGCGGCCCAATAATACTCACTTAGGCTCGGTAGTGCCAGCCCCCCCCTATCCCTACTACGCTGTAAGAATCCCTTCCTCACTCTCGAAGTCTTCCCGGCCCAAACAAAACCCATGATACTCTTTTCTATCCTTTTGAAAAAAGCCTTCGTGATCACCACTGGGAGACACTGAAACACAAAGAGGAATCTCGGGAGGACCACCATCTTAACCGCCTGCACCCTCCCTGCCATTGACAATGCTACCATATCCCATCTCTTGAAATCTTCCTCCATCTGTTCCACCAACCGCGTCAAATTTAGCCTGTGCAATGTGCCCCAATTCTTAGCTATCTGGATCCCCAGGTAACAAAAGTCTCTTGTTACCTTCCTCAACGGTAGGTCTTCTATTTCTCTACTCTGCTCCCCTGGATGCACCACAAACAGCTCACTCTTCCCCATGTTCAATTTATACCCTGAAAACTCCCCAAACTCCCCAAGTATCCGCATTATTTCTGGCATCCCCTCCGCTGGATCCGCCACATATAGTAGCAGATCATCCGCATATAAAGATACCCGGTGTTCTTCTCCTCCCCTAAGTATTCCCCTCCATCTCTTGGAACCTCTCAGCGCTATCGCCAGGGGCTCAATCGCCAGTGCAAACAGTAATGGGGACAGAGGACATCCCTGCCTTGTCCCTCTATGGAGCCGAAAATATGCCGATCCCCGTCCATTCGTGACCACACTCGCCACTGGGGCCCTATACAACAGCTGCACCCATCTAACATACCCCTCTCCGAACCCAAATCTCCTCAACACCTCCCACAGATAATCCCACTCCACTCTATCAAATGCTTTCTCGGCATCCATCGCCACTACTATCTCCGTTTCACCCTCTGGTGGGGCCATCATCATTACCCCTAACAACCTCCGTATGTTCGTGTTCAGCTGTCTCCCCTTCACAAACCCAGTTTGGTCCTCATGAACCACCCCCGGGACACATTCCTCTATTCTCATTGCCATTACCTTGGCCAGGACGTTGGCATCTACATTGAGGAGGGAGATTGGTCTGTAGGACCCGCATTGTAGCGGATCCTTTTCCTTCTTTAAAAGAAGCGATATCGTTGCTTCTGACATAGTCGGGGGCAGTTGTCCCCTTTCCTTTGCCTCGTTAAAGGTCCTCGTCAGTAGCGGGGCGAGCAAGTCCAAATATTTTCTGTAAAATTCAACTGGGAATCCGTCCGGTCCCGGGGCCTTTCCCGTCTGCATGTTCCTAATTCCTTTCACCACTTCTTCTACCGTGATCTGTGCTACCAATCCCATCCTTTCCTGCTCTTCCACCTTGGGAATTTCCAGCCGATCCAAAAACTCCATCATTCTCTCCCTCCCATCCGGGGGTTGAGCTTCATACAATTTTTTATAAAATGTCTTGAACACTTCATTCACTCTCTCCGCTCCCCGCTCCGTCTCTCCATCTTCGTCTCTCACCCCCCCTACTTCCCTCGCTGCTCCCCTTTTCCTCAATTGGTGTGCCAGCAATCTGCTCGCCTTCTCTCCATATTCATACTGTACACCCTGCGCCTTCCTCCATTGTGCCTCTGCAGTGCCTGTGGTCAGCAAGTCAAATTCCACATGCAGCCTTTGCCTTTCCCTATACAGTCCCTCCTCCGGTGCTTCCGCATACTGTCTGTCCACCCTCAAAAGTTCTTGCAGCAACCGCTCCCGTTCCTTACTCTCCTGCTTCCCTTTATGTGTCCTTATTGATATCAGCTCCCCCCTAACCACCGCCTTCAACACCTCCCAGACCACTCCCACCTGAACCTCCCCATTGTCATTGAGTTCCAAGTACTTTTCAATGCATCCCCTCACCCTTAAGCACACCCCCTCATCCGCCATTAGTCCCATGTCCATTCTCCAGGGTGGACGCCCTCTTGTTTCCTCCCCTATCTCCAAGTCTACCCAGTGTGGGGCATGATCCGAAATGGCTATAGCCGTATATTCCGTTCCCCTCACCCTCGGGATCAATGCCCTACCCAACACAAAAAAGTCTATGCGTGAATAGACTTTATGGACATAGGAGAAAAACGAGAACTCCTTACTCCTAGGTCTACTGAATCTCCACGGGTCCACCCCTCCCATCTGCTCCATAAAATCCTTAAGCACCTTGGCTGCTGCCGGCCTCCTACCAGTCCTGGACTTCGACCTTTCCAGCCTTGGTTCCAACACCGTGTTGAAGTCTCCCCCCATTATCAGCTTTCCGGTCTCTAGGTCTGGGATGTGTCCTCGCATTCGCCTCATAAAATTGGCATCGTCCCAATTCGGGGCATACACGTTTACCAACACCACCATCTCTCCCTGTAATTTGCCACTCACCATCACGTATCTGCCCCCGTTATCCGCCACTATAGTCTTTGCCTCGAACATTACCCGCTTCCCCACTAATATAGCCACCCCCCTGTTTTTCGCATCCAGCCCCGAATGGAACACCTGCCCTACCCATCCTTTGCGCAACCTAACCTGATCTATCAGTTTCAGGTGCGTTTCCTGTAACATGACCACATCTGCTTTAAGTTTCTTAAGGTGTGCGAGTACTCGTGCCCTCTTTATCGGCCCGTTAAGCCCCCTCACGTTCCACGTGATCAGCCGAGTTGGGGGGCTTCCCACCCCCTCCCCTTGCCGGTTAGCCATCATCTTTTCCCAGCTTCTCGCCCAGTTCCCACGCAGCTATATTTCTCCCAGACGGTGCCCCCCCGCCCATCCTTTCCCGTACCCACTCCCCCCTTTCCCCAGCAGCAGCAACCCAGTAATTCCCCCCTCCCCCCCCCCTGCTAGACCCCCCGCTAGCATAATTACTCCCCCCATGTTGCTCCCAGAAGTCAGCAAACTCTGGCTGACCTCGGCTTCCCCCCGTGATCACGGCTCGCCCCGTGCGGCGCCCCCTCCTTCCTGCTTCTCTATTCCCGCCATAATTATCATAGCGCGGGAACCAAGCCCGCGCCTCTCCCTCGGCCCCGCCTCCCATGGCCAACGCCCCATCTCCTCTCCCTCCCCACCTCCCCCCATCACCACCTGTGGGAGAAAGAAAAGTTACCATACCGCAGGATTTTTTTTTTTTTTTTTTTTTTAAATAATATTTTATTGAAAATTTTTGGTCAACCAACACAGTACATTGTGCATCCTTTACACAACATTATAACAATACAGATAATAATGACCTTTTTTATTTAAACAAGAACAAAAGAAAACAACAACAAATAAATAAATATTAAATAACAAAAATAAAAACTAGCCCTAATTGGCAACTGCCTTGTCTCAGGCCACCCCCCCCCCCCCCCCCCCCCCCCCACACCCCAAGTTCTGGGCTGCTGCTGCTGCCTTCTTTGTTCTCCCCTATCTATCTTTCCGCAAGATATTCGACGAACGGTTGCCACCGCCTTGTAAACCCTTGAGCCGACCCCCTTAGGACGAACTTAATCCGCTCTAACTTTATGAACCCCGCCATATCATTTATCCAGGTCTCCACCCCCGGGGGCTTGGCTTCTTTCCACATTAGCAATATTCTGCGCCGGGCTACTAGGGACGCAAAGGCCAAAACATCGGCCTCTTTCGCCTCCTGCACTCCCGGCTCTTGTGCAACCCCAAATATAGCCAACCCCCAGCTTGGTTCGACCCGGACTCCTACTACTTTCGAAAGCACCTTTGTCACCCCCATCCAAAACCCCTGTAGTGCCGGGCATGACCAAAACATATGGGTATGATTCGCTGGGCTTCTCGAGCACCTCGCACACCTATCCTCCACCCCAAAAAATTTACTGAGCCGTGTTCCAGTCATATGTGCCCTGTGTAATACCTTAAACTGAATCAGGCTTAGCCTGGCGCACGAGGACGACGAGTTTACCCTGTTTAGGGCATCTGCCCACATCCCCTCCTCAATCTCCTCCCCTAGCTCTTCTTCCCATTTCCCTTTTAGTTCGTCCATCATAGTCTCCCCTTCGTCTCTCAATTCCCTATATATATCCGACACCTTACCGTCCCCCACCCATTTCTTTGAGATGACTCTGTCCTGCACCTCTTGTGTCGGGAGCTGCGGGAATTCCCTCACCTGCTGCCTCGCAAAAGCCCTCAATTGCATGTACCTGAATGCATTCCCTTGGGGCAACCCATATTTCTCGGTCAGCGCTCCCAGACTCGCAAACTTCCCATCCACAAATAGATCTTTCAATTGCGTTATACCTGCTCTTTGCCACATTCCATATCCCCCATCCATTCCCCCCGGGGCAAACTATGGTTGTTTCTTATCGGGGACCCCCCCAGTGCTCCGGTCTTTCCCCTATGTCGTCTCCACTGTCCCCAAATCTTCAGTGTAGCTACCACCACCGGACTCGTGGTATAGTTCCTTGGTGAGAACGGCAATGGGGCTGTCACCCATAGCCTGCAGGCTGGTCCCCCTACAGGACGCCCTCTCTAATCTCTTCCACGCCGCTCCTTCCTCCTCTCCCATCCACTTACTCACCATTGAAATATTAGCGGCCCAATAATACTCACTTAGGCTCGGTAGTGCCAGCCCCCCCCTATCCCTACTACGCTGTAAGAATCCCTTCCTCACTCTCGGAGTCTTCCCGGCCCAAACAAAACCCATAATACTCTTTTCTATCCTTTTGAAAAAAGCCTTCGTGATCACCACCGGGAGACACTGAAACACAAAAAGGAATCTCGGGAGGACCACCATCTTAACTGCCTGCACCCTCCCTGCCATTGACAATGCTACCATGTCCCATCTCTTGAAATCTTCCTCCATCTGTTCCACCAACCGCGTCAAATTTAGCCTGTGCAATGTGCCCCAATTCTTAGCTATCTGGATCCCCAGGTAACGAAAGTCTCTTGTTACCTTCCTCAACGGTAGGTCTTCTATTTCTCTACTCTGCTCCCCTGGATGCACCACAAACAGCTCACTCTTTCCCATGTTCAATTTATACCCTGAAAAATCCCCAAACTCCCCAAGTATCCGCATTATTTCTGGCATTCCCTCCGCTGGATCCGCCACATATAGTAGCAGATCATCCGCATATAAAGATACCCGGTGTTCTTCTCCTCCCCTAAGTATTCCCCTCCATCCCTTGGAACCTCTCAGCGCTATCGCCAGGGGCTCAATCGCCAGTGCAAACAGTAATGGGGACAGAGGACATCCCTGCCTTGTCCCTCTGTGGAGCCGAAAATATGCAGATCCCCGTCCATTCGTGACCACGCTCGCCACTGGGGCCCTATACAACAGCTGCACCCATCTAACATACCCCTCTCCGAACCCAAATCTCCTCAACACCTCCCACAGATAATCCCACTCCACTCTATCAAATGCTTTCTCGGCATCCATCGCCACTACTATCTCCGTTTCACCCTCTGGTGGGGCCATCATCATTACGCCTAACAACCTCCGTATGTTCGTGTTCAGCTGTCTCCCCTTCACAAACCCAGTTTGGTCTTCATGAACCACCCCCGGGACACATTCCTCTATTCTCATTGCCATTACCTTGGCCAAGACCTTGGCATCTACATTGAGGAGGGAGATTGGTCTGTAGGACCCGCATTGTAGCGGATCCTTTTCCTTCTTTAAAAGAAGCGATATCGTTGCTTCTGACATAGTCGGGGGCAGTTGTCCCCTTTCCTTTGCCTCGTTGAAGGTCCTCGTCAGTAGCGGGGCGAGCAAGTCCAAATATTTTCTGTAAAATTCAACTGGGAATCCGTCCGGTCCCGGGGCCTTTCCCGTCTGCATGTTCCTAATTCCTTTCACCACTTCTTCTACCGTGATCTGTGCTCCCAATCCCATCCTTTCCTGCTCTTCCACCTTGGGAATTTCCAGCCGATCCAAAAACTCCATCATTCTCTCCCTCCCATCCGGGGGTTGAGCTTCATACAATTTTTTATAAAATGTCTTGAACACTTCATTCACTCTCTCCGCTCCCCGCTCCGTCTCTCCATCTTCGTCTCTCACCCCCCCTATTTCCCTCGCTGCTCCCCTTTTCCTCAATCGGTGTGCCAGCAATCTGCTCGCCTTCTCTCCATATTCATACTGTACACCCTGCGCCTTCCTCCATTGTGCCTCTGCAGTGCCTGTGGTCAGCAAGTCAAATTCCACATGCAGCCTTTGCCTTTCCCTATACAGTCCCTCCTCCGGTGCTTCCGCATACTGTCTGTCCACCCTCAAAAGTTCTTGCAACAACCGCTCCCGTTCCTTACTCTCCTGCTTCCCTTTATGTGTCCTTATTGATATCAGCTCCCCCCTAACCACCTCCTTCAACGCCTCCCAGACCACTCCCACCTGAACCTCCCCATTGTCATTGAGTTCCAAGTACTTTTCAATGCATCCCCTCACCCTTAAGCACACCCCCTCATCCGCCATTAGTCCCATATCCATTCTCCAGGGTGGACGCCCTCTTGTTTCCTCCCCTATCTCCAAGTCTACCCAGTGTGGGGCATGATCCGAAATGGCTATAGCCGTATATTCCGTTCCCCTCACCCTCGGGATCAATGCCCTACCCAACACAAAAAAGTCTATGCGTGAATAGACTTTATGGTCATAGGAGAAAAACGAGAACTCCTTACTCCTAGGTCTACTGAATCTCCACGGGTCCACCCCTCCCATCTGCTCCATAAAATCCTTAAGCACCTTGGCTGCTGCCGGCCTCCTACCAGTCCTGGACTTCGACCTATCCAGCCTTGGTTCCAACACCGTGTTAAAGTCTCCCCCCATTATCAGCTTTCCGGTCTCTAGGTCTGGGATGCGTCCTAGCATTCGCCTCATAAAATTGGCATCGTCCCAATTCGGGGCATACACGTTTACCAACACCACCATCTCTCCCTGTAATTTGCCACTCACCATCACGTATCTGCCCCCGTTATCCGCCACTATAGTCTTTGCCTCGAACATTACCCGCTTCCCCACTAATATAGCCACCCCCCTGTTTTTCGCATCCAGCCCCGAATGGAACACCTGCCCTACCCATCCTTTGCGCAACCTAACCTGATCTATCAGTTTCAGGTGCGTTTCCTGTAACATGACCACATCTGCTTTAAGTTTCTTAAGGTGTGCGAGTACTCGTGCCCTCTTTATCGGCCCGTTAAGCCCCCTCACGTTCCACGTGATCAGCCGAGTTGGGGGGCTTCCCCCCCCCCCCCTTGCCGGTTAGCCATCATCTTTTTCCAGCTTCTCGCCCAGTTCCCACGCGGCTGTATTTCTCCCAGACGGTGCCCCCCCGCCCATCCTTTCCCGCACCCACTCCCCCCTTTCCCCAGCAGCAGCAACCCAGTAATTCCCCCCTCCCCCCCCCCCCCGCTAGACCCCCCGCTAGCGTAATTACTCCCCCCATGTTGCTCCCAGAAGTCAGCAAACTCTGGCTGACCTCGGCTTCCCCCCGTGATCACGGCTCGCCCCGTGCGGTGCCCCCTCCTTCCTGCTTCTCTATTCCCGCCATAATTATCATAGCGCGGGAACCAAGCCCGCGCCTCTCCCTCGGCCCCGCCTCCCATGGCCAACGCCCCATCTCCTCTCCCTCCCCACCTCCCCCCATCACCACCTGTGGGAGAAAGAAAAGTTACCATACCGCAGGATTAATCATACAATACAATCCCTCTTCGCCCCCCCCCCCCCCCCACTCGTCCCACCACTTTGTCCAAACGTTCATTTTCGTAGTCCAATCATTCCAATTTTTCTTCTACAATAAAAGTCCACGCTTCACCCGCCGTCTCAAAGTAGTGGTGCCTCCCTTGATATGTGACCCACAGTCTTGCCGGTTGCAGCATTCCAAACTTTATCTTTTTTTTGTGAAGTACCGCTTTGGCCCGATTAAAGCTCGCCCTCCTTCTCGCCACCTCCGCACTCCAATCTTGA
Organism: Scyliorhinus torazame; assembly: GCF_047496885.1. Taxonomy (NCBI): domain Eukaryota; kingdom Metazoa; phylum Chordata; class Chondrichthyes; order Carcharhiniformes; family Scyliorhinidae; genus Scyliorhinus; species Scyliorhinus torazame. Next base: position 114,878,824 of record NC_092711.1, read on the forward strand.
TAGACGCGGATCACCGCGTTCTCCCATTTACTACACCGAGTTTTCTTCGCCCATCTAAGGACCATTTCTCTATCCTTAAAACGGAGAAATCTCACCACTATGGCTCTGGGAGCTTCTCCTGCTCTCGGTCCTCGCACCATAACTCGGTATGCTCCCTCCACCTCCAACGGACCCGTCGGGGCCTCCACTCCCATTAACGAGTGCAGCATCGTGCTCACATATGCCCCGACGTCCGCCCCCTCCACACCTTCAGGAAGGCCAAGAATCCTCAAGTTGTTCCTCCTTGCGTTATTTTCCAGTGCCTCCAACCTCTCCACAGATCGTTTCTGGTGTGCCTCCTGTATCTCCGACTTCACCACCAGGCCCTGTATATCGTTTTCATTCTCAGCTGCTTTCGCCTTCACGACCCGAAGCTCCTGCTCCTGGGTCTTTTGTTCCTCTTTCAGCCCTTCAATCGCCTGTAATATCGGGGCCAACAACTCTTTCTTCATTTCCTTTTTTATCTCCTCCACGCAGCGTTTCAAAAAACTCTTGTTGTCAGGGCCCCATATGAAACTGCCACCTTCCGACGCCATCTTGGTTTCTGCTTGCCTTCCTTGCCGTTGTTCCAAGGATCCGCTGCAATCCGGCCACTTTCCTCTCCTTTTTCCATCCGTGTCCAGGGGGAACACCCTTCTGGTTTACCGCACGGTGTTTTCAGCCGTTAAAATTGCCGTTGGGGCTCCTATCAAGAGCCCAAAAGTCCGTTTCACAGGGAGCTGCCGAAACGTGCGACTCAGCTGGTCATCGCCGCACCCGGAAGTCGTCCCATACCGCAGGATTAATCATACAATCCCTCTTCGCCCCACTCGTCCACCACTTTGTCCAAACGTTCATTTTCGTAGTCCAATCATTCCAATTTTCTTCTACAATAAAAGTCCACGCTTCATCCGCCGTCTCAAAGTAGTGGTGCCTCCCTTGATATGTGACCCAAGTCTTGCCGGTTGCAGCATTCCAAATTTTATCTTTTTTTTGTGAAGTACCGATTAAAGCTCGCCCCTCCTTCTCGCCACCTCCGCACTCCAATCTTGATAGACGCGGATCACCGCGTTCTCCCATTTACTACACCGAGTTTTCTTCGCCATCTAAGGACCATTTCTCTATCCTTAAAACGGAGAAATCTCACCACTATGGCTCTGGGAGCTTCTCCTGCTCTCGATCCTCGCACCATAACTCGGTATGCTCCCTCCACCTCCAACGGACCCGTCGGGGCCTCCACTCCCATTAACGAGTGCAACATCGTGCTCACATATGCCCCGACGTCCGCCCCCTCCACACCTTCAGGAAGGCCAAGAATCCTCAAGTTGTTCCTCCTTGCGTTGTTTTCCAGTGCCTCCAATCTCTCCACAGATCGTTTCTGGTGTGCCTCCTGTATCTCCGACTTCACCACCAGGCCCTGTATATCGTTTTCATTCTCTGCTGCTTTCGCCTTCACGAAGCTCCTGCTCCTGGGTCCTTTTGTTCCTCTTTCAACCCTTCAATCGCCTGTAATATCGGGGCCAACAACTCTTTCTTCATTTCCTTTTTTTATCTCCTCCACGCAGCGTTTCAAAAACTCTTGTTGTTCAGGGCCCCATATGAAACTGCCACCTTTCCGACGCCATCTTGGGTTTCTGCTTGCCTTCCTTGCCGTTGTTCCAAAGGATCTGCTGCAATCCGGCCACTTTCCTCTCCTTTTTCCATCCGTGTCCAGGGGGAACACCCTTCTGGTTTACCGCACGGTGTTTTCAGCCGTTAAAATTGCCGTTGGGGCTCCTTTCAAGAGCCCAAAAGTCCGTTCCACCGGGAGCTGCCGAAACGTGCGACTTAGCTGGTCATCGCCGCACCGGAAGTCCCGGAATAGATTTAATCAGACCTGGAGATTCATCGACCTGTTCACACTGAGGAGTGACCGTTAATATTCTGTGTGTGGGAACGGATTCACTCAGCTAACCAGCCTCACTTCATCATCGTCAATCTGTACTGGACAGTTACCAAGTGCAATGTATCTTTCCTGAGGTTTGGGTGCCCAGTATGGAACACAGTTCATGCAGCAAGTGAGGAAAAGACAGCAGAATTTCTCTAATCTGTGATTTACAAGGACACATTCTCGGTTCCCAGCAGTTACGTTTCTTCAGTAATTTCCTCATTTTCCCTAAACTACCCTGCCTGTTAATTCTATTATTTCTGATAATTCCATACTGTAGCTATAAACATCACACATTAGAATTTAATCTGTACCATTATGCATTCTGGTTTAAGTTTATGTTCAGGTTAATAACAGACAAAATCTGTCCTCGCCCCAATCTGATTAGAGTTTCCAATGAGTCGATTCTGTGGAATGGAATGTCTTATCAGCGTTTCCACGGTGACCTGTCTGCAGTGAAGGAATGTCTTATCAGTGTTTCTACGGTGACCTATCTGCAGTGAAGCGCCTGCTTGAGTTTCTAACTCAGACTAAACTTCTCTCTCCCATATCACACATTATATCAGACATTGGATGTCAATGTCTTTCAGCCATGCTATGTTAATATCTCCCAAAGAGTTTCAGATACACAAACTTTTAAATGTGGGAGGACAAGTTGATAAAGTGTTTAAAAAACACATGGGATCCAAGGTTTTATAATTCTGGGCGTGGAATACAAAAGGACAGAGGTCATGCAAATCTGTACAAATCATTGGTGAGGCTGCAGTTGGAATATTAGATCAGGTTTTGGGGACCTTACACCAGGAAGGATGTCAAGGCCATGGAGAGGGTGGAGAAGAGATTGAGAAACTGGGGCTCTTTTCATTCGAACAGTGGCTGACTGGAGATCAGAGGGGAGGGGGTTCGATTCCGGCCTTGGGTGACTGTGTAGAGGTTTGCACTTCCTCCCGTGTCTGCGTGGGTTCCTTCAGGGTGCTCCAGTTTCCTCCCACAGTCCAAAGATGCACAGGTTAGGTGGATTGGCCATTCTAAAAGATTTCCCCTGAGTGTCCAAAGGTTAGGTGGGGTTACGGGGATAGGGTGGAGGAGTGGTCCTGAGTGGGGTGCCGTATTAGAGGGTCGCTGCAGACTTGATGGGCCGAATGGCCTCCTGGAATGAAGGGATTCTATGGACCAGAAAAAGGCCCTATGAAATATCGAGCAGACTGTACAACAATGTTCAGGATTCTCACTGTCCTCTGGGCTGTGTGTGTGTGTGTGTGTGTGTGTGGGGGGGGGGGGGGGGGGGGGGGGGGGGGGGGGGGGGGGGGGGGGGGGGTTAAAGTGAAGGGTGTCTATACTGGAAAATCTGAGTACCAAGTGCCAGCTTGAACCATTCTCCAATCAGTTACAGCACAGCTCCCTCTACATTGCCCCATGAAACACTCCCCAAGGCTGATACAAAATGGTGTTCGATACAGAGTAAATCTCTCTGATGCTGTCCCCATCAAACACTCCCACAATAGGTATAGCACAAGGTTGGATACAACATAAATCCTCCTCTGCACTGTCACCATCAAACACTCGAGGACAGGTACAACACGGAGTTAGATGCAGAGTAAAGCTTCAGTTGCACTCCATCATCAAACACTCCCAGGCCAGGTGCAGCATGGGTTAGCTTCAGAAGAAATCTCCTTATACACTGACCCCATCAAACACTCCCAGGACATGAACAGCACGGGGTTAGATACAGAGTAAAGCTCCAGTTACACTCTATCATCAAACACTGCCAGGTGCAGATACACAGGCAGGTTAGCAAAACCATCCCTGGATGCCAAGGCTAGGAGAGACAGAATGGAAGGTATGGCGAGCTGGGAATGTTAAAATTTGGTTATTGGGATTGCAAAGTGGAGGGGGGAATGGGGTTAGATCAAGCTTTCAGCGTATCCAGGTAGATAAATCCCCAGAAACTGATGAAATGTATCCCAGGACATTGTGGTAGACTAGGGGGGAAATTGCGGGTCCCCTAGCAGAGATATTTGAATCGTCGACAGCCACAGGTGTGGTGCCTGAAGATTGGAGGGTAGCAAATGTTGTGCCTTTGTTTAAGAAAGGCCAGAGGGAAAAGTCTGGGAACTACAGGGCTGGTGAACCTAATGTCTGTGGTGGGTAAGTTGTCAGAAGGTATTCTGAGAGACAGGATCTACAGGCATTTATAGAGGCAAGGACTGATTAGGGACAGTCAGCATGGCATTGTGAGTGGAAAATCATGTCTCACAAATTTGATTGAGTTTTTCAAAGTGGTAGCCAAGAAGGTAGATGAGAGCAGAGCAGTCGACATTGTTGACATGGACTTTAGCAAGGCTTTCGTCAAGGTACCGCATGATAGGTTGTTGCACAAGGTTATATCTCACGGGATCCAGGGTGAGGTAGCCAATTGGTTACAAAATTGGCTTGACGACAGAAGACTAAAGGTGGTTGTAGAGGGTTGTCTTTCAAACTGGAGGCCTGTGACCAGCGGTGTGCCTCAGGAATCGGTGCTGGGTCCACTATTATTTGTTATTTAGATCAATAATTTGGAGGAGAATGCAGGAGACATGGTTAGTAAGTTTGCAGATGACACCAAGATTGGTGGCATAGTGAGAGTGAAGAAGGTTATCTAGGATTGCAACGGAACTTGATCAATTGGGTCAGTGGGCCGATGAATGGCAGATGGAGTTTAATTTAGCTAAACGTGAGGTGATGCATTTTGGTAGATCGGGGCAGGACCTACTCAGTTAGTAGTAAGGAGTTGGGGAAAGTTATAGAACAAAGATCTCGGAGTACAGATTCATAGCTCCTTGAAAGTGGAGTCACAGGTGGACAGGGTGGTGAAGAAGGCATTCGGCATACTTGGTTACATTGGTCAGAACATTGAATGCAGGAGTTGGTACGTCTTGCTGAACTTGTACAAGACATTGGTATGGCCACATTTGGAGCACTGTGTACAGTTCTGGTCCTATTATAGAAAGGATATTATTAAACTGGAAAGAGCGCAGAAAAGATTTACTCGGATGCGACCAGGACTTGATGGTTTGAGTTATGAGAGGCTGGATAGACTAGGACTTTTTCCCCTGGAGTGTAGGAGGCTTCGGGGTGATCTTGTCGAGGTCTGTAAAATAATGAGGGGCACAGATAAGGTAGATAGTCAACATCTTTTCCCAAAGGTAGAGGAGTCTAAAACTAGAGGGCATAGGTTTAATGTGAGAGGAGAGAGATATAAAAGGGTACAGAGGGGCATTTTGTTCACACAGAGGGTGGTGGGTGTCTGGAACGAGCTGCCAGAGGCAGTAGTAGAGGTGGGTACAACTTTGTCTTTTAAAAAGCATTTAGACAGTTATGTGGGAAAGCTGGGTAGAGGGATATGGGCCAAATGCGGGCAATTGGGACTAGTTTAAAAACTGGGCGGCATGGACAAGTTGGGCCGAAGGGCCTGTTTTCATGCTGTAAACCTCTCTGACTCGATACAACTGCAGCACAACATCCCTACATTTATATTAGATTTCCTTTGCAATAAACAATAATATTCCATCGATCTTCCTAATCACTGGCTGTACCTGCAGATTAACTTGGGATCGGGCACCCCGATCCCTCTGTTTCGCAGAGTTCTGCAATCTCTCTCCATTTAAATAATATTGTTTTATTTAACACTTTCTGAAAATGTGGACAATCCACATTTCCCAAAGTTAGGCTCCATCTGTCAGTTTTTGCCCACTCACTTAACCTATTTGTAGTCCTTTGCAGAGATCTTAAATCCACTTCACAAATTACTTTCCTACCCGTCTTTGAGGCATCAGAAAATTTAACCGCCATACATTCAATCCTGTCATCCAACACATTCATACAGATTGTAAATGGTTGGGAGCCCAGCACTGATCTTGGTGACATTCCACTTGTCACATCTTACCAACCCAGAAATGACCCATTTATACCTTCTGGCTACTTCCTGCTCGCTAACCAATCCTCTAGCCACGCTGATGTGTTGCCCCCACACAATGAGCTCTAGTTTTGTGTCTTAACCTTTGATGTGGCACCTTGGGAAATACCTTCTGGAAATCCAGATAAAGCACATCTACAGGTTCCCCTTTATTGACATCCCTTGTTACTTCCTCAGAGAACCTTGATGAATTAGTCAATCACGATTGATTCCCTGAACCCATTTTCAAACACTGTCAAAAGAAAAATCAAATCTCCTCTACCCCTCTGGCACCTTTGCCAATTACCTTAGAGGGACTCACTTTCTGTTAAAGAGCCTGTCAACCCCTCTCACCCACTTTCCCAAAAGTGAATAATCAGGAAAAGTCCAAAAAATTCAAATATTATCCAGTTAAAAGTTTATTGACGAAACAGAAACATGGTTTAAAAAAAACCCTGAAAATTACTTGAGGATCAAAGACAACCAGAGTAACAGGATGTTCACAATGTTCTTGTCCCAAATGGTTTCCCTTCGGCTCCTCTGTACCCTGTTCCTGTGACTTCCAGCTTGGGACACGTGGGCACTGAACCCTGGAGTCACATCACCATCAGCCCCAGTGATCCTCGCCCCTGAACCCTGATTGGTTGGATGTGCTGATTGCCAGTCAGTCCTCCAGCACCTTCCTGTCTCTATTAGCGACGCCCATGGCAGTTTCCCAACTGGGACACAGGCCCCGTTATTCTCAGCTAAATTCAGCCCTCAGCTCCATCACCTGGCTGTCACTGACACGAGCAATAGAGACAGAAAGGTGCCCGAGGGTCAAATAGGAAGACAAAACTTGTGGATTAGGACCCCATAAAGGTCACCAACTTCTTATGAAAATTCAAGCTCCCAGTCAACAAATTAAAGGATCACACGACGGGACTTCCAGTTTTCTGACTTTTAATGCAACAAAAAAACAAACTAGAAGCTACTTTAACTCGGAAACCTACACAGTAAACTATAAACTAGAACTTTGCCCTTTTGCACAATCTAAAATCACACTGCACGATTATAGTTACTCTGTCCTGGCAGTCAAAATTTAATTGTCTCAGAACCTGTCCAAAGTGATGATTCATTCCCGAGGATTTACTTCAGTTCTTCAACCAAGACACTGAGAAACAAAGGGAGAATAGAATAGAATGTGAACTAGCAAAATACATAAAAATGGACTGTAAACTCTTCTGTGGCTACGTAAAAAGCAAACGTTTGGCTCAAACAAAGGTTTATCTGTTACAGATAGAGTCAGGAGAATTTAGAATGAGGAATAGAGATCTCTACAGCCACCTCATTCAACACTCTGGGTTGTGGATCATCAGCTTTTGGAGTTTTATTCACTTTCAACCCCATTAATTTCTCCAGTGCTACTTTTTCACCAATACTAATCATAGAATTTACAGTGCAGGAGGAGGCCATTTGGCCCATCGAGTCTGCACCGGCTCTTGGAAAGAGCACCCGACCAAAGGTCAACACCTCCACCCTATCCCCATAACCCAGTAACCCCACACAACACTAAGGGCAATTTTGGACACGAAGGGCAATTTACCATAGCCAATCCACCTAACCTGCACATCTTTGGACTGCGGGAGGGAACCGGAGTACCCGGAGGAAACCCATGCACACACCGGGAGGATGTGCAGACTCCACACAGACAGTGACCCAAGCTGGAATCGAACCTGGGACACTGGAGCTGTGAAGCAATTGTGCTAACCACTATGCTACCGTGCTGCCCTTGGTTCTCTGCCAGTCCCTTGGTTCTTGGTGTTTTGGGGACAATTTCTGTATCTTCCTCTGTGAAGACAGACACATATTGTTTAGTTTCTCTGCCATTTCCTCATTCCCCATTATAAACTCCCCTGTCTCTGCCTGGAATGGACCCACATTGATCTTTGCTAATCTTTTCCTTTTCCCATTCCTGGAGAAGCTTTTCCAGTCGGTTTTTATGTGTCTCACCAGTTTGCTCTCATCAGTTTCTTGGTCCTGCTTTGCTGAATTCTAACGGATCCCATGGAATCTTTAACTTTTCTTGTTCGCCACAGTTACATCACGTTTCCTGTTGGATTTTTGTTCCTTAAATTTGTTGTACATGTGAAATAAAAGTCAGAAAAATCCCACAGGACCATAGGCTGCTCTCCGCTTTGACAGAGAGAGAGCTGACTGGAGGTGATTTAACCCGAGGGTCAGCGCTCCTCAGGTGAGGGACCTGGTTGAATAAACTCAGTACGGGAGTTAAATCCTCACTGTTGACCTTGCTCTGCATCACAAACAGTTGTCCAGCCAACTGAGCTAACAGACCCCCTGATAAATATGTAATAATTCCTTAAACATTAGGTATTCCCTGTACCAATCAGTTGCCCAGTCCACCTTGGACAACTTGCCTCTCATACCCTGATAGTTTTCCTCTGTGAGGAACACCCTGATAAATTAAACAAAAGAACCATGTAACCACCAGGGCCCATCTCCATGGCAACGTGGCATGCTTTGGGGGTTCCAAACAGAAATGGAAGCTAAATGTCTTCACACTTCCAAACACTCTTTCACTCTGTGATCCTTGTGTAATTTGAAGCCAGGTATTAGCAACAAGGCTCAAAGAGAATCAGCCCAGTGGAGGCAAAGTGGTGACACTGGCCTGTCCAGCAGAAAGAAACCCTCCGACCATCCCCACTGACCACCTGTCAGAATGAACAAAATGCAGTCCTGGGTGTAGAGCAGAAACAATAACAGCAGAATCCAACCCCTGTAATCAATTGTGAAATTGTTGGTGTCACAGCAGGTGCGATTAAACATGGAATCCCGTCTCACATTGAGAGGTGGATGGCCTCTCCCCAGTGTGAACTCGCTGGTGTCTCCTCAGGTTGGATAATTGAGCAAATCCTTTCCCACACCGAGAGCAGGCGAATGGCCTCTCCCCAGTGTGAACTCGCTGATGTCTCCGCAGGGTGGATAAAGGAGTGAATCCCTTCCCACACTGAGAGCATGTAAACGGTCTCTCCCCAGTGTGAATTTGTTGGTGTGTCTGCAGGTTGGATAACTGAGTGAATCCCTTCCCACACTGAGAGCAGGTGAATGGCCTCTCCCCAGTGTGAACTCGCTGGTGTATCCGCAGGTGAGATAATTGAGTAAATCCTTTCCCACACTGAGAGCAATTAAATGGTCTCTCCTCAGTGTGACCTTGCTGGTGGCTCAATAGGTGGGACGAATCACGGAACCCTTTCCCACATTGGGAGCAAGTAAATGGCCTCTCCCCGGTGTGAATTCGCTGGTGTCTCAATAGGTGGGACATATTACAAAATCCTTTCCCACACTGAGAGCAGGTGAATGGCCTCTCCCCAGTGTGAACTCGCTGGTGTGTCTGCAAGTTGGATAACTTGGTAAATCCTTTCTCACACTTTGAGCAGGTGAACGGCCTCTCCCCAGTGTGACTGCGTCGATGAGTCTCCAGCTCATATGGGAATCTGTATCCCTTCCCACAGTCCCCACATTTCCACGGTTTCTCCATGGTTTGGGTCCCCTCACGTCTCTCCAGGTTGGACAATCTGTTGAAGCCTCAGATCAACACGGGTCCGGTCCCTCCCCGCTCTGAATATTGTGGTGTTTTTCAGGCAGTGTAACTGGTTAAAGCTCCTTCCACAGTCAGTTCACTGGAACACTCTCACTCGGGTGTGTGTTGTGTGGGTCTCGGTGCTTTTCCAGTCACACTGATGTTTCCACAGTCAGTTCACTGGAACACTCTCATTTGGGTGTGTGTTCTGTGGGTCTCGGTGCTGTTCCAGTCACACAGACGTTTGAAATCTTTAGTTGACAGTTTGGGCAAAGATTTTTCATTCCACATTCATAGTCTGAGGATATTCTGGTTCCAAGGAAGGGAGTGACTGTCAGATTGAGACGTGATGTTTGAGATTTCTGGCTGTAATTCCTCCTCGTCTAATAACCTGTAAAAATAATTTACAAAATTCATCACTGTCAGTACAGGATAGAAACTCAGAACAGACAATTCTAGTTTCTATGTCATATTTTTTCCTCTGTCTTATTCCCCGAAAGCTGCAAATCTTCATCCCACACACTCCCTCCATTCTCTTTTTTAAAAAAATTTCAAGTACCCAATTCATTTTTTTCAATTTTGGGGGGCAATTTAGCATGGTCAATCCAACTAACCTGCACATCTTTGGGTTTTGGGGGCAAAAACCACACAAACACAGGGAGAATGTGCAAACTCCACATGGACAGTGACCCAGAGCCGGGATCGAACCTGGGACCTTGGCACTGTGAGGCAGCAGTGCAAACCACTGTGCCACCATGCTGCCTCTCGCCCTCAATTCCTATTCTGCTGTATCTAATAATAATAATCTTCATTAGTGTCAGAAGTCGGCTTACATTAACACTGCAACAAAGTTACTGTGAAAATCCCCTAGTCGCCACACTACGGCGCTATTCACCCTCCCTATTCTCCTGAAGATGCTGAATCAGGCTGATTGACAGATCCATGCTCACATCTTCCTGTCCAGGAGGTCACAACAAATATGAGCTGCAACCAAAGAAAAAATGCTGGAAAATCTGAGCAGGTCTGGCAGTATCTGTAGGGAGAGAAAAGAGTTAACATTTGAAGTCCAGATGACTCTTTGTCAAAGCTAACAGACAGACAAAGTGGGAAATATTTATACATGAAAGATGACTCCATTCTCACTCCACAGTATAAATATTTAAATGTTAAAATTATAAATGTCTCAATAAAATATTTTCTAAAAAGGAAGTGAAGAAATGCCTTGATGAAACCGCGCAGGTGGATTCAGCGGGAATGGAGCCGCCTTTTCAACATGGCGGCCTGACCCTCAGGATGTCTCTCGACCCCGCGCTCTCCGGGGCTCTGGGAGGCGGCGAAAATTATGACTGCCGACATTATTCGTGTGACTGACCAGAGGCTCAGTGTGCTGACTCAATATCTGTGAGCTCATGAGGCCCAGATGCAAAACACCATGAAGAAGCTCGATGATCCGGAGGAGAGAATCCTGCACGTTCAGCAAGATGCCTCCTCGACGGAGGCGGAGAAAAAACATCCGGGTCGTTGGCCTGTCAGATGGTCATCATAGCATTTACAATGTAGAAGGCCACTTGGCCCATCAAGTCTGCACCTTGGAAACAGCACCCCAGCCAAGCCCATACATCCACCCCATCCCTGGAACCCAGTATCCCCACCTAACCTTTTATTTGGACACTAAGGGCAATTTATCACGGCCAATCCACCTAACCTGCACATCTTTGGACTGTGGGAGGAAACTGGAGAGCCCGGAGTAAACCCACGCAGCCAGGAGAGAATGTGCAGACTCCGCACAGATAGTGACCCAAGCCGGGAATCGAACCTGGGACCCTGGTGCTGTGAAGCAACTGTTCTAACCACTGTGCTACCATGCCACCCATAAATTCTGTTATTTTCTGTCCATTTAGTGTGGAGGGTAAGGCTCCCGTGAGGTTCTTTAAGGACCGACTGCCACGTTTTCTCAGCTGGATGTGAAGCCTGAGTGTTCCAAATTAGAAAGGGTGCATCATATCCTGTCTCTGAGGCTGAGGGATAGTTTTCATCCCAGGCCTGTAATCATTCGCTTCCACAACTTGAAAGAAGGTCCTGGAGACGGGTACGGTGAGATGGCACCTGGCCCCAGGAGGGAGGGAGTATTCAGGACTTTTCGGCAGCAACACAAACGAAGCTTTGAGACTTTGATGAAGGTCAAAGGCAGCTCAAGGCTGTGGGGAGTGAATTACGTTATGCTTTATCCTGCAACCCGAAAAATGGTATCCAACAACTCCGTCAAGTCTTTCAATAATCCAACTATTGCCTTGGCCTTCATTAAATCCATGAAGGGCAAGGATCTGGAGGAATGGTTTGCAGCTTGGACATCCACTGGACCGAACCTCTTTCCATTTAGAAAGTGCTCTGTTCCATTCTTTTTTGGTCCAAAATGTATAACCTCACACTTGTTTACTTTGAATTCCATTTGCCACAAATTTGCCCATTCACCGAGTCTGTCAATATCTTCTTGCAATTTTATGCCATCATCTAGTCTGTCTGCGATGCCACCGAACTTTGTATCATCAGCAACAGTGAAGAGGCCCTTCGGCCCATTAAGTCTGAATGGCCACCGACACGTGAAAAGCACCTGACCTACCTATTCCCATTTGCCGGCACTTGGTCCATTGCCTTGAATGTTATGACGTGCCAAGTGTTTAAAGGATGTGAGGCAACCCGCTTCTACCACCCTCCCAGGCAGTGGGTTCCAAACCGTCACCACCCTCTGGGTAACAAGATTTTTCCTCAAAACCCCCCTAAACCTTCTCCCCTCATCTTGAACTTGTGTCCCTCATGACTGATCGTCAACTGAGGGGAACAGCTGCTCCCTTTCCACCCTGTCCAAGCCCCTAATAATCTTGTACACCTCGATCAACCCCCCAACCCCCCCCCCTCCCCCACAACCCCCTCCCCCACAACCCCCCCCCCCCCCCCCCCACACACACACACACACACATACACACAGACCGGCCCCCTTCTCGGCTCCAATGAAAACAACCCAAGCCTGAGGATAAACCAGAAAATTAAAAGGAAAATGTAGGATAATCCAGAAAATTACAAGCCGGTGAACTTTACGTCAGTGGTAGGGAAATTATTGGAGAGGATTCTTCGAGACAGGATTTGCTGCCATTTTGAAGCAAGTGGACGTATTAGTGATAGGCAGCACGGTTTTGTGAAGAGGAGGTAGTGTCTCACTAACTTGATAGAGTTTTTTGAGGAAGTGATGAAGATGATTGATGAAGTTAGTAAGCCCCTTGGCAGACTGGTACAGAAGGTGAAGTTACACAGGATCAGAGCTGAACTGGTAAGATAGTTACAGAATTGGCTCGGTCATAGAAGACTGAGGGTAGCAGTGGAAGGCTGTGACTAGTGGTGTTTCGTGGGGATCACTGCTGTGACCTGTGCTGTTTGTAGTATATATATATATAAGTGATTTGGAGGAAAATGTAACTGGTTTGATTGGTAAGTTTGCAGACAACACAAAGGTTAGTGGAATTGCGGATAGTGATGTAGACCATCTGAGGATGCAACAGGATAGAAATCGGTCAGAGACTTGGGCAGAGAGATGGCAGATGGAGTTTAATCCAGCCAAATGTGAGGTCATGCATTCTGGAAGGTCTAATACAGTGGGGAAATATATAGCAAATGGCAGAACCATTAAGAGTATGGCATCGCAAGTGGAGAAGGTAGTCAAGAAGTCATACGGCATGCTTGCCTTCATCAGCCGGGGCATTGAGTTTAAAAATTGAAAAGTCATGTTGCAGCTTTACAGAACCTTAGTTAGGCCACACTTGGAATATAGTGTTCAATTCTGGTCGCCACACTAACAGAAGGACGTGGAGGCTTTGGAGAGAGTACAGAAAAGATTTACCAGGATGTTGCCTTGTATGGAGGGCATTAGCTGTGCGGAGAGGTTGGAGAAACTTTCTTTCAGAAAGTTGGAGAAAATTTCTTCAGCCAGAGAGTGGTGGGTATATGGAATTCATTGCCACAGAGGGCGGTGGAGGCCGGGACGTTGAGTGTCTTTAAGACAGAAGTTGATAAATTCTTGATTTCTCGAGGAATTAAGGGCTATGGAGAGAGAGCGGGTCAACGGAGTTGAAATCAGCCATGATTGAATGGTGGAGTGGACTCGATGGGCCGACTGGCCTTACTTCCACTCCTATGTCTTATGGTCTAAACTTGGTTTGATCTCACTGGAACGACGGAGGTTGAGGGGTGACCTGACAGAAGTCGACAAAATTATGAGGGGCATGGACAGAGAGGATGGTCAGAAACATTTTTCCAGGGTGGAAGAGTCAATTACTTGGAGACACAGGTTTCAGGTGAGAGGGGCAAAGTTTAGAGGAGATGTACGAGGGAAATTCTTTTACACAGAGGGTAGTGCGTGCCTGGAACTCACTGCCAGAGGTGGTGGTGGAAGCAGGTATAAGTGGCATTTAAGGGACGCCTTGACAAATAGATGAATAGGATGGGGGACCCCAGAAGAGTAGAAAGTTTTAGATTAGACGGGCAGCATGGTCAGTGCAGGTTTGAGAAGGACGAAGGGCCTGTTCCTGTGCTGTAACTTTCTTTGTTCTTTGTTTGTTCTATCTTACCTCTCTTCATAAATGTTCCATCCCGTGCAACATCCTGGTGAATCTCCTCTGCACCGTCTCCAATCATATCCTTCCTATAATTGTCCCATTGGGCAGACGCAGCATGGGTTCATAAAGGGCAGGTCGTGCCTAACTAATTTAGTGGAATTTTTTGAGGACATTACCAGTGCGGTAGATCACGGGGAGCCAATGGATGTGGTATATCTGGATTTCCAGAAAGCCTTTGACAAGGTGCCACACAAAAGTTTGCTGCATAAGATAAAGATGCATGGCATTAAAGGGAAAGTAGTAGCATGGATAGAGGATTGGTTAATTAATAGAAAGCAAAGAGTGGGGATTATGGGTGTTTCTCTGGTTGGCAATCAGTAGCTAGTGGTGTCCCTCAGGGATCAGTGTTGGGCCCACAACTGTTCACAATTTACATAGATGATTTGGAGTTGGGGACCAAGGGCAATGTGTCCAAGTTTGCAGACGACACTAAGATAAGTGGGAAAGCAAAAAGTGCAGAGGATACCGGAAGTCTGTATAGGGATTTGGATAGGCTAAGTGAATGGGCTAGGGTCTGGCAGATGGAATACAATGTTGACAAATGTGAGGTTGTCCATTTTGGTAGGAATAACAGCAAAAGGGATTATTATTTAAATGATAAAATATTAAAACATGCTGCTGTGCAGAGAGACCTGGGTGTGCTAGTGCATGAGTCGCAAAAAGTTGGTTTACAGGTGTAACAGGTGATTAAGAAGGCAAATGGAATTTTGTCCTTCATTGCTAGACGGATGGAGTTTAAGACTAGGGAGGTTATACTGTAATTGTATAAGGTGTTAGTGAGGCCACACCTGGAGCATTGTGTTCAGTTTTGGTCTCCTTACTTGAGAAAGGACACACTGGCACTGGAGGGTGTGCAGAGGAGATTCACGAGGTTAATCCCAGAGCTGAAGGTGTTGGATTACGAGGAGAGTTTGAGTAGACTGGGACTGTACTCGTTGGAATTTAGAAGGATGAGGGGGGCTCTTATAGAAACATATAAAATTATGAAGGGAATAGATAGGATAGATGCGGGCAGGTTATTTCCACTGGCGGGTGAAAGCAGAACTAGGGGGCATAGCCTCAAAATAAGGGGAAGTAGATTTAGGACTGAGTTTAGGAGGAACTTCTTCACCCAAAGGGTTGTGAGTCTATGGAATTCCTTACCCAGTGGAGCAGTAGAGGCTCCTTCATTAAATGCTTTTAAGATAAAGATAGATAGTTTTTTGAAGAATCAAGGGATTAAGGGTTATGGTGTTCGGGCCGGAAAGTGGAGCGGAGTCCATGAAAGATCAGCCATGATCTCATTGAATGGTGGAGCAGGCTCGAGGGGCCAGATGGCCTACTCCTGCTTCTAGTTCTAGTTCTTATAATGTAGCAACCAGAAATGCGAACAGTAATGTCCCATATGTCTTTTTCACCAACCTATTAACCTGCCCTTCCACGTTCAGAGATCTCTGGACAAACACACCAAGGTCCCTTTGTTGCTCAGAACTTCCCAGTGTCATGCTGTTCATTGAATACTTCCTTGTCACATTACCCCTTCCAAAGTGTGTCACCTCACTTTTTAGGGTTCCAGTTCCATTTGCCACTTTTCTGCCCATTCCGTCTATATCTTTCTGTAACCCAAGACACTCAACCTCACTGTTAACCATCTGGCCAATCTTTGAGTTATCCGCAAGTCTTCCATGTGGGATCTTTTCCAAAGCTTTATTGAAATCCATGTAAACTACATCAACTGCACAACCCCCATCTCCACACCTGGTCACATGCTCAAAAAATGCAATCAAATTTGTTAGGCATGACCTCCCTCTGACAGTGTCATGCTGACTATTCCTGATCAAACCTCTCCAAGTGGAAATAGAGTCCATCAGAACGTTCTCCAATAGTTTCCCTACCACTGATGTAAGACTCACTGGACTGCAGTTCCCTGGCTTATCTCAACAACCTTTCTTAAATAATAGGACCACATTAGCTGTTCTCAAGTCACCTGGCAACTCCCCTCGTGGCCAGAAATTAAAAGTTTGGGTCAGAGCCCCTGAAATCTCCTCCCTGGCCTCCCACAGCATCCTGGGACACAATTCATGCAGACCTAGTAATCTAATAATCTTATGGGCGGCACAGTAGTATAGTGGTTAGCACTGCTGCTTCACAGCACCAGTGACCTGGGTTCGATTCCTGGCTTGGGTCACTGTCTGTGCGGAGTCTGCACATTCTGCCCGTGTCTGCATGGGTTTCCTCCCACAAGTACCGAAAGACGAGCTTCTTAGGTGAATTGGACATTCTGAATTATTCCTCAGTGCATCCGAACTGGTGTCGGAGTGTGGCAACTCAGGGATTTTAATAGTAACTTCATTGCAGTGTTAATGTAAGCCTTCTTGTGACAATAATAAAGATTGTGAATGGGCCGAAGGGGCCCTTTCCGTTCTGTAAAATTCTACGACTTTAAAGATAGAGGTGGTAGAGGGAGGGAGGGAATGAATTTATAGAGAAAGTGCCAAAGCCCCAACATTCACCAGCTCTGAGGACACACCTTAGCTCCCTTTCCAATCTGAAAGCAGCCTGAGCTGGATTTACATTCCCCTTAATTGATCATTGCTGGGTGATAATCCTGTACTTCCTCACCTCACACCACTGTGACAGCACCTTCACTACACAGACTGCAGCAACTGACCAAACATCACCTTCCCAGTTATTCCTGAAGGCACCGCCTTCCCAACCTGGCCCCTTGCCTGAGGTGCGGTGATCCTCAGGTCACATCACCGCCGGTCAGCTCTCTCCCGGGGCCAGGCCCTGGTTCACAGCCGCCATCTTGGGGAAGCAGGGCGCATGCGCTGGAGTCTTGGGGATGCTCAAGCTAGTGGGCGGGGCCTGAAGGTTTCTGTTCCCAGCCGGGTCCTAGTGCCCGGCGAACTATTAAACGGCACCAGGTTTTTTAAATGTTTCACCCACTCCCAGGCTGAAGCTGATGTTTGTGGCCTGGAGGTGCCTATGGATCACGTAGACATTCAGTGTGAGAGGCTGCAGCCTCTATCTAGCTACCTGAAGGGGGTTATACAGTGTTTGATTACATTTAGTGGTCCTTTCCAGTTCATTATCAGGATGTTTATGTGATATTTTCTTACCCTCAGTGTGATATTTCTTTATTTAAAATACATTTCAGCAGCAGACTGACTGGTGATTTTTAAAGGAATAAAGTTTATTTATTATCACACTATTTCCCTGGATGTTTGAACATCTCAGCTCCTCATCTCTTTCACACTCACTGACACATACACAGAAATTAGGTACAGATCAAGTTGAAGCTGTAATGATGGAAATGGAATGTAGACTGTAATCTTTATATCGCTGCAGGTCTGTTGTCTTCTTCTTGAACTAATCCTTTAGTTGGAGTGAAGCATTTTTAGAAACAAATAATTCTCACGAGTCTCTGAAGCTTTCTGTAGATGAATCGCCAGGAGGTTGGTTCTCAGGTGGACTTGGAAGCTGGAATAGGTTCAGTACTGTGGCTGCACTGGAAAACATTCAGCTCTGCTGGTTCAGCTGGTTCCTGGTGCTTCAGATGCTTCTCACACACACATTTGCTTTGTTCAGAGTTTATTGTACTGCATCGCTGACAATTAACTGCAGGGTTAAAACTCTAAGACCCAGAACACCCCGATACAATAGCAGTTTATGATGCTCACTCACGCTTATCTCTGTCCCAATTCGAGCTCATTCTCCTGTGTTCAATACGGCACTTGGAGACCAACAGTCCAGAGATTTCACGCTCCTCAAATGCTGGTTCATCCTGACACAACGAGACATTTAAACTTCGCAGGTGGCTGCAAAGTTTCCTTATTCAGGTCCGTGTTTAACTAAATATTGGTCACAGAATCGAATATTACCCACAGTTTATCCACAATAACATGTTAAGTTGCAGCCATCTTGGCAGAGTTTGTGGATCTTACAGTCTGTAATATCTAGTATCCTTGTGCCGAACATGACATCTTGAATCTACTCTTGGGTCTGGATAAAACAGTGCATTGTCGCTGGGTGGGATGGGCGGCATGGTAGCACAGTGCACAGCACTGTTGCTTCAGAGCTCCAGGGTCCCAGGTTCGATTCCCAGCTTGGGTCACTGTCTGTGTGGAGTCTGCACGTTCTCCCTGTGTCTGCGTGGGTTTTCCTCCGGGTGCTCCGGTTTCCTCCCACAAGTCCCGAAACGTGCGGTTAGGTAATATGGACTTTCTGAATTCTCCCTCTGTGTACCCAAACAGGCACCGGAATGTGGCGACTAGGGGGTTTTCACAGTAACTGGCACTGTTTTTTTTTTTTACATATTTGTTTTTATTCTCCTCCTTTTTCACATTTTCTCCCAAATTTACACCCACCAACAATAAACAATAATCAGTAACAAATATGTAAATCCCCATATCAATAACAACAATCCCATCCTCCCACTAAACCATGTTCACACAAACAAATGACAAAAAGGAATGAGGGATCACCCATAGTCGCCATTAATACACAGCCCCCTCCCCCCAACCCGCCCCAACTAATGTTCGATGTTATCCAGTTCTTGAAAGTGCATAATGAATAATGCCCATGAATTGTAGAACCCCTCCATCCTTCCCCTCAGTTCAAACTGAACCTTCTCAAGAGTCAAGAATGCCAACAGGTCCCCCCACCACGCCAAGGCACAGGGTGGAATGGTTGCTCTCCAACCTATCAGGATCCACCTTTGGGCGATCAACAAGGCGAAGGCTACAACATCTGCCTCCGCACCCGTTTGCAACCCTGGCTGGTCCGTCACCCCGAATATGGCCTCCCGGGGACCCGGGTCCAGTTTCACGTGCACCATTTTAGAAATTATCCTAAAAACCTCCTTCCAGTAATCCTCTAGCTTTGGACAGGGCCAAAACATATGAATGTGATCCCCCTCCACATCTCCTCCACAACGTTCCCACACATCCTCTACTCCTTCAAAGAATCGGATCATACTCGCCCTTGTGAGGTGTGCTCTGTATACCACCTTCAGCTGCATCAGCCCCAACCTCGTGCACGAGGTGGAGGCATTCACTCTCCGGAGCACCTCACACCAGAACCCCTTCTCCATATCCTCTCCCAACTCTTCCTCCCACTTTGCTTTGATCCCTTCCAGTGGTGCCTTCTCCTCTTCCAAAATAGCTCCTTACATCGCTGACACTACCTCCTCCAGCAATGTGGAGGCCAGCTCCACCTGGCAGCTCTGTATCTCCTTTCTGGCAAAATCTCGAACCTGCATGTATTTAAACATTTCCCCCTGCTCCAGCCCATACTTCGCTTCCAGCTCCTTCAATCCTGCAAACCGACTCCTAAGAAACAAATCTTTTAGCGTCTTAATCCCCTTCTCCTCCCATTTCTGAAAATTTCCATCCCACTTCGCTGGCTCAAATCTGTGGTTCCCCCGAATCGGCATTTCCCTTGACCCTGCCCCCAACCCGAAGTGTTGGCAAAACTGCCTCCAGATTTACAATGAAGCTATTATTACCGGACTACCGGAGTATTTTCCCGGAGCTACCGGGAGCGGCGCTGTTGCTATTGCTTTCAATCCCGTCCCCCTGCACAAACTCTCCTCCATTCTGACCCACTGGGAATCAATCCCTCTGACCCAGCTCCGCACCTCCTCCACATTCGCTACCCAGTAGTAATACATCAGGTTCGGAAGGCCCAAACCCCCCGCCTGCCTTCCCCTCTGTAGAAGCACCTTTCTAACTCTGGCCACCTTCCCTCCATTATAAATGAAGTAATCCTTCCCTCAATCTCTCTGAAAAAAGCCTTTGGTTGGAAAATCGGCAGGCATTGGAAAATAAACAGAAATCGCTGCAATACGTTCATTTTAACCGGCTGTACCCGACCCGCCAGTGACAGAGACCATCCCACCTTGCCAGGTCAGCTTTCACTCTCTCCACCAAACTAGAAATGTTGTACTTGTGGAGCCCCCCTCCCCCCCACTCCCGGGCAACCTGCACCCCCAGGTATCTAAAGTGAGTCCCTGCCCTACGGAATGGCAGCCCCGACACACCGGCCCCCACCCACCGCCAAGACACCACAAAATACTCACTCTTGTCTAGATTTAGTTTAGACCACGAGAAAGACCCAAACCCCCGAAGCAGCTCCCATATTCTCCCTATCGACACACTCGGTTCCGACACGTGTAACAGCAAGTCATCGGCATATAAGGACAACCTATGCTCTATTCACCCCACCCCCGCACTATTCCTTTCCATACCCCCAAACCTCTTAATGTGATGTCCAACGGCTCAATCGCAAGTGCAAACAGCAGGGGGGACATAGTACATCCCTGCCTAGTCCCACGGTGGAGAGAAAAGTATCTCGAGCTGATGTTGTTTGTGCGGACACTGGCCCCGGCTCCTTATACAGTAGCTTTACCCAGTCCACAAATTTTGGTCCAATTCCAAATCGGTGCAGAACTGCCATCAAGTCCCCCCATTCTACTTGGTCAAACACTTTCTCAGCGTCCAATGCCACAACCATCTCTGTTTCCTTCCCCTCTGCCAGCGCCATAACCACGTTCAATACCCTTTTAACATTTGTAAAGAGCTGCTTCCCTATCACGAGCCCCGTCTAATCTTCACATATCAGCTTCGGGAGGCACTCCCCCAGCCTACCCGCCAGTACCTTCGCCAATACTTTTGCGTCCACATTCAGAAGCGATACGAACCTATACGACCCACACTCCATCGGATCCTTATCTTTTTTTAGCAACAGTGAAATCGATGCCAGCCCCAAGGTTTGTGGCAACACCCCCTTCCCTATCGCCTCCTCAAACATCCCCACCATCAGGGGTACCAGCCTATCCTTAAATTTTTTATAATATTCCACCGGAAACCCATCCGGCCCTGCCACCTTCCCCGACTGCATCCTCCCAATCCCATCCTTTATCTCCTGCTCCACTATCGCTCCCTCTCATGTAGTCCTGTTCCCCTCCCCTAACCTCGGGTACTCCAACCCATCTAGAAATTCCTGCATCTCACGGTCTCCCCCAGGTGGCTCTGACCTGGACAACCCCTCATAAAATTCCTCAAAAACCTTGTTAATCAGTTGCAGAGCTACCACCAACTTCCCCGCCCTAACCCTCACTTGAACTATTTCCCTTGCCGCTGCTTCCCCCCGGAGCTGACCTGCTAACATATGTTCGTAAACTGCATCCCTTGCTCGTCTCCGCTGGCGCACCGCCTTCCTGGTAGATAGTCGGTCAAAGCTCGCCTGTAGTTCCTTCCTCTTTTCCAGCTTTGCTTAGTCCCCATCTTCTGCATAACTCCTATCTACCTCCAACATCTCATCTATTACCCTCTGCCGCTCCAACATCTCCTCTTTGTCCACCCTGGCCTTAAACAAAATCACCTCCCCCCTCACCATCGCCTTTAGAGCCTCCCAGACAACTGCCTTCGACACCTCACCCGGACAGTTGAAACTTACATATTCCTCAATTACCTTTTCAATTTTGTCACAGTACACTTCGTTCCCCAAAAGTCCCACATCTAATTTCCACCCCGGTCTCTGCGCTGCCCCCTTCTCCAGTACCATATTCATCCAATGTGGAGCGTGATCTGACACTGCAATTGTCGAGTATTCCAACCCCTTACCCCAGCCAGCAAAGCCTTTCCCACCACGAAAAAGTCGATCTGCGAGACCTTATGGACTGCTGAGAAAAACGAGTACTCCCATTCCCTCGGGTGCAGAAACCTCCAAGAGTCCACCCCTCCCATTTCCACCATTAGCCCAGCCAGCGCCTTTGCTCCCCCCCCCCCCCCCCCCCCGATGGGACCAGCAAGCGCGGCCGTGACCTGTCCAACCTAGGCTCCTGCACCAAGTTCCAGTCCCCCCCACCAACAGTTTGTGTGTGTCCAAGTCGGGGATGGCCCCAAGCACCTTCTTTGCGAATCCCACATCGTCCCAATTGGGGCCATATAACCTGAACAGCGCCACAAACCTCCTCTCCAGTGTCCCTGTCACAATCACATATCTACCCCCCTGATCTGCCACCACCTTCTCCATCTGGAAGCGTACTCTTTTGCTGACCAGCACCGCTACCCCTCGAGTCCTTCCGTGAAATCCAGAGTGAAACACATGACTAACCCAGCCCTTTTTAAGTCTCACCTGATCCTTCACCCTCAAGTGAGTCTTCTGCAGCATTGCTACATCTTTTACATTGCTTTCAAACTTTTAAGATACGCAAGCACCCTTGACCTCTTGACCGGACCTTCTAACCCCCTCACATTCCATATGACTATCCCAACTGGGGGTCTCTCACCCCGCCCCACCCTTCTTATCCACCATCATCATACCACCGGACCCTGCCCCATGAGCCCGACCCGCCCCTATCCATTAACATCAAACCCCTTCCCCCCCCTCCCAAATCCCCCCCAACATTTCCTCTCAAAAAAACATCTCCCAGCATCAATCTCCCCCCCCCCCTCGCTTGCCTCGTAGGCCCATTGAAACCTGCTAACCAGGCTCCAATGTCCGCAGCCCTCCTCGCACCTCACCTCCGTTCACTAGCTGACTTTAATTTGCTAGCGCAAGTGGCTCCCCCGCCAAGAAATACCGTCCCCTCCTACCCAGTCCCAGAGAAAGAAAAAGCAAGAACAACAATCCAACCCACACAATTCACTAAACTAAGATATAACCGTCGCAACACAGAATGCCAATCAACCCAACCAATAACCTGAACTCTGGAACAATGTGAAGAGAATTAAATTACAATACACGTCAGTAAAAAGAAAGTTATAGCATTGATACATTTTCCAGCTCCCCAATCACAGCCCAGTCCCTCTTCCAGCTCCGCTCCTCACGTCTGTCCCAAGCCTTCTGGCCGCACGAATGCCTCAGCCGCCTCCGCTGTCTCGAAATAAAAGTCTTTGGCATCATACGTCACCCTCAGCTTCGCACCGCCTTTTTGTACGGTGCCGCTTTCACTCGCCAGAACGCTGCTCGTCTTTTTGCCAACTCCACCGTCACGTCCTGGTAGATCCAAACTCCAGCAGCATCCCACTGCACCTTGCGCTTCTCCTTCGCCCAGCTTAACACCTTCTCCTTCATGCAGTACTTATGGAAGCAGATAATTACTGCTCTTGGCGGCTCATTCACTTTGGGCTTCGGCCTTAATGACCGATGAGCTCGGTCCAGCTCGTACCGGGAGGGGTTCTCACCCTCCCCCATCAACTCCGCCAGCTTCTTAGTGAAGTACTCTGTTGGCCTTGGACCCTCTGTCCCTTCGGGCAAGCCCACAATTCTCAGATTGTGCCGCCTCGAGCGGTTCTCCAAGTCCTCGAGCTTTGCTCGGAGTCCTCTGTTGACCTCCACCACCCTCCGTAGCTCGTCCCCCATCGAGGTGAGCTGGTCGATGTGCTGTGACACGGCCTCCTCCACTTCCTTCATCTTCTCGCCCTGCTCTCACCTCGGCCGATGTCGTTGCCACAGCTACCCTCAATGACTTCAATGCGACCACCGTCTCCTTCCTCAACGCCTCCATGTGCCTCACAAACTGCTTTTCCAGCTCCACCACCATCACCTCGGTCATCTTCTCCACCGTAAGTAGTGCTGACCCACCACGCGGTCCGGCATCCGCCATCTTGTCAGCACTTTTGCTCGTCTTCTCATTCAACGGCGAGCCCGCGTTTCCAACCTTTCTCAACGCTGCTTTTCGCATCCTTTAACGGCTTATTATTTTTCCTTTTTTTCCCACCTTCTTTCCTTCTTCAATCCTTTCTTTTTTTTTTAAATGGAAAAAACAAAAACATTTTCTTCCTTCAAAAAAAAAGGAGCAAAAAAAATTTTCACCAAATTTCTTTAAAACATCTTTCTCTTCTTTTTTGTATTCCTCCAGAATTTCCCTGGGACCGGGCTTCAGTCTTCTTACCACATTCTAGGCGGGACATCCGATGTGGGACATCTCACCTACATCACGCCCTGGCTTTGGGCCTGCCGCCTCAGCCTCCGTTTGGCTCCGCCCCCGCTGCTCCTTTCAAATTTTCAGGTCCGGCTTTCAGGTTGTCCCGCTCCTCCTCCACGTGCAGCCGCTCCGCCGAACCCACCGGGACCAGTCCCCCCCCCCCCCCGCCCCCCCCCCCCCCCCCCCCTCACCCTTCCAACCCTCCGGCTCCCTGAAACGGAGCTTTGACGCTTGGGCGAGGGAGGCAGGGCCGACCCCGGAGAAGTTTAATTTGATTTTAAACAGCGGGGAGCCCCCCCGAAAAAGACCGCGATATCGTGGACCAACAGGAGCTTCTTCTCATCGCGGCCGCTCCCCTCGCGAACGCCACCGGAAGTCAATTTATTACCGGAAGCCAGAATATTAGCCCCTGTAAATGGGCTGGAATTGTTATCAGCAGAAAGAGACCCAAATGAATATGGTTCAGTCCTGAATGTGAGGAACAGCAAAACCCAATCACTGTGGTTACTTGTGGCCTCGTTGGTGTCTCAGCAAGTTGGGTGAAGTGGTGAATCCCTTCCCACACTCGGAGCAGGTGAACGGTCTCTCCCCAGTGTGAACTCGCTGGTGTGTGGACAGAGCGAATGACTGAGTGAATCCCTTCCCACACTCTGAGCAGATGAATGGTCTCTCCCCAGTGTGAACTCACTGGTGTGTGGACAGAGCGGATGACTGAGTGAATCCTTTCCCACACTCGGCACAGGCGAAAGGTCTCTCCCCAGTGTGAATTCTCTGGTGTGTGGACAAGTTGGATGACTGAGTGAATCCCTTCCCACACTCGGCGCAGGTGAACGGTCTCTCCTCAGTGTGAATTCGCTGATGTACAATGAGGTCAGATGATCGTCTGAACCCAGTCCCGCAGTGAGAGCACCTGAACGGTTTCTCCTCAGTGTGAACACGTTGATGGCGCATCAGATCCCCAGAACTTTTAAAGCACTTCCCACAGTCTGGGCATTGAAACGGTCTCTCATCAGTGTGAACTCGCTGGTGTCTCAGCAAGTGGGCTGAAATAGTAAATCCTTTCCCACACTCTGAGCAGGTGAATGGCCTCTCCCCAGTGTGAATGTGCTGGTGTTTCCGTAGGGCCGATGAATCAACGAATCCCTTCCCACACTCTGAGCAGCTGAATGGTCTCTCCCCAGTGTGAATTCGCTGGTGTCTGGACAGAGCGGATGACTGAGTGAATCCCTTGCCACACTTGGAGCAGGTGAATGGTCTCTCCCCAGTGTGAATTCGCTGGTGTCTAAGCAGGGCGGATGACTTAGTGAATCCCTTCCCACACTTGGAGCAGGTGAATGGTCTCTCCCCAGTGTGAACCCGCTGGTGCGCGGACAGAGTGGAGGACTGAGTGAAGCGCCTCCCACATTTGGAGCAGGTGAATGGTCTCTCCGCAGTGTGACTACGTCGATGAATTTCCAGCTGGGATGGGGAAGTGAATCCTTTCCCACAGTCCGCACATTTCCACGGTTTCTCCTCAGTGTGACTGCATTTGTGGCTTGTGAGGCCTGATGATCGAGTGAATCCTCGTCCACACACACAACACGTGTACGGTTTCTCACCACTGTGAACGATGCTTTTTCCTTCCATGTTCAAAATCCGCTGATATTCAGGATATGATAAATTGAGGACTCTGTCAGATCCTGATCTGATGCTTGGTTTGGGTTTTTGGACTTTGAAGCCTCCCCTTCGAACACCCTGTGAAACTGATTCAAAACAGAAAATAGGGAGTGAGAGAGAACCCAGAAAAACACAGTCAGGTTGTGAAATTGAGCTGAATGAATCTGGTCATTTGTGGGGCTGACACTGGGAAAAAGTGACCATGAAAACTGCTGGATTGTCCCAAAAACCCAACTGGCCTCTTTGGGAGGAGAGAGAAAGAGGTGAAGAGGGATTTTGAATATCTACAAGTCATACTAAAGAGAATAGATGGCGAAGCAAATTCGACCTTGAGCTTCATAAACAGGAATACTGATACCAAAACTATACTTCTGGTGGCACGGTGGTTAGCACTGCTGCCTCACAGTGCTCGAGACCTGGGTTTTATTCTGGCCTTGGTGACTGTCTGTGTGGAGTTTGCACTTTCTCCCCGTGTCTGCGTGGGTTTCCAGCCGGTGCTCAGGTTTCCTCCAACAGTCTAAAGAAGTGAAAGTTTGGTGGTTTGGCCTGGATAAATTGCCCCTTAGTGTCCAGGGATGTGCAGGTTAGGTGGGGCTATGGGGTTACAGGGACAGGGTAGGACTGTGGGCCTAGGCAGGGTGCCCTTTCAGAGAATCAGTGCCGACCTGATGGGCCGAATGGCCCCCTTCTGCACTGTAGGAATTCTATGGCTCTAATTCTATTCTATGAATCTTTATAAAGCTCTGGTCACCACTCTTCAGGAAGGATGTGAAGGTTCTTGGAGAAGGTGCAGAGGAGATTTACCAGAATGGTTCCAGCAAAGGAGGTTGAGGTGAGATTTGATTCAGGGACACAAGATTATGCCAGATTTCCATCGGGTGGACAAAGAAACCCTCTTTCCATTTACTGGTCGTACAAGCAGCCGGGACACAGATTTAAAGTTTTGGGTAAAGCCTGGATTGAACGATATAAGATCCTGAGGGGTCTTGACAGGGTGGATGTGTCAGGATGTTTCCTCTTGTGGGAGAATCTAGAACGAGGGCATCACTGTTTCAAAATAAGGGGTCACCCATTTCAGATGGAGATGAGGATTTTTTATTCTCTTGAGGGCTGTAAGACTTTGGAACTCACGTCCTTAAAAGGCAGTGGAAGCAGAGTCCTTGAATATTTTTAAGCAGAGCTGGATAGATTCTTGATGAGCAAGGGGGTGAAAGGTCATCAGGGGTAGGCAGGAATGTGGAGTTAACGTTAGAATGAGATCAGCTGCAATCTTATTTAATACTGAGCAGGCTCGAGGGGCCGAGTGGCCTGTTCCTAGTTTGTATGTAAAAGGTACAGGAGATATGAGGTGTCTGAGATGTATGTTTTTACACAGCGAGCGGCAATGATCTGAAACTTGCTGCCTTGGAGAGAGTTTGAAAATAGATACAATGAATGATTTGATTTCAAAAGGAAATTGGATAGACATCTGAGGGAAATAAACCTGCGAGGAAATAGGGATAGAGCAGGAGAATGGGGCCGAGAGCTAGCATGGACTCAATGGACCGAATGCCATTCTCTGTGCCATCATATCTCTGACTCTTTTGTGTAATCTCGTTTTGTAATTTAACCCCAGGGGGTTCAGATATCACTCCGGTAAATCTGTGCTACACTCCCTCCGAGGCCATTCTATCCTTCCTCAGGTTTGTTGCCCAGAACTGATCACAGTTCTCCGGGTTTGGTCTAACCAGGGTTTGTGAATCTCGGGGCTTTTCCAGTCACACTGAGACCTGAAATCTTCCCCCACAGACAGAACAGTCAATCGTTTTACCTTCCAGGCCCAGATGCTGCTGAAATTCAGGTTCTGATGAATCGAGTGACTCTGTCAGATCGCGATGTGACATTTGGTTTGTGTTTCCCGTCTGTTAAACCTCCACTTTCAGTATTCTGTAAATTTACAGAAAACTCACTGTCAGTTTAGGATAGAACTTCACAACATTCTCTCCTCGCCAACTTTGATTAAATGTATTTCTGGAGGTTTAATCACATGACCTGCCCCCATCCTCCAGCCTTTAATCTGTTAACAAATCCATCCTTGTGACACACTGCCTTCCTCGGCCAATTGGGAAGCAAAAGAACTCATTACCATACAAGGCAGTGTTTGACTTGGGCAGCACAGTGGTGCAGTGGTTCGCACTGCTGTCTCATGGTTCGATCCCGGCTCTGGGTCACTGTCCATGTGGAGTTTGCACGTTCTCCCCGTGTTTGCGTGGGTTTCACCCCACAACCCAAAGATGTGCAGGGTAGGTGGATTGGCCATGCTATATTGCCCCTTAATTGGAAAAAATGAATTGTGCACTCAAAATTTATTTTTAAAAAGGACAGTGATTGACTGTCAGCCAAACAACTTTCATCCAATTTTCAATATTTTTATATCCGCTGAAGAGAAATGTTTAAAAATCCTTTTTACTGTCCTAATTATTTTCCAGAGACCAAAATTTAATATTTTTACTGTTCTAATCATGTTCCAGTGTCACAAAAATATTTTTGACTGTCCCAATGGTTTTCCAGACACCCAGGTATGAATCTCACCAATACAGAAGGTAAAATTTGAATTCATTGAAAGTCTAGTGGTGACCATGAAACGATTGTCGATTGTTGCAAAGAGCCACCTCGTTCACTGATGTCCTTCAGTGAAGGAAATCTTCTATCCTTACCTGGTCTGGCCTACATGTGATTCCAGATCCACAATTAACTGGCTGACTCTTAAAATGCTCTCTGAGATGCTCTCAGTTCTAGGGCAATTAGGGGTGGGCAGTGAATGCTGGCCCAGCCAGCGACACCCACATCCCGTGAATGAATAGAAAAAAAATGCCATCCTTACCTGGTCTGGCCGACATGATTCCAAACCACAGCAATGTGGTTGACTCTTTAAATGTCCTCCGAGATGGCCGAGCAAGCCACTCTGTTTAAGGGATATTAGGGATGGGCAATAAATGTTGGCCCAGCCAG
The DNA here is from genome assembly GCF_047496885.1 of Scyliorhinus torazame. Lineage (NCBI taxonomy): Eukaryota > Metazoa > Chordata > Chondrichthyes > Carcharhiniformes > Scyliorhinidae > Scyliorhinus > Scyliorhinus torazame. Next base: position 114,907,513 of record NC_092711.1, read on the forward strand.
TGACTCCCACAAATGATTAAAATAAAATGCTGGAGACTCCAGTCAGTCAACCCGGGAGAGTTGGCATCCGGTCCAGACTCGCAGCACATGCGCCCTGCGGCACCTTGTCCTCTGTAAAGGTGGCGGCCGGTAACCCGGGCCTGTCACCGCTCAGCTCTCACTCTATTCGGTGCTGTCTAAGACCGGACCATTAACATTTTGCTCGGGAGTTGAAGCCCCCACGGGGTATTTATGAAACCTCCCGGCTCACTCCGCAGCTGCTACTGCTCCCCGGACACCACCGGCTCCAATCCTGAAAGTCGCTCAATTGTTTCTTTCCCGCTCCTCACACCATCAACGACAACCTGAACTGTGCATGCAGCAGACACAGCCCGAACGCCGCATGCTCCAGTCAGAGCCGGACTCTGTGCATGTGCGAGGAGCTTCTGGCATGTGGATCAAGCACATTCTCAGCTGCTACACATGTTGGGTAATAAACCTGGATAGAAATGGATATTTTTGATATAAATTATGCTTTGTGAACTGATTACGATTAGTAACATTGGGCTAAGGCAACACCCACATCCCAAGAACAAATAAAGGAACGTTGGCAGTTAGAAAGGCAAATGCAATGTTCGCATTCATTTCAAGAGAGGTACAATACAAGATGAATGGGGATGAGAAACATATCAGCCATGATCGAATGGCAGAGCAAACTCGATGGGCTGAATGGCCCAATTCTGCTTCTCTATCTTTTTTTTTAATGAGGGGATCTCAGAGAAACACTTGTTAAAAAAAAATTGTTGGAATCCATCCCAGACCTGGATACAGATCAATTGATTCTTGGAGGAGACTTCAATTGTGTTCTGGATCCTAAATGGACTGGTCCAAGCTGATTCAACCAGTACAAAAACATGAAAAAGGAATGAAACTAGACGGACCACCTGGCATCGATCCAGTCACCAGAAACGACAATGGCAAACCCAGCAAAAGATTTTTAAAAACTGTTCCCATCAGTAGATTGTAAAAGGATTACGTGACACAGATTTAAGATTGTGACAAAGATCTACAGGGGAGATAGGAGGTAGGCATTTTATACAGTGAGTGATAATGATATGGAACTCAATGCTTACAAACAAAGGAACAAAGGTCGATAATCTCCAGATCCTGATACCCGAATGGTGCTCTCAGAATTTGATGTGAGGATTGGTTGTGAGTTTCCAGTCTGCAAATCCCTTTCTAAGCCCCTGTGAAAGAAGCTTACAAAGGCATCACTGTCAGTCCAGAAATGAAATTCAGGAATGATAAAAATTTCTCCTGGTTTGAATTTGCTGTGCGTAAATCCTCCCCTACTAATGCTACCGTGCTGCCACTACTTCATGTGACAGCACGGTAGCATTGTGGATAGCACAACTGCTTCACAGCTCTAGGGTCCCAGGTTCGATTCCCAGCTTGGGTCACTGTCTGTGCGGAGTCTGCACGTTCTTCCCGTGTGTGCGTGGGTTTCCTCCGGGTGCTCCGGTTTCCTCCCACAGTCCAAAGATGTGCAGGTTAGGTGGATTGGCCATGATAAATTGCCCATAGTGTCCAAAATTGCCCTTAGTGTTGGGTGGGGTTACTGGGTTATGGGGAAAGGGTGGAGGTGTGGACCTTGGGTAGGGTGCTCTTTCCAAGAGCCGGTGCAGACTCGATGTGCCGAATGGCCTCCTTCTGCACTGTAAATTCTATGTTCTATGTAATGCCCTGTAAAAGGAGTTTCCAAAATTAATCACTGTCAGTCCAGGATAGAAATTCACTACATTCTCCCCTCCTGCTCCCTGGTCCAGGATGACCGCTCATGCCCCCCGCTGCACACTGACCCTGACCCTCTTGTCATCAGCAGTCCCTCAATTTGTGGGTGACATCTACCCTGGGTCTTCATGTGACTGAACAGAGTCACTGAGCTTTGGACACGTGGGACAGAATGTCTAATAAGACAGTGAAATCCGGAGAGCAGGATTTGCTTCCTTTTCTTTCCATCATCAATAAGACAGTGAGATTCAGTTTGATGGACAAGTTGTCTCCATTCTGAACAATGGGGAACAAGCTCCTCCCAGGGGCTGTTTCGCACAGGGCTAAATCGCTGGTTTGAAAGCAGACCAAGGCAGGCCAGCAGCACGGTTCAATTCCCTTACCAGCCTCCCCGAACGGCGCCGGAATGTGGCGACCAGGGGCTTTTCACAGTAACTTCATTTGAAGCCTACTTGTGACAATAAGCGATTTTTATTTCATTCACTCATTGAAACATCACCCCCGACAAAGATGACAAACGCGCATGCGCCCTGATGCACATCCAATAAAAATGGCGGCTGTTAAACCGAGCAGAACATGAGAAGCTGCAACCCCGTTCGGCACAAACTGGGTCCCGGAAGCTCTTTTCCGACGATTGCAGTTTATAACAGCTTTACACAACGTTTCCGCCCATTCCCGCGATCTCTCGCTCCCTCCATTTTGTTCGGAAATACCAGCAGACAGACACATCGGATCAGACTGAGAGAGAAAATCCTCCAGAATCAGAGAACTTACAATACAGAAGGAGGCCATTCCACCCATTGAGCCTGCATCGGCCCTTGGAAAAGCACCCTATTTAAGATCATGCCTCCACCCTATCCCCGTAACCCAGTAACTCTGATGATATTGAGTTCTTCCTGGCCCCAGTCTAGTCTCAGTCAAAGGCTAAGTCGGATTGTAGGCATTGATTTATTTTATTTCAAATAGCTTGCAAGCTCCACTCACTCTGATAACAGGCAGGAGACAACATGTCTCTTGAAATCTCCAGAGCGAGTGAGACAAAGGAAGCACAGCATCTGGATTCACACACACATGGATTCAGCATCGACCAAATAAGGTAACGGATTGGATTGGATTTGTTTATTGTCACGTGTACCGAGGTACAGTGAAAAGTATTTTTCTGCGAGCAGCTCAACAGATCATTAAGTACATGAGAAGGAAAGGGAATAAAAGAAAATACATAATAGGGCAACACAACATATACAATGTAACTACATAAGCACTGGCATCGGATGAAGCATACAGGGTGTAGTGTTAATGAAGTCAGTCCATAAGAGGGTCATTTAGGAGTCTGGTGACAGTGGGGAAGAAGCTGTTTTTGAGTCTGTTCGTGCGTGTTCTCAGACTTCTGTATCTCCTGCCCGATGGAAGAAGTTGGAAGAGTGAGTAAGCCGGGTGGGAGGGATCTTTGATTATACTGCCCCCTTTCCCCTGGCAGCGGGAGGTGTAGATGGAGTCAATGGATGGGAGGCAGATTCGTGTGATGGACTGGGCGGTGTTCACGACTCTCTGAAGTTTCTTGCGGTCCTGGGCCGAGCAGTTGCCATACCAGGCTGTGATGCAGCCTGATAGGATGCTTTCTATGGTGCATCTGTAAAAGTTGGTAAGGGTTAATGTGGACCTGCCGAATTTTGTTAGTTTCCTGAGGAAGTATAGGCGCTGCTGTTGAAACTGCTAACCATCTCCACCTCGGCCCCGTTGATGCTGACAGGGGTGTGTACAGTACTTTGCTTCCTGAAGTCAATTACCAGCTCTTTAGTTTTGCTGGCATTGAGGGAGAGATTGTTGTCGCTACACCACTCCACTGGGTTCTCTATCTCCCACCTGTATTCGGACTCATCGTTATTCGAGATCCGGCCCACTATGGTCGTATCGTCAGCAAACGTGTAGATGGAGTTGGAACCAATTTTTGCCACGCAGTCGTGTGTGTACAGGGAGTAGAGTAGGGGGCTAGGTACGCAGCCTTGCGGGGCACCGGTGTTGAGGACTATTGTGGAGGAGGTGTTGTTGTTCATTCTTACTGATTGTGGTCTGTTGGTCAGAAAATCGAGGATCCAGTTGCAGAGTGGGGAGCCAACTCCTAGGTTTTCGAGCTTTGATATGAGCTTGGCTGGGATTATGGTGTTGAAGACGGTGACAAATACAAGATTCTCATAGGTCTTTCTCTCACATTCCTTGACCTGGCCATATAAGCTGACCCTGGGCCCCTCTTACCCAGCATCCTCTGCACAAAGAACCGATCCTAATGGCTGCCCAGCCCCCTCTTCATGGTTTGCGAAATCCCAGTTACAGGCAATTACAGACTGCCCCCCATTTTCTCCAGCCTAAGCTAGAGATGTTTAAAAGTCCGTTAACCTAACTCCTTATTCTACTGTAATATGATTGTACTCCAAATTTGGCCTACCTACCCATCTTGCCTTTCTGTTCATTTCCTCAACTCCACCTAACCTTTCTTTGGACACATAAGGGGCAATTTAGCGTGGTCAATCCACCCAACCTACACATCTTTGGAGAAAACTGGAGCACCCAGAGGGAACCCACACAGACACGGGGAGAATGTGCAAACTCCACACATTCACACCAGGCTGGAATTGAACCCAGGTCGCTGGTGCTGTGATGCAGCAGTGCTAACCAGTGTGCCACCATGCTACATCTGTGGCGAGTGAAACAGAATTAACAAAGAACAAAGAAAAGTACAGCACAGGAAAAGGCCCTTCGGCCCTCCAAGCCCATGCCGCCCATGTAAACTAAAATCTTCTACTCTTCCTGGGTCAGTATCCCTCTATTCCCATCCTATTCATGTATTTGTCAAGATGCCCCTTTAATGTCACTATCGTTCCTGCTTCCACCACCTCCGGCAGCGAGTTCCAGGCACCCACTATCCTCTGTGTAAAAAAACTTGTCTCGTACATCTCCTCTAAACCTTGCCCCTCGCACCTTAAACCTATGCCCCCTAGTAATTGGCCCCTCTACCCTAGGGAAAAGCCTCTGACTATCCACTCTGTCTTTGCCCCTCATAATTTTGTAGACCTCTATCAGGTCGCCCCTCAACCTCCTTCGTTCCGATGAGAACAAACCGAGTTTATTCAACCGCTCCTCATAGCTAATGTCCTCCATACCAGGCAACATTCTGGTAAATCTCTTCTACACCCTCTCTAAAGCCTCCACATCCTTTTGGTAGTGTGCGACCAGAATTGAACACTATACTCCACGTGTGGTCTAACTAAGGTTCTATACAGCTGCAACAAGACTTGCCAATTCTTATACTCAATGCCCCGGCCAATGAAGGCAAGCATGCCGTATGCCTTCTTGACTACCTTCTCCACCTGTATTGCCCCTTTCAGTGACCTGTCGACCTGTACACCTAGATCTCTCTGACTAACAATAACGTTTGTTGTTCATTGTTGTTACAGTTCTGTAGAAGGGTCAATGGACTCTAAAAAAAAGTCCATTGAAGTGGAAAGAAAATGTTTTATTCTGAAGTTTGAGTTAGTAAGAAGTTTCAGTCTGTGTGAAGCTCAATCTTCAATCACACAAAGCCCACAGTCTGATTTGCTGGAGGACCAGAGTCCACCCGATCCTCCAAGTTTTCCCATTGGTCAACACCTTTCAGGCAGGAAATGAGATCCTGGAACCCAGGCCCACGTGGCCAATGGGAAGAACTCCAAATGATGCAGAGACTCAGCCAATGAGGGAGATCCGCGATCAACCCCGCCCCTCATTCCCTCCGATTGGTTGGAGGACCAGCCTCTCCCATTCGGGCCTCCAACCTCGCCCCCTCTTCCTATTGGTCCGAGCTGCCGTCATTCACTCCCCGGGCATTGTGATGTGGTGTATGCGCAGTGCGGCTCGTGTCGAGGGCCAGACGCTTGTTTGTTTCCTCTTCAGGCTGGAAGGAGGCGGATAAGCGGAGGCAGCGTTAGGGGCAGTGGGTGGGAGGGGAGGCCTCAAAGCTTAAAACAAGAAATTAGCAGTCTCGAGTTTGCACTGAGCGGGAAGGTTTCCTGCAGAGTATTTCCCCAGTTAACCACCAGCATCCTCATCGGGGACAGTGTGCAGCAGGGCGCATGTGCGGTGAGCCCTGTCCACTCAGCAGGACTGACAGTGATGGATTCTGGAAACTCCTTTTACAGGGGGTTACAAGGGGAGGATTTAAACACAGCAAAGTGAAATCAAACAAGGCTGTTTTGAACCAGATATATTGACAATTTTTATATGATGCAGAGCAAGGCCAGCAGTGTAGGCCGCACAGTGGTTAGCACTGTGGCTTCACAGCACCAGGGTCCCAGGTTCAATTCCTGTCTTGGGTCACTGTCGGTGCAGGGTCTTCACATTTTTCCTGTGTCTGCGTGGGTTTCCTCCGTGTGCTCGTGTTTCCTCCAACAAGTCCTGAAAGACATGCTGTTAGGTAATTTGGACATTCTGAATTCTCCCTCAGTGTACCCGAACAGCCCCGGAATGTGGCGACTAGGGGATTTTCACAGTAACTTCATTGCAGTGTTAATGTAAGCCTACTTGTGACAATAAAGATTATTATTATAAATAAATCAAATCAAAACCTGGGTGACTGTCACATTCAGGGTGAGGTCTGTCTTGGATTAAAAACTCGAGGACCACTTGTCATCACAGAATCCTAGAAATTTACAGCACAGAGGAGGCCATTCAGCCCACTTTCCACCTCTTGGTCTGTAACCCTGCAGGTCACAGAAACTCCACATCAGGGTGTCTTTAAATGTGATGAGGGTTTCTGTCTCTACCACCCTTTCAGACAGAGTTCCAGATCCCCACCACACCCCCAGGTGAATAAAATCCTTAATTCCCCTCTAATCCTTCCAATGGATACTTAAATCTCTGCCCCCAGGCTACTGACCTGTCTGTTAATGAAATAGGTCCTTCTGCCATCTGATCCACTATATCTGGGACCCTCATAATGTTACACACCTCAATTATATGTCCACTCAGTCTCCTCTGTTCCACAGAAAACAATCCCAGTCGATCCAATCTTTCCTCAGTTAAAATTCCCCACTCGGGTGTGTGTTGTGTGGGTCTCGGCGCATTTCCAGTCACACTGATGTTTGAAATCTTTTCTCATAAACAGAACAGAGAAACATTTCTCCTTTCACATTCAAAGGCCGATGTTATTCAGATTCTGATGTAGCAAGTGATTGTTACATCTCTGTGATGTTTTGTTTGAGTTTCCACTTGCAAAATTTCCTCTCTAATACCCTTTAAAATAAGTTTATAAACATCATCACTGTACAGTATATTAGAAATTCAGAACAGACAATTCCAGTTTCTGTGGACTAATCTTTTATCTCTTGTTACCCCAAATTAGTGGTCCAAACAAACTGAAAGAAGACAAAATTAGCAACATAATCAAAGGGAAGCTTCCTCACTAAACCAGAATGTTGTTTCCAGTGTTTAGGAGTTGCTCTGTACCCTGAGGCTCCCACCAGTTGTGGAAGGTAGCAAGTGTACCATTGGCCACCACTGCTCCCTTTCAATGAAGTGGGGATGCTGGCGTTGGACTGGGGTGAGCACAGTCAGAAATCTTACAACACCAGGTTAAAGTCCAACAGGTTTGTTTCAAACACTAGCTTTCGGAGCACTGCTCCTTCCTCAGGTGAATGAGGAATTCACCTGTTCCATTCACCCGAGGAAGGAGCAGTGCTCCGAAAGCTAGTGTTTGAAACAAACCTGTTGGACTTTAACCTGGTGTTGTAAGACTTCCCATTTCAATGAAACGTTGGAAGGCAATCTGACAGCTGCCCAACCTCCAAAGGAACTGCTCATTGAGGTTCAACAAATGTCTTTGTTAATCAGCCCCCAAAAAAGGTCCAGGAGAAGAATTTCAGATTCGCCCAGCCTCCTCCACACTGAGCAGCCAATGATTAGGAGCCTGGGGCTGAAGTGTAACCAAAGTTGAGGAGCAGCCCCTTCAGGAAACTATACAGAGGCTGCAACCTCTCACACTGAATATGTACAATAGTCCCTCCTCTGAACTGCAGTTGGGGATGAGTGAAGTTGTTCAACTTGTTGTCACTGAGATTTCTTCGGGCACTAGGACCTGACCGGGTACACACTACGAAGCCACGCCAATTACAGACGGCACCGCATCCACGCATGCGCACCGCTCCATTTCAATCAAGACGGCGGCCGTTAAGGGACTGATATCGGGAAAAAGATCCAAAGCTGCAAACGCAGGACCTACAGGTACGTATTCCTGCTTTGGGGCCTTCACGCAGTGTTTAGAAACTTTCCCCATCCAGAGGCGGCTCCATCGCTTCCTCCGGATTTCCACATCTTTACCACTTGCCCATGAAACAAAGAAGCATCTCTTTCCAAACGCCATCACACATTGCGCATGCTCCAACTACTCACAGGCATTGCGCCTGCGCATTGCTGTCCTGTGGTGTTGATAAGGGAAATTCACCACCGCGGGGAATGCTGGGTAATCAACGCGCCATTTGCTTCGGGGCGACCAGGCATGCTCACGGAAGCGAAGTGGGAGGTGAGCAGGTTTTCATAGATAGAATTTACAGTGCAGAAGGGGGCCATTCAGCCTATCGAGTCTGCACCGGCTCTTGGAAAGAGCACCCTACACAAGGTCAACACCTCCACCCTATCCCCATAACCCAGTAACCCAACCAAACACTAAGGGCAATTTTGGACACTAAGGGCAATTTATCATAGCCAATCCACCTAACCTGCACATCTTTGGACTGTGGGAGGAAACCGGAGCACCCGGAAGAAACCCACGCACACACAGGGAGGATGTGCAGACTCCGCACAGACAGTGACCCAAGCCGGAATCGAACCTGGGACCCTGGTGCTGTGAAGCAATTGTGCTAACCACCATGCTACTGTGCTGCCCTTAGGTGACTAGTTTGATTTTTTTTTTGGGGTGTACGGGTGAACTGTTCTGCTGACCCCCCTCCCCCCCCCCCCATCAGCAGAACTGGTTCACCACCAACAATCCCAACCCCCCCTATATGAAACTAGTCACCTGCTCGCCTCCCAGGTGCTTCCGTGAGCTAGCTAGGGATTGGTGCTTGGACCAGGGAGCAGGAGCGGTCATCCTGGACCAGGGAGCGGGAGCGGTCATCCTGGACCACGGAGCAGGAGCGGTCATCCTGGACCAGGGAGCTGGAGCGGTCAGCCTGGACCAGGGAGCAGGAGCGATCATCCTGGACCAGGGAGCAGGAGCGGTCATCTAGGACCAGTGAGCTGGAGCGGTCATCCTGGACCAGGGAGCAGGAGCGGTCATCCTGGACCAGGGAGCAGGAGCGGTCATCCTGGACCAGAGAGCAGGAGCGGTCATCCTGGAGCAGGAGCGGTCATCCTGGACCAGGAAGCAGGAGCGGTCATCCTGGAGCAGGAGCGGTCATCCTGGACCAGGAAGCAGGAGCGGTCATCCTGGACCAGGGAGCAGGAGCGGTCATCCTGGACCAGGGAGCAGGAGCGGTCATCCTGGACCAGGAAGCAGGAGCGGTCATCCTGGACCAGGGAGCAGGAGCGGTCATCCTGGACCAGGGAGCAGGAGCGGTCATCCTGGACCAGGGAGCAGGAGCGGTCATCCTGGACCAGGGAGCAGGAGCGGTCATCCTGGACCAGGGAGCAGGAGCGGTCATCCTGGACCAGGGAGCAGGAGCGGTCATCCTGGACCAGGGAGCAGGTGCGGTCATCCTGGACCAGGGAGCAGGAGTGGTCATCCTGGACCAGGGAGCAGGAGCGGTCACCCTGGACCAGGGAGCTGGAGCGGTCATCCTGGACCAGAGAGCTGGAGCGGTCATCCTGGACCCGGGAGCAGGAGCGGTCATCCTGGACCCGGGAGCAGGAGCGGTCATCCTGGACCCGGGAGCAGGAGCGGTCATCCTGGACCCGGGAGCAGGAGCGGTCATCCTGGACCCGGGAGCAGGAGCGGTCATCCTGGACCAGGGAGCAGGAGCGGTCATCCTGGACCAGGGAGCAGGAGCGGTCATCCTGGACCAGGGAGCAGGCAGAGAGAATACTGTGGATTTCTATTCTGGACTGTAAAGGGGAAATAAATAGTACATGTTAAGGTTATGATATGATTTAAGAATGAGGTTTCAGTCTGAATAAAACAACAGAAAAGGGGATACAGATTGTTACTAAAATTCTAATTGACCTTTGTAAAACTTAAAGCACAAGTCAGCAGAATTTGCAGCTGTGTTCTCGCAAGGACAGCGAGCTTCAATAACAAGGAACAGTAGGTAACGGCTGTCTCAGTAACAGGGAGGGACAGTGGACAATAACAAGATAAGAGGTGCCTGCAAGGGTAGGTGAGAGTGCGTGTTTATATGTAATACCAGATCAAAACTTTAAACAATGACTGTGCATGTGTTAAAAAAAATTATAACTATTTGCCACATTGTGTAAACAAATGGTCTAGTTCAGCGAGAATGCTTGTTGAGCTATCTCTCCCTGCATATGCCTGAATAAATGACCATAAATCTGCTCTGGTACTCCTGTGAATCATTTGTTCGTAGAAGTTAACGGTGACAGATTGAGACGCGATAACAACTGACAAGTGATGGTTTCTGTAAATTTACAGAATACTGGAAGTGGATGATTGACAGACAGGAAACTCAAACCAAACATCACATCGCGATCTGACAGAGCCACTCGATTCTTCAGGACCTGAATTTCAGCAGCATCTGGGTGTGGAAGGTAAAAGGTTTGTCTGCTGTGTCTGTGAGGAAAGATTTCAGGTCTCAGTGTGACTGGAAAAGCCCCGAGATTCACAAACCCTGGTTAGACCAAACCTGGAGAACGGTGTTCAGTTCTGGGCAACAGTCCTGAGGAAGGATAGAATGGCCTCTGAGGGAGCTTAGCACAGAGTTACCGAGGGATATCTGAATGCCCAGAGTTAAATTACAAGGTGCAATTATAGGAATCCATAGTCTTCGTAGGTTTCCTCCGGGTGCTCCGGTTACCTCCCACAAAAATGTGCAGGTTAGGTGGATTGGCTGTGCTGAATTGTCCCTTTGTGTACAAAAGGCTAGGCAGGGTTATGGGGATAAGGTGGAGGAGTGGGCCTCAGTAGGGTGTTCTTTCAGAGGGTTGGTACAGACTCGAAGGACCAAATGGGCTCTTTCTGCACTGTAGGGATTCTAGTATTTCTTGGAGAGCCACAAAGTCATAATGGTACAGAGGATGGCATTCCACCCATTGAGTCCGTGCCAGCTCTATACAGCAATCCAGTGAGTCCCATTCCCCTGCTCTAGCCCGTGTCCTCACAGGTTTATTTCCCTCCAGTGTCTCTTCAATTCCCTTCAAAATTATTCAGCGTGTCTATTTCCTCCCCTTCATGGGCAGCAGGTTTTGGGTCATTATCACTCACTGTGTAAAAATATTCTCCCTCACATCTCCCTCTACCTCTTATCCAAAAATGTAAATCTCTGTCCCAGCTTTTTTTGTCTACCTTATCTAAACCCGTCAGAATCTTGAGAACCTGAATCAAGTCTCCCCCCCCCAGCTTCTTTTGCTCAAACTATTCTGGTAAATCTCCTCGGCAACTTCTCAAGAATCTTCACATCCTTCCTAAAGTCTGGTGACCAGATATGTACACAATACTCAAGATGTGACCTAACCAGAGCATAACTTCCCAGTTTTTCTATCAGTATTCCTGCTTATGAAGCTCAACACCCCATTTGCTTTGCTAACTACCCTCTCAATATATCTTGCTGATATACAAAATCCTCGTCCTTCGCCTCCCACCTCTATCTCTCGCCTCCCATAGAGGCCAGAGTCCTGTGTAGGGCCAGACCAGGTGGCAGGTTCCCTTCCCGAAGGACATTAGTGAACCAGTTGAGTTTTCACAATAACCAGTAACTTTCATGATCACTTCTTCCTAGTCCCGGCCCCACAAAGTACCAGATGCATTCAGCTCCATTTTACAACCTGTCCTGTTTTAAATTAATTTTCGAAGGGAAGACATCGCCGTCAAAAACCTCTCACCAAACATCACATCAGGATCTCACGGACTCGCCCAATTTATTGTAACCCGAATGTCATTGGATTTTGAACATGGAAGAGAAAAGCACCGTTCACAGTAAGGACAAACCGTACACGTGTTATGTGTGTGGACGAGGATTCTGGCAATCATCTGGCCTGTCAAGGCACAAGTGTAGTCACACTGGGGAGAAACGGTGGAAATGTGGGGACTGTGGGAAAGGATTCATTTCCCCATCTCTGCTGGAAATTCATCGACGCAGCCACAGTGGGGAGAGACCATTCACCTGCTGTGTGTGTGGGAAGGGATTCAGTCATTCATCCAACCGCCTGAAGCACCAACGAATTCACTCCGAGGAGAGGCCGTTCACCTGCTCCGAGTGTGGGAAGGGATTCACTCAGTCATCCGACCTGCTGACGCACCAGCGAATTCACTCGGGAGAGAGACCATTCACCTGCTTGGAGTGTGGGAAAAGATTCATTATTTCAGCCCACCTGATCACTCACCAACGGGTTCACACGGACGAGAGACCTTTTAAATGTCCAGACTGTGGGAAGTGCTTCAAAAGTTCTTGGGAACTGATGTCCCATCAACGTGTCCACTTTGATGAGAAACCGTTCAGATGCTCTGACTGTGGGACTGGGTTCAAACGGTCATCTCAACTCACTGTACACCAGCGAATTCACACCGGGGAGAGGCCATTCACCTGCTCAGACTATGGGAAGGGATTGACTACCTCATCCAACCTGCTGCATCACCAGCGAGTTCACAAGTAACTACAATGATTAGTTTTTGCTGTTAATCACATTCAGGACTGTACCATGTTCATCGGGACGTTTCTGCTGATGTTATTAGATTCCAGCCCACTAACAGGGGGTCATATTCTGGCTAAAAGTCGAATAAATCAGTTTTGTGTAAAACACAGTGTTGAAACTTTTTAATATCTCTAATACAAATTAGTTGCTTTTGAAGTTCTCTCCCCCTCCCCTGTCTCCTCCATCCTCATCTCCAACAAGTGTGAGGAGCTCATGGAGCTTCTAATCACTGATATTGAGACAATCTGATCAGCTGCCTCTGCTGCTTTCATCCCTTTCACTAGCCCACCAGACCAAACTGTCTCTAAATTTCATCCTTTCCAGAGCCCTGAACCCACATCTTTCTCTAGTTTCGCTCCCATCTCCCCTCATGCCCTCTCAGAGCTCATCTTGTCCATGAGACCCAGCTCCTGCTTCATCGACCCTATTCTCACAAAACTTATCACCCAACTTCCCCATGTTCACTCACATTGTCATGTCTCTCTCTCTCTGGTACTGTCCCTCTGTCCTTCAAACCTGCCATCATCACCTGTTCCTCGAAACCCTCACCTTCCTTACAAACTACTGCCCTATCTCCAGCCTCCCTTTTCGCTCCAAACTCCTCAAACATGTTGTCACCTCCCAAAACCCTGTGCATCTTTCTGGAACTCCATGTTTGAGCCCCTCCAATCAGGTTTCTGCTCTGTCATAGGACTGGGACAGTTCTTATCAAAGTTACAAATGACATCCTCTGTGACAAAGATAAACCTCCCCTCTGTCCTCAGCCTGTCTGCAGCCTTTGACAAGGTCGACCACACCATTCTGCTCCGTCACCTCTCCACTGTCACCCAGCTGGTGGGGCTGCTCTCTCCTGGTTCCATTCTTCTCCATCAGAGTCAGAGAATCACTTGTAATGTCTTCCCTTCCCACTCGCACAGTTACCTCTGGTGTTCCCAAAGGATCCAGACTTGTGTCCTCTTATTTCTCATCCACATGTTCCCCACAATAACACCATCTGAACACAGTGTCAGTTGTCACATTTACACTGACCGCTCCCAGCTCCACCTCACCACCACCTCTCTCCACCTTTGCCTTTGTGAAATTCTCAGCCTGTTTGTCTGATATCCAGTGGTGGATGTGCAGACATTTCCTTCAATTAAATCTTGGGAAAACCAAAGTCATTGTTTTCATTCCCGAGCTAACAACTCCATTCCTCTCCCTGGTAACGTCTGACACTAAACCAGACCTGTTTGCACACCTGATGTCATAAATCATTCTGAAAGATCTTGTCAAGATTGTTACTTTGAACTTTCTGTCTGCAAATCCTCTCCCTCTAACTCCAGTAAAAGGAGTTTACAGAGGTTTTTGGTGTAAATACAGGATAGAAATTCAGGACCATTCTAGTTTCTATGGTGCATTCTCCCAAATCTATGAATCTCAGTCCCACACACTCCTCTCCCTCTCTGCTCATTGTTCTAGATTCAGTCTCCAGTCTCTTTTCCCCTCTCCAGATTGTCTCTCCTCATGTCCTTAAACTGGTGACTCAGGCTGTGAATCAATCCCATTCCTTCACTCTCATTCCAACAAATACTGCAGCTATCATCTTTAACAACTTTATTAGTAATTTCCAATATTGGGAAAGAATCACCTTTTCCCAATTATGGAGAACAGAAATCCAGTGGGCATCTCAGAACTTCCTCCTCCCCAGGACTGGTTTAACAAGTTGTGTGTATCTGAGTTACATTTATACAGACTCACTCACTCAGCGATCAGATCTCACTGAACTATGACACAAACTGTGTGTATCGGAGTTACATTTATACAGACTCACTCACTCAGTAAGTGATCAGATCTCACTGAGCTACAACAGCTCTATTTATAATGAGTTTTTAACATAATAAAATGTCTCAAGCAGTTTCACAAGATCATGAGAACACATTGGGGTCAATGACCAAAGTCTTGGTCAAAGAGTTTGGTTATAAGGAGGGTTTTAAAGGTGGAAAATGAAGTGGAAAAGTAGAGGGGTTTACGGACGAAATTCCAGAGATTAGGGTCCAGGCAGCTAACGGCCATCAATTGGAATGTGATTAAAATCAGGGATGAAGGACATCCGGGAATGGGGCTCCATGTACGTGGGCCCCATAGCCCAGGCTCAAGGCCCAAATCTGAACTTTGGGACAGAGTTTGACCATCCCTGGTCTCAGAGAAAAACAATTCCCCGATAAACATCTTGTAAGATTTTGGTTTATTTCTAACATAAAAAGTTCGGACCAGTTGAGTCCTCCTGTGTACTCGATGGGGATTGACTTTAACAGATTTAAAATCCTCTGGATCTCAGCGTTACAACAAGAATATGTTTCAGTCGAGATTCAAATATATAAATATTGAAAAACTGAACAGAAATGGGGAAAGACAGCAGCTCGTTGATCTCAAAGTGAGAAATGAATGGTCTCTGTTTCAGGTGGGACTCCTTCAGAAAGAACACTTCCCACCAGCAGCACCAACCCCCCTCCCCCTCCCTGTTCACCCACTCATCCTCCCATTGCACATCCACCCAATGGCCCCCAGCCTGGATTCACATTCAGCATGAACTCAGTGAGAGGCTGAGCTGGCCCCGGGATGTAAGAACGGACAAGAGCTGGAAGTGGTTCCAGTCAATACAGTTTGTGCATCATTATTAAATAAAGAAACTTCATATCTTGTCAAATCCCCATTTCAGTTAATTGGTGAATTACAATTTGGAGCCCAGACCCTTCCTGTTGCTTCTACTTGGTGGAACCTGTGTTGTTTCAGCAGAGGTAGAGACAGGCTGCTCACATCCCTGCTCTCACTGCCCAGAGGCTTGTGGTCTCCACCCTCTGGGTTTCAGAGCCCCTGAGGGTCCTGGGACAGACTGACCCATCTGATCCTGTACCGGGCAGATTCAGCTGGAGACGGGGCGGCGCGTTGGATACTGCCTGTGGGTTTGGGGGGAACGGGTCCAAGGTGGGAGCTCTTTGAGTGGAGTTCCCAGATCCATGTCTCCTTCCTCCATCCCTCTCCTGGACCAGCGTCACATCATTCCTCCCACTCTGCTGCTGACCAGCTTGGGGGAGATCAGTGACGTGTTGACAGTATCTGTCATCCTGTTCAAGGCAGCAGACATCTCCTGCATGGCCGTGGTCATGACCTACACTGACCCATTTCAGAGCCGTGCTTGAAGCTCCATGGAGGCAGCCACTCTCTCCATGACACAGTCTCTGGAACCTCCTCCAGCCCTACAACCCTCCAAGCTCCCTCACTCCTCCAATTAGGGGAGAAGGTGGCATCGTGGTAATGTCACTGGATTAGTGATCCAGAGGCCCAGGCTAATGCTCTGGAGACACGGATTCAAATCCCAAATCCAATGAATAAACCTGGAATTCTAAAGTTAGTCTCAGCGGCCGTGACAACTATCATCGATTGTTGGGAAAACCCATCTGGTTCACGAATGTCCTTTAGGGAGGGAAATCTGCCGCCTTACCTGGTCTGGCCTACATGTGACTCCAGACCCACAGCAATGTGGTTAACTCTAGTGCTGAGTTGGCCACTCAGTTGATGGGCAATTAGGGATGGGTAACTAAACCCGGCCTTTCCAGTGACGTCCACATCCCATAAAACAATCACAAAAAAAACCTCACCCCCTTCAGCTCCTTGACTTGCTTCACTCCACCATTGGCAGAGGCACCTTCACCTACCGAGGTCCTAAGGGCTGGAAGCCCCTCACTAAACCTGTCTCTTTACCTTTTCCACCCAGCTTCTGTCCCTCTGTGAAGGGTCTCCGACATTTTAACCTGTTGATGGGTAAATGTCAGTTGTTGTTGTCGCTGCCTCACATTGGAAAACTCAGGAATGTCACAAAAACACTCGGAAACTTCAGACCGAAGATTCTCAGCTGGAAACTTCACCTTCAGTCAGGAACAGATCACAGCTTTGCATCATCTCTGATTGGACAGCACATTTTGTACAAAAAATCACCATCTAATATCACCATCTAATAATGTTCATAAAATGTCAGAAATTAATTGACTGTGAATAGAATGAGCTCTCTCTGGCTCTCAGTAACAAAGCTTCCACAGCAGCTTGCTGGGTGACACACACAGCACAGGCCTGTTCTCTCTGTCACAAACCCTGAAACCAGATTTCTAAACTGGAGAAGGTTGGATCTGACGACCCAAATATAAACCAACTGTCTGAGTAAAGGTTAAAACGGTTCGACAGGAAAATCACTTTGGATAGGAAAGATTTTCAAAGTGATCGGTGCTGGATTCAGACTAACACCAAACACTCTGACTGGATCCAGAGGAAGGAGAACACAAGAGACTCCAGCCCCGGAGATCAGCTTCATCTGTCCCAGTGTCTGATCCAGGATCAGTAAACCATTCAGAGGAGACCGTCACCTCCAGCCCCAGAGATCAGCTCCATCTGTCCGAGTGATTGATCCGGGATCGGTAAACTATTCCGAGGAGACCGTCACCTCCAGCCTCGGAGATCGGCTCCATCTGTCCGAGTGTCTGATCCGGGATCAGTAAACCATTCCGAGGAGACCGACACCTCCAGCCCCGGAGATCAGCATCTCCCTGATCCGGGACCAGTAAACCATTCTCACATGTTGTGGGTCACATGTATTTCCGGCCGATTTAGCTGGTGTACGAAATCTACACTGTCGCTTTTTCACAAATTGCTTTAAAATCACCAATGACTTGGATCCCCTTTTTGGGTAAACTCTTGACTCCTGGACTAAAATCTTTCAGTTTTCAGCATTCATCACGAAATGAAATGAAAATCACTTATTGTCACAAATAGGCTTCAATGAAGTTACTGTGAAAAGCCCCGAGTCGCCATATTCTGGCGCCTCTTCGGGGAGGCTGGTACGGGAATTAATCTTGTTGACTCTAAACACAGTTGTAAAGGAGCCTTCTGTCTGTATCTCGGAGCTCTGAACCATGGAAGAGAGTGACTGGGGCATGTTTCTTACACACCTCAGGGTTAACCCACACATTCAGTCCTGGATCTGATTGACAGCAGCAAAAACAGCAGAATCCAATTCCTGGAGAGACTCATGAAGTCGCTGGTGTTTCAGCATAAGTTGTAAGTCAGTGAATCCATTCCCGCACTCGGGGCAGGTGAACGATTTCTCTCCAGCGTGAACTCGCTGGTGAATCATCAGCTCATTGCTGCTTCTAAAGCTCTGCTCACAGGCAAAACATTTAAAAGCTTTTATATCAGAGTGAATTTGTTGGTGTTTCAGCAGGTTGGATGACTGAGTGAATCCCTTCCCACACACAAAGCAGGTGAACGGTCTCTCCCCAGTGTGAATTCGCTGATGCATCACAAGACCATTGCTGCTTCGAAAGCTCTGCTCACAGTCAAAACATTTAAAAGCTTTCATATCAGAGTGAATTTGTTGGTGTTTCAGTAGGTGATAAGACTGAATGAATCCCTTCCCACACACAGAGCCGGTAAACGGTCTCTCCCCAGTGTGAATTCTCTGATGTACAGTAAGTTCAGATGATCGCCTGAAGCCAGTCCCACAGTGAGAGCACCTGAATGGTCTCTCGTCAGTGTGAACACGTTGATGACAGGTCACTTCCCCGGAAGTTTTAAAGCACTTCCCACAGTCTGGACATTTAAAAGGTCTTTTATCAGTGTGAACTCGCTGGTGTGTCTGCAGGTTTGATGTAGCAGTGAATCCCTTTCCACACAAGGAGCAGGTGAATGGCTTCTCCTCACTGTGAATGTGTTGGTGTCTCAAGAGATACTTTTTGCTTTTAAATTTCTTCTCACAGTCAAAACATTTGAAAGGTGTCTGATCAGTGTGAACATACTGGTGTGTCAGCAGGCTGGATGACTGAGTGAATCCCTTCCCACAGGTGGAGCAGGTGAATGGTCTCTCCCCAGTGTGACTGCGTCGGTGCATTTCCAGTTCAGAAGGGTAGCTGAATCCCTTCCAACAGTCCCCACATTTCCACGGTTTCTCCATAGTGCCGGTGTCCTTGTGTCTCTCCAGGTTGAATGACAAATTGAACTCTCATCCAGACACACAACACGTGTATGTCTCTCCCCACTGTGAATGATGTGATGTTTTTTCTGCCTATGTAATTGGTTAAAGCTCTTCCCACGTCAGTTCACTGGAACACTCACTGTCTGTGTGGGTCTTGGTGCTTTTTCAGTCACACTGATAATTGAAATCTTTTCTCACAAACTGAACAGACAAACATTACTCCTTCCACATTCAAAGACTGGGATATTCAGGTTCTAAAGAATTGAGTGACTGTCAGATCTTGATGTTTGGTTGAGTTTTCTGTCGGCCAATCATCCGCTTCGAATATCCTGTAAAAGGAGTTTACAAAAGCCATCACTGTCAGTCCAGATAGAAATTCTGAACAGACAATTCTAGTTTCTCAGGAAAATTTGTTCCTCTCTTGTTCCCCCAAAGCTGTAAATCCCCGTCCCACACACTTTCCCTCCTCCCTGGGCTGAAATCCAAACCCATCTCACCATCTGCACCATTTCTTTCCTCCACTCCCAGTTTTCTCCCTCCCTCTCCTCTGCCTGGGTTCAGTTCTCCAGCTCCTGTCTGCAGACTGACAATAAAATCAATGGGTCTTATTGGGGGTTTGGGGCCTCCACTCACCCGCCTGAGTCCAGCTTCATATTCACACTGCGCATGCTCCAGCTCACAATGGCTGGGGAGTGATTGACGGCAGGTCACGACCAATAAGAAGAAGGTAATCCGGGTCTGGATTGATCCTGCAACCAGCCGCCATCTTGGGAAAGGAAGTCGGGTCTTTTGTTCTTGGAGCGGAGCGCTGGGGCGGCCATCTTCGTAAGGGAAGAGGGAGTGGGCGGGGCTTCCTCCCCTGTGACAGGCCCGGGGCGACTAGCGACAACCACCTTCTTGGGAATGGAAGTCGGGTCTTTTGTTCTGGAGCGGAGCGCTTGGGCGGCCATCTTAGTACGGGAAGAAGTTGTGGGCGGGTTTCCGCTCTGGTGACAACACCCGGGTCACCCGGCGGCCGCCGCCAGCTTGTGGCGGTGATTCTCTATCCGGGTCTTTAGTGAAGGACAATGAGCTGGAGCTGAGGTTGGAAAGTGTTCAGAGGAAGGTCTGAAATCAGATTTACAGCCAGATATCTGTAAGAACCACAAAGTTCACATTCAGTATGTTTGCCAAATGAAATCACAATGCTGCAAACACTCAGTTCTGAAGAAGAATCAGGTTGCATTGGAAATGTTAACTCTCTCTCTCTTCACAGAAGCTGCCAAACCTGCTGAGGATTTCCACAACTTTCTGTTTTCACTTCACATTTCCAGGTTCTGCAGAGTTTTACTCAAATTATTATTATGTTTTTGAAATTTTGTTACATAACCTGTTAAGAGTAAAACAATTGTCACCATTTAAATGTCCAAATCAGTGATATTTATTTGTTTAACTGAGACTGGGCTGTTCAGGAGCAATGTCAGAAATCACTTCACAGAAAATATAGTGAAATCTGGAATTCTGTTCAGATTCTGTCAATAGAAACTATAAAAACTGAGATTGATAGAAGTTTGTGAGACAAGAGTATTAATGGTTATAGAATCAAGGGAGATGGATGGATTGAAAAACAGATCAGGCATCTGCAAACTGGAGCTTAATGTCTGAGGTTCAACTGATTCTGGTTTTGTTTTGAAGGTGGTGTCGGTTTCCTGTCCTGTCGATCATCTCCAGACCCGTGGGTAATTTGCTGGAGGTGAGATAATCTTTATTTGTGTCACAAGTAGGCTTACATTAACACTGCAGTGATTAACTATGATTAACACAAACTGATTTGACTTGATTTTTATTCAGAATTTAATTTCTTATAACTGGGTTGGAGTTTATACAGAATAATAATAAATGTCTTTCTTATTGTCACAAGTAGGCTTATATTAACACTGCAATGAAGTGCTGTGAAAATCCCCTTGTCCAACACTCTGACGCCTGTTCGGGTAAATTGAGGGAAAATACAGAATGTCCAGTTCAACTTACAATTCACCTCCCATCTTTCAGGACTTGTGGGAGACCCACGCAGACACGGGGAGAACTTGCAGACTCCGCACAGTGACCCAAGTGGGAATCGAACCCAGGTCCCTGGTGCTGTGAAGCAACAGTGCTAACAACTGTGCTACCGTGAAGGGGAAGAGGGTTGGTGCAGTGACACACCCTTGTCTGATCCAAGTCTTCACTGAAATACAGTACGAAGTCTTACAACACCAGGTTAAAGTCCAACAGGTTTGTTTCGATGTCACTAGCTTTCGGAGCGCTGCTCCTTCCTCAGGTGAATCACCTTCACCTGAGGAAGGAGCAGCGCTCCGAAAGCTAGTGACATCGAACCAAACCTGTTGGACTTTAACCTGGTGTTGTAAGACTTCGTACTGTGCTCACCCCAGTCCAACGCCGGCATCTCCACATCTTCACTGAAATAGTGTCTGGAGTGTTTCCATTGATGAGGATCATGGCTTGTGTGTCATTATTGTGCAGGCGGAGGATGGTGGCCAATTTCTGAGGACAGCCAAATTTGAAGAACATACTGAATAAAACATCTCTTTGACGGTATAAAGCGTTTTTGTGAGGTCAGAAAAGACCAAGAACTGCGATTGATGCTGTTCCTTGTATTTTCCTTGGGTTTGTCAAGTAGTGTAGATCATGTCTTTGGTGCCTCATGAAGGGAGAAAACCTAACTGTGACTCTGGAAGGAGCTCGTTGGCCACGAAGAGGAGATCATTGAGGAGGATCCTGGCAATGATCTTCTGTGTGACAGACAGCAGGGAGTCGCCTGTGCAGTTACCACAATCAGACTTGGCTCTCTTGAATATAGTCACAGTGTCTCGGAGATCCCCGGGCATGCATCCATCTCCCCAGGTGAGGAATATGAGATTGTGTAACTATGCCAGGAGTGTAACCCCGCCATGCTTCAGAATTTCAGCAGGGATTCATTCTGCTCCAGAGGCCGTGTTGTTTTTCAGCTGTTGAATGGCTTTTTCACTCTGCTCCCGATTGGGGTCCAACATGGACTGAGCCGGACAGGATACTGGGGAATAGATTTAAGGACGTTAAAGCCAAAGACAGAGTCTCGGTCGAGGGAATCTTCAGAATGTTCCCTCCAGTGAGCACTGACTGACACTCTGTCCTTGATGAGTTCCCCTCCACACTTTGCTCTCAGTGGGGTGGGCCATTGACTGCTTAGATCATCAATTGTATTGGCAGCCCTGGTGAAATTGTGCATGCCATTGCTTTCCATGAGCTGTTGGCTATCCCTCACTCTTTCTACCTTCTAAAGGCTTCATAAACTTGGAAAACCTAGAGCAGGCACCTCAAAAGCACTGGAGCAGTACTTCCAGCAGTGCCTTCACAAGATGCTCCAAATCCAGGGGCAAGGAGGGCGGTCCCACAGAGGAGAGGGAAAGAGAAAACTGGGAGTGGAGGAAAGGAAGTCGGGGGCAGAGGTGAGTGTAGTGGCCATCACTCAGGAGAAGGTGCTGGGGAAGCTGAAAGGTCTGAAGATGGATAAATCACCCAGACCGGATGGACTACACCCCAGGGTACCGAAGGAGATAACTGCGGAGGTTGTGGGGCCATTGGTGGTGATCCTTCAGGGATCACGAGTCAAGGGGCTCCCGGGGGACAGGGAAGTGACTAATGTAACACCCCAGTTTAAGAAAGAAAGAAGGTAGAATATGGGAAATTATAGGCAGGTTACTCTGACTTTGGTTGTTGATAAGATTTTAGAGGCCATTATTGTGGATGAGATTACGGAGTTCTTGGAAGTGCATGGTAAAATAGGACTGAGTCAACATGGCTTCATCAAGGGGAGGTCATGCCTGACAAATCTGTTAGAATTCTTTGAGGAGGTAAAAAGAAAGTTCGACAAAGGAGAGCCAGTGGATGTGATCCATTTGGGTTTCCAGAAAACCTTTGACAAGGCGCCGTACAACAGGCTGCTAAATAAATATAAGAGCCCATGGCCTTAGGGGCAAGGTACTGGAATGGTTCGAGAATTAGTTGACAGGCAGAAGGCGGAGAGTGGGGATGAAGGGGTCTATTTCAGGATGGCAGCCGGTGACTATTGGGGTTCCACAGGGGTCAGTGTTGGAACCACAGCTATTCAATACATTCTGAATTCTCCCTCTGTGACCTGAACAGGCACCGGACTGTGGCGACGAGATTTTCACAGTAACTTTATTGCAGTGTTAATGTAAGCCTACTTATCGTAGAATTTACAGTGCAGAAGGAGGCCATTCAGCCCATCGAGTCTGCACCGGCTCTTGGAAAGAGCACCCTACCCAAGCCCACACCTCCACCCTATACCCATAACCCAGTCACCACACCCAACACTAAGGGCAATTTTGGACACTAAGGGCAATTTAGCATGGCCAATCCACCTAACCTGCACATCTTTGGACTGTGGGAGGAAACCGGAGCACCCGGAGGAAACCCACGCACACACGGAGAGAATGTGCAGACTCCGCACAGACAGTGACCCAAGCCGGGAATCGAACCTGGAGCTGTGAATCAATTATACTAACCACTATGCTACCGTGCTGCCCCGACTTGTGACACTAATAAAGATTATCATTATTATTATTAGCTGGAGTACTGTATGCAGTTCTGGTTGCCACATTATAGGAAGGCTGTGATTGCACTGGAGAGGTGAAGAGGCGATTCACCAGGATGTTGCCTGGGATGGAATGTTTCAGTTATGAAGCGAGGTTGGGTAGGCTTGGGTTATTTTCATTGGAGCAGAGAAGACTGAGGGGCGACCTGATCGAGGTGCACAAGATTATGAGGGGCATGGACAGGGTGGATAGGGAGCAGCTGTTCCCCTCAGTTGAAGGGTCAGTCACAAGGGGACACAAGTTCATGGTGAGGGGCAGGGGGTTTAAGGGGGGATTGAGGAAAAACCTTTTCACCCAGAGGGTGGGGACAATCTGGAACGCACTGCCTGGGAGGGTGGTAGAAGCGGGTTGCCTCACATCCTTTAGAAAGTACCTGGATGAAGACTGGCACGTCATAACATTCAAGGCTATGGATCAACTGCTGGCAAATGGGGTTAGGTCGGTAGGTCAGGTGTTTTTCGTGTGTCAGTGTTGGATTTGGATTTTGTTTATTGTCACGTGTACCGAGGTACAGTGAAAAGTAGTTTTCTGCGAGCAGCTCAACAGATCATTAAGTACATGGGAAGAAAAGGAAATAAAAGAAAATACATAATAGGGCAACACAAGGTACACAATGTAACTACATAAGCACTGGCATCGGGTGAAGCATTCAGGGGTGTAGTGTTAATCGGGTCAGTCCATAAGAGGGTCATTTAAGAGTCTGGTAACAGCGGGGAAGAAGCTGTTTTTGAGTCTGTTCGTGCGTGTTCTCAGACTTTTGTATTTCCTGCCCGATGGAAGAAGTTGGAAGAGTGAGTAAGCCGGGTGGCAGGGGTCTTTGATTATGCTGCCCATTTTCCCCAGGCAGCGGGAGGTGTAGATGGAGTCAATGGATGGGAGGCAGGTTCATGTGATGGACTGGGCGGTGTTCACGACTCTCTGAAGTTTCTTGCGGTCCTGGGCCGAGCAGTTGCCATACCAGGCTGTGATGCAGCCCGATAGGATGCTTTCTATGGTGCATCTGTAAAAGTTGGTATGAGTTAATGTGGACATGCCGAATTTCCTTAGTTTCCTGAGCAAATATAGGTGCTGTTGTGCTTTCTTGGTGGTAGCGTCGACGTGGGTGGACCAGGACAGATTTTTGGAGATGTGTACCCCTAGGAATTTGAAACTGCTAACCATCTCCACCTCGGCCCCGTTGATACTGACAGGTGTGTGTACTGTACTTTGCTTCCTGAAGTCAATGACCAGCTCTTTAGTTTTGCTGGCATTGAGGGAGAGATTGTTGTCGCTACACCACTCCACTAGGTTCTCTCTCTCCCTCCTGGATTCTGACTCATGCAGACTTGATGGGTGAAAGGCCTCTTCACTGTTGCTGTTGATACAATGTTAGGTGGCATTGTAGGCAGCCCAGACGATGGCATAAAATTGCATGGAGATATTGACAGACCAGGTGAATGGGCAAATTTGTGGCAGATGGAATTCATTGTAATCAAGTGTGAGGTTATCCATTTTGAACCAAAAAAATAATATAACAGAGGACTTTCTAAATGGAAAGAGGTTAAGTACAGTGGATGGCGAAGGTGCACAGATCCTTAAAATGCCCCGAACAAGTGCAGAAAATAATCAAAAAGGAATGCTGGCATTTATATCTGGAGGATTGGAGTATAAAGACAGAGCTTATGCTGCAGCTATACAAAACCCTGGTAAGACGCCACTTGGAGAACTGTGAGCCATTCTGGGCACCACACCTTCAGGAGGATATTGTGTTCTTGGAGGGAGTGCAATATAGGCTTACTAAAACGATTCGCTGCGATACCTGGACTACGGGGGTTAGGTTACGATGAGAGATTATTGATTGATTGGTTTTATTTATTGTCACGTGTGCTGAGGTACAGTGAAAAGTATTGTTCTGCGGACAGTCCATACAGATCGTTCCATACATGAAATAAACCCATAGGACCTACATAAATACACAGGCAAGGGGTGAGCATACAGAGTGCATTACTACTCAGTAGAGAAGATGTGTGAAGAGATCAGTTCAGTCCATAAGAGGATCATTCAGGAGTCTGGTAACAGTGGGGAAGAAACTGTTGTTGACCCTGTCACCATGTGTTCTCAGACTTTTCTCTGATGGGAGAAGTTGGAAGAGTGAGGAACCCGGATGGGAGGGGTCTTTGATTGTGCTGCCCGCTTTCCCCAGGCAGCGGGAGGTATAGACAGAGTCAGTGGATGGGAGGCAGGTTGTGTGATGGACTGGGCTGTGTTCACGCTCTCTTTAGTTTCTTACGATCTTGGACCAAGCAGTTGCCATACCAGGCTGTGATATAGCCAGATGGGATGCTTGCTATGGTGCATCTGTAAAAGTTGGTAAGAGTCAACGTGGGCATGCTGAATTTTCTTAGTTTCCTGAGAAAGTATAGACACTGTTGTGCTTTCTTGGTCGTAGAGTCGGCGTGGGTGGACCAGGACAGATTTGTGGTGATGTGCACACCTAGGAATTTGAAGCTGTCCACCATCTCCACCTCGACACAATTGATGCAGACAGGGGTGTGTACGATACTTTGCTTCCTGAAGTCAATGATCAGCTCTTTAGTTTTGCTGACAAATAGGGAGAGATTGTTGTTGTTACGCTACTCCACTTGGTTCTCTATGTCCCTCCTGTAGATATTGAAGATGTCGAGGGATATGATGGATATTGTGGGAAAACGGTGCTGAGGTAGGTCAGCCAATGATCCCATTGAATGGTTCAGCAGGCTCGATGGGCCGAATGGCCGACTGCAGCTCATATTTGTTGTGATCTCCTGGACAGGAAGCTGTGAGCTTGGATTTGTCAATCAGCCTGAATCAGCACCTTCAGGAGAATAGAGAAGGTGAATATTAGATACAGCAGAGTGAGAATGGAGGGATTGTGTGGGATGGAGATTTACAGTTTTCAGGGAATAAGAGAGGAAAAAATGTGCCACCAAAACTAGAATCGTCTGTTCTGAGTTTCTATCCTGTACTGACAGTGATGACTTTTGTAAATTGTTTTTACAGGATATTAGGCGAAGAGGAATTACAGACAGAAATCTCAAATGTCACGTCTCGATCTGATATTACTCCCTTCCTTGGAACCTCAATATCTCCCGCCTTTAAATCTAGAAGGAGAAATGTTTTCCCGAACTGTCAGCTAAAGATTTCAAACATCAGTGTGACTGGAAAAGCACCGAGACCCACACAACACACACCCGAGTGAGAGTGTTCCAGTGAACTGACTGTGGAAAGAGCCTCAACCAGTTACACAGCCTGAAAAAACATCACACCATTCACAGTGCGGAGAGACCCTACCCGTATTCTGAACTGATTGTCGAACCTGGAGACAGGAGGGGACCCAGAACATGGAGAAACGGTGGAAATGTGGGGACTGTGGGAAGGGATTCAGATCCCCATCGCAGCTGGAGACTCATCGACGCAGTCACACTGGGGAGAGGCCGTTCACCTGCTCTCAGTGTGGGAAGGGGTTCTTTTGGTTATCTCACCAGCGGAGACACCAGCGAGTTCACACTGGGGAGACGCCGTCCACCTCTCAATGTGAGACGGGATTGCATGGTTCATTGCACTTGCTGTGACACCAACAATTTCACAATTGATTACAGGGGTTGGATTCTGCTGTTATTGTTTCTGCTCTACACCCAGGACTGCATTTTGTTCATTCTGACAGATGGTCAGTGGGGATGGTCGGAGGGTTTCTTTCTGCTGGACTGCCCGGTCTCACCACTTTGCCTCCAATGGGCTGATGCTCTTTGGGCTTTGTTGCTAATATTGCTCGCCGCCTGCGGCCCGCATACGTTTGGGGTGATTAGGAGCCTTACGTACCCAGCTGCGCCGTACACCAAAACGTTTGATGAACTTGTGAATATAGTGGGGCAACATTTTAACCCAACCCCGTCCACGATAGTCCAGCGTTACCAGTTTAATACCGCTGAGAGGACCACAGGAGAATCCCTTGCCGATTTTCTATCCAGGCTACGCAGGATTGCGGAGTACTGTGACTATGGTGAGACCTTGTCAGAAATGTTACGCGACCGTTTGGTTTGCGGTATTAACAATGCGGCCACCCAGATAAAGTTGTTAGCTGAGCCAACATTGACTTTTCAACAGGCCATTCAAATAGTATTGTCCCGAGAGAGCGCAGAGCGAGGAGTACAGGAGCTACAGGGAATGGAAGTGCATGCCTTGGGGCGCAACCCCTTCCGTCCGAAAACGTCCCTCCGCACTCACTTGGGTGAGGCAACATCCGGACCGACGCCAGTGGCCGTCGGACATTCCTACCCGAAGGGAGCCTTCTCCAGAGCCAATGGATGAGGAGCCATGTCCGTGTCAGACTTGTAGGCGCCGACCCCGTCGCGGATGGCGGTCCTGGGGGCGCCAGAGGCGCCGTCGTTCCGACCGAAACTGGGACCAGCCCAGAGGCCGTACCTTCCACGTGGATGAACCTGCGGCGACTACTCCTGAGGACGTGGAGACGGAGGACGACTGCCTGCAGCTGCATTGTGTGGCAGCTTCCCGTGTGGCCCCCATTAAGGTGACAGTACGGGTCAATGGCCACCCGCTTGAGATGGAGTTGGATACTGGCGCAGTGGTCTCAGTGATCACCCAGAGGACATTCAACCGCATCAAGCAGGGTATACAGACCCTTACATTAACTGACTCACAGGCCAGGTTGGCCACCTACACGGGGGAACCACTGGACATTGCAGGAACTACAATGACCCCTGTTGTCTATGGACGCCAGGAGGGGCGTTTCCCACTTATCGTGGTGCGCGGCCATGGGCCCAGCCTGTTGGGTCGGGACTGGTTGCGCCATTTGAGGTTGCAATGGCAGCACATCCTCCAAACAGTTTCTGAAGGGTTGACTGAGGTGCTAGGACGATACCCAGTTGTATTCCAGCCTGGTTTGGGGAAAATAAAAGGGGCCGTAGCCCGTATCCAAGTTGAACCAGGAGCCACGCTGCGCTATTTCCGGGCGCGCCCAGTGCCTTACGCCTTGCTCCAGAAGGTATAAGGGGAGCTCACTCGTTTGGAGAGTTTGGGTATTATCAGGCCCGTCCGTTTTGCTGACTGGGCAGCAGCAATTGTACCTGTAATGAAGCCAGATGCCACAGTTCGCTTGTGTGGCGACTATAAACTTACAGTGAATACGGTTTCCTGACTCGACCGATATCCAATGCCTCGCATAGAGGATCTCTACACGAAGCTTGCAGGTGGACTCTCGTTCACAAAATTAGATATGAGTCACGCCTACCTGCAGTTGGAGCTGGACCCTGCCTCCCGACCATATGTAACGATTAATACACACCGGGGCCTGTATGAATATACACGGTTGCCCTTTGGAGTATCCTCTGCCTGCGCAATTTTTCAACGTGTTATGGAGGGCATTTTGAGAGGTTTACCACGTGTTGCTGTCTACCTAGATGACGTTTTGATTACAGGGACATCGGAGCAGGAACATTTGGAAAATCTGGAGGCTGTCCTTGGGCGCCTTTCGGAGGCTGGAGTCCATTTACGTCGCACAAAGTGCGTATTTCAGGCAAAGGAAGTAGCCTAGCTAGGTTATCGGGTGGACCGTGAAGGTCTGCACCCCATCGCAGAGAAGGTGCGTGCAATTCAACATGCCCCCGCCCTGACTGACACTTCGCATCTTCGTTCTTTTCTCGGTCTCGTAAATTATTCCGGGAAGTTCCTCCTCAATCTGGCAACTACGCTGGCCCCTTTGCACCTTCTGCTAAAGAAAAATCACTCCTGGGTTTGGGGTCAGCCGCAAGAAACCCCTTTCCGGCGGGTAAAGCAACAATTGTCGTCATCTGGGTGACTAACCCACTATGATCCTGGAAAGCCTTTGCTCGTCACATGTGATGCATCCCCGTATGGTATTGGGGCCATCCTGTCCCACAAGATGGAGAACGGGGCCGAACGACCGATAGCTTTCGCCTCCCGCACATTGACTGCAGCGGAGAAAAAGTACGCGCAGATCGAGAAGGAGGGCCTGGCAGTGGTTTTTGCGGTGAGACGCTTCCGCCAGTACGTGTACGGCCGCCATTTCACTATCGTGACTGATCATAAACCCCTGCTGGGACTTTTCAGAGAGGATAAGCCAATACCGCCCATTGCTTCTGCACGGATCCAGCGCTGGGCTTTGTTGCTTGCTGCATACGAGTATTCTCTGGAGTACAAACCAGGTACGCAGATAGCAAATGCCGACGCACTGAGCCGATTGCCTTTATCGACCGGCCCCGTGTCGACCCCCACGACCGGTGAGGTGGTTGCAACCCTAACTTTTATGGACACCTTGCCTGTCACGGCATCACAGATCCGTGAGTGGACCCAGACGGAGCCAGTCCTGTCAAAGGTTCGGCACATAGTCCTGTATGGTGGGCAGCATAGACAGCTCCCAGGCGAGTTGCGGGCATTTTCCTCCAAGCTGTCAGAATTCAGCGTGGAAGACTGCATCCTCTTGTGGGGGACGCGTGTGATTGTCCCGGTAAAAGGCCAGGAGCTGATACTAACAGACTTGCACAATGGGCATCCAGGTGTGACCAAAATGAAAATGTTGGCCCGGAGTTATGTCTGGTGGCCAGGCCTCGACACCGACATTGAGAAGGTGACCCAAAACTGCTCCATTTGCCAGGAGCATCAGAAGCTTCCACCGGCCACGCCCCTACATCACTGGGAATGGTCAGGGCGGCCTTGGGCACGCTTGCATGCAGATTTCGCAGGCCCTTTTCAAGGATCCATGTTCCTTCTACTAATTGACGCCCAGTCCAAATGGCTAGAGGTGCATAAGATGCAGGGGACAACGTCCTGCGCAACAATTGAAAAGATGCGTTTATCGTTTAGTCCGCATGGCCTCCCCGAGGTGCTGGTCACAGATAACGGCACTCCATTCACGACTGAGGAGTTTGCGAGGTTCACGAAGGTGAACGGCATCCGCCGTATCCGCACTGCCCCTTACCACCCGGCTTCAAATGGGTTGGCAGAGCGCGCAGTGCGGACATTCAAAAGAGGCCTAAAGAAGCAGTCTTCCGGATCAATGGACACGAGACTGGCTCGCTTTTTGTTTACGTACAGGACCACCCCCCATGCAGTGACTGGGGTAGCTCCCGCAGAACTCCTAATGGGCCGGAGACTTCGCACCCGCCTTAGTATGGTTTTTCCGGACATTGGCGCAAAAGTACGCAGCACACAAGAACGGCAGGGACAGGGATTTTCTCGGCATCGGCCGATTCGGCAGTTTGTGCCCGGTGACCCAGTGTTTGTTCGGAATTTTGCTGGTGGTGCCCAATGGGTTCCTGGTGTAATCTTTCGCCAAACGGGCCCTATATCTTACCAAGTGCAAGCCCAGGGTCGTCTCCAGCGGAAACATGTAGACCACGTTCGGTCCAGAAGACCATCCCCCCAAAAGATACCCCGCCCCCGGAGCTCATTTCAACAGCCGCAGAGACCAGAGACAAGGGAAGGTAGTCCTCACAATCTGCCACTGGTGCCTCACTCTAAGCCTGCGCAGGTCGTTACGGGACCGAATGGAGACAGAGACGCTGACATGACGGAGGCAGCAGACTCTGACTCCAAGATGGAGACACAGGATGCATCAGAGGGGGAATCCTTGGGTCCACGGGCCGTGGATGTACAACCGCGCCGTTCATCACGGCGGTCTCTGTCTCGTTACACGCCGCCTGATCCAGCGCCGCGTGCAAATGGTGTCCGGCCTGCGGCCAAACGAGTCCAACGCCCTCCTTCGCCAGGGTCTTCGGTGGATTCCTTGGACTTTGGGGGGAGGGATGTTATAACCTGCCTACTTACCATTGGCTGGGGACTAATGACTATCTCACAATCCTGTGGGAGCATGAGCTTCCCCAATGAGGGGGGCGGAGAAACCACTAGTAAACTCCCAGTATAAATAAGCTGGCCAGTTCAGGAACCAGCAGGAAGGAGTATGTAGCAAGGGAAGTTACTGTTATGTATATATGTTATAGTAAATAAATGTTATTACTTTGTATCCTTAAAACTCGTGCTGGATTCTTCGTGGCCCTTACAAAAGTATTCTCAATTTAAAAAAACAAAATCTCCGGGTGTTACTCACTTATCTGGGTGTTACTTACACAAGAAAGCTATCCGGGTTTGAGGGGCAAGTTGTCTGAGGTGGACTGGGAAACTGATGGGAGACAGAGAATAGCTAATATTTTAGGAATTATTACCTATTTACCAAGGGGTCGGTTAGCTCAGTTGGCTGGACGGCTGGTTCGTGATACAGACCGAGCAGTTGCCATACCAGGCGTGATGCAGCTGGATAGGATGCTCTCTATTGCACATCTGTAGAAGTTTGTGAGAGTCGATGCAGACATGCCAAATTTCTTTAGCTTCTGTAGGAAGTAGAGACGTTGTTGGGCTTTCTTGACTGTTGCATCAACGTGAGTGGATCAGGACAGACTGTTCGCGATGGTGACACCCAGGAACTTAAAGCTATCGACCATCTCCACTTCTGAGCCATTGATGCAACCGGGAGTGTGTGTCGTGCTACGCTTCCTGAAATCGATGATCAATTCCTTGGAAATGGAAATATTCCATTAGATCAAAGGAAGGGGCTCATAAAGTAGTCAAAATAGTAGTAATGAATGAATCAGTAGTTATAGTAAAGGATTGAGTTTTATTTGCTGTAAAATTGTAAAAGCTTAATTGCTGTGTATGTGCAATGAGGATAAATGTATCGGCAAGAGAGACCTTCCAGCCCTGATTAGCCTCAACATTTGAAACTGTAAGAATCAGGAATTGTACAGAATCAGGTAAAGAGATAGTATGAAACTGTTCGATTGTATTCCTGTCTAAGTTAATGAGAGAAGGTGGTGTCAGTAACTGGGAATCCAGTTCAATTAAACTAGTGCCCAATTTACCAATGGTTATGTTACAACAGGCTCAACGCTGACCTGATGTAATGGTCACTTTGGGGATGAAAGTCGAGGTTCTGAAGGTCTTCCTTGCTGGCCAAGTACTGAAGACTCTCAAGGCCGAGTTCCAAGGAAATTACTGTCAAAGAAGGAGCCAGGGAGGGTTACGCTTCTACAGACTGATCACCTGCATGAAATTGTAAAAGTCAATGTCTTCAAGTTGTTCAGTAAACCATTTTCTTTTAATACACATTTTAAATTTACTATCCAGACAATTCTGCCTTGTTTTAATTGGTTAAAAACGTGTCTGAAACAGTGAAACAAAGTGAATTCATTAAATGGTAAGTTGGGGTGGCTGAAATCAATTAAGTTACAGATAAGAAGATCAGATAACATCAATCTTCGATTTAAAAACTTGCATTTCTGTAGCGCCTTTCACAATCGCAGGACGTCACAAAGTGCTTTACAGCCAATCGAGTACTTTTGTAGGGTTGTAACTGGTGTAATGTAGGAAAAACAGCAGCAAATTTATACACAGCAAGATCCCACAAACAGCAATATGATAATAAGCAGATCTTATTTTGGTGATGTTGATTGAGGGATAAATGTTGGACACATGGGATAAATCCCCAATTCTTCTTCACAATAGTGGGAACTTTTACTGGACCTGAGAGGGACAGACAGGGCTTCAGTTGAACATCTTATTTGAAAGAAGGAAACTCTGACAGTGCAGCACTCCCTCAGGGCTGGCACAAGGAATATTGGATGTCATTTTTGTCCTCTGGTCCCTGGACTGGGATTTAATCCCACAACTTTCTGACTCAGGATGGGAGTGCCACCCACTGAGTCAGGGCTGAAACTGTAGACAATCCAAAGTTAGAAAGGGAAAGTTAGCCTTTAAAACCCTTTGCCTAAATTTAATAATAAAGACCTCAGTCTGGATAACATGGATTTAACTTCAACAAATGTGAGAGCGTTGGTTTAGAGCCACAAGTTTTGACTTTGAGACTCGGGCACCTTTTTGTCTCTATTGCTCGTGTCAGGCGACGGAGCTGAGGGCTGCATTTGGCGGCGAATAACAGGGCCTGCAGCCCCAGTTGGGAAACTGCCATGGGCATCGCACTAATAGAGAGACAGGGAGGCGCTGGAGGACTGAGTGGGAAATGGGCCTTCAACCAGTTATATCAGTCACTCAGAGCGAACACAAAACCCTTCTCTTTCAATACATATACAGGGAAGAGGCTGCAATGAAATCTGTCTCTTTTCACCTGCATAAAGGCAGGAGGCTCAGATTCACATGATGAAGCAGGAGTCCTTTTATTTTTTATTTTTTATTAAATATTTTATTGAAAATTTTTGGTCAACCAACACAGTACATTGTGCATCCTTTACACAATATTATAACAACACAAATAACAATGACCTATTTTATAAACAAAAAATGAATAAATAATAAATAACAAAAATGAAAACTAGCCCTAATTGGAAACTGCCTTATCACAAGTAACACTCTCCAAAAATATAATTTAACAGTCCAATATATAATTATCTGTAGCAACGACCTATACATACTATACAGTATATATTAACAACCCTGAGAGTCCTTCTGGTTCTCTCTCTCCCCACCCCCCCCCCCACCCCCCCCCCCCCCCCCCCACCCCCGGATCCTGGGCTGCTGCTGCTGCCTTCTTTTTCCCATTCCGTCTATCTTTCTGCGAGGTATTCGACGAACGGTTGCCACCGCCTGGTGAACCCTTGAGCCGACCCCCTTAGGACGACCTTAATCCGCTCTAGCTTTATAAACCCCGCCATGTCATTTATCCAGGTCTCCACCCCCGGGGGCTTGGCTTCTTTCCACATTAGCAATATCCTGCGCCGGGCTACTAGGGACGCAAAGGCCAAAACATCGGCCTCTCTCGCCTCCTGCACTCCCGGCTCTTGTGCAACCCCAAATATAGCCAACCCCCAGCTTGGTTCGACCCGGACTCCTACTACTTTTGAAAGCACCTTTGTCACCCCCATCCAAAACCCCTGTAGTGCCGGGCATGACCAAAACATATGGGTATGATTCGCTGGGCTTCTCGAGCACCTCGCACACCTATCCTCCACCCCCAAAAATTTACTGAGCCGTGCTCCAGTCATATGTGCCCTGTGTAATACCTTAAACCGAATCAGGCTTAGCCTGGCACACGAGGACGACGAGTTTACTCTGCTTAGGGCATCTGCCCACAGCCCCTCCTCGATCTCCTCCCCCAGCTCTTCTTCCCATTTCCCTTTTAGTTCATCTACCATAGTCTCCCCTTCGTCCCTCATTTCCCTATATATATCTGACACCTTACCATCCCCCACCCATGTCTTTGAGATCACTCTGTCCTGCACCTCTTGTGTCGGGAGCTGCGGGAATTCCCTCACCTGTTGCCTCGCAAAAGCCCTCAGTTGCATATACCTGAATGCATTCCCTTGGGGCAACCCATATTTCTCGGTCAGTGCTCCCAGACTCGCGAACTTCCCATCCACAAACAGATCTTTCAGTTGCGTTATTCCTGCTCTTTGCCACATTCCATATCCCCCATCCATTCCCCCTGGGGCAACCCTATGATTGTTTCTTATCGGGGACCCCCCCCCAAGGCTCCAGTCTTTCCCCTATGCCATCTCCACTGTCCCCAAATCTTCAGTGTAGCCACCACCACCGGGCTTGTGGTGTAGTTCCTCGGTGAGAACAGCAATGGGGCTGTCACCATAGCCTGTAGGCTAGTCCCCCTACAGGACGCCCTCTCTAATCTCTTCCACGCCGCTCCCTCCTCCTCTCCCATCCACTTACTCACCATTGAAATATTAGCGGCCCAATAATACTCACTTAGGCTCGGTAGTGCCAGCCCCCCCCTATCCCTGCTACGCTGTAAGAATCCCTTCCTCACTCTCGGGGTCTTCCCGGCCCACACAAAACCCATGATGCTCTTTTCAATCCTTTTTAAAAAAGCCTTCGTGATCACCACCGGGAGGCACTGAAACACAAAGAGGAATCTCGGGAGGACCACCATCTTAACCGCCTGCACCCTCCCTGCCAGTGACAGGGATACCATATCCCATCTCTTGAAATCCTCCTCCATCTGTTCCACCAACCGCGTTAAATTTAACCTATGCAATGTGCCCCAATTCTTAGCTATCTGGATCCCCAGAAAGTCCCTTGTTACCTTCCTCAACGGTAGGTCCTCTATTTCTCTACTCTGCTCCCCTGGATGCACCACAAACAACTCACTTTTCCCCATGTTCAATTTATACCCTGAAAAATCCCCAAACTCCCCAAGTATCCGCATTATTTCTGGCATCCCCTCCGCCGGGTCCGCCACGTATAGTAGCAAATCGTCCGCATACAAAGATACCCGGTGTTCTTCTCCTCCCCTAAGTACTCCCCTCCACTTCTTGGAACCCCTCAACGCTATCGCCAGGGGCTCAATCACCAGTGCAAACAATAATGGGGACAGAGGGCATCCCTGCCTTGTCCCTCTATGGAGCCGAAAATATGCAGATCCCCGTCCATTCGTGACCACGCTCGCCACTGGGGCCCTATACAACAGCTGCACCCATCTACCATACCCCTCTCCAAAACCAAATCTCCTCAACACCTCCCACAAATAATCCCACTCCACTCTATCAAATGCTTTCTCGGCATCCATCGCCACTACTATCTCCGTTTCTCACTCTGGTGGGGCCATCATCATTACCCCTAACAACCTCCGTATATTCGTGTTCAGCTGTCTCCCCTTCACAAACCCAGTTTGGTCCTCGTGGACCACCCCCGGGACACATTCCTCTATTCTCATTGCCATTACCTTGGCCAGGACCTTGGCATCTACATTTAGGAGGGAAATAGGTCTACAGGACCCGCATTGTAGCGGGTCCTTTTCCTTCTTTAAGAGAAGCGATATCGTTGCTTCAGACATAGTCGGGGGCAGTTGTCCCCTTTCCTTTGCCTCATTAAAGGTCCTCGTCAGTACCGGGGCGAGCAAGTCCACATATTTTCTATAGAATTCGACTGGGAATCCATCCGGTCCCGGGGCCTTTCCCGCCTGCATGCTCCTAATTCCTTTCACCACTTCTTCTACCTCGATCTGTGCTCCCAGTCCCACCCTTTCCTGCTCTTCCACCTTGGGAAATTCCAGCCGATCCAAGAAGCCCATCATTCTCTCCCTCCCATCCGGGGGTTGAGCTTCATATAATTTTTTATAAAATGTCTTGAACACTCCATTCACTCTCTCCGCTCCCCGCTCCATCTCTCCTTCCTCATCCCTCACTCCCCCTATTTCCCTCGCTGCTCCCCTTTTCCTCAATTGGTGTGCCAGCAACCTGCTCGCCTTCTCCCCATATTGGTACTGTAATCCCTGTGCCTTCCTCCATTGTGCCTCTGCAGTGCCTGTAGTCAGCAAGTCAAATTCTACATGTAGCCTTTGCCTTTCCCTGTACAGTCCCTCCTCCGGTGCTTCCGCATATTGTCTGTCCACCCTCAAAAGTTCTTGCAGCAACCGCTCCCGTTACTTACTCTCCTGCTTCCCTTTATGTGCCCTTATTGATATCAGCTCCCCTCTAACCACCGCCTTCAACGCCTCCCAGACCACTCCCACCTGGACCTCCCCATTATCATTGAGTTCCAAGTACTTTTCAATGCACCCCCTCACCCTTAGACACACACCCTCATCTGCCATTAGTCCCATGTCCATTCTCCAGGGTGGGCGCCCTCCTGTTTCCTCCCCTATCTCCAAGTCCACCCAGTGTGGAGCGTGATCCGAAATGGCTATAGCCGTATACTCCGTTCCCCTCACCTTCGGGATCAATGCCCCACCCAGCACAAAAAAGTCTATTCGCGAGTAGACTTTATGGACATAGGAGAAAAACGAGAACTCCTTACTCCTAGGTCTGCTAAATCTCCACGGGTCTACACCTCCCATCTGCTCCATAAAATCTTTAAGTACCTTGGCTGCTGCCGGCCTCCTTCCAGTCCTGGACTTCGACCTATCCAGCCCTGGTTCCAACACCGTATTAAAATCTCCCCCCATTATCAGCTTTCCCATCTCTAGGTCCGGAATGCGTCCTAGCATCCGCCTCGTAAAATTGGCATCATCCCAGTTCGGGGCATATACGTTTACCAAAACCACCGTCTCCCCCTGTAGATTGCCACTCACCATCACGTATCTGCCCCCGTTATCCGCCACTATAGTCTTTGCCTCGAACATTACCCGCTTCCCCACTAATATAGCCACCCCCCTGTTTTTCGCATCTAGCCCCGAATGGAACACCTGCCCCACCCATCCTTTGCGTAGCCTAACCTGGTCTATCAGTTTCAGGTGCGTTTCCTGTAACATAACCACATCTGCCTTAAGTTTCTTAAGGTGTGCGAGTACCCGTGCCCTCTTTATCGGCCCGTTCAGCGTTCAGCCCTCTCACGTTCCACGTGATCAGCCGAGTTGGGGGGCTTCCTACCCCCCCCCCCCCCTTGTCGATTAGCCATCACCTTTTTCCAGCTCCTCACCCGGTTCCCACGCAGCTGTATCTCCCCCAGGCGGTGCCCCCCCGCCCATCCTCTCCCATACCAGCTCCCCCCTCTCCCCAGCAGCAGCAACCCAGTAATTCCCCCCTCCCACCCCCCCCGCTAGATCCCCCGCTAGCGTAATTACTCCCCCCATGTTGCTCCCAGAAGTCAGCAAACTCTGGCTGACCTCTGCTTCCCCCCGTGACCTCGGCTCGCACCGTGCGACGCCCCCTCCTTCCAGCTTCTCTATTCCCGCCATGATTATCATAGCGCGGGAACCAAGCCCGCGCTTCTCCCTTGGCCCCGCCCCCAATGGCCAACGCCCCATCTCCTCCACCTCCCCTCCTCCCCCCATCACCACCTGTGGGAGAGAGAAAAGTTACCACATCGCAGGATTAGTACATAAAACCCCTCTTTGCCCCCCACATTCGCCCCACCACTTTGTTCGAACGTTCTTTTTAATAACCCGCTCATTCCAGTTTTTCTTCCACAATAAAAGTCCACGCTTCATCCGCCGTCTCAAAGTAGTGGTGCCTCCCTCGATATGTGACCCACAGTCTTGCCGGTTGCAGCATTCCAAATTTTATCTTCTTTTTATGAAGCACCGCCTTGGCCCGATTAAAGCTCGCCCTCCTTCTCGCCACCTCCGCACTCCAGTCTTGATAAACGCGGATCACCGCGTTCTCCCATTTACTGCACCGAGTTTTCTTCACCCATCTAAGGACCATTTCTCTATCCTTAAAACGGACGAATCTCACCACTATGGCTCTGGGAATTTCTCCTGCTCTCGGTCCTCGCGCCATCACTCGGTATGCTCCCTCCACCTCCAACGGACCCGCCGGGGCCTCCGCTCCCATTAACGAGTGCAGCATCGTGCTCACATATGCCCCGACGTCCGCTCCCTCCACACCTTCAGGAAGACCAAGAATCCTCAGGTTGTTCCTCCTTGCGTTGTTTTCCAGTGCCTCCAACCTTTCCACACATCGTTTCTGATGTGCCTCCTGCGTCTCCGTCTTCACCACCAGGCCCTGTATGTCGTCCTCATTCTCGGCTGCCTTTGCCTTCACGACTCAAAGCTCCCGCTCCTGGGTCTTTTGTTCCTCCTTTGGCCCTTTGATCGCCTGTAATATCAGGGCCAACAGCTCTTTCTTCATTTCCTTTTTGATCTCTTCCACACAGCATTTCAAGAACTCTTGTTGTTCAGGGCCCCATGTTAAACTGCCACCTTCCGACGCCATCTTGGTTTTTGCTTGCCTTCCTTGCCGCTGTTCTAAAGGATCCACTGCAATCTGGCCACTTTCTCCTCCTTTTTCCATCCGTATCCAGGGGGGATTCCCTTCTGGTTTACCGCACAGTGTTTTTAGCCGTCAAAATTGCCGTTGGGGCTCCTATCAAGAGCCCAAAAGTCCGTTTCACAGGGAGCTGCCGAAATGTGCGACTCAGCTGGTCATCGCCGCACCCGGAAGTCGCAGGAGTCCTTTTAGCCCATCATTCCTCGATGAAAAACCTCAAAAGCTCCATTAATCTTTTCCGGGGCAGTAACCAGCTCTCCCCCCTCATCTTTAACCTGAGCTATTCCCCATGTGGCTGCCTGCCGTCTCAATTGGTGAGCCAATAATCGACTGACTTTAACCCCTACTCAAATTTTTTGACGCGAGTTGTTCTGATCTGCCTGAATGCAGATTCAATGGTATCTTTCCAAACATAAATAATTGAAAGGGAATAATTTGCAGGGCTGTGGGGAAGAGCAGAGCAGTTGGATGAATCAGTGTACTTTCGAAGAGATAGCAGGGGAATCTTGGGCTAAAAGGACTCCTGCTTCATCATGTGAATCTGGGCCATGGAATACTGTCGATCCACCTCCAAGATTAAATCTACCAACCTCTGCCTTTCAGACCTTTTTACGTTTGGAAAGATACCATTAAATCTGCATTCAGTCAGATCAGAACAACTCGCGTCAAAACATTTAAATAAAATCTCCCTCATGGACAAGGCTGGCAGGGCTGAAAGGCAGAGGTTGGTAGATTTAATCTTTGAGGTGCTCGACAGTTCTCCACGGCCCCTACGGCAGAGTTGTTGGCAGAGAGAAAGATGTACAAATGATGTTTGAGTTTGAATTGACGGGGAATGCGGTGAGCCAGCGTTTGCGAGGAGCATTTTATGAGTATGGGGATAAAGCCAGTCGATTATTAGCTCACCAATTGAGACGGCAGGCAGCCACATGGGGAATAGCTCAGGTTAAAGGTGAGTGGGGAGAGCTGGTTACTGCCCCGGATAAGATTAATGGAGCTTTTGAGGTTTTTCATCGAGGGCTATACAAGTTTGAACCACTGGAGGTTGGCTCGGAGAGGGAGCAATTTTTAGACAGATTGGACTTCCCAGTGGTAGAGAGAGTGATGAGCAATGGGGTTGGAGGAAGTTATTGACTGTATTCGTTCCTAGCAATCGGGGAAAGCCCTGGGGCCGGATGGTTTTCCGGTGGAATTTTACAAACAGTTTGCGGCCTTGTTGGTGCTGTACTTACTGGGAATTTTCAATGACTCTCTGCTGAGGGGACTGCTGCCGACCACACAGTCGTTGACCCTGAGTTCTCTAATCCCTGGAAAAGGACAAAGATCCCCTTGTGTGTGGGTCTTATCAACTTATTTCACGATAAAATACTGATGTGAAAATACCAGCTATGGTTCTGGCGAAATGTTTGGAGGAGTGCACAACAGAAGTAATCTCTGAGGACCAGACAGGGTTTGTCAGGGGCCACAGTTATCATCCAACATCAGGAGGCTTTTGAATGTGGTCATGTCGCCCCCTATGGAGCAGGTGCCGGAGGTAACTACATCCATGGATCTGGAGAAGGCCGTTGACCGTGTGGAGGGCAGCTACCTCTTCGAGGTCTGGGCGATTTGGGTTTGGTCGTACTTTTATTTC
Organism: Scyliorhinus torazame; assembly: GCF_047496885.1. Lineage (NCBI taxonomy): Eukaryota > Metazoa > Chordata > Chondrichthyes > Carcharhiniformes > Scyliorhinidae > Scyliorhinus > Scyliorhinus torazame. Next base: position 114,948,106 of record NC_092711.1, read on the forward strand.
CTGGGTGAAACTGCTGTATAATTCCTATGGCTAGTGTCCGGACCAATGCTGTGAGCTCAGGATATTTCTGACTCATATATTCAGGCACAAGACAGGGATGCCTGCTGACTCCACTGTTGTTTGCGCTAGCGATTGAACGGTTGGCCATTGCACACAGATTGTGAGTGAAATGGAAAGGTTTGAGAGGGGAGAGGGGGAGGAACAGAGAGTGCCTCTTTATGCAGATGATCAGTTGATGTACGTTTCTGATCTCTCGGGTATGTGAAAAATTATTAAACTGTTGAAGTAGTTGGATCCTTTTTAAGGTACAGACCGAATATGAGCGAGAGTGCAATCTTCCCACTAAATTCCCTGGGGTACAGGACAGATCTGGGGAGGCTGCCCTTTAAACTGACCAAGTCCAGGTTTAGGTATTTGGGGACGGGTGGCACACGATTGGACACTGTCACATCAGCTGAACTTGGTCGGTCTGGTGAAGGAGGACGTGAATAGGTGGGATGCCCTCCCACTAACCTTGGCGGATAGAGGTCAGAATGAACATTTCACCGAGGTTTCTATTCGTGTTCTGGAGCCTGTAGATCTCCCTCCCTAAATCTCTTTTCACTACAGTTAATAGATTCATCTCTGTCTTTGTCTGGGAGGGAAAGACTCCCGGGATTAGAAGAGCTTTCCTGCAGAGAGGGAGACAATCAGGTGGGTTGGCGCGACCAATCATGATGCTCTATTACTGGGCCGCGAACATTGGAAAAGTGCGAAGATGGTTTGAGGAGCCGGACGTGGGGTGGGGATGGATGGAGGAGGCCTCTTGTGCACGGTCATGTCTAAGGGCATTGGTTACGGCCACTCTTCTGTTCTCCCCAGCCAGACTCGATGAGACCAGTGGTAGTGGCATCTTTAAGGAATTGGAACCAGTTTAGACAACATTTTGGACTGAGAGACATGTCATTACTGTCGCCAATTTGTGATAATCATAGGTTTGCACCGTCAGGGCTGGACTCTGGGGGGAAAAAGGGGTTGAGAGGTTCAGGGATTTGTTTCTGGAAGGTAGATTTCCGGGTCTAGACGAGATGGAGGAGAAATTTCAACTCTCGAGGACGAGTGCATTTAGGTATTTGCAGGTGACCAGAAAGTGAATTGGATGAGCTGCATAAATACTGTAACTACAGAGCAGGTCAGAGGCTAGGAATGCTGCAGCGAGTAACTCACCTGCTTCTCCCAAAGCCTGTCCACAATCCACACTGCACAAGTCAGAAGTGTGATGGAATACTCTGCCTTTGTCTGAGTACAGCTCCAACAACACTCAAGAAACCTGACGCCATCCAGGACAAGGCAGTCCACTTGATTGGCACCCCTTCCACACACTCACTCCCACCTCCATAGATGAACAGTGGCAGTAGTGCCATCTACAGTGTGCATTGATGATATTTACCAAAGCTCCTTACACAACACCTTCCAAACCCTCAACCACTACCATCCACTAGGGCGAGGACAACAGATATATGAAAACACCACCACCCGGAAGTTCCCCTCCAAGTTACTCACCATCCTGACTTGGAAATATAATGTCATTCCTTCATTGTCACTGGCTCATAATTGTGGAACTCCCCAACAACACTGTGGGTGTACCTACACCACATGGACTGCTGCTGTTCAAGAAGGCAGATCAACACCACATTCTTGTGGTCAATTAGAGATGCATAATAAATGCTGGCCTACCCAGTTAATGCACGTCCCTTGAATGTACAAAAAAAAAATGTTAATTTAAACTGTCCTGGATACTCCCAATGAACATATCCTGAATCCTACCCCTGTCAATTCACTTTGTCCAACTGATAAGCAAGTTATAAATACCCACGATTATTGAGGTACCTTTCTTACAAGTCCCCATTATTTCTGCAGTTATTATAAATCCGATGATGCTGCTCCTGTTAGATGACATATAAAATACTTCCAACAGTGACTTACTTCATTCACTTTCCTTATCTCCAAACAAGTTGATTCCACGTCTTCGTCTTCTGAACCGAGATCATTTCTCACAACTGTATCGATCTCAAACTTGATGAACCAAGCTAAACCAGACCCTTTCATTTTGTCCTAAGCGTCTGAAAAGTCACCCAACCCTGAATATTCAGTCCCCAGCCTTAGTAACTTTACAAATGTATCCCTACATTGGCTATGATATCATACAAATTTATTTCTATTTCTTCCATAAGTTCATCAATCTTATTAGAAATACTGATGCAGTCAGATAAAGTTTAAAATCTGACTTTCTATCATGTTTTCCTACTCTGACCCTCTTTACTGTTTCATCATTGTATTTGTATGTTCTGACCATTCCTGTTACACTCTGGGCATCATTGCCTGCATTGCTACTCTAACTATAACCTTATCTTTTCTCGTTAACTTTCAGTCTTTCCCCTCACCTCAGCCCTGTCCCCTCACCGACTATTTTGTTCAGATCTCTCTCTCTCCAGCCCAAATATGTGATTCACCTGGGCACTCGACCCAATGTGGCTCAAGTGAAGGTTATCCAAATGATACAGCTCCCTCTTTCCCTACTACTGGCAATAGTACCGTATGACTCGAAACCCATTTCTACTGCACAAATCACACATTCAACATTTTGATCCCATTTACCCAATGCCAATTTGCTCATGGCCCAGATAGTACTCGAGAGGTTATTACTTCTTTGTTCGCTTTTGAATTCAAACCGAGCTGCTCATGCTCCCTGAGAAGAACCTTTTTGCTTTATTCCACCTATGTTGCTGGCAACAACATCCACTACAATAACTACGCCCACCCTCTCCTATTTTGCATTCGTCTCCAGCCCATAAAAATGTCCTTAAATCTATTTCAGGGCACTGGTGAGTAGGCTGGAGGAGTGCCTCCTGAAGATGATAGGTGAAGATCAGACGGGTTTGTGAGAGGGAGGCAGCTCTTTTCAAACGTTAGAAGGGTATTGAATGTTTTTATGGCACCAGTGGAGGGGAGGGAAACAGAGGTGGTTGTGGCATTGGACGCTGAGAAGGCGTTCGACCGGGTAGAAAGGGGGTACTTGATGGCAGTTCTGGAGCGGCTTGGGATTGGACCAAGATTTGTGAACTGGGTAAAGCTACTATATAAGGAGCCGAGGGCAAGTGTCCGCACAAGCAACATTGGCTTGAAATAACTTTCTCTCCACCATGGGACTAGGCAGGGATGTGCTATGTCCCCCCTGCTGTTTGCACTCGCGATTGAGCCGTTGGCCATCACATTAAGAGGTTCGGGGGTATGGAAAGGAATAGTCCGGGGGGGGGGGGGGGGGGGGGGGATAGAGCATAGGGTCTTCTTATATGCCAATGACTTGCTGTTATACGTGTCGGAACCGAGTGTGTCGATAGGGGGAATATTGGAGCTGCTTCGGGTGTTTGGGTCTTTCTCGGGATGCAAACTAAATCTAGACAAGAGTGAGTATTTTGTGGTGTCTCGGCCGGGGGTGGGGGCCGGTGTGTCGGGGCTGCCATTCCGTAGGGCAGGGACTCACTTTACAAACCTGTGGGTGCAGGTTGCCCGGGAGTGGGGGGTGGGGGGACGGGGAGGGGGGCTCCGCAGGTACAACATTTCTAGTTTGGTGGGTAGTGTGAAAGCTGATGTGGCAAGGTGGGATTGTCTCCCTCTGTCACTGGCGGGTCGGGTACAGGCGGTTAAAATGAACGTGTTGCCAAGATTTCTGTTTATTTTCCAATGCCTGCCGATTTTCCTACCAAAGGCTTTTGTCAGAGAGATTGAGGGAAGGATGACTTCATTCATATGGGGAGGGAAGGTGGCCAGAGTTAGAAAGGTGCTGCTAGAGGGGAAGGCAAGCAGGGGGTTTGGGCTTTCCGAACCTGATGTATTACGACTGGGTGGTGAATGTGGAGGAGGTGCGGAGCTGGGTCATAGGGTTTGATTCCCAGTGGGTCAGAATGGAGGAGAGTTTGTGCAGGGGGTCGGGATTAGAAGCACTAGCAACAGCGCCGCTCCCGATTGACCCGTGGAAATACTCAGGGAGTCCGGTAATAATAGCTTCATTGAGAATTTGGAGGCAGTTTCGCCAACACTTTGGGTAGGGGGCAGGGTCAAGGGAAATGCCAATTCGGGGGAAGCACAGATTTGAGCCAGGGAGGTGGGATGGAAATTTTCGGAAATGGGAGGAGAAGGGGATTATGACACTAAAATATTTGTTTCTTAGGGGTCGGTTTGCAGGATTAAAGGAGCTGGCAGCGAAGTATGGGCTGGAGCAGGGGGAATTGTTTAGATCCATACAGGTTCGAGACTTTGCCAGAAAGGAGATACAAAGCTTCCGAGTAGAGCCGGCCTCCACATTGCTGGAGGAGGTGCTGACGACAGGGGGACTGGAGAAGGGAGGAGAGTTAGCGGTTTACGGAGCTATTTTGGAAGAGGAGAAGGCACCACTGGAAGGGATCAAAGCAAAGTGGGAGGAAGAGTTGGGAGAGGATATGGAGGAGGGGTTCTGGTGTGAGGTGCTCCGGAGAGTGAATGCCTCCACCTCGTGCGCGAGATTGGGGCTGATACAGCTGAAGGTGGCATACAGAGGACACCTCACAAGGGCGAGGATGAGCAGCACGGTAGTATGGTGGTTAGCACAATGGCTTCACAGCTCCAGGGTCCCAGGTTCGATTCCCGGCTTGGGTCACTGTCTGTGCGGAGTCTGCACGTTCTCCCCGTGTGTGCGTGGGTTTCCTCCGGGTGCTCCGGTTTCCTCCCACAGTCCAAAGATGTGCAGGTTAGGTGGATTGGCCATGCTAAATTGCCCTTAGTGTCTAAAATTGCCCTTAATGTTGGGTGGGGTTACTGGGTTATGGGGATAGGGTGGAGGTGTGGGCTTGTGTAGGGTGCTCTTTCAAAGAGCCGGTGCAGACTCGATGGGCCAAATAGAATCTACAGTGCAGAAGAAGGCTATGATTCTATGAGTTCTTTGAAGGAGTAGAACATGAGTGTGAACGTTTGGGGGGGGGGGGGGGAGGAGGTAATCACGGTCATATGTTTTGGCCCTGTCCAAAGCTAGAAGATTACTGGAAGAAAGGAGGTTTTTAGGATAATTTCTAAAGTGGTGCACGTGAAACTGGACCCGGGACCTCGGGAGGCCATATTCGGGGTGTCTGACCAGCCAGGGTTGGAAACGGGTGCGGAGGCAGATGTTGTAGCCTTTGCCTCGTTGATCACCTGAAGGCAGATCCTGATAGGTTGGAGAGCAACCTCTCCACCCTGTGCCCTGGCGTGGTGGGGGGACCTGTTAGAATTCTTGACTCTTGAGAAGGTTCAGTTTGAAGTGAGGGGAAGGATGGAGGGGTTCTACAATTCATGGGCATTATTCATTATGCACTTTCAAGAACTCGATAACATCGAACATTAGTTGGGGCAGGTGGGTGGGAGGGTTGGGGGGAGGGGGGCTGTGTGTGTAAGTGGTGACTATGGGTGATCCCTAATTCCTTTGTCATTTGCTTGTGTGAACATGCGGGCTAATGTTTGGGGTTTGGTGGGAGGATGGGATCGTTGTTATTGATATGGAGATTGACATATTTGTTACTGATTATTGTTTATTGTTGGTGGGTGTAAATTTGGGAAAAAATGTGAAAAAGGAGAATTAAAAATTTTTTTTTTTAAAACAGTGTCAGTTACTGTGAAAAGCCCCTAGTTGCCACATTCCGGTGCCTGTTTGGGTACAGAGAGAGAGAATTCAGAATGTCCATATTACCTAACAGCACGTTTCGGGACTTGTGGGAGGAAACCGGAGCACCCGGAGGAAAACCCATGCAGACACGGGGAGAACGTGCAGACTTCACACAGACAGTGACCCGAGCTGGGAATCGAACCTGGGACCCTGGAGCTGTGAAGCAACAGTGCTAACCACTGTGCTACTGTGCCGCCCATCCCACACAGCTACAATGCACTGTTTTATCCAGACCCAAGAATAGATTCAAGATGTCACGTTCAGCACAAGGATACTAGATATTATAGACTGTAAGATCCACAAACTCTGTCAAGGTGGCTGCAACTTAACAGGTTATTATGGACATTAAACTGTGGGCGATATTCGATTCTGTGACCAATATTTAGTTAAACACAGTCCTGAATAAGGAAACTTTGCAGCCACCTGTGAAGTTTAAATGTCTTGTGTCAGGATGAACCAGCATTTGAGGAATATGAAATCTCTGGAGTGTTGGTCTCCAAGTGTCCTATTGAACACAGGAGAATGAGCTCAAATTGGGGCAGAGTTATCTCTGAGTGAGTGAACTTCGTAAACTGCTATTGTATCGGGGTATTCTGGGTCTGAGTTTTAACCCTGCAGTTAATTGTCAGGGATGCAGTATAATAAACCCTGAACAAAGCAAATGTGTGTGTGAGAAGCATCTGAAGCACCAGGAACCAGCTGAAACAGCAGAGCTGAATGTCTCCCAGTGCAGCCACAGTACTGTACTTATTCCATTCCAGCTTCCAAGTCCACCTGAGAACCAACCTCCTAGCTATTCATCAACAAGAAGCTTCAGAGACTCATGAGACTTATTTGTTTCTGAAAACGCTTCACTCCAACTAAAGGATCAGCTCAACAAGAAGAGGCCTGCAGCGATATAACGATTGCAGTCTAGATTCCATTTTCATCATTACAGCTTCAACTTGGTCTGTACCTAATTTATGTGTATGTGTCAGTGAGTGTGAAAGAGACGAGAGACTGAGATGTTCAAACATCCAGGGAAATAGTGTGATAATAAATAACCTTTCCTTTAAAAATGGCCAGTAAGCCTGCTCCTGAAATGTATTTTAAATAAAGAAAGATCACCCAAAGGGGAAGAAAATATCACACAAACGTCCTGATAATGGACTGGAAAGGACCACGAAATGTAATCAAACGCTGTATAACCCCCTTCGGGTAACTATACAGAGGTTGCAGCCTCTCACACTGAATGTCTACGTGATCCAGAGACTCCTCCAGGCCACAAACATCAGCTGCAGCCTGAGAGTGGGTGAAACTCTTTAAAAACCTGTTCCCATACTATTTATGACGGGCACTAGGACCCGGCTGCGGAACAGAAACCTTCAGGTCCCGCCCACGAGCTGTTGCGTCACTAAGACGCCGGCGCATGCGCCCTGCTTCCCCAAGATGGCGGCTGTGAACCAGGGCCTGGTCCCGGGACAGAGCTGACCGGCGGTGATGTGACCTGAGGATCACCGCACCTCAGGCAAGGGGCCAGGTTGGGAAGGCGGTGCCTTCAGGAATAAGTGGGAAGGTGATGTTTGGTCAGTTGCTGCAGTCTGTGTAGTGAAGGTGCTGTCACAGTGGTGTGAGGTGAGGAAGTACAGGATTATCACCCAGCAATGATCAATTAAGGGGAATGTAAATCCAGCTCAGGCTGCTTTCAGATTGGAAAGGGAGCTAAGGTGTGTCCTCAGAGCTGGTGAATGTTGAGGCTTTGGCAGTTTCTCTATAAAGTAATTCTCTACCACCTCTATCTTTAGAGTCATAGAGTTTTACAGCACGGAAAGAGCGCCTTTGGCCCATTCATTATAATCTTTATTATTATCACAAGGAGGCTTACATTAACACTGCAATTAAGTTACTGTGAAAATCCCCTAGTCGCCACATTCTGGCGCCTGTTCGGGTACACGGGGAGAATTCAGAATATCCAATTCACCTAACAAACACGTCTTGTGGGAGGAAACTGGAGCACCCGGAGGAAACCCACATAGACACAGGGAGAACATACAGACTCTGCACAGTGACCCAAGCTGGGAATTGAACCCAGGTCCCTGACGCTGTGAAGCAACAGTGTTAGCCACTGTGCTACCGTGGCGCCCAGCATGGCAGCCAGTCCTCGAAGAACCTAACGGGAGCCTTACCCTCCACACCTTCTGACTGGCCGACGACTCGGTTGTTCTTTCTCCGCCGCTCGGTTATCCGAATGCTCCAGGACCTCCGCCTGCCACTCGGCTGGTTTTCAAAGGATCGAATTTCAACGGAGGCATCTTGCTGAACGTTCAGGATTCTCTCCTCCGGTTCAGCGAGTCTCTTTTTTTTCCTTTTTTAAAAATAAATTTAGAGTACCCAATTCATTTTTTCCAATTAAGGGGCAATTTAGCGTGGCCAATCCACCTACCCTGCACATCTTTGGGTTGTGGGTGCGAAACCCACGGAAAGAATGTGCAAATTCTACACGGACAGTGACCCAGAGCTGGAATAGAACCTGGGACCTCGGTGCTGTGGGGAACTGGCAGGTAAATGGAGAGAAAGCTGAGATGACGAGGGATTTATTTTCTCGAGTATGTGGTGAAGCCATTGGAATTCTGTACCCCAGAGGATTTACAGTGCAGAAGGAGTCCATTCGGCCCATCGAGTCTGCACCACCCTTAGAAAGAGCACCGTACTTAAGCCCACGCCTCCACCCTATCCCCGTAACCCAGTAACCCCACCTAACCTTTTTGGACACTAAGGACAATTTAGCATGGCCAATCCACCTAACCTGCACATCTTTGGACTGTGGGAGGAAAGCGGAGCAGACACGGGGAGAACGTGCAGACTCCGCACAGACAGTGACCCAAGCAGGGTATCGAACCTGGGACCCTGGTGCTGTGAAGCAACAGTGCTAACCACCGTGCTACCCAACTGTGCTAACCACTGTGAAATGAGGGATAATGTGGGAAAACGGTGTTATGGTAGATCAGTCAATGATCCCATTGAATGGTTCAGGGTCGATGGGCCGAATGGCCAACTGCAGCTCATATTTGTTATGATCTCCTGGAGCATGGATCTGTCAATCAGCCTGAATCAGCACCTTCAGGAGAATTAGGAGGGTGAATATTAGATACAGCAGAGTGAGAATGGAGGGAGAGTGTGTGGGATGGAGATTTACAGCTTTCGCGGAATAAGAGAGAGGAAAAAATGTGACATAGAAACTAGAATTGTCTGTTCTGAGTTTCTATCCTGTACTGACAGTGATGAATTTTGTAAATTGTTTTTACAGGATATTAGATGAGGAAGAATTAGACAGAAATTTCAAACGTCACGTCTCGATCTGACAGTCACTCGATTCCCTGGAGCCTCAATATCATCAGCCTTTGAATCGAGAAGGAGAATGTTTGCCCAGATTGTCAGCTAAAGATTTCAAACATCAGTGTGACTGGAAAAGCACCGAGACCCTAACAATACACACCCGAGTGAGAGTGTTCCAGTCAACTGACTGTGGAGCTTTAACCAATTACATAGTCTGAAAAACATCACAACATTCAGAGTGGGGAGAGACCGTACTCGTGTTGTATCTGTGGACGAGGCTTCAACTGATTGCCCAACCTGGAGAGACACAAAGAGACCCAAAACATGGAGAATCCATGGAAATGTGGGGACTGTGGGAAGGGATTCAGAGCCCCGTCAAAGGTGGAAACTCATCGACGAAGTCACACTGGAGAGAGGCCGTTCACCTGCTCTCAGTGTGGGAAGGGATTCAGTGATTCATCCACCCTGCGGAAACACCAGCGAGTTCACACTGGGGAGAGGCCATACACCTGCTTTCAGTGTGGGAAAGGATTCAGTGATTCATCCAACCTGCAGACACACCAGCGAGTTCACACTGGGGAGAGGCCATTCACTTGCTCGCAGTGTGGGAAGGCATTCAGTGATTCATCCAACCTGCGGAGACACCAGCGAGATCACACTGGGGAGAGGCCATTCACCTGCTCTCAGTGTGGGAAAGGATTTGCACATTTAGACACCCTGCAGACACACCAGCGAGTTCACACTGGGGAGAGGCCATTCACCTGCTCCCAATGTGGGAAGGGATTTATTGATTCATCCACCCTGCGGAAACATCAGCGAGTTCACACTGGGGAGAGGCCATTCACCTGCTCTCAGTGTCGGAAGGGATTCACTCGGTTATGTCACCTGCGGACACACCAGCGAGTTCACACTGGGGAGAGGCCATTCACCTGCTCTCAGTGTAGGAAGGGATTCTCTCGGTTATCTCACCTCCAGACACACCAGCGAGTTCACACTGGGGAGAGGCCATTCACCTGCTCTCAGTGTGGGAAGGGATTCATTGATTCATCCAACCTGCGGAAACATCAGCGGGTTCACACTGGGGAGAGGACGTCCATGTGCTCTTAGTGTGGGAAAGGATTTACTCAATTACCTCACCTGAGGAGACATCAGGGGTTCACACTCAGAGCAGCCTTCTCGAAGGTCAACGCACGGAAAGCCACTGGCCCAGATGAGGTACCCGGACTAGCACTCAGGTCTTGCACGGATCAGCTGGCGGAGGTATTCGCAGACATCTTCAACCTCTCTTTACAACAATCTGAGGTCCCTATCTGCTTCAAGAAGACGAGCATCATCCCTGTCCCAAAAAAAAGCCAAGCAGCGTGCTGAAATGACTATAATCCAGTGGCTCTGACATCCATCATCATGAAGTGCTTCGAAAGGTTACTCATGGCACGAATCAACTCCAACCTCCCGCATTGCCTTGATCCACGACAGTTCGCCTACCGCTATAACAGGTCCACAGCAAACGCAATCTCCATGACCCTGCACTCTACCCTGGAACACCTAGATAACAAAGACACCTATGTCAGACTCCTATTCATCGACTACAGCTCAGCCTTCAACACCATCATTCCTACGAAACTCATCTCCAAACTCCGTGGCCTTGTCCTCGGCTCCTCCCTCTGCAACTGGATCCTGAACTTTCTAACCCATAGGCCACAATCAGTAAGGATAGGCAACAACACCTCCTCCACGATCATCCTCAACAAGGGTGCCTGAGAAGGCTGTGTCTTCAGCCCCCTATTATACTCCTTATACACCTATGACTGTGTGGCCAAATTCCCCATCAACTCGATTTTCAAATTTGCTGATGACACCACCGTAGTGGGTCGGATTTCAAACAATGACGAGACAGAGTACAGGAATGAGCTAGAGAATCTGGTCAACTGGTGTGACGACAATAATCTCTCCCTCAATGTCAACAAAACGAAGGACATTGTCATCAACTTCAGGAAGCATAGTGGAGAACATGCCCCAGTCTACATCAACGTGAACGAAGTAGAAAGGGTCGAGAGCTTCAAGTTTTTAGGTGTACAGATCACCAACAACCTGTCCTGGTCCCACATGCCGACACTATAGTTAAGAAAGCCCACCAACTAGTGTCTGGGGGAAGAGGAGCGGGCATGTGCAGTATGGTTTGATTGAAGTATTGGTTTTATATTGATGTTTGCACATTTCTGTTATCTGTAACTGTTTACAATGCCAAAAAATACCTCAATAAAATTGTTTGTTTAAAAAAAAAAAGAGCCCACCAACGACTACTTTCTCAGAAGACGAAGGAAATTTGGCATGTCAGCTACGACTCTCCCCAACTTCTCCTGATGCACCATAGAAAGCATTCTTTCTGGTTGTATCACAGCCTGGTATGGAGTCTGCTCTGCCCAAACCGCAGGAAACGACAAAAGGTTGTGAACATAGCTCAGTCCATCACGCAAACCAGCCTCCCATCCATTGACTCTATCTATAATTCCCGCTGCCTCGGAAAGGCAGCCAGCATAATTAAGGACCCCATGCACCCCGGATATAGTCTCTTCCACCTTCTTCCGTCAGGAAAAAGAGGCCAAAGTTTGAGGTCACGTACCAACCGACTCAAGTCTTCTCTACTGCCATCAGACTTTTGAATGGACCTACCTCGTATTAAGTTGATCGTTTCTCTACACCTTGCTATAACTGTAATTATTGATAATCTGCAGTCTCTCCTTCCTTCCCTATGTATGGTATGCATTGTTTGTACAGCATGCAAGAAGCAATATGTTTCACTGTATACTAATACATGTGACAATAATAAATCAAAAACTGGGGAGAGGTCATTCACCTGCTCTGTGTGGGAAAGGATTTACTCGAGTATTCAACCTGCAGTCACACCAGTGAATTCACACTGGGGAGACGCCATCCACCTGCTCAGTGTGGGAAGGGATTCACTCAGTTATCTCACCTGCAGTCACACCAGCGAGTTCACACTGGGGAGTGGCCGTCCACCTCTCAATGTAAGACTGGATTGCATGTTTCATCGAACCTGCTGTGATGCCAAAAATGTCACAATCGATTACAGAGGTTGGATTCTGCTGTTATTGTTTCTGCTCTACACCCAGGGCTGCGTTTTGTTCATTCTGACAGGTGGTCAGTGAGGATGGTCGGAGGGTTTCTTTCTGCTGGACTGGCCGGTCTCACCACTTTGCCTCCAGTGGGTTGATGCTCTTTGAGTCTTGTTGCTAATACCTGGCTTCAAATTGCACAAGGATCACAGAGTGAACTGGTGTTTGGAAGTGTGAAGATATTTAGTTTCCATTTCTGTTTCAACACCCCCCCCCCCCCAAAGCATGCCATGTTGCCATGGAGATGGGTCCTGGTGGTTACATGGTTCTTTTGTTTAATTTATCTGGGTGTTCCTCACAGAGGAAAACTATCAGGGTGTGAGGGGCAAGTTGTCTTGAGGTGGAGTGGGAAACTGATTGGTACAGGGAATACCTAATATTTAAGGAATTATTACATATTTATCAGGGATCGGTTAGCTCAGTTGGCTGGACGACTGGTTTGTGATGCAGAGCAAGGCTTACAGTGAGGATTCAACCCCTGTACTGGCTGGGTTTATTCATGAAGGCCCCGCCTTCTCAACCAGGCCCCTCGCCTGAGGTGTGCTGACCCTCAGGTTAAATCACCTCCAGTCAGCTCTCTCTCTGTCAAAGGGAGAGCAGCCTATGGTCCTATGTTGGTTTTGCAACTTTCATTTCACACATATACAACAAATATAGATTCCTTTGAGGAATAAAAATCCAACAGGAAAAGTGATGTAACCGTGGCAAACAAGAAAAGTTAAAGATTCCATGAGATCCATTAGAATTCAGCAAAGGAGGATCAAGAAACTGATGAGAGCAAACTGGCGAGAAACATAAAAAACGACTGGAAAAGCTTCTACAGGAATGTGAAAAGGAAAAGATTAGCGAAGGCCAATGTGGGTCCATTCCAGGCAGAGGCAGGAGAGTTTAGAATGGGGAATGAGGAAATGCAGAGAAACTAAACAATGTGTTTCTGTCTTCACAGAGGAAGATCCAGAAATTGTCCAAAAAATACCAGAGAACCAAGGGACTGGCAGAGATTAGTATTGGTGAAAAAGTCATCCTGGAGAAAGTGAATAAAACTCCAAAAGCTGATGATCTACATCCTAGAGTGTTGAACGAGGTGGCTGTAGAGATCTCCATTCCTCATTCTAAACTCTCCTGACTCTATCTGGAATGGACAAACCTTTTGTCTGAGCCAAACGTTTCCTTACTACGTAGCCATAGAAGCTTTTACATATTTTGCCAGTTCACATTCTATTCTATTCTCCCTTTGTTTCTCAGTGTCTTGGTTGAAGAACTGAAGTAAATCCTCGGGAATGAATCATCACTTTGGACAGGTTCTGAGACAATTAAGTTCCGACTTCCAGGACAGAGTAACTATAATCGTGGAGTGTGATCCTCGGTTGTGTAAAAGGGCAAAGTTCTAGTTTATAGTTTAATGTGTAGGTTTCCGAGTTAAAGTAGCTTCTAGTTTGTTTGTTCATAAAACTTGAAGTCCCGTCGTGTGATCCTTTAATTTATTGACTGGGAATTAGATTTTTTATAAGAAGTTGCTGACCTTTATGGAGATCCTAATCCACAAGTTTTGTCTTCCTATTTGAGCCTTGGGCACCTTTCTGTCTCTATTGCTCGTGTCACTGACAGCCAGGTGATGGAGCTGAGGGCTGAATTTAGCTGAGAATAATGGGGCCTGTGGCCCAGTTGGGAAACTGCCATGGGCGTTGCTAATAGAGCCAGGAAGGTGCTGGAGCACTGACTGGGAACTGCACCTCCAACCAATCAGGGTTCAGGCGCGAGGGTGACCGGGGCTGATGGTGATGTGACCCCCAGGGTTCAGTGCCCCCGTGTCCAAAGCGGGGAGTCACGGGAACAGGGTACAGAGGAGCCAAAGGGAAACAAGTTGAGACCCAGAACATTGTGAACATCCTGTTACTCTGGTTGTCTTTGATCCTTAAGTAATTTTCTGTTAGTTTTTTTTAACCATGTTCTGTTTCATCAATAAACTTTTAACAGGAAAATATTTGAATTTGTTGGACTTTTCCTGATTAAATTTTTTTCACTTTTGGGAAAGTGGGTGAGAGGTTGACAGGCTCTATAACAGAAAGTGAGTCCCTCTAAGGTAATTGGTAAAGGAGCGAGAGGGGTAGAGGAGATTTGAATTTTCTTTTGACACAGTGTTTGAAAATGGGTTTAAGGAATCAATCGTGATTGACTAATTTATCAAGGTTCTCTGAGGAAGTGACAAGGGATGTCAATAAAGGGGAAGCTGTAGATGTGCTTTATCTGGATTTCCAGAAGGTATTTCCCAAGGTGCCACAGCAAAGGTTATTACACAAAATAAGAGCTTATGCTGTGGAGTCAACATATCAGCGTGGATAGAGGATTGGTGAGCGAATGGGAAGCAGCCATTCGTTATAAATGGGTCATTTCTGGGTGGGTAAGATGTGACAAGTGGAATGTCACCAGGATCAGTGCTGGGCTCGGAACCATTTACAATCTGTATGAATGTGGTGGATGATGGGATTGAATGGCGGCTAAATTTTCTGATGTCTCAAAGACCGGGAGGAAAGTAATTTGTGAGGTGGATTTAAGGATTCTGCAAAGGACTACAAACAGGTTAAATGAGTGGGCAAAAAATTGATAGATGGAGCATAACTTGGGAAAATGTCGATTGTCCACTTTGTCAGGAAGTATGAAATAAAACAATATTATTTAAATGGAGAGAGATTGCAGAACTCTGAGTTACAGAGGGATCGGGGTGCCCGATCCCAAGTTAGTCTGCAGGTACAGCAAGTGATTAGGAAGGTCAATGGAATATTATTGTTTATTGCAAAGGAAATCTAATATAGATGTAGGGATGTTTTGCTGCAGTTGTATAGAGTCAGAGTGGTTTACAGCATGAAAACAGGCCCTTCGGCCCAACTTGTCCATGCCGCCCAGTTTTTACCACTGAGCTAGTCCCAATTGCCCACATTTGGCTCATAACCCTCTAACCCACCTTTCCTATATAACTGTCTGATACAACCCTCTGTGTGAATAAAATGCCCCTCTGGCTCCTTTATATATATCTCCATTCTCACCGTAAACCTATGCCCTCTAGTTCTAGAGTCCTCTACCTTTGGGAAACGATGTTGACTATCTACCTTATCTATGCCCCTCATTATTTTACAGACCTCAATAAGATCACCCCTAAGCCTCCTACGCTCCAGGGGAAAAATGTCCTAGTCTATCCAGCCTCTCATAACTCAAACCATCAAGTCCTGGTTGCATCCGAGTAAATCCTTTCTGCACTCTTTCTAGTTTAATAATATCCTTTCTATAATAGGACCAAAAGTGTACACAGTATCCCAAGTGTGGCCTTACTAATGTCTTGTACAACTTCAGCAAGACGTCCCAACTCCTGTATTCAGTGTTCTGACGAATGAAACCAAGTATGCCGAATACCTTCTTCACCACCCTGTCCACCCGTAATTCCACCTTCAAGGAGTTATGAACCTTCTCGATCTCTTTGTTCTTTAACTTTCCCCAACTCCCTACCACTAACTGAGTAGGTCCTACCCCGATTCGATCTACCAAAATGTATCACCTCACATTTATCTAAATTAAACTCCCATCTGCCATTCACCGGCCCACTGGCCCAATTGTTCCGTTGCAATCCTAAATAACCTTCTTCACAGGTAATTATGCCACCAATCTTGGTGTCATTTGCAAACTTACTAACCATGCCTCCTACATTCTCATCCAAATCATTAATATAAATAACAAATAACAGTGTACCCAGCACCGATCCCTGAGGCAAACTGCTGGTCACCGGCCTCCAGTTTGAAAAACAGTCTTCTACAATCACCCTTTATCTTCTGTCGTCAAGCCAATTTTGTAACCAATTGGCTACCTCACCCTGGATCCTGTGAGATTTAACCTTGTGCAACAACCTACCATGCGGTACCTTGACAAAGGCCTTGCTAAAGTCCATGTAGACAACGTCGACTGCACTGCCCTCATCTACCTTGTTGGTTAACCCTTTAAAAAACTCAACCAAATTTGCACATTCTCCCCATGTTTGCGTGGGTTTCGCCCCCACAACCCAAAGATGTTCAAGGTAGGTGGATTGAACACGCTAACTTTCCCCTTAATTGGAAAACAATTAATTAGGTACTCTAAATTTTTTTTTTTTAAAGAATACCTTCCAACAACTTATCCACCACAGATGTTAGGCTCACCGGTCTTTAATTCCCAGGTTTTTCCCTCTGGCCTTTCTTAAACAAAGGCACAACATTTGCTACCCTCCTATCTTCAGGCACCTCACGTTAAGGCTATCGGCGATAAAAATATCTCTACTAGAGAGTAAATCTCCCTCGATCTCTACTAGGGAACCTGCAATTTCCCCCCCCTAGCCTCCCATAACATTCTGGCATACATTTCATCAGGTCCTGGGGATTTATCTACCTAGATGTGCTTTAAGCTTGATCTCACCCCATTCCCCGCTCCACTTTGTGGGTAAGCTGCGATCCCAAAACCAAATTTTAACAGTCCCAGCTCACCATACCTTCCATACTGTCACTCCTAGCCTTGGCATCCAGGGATGGTTTTGCTAACCTGCCTGTGTATCTGCACCTGGCAGTGTTTGATGACAGAGGGGAACTGGAGCTTTACTCTGCATCTAACTCTGTGTTGTACCTGTCCTGGAAGTGTTTGATGGGGACAGTGCAGAGGAGGATATACATTATATCTAACTTTGTGCTATACCTATCGTGGGAGTGTTTGATGGGGACAGCATCGAGGGAAATTTACTTTGTATCTAACACCATTTTGAAACTGCCTTGGGAGTGTCTCATGGGGCAATGTAGAGGGAGCTGTGCTGCAACGGATTAGAGAATGGTTCAAGCTGGCACTTGGTACTCAGATTTTCCAGTACAGACACCCTTCACTTAAAAAATAATATTTCATTCCGAGATCAGAAAAACCATCACCGGTTCCCACTGTTCCCCCCCCCCCCCCCCCCCCCCCCCCGCAGGTCCAGGGGGACAGTGAGAGTCCTGAACATTGTTGTACAGTCTGCTTGATATTTCATATGAGTCTTTTTCTGTTCCATAGAATCCCTACAGTGCAGAAGGAGGCCATTCGGCCCATTGAGTCTGCACAGACCCTCCAATATGGCACCCCACTCGGGACCACTCCTCCACCCTATCCCCGTAACCCCACCTAACCTTTGGACACTCAGGGGAAATCTTTTAGAATGGCCAATCCACCTAACCTGTGCATCGTTGGACTGTGGGAGGAAACCGGAGCACCCGGAAGGAACCCACGCAGACGTGGGGAGGAAGTGCAAACTCTACACAGTCACTCAAGGCCGGACTCGAACCCTCTCCCCTCCCTCTGATCTCCAGTCAGTCTCTGTTCGAATGAAAAGAGCCCCAGTTTCTCGAATCCCTCCTGGTAACTGAAGCCTCTCTTCCCTGGGATCATCTCAGTGAATCTCTTCTACACCCTCTCCATGGCCTTGACATCCTTCCTGGTGTAAGATCCCCAAAACCTGATCTAATATTCCAACTGCAGCCTAACCAATGATTTGTTTTGGTTTACATGACCTCTGTTCTTTTGTATTCCACACTTAGAATTACAAAACCTTGGATCCCATGTGATTTTTAAACACTTTATTAACTTGACCTCCCACATTTAAACATTTGTGTATCTGAATCCTTTTAGGGTTTTGGAGACATTAACATAACATGGCTGAAATACATTGACATCCAATGTCTGCTATAATGTGTGTTATGGGAGAGAGAAGTTTAGTCTGAGTTAGAAACTCAAGCAGGCGCTTCACTGCAGACAGGTCACCGTGGAAACGCTGATAAGACATTCCTTCACTGCAGACAGGTCACCGTGGAAACGGTGATAAGACATTCCTTCACTGCAGACAGGTCACCGTGGAAACGCTGATAAGACATTCCTTCACTGCAGACAGGTCACCGTGGAAACGCTGATAAGACATTCCATTCCACAGAATCGACTCATTGGAAACTCTAATCAGATCAGGGCCTCAGGACAGAGTTTGTCTGTTAATAACCTCAACATAAACGTAAACCAGAGTGAATAATGGAACCGAATTTTAAAAATTAACTGAGAGTACCAATTATTTTTTTTCAATTAAGGGACAATTTAGCATCGCCAATTCACCTACTCTGCACATCTTTGGGTTGTGGGGGTGAGACCCATGCAGACATGGGAGAATGTGCAAACTCCACACCGAGAGCCGGGATCGAACTGAGTCCTCAGTGCCATAAGCAGCAGTGCTAACCACTGTGCCGCCGCGCTGCCCTTGGAACAGATTGAATTCTAATGTATGGTGTTTATAGCTACAGCAATGGAACTATCAGAAATAACATTTTTTTTTTTTTAAATGTTTTTATTCTCCATTTTCCTTCAAAATGTACACCCCACCCACAGATAGTAAACGGTAACAAATACAAAATCAACCCCCTGAACAATAACAACGATCCCATCCTCCCACCACCCCAAACAACAGCCCACCAGTCAATTTATGCATCCAATAAAACAAACCCTCCCACGGTGGAAACAAAAAAAAAAGGGGAAAAAGGAACCCGGGACCGCCCATGGTCACTATTGACCTACAGAGTCCACTCCCCCTCCCCACCCTACACTCAACGCCCTCCAACCTCTGAAAGAGTACCATACATGATACCCAAGAGTTGTGCACCCCCCCAGTTTCCAACTCGTCCCATCCACTGCCTCTTGTAAAACCCCTCCCCCCAACCTCGGTTCCTTCCCCCCCAACTTTCCACCCCGGCTAGACCACTCAGACCCTGTTCTGCCAGGTTCCGATGGCCGCAGCCCCTCCCCCCACCTCACTCCCGTTCACTGGCCAGCTTAAACCGGCCAGCGTGGAGGCCCCCGCCCGGATCCCTTTCCCCCTTGCCCGGCCCTAGGAAAGCCCAGAAATCCCCCATTAGCACACACACTCCGCATATCCACCTACACCCAAAGAGCCCTCATTTCGAGTGAAAGTCCCATCACTTCCCTTGTCAAAATATATACAACATTGACTCCTTTAGCCCATACACCCGCGCGCAGTGATACAAAAAAAAAGAAAATACAGTCATGAGGTTACATCGGCACATGGCCTTTTCTCAATTTCTCAGTTCTGCCACAGTCCTTCTGCCTTCGCAAACTCCTCCGCTGCTTCCGCCGTTCCAAAATAAAAGTCCCTGAGCTTGTAAGTCACCCTCAGCTTCGCTGGATATACAATGCCGCACTGCACCTTGCTAATGTACAGTGCCCTCTTCACCCGGTTGAAGGCAGCCCGCCTCCTCGCCAGCTCCACCGTAAAGTCCTGGTATACACGTATACCAGCACCAGCCCACTGCACCACCCGCTTCTGCTTGGCCCAGCTCAGGACTTTCTTCTTCACAATGTACCTACGGAAGCTCAGAGTCACTACCCTTGGCAGCTCACTCGCCTTTGGTACAGGCCTCCACGACCGATGAGCCCGATCCAGTTCATATCGGGAGGGATCCTCCCCCTCCCCAATAGCTTCGCCAGCATCAAGGCAAAATACTCAGTCGGCCTCGGTCCTTCAACTCCTTCGGGCAGCCCCACAATCCTCAAATTCTGTCGCCTGGAGCTGTTTTCCAGGTCTTCCATTTTTCCTCGCAGATCCTTGTTAATGTCCATCACCTTCCGCATCTCCTTCCCCATCGAGGCAAGTTGATCACCGTGCTGCAATAACGTCTCCTCCACTTCCTTCAGCGCCTCCCCATGCTCTCGCACATCCGCCACTGCGCTCGTCACCGGGGAAATCGCCTCATCCACCAGCACACTCAAAACCTCTCTCATCTCCTTCCTCATTGTCTCCATGTATTTTGTAAATTGCCTTTCGAATTCCGCAGCCATCACCTTAGTTATTTCTTCAGCCGTAAGCAATGCGGCCTCCCCTGGTGCTCCAGCCTCCATTTTCCTTGGTGACCCCGTGGTGACCTTTCCACTCCCCGACGGACCTTCAGCTTTTTTCCTAATGGACTTTTTTTGCTCACCCTCGACATTTTTCCTCACTGTGCCTTCACGATGCCGCCTCTGTGCCTTCTCCCTGCTTTTGCCGCATCCGTGGACCCTGGGACCGGGCTTAAAGCCCCGAAAATGCCGTTCCCAAACGGGAGCCCTCCATTGTGCGGCCGCCTCCCGCCCGCCGTCACCGGAAGTCCTTCAGAAATAACAGAATTAACAGGCAGGGTAGTTTAGGGAGAATGAGGAAATTATTGAAGAAAAGTAACTTCTGGGAACCGGAGAATGTGTCCTTGTAAATCACAGATTAGAGAAATTCCTGCTGTCTTTTCATCACTTGCTGCATGAACTGTGTTCTGTACTGAGCACCAAACCTCAATAGATATATTGCACTTTGTAACAGTCCTGCACAGATTGACCATGAAGAAGTGAGGCTGGTTAGCTGAGTGAATCCGTTCCCACACATGGAGAACATTAACGGTCACTCCTCAGTGTGAACAGGTCGATGAATCTCCAGCTCTGATTAAATCTATTCCACAGTCCCCAGATTTCCAAAGCTTCTCCCAGCGTGACTACGTATCGTTCGAAAGGCCAGATCATCGTCTAAAACATTATCTACATTCAGAACACGTGAACTGTTTCTCCCCACATTGAACAGGGCTTTTTGTTTCCATGGTTAAAGGCTGACGGTGTTCATGGCCACGGAGGGATTTGACAATATGAATGCAAATTTTATAATGGAGGCTTTGCTTAATCAGAGCCAGTGTAGGTCAGTGAGCACAGCGGTGATGGTGAACAGGACTTGGTGTGAGAAAATACACGGCCAGCAGAGTTTTGGATGATCTCACGTTTCCGTGTGGGGTGAATGTGAAAGGCAGATAGGAATGTATTGGAATCAAGTCTAAAGGTAACAGGGGCATGGATGAGGGTTTCAGCAGCAGATGGGCTGGGGTGGGGGGGAGACAGGTGACATTATGGAGATTGAAATATCTGGTATTAGTGATGGTGTGGATATGTGGTCAGAAACTCACCTTGGGGTCAAATCTGACACGGAGATTGTGCAGAGTGTGGTTCAGCCTCAGATAGTTCCCAGGGAGAGGGATGGACCCGGGAGTTAGGGATCTGAATTTCTATTGGTGACTGAAGACAATGGCTTTGGTCTTCCCAATTTTTAATTGGAGGAAATTTCTGCTCATTCAGTACTGGATGTGGGATAAGCAGTTTGATAATTTAGTAACAGTGGAGGAATGGATGGGGGTGAGGGAGAGCTGGGTGTTGTCAGTGTACATGTGAAAACTAACACGGTGCTTTTGGATGATGTCACCTAGTGGCAGCGTGTAGATGGGAAATAGGAGTGGCTGAGGATAGATCCTTGGGGGACACCGAGTACAAGGAGTTGGAGAGGAAAGAGGTTTTGATCTGGTAGTTTGCAATGATGGTGGGGTTAAATATTTTTTGAGGATGGGTGATGGTGCATTTAAAGATGAGCGACAGGACGAAGAGAGAGAACTATGAACAATATCACACAACATGGAGAAGTTGAATGGTCAGCAGTTTTGTGAGAATGTGGTTAAACAGTAATAATCAAACAATCTTTATTAGTGTCACAAGTAGGCTTACATTAACACTGCAATGAAGTTACTGTGAAAAGCCCCTAGTCGCCACACTCCAGCGCCTGTCCGGGTACACAGAGGGAAAATTCGGAATGTCCAATTCACTCAACAGCACGTCTTTCGGGACTTGTGGGAGGAAACCGGAGAAAACCCATGCAGACACGGGGAGAACATGCAGACTCCGCACAGACAGTGACCCAAGCTAGGAATCGAACCTGGGACCCTGGCGCAGGAGGCAGGTCAAATGGACAAGATGAGCTATGATGAAGATAGAGGGCAGGAGACAAACTGGAGAAAGAGGAGTTTGGAATTTTCGAGACAGTTTGGCCCAGTGGTAGAGAGGAAAGCAGCAGAGGCAGCTGACCAGATTGTCTCAATCTCAGTGAGAAAGAAGCTTTATGAACTCCACACACTTGAGGTGAGGATGGAGGAGACGGGGGAGAGGGAGAGACCTTCAAACAGAACTAACTTGTGATGGGATGTTAAAAGATTCGAAACACACTTGTGTTAAATCATTGACTTTTATCCAGAATATTATCCCTTATAACTGGATTAGCGTTTATAAATATGAGTCAAACCCGAGTCCAATGAACATGCTTCAGTCCTGGATGTGATTAACAGCAAAATCTAATCACAGCAGTTACTTGTGAACCCGCTGGTGTCTCAGCCGGTTGCCTGAGTGAACGAATCCCTTTCCAGGTGAATGGCCTCTCCCCAGTGTGATCCGCTGGTGTAGAGTGAGTTGAGATGATCGTCTGAACCCAGTCCCACAGTCGGAGCATCTGAATGGTTTCTCGTCAGTGTGAACACATTGACACCAGGCATTTAAAAGGTCTCTCATTATTGTGAATCGGCTGGTGTGTCAGCAGTTGGGATGACTGAGTGAATCCACACCCACACTCAGGGCAGGTGAAAGGCCTTTCCCCAGTGTGAACTCGCTGGTGCATCAACAGGCTGTATGACTGAGTGAATCCACACCCACACTCAGGGCAGGTGAAAGGCCTTTCCCCAGTGTGAACTCACTGGTGCATCAACAGGCTGTATGACTGAGTGAATCCACACCCACACTCAGGGCAGGTGACAGGCTTCACCCCAGTGTGAACTCGCTGGTGCATCAACAGGCTGTATGACTGAGTGAATCCACGCCCACACTCGGGGCAGGTGACAGGCCTCTCCCCAGTGTGAATGTGTCGCTGGGTTGCCAGGTCAGATGGGTAATTTAACGCCTTGCCACAGTCCCCACATTTCCATGGTTTCTCCCTGCTGTGACTGCGCTTGAGTTTTGACAGGCCAGATGATCGGCTGAAGCTTTGTCCACACACAGAACATGTGTAGCTTCTCCCCACTGTGAACTGTGCTATTTCCTTCCATGTTCAAAATCTGATGATATTTAGGTTACGATCAGTTATACAACAGTCAGATTTTGATGTGGTGCTTGGTTGAAGTTTCCCAATTGCACATCCTTCCCTGCTGATACCCTGTGGAATTGAGTTGAAACAGAAAAAAGGGAGTGAGAGAGATCCCACGGAAACACAAAGGCAGGTTGTGAAATTGAGCTGAATGAATCTGGTAACTTGTGGGGCCGGCAACGGGAAAAAGTGACCACGAAAACTGTTGAACCTTTTGTGAAAAGTGAACTAGTTTGTTAATGTCCTTCAGGGAAGGGAACCTGCCACCCAGCCTGAGACTACACAAGATTCGGCATCTGCAAGAACACAAGAAATAGGAGCAGAAGTAGACCATTCAGCCCATCGAACCTGCTCTGCCATTGAACACGATTGTGGCTGATCACAGTCTTCAATTCCACTTTCCCGTTAGCTCTCTGTGTCCTTTGACTTCCTGAGAGACCAAAAATCTCACCATCTCAGCCTTGTATATATTCACTGATGGTCACAGTAACTTCATTGCAATGTTAATGTAAGCCTACTTGTGACAATAATGATTATTATTATCATCCACAACACTCTGGGCTAGAGAATGTTATGTGAGAAAGAGAGTGAGAGAGAGAAAGAGAGTGAGTAGTGGGGGAGAGAGAGAGAGACAAAAAGATTGATGGAAATGGAGAGTGAGAACGGAGTGAGGGTAACAGGAAGCAATGGACCAACAACTGAATCACAATTTGACAAAATCTCCTGAACCCTTAACCTCCACCATCTGGATGGACCAGGACAGCAGATGTATGTGAACATTGTAGCCACCTGGGTGGCCACTTCCCAACTTAAAATGGAGAACCGCAAAGACTAAAGGGAAATTCAGCCAACACAGGCAAAAACGAGCAAGTGCAGAAATCCTGTGTGTTGGAACCTGCAAAAACCAGACAGCACTGAAACCAGACAGCACTGAAACCAGCAGCTATCTGCATAGCAATGAGCGATTCCAAGGCACAATTGCAACACTTAAGGTGAATAAAGCCAAGCCAGACTCCTCGGCGCCAGCAGGAGCCAAGACAAAGGAAGGCCAACGGACATTTAGGGAACAACTCCAGTATTGGAGAAATCGGTCCAAGTGATCGGGACGCAGTCCAATCACTTGGAACCAGATACGGGGTCCGCCCCGAAGGGCGGGAAGCCCCTGGGGACTATAAAGTAAAGCCCCCAAGTTCAAATCGTCCTTCTTGGCAGGGTCACTCAACAATGCGAATCAACCCCTGAGAGTGAACTGCCCAGCTGCCGCATCAACCAAGTAAGTCTCCAGTCAATGCACGCTACCAGATAGGCGCTCCTATCTACCAGTCCATACCAGCTTTTGAATCCTACAGACTCAGATCGAACGAAAGGCCATTTGTTCCCCTGACCTGGTGGGCCAATTCCGAGGCTAAGTATAGGCCATTTAGTGATAGAGAATAGTCTAGAAAGTAGAGTTTATGCATGAGTAGTGATTTACTGTGTATAATAAATGTGTTTTGATTTGAATCTTACTAATTGGTGTGTTGAGTTATACCTGGCGACTCTAGAGCAAAGGTTATAGAAACAGAGCAAATTAAGTAAAGATACAACGGGCAACATTTACGAGCCAACCAAAAGTTAGCAACAACATCACCACTTGAAAGTTCCTTTCCAAGACACACACTGTCTGAACCAATGCTGGATGAGCAGAACTTTCCTCCATTTAAATATTGACAAGACTGAACCCATTCCCTTTCATACCCGCTACAAACTCCACTCCCTTGTCACCAATTCCATCCCTGTCCAATGACTGAGGCTGAAGCTGACTGTTCAGAACCTTGGTGGAATAATTCACCCCAGATGAGCTCTTTTTTAAAAAATATATATTTTATTAAAATTTTTCGATCAAACAAAAACAAAATTTTCCCATTTTACAACTTTGTAATAATATATACATTGATCGTTTTTTAAATAAATAATATGCTAACTAACGGCAACTGCTAACAAAATAAGAAACAACAGAAATAGTAACTAAAACAGTAACTTCGTAAAATCTAATATAAATAATATATAAACACACACATAAAACCCCTGAAGACCCAAATGAGTCCTCCCCCCCCCACCCCTGGGTTGCTGCTGCTACCTTTCCTATTTTCCCTTATCGCTCTGCGAGATAGTCGAGGAACGGTTGCCACCACCTGGTGAACCCTTGAGCCGAACCTCTTAGTGCGTACTTTATCCGCTCCAATTTTATGAACCCTGCCATGTCATTGATCCAGGCCTCCACACCCGGGGGCTTAGCTTCTTTCCACATAAGTAGAATCCTTCGCCGGGCTACTAGGGACGCAAAGGCCAAAACATCGGCCTCTCTCGCCTCCTGCACCCCCGGCTCATCTGCAACCCCAAATATAGCCAACCCCCAGCCTGGTTCGACCCGGACCCCCACCACCTTTGAAATCACCTTTGCCACACCCACCCAGAACCCATGCAATACCGGACATGACCAAAACATGTGGGTGTGGTTCGCCGGGCTTCCTGCGCATCTCCCGCACCTATCCTCCACTCCAAAAAATCTACTCAGCCTTGCTCCAATCATACGTTGAGTGTCTTTAAGACAGAAGTTGATAAATTCTTGATTTCCCGAGGAATTAAGGGCTATGGAGAGAGAGCGGGTAAATGGAGTTGAAATCAGCCATGATTGAATGGCGGAGTGGACTCGATAGGCCGAATGGCCTTACTTCCGCTCCTATGTCTTATGGTCTTATATGCGCCCTGTGTAGAACCTTGAATTGTATCAAGCTGAGCCTGGCACACAGCCCCTCCTCAATCTCTTCCCCCAGCTCCTCCTCCCATTTTCCCTTCAGCTCCTCTACCATCGTCTCCCCCTCGTCTCTCATTTCCCTATATATATCTGACACCCTACCATCACCCACCCATGCCCCCAAAATCACTTTGTCCTGGATCTCTTGCGCCGGGAGCTGCGGAAATTCCCTCACCTGTTGCCTCACAAATGCCCTCACTTGCATATAGCGAAATGCATTCCCAGGTGGCAACCCATATTTTTCTGTCAGTGCTCCCAGACTCGCGAACGTCCCGTCTAAGAACAAGTCCTCCAATTTTGCAATTCCTGCTCGCTGCCAAGATTTAAATCCCCCATCTATCTTTCCCGGGATGAACCTATGGTTGTTCCTTATCGGGGACCACACTGAGGCACCCGTCACTCCCTTATGTCGTCTCCACTGCCCCCAAATTTTCAGAGTTGCCACCACCACTGGGTTTGTGGTGTATTTTTTCGGGGAGAATGGTAAAGGCGCCGTCGCCAGTGCTTTTAGGCTAGTTCCCCTACAGGACGCCATCTCCAGTCTTTTCCACGCCGCTCCTTCCCCTTCCCTCATCCACTTACATATCATTGACACGTTGGCGGCCCAATAATAATCACTTAGACTCGGCAGTGCCAGTCCCCCTCTGTCCCTACTGCGCTGCAGGAACCCCCTCTTTACTCTTGGGGTCTTTCCAGCCCACACAAAGCTCATAATACTCTTGTCCACCTTCTTAAAAAAGGCCTTTGTAATCAGTACAGGGAGGCACTGGAACACAAAAAGAAACCTCGGAAGGACCACCATTTTAACCGCCTGCACCCTGCCCGCCAATGACAGGGGTGCCATGTCCCACCTCCTAAAGTCCTCTTCCATCTGCTCTACCAGTCGTGCCAAGTTAAGCTTATGCAAGGTTCCCCAGTTCCTGGCCACCTGGATCCCTAAATACCAGAAATCCCTTGTTACCCTTCTCAACGGTAAATCATCTATTCCCCTGCCCTGTTCCCCGGGGTGCATCACAAACAGTTCATTCTTCCCCATATTCAATTTATATCCTGAAAATTCTCCAAACTCCCTGAGTTATCTCAGGCATCCCCTCCACTGGGTCCGCGACATACAACAACAAATCATCCGCGTATAATGACACCCGATGCTCTTCTCCTCCTCTAAGTACCCCCCTCCACTTCCTAGAGCCCCTCAGCGCTATGGCCAGTGGCTCAATTGCCAACGCAAACAGTAACGGGGACAGGGGACATCCCTGTCTTGTACCCCTATATAGTCGGAAGTGGTCAGATCGTTGCCTATTTGTAATCACACTTGCCACCGGGGCCCTGTATAGGAGCTGAACCCATCTAATGAACCCCTCTCCAAATCCAAATCTCCTCAGTACTTCCCACAGGTAGTCCCACTCCACTCTATCAAATGCTTTCTCTGCATCCATCGCCACCACTATCTCCGCCTCCCCCTCCGGTGGGGGCATCATCATCACCCACAGCAGCCTCCGTATATTAGCATTCAATTGTCTCCCTTTAACAAACTCCATTTGATCATCATGCACCACCCCCGGGACACAGTCCTCTATCCTCGTTGCCATCACCTTGGCCAAAAGCTTGGCATCTACGTTCAAGAGGGAAATAGGCCTGTATGACCAGCACTGCAGCGGGTCTTTGTCTCTTTTCAAGATCAGCGATATCGTCGCCTCCGACATCGTCGGGGGTAGTGTCCCCCTTTCCCTAGCCTCATTAAAGGTTCTCGTCTGAAGTGGGGCCAGCAGTGTTTCCTATAGATCTCCACCGGGAACCCATCCGGTCCTGGGGCCTTCCCTGCCTGCATGTTCCCAATTCCTTTTACCACCTCCTCCACCTCAATCTGCGCTCCCAGTCCTGTCATCTCCTGTTCCTCAACCTTCGGGAACTCCAGCTGGTCTAAGAAACGCATCATTCCCTCTTTCCCTTCCGGGGGTTGAGCCTTATATAGCCTCTCGTAAAATACCTTAAACACCCCGTTCACCCTCTCTGCTCCCCGTTCCATCTTTCCCTCCTCGTCCCTAACCCCTCCGATCTCTCTCGCCGCCCCCCTCTTCCTAAGTTGTTGGGCCAGCAGCCGGCTCGCCTTCTCTCCATATTCATACTGCACTCCCTGTGCCTTCCTCCATTGTGCCTCCGCCTTACCCGTGGTCAACAAGTCAAAGTCCGTGTGCAATCTTCATCTTTCCCTGTATAGCCCTTCATCTGGAGCCTCCGCATATTGCCTATCCACCCTCAAAATCTCCCTCAACAATCTCTCCCTTTCTTTACCCTTTTGTTTCCCCTTATAGGCCCTTATGGAGATCAGTTCCCCTCTAACCACCGCCTTCAGCGCCTCCCAGACCACTCCCACCTGGACCTCTCCGTCATCATTAATCTCAAGGTACCTTTCAATACATCCCCTCACCCTTACACATACCCCCTCGTCCGCCAAAAGTCCCATATCTAATCTCCAGAGTGGGTGCTGTTCCTTTTCCTCTCCTAATTCCAGATCTACCCAATGTGGGGCATGATCTGAAATGGCTATAGCCGAATACTCCGTTCCTGCCACCTTCGGGATCAGCGCCCTTCCCAGGACAAAGAAGTCTATCCGGGAGTACACTTTGTGGACATGGGAGAAGAAGGAAAACTCTTTACTCCTTGGCCTAGTAAATCTCCAGGGATCCACTCCTCCCATCTGCTCCATAAAGTCCTTAAGCACCTTGGCCGCTGCCGGCCTCCTCCCGGTCCTAGATCTGGACCGGTCCAGCCCTGGGTCCAGCACCGTGTTGAAGTCCCCCCCCCCCCCGCATTACCAACTTTCCCATCTCCAGGTCCGGGATGCGCCCCAACATATGCTTCAGAAAGTTCGCGTCATCCCAGTTCGGGGCATATACATTCACCAGCACCACCGCCTCACCTTGCAATCTGCCACTCACCATCACGTATCTACCCCCACTGTCTGCCACTATGGTCTTCGCCTCAAACAATACCCGTTTCCCCACCAGTATTGCCACCCCTCTATTTTTTGCATCCAAGCCCGAGTGGAATACCTGTCCCACCCATCCTTTTCTTAATCGGACCTGATCCGCCAGTTTCAGGTGCGTCTCCTGAAGCATGACCACGTCTGCCTTTAGCTTCTTTAGGTGCGCAAGTACCCTTGCCCTCTTAATCGGCCCATTCAACCCTCTCACGTTCCATGTGATCAACCGGGTTGGGGGGCTCTTTACCCCCCCCCCCCCCCCTCGTCGGCTAGCCATCCCCTATTTTAGACCAGCTCCTTACCCGGTTCCCACGCACCCGCTTATCCCCCCGACGACGCCCTCCTGTCCCGACCATCCCATAACAGCTCCCCCTTCTCCTTAGCAGCAGCAACCCAGTTCCCCGCCCCCCCCCCCCCCCCCCCCGCTAGATCCCTCTCTAGCTTAGTTGCTCCTCCCATATTGCTTCCGGAAGTCAGCAAACTCTGGCTGACCTCGGCTTCCCCCGTTTATCCTTAGCCTCCCATTATGTGAGGCCCCCTCCTTCCTGCGCCCCCTTTTCCCGCCACAATTTCCATAGCGCAGGAACAAAGCACGCGCTTCCCTCTCGGCCCCACCCCTGATGGCGCAGCTCCCTCTCTCCTTCCCCCTCCCCTTCCCCACCGGCGCCCACATTTCTTCGTGACCCCCCCTTCGAGGGGAAAGAAAATGTTCCCCCATCTGATTCACAGTCCCTTGCCACCACCTCACTACTTCATTTCAAATACTCTTTCTCCAATCTTGTCCAACTTCTCCTCTTCAATAACTGCCCACGCCTCTTCTGCCGTCTCAAAGTAGTGGTGTTTACCCTGGTGTGTAACCCAGTCTTGCCGGCTGCAACATTCCAAACTTCACTTTCCTCTTGTGGAGCACCGCCTTGGCCCGATTGAAACTCGCCCTCCTTCTCGCCACCTCCGCACTCCAATCCTGATACACGCGGATCACCGCGTTCTCCCACCTGCTGCTCCGTGTCTTTTTCGCCCATCTCAGGACCATCTCCCTGTCCTTGTATCGGTGGAACCTCACCACTATTGCTCAAGGTATTTCTCCTGCCTTTGGTCTTCTCACGAGGACTCGATAGCCTCCCTCCACTTCCAGGGGGCCCGTCGGGGCCTCAGCTCCCATTAAGGTATGGAGCATCGTGCTCACATACGCCCCAACGTCCGCTCCCTCTGCCCCTTCGGGAAGACCCAAGATTCTTAAATTCTTCCTCCTCGAGCTATTTTCCAGGGCTTCCAGTCTCTCCATACACCTCTTATGCAGTGCCTCGTGCGTCTCCGTCTTCACCACCAAGCCCTGTATCTCGTCCTCATTTTCGGCAGCTTTTGCCTTCACTCCACGGAGCTCCATCTCTTGGGTCTTCTGAGCCTCCTTAAACCCCTCAATCGCCTGCAGCATCGGTGCCAGCACCTCCTTCTTGAGCTCCTCCACACATCGCCGGAGGAACTCCTGCTGTTCCAGGCCCCATACCAACTGGCCTCCCTCCGCCGCCATCTTGCTTCTCACTTCCCTTCTATGCCGCTGCTCCAGAGGATCCTCCGCAATCTGGCCACTATTATCTCTTCTGTCCATTCACATCCGGGGGGACTCCCTTCTATGTCGCCTCACAGTGGGTTTAGCCTTCGAAAATTGCCGTTGGGGCTCCCGATAAGAGCTCAAAAGTCTGTTAAAATGGGAGGTGCCGAAACGTGCGACTTAGCTGGTCATCGCCGCACCCGGAAGCCCAGATGAGCTCTTGACCACAGATCTACATCATCACCAAGATTGCCGACTTCCACCTCAGGAACATAGCTCGACTCCACCTTAGTCTCTGTTCATCTGCTGCAGAAACCACCTTCTATTAGCTCTCAACCAAATTATTCCAATGCACTCGCAGCCAGACTCCAACAATAAACACCCTCCAAAGCTCTGCTACCCATGTGCTTACTCACACCAGCCCCTGTGCCCACTGATCTACAAACGTTTCCTTTTAAAAGGCACAAAAAGTTTAAATTTCTCACTGTTTTACTCCATGGTAATGATCATCCTGATCACTGTAATCTCCTCCACACACACCCCTTTGAGATCTCTGCACTCATTTAATTCCAGCCACTTGAGCAGTCCTAGAACATAGAACATAGAACAATACAGCGCAGTACAGGCCCTTCGGCCCACGATGTTGCACCGAAACAAAAGCCATCTAACCTACACTATGCCATTATCATCCATATGTTTATCCAATAAACTTTTAAATGCCCTCAATGTTGGCGAGTTCACTACTGTAGCAGGTAGGGCATTCCACGGCCTCACTACTCTTTGCGTAAAGTACCTACCTCTGACCTCTGTCCTATATCTATTACCCCTCAGTTTAAAGTTATGTCCCCTCGTGCCAGCCATATCCATCCGCGGGAGAAGGCTCTCACTGTCCACCCTATCTAACCCCCTGATCATTTTGTATGCCTCTATTAAGTCTCCTCTTAACCTTCTTCTCTCCAACGAAAACAACCTCAAGTCCATCAGCCTTTCCTCATAAGATTTTCCCTCCATACCAGGCAACATCCTGGTAAATCTCCTCTGCACCCGCTCCAAAGCCTCCACGTCCTTCCTATAATGCGGTGACCAGAACTGTACGCAATACTCCAAATGCGGCCGGACCAGAGTTCTGTACAGCTGCAACATGACCTCCCGACTCCGGAACTCAATCCCTCTACCAATAAAGGCCAACACTCCATAGGCCTTCTTCACAACCCTATCAACCTGGGTGGCAACTTTCAGGGATCTATGTACATGGACACCTAGATCCCTCTGCTCAGCCACACTTTCAAGAACTTTACCATTAGCCAAATATTCCGCATTCCTGTTATTCCTTCCAAAGTGAATCACCTCACACTTCTCTACATTAAACTCCATTTGCCACCTCTCAGCCCAGCTCTGCAGCTTATCTATATCCCTCTGTAACCTGCTACATCCTTCCACACTATCGACAACACCACCGACTTTAGTATCATCTGCAAATTTACTCACCCACCCTTCTGTGCCTTCCTCTAGGTCATTGATAAAAATGACAAACAGCAACGGCCCCAGAACAGATCCTTGTGGTACTCCACTTGTGACTGTACTCCATTCTGAACATTTCCCATCAACCACCACCCTCTGTCTTCTTTCAGCTAGCCAATTTCTGATCCACATCTCTAAATCACCCTTAATCCCCAGCCTCCGTATTTTTTGCAATAGCCTACCGTGGGGAACCTTATCAAACGCTTTGCTGAAATCCATATACACCACATCAACTGCTCTACCCTCGTCTACCTGTTCAGTCACCTTCTCAAAGAACTCAATAAGGTTTGTGAGGCATGACCTACCCTTCACAAAGCCATGCTGACTATCCCTGATCATATCATTCCTATCTAGATGATTATAAATCTTGTCCCTTATAATCCCCTCCAAGACTTTACCCACTACAGATGTGAGGCTCACCGGTCTATAGTTGCCGGGGTTGTCTCTGCTCCCCTTTTTGAACAAAGGGACCACATTTGCTGTCCTCCAGTCCTCTGGCACTATTCCTGTAGCCAATGATGACATAAAAATCAAAGCCAAAGGTCCAGCAATCTCTTCCCTGGCCTCCCATAGAATCCTAGGATAAATCCCATCAGGTCCCGGGGACTTATCTATTTTCAGCCTGTCCAGAATTGCCAACACCTCTTCCCTACGTACCTCAATGCCATCTATTCTATTAGCCTGGGGCTCAGCATTCTCCTCCACAACATTATCTTTTTCCTGAGTGAATACTGACGAAAAATATTCATTTAGTATCTCGCCTATCTCTTCAGACTCCACACACAATTTCCCATCCCTGTCCTTGACTGGTCCTACTCTTTCCCTAGTCATTCGCTTATTCCTGACATACCTATAGAAAGCTTTTGGGTTTTCCTTGATCCTTCCTGCCAAATACTTCTCATGTCCCCTCCTTGCTCGTCTTAGCTCTCTCTTTAGATCCTTCCTCGCTACCTTGTAACTATCCATCGCCCCAACCGAAACTTCACACTTCATCTTCACATAGGCCTCCTTCTTCCTCTTAACAAGAGATTCCACTTCCCTGGTAAACCACGGTTCCCTCGCTCGACGCCTTCCTCCCTGCCTGATTTTAATCTCTCCACCATTACTGAGTTGCCAAGGTCACAATTTCCTCTTTAAAACTCTCCGTTTCACTTTCCTCCGTTAAGATTCTCCTTAAAATCTAATATCTCCTCATGTGGCTCAGTGTCAATTGTTATTTTGTAACGTTTCTCTGAAAGTCTTCAAAGTTTTATTCCGTTCAAGTCACAATATAAATTCGAATTATTGTCACTGCCCTGGACATATAATCTGCCCCATAAATAGGAATTTGTAACTCAGAGTGAAGCAGTTTGCTGGACATTCTGTCATGAAGAAACGTTTCAAAAATGTTGCCCCCAACAATGATGGCGACTGAGCCTGCGCTCTGCTGCTCGTGCCCCAATAAAGATGGTGGGTCCGCATATGCCGAGGGCGCATGCGCACTACTGCTCGTGATCCAAAGGAGGATGCCGAGGGCGCAGGCGCACTACTGCCGCGAACCCAATATTGAGACAGCGCATGCGCACGTCTGCCAGAGCCAAATAAAGATGGCGTTTGCTTAATCTTGTCTGTAACAAAGCTGCAGCTCCCGCTCAGATCCCCAGGTATTGGTAGGTCATTTTTCCGGATTTTTGGTCTATATAACATGCGCACGAAGCGTGCCTAACGACCCTCCTGATTCATCTCTCCCTCCGTCCCGCCATTCCCACCTTCACGGATTGTGGATCCGAGATAGAACCTTTTGCTGCCTCGCCATTAATCACATTGCGCGCGCTTCACTCAGCCCAGTCCCGCCGCCTCATTCGCGCTGATTGGTTGGAGGACCAGTCGCTCCCAACCGGTCCTCCGGATCTGTCCACTCTTCGCCTAATGGTTCGGTGCTGCCGTCAATCACTCCGTGCATTGTGATGTGTCAGGTGAGAGGTCAGTGTCGGGGGGCGGGGTTTACAAATCACAGTGGGGCTCCAGAGCCGAACATTCTGCATTCTCACTGTCCACTGCTTCCGGCTTCTCTCCACAAACAACGTCATAGAGACCAGGGGGGGGAGACACTGGCCCAGTGACAATGTCACTGCATGAGAGGAAAAGTCTAATGGCACCCCTCCTGTTCAAAAAGGCAGAAAGTAGGAAACTATTTAGTTTAATGCCTGTTGTTGGGAAACTGCTGGAATCCATTATTGAGAAGTAGTAACTGGACATTTGGAAAGTCAAACCGCAATCCATCAGTCAGCGTGGTTTGGTGAAGTGTTTGACTCACTTGTTGGAGTTCTTGGAAGATGTGACAGGCCAGGTGGATAATGGGGGTCCTGTAGATGTATTTGGACTTCCAGAATACAGTTGATAAGGTGTCACACAAAAGATAATAAACAAGGTAAGATCCCACGGGGTTTAGAGGTAATATATTAGCTTGGATGGAGGATTGGCTAACCAACAGACAGCAGAGAGTGGGGTTAGATTACATTAGATTTATTGACACATATCTTGAGGAAAAACATTTTTACCCAGAGGGTGGTGAGGGTCTGGAATGCACCGCTGAGGCGGATGGTAGAGGAGGGTTGCCTCACATCCTTTTAAAAAGTACCTGGATGAAGACTGGCACATTATAACATTCAAGGCTATAGGCCAAGTGC
Source organism: Scyliorhinus torazame (assembly GCF_047496885.1). Lineage (NCBI taxonomy): Eukaryota > Metazoa > Chordata > Chondrichthyes > Carcharhiniformes > Scyliorhinidae > Scyliorhinus > Scyliorhinus torazame. The sequence goes on from NC_092711.1 coordinate 114,982,798, forward strand.
TGGCAAATGGGATTAGGTAGGTGGGTCAGATTTTGATGTGTTGGTGCAAACTCGATGGATCGAAGTGCCTCTTCTGCACTTTTGCTGATAATACAAAGTTCGGTGGCATCGTAGACAGCATTGATGACAGCATAAAACTGTAAGAAGATAATGATAATATTAATAATAATCGCTTATTGTCACAAGTCGGCTTCAAATGAAGTTACTGTGAAAAGCCCCTAATCGCCACATTCCAGCACCTGTTCGGGGAGGCTGTTACGGGAATTGAACCGTGCTGCTGGCCTGCCTTGGTCTGCTTTCAAAGCCAGCGATTTAGCCCTGTGCTAAACAGCCCCTGATATAGATAACATTCAGCAATCAGCCCCTGATATAGATAACATTTAGCAATCTCCTAGTTACTAATCTCCTAGTTACTCCCCAACTTAGTTAATTACTCTGATGTCACATTTCAGTTTTTGCCCCCAGTCCAGATACCCAACAGGTAAGTTATTTATACTTACTGATGGCAGCACGGTGGCGCAGTGAGTAGCACTGCAGTCTCACGGTGCTGAGGTCCCAGGTTCGATCCCGGCTCTGGCTCACTGTCCGTGTGGAGTTTGCACATTCTCCCCGTGTTTGCGTGGGTTTTGCTCCCACAACCCAAAAAGATGTGCAGGGTAGGTGGATTGGCCACGCTAAATTGCCACTTAATTGGAAAAATGAATTGGGTAATCTGAATTTTAAAAAAATAAAATGTTCCGAAGCTGCTCCTCCTCGGATTCGCACCAACTCCGCTCCCTGCCGGCTAGGCCGTGAATCCCTGAGGTAAGTTATTTATATTTCCTGTTCTGAAGCTCCTCCTCCCCGGATTCGCACCAACTCCGCTCCCTGCCGGCTAGGCCGTGAATCCCTGAGGTAAGTTATTTATGTTTACTGTTCCGAAGCTCCTCTCCCCGAGTTCACACCAACTCCGCTCCCTGCATTGGCGAGGTTCATTTACCTGAGTATCTGGAAAATCATTAGGGCAGTAACTGTCCTGTAAGGTAATAAGTCCTTTTTCTTCCCAATTGGCCGAGGAAGGCAGTGTGTCACAAGGATGGATGTGTTGACTGATTAATGGCTGGAGGATGGGGGCAGGTCATGTGATCAAACCTCCAGGAATACATTTAATCAAAGTTGGCGAGGAGGGAATGTTGTGAATTTCTATCCTAAACTGACAGTGAGGTTTCTGTAAATTTACAGGATAATGGAAGTGGAGGTTTAACAGATGGGAAAAGCAAACCAAACGTCACATCGCGATCTGACAGAGTCACTCGATTCATCAGAACCTGAATTTCAGCAGCATCTGGGTGTGGAAGGTATAAGGTTTGTCTGTTCTGTCTGTGAAGGAAGATTTCTAGTCTCAGTGTGACTGGAAAAGCCCCGAGATTCACAAACCCTGGTTAGACCAAACCTGGAGAACTGTGTTCAGTTCTGGACAACAAACCTGAGGAAGGATAGAATGGCCTCGGAGGGAGTGTAGCACAGATTTACCTGAATGATATCTGAACCGTCCAGGGTTAAATTACAAAACGAGATTACCCAAAAGAGTCAGAGATATGATGGCACAGAGAAGGGCATTCGGCCCATTGAATCCTTGCTAGATCTGGAGCAATCCAGTCAGTCCCATTCTCCTGCTCTATCCCTGTATCCTCGCAGGTTTATTTCCCTCAAATGTCTATCCAATTTCCTTTTGAAATCAAATGATTCATGTATCTATTTTCAAACGCCCTCCTAGGCAGCAAGAATCAGGTAATTGTCGCTCGCTGTGTAAAAACATATATCTCATATCACCTCATATCTCCTGTACCTTTTACATACAAACTCGGAACAGGCCACTCGGCCCCTCGAGCCTGCTCAGCATTCAATAAGATTACAGCTGATCTCATTCTAACCTCAACTCCACATTCCTGCCTACCCCTGATGACCTTTCACCCCCTTGCTCATCAAGAATCTATCCAGCTCTGCCTTAAAAATATTCAAGGACTCTGCTTCCACTGCCTTTTAAGGACGTGAGATCCAAAGTCTTACAACCCTCAAGAGAATAAAAAATCCTCATCTCCATCTGAAATGGGCGACCCCTTATTTTGCAACAGTGACGCCTCGTTCGCGATTCTCCCACAAGAGGAAACATCCTCTCCACATCCACCCTGTCAAGACCCCTCAGGATCTTGTATCGTTCAATCCAGGTTTTACCCAAAACTTTAAATCTGTGTCCCGGCTGCTTGTACGATCAGTGAATGGAAACAGAGTTTCTTTGTCCACCTGATGCAAATCTGGCATAATCTTGTGTCCCTGAATCAAATCTCCCCTCAACCTCCTTTGCTGGAACCATTCTGGTAAATCTCCTCTGCACCTTCTCAAGAACCTTCCTATTCTTCCTGAAGAGTGGTGACCAGAGCTTTATAAAGATTCATAGAATAGAATTAGAACCATAGAATTCCTACAGAGCAGAAGGAGGCCATTCAGCCCATCGAGTCTGCACCAACTCTGAAAGGGCACAGTGCCTAGGCCCACACCCCTACCCTGTCCCTGTAACCCCATAACCCCACCAAACCTGCCCTTCTTTTGACTGTTGGAGGAAACCTGAGCACCGGGTGGAAACTCTCGCAGACACGGGGAGGAACTCCACACAGTCACCAAGGCCGGAACTGAACCCGGGTCCCTGGTGCTGAAAATCACTCTTGGACTGTGGGAGGAAACAGTGCTAATCACTGTGCCACCAGAAGCATAGTTTTGGTATCAATATTACTGTTTATGAAGCTCAAGATCGAGTTTGCTTTGCCATCTATTCTCTTTAATCTGACTTGTAGATATACAAAATCCCTATTCACCTCTTTCTCTCTCCTCCCAAAGAGGCCAGTTGGGTTTTTAATAATAATCCAGCAGTTTTCATGGTCACTTTTTCCCAGAGCCAGCCCCACAAATGACCAGATTCATTCAGCTCAATTTCACCATCTGCCTTTGTGTTTTGTGGGTTCTCTCTCACTCCCTATTTTCTGTTTTAAATCAATTTAACAGGGTGTTCGAAGGGGAGGCATCAAAGTCCGGAAACTCAAACCAAGCATCACATCAGGATCTGACAGAGTCCTCAATTTATCATATCCTGAATATCATCGGAATATCATTGAACATGGAAGGAAAAAGCATTGTTCACAGTGGGGAGAAACCGTACTCGTGTTGTGTGTGTGGACGAGGATACAGTCAATCGTCAGGCCTCACAAGCCACAAATGCAGTCACACTGAGGAGAAACCGTGGAAATGTGCAGACTGTGGGAAAGGATTCACTTCCCCATCCCAGCTGGAAACTCATCGACGCAGTCACACTGGGGAGAAACCATTCACCTGCTCCAAGTGTGGGAAGGGATTTACTATTTCAGCCAACCTGCTGAGTCACCAGCGAGTTCACACTGGGGAGAGACCATTCACCTGCTCACAGTGTGGGAAGGGATTCACCACTTCATCCAACCTGCTGAGTCACCAGCGAGTTCACACTGATGAGAGACCGTTTAAGTGTTCAGATTGCGGGAAGTGCTATAAAAGTTCTGGGGAACTGATTCGCCATCAACGTGTTCACACTGATGACAGACCATTTAGGTGCTCTCACTGCGGGACTGGGTTCAGGCGATCATCTGACCTCGCTGTACATCAGCGAAGTCACACTGGGGAGAGGCCATTCGCCTGCTCCAAGTGTGGGAAGGGATTCACTCGGTCATTAAACCTGAAAATGCACCAGCGAATTCACACTGGGGAGAGACCATTCACCTGCTCCAAATGTGGGAAGGGATTCACTCGGTCATCCAACCTGCTGAGTCACCAGCGAGTTCACACTGATGAGAGACCGTTCCAATGTCCAGACTGCGGGAAGTGCTATAAAAGTTCTGGGGAACTGATGAGCCATCAAGGTGTTCACACTGACGAGAGGCCGTTCAGGTGCTCTCACTGCGGGACTGGGTTCAGACAATCATCTCACCTCATTGTACATCAGCGAATTCACACTGGAGAGAGGCAATTCGCCTGCGCACCCTGTGGGAAGGGATTCACTCAGTCATCTGACCTGCAGAAGCATCAGCGAGTTGACACTGGGAAGAGGCCATTCGCCTGCGCCAAGTGTGGCAAGGGATTCACTCAGTTATCTGCCCTGCAGACACACCAGCGAGTTCACACTGGAGAGAGGCCATTCACTTGCTCCGAGTGTGGGAAGGGATTCACTCAATCATCCAACCTGCAGACACATCAACGAGGCCACAAGTAACGACAGTGATTGGATTTTGTTGTTACTCCCATTCAGGACTGAACCATGTTCATTTGGATCTCTTTCTGCTGATAACAAACTCCAGCCCATTTACAGGGGCTAATATTCTGGCTAAAAGTCAAATAAATCAGATTTGTGTGAAATATGTAGTGTGCTGGAACTTTTTAATATCTTTGACACAAGTTAGTTCCTTTTGAAGTACTCTCGCTCTCCCCTGTCTCTTCCATCCTCACCTCCAACAAGAAGTGGGAGGAGCTTGTGGAGCTTCTTTGTGACTGAGATTGAGTAAATCCGATCAGCTGCCTCTGCTGCTTCCCTCCCTTCCACCAGCCCACCGGACCAAACTGTCTCTAAATTTCATCCTTTCCCAAACTCACATTTTTCTCTAGTTTCTCTCCCATCTTCCCTTGTCCCCTCTGTGTTTAGCACAATTGCTTCGCAGCTCCAGGGTCTCAGGTTCGACTCCCCGCTGGGTCACTGTCTGTGCGGAGTCTGCACATCCTCCCCGTGTCTGCGTGGGTTTCCTCCGGGTGCTCCGGTTTCCTCCCACAGTCCAAAGATGTGCAGGTTAGGTGGATTAGCCATGATAAATTGCCCTTAGTGTCCAAAATTGCCCTTAGTGTTGGGTGGGGTTCCTGGGTTATGGGGATAGGGTGGAGGTGTTGACATTGGGTAGGATGCTCTTTCCAAGAGCCGGTGCAGACTCGATGGGCCGAATGGCCTCCTTCTGCACTGTAAATTCTATGATATCTATGAAATTCTCTGATTCTTTTTTAAAATATATTTATTAAGAATTTTTTTAACAACATTTTTCACCCTTGCAAACAAACCCTCCCCCCGTAACAAAAAGAAAGAAAGCTCACATAGCAAAACATGAACATGGTAAATCAATATGATACAGAGCTTTGTACATTGGATTCCTCCTGTACATGTCAGTTTTCCGGCTCATTCATGTATTTTCTTGCTTGAATGCCCCCCAAATAAACCCCCCTTCCCCCTCCCTCCCTCCCTCCTCCCCCCCCCCCCCCCAAAGATATCCCCCACTACCCCCCCCCCCCTGCCCGCCCTCCTCCCCTCCGCTCCCCCCCCGGGTTGCTGCTGCTGCTGACCGGCCTTCATCTAATGCTCCGCGAGATAGTCTAGGAACGGTTGCCACCGCCTGTAGAACCCCTGCGCAGACCCTCTCAAGGCAAACGTTATCCTCTCCAACTTGATAAACCCTGCCATATCATTTATCCTGGCCTCCACGCTGGGGGGCTTCGCCTCCTTCCACATTAGCAAGATCCTTCGCCGGTCTACTAGGGACGCAAAGGCCAGAGTGCCGGCCTCTTTCGCCTCCTGCACTCCCGGCTTGTCCACTACTCCAAATAGTGCTAGCCCCCAGCCTGGCTTGACCTGGACTTTCACCACCTTAGATACTGTTCCCGCCACTCCCCTCCAGAACCCCTCCAGTGCCGGGCATGACCGAAATATATGGACATGGTTTGCCGGACTTCCTGAGCACCTCCCACATCTGTCCTCCACCCCAAAGAACCTACTCAGCCTCGCCCCCGTCATATGCGCTCGATGAACCACCTTAAATTGTATCAGGCTAAGCCTGGCACACGAGGAAGAGGAATTAACCCGACTTAGGGCATCAGCCCATAGTCCCTCCTCAATCTCCTCCCCCAACTCCTCCTCCCATTTACCCTTCAGCTCCTCTACCAACGCCTCCCCCTCTTCTTTCATCTCCTGGTATATCGCCGACACCTTGCCCTCTCTGACCCATACACCCAAAATCACACTATCTTGAATCTCCTGTGCCGGGAGCAACGGGAATTCCCTCACCTGTCGCCTCACAAACGCCCTCACTTGCATGTACCTGAAAGCATTTCCCGGGGGTAGCCCAAACTTCTCCTCCAGTGCCCCTAGGCTCGCAAACGTCCCATCAATGAACAGGTAAATTCTCTGATTCTAGGAGGTGGGATTGTCCTTTCTGAGCTCCAGCCAGGTGATGTTAAACACTCAGGCGGGAAAGACAAAAATGTACAACGTGTTTAAACCAGCTCATTTATTTCACCAATATCTAGAATGTTACACTCCAGTCCCTTAGAGGTTATTATCATCAGAAACAAACTCCAACTATCAGAGTAAAAACCTCAAAAGTTCTGGTCCAGATAGAGGCCATTTGGCCCATTGTGTGTGTGCTGGCTGAAGTGGAGCTTAATCCCATTTTGCAGATCTCAGTCGATTGCCCTGTATGTCCCAGTCCTTCAATTGGATATCCAAGGCATTTATTTTAAAGTGATCAGGATTTTTACTTCTATGACCCTATCAGACAGCGAGTTCTAGATTCCCACCACTGAAATGATGACCTCCTAGAAGCCATAACTTTGCCAAAAGAAGTATCCATTCTAAAGTGTAAGGCCCATACTCAAGACAACACTATAGAAGCACAAGGAAACACCCTTGCAGACAGAGTAGCGAAGGAAGCTGCCTCCGAGTGGGATTCTTCAGCAGAACCAAGACACATCTACAAATTGGGAGTGACCGATTTATTACAAGATCTACGTGAAATGCAACATGACTCGGCACAAAGAGAAATGGTCATGGTTAGACTCAGGTATCCAGTTGTATGGTGATGATATTTGGAGACAAGTTCAGACTGATAAACAGTTGCACCACAGGCACTGATGCCATTTCTGGCCCAACAGATCCATTCATGGGGACATTTCACCCCAGGACAGATGATGGCTCGATTCCAGAAAAGTTGGTGTGGCAAAGGATTCAAAAAACATGCACAATTGGTATCAAACCGCTGTGTAACCTGTCAAAAGAACTTACGACCTATAACATCAATGCCTCAGCTAAAAGCTCCTGCCCCTGCAGTTCCATTCCAGAATATACAGGTCGATTACATCACCCTACATGTCAAAGATATACTGACGTCCTTGTAATAGTGAATAGCCTCTCTAGGTGGGAAGAGGCTGCGCCAGCCAGGAGGGCTACAGCCGCCCATACAGCCAAAGTCCTATGCAAAGCCTATATTCCCAGATGGGGAGTACCAGCTAGCATTGACTCAGACAATGGAACCCACTTTACAGGTGCTGTTTGCCAGGAGGTGTGCAGGTTACTGAACATCGATTGGAATCTACACTGCCCTTATCATCCAGAAACATCAGGACAACTGGAACGCATGAACCGGACTTTAAAAGAACGATTGTCCAATACAACCAAAAAGGCAGGAATTGGATTCAGGCCTTGGCACTCGTTTTGTGCAGTATCAGAGCAACCCCAAACAGAACCACAGACCTAAGCCCTTTTGAGGTCATCACTGGCAGACTCATGTCCCTGCCAGGAACTATTGACTTAAGAAAGACAGACTGTCATCTGATTAGTGATGCTTTACTTAGTTATTGTCAAAACTTAACAAATGCTGTCAGGTGTCGATGGCGTGGGGCGATCCTCCTGAGGGGGGGCCACGACTTGGTGCCCGTCGAATCCGCTTACATAAAACAAATTCAGCACAAACCATTAGGAGCCAAGTGGGAAGGCCCCTACCAGATATTACTCTCAACCCAGTCAGCCGTGAAACTCCAAGGAAAGAAATCAAGGATTCACGCGTCATATGTGAAGCGTGCTTACCAAAATCAGAATCTGTAAAAATGTTTGCCATAATATTGATTTGCAGTTACATGTTTGGCCCAGCAGGCCTTACCCAGGAGTTCAATGTTAACACATCCCTTTACATGTCCTATACCTATGCCAGAGACTTTAACGTCTCTAATTGCTGGGTGTGTTCTTCTATCCCTACCAATTCCCAAGCAGGTATCCCACTGCAGCCTGTTCCTTTTACTTTATCCCAAATGGAACAATGGTACATTTTCCAAAATCGCGACTCTTCCCTTCCCCAATGTGGAGACACCAGAACCAAAGAAATGATAAACAATGAGGTTAAGAGACGGCGATCTGCAGGCCGCCCATTAAACACTTTCAAGGGATGGTATCAACATGTCTCTGATCGGAAACAGAAATAACCTTCCCAACTGGTCATAACCATACTGGGACAATATGTTTAATCAGCTATAATCATAGAGCATGGAATGTGGGATACAGTAAATGTGAATATTATTGGATGTGAGTGCCAGTACAGAGTGCACTCATGACACAAGGTAGTGGTCTCTGGACATTAAGGGTATCCCCATCGACTTTAAAGGGATATCTAATCACACCGATGGGTCAAATTACACAGACTATTGGTACCCACAAGTGGTTGCCCAATATTCTACCTATAATGGCACCTATTACAGTAATACTGCATACCCTTGGCTCCCGGTGAGCTGCAGAGGAGCGTGCTATTTATGATTCATTGTCCCCTTCATCTGCCATTCCCTTTCCCTAGCCGATGCTATAAACGCAGACTCAAAACATGGACCTTTCATCCCACAGTTTGAGAAATATCAACCTACCACTATCATCACTAGGTCTAAACGCGAGATCACAGGGGCTGAGAAATTCTTTTCTGCTCTCATCCCTGCCTATGGCATCATCGTATTGACCGGAGAATACATTAAATTGGCCGCAGCCTTCGAGGAAATAGCCAATGACACTGCCCGAGCCCTCAGTAGCATTTCAGCCGAGATGCTAGCCATTCGAACTGTGGCTTTACAGAATCGGATAGCACTTGACAATGTGCTAGCTGAAAAAGGTGGAACCTGTGCCCTGATTGGTGCAGAGTGTTGCACCTACATCCCAGTAATTCGGAAGAAATCAACAGCTTGTCAGCACATATTCCAGAAGAAGTTGGGAAACTTTAACAACTCTCTGACACCCCTCTTAGGGGATGGCTCTCTGGATGGGTGGGGAGCACAGGAATTTCCATCATTCAGGGACTTCTCTAATTTTTCATTTTTGGGCTTGTCATTTAGGTAGTGATCTTGCTGATCAGATGCATTGCCCAATGTATGGCTACCCATAATGCCCCAACAATCAAAGTGGTTCATAGGGGTCCAACTGCACCACCAGTCCAAGACATTGAACCAGTCTCCTACTATTGAACTATCATTACTGCATTATTACCCAATTATTACTGCAATCATATAATCAACTTCCATTATTACTGAATTGTTATTGTACTATATAATCACTTTTTTGAATAAAATACGTCCAGAATGCTTGTAACGCTTGCAAAGCTTTGCCCGCTCCAGTGTTGATGGCTGTTCTCAAACAAGTGAACCATTAAAGACAATGCAAATGAGTTCCTCCCCACGCTTAATTCTATCCTATCACATTTCTTCCCTAACTTCTATTCATTATTTTGATTCATCTTATTAATCTTTAGAAGAATCAAAAGGGGAGACTGATAGAAATGGGCTTTCTAGTTACCTATAGATGAAAATGGTAAAATAGTTAAATGAGAACTCAGTAAGCATATGAAGCATGATTTGAGTGCAACAATAGCTGGATACCCATTAAGGGTTAATCCAGATCATACACTTTTTAGTTTTCGTTCATTAAACCTAGATTTTAACATTTGCAAATTGCTTGAGGCAAGCAAGGTCAGTGATGCCAACTAGCTAAAAGACCCCTTGTATGCTGCTGCCTTTCCAGCACGGGCAGTCTCGTTTCCATGGTAATAGACAGTCTGAGGTCATAATGCCCTGAAGGCTGTTTTTTTTCTAATTAATGTTGAGATGCAGGTGTCAATAATTTGGAAAATTGGCAAGCAATGGAATGGGAGACTTCCGCCAACATACTCAAATACATATATCTCTTAAATTGATGTATAGACACTTTGGTCAAATTGATGAATTATAAATTAGTTAAAGCCAATCAGCAGTAAAAAGGAGGCCCGACTTTGAGATAACAATTCTCTTAAGAATCACCGGAATGGAAAAGTGCTTCTGTTGCTCTGTTTCTCTTCTTGCTCACTCCATCTATATTTCTGAAACCTTTGCTGCTCGCTTTGCTAATCACAATTACCCAGTTATTTTATCTGGTGTATTATGATTTGAATGAAAACTCAACTTCTGTATTCGCTAAAGACAATTAATCTGACTAGCTTACTGCAGGGCTAGTTGTTGATTCTTTCTAAATTTTGTATTAAAAACAAGTGGCACAGCTGACAAATAAAGTTCAACTGGACTTTGCCAAAAAGCACAGACTTGACCTCTGTTATTTGGGAACTGAGAAGGGATAACACATCCAGGGTTCCGAATAGACACAGAAATCCATTACCCCCCTTCCACTCCCAATCCTCTGCTAATTACTTTAAATCTAAACCCCTTGGTTATTGATCTGTTCATGAAATAAATCCTTCTTGTCCATTCTATCCGGGCCCCTCATAATATTAAACACGTCAGTTAATCTCTCCTCAGCGTTCTCTGTTCCACAGAAAACAACCTCGGCCTCTCCAATCTTTCCTCATTGTTAAAATTCTCCATTTGCGACAACATCCTGGTCAATCTCCTCTGCATCCTCTCTGCTATGAACACATCCTTCCTGTAATGTGGTGACCAGAACTGTACTCAGTAATGCAGCTGTGGTTTAACTAGTGTTTTGGACAGTTCCAGTATAACCTCCCTGATCTTATAATAAAAACCGAAAATGCTGGAAATACTCAGCAGCTCTGGCAGCATCTGTGGAGAGAGGGGTTTCAGGTCTTTCTTCCAATAGAAATTGCTGGGAATATTCCCTGCTCTAGAACTCTTTGTCCCAGTGAATAACAAAGTATCTCTCTGCCTTTACAATCATCGTATCTACCTCTTCTGTCACCTTCAGGGATCTGTGGACTTGCACTCTCACGCCCCTCTGTCCCTCAACACCTCACTATCATACCATTCATATTCCTTCCCTCGTGTTTGTCTTCCCCCAAATGTATTTATTACCCCACACTTCTCTGGATTTACCTCAGTTTGCTACTTTTCTGGCCCGCTGATCAGTCTATTGATGTCTTCCTGCAGTCATTACAGCCTTGGTTCAAACATGGACAAAAGCGCTGAATGCCAGAGGTGAGGTGAGAGTGACTGCCCTTGACATCAAGGCAGCACTTGACCGAGTATGGCATCAAGGAGCCCCAGCTCATCTGGAGTCAATGGGAATCTGGATGAAAACTCTCTGCTGGTTGGAGTCGTACCCGGCACAAAGGAAGATGGTTGTGATGGTTGGAGGCTAACCACCAGCTCCAGGACATCACTGCAGGAGTTCCTCAGGGTAGTGTCCACGGCCCAACCATCTTCAGCTGCTTCATCAATGATCTGCTTTCATCATAAGATCAGAAGTGAGGATGTTTGCGGAAGACTGCACAATATTCAGCACCATTTGTGACTCCTTCGATAATGAAGCAGCCCTTGTCCAAATGCAGCAAGACCTGGACAATATCCAGACTCGTGCTGACAAGTGGCAAGTTACATTTGTGCCACACAGGTGTCAGGCACTGATCATCTCCTACAAGAGAGGATATAACCATCGGCCCTTCAATTGTTTTAAAAAATATATATTTTATTCAAATTTTTTGGCCAAACATAACAATACGTAGTGTTTCTTTTACACAACAATAAAGCAATATAAATAACCGTGGCCAGTTTTAAACAAATAAATAAGTAATATATAAACCAAAACAAAAAACAAAACTAATTGGCAACTGCCTTGTCCAAAATAAATACTCTCCAAAAATACAATCCAACAATCCAATATACAATTACATATACCAAATACCTATACATATACAATAACATTCCTGAGAGTCCGTCCGATTCCTCCCCCCCCCCCCTCCCCCCTGGGTTGCTGCTGTTATCTACTTCTTTTCCATTCCCTCTATCTTTCTGTGAGGTAGTCGACGAACGGTTGCCACCGCCTGGTGAACCCTTGAGCCGAACCCCTGAACACGAACTTAATCCGTTCTAACTTTATGAACCCTGCCATATCGTTTATCCAGGTCTCCACCCCCGGGGGTTTGGCTTCCTTCCACATTAACAATATCCTGCGCAGGGCTACAAGGGACGCAAAGGCCAACGCGTCAGCCTCTCTCGCCTCCTGCACTCCCGGCTCTTGTGCAATCCCGAATATAGCCAACCCCCAGCTTGGTTCGACCCGGACCCCCACCACATTCGAAAGCACCTTTGTCACCCCCACCCAGAACCCCTGTAGTGCCGGGCATGACCAGAACATGTGGGTGTGATTCGCTGGGCCTCTCGAGCATCTCGCACACCTATCCTCTACCCCAAAGAATTTACTGAGCCGTGCTCCAGTCATATGCGTCCTGTATAGCACCTTAAATTGTATCAGGCTTAGCCTGGCACACGAGGACGATGAGTTTACCCTACGTAGGGCATCAGCCCACAGCCCCTCCTCAATCTCCTCCCCCAGTTCTTCTTCCCATTTCCCTTTCAGCTCATCTACCATGATCTCCCCCTCATCCCTCATCTCCCTGTATATGTCCGCCACCTTACCGTCCCCCACCCATGTCTCTGTGATCACTCTATCCTGCACTTCCTGCATCGGGAGCTGCGGGAATTCCCTCACCTGTTGCCTTGCAAAAGCCCTCAATTGCATATACCGAAATGCATTCCCTTGGGGCACCATAAAATCCCTAAGCACCCTAGCTGCAGCCGGCCTCCTTCCGGTCCTGGACCTCGATCTGTCCAGCCCTGGGTCAGCACCGTATTAAAGTCTCCACCCATTACCAACTTTCCCGCCTCTAGGTCCGGGATGCGTCCTAACATACGCCTCATAAAATTGGCATCATCCCAGTTTGGGGCATACACGTTCACTAATACCACCGCCTCCCCTTGCAGTTTGCCACTCACCATCACGTATCTGCCCCCACTATCCGCCACTATAGTCTTTGCCTCAAACATTACCCGCTTCCCCACTAGTATGCCCACCCCCCTGTTTTTTGCATCTAGCCCTGAATGAAACACCTGCCCCACCCATCCTTTGCGAAGTCTAACCTGGTCTGTCAGCTTCAGATGCGTCTCGTGAAGCATAACCACATCTGCCTTAAGCTTCTTTAGGTGTGCGAGTACCCGTGCCCTCTTAATCGGCCCGTTCAGCCCTCTCACATTCCACGTGATCAACCGGGTTGGGGGGCTCTTTACCCCCCCCCCCCTTGACGACTAGCCATTTCCTTTTTCAATCCGTCTCCTCACCCGGTTCCCACGTAGCTGTATCCCCCCCAGGCAGCGCCCCCCCGCCCCGACCCCCCCTCCCATACCAGCTCCCCCTTCTCCCCAACAGCAGCAACCCAGTTAACCCCCCCCCCGGCTAGGTCCCAAGCTAGCGTAATTGCACCCCCCCATGTTGCTCCCAGAAGTCAGCAAACTCTGGCCGACCTCGGCTTCCCCCCGTGACCTCGGCTCACACTGTGCGAGGCCCCCTCCTTCCTGCTTCCCTGTTCCCGCCATGATTACCATAGTGCGGGAACAAAGTCCGCGCTTCCCCTTTTGGCCCCGCCCCCAATGGCCGGCACCCACAGCTCCTCATCCTCCCTCCCCCCACCTCCCCCACGACATGGGGAAGAGAGAAAAGTTACAGGGTCGCAGGTTTAACAATCTGGGAAGTCCTCTCTTCCCCCTTCATCCCAAAAATTCACCCTCCCACTTTTGTCCCAAACGTTCTTTTTCTGTCCCGCTCACTCCAGCTTCACCTCGACAATAAATGTCCACGCCTCGTCTGCCGTTTCGAAATAGTGGTGTTTACCTAGATGTGTGACCCATAGTCTTGCCGGTTGCAACATTCCGAATTTGACCTTCCTTTTATGCAACACCGCCTTGGCCCGATTAAAGCTTGCCCTCCTTCTCGCCACCTCCGCACTCCAATCTTGATACACGCGGATCACCGCATTCTCCCACCTACTGTTCCGAGTTTTCTTGGCCCATCTGAGGACCATCTCTCTGTCCTTGTATCGGAGAAATCTCACAACTATTGCTCGAGGAATTTCTCCAGCCCTCGGTCTTCGCGCCATAACCCGATATGCTCCCTCCACCTCCAGCGGACCCGTCGGGGCCTCCGATCCCATTAACGAATGCAGCATCGTGCTCACATATGCCCCGACGTCCGCCCCTTCTGCACCTTCGGGAAGACCAAGAATCCTTAAGTTCTTCCTCCTCGCATTGTTCTCCAGCACCTCCAGCCTTTCCACACATCTTTTGTGTTGTGCCTCGTGGATCTCCGTTTTCACCACCAGGCCCTGTATGTCGTCCTCATTCTCAGCAGCCTTTGCCTTCACGACCCGAAGCTCCTGTTCCTGGGTCTTTTGCTCCTCCTTTAGCCCCTCAATCGCTTGTAATATCGGGGCCAACAGCTCCTTCTTCATCTCCTTTTTGAGTTCATCTACACAACGCCGCAGGAACTCTTGTTGTTCAGGGCCCCATATTAAACTGCCTCCTTCCGACGCCATCTTGCTTTGTGCCTGCCTTCCTGGCCGCTGCTCTTGAGGATCCACCGCAATCCGGCTACTTTCCTCTCTTTTTTCCATCCGTGTCCAGGGGGGATTCCCTTCTGGATTACCGCACAGTGTTATTTGCCGTTAAAATTGCCGATGGGGCTCCTATTAAGAGCCCAAAAGCCCGTTCCACCGGAAGCTGCCGAAACGTGCGACTTAGCTGGTCATCGCCGCACCCAGAAGTCGACCCTTCAATTGTAATGACATTCAATGGCATTACAATTGCTGAATCCCCCACAATCAACATCCTGGGAGGTGCCATTGATCAGAAACTGAACTGGACTAGTCACATCAATACTGCAGCTACCAGGGCAGGTCAAAGGCTAGGAATCCTACGGCGAGTAACTCACTTCCTGACCCCCCCCCCCCCCCCCCAAAGCTTATCAATCATCCACAAGGCACAAGTCAAGTGTGTAATAGTATTCTCTCCACTTGCCTGGATGAATGAAGCTCCAATACATACTCCAGAAGCTCAACTCAATCCAGGACAAAGCAGCCCGCTTGATTCCTCCTCCTTCCACAAACATTCAATCCCTCCATCATCGATGAACAGTGGCAGCCTTGTGTACCATTGTAGAGATCTACCATGCGGTTCAAGTGCAGTCTCGCATACACTTTAAAACTCGGTAGAAATTTGAATTACACTTCTCGGATGCAAGTAAGAATCTTTTATTGCCTCTACTGATTACAGTTGAGAAACTTAAATCTGTTCTCAATAAAGCCTTGCCAGGAAAAGACTTAAAGAGAAGTAATTGATAAAACAATTTTAACGTTCATAAATAATACAGAAATGGTTTCTTGCTTAAAGCAAAACAGCTTGCGTGAACTTCAAGAGTTGGAGTGGAAAAGTGAAAGTACGAAAATAAGGATAGCAAGTAGTTAGATCAAAGTACAGAGTGATCCTGGGTAGAAAATGGCTGTCTGAACTCTCATGTTTAAGGAAAATGTTATCAGTCTGAGGCCATCTGTCCATATCTCGATATCGTCCGAATTGATTTGGGTGAGTTTCAAATACATTGGATTGTATAGTTAACTGACAATCCTCAATGTGCAACATAAGTTTTAATTGTTTCATGTTTGAATATTTGTGTGTGCTATGGAATGTGATTTTGTGCAGTAATCGAGTCTGGTTCTTACTGGTTTTTTGCTTGTTGCTAACTTTTCGGTTGGTTCAATTGCTGTTTTATTACCTTTGCTCTCGAGTCGCCAGGTATCTTTATAATACCGCCAAGAGGTTCAAGGCCAAGTAATGATCAATAACTCAATACACCGATTAGTAAGATTCAAATCAAAGCACATTTATTATACACAGTAATCGCTATTCATGCACAAATTCTACGTCTAAGCTACTTCTACAACTAACAGGCCTATACTTAACTTCGGACTGGCCCACCAGGTCAGGGGAACAAATGGCCTTTCGTTCGGGTTCTGAGTCTGCGGGATTCGAAGTTGGTACGGATTGGTAGCTAGGAAAGCCTATCTCATAGTGAGCGTTGAATTAAGACTTACGGTCTTTCGGCGGTCACTGCACCGGTCACGGTCAAGGTTGGTTCGCGTTGCTGGGTGACCCGGGCAGGAAGAGAGCGAGTTGAACTTGGGGGCTTAACTTTATAGTCCCCAGGGGCTTCCTGCCTTTCGGAGCAGACCCTGTACCTGGTTCTAGGTGATTGGACTTTGTTCCAATGGCTTGGTTCAATTTCTCCAATACTGGAGCGGTTCCCTAATCGATGGGCGGTCTTGCGGTGTTCGTTAACATCTTTTGTGTTGGCTCCTGCTGGCGCCGGGGAGTCTGGCTTAGTTTTGTGTGTCCCAAATGTTGCTATTGTTCCCGGGGATTGCTCATTAGTATGTAGATGGCTGCTACATTATTATGCTGATGGTCGCTGGTATCGATGCTGTCTGGGCTTTTGCAGAGTTAAATACACAGTAAGCCTGCACCTGCTGGTTTCTGTCTGTGTTGGCTGGATTTCCCTTCAGCCTTTACCGTTCGCCATTTTAAATCGGGAGTTGGCCAATTCAAGTGGCTACATGCTGACTTTCATTTTATCCATATTCTGAACAATGGTGGATTCATATTGCTTATTTCGACCTTGATCTTAATTACTGGTACAGCTCATTTCTTAATATGAAACTTACTTTGAAATTTGTTCATTCGAACAATAGTCAGTTCATATTGTCAGTAAAAATGTTGCTTTTATCTTCAATTAGTTTGTGGATGTGTCAGGCTTTGTACCTCTGTTTAAGTTCTGTGTTTTGTCATGACCGAAGGTTATGAATACTGAAATCCTTATTTTAAAATGGGTATTAAATCTGAGCTTCAATATTTGCATTAAAGTGGTCTTTTACCTATCGGAAATAGCTGATTTCCTTCAACCATCTACAAGATGCACTGCAGTAACTCACCAAGATTCCTTAGGCAACACCTTCCAAACCCACAACCACTACCATCTGGAAAGACAAAAGCAGCAGAAACCAGGTACTCCACCATCTGGAGGTTCCCCTCCAAGTCACTCAGCACCCTGATATGGAAATATATCGCCATTCTTTCACTGTCACAACATCCTGGAACTCCCTCCCTGACAGCACAGTGGGTGTACCTAACGTCAAGTACTGCAGCTGTTCAAGAAGACAACTCATCAGCACCTTCTGAAGGGCAACTAGGGACAGGCAATAAATGCTGGCCTAACCAGCAATGCCCACATCCCGTAAATGAACTTTTTAAAAACTGCCTTTGAGTAGCAGAGGAAACAGGAGGGTAGGAGCAGACCTTTTGCCCGCTCGAGTCCAAAGGTGTGCCGGTAAGGTGGATTGGCTGTGTTACATTGCCTCTGGGAGAGTCCAAATGTTTTGGTAGGGTTGCGGGTATTGGGCTGGAGCTTGGGCCTCGATAGGGTGTTGTTTTGGAGGGTTGGTGCAGACTCAATGGGCTGAATGGCCTCCTTCTGCAATGTAGGGATTGTATGATTCTTTGAGCCTGCTCTGCCATTCAACTAGATCATGGCTGATCTACCTCCAGGTTATTTTCCTGCACTGTCTCCACATCACCTCGATGCTTTTAGTATCTAAAAATCTGACCCTCCTCACAACACACAATTCCAGAGTTTTAGGTCAGCAGCAAACTTGGAAACATTACAACTGATCCTCAATAATAATCTTTATTATTGTCACAAGTAGACTTACATTAACACTGCAATGAAGTTACTGTGAAAATCCCCTCATTGCCACATTCCGAAGCCTGTTCGGGTACACAGCGGGAGAATTTAGAATATCCACATTACCTAACAGCATGCCTTTCGGGACTTATGGGAGGAAACCTGCGCACCCGGAGAAATCCCACACAGACACGGGGAGAACGTGCAGACTTCACACAGACAGTGACCCAAGGAGGGAATCAAACCTGGGGCTCTGTCGCTGTGAAGCAACAGTGCTAACCACTGTGGTACCATGTCACAACATCCAAATCACTGATATAGACAGCTTCCCTTTGATAAATCCACACTGACTCTGCTATTTTCCAAGTGTGCCGTTTTCACATCCTTTCGAATAGACTGACATCAGGCTAACAGGTCTGCAGTTCCCCATTTTCTCTCTCCTTCCGTCCTTCAATAGTGAGTGAACATTTTCCACCTTCCAACTGGAGGAACTATTCCAGAATCCATAGAATTTTGGAAGTTGATGACCAATGGATGCACCATCTCTACAGCCGCCTCTTTCAACACTCTGGGATGTAGATCCTCAGGGCCAGGGCATTTATCAATGTTCAATCCCATTAATGTTTCTCGTACTACTGTTTCCTAATACTAATCTCTTTATGTTCCTCATGCACTTGGTTCTCGAGTATCATTGGGATGATTTCTGTAAATTCCTGGGTTAAGACAGACACACATTTGTTTAACACTAAATAAAAACAGGAAATGTTCGATAAATTCAGCAGGTCAGACAGTATATGTGGAAAGAGGAACACAGTAAACATTTTGAGTCACATATGGCTTTTCTACAGAAATGATTGTTTATTTTTGCTGCCTCATTCACCATTATTAATTCTGTCTGGAATGAACACACATGTTTCTCTTTTTCACATATCGATCAAACCTTTTACACTCAGATTTTATGTTTCTCACTAGTTTTTTCTCATTTCGGTTTCCTCTTTCTTCATCAGTATCTTGGTTCTCTTTTGCTAAATACTAATCCTCGGTCTTGCTGCTTTTTTGGTTGCTTTATGAAAATGAAATGAAATGAAAATCGCTTATTGTCACAAGTAGGCTTCAAATGAAGTTACTGTGAAAAGCCCCTAGTCGCCACATTCCGGCGCCTGTTCGGGGAGGCTGGTACGGGAATTGAACCGTGCTGCTGGCCTGCCTTGGTCTGCTTTCAAAGCCAGCGATTTAGCCCTGTGCTAAACAGCCCCTCCTGAGCCTCTTCCTTTGATTAATGCAAACTTTCACTTCTCTGGTTAGTCACGGTTACATCTCTATTCCTGTTGGATTTTTGTTCTTTAAAGGAATGTACACTTGTTGTAAATTATGTATTAATCCCTTAAATGCTAGGTATTGCTTGTCTTCTGTCATAGCTTTTAATGTAGCTTCCCAATCTACCTCAACCAACTTTCCCCTCAAAACTTTGTAGAAACACCCAGCTAAATTAAACAAACAATCTTTCTAACCACCACAGTCCATCTCTAAGGCAACTTGGTGTTCCAAACAGAAATGCAAGCCAAATACCTTTTCCCTCCCAAATATCCTTTTGTGATTGAGTAATTTATGTGATTGACAGCAGCAATAATTGCCCAATCCATTCTCTGTAATCACTTGTGAACTCGCTGGTGTGTCTGCAGATGGGATAACTGAGTGAATCCTTTCCCACACAAGGAGCAGATGAATGGCCTCTCCCCGGTGTGAACCCGTTGATGTGTCAGCAGGTTAGATGACTGAGTGAATCCCTTCCCACACTCAGTGCAGATGAATGGCCTCTCCCCGGTGTGAACTCGCTGGTGCATCTGCAGGGTGAATGATTCAATGAATCCCTTCCCACACACTGAGCAGGTGAATGGCCTCTCCCCAGTGTGAACTCGCTGGTGTGTCAGCAGGTGAGGTAACTGAGTGAATCTCTTGTCACACTCAGAGCAAATGAATGGTCTCTCCCCAGTGTGAACTCGCTGGTGTGTCTGCAGACTGCATGTCCGACTGAATCCCTTCCCACACTCAGAGCAGGTGAATGGCCTCTCTCCAGTGTGAAGTCGCTGATGTGTCAACAGATTCCATGAGTGAGTGAACCCCTTCTGACAGACAAAGCAGGTGAATGCCTTCTCTCCACTGTGAACTCGCTGGTGTGTCCGCAAGTTGTTTAAATGAGTGAATCCCTTCCCACACTCACAGGTGAATGGCCTCTCCCCAGTGTGAATACGCCGATGAATCTCCAGCTCAGATGGGGAACGGCATTCCTTTCCACAGTCCCCACATTTCCACGGTTTCTCCATGGTGCCGGTGTCCTCGTGTCTCTCCAGGTTGAATGATCAGTTGAAGCCTCGTCCACACACAGAACCAGTGTATAGTCTTTCCTTACTGCGAATGGTGTGACATTTCTCAGGCTGTATTCCTGGTTAAAGCTCTTTCCACAGACAGTTTACTGAAACACTCTCTCCGGTGTGTCGCAGGGCTTTTTCAGTCACAAAATATTTCAAAAAAGACAGAACAAAAAAACGTTACCCCTTCTAGAGCCTGAGGCCAATGAGATTCAGGTCCTGATGAATTGAGCGACTCTACCAGATCTTGACGTGATGTTTGGTTTGAGATTTCTGTCTGGTTATTCTCACTTTCAGATATTCTGAAAAAGGAATTCACAAAAGTCAGCAATGTCAGTGCAAGACAGAAATTCAAAACAGACAATTCAGGATTCTACGGAACATTCTTTAATCACTTTTTCCTCAAAGCTGTAAATCTCCATCTCACTCACTCTGCTGTTTAGCACACTGGGCTAAATCGTTGGCTTTGAAGGCAGGCTAGCAGCACGGTCCAATTCCTGTACCAGCCTCCCCAAACAGGCGCCGGAATCCGGCGACTAGGGGCTTTTCACAGTAACTTCATTTGAAGCCTACTTGTGACAATGAGCGATTTTCATTTCATTTCATTTCCCTCTCGCTCTGTGGAAAATACACCCTCCAAATTCTCCAAAGATGCCAATTCATGCTGATCAACAGGTCCATACTCACCACTTCCTATCCAGGATATAGAGACCTGACAAGCTTCATGCAAGCTGCTAGACTATGGATGTGTATATTGTAGATTAAAAATGTGTATAGTACAGGATTGTATTGTCTGATTTGAGACACGGGGAGGGGGACATGAAGAAGGATGAGGTGCCGAAGAAATTTACCAGAATAGTTGCAGGGATGAGGGAATTTAGCGACAACTTGTAGAAGTTGGGGTTGTTCTCCTTGGTGTAAAGGAGGTTGAGGAGTGGGTTCATGGAGCTGTACAAATTGATGACAGGTTTAGGTGACAAAAGAAAAGCAGTTTACATTAGCTGATGGGTCGAGGGCTTGGAGAACAGATTTATGGTTTGATAAGAAATGGGGGAGGATTTGAGGAAGAAATTGTTTTACCCAGAGCCTGAACAAGATCCTAGAGGGTGGGCTGGGGGAAACCTGAGGTTTCCCTTGGCCCCCACTTCATTTGACAGCAGTTTCCAGACTTCCCACTCTCCACGCCTGGTTTCAGCAACCTGCCTCTCATGTTCACCCAGTTTTCTGAACCCTCTGTATTTCATTTTGTTTTTAAATGTCTTCCCACCTCTCCACTTGCCCCCCCCCCAACCCCCCCCTCTCCACTTCCCCCTCTCCACTTCCCCCCCCCAACCCCCCCTCTCCACTTCCCCCCCCCCAACCCCCCCCACTCTCCACTTCCCCCCCCCCTCTCCACTTCCCCCCCCCACACCACCACATACACACACACACAATGGTAACCTGCAGTTTCCAGGCTCCCCAGGCTTGCATTCACCTGCAGTTACCAGACTCCTAAACGACCCTCTTATTGACTGACCTGATTAACACTACACCCCTGTATGCTTCACCCGATGCCAGTGTTTATGTAGTTACATTGTGTACCTTGTGTTGCCCTATTATGTAGTTTCTTTTTTTTCCCATGTACTTAATGATCTGTTGAGCTGCTCGCAGAAAAATACTTTTCACTGTACCTCGGTACACGTGACAATAGACAAAATCCAATCCATCCAGTTACCAGCTCCTTCCCCCCACCTATGTTCACCCCGTTTCCAGGCCGCCTTCCAACCTTGTGTTCACCCATGGTTTCCAGCCCACCCCACACGTTTTCCCACAGTTTCCAGGCCCCCCCCTTCTGTTCACCAGCACTTTCCAACCTCCCTTCCCCAGTGTTCACTTTGTCAGCAGCACCAGATGCTCGCAGCAGAGGCTGATTCTGCACCGACACACTGGCCGCCTAGAATCGTGGATAGGGAGCTTTATGGAATGTTCTAGGTAAGTAATGTACCATTTACAGAATGAATTTCAGACAGGTCATTAATGTCTTGGCATTCCATTCGAGATTGGTGGTGGTGGTGGTGATGGGGTGCAGAGATTCAATATGCAAAATCATCACTGTCGGTCCAGAATAGAATTTAGAAGAAAAAACGTTTTCTCTTGGTTTGAGTTTGTTGTGAGAAAATCCTCCCCTTCTAAACCCTGTAAACCCCCGCACCAGCCTCCCCGAACAGGCGCCAGAATGTGGCGACTAGGGGCTTTGCACAGTAACTTCATTTGAAGCCTACTTGTGAAAATAAGCGATTTTCATTTTAAAAGCAGTTTCCAGAATCCATCCGTCAGTCCAGGAGAGAAATTCACAACATTCTCTCCTCCTGCCGACAGGACAGGGAGCACCGCGCATGCGCACTGCTACCCGCTGCCTTTACTCAAGATGGCGGCCGTTACCTCCGGCCTTTCATCAGCCTCAGCTTTGCATCTGTTGCCCGTTCTGTGTAAATGTGCAGTCACTGGGTTATTATGCGGCCTGTACAGGATTCTTCACCAGTTTGGAGATACGACTCTTCCCGCCCACAACAGACTCTATTCTTCCACGTCCACCTTCCGGCTCCACTCCTTTCTTACCTGATGTTGCTCCGACATCATCGCGGGCGACCATATTTAACTACACTGCGCATGCTCCAATAACGCGGCTGCGCAGTGTTTCCAGTAGTGAAAATCGGGAGCAGTCTGGGCCGCGGGGAATGATGGGTGATAGCACCGCCATTAAATGTCAATATTACTGCATGGTAAATGATGTTTTGAGATCCGTGTGGAATTGCAGCCTAAGGCCCCAGATATAAAATCAGCAATCAATTGTCGAACCCCAGTCTATTGGATTTCTGCCAGAGTGCTGTTCTGGGATTAGTTGAAATAACACAAAAAACTACCCAGAATCACAAAATTATCAGAGCAGAGAAGGAGGGCATTCAGCCAGTCATGTCTGACTCTTGGAAATAGCATTTCAATTAGTGCCATTTCTCCTGCCTTCTCCACATGACTGCACAATGTTTATTTTCAAATGATCATCGAATTCCTTCTTGAATGCCTGAATTGAACCTGCCCTGGTGGGAAGTGTCCCCCATCCATACCATAGCAGAGCAGTGTGCAGACGTGCTTCCACCCAGTGGATTGGACTGGATTGGATTTGTTTATTGTCACGTGTACCGAGGTACAGTGAAAAGTAGTTTTCTGCGAGCAGCTCAACAGATCATTAAGTACATGAGAGAAAAAGGAAAAAAAGAAAATACATAATAGGGCAACACAACATATACAATGTAACTGCATAAGCACTGGCATCGGATGAAGCACACAGGGTGTAGTGTAAATGAGGTCAGTCCATAAGAGGGTCATTTAGGAGTCTGGTGACAGTGGGGAAGAAGCTGTTTTTGAGTCTGTTCGTGCATGTTCTCAGACTTCTGTATCTCCTGCCCGATGGAAGAAGTTGGAAGAGTGAGTAAGCCGGGTGGAACGGATCTTTGATTATGCTGCCCGCTTTCCCCAGGCAGCGGGAGGTGTAGATGGAGTCAATGGATGGGAGGCAGGTTCGTGTGATGGACTGGGCGGTGTTCACGACTCTCTGAAGTTTCTTGCAGTCCTGGGCCGAGCAGTTGCCATACCAGGCTGTGATGCAGCCCGATAGGATGCTTTCTATGGTGCATCTGTAAAAGTTGGGAAGAGTTAATGGGGACAGGCCGAATTTCCTTAGTTTACTGAGGAAGTATAGGCGCTGTTGTGCTTTCTTGGTGGTAGCGTCGACGTGGGTGGACCAGGACAGATTTTTGGAGATGTGCACCCCTAGGAATTTGAAACTGCTAACCATCTCCACCTCGGCCCCGTTGATGCTGACAGGGGTGTGTACAGTACTTTGCTTCCTGAAGTCAATTACCAGCTCTTTAGTTTTGCTGGCATTGAGGGAGCGATTGTTGTCGCTACACCACTCCACTAGATTCTCTATCTCCCTCCTGCATTCGGACTCGTCGTTATTCGAGATCCAGCCCACTATGGTCGTATCGCCAGCAAACTTGTAGATGGAGTTGGAACCAAGTTTTGCCACGCAGTCGTGTGTGTACAGGGAGTAGAGTAGGGGGCTAAGTATGCAGCCTTGCGGGGCGCCGGTGTTGAGGACTATTGTGGAGGAGGTGTTGTTCATTTTTACTGATTGTGGTCTGTTGGTCAGAAAATTGAGGATCCAGTTGCAGAGTGGGGAGCTAAGTCCTAGGTTTTGGAGCTTTGGTATGAGCTTGGCTGGGATTATGGTGTTGAAGGCAGTGCTGTAGTCAATAAATAGGAATCTAATGTAGGAGTCCTTGTTTTCGAGATGCTCTAGGGATGAGTGTTGGGGCAGGGAAATGGTGTCTGATGTGGACCGGTTGGAGTGGTATGCGAATTGCAGTGGATCAAGGCGTTCTGGGAGTATAGAGGTGATGCGCTTCATGATCAACCTCTCGAAGCACTTCATTACGACTGACGTCAGGGCCACTGGTCGGTAGTCATTGAGGCACGTTGCCTGGTTCTTCTTTGGTACCGGTATGATGGTGGTCTTCTTGAAGCAGGTGGGGACCTCTGAGTGGAGTAGGGACAGGTTAAAGATGTCCGCGAATACCTCTGCCAGCTGGGCCGCGCAGGCTCTGAGTGCACGACCAGGGATCCCGTCCGGGCCTGTCGCCTTCCGAGGGTTCACTTTCAGGAAGGCCAATCTGACTTCGGAAGCTGTGATGGTGGGTATGGGTGAATTATGGGCTGGTGGGGCATTCGCCAGTGGATTGTTGGTTACCTGCTCGAACCGAGCATAGAATACATTGAGTTCATCGGGGAGGGGTGCACTGCTGCCAGAGATACTGTTCGGCTTCGCTTTGTAGCCCGTTATGTTGCTTAGTCCTTGGCACAACCGCCGAGAATCTGTCTGTGACTCTAGCTTGGTTTGATATTCTCTCTTGGCATTTCGGATGGCTTTGCGGAGCTCGTACCTGGATTTCTTGTATAGGTCAGGGTCGGCTGCCTTGAACACCTCAGATCTGTCCTTCGGTAGGGAGTCAATCTCGCGATTGAGCCATGGTTTCCGGTTGGGGAACGCATGTACTGCTTTCTTTGGCACGCAGTCATCCACACATTTGCTGATGAAGTCTGTGATGGTGGTGGCATGTTCATTTAAGTTGGTCTCTGAGTTCTTAAATATGGACCAGTCCACTGTCTCTAAGCAGTCACGTAAGAGCTCTTCTGTCTCCTCGGACCAGCACTGCACAACCTTCTTAGCTGGATTCTCCCGCTTGAGTTTCTGCTTGTATGCCGGGAGAAGGAGCACCGTCTTATGGTCTGATTTCCCAAAGTGCGGTCGGGGGATGGAATGGTAGGCGCCCTTGATTTTTGAGTAGCAGTAGTCAATAGTGTTGTCGCCCCTGGTGGGACAGGAGATGTGCTGGTGGAATTTTGGCAGTACACTCTTGAGGTTGGCCTTGTTGAAGTCTCCGGCCAAGATGAACAAGGCCTCCGGGTGTTCTGTTTCGTAGTTGTTTATTACTGTGTATAGTTCGTCCAGTGCC
The DNA here is from genome assembly GCF_047496885.1 of Scyliorhinus torazame. Taxonomy (NCBI): domain Eukaryota; kingdom Metazoa; phylum Chordata; class Chondrichthyes; order Carcharhiniformes; family Scyliorhinidae; genus Scyliorhinus; species Scyliorhinus torazame. The sequence continues at coordinate 115,008,570 of NC_092711.1, forward strand.
TTCCTCACTTCTGCCTGGGGTGGGATGTAGACAGCTGTGATAATGGCTGAAGTGAACTCACGTGGAAGATAATATGGGCGGCACTTCACGGTCAGGTATTCCAGGTCTGGGGAGCAGTAGGTCACCAGAGTCGCCACATCCAAGCACCAGGAGGAGTTGATGAGGAGGCAAACCCTCCCAACCTTCGCTTTGCCTGATGATGCCGTGCGGTCCGCCTGGTGAATTGAGAAGCCTTCAGGTTGTATGGCACAGTCTGGTGAGGCGGGGGTGAGCCAAGTCTCTGTGAAACAGAGCTCACAGCAGTCTCTTACTTCCCTCTGAGAGGTAAGTCTGGCGTTAAGTTCATCCAGCTTGTTTTCGTTCGCTTGGACGTTTGCCAGGTGTATGCTGGGGAGAGGGGTCCTGAAACCGCGTTGCTTCAGTCTAACCTGCAGACCGCCGTGTTTCCCTCGCTTTCTCGGTCGGCGGCTGCTGCTGGATGATCCTGGGATCCGATGGGAGAAGTCTGACCTTGTGGAAGGTAGGTGGTTGCGTCTGGCGGGGTCCAGGGCGCTGGCGGGGATCAGGGCGCTGTTTACGTATCTGGGGTCACATCTGGCAGGGTCCCGGGCACTGGTTGAGGTAGAGGGGTTGCGAGGGGGGCATGTTTGTGATCTGGATGGGTCCCGGCGTTCTGCGGGCACGGGAATACCTTGCAGCACGTTCCGGCCCTTGCGTGGGGTCGCCGCCATTTGGGGGGTCCTGGGTCGTGGGCAGGGGTTTCCTGAGGCAGGTTGGGCTGGGTCCCATGGTCTGTTCCCACACTGGGCGCTCCTGGGGTCGGATCTTGAAGTAGGCCCGGTCGGGCCACCATGTGGATTTTTGAGCATGTTTTGAGCAGTGTTTTGAGCATGTACGGTACCGTGTCAGTCAAGACTAGAGACATATGCTTCTCTCTCAAGTCCACAATGGGTAAATAGGGGGATTGTGGGGCAGAGGAACCAATTGATCCAGCGGAGAGACCCCGGAAACATGTTGTGTATACTTCAAACCCCGAATGGGAAGCTACCACTTTCCCAGTTGCCCCAAGAGCTCTCGGGAGGAAATGTCCCAGTGCCAAACCCAGAGCAGGAGGAGAGAATGTTGTGAATTTCTCTCCTGGACTGACAGTGTTGGAGTTTGGAAACTCCTTCTACAGGGGGTTAGAAGCGGAGGATTTACACAGCAAATACAAACCAAGAAAAATGGCTGTCTCCTCCTGAATTTCTATCCTGGACTGACTGAGGAATTTTGTAAACTAAAACAATTACAGCTGCTGGGATAGATTGAACAGATTGGGACTGTATGCTGGCACAGTGGTTAGCACTGCTGCCTCCAGGGCTGAGGACCCAGATTCGATCATGACCCCAGGTCACTGTCTGTGTGGAGTTTGCACATTCTCCCCTTGTCTGTGTGGACCTCATCCGCACAACCCAAAGATGTGCAGGTTAGGTGGATTGGCCATGCTAAACTATCCCTTAATTGGAAAAAAGAATTGGGTATTCTACATTTATTTTTTTAAATGAACATATTGGGGTCTATTTCATTAGAAAAAGGAAGAGTTAACAGTGAGCTGATGGAGATCTTTAAAATGATCAATGGATTGGACGGGGTAGATATGGAGAGAATGTTTCCACTTGATATTTCTTTACTCAGAGACTGGTGAGAATCTGGAACTAACAGGAAACCACTGAGGGCAAACAGAGATAATCTCAAAATGAAATCAGATGAATCCGTGAGAGAAAAGGGTATAGAAAGATATCTAAAAATATATATATTTTATTAGATCTTTCATTTTTTTAGAAACAAGTGGAGCTTAATAATTCCTCATTTTGTATCTATTTTCGATATTTATTTGGAAAATGTTTTACTTTTCTGCCCTGACAATAGTTAAGATAACATTCTTCGTCTTTAATAGGAATCAAATTCTGGTGCCTTCGTACTTTAAGATTCCCAGTGTCTTGTTTAGATCCCTCCACAGTTCAGGATCCACTCAATCATGAGAATTTTATCTAGGTGGTCTGTATAATTTGTTTCTAATTTCATTGATTTCTGCCGCAGCGCACCCCATGAAAATAAAAACATTCATTGGTCACTGAATTAAACTTTCAATGGCGGGTACTTTGCCCAGTATGCCCCGCGGTGGGGAATGCCCTCTATTCACACCACAGGAGCGTAGTGCGCAGGCGCAATACCGCCCAGTGTTGGAGCAGGCGCACTGCTGGCGATGCTGAGTCTCTTGTCAGTCGGATCTCCAAACTGGTGAAGAAGCGGAAACGCAGAGGAATTTTGGATCCGTGGATGGACGGGGAGGGAGCCGGTGCCTGGACGGGGAGGGTATATAAACACCTGCTGAAGGCCTCAAGACCCGAATACGAATCTGCGGGTCCCTCGTTTGCAGTTCTGGGTCTTATCCCGGAAAAAGGGCAAGGTGACCGGCCGCCATCTTGATTCACCGGGGCGAGAGCGCATGCGCTGGTTTCTTGGTGGGCGGAGCTTCAGCGTCTTTGTTCGCACCTGGGTCCTCGTGCCTAAACCGCCAAACTTCCAATTGTCTTCCCACTCCCGGTTGTGCACTAAGGCGGACTTTCATCGGTTTCCACAGCTAATAACTCCTGGAACTGGTTGCTAGTTCGTTATATCGTGCTTATACCTTGAGTGGTGCCCCACATAACAGCAAGCGTGGCTGACCAGGAGTTTCTCCCACTCTTACCGTCAGACATTCCAGAATCATCATAGAATTTACAGTGCAGAAGGAGGCCATTCGGCCCATCGAGTCTGCACCGGCCATCACAAAGAGCACCCTACTGAAGCCCATGTATCTCCTCTATCCCCGTAACACAGTAACCCCTACTTAACATGTTTTGGACACAAAGGGCAATTGAGCATGGCCAGTCCACCTAACCCAAACATTGGCATGTTTGGAAGTATTTGTAGGTTGACACACTCAACCTATTTGACCGGATTATGAACACACCATCCTTGGTCATCAAGTCCTGGGGTAGGAGCCGAATCCGGAGCTTCTGGCTCAGAGGCAGGGACACTGCTCCATGAGCAGCCCCCCCTCCCAGTCTATTCAGCAGGCTGCAGGTGATGTCTTTGGCCTCAACGAGTCCATGGGCCAATTATATATTCAGTGTGAAAGGTTGCAGCTCTGGTATAGCTACCTGAAGGGTCTGTTCCTCAATGTTTGGTTACACTTCAGCCGCATGCTCCTAATCTTTGGCTGCCCAGTGTGAAAGGGACTAGGTAAGTCAGAGGATCTTCTTTGGGGCCTGACTCAAACAGCAATTTGTTGGACTTGGTTGAGTCAGTCGCATGGTGGTGAGGGTGACACCGGCTGAATATAAGAAATAAGAGCAAAGTAGGCCAATCAGCTCATCGAGCCTGCTCCACAATTGAATAAGACCATGGCTGAACTGATTGTGGCCTCAGAGCCACTTCCTTATCTTCCCTCATAAGGGCTGCCGGCCTCTCGTCCATGGTCATGTCTGTGTCTGGGTGGGTCTGGGGAAGGAGCATGCCGTGTCCACCAGTACGGTTCATAACCTCCACCATCAGTGGGTACCTCAGGGTACAGAGTGTCTCATAAACACTGGTAAAAACACTCTGGTTTCACAAGGAAGATTTCCTTTGCTCTTGGTAAAGCTGTGTTGCCTATTTCGGGCTCTTTTAGTTTGATTGGACAACATGTTTGGGGGATCAAGAGAAGAATGTTCCAGAGAAACTAGAATTGTCTGTTCTGAATTTCTATCCTGTACTGACAGTGATGGCTTTTGTAAACTCTGTTTACAGGATATTAGGAGATGTTTTGTAGGTGGAAACTCCAACCAAACATCACATCAACATCTGTCGGTCTCACTCGATTCATTGGGACCTGAATATCATCACGCTTTGAATGTGGGAGGCAAAATCTTTGTTCTGTTATGGGAAAAGATTTCAAACATCAGTATGACTGGAAAAGCAGCGAGACCCCCCCCCCCCCACCCCCACCAGTGAGATTGATCCAGAGAACTGACTGTAAAGAGCTTTAACCAGTTACACAGCCTGAAAAAAATCACATCATTCAGGAGAAACCATACATGTATTGTGTGTGTGAACGAGGAACTGTATGTCCAACCTGAAGAGACACAAGGACGTCTGCACAACGAAGAAACCGTGGAAATGTGGGGACTGTAGGAAGGGATTCCTTTGCCCATCCCAGCTGGAAGCTCATCGACGCAGTCACACCAGGGAGAGACCATTCACCTGCTCCGTGTGTGGGAATGGATTCACTCTGATGTCCAGCCTTCAGTTACACCTGCGCGTTCACACTGATGAGAGACCTTTTAAATGTTCTAACTGTGAGAAATGCTTTAAAATTTCACCAGATCTAATTAAACACCACTTTGTTCACACGGACGAGAGACCGTTTGGGTGTTTTCAGTGTGAGAAGAGATTCAGACGGTCGTCTCACCTCATTCAACACCAGCGAGTTCACAGCGGGGAGAGGCCGTACATCTGCTCTGTGTGTGGGAAGGGATTAATTTCATCGTCTGACCTGGTGACACACCAACGGATTCTCACAGGGGAGAAGATATTCACCTGCTCTGTGTGTGGGAAGGGCTTTACTCAGTCATCGAACCTGCAAACACATCAGAAAGTTCACACTGTGGAGAGGCCGTTCACCTGCTCTGTGTGTGGGAAGAGATTTGCTCGATTATCTCACTTACTGACACAACAGCGAGTTCACAAGTGACTGTGGAGGTTAGATTCTGGTGTTAATCACATCCTTCATTTGTTTTTGTTGCTGTTAGTAACTCCTGTAACTGGGCCGGAGTTTAATATTCCGGATATCTGTTCAATAAATAAGTGTCCATTCTCCCCGTGTTTGCGTGGGTTTCGCCCCCACAACCCAACAGATGTGCAGGGTAGGTGGATTGCTCATGCCAAAATGCCCCTTAATTGGGAAAAAAAAATTGGGTACTCTAAAATTATTTGATGAAAGCTCGTCAGATTCTGTGTTATCTTGACAGATGAAGAGAGGATGTTTCCCCTCATGGGGGATTCAAGAGGGAGTGGGCAGATTGTCAGATTAAATGGTCCCCCATTGATGATGAGAAATGTCTTCCCTCAGAGGGTGGTTAGTCTTTGCAATTCTCTTCCCCAGAGAGCAGTGGAGGCTGCATCATTAAATATATACAAGGCCCAGTTAGAGTTTTGATCGAAAAGGGAGTCGAGGGTTTTCATAGAATTTACAGTGCAGAAGGAGGCCATTCGGCCCATCGAGTCTGCACCAGCTCTTGGAAAGAGCACCCTACCCAAGGTCAACACCTCCACCCTATCCCCATAACCCAGTAACCCCACCCAACACTAAGGCCAATTTTGGACACTAAGGGCAATTTATCATAGCCAATCCACCTTAACTGCACATCTTTGGACTGTGGGAGGAAACCGGAGCGCCCGGAGGAAACCCACGCACACACGGGGAGGATGTGCAGACTCCGCACAGACAGTGACCCAAGCCAGGAATCAAACCTGGGACCCCGGAGCTGTGAAGCAATTGTACTATCCACAATGCTACCGTGTGGGTGACACGCAGGATAGTGGAGCTAACAAAACAATCAGATCTACTATGACCTTATTGAATGGAAGAGCAGGCTTGATGGGCCGAATGGCCTGCTCTTATTTTCTATGTTATGGTCTCTGTGTCGAGGACATGAAGCGGTGTGTATTGATCTATTGATCAACATGAATTAGCACATTGAGGAGAATTGGGAGGTGTAGATAAGTGAGAATGTGGGAGACGGAGTTTTGGGGAATGAGAGTGGAAAGAATGTTCCAGAGAACCTAGAATTGTCTGTTCTGAATTTCTCTTCTGTATTTACAGTGATGTCATTTGTAAACTCCTTTTATAGAATATGAGAAGGGGAGGATTTGGGGACAGAAATCTCAGAACAAACGTCACATCAAGATCTGACAGTCACTCGATTCATTTGGACGTGAAAACCATCAGGCATTTTAACATCAGTGTGACTGGGAAAGCTCCGAGACCCACACAACACACAGCCGAGTGAGAGTGTTCCAGTGAACTGACTGTGGAAAGAGCTTTAACCAGTTACACAGGATGAAAATTATAACACCATTCACAAAGGGGAGAAACCGCACACATGCTCTGTGTGTGGATGAGGCTTCAACTGATTGTCCAGCCTGGAGAGATAAGGACACCGGCACCTTGGAGAAACCGTGGAAATGTGGGGTCTGTGGGAAGAGATTCAGAACCCCATCTGAGCTGGAAACACATCGACGCAGTCACACAGGAGAGAGGCCGTTCATCTGCTCCAAGTGTGGGAATGGATTTGCTCAGTCAGCCACTCTGCTGACACACCAGCGGGTTCACAGCAGAGAGAGGCTGTTCATCTGTTCTCAATGTGGGAAGGGATTCACTAATTCATCCACTCTGCTGAGACACCAGTGAGTTCACACTGGGGAGAGACCGTTCATTTGCTGTGACTGTGGGAAGGGATTTAAAGATTCCTCCACCTTGCTGACACACCGGTGAGTTCACACTGGGGAGAAACCGTTCACCTGTTCAGGGTGTAAGAAGGGATTCCGTGATTTATTCATCCTGCTCACCCACCAGCGAGTTCACAGCGGAGAGAGACCATTCAGCTGCTCTGTGTGTGGGAAGAGATTCACTCAGTCTTCGAATCTGCAGAAACACCAGCGAGTTTGTTCTGGACTGAAGCCTTTCACCTGCTCGGAGTGTGGGAAGCGATTCCGTGATTCATTCCATCTGCTGACACACCAGCGGGTTCACACAGGGGAGAGGCCGTTCGCCTGCTCCATGTGTCAGAAGAGATTTACTCATTCATCCACCCTGCTGACACACCAGCGAGTTCACACTGGGGAGAGGCCGTTCACCTGCTCCATGTGTGAGAAGAGATTCACTCATTCATCCACCCTGCTGACACACCAGCGGGTTCACACTGGGGAGAAACCGTTCACCTGTTCTGTGTGTGGAAAGGGATTCACTTGATTTTCAAATTTTCTGAAGCACCAGCGAGTTCACTCTGGGCAGAAGCCGTTCAGCTGCTCCCAGTGTGAGAGGGGAATCATTGATTCCTCCCACCTGCTGAGACACCAGCGAGTTCACAAGTGATTACAGGGGCTGGATTCTGCTGTTGTTAATAATAATCTTTATTATTGTCACAAGTAAGCTTACATTAACATTGCAATGAAGTTACTGTGAAAAGCCCCAAGTTGCCACACTCCGGCGCCTGTTCGGGTACACAGAGCGATAATTCAGAATGTCCAATTCACCTAAGAAACATGTCTTTCGGGACTTGTGGGAGGAAACTGGAAGAAACCCATGTAGACACGGGGAGAACATGCAAACTCCACAGACAGTGACCCAAGCTGGTAATCGAATCCTGGTCCCTGCCACTGTGAAGCAACGTGCTAACCACTGTGCTGGCATGCCACCCATCACATCCAGGGCTGAACTATGTTCACTCTGACTGTTGGTGAAGTGGACAAGGGGCTGTTTCTGCTGGACTGGCCGGTTTTACAATTTTGCTTCCAGTCGATGTTCTTTCAGCCTGGGAGTGCATGTCTCCACTAAAATGATCTGCAAAAGCAGAAATAGTAAATTAATTTTAACCTGGATAGTAAATATTGTTTTTCCAACGACTAGAGGCGTCTTGTCTTACATCCTCATTCCGAGTGTTGGCAATCTGATCAATCTTTCTCCACTGATTTCTCCACTACTCTCACTGCCTGTCCCATCGAGAGGTCAGTCCACATTCTGATATTATCCACCCAGGCCATTTTGGGCCTTCCTTGTACACGGTTTCCTGGTGACTGGAGGCCGGAGTCCAGTGGCGTACCACAGGAACCTGTGATGGGTTTGTCATGGATATAAATGACATCGGTGACTATGTGGTGGGGGGTTTAGGATCAGTACGTTTGGATGACACAAAGATTAGCCGGGTGGTTACTAGTGAGGTTGAGTGTGTTGGGTTATAGGAAGATATAGATGGGATGGTAAAAATGGTAAAAATTGGCAGATGGAATTTAACCTGGTAAAGTTCGAGATGATACACATTGGAAGGAGTAATATGACAAGGAAGTATTCAGTGAATGGCCTGACACTGGGAAGTTCCGAGAAACAAAGAGACTTTGACGTGTTTGTTTAGAGATGACTGAAGGCTGAAGGGCAGGTTAACAGGTTGGTGATAATGGCATATGGGACACTTGCTTTTATCAGTCGAGGCGTAGATTACAAAAGCAGAGAGGTCAGAGAGGGGCTTTTCACAGTAATTTCATTGAAGCCTACTCGTGACCATAAGCGATTATTATTATTATTAGGTCGTGTTGGAGTTGTATAGAACTTTGGTGAGGCCACAGCTGGAGTACTGTGAGCAATTGTGGTCGCCACATTATAGGAAGGATGTGATTGCACTGGAGAGGGTGCAGAGGTGATTCACAAGATGTTGCCTGGGATGGAACATTTAAGTTAGGAAGAGAGGTTGGATAGGCTTGGGGTGTTTTCGCTGGAGCAGAGAAGACTGAGAGGCAACTTGATCGAGTGCACAAGATTATGTGGGGCATGGACAGAGTGGATAGGGAATAGCTGTTCTCCTTAGTTGAAGGGTCAGTTACGAGAGGTCACAAGTTCAAAGCGAGGGGCAGGGGGTTTAGGGTGGATTTGAGGAAAAGCTTTTTTGCCCAGAGGGTGGTGACGGTCTGGAATGCACTGCCTGGGAGGGTGGGAGAGGCGGGTTGTGTCACATCCTTTAAAAAGTACCCTGTAAATTAAAATGGGAAAATGTGTCATTTGAACCATGGGAGTCCAGAAAAACTTGAGATTTTAAAAAGTAAAGGATAAGTCCCACAAAGGGATAACAGCAGCAGCTTGTTTGAAATACAGATAGCTTCACAGGCATTAAAGAACACAGCTAGGGACAACTCATCCTGTTTTTCAAGTTAAAAAGACATTCGATCAATTTAAATTCTTAAGTTATATAAAAGGGAACAGTATTTCACACTTCCTTAGAAGTGCATTATTTTACTGAACAGTTAAAAAAGGAACAGCCAGGATCTTAGGTTTAAATTGGGGGATAAATGTTAGGCATGAAACCTTGCTGACGCTAGTTAAAAATGAAACAACTGCTTTCCAGATAAAGAAACACACAAGGTGGAACGTTTATACCATAATTTTCACATTTTTGACGTTAAAACCTTTTTAGCAAATAACCAAGCCGGATAAGGTTAGAGTTACAGGGGGCGACCTGCCGCTGACACCAGCTGACCCTTAAAAGTGCAGAGGCGAACTGCCTCGATCAACACGAGTTCTTACCCAGTATCGAGACTGAAAAAACATCACTAGAGACAGATATCAGACAAGCTGCTGACGAAGCAACAAACAAATTTAGTACCTGCCAAAGAAATGCATTACACTTCCAGTGGCAGCCATGGAGGAGGAGGTCGCACATTTGATAGCTCCTGCCTGTAACAGACTTTTGGACCTTTTCCCCCTGTTTTTCTTTTGATTTTATGGGATAAATCAGTGAAAAGTGAGACAGTAAGGAGAAATCCTCCTCCGGTGTGTGGAGAATTGACCAGAAGTGGCCGCGTGAGACGACAAAGTCTTATAAGGGAGACGCAAGAAGAGCTGGTGACACGGGACAGCATGGTGGAGGGCAAGGGCCGCGGGGAGGCGGCACAGTGATCGACGGAGCAGCTGGTGAAGTTTTTTGAGGATTGCTTCGCCAAGCTGAAGAAGGACACGCTGAACCCGATTAATGCTTCGATTGATCAAGTGGTTCAGAATCAGGAAACCCACGGGAGAGCGATCCAGGAGGTGGAACAAAAGTTGTCCAAGCACGAGGAGTATATAACCGTGCTGGAAAGCAAGGTGGGGATGATGAACGACCAGCAGAAAAGAATGCAGGAGAAGCTGGAGGACCTGGAGAATAGGTCCAGGAGGCTTAATCTCAGAATTGTTGGCTTTCCTGAAGGCAGTGAGGGATCAGATGTGACGGACATGTTGGAGAAGTTGATGGGAGCTGGGTCATTCCCTCGGACCCTGGAATAGGACAGAGCGCACAGAGCCCTCGCGAGGAAGCCCAGAGCGAACGAGCCGCTGAGGGCCATGGTGGTACGTTTTCACCGTTTCATGGAGAAGGAACACGTTTTGCGATGGGCCAAGAAAGAACGGAGCAGCAAGTGGGAGAACTGTGAGTTGCGCATCTATCAGAACCTGGGAGCGGATTTGGCCAAGAGGCGAGCTGGGTTTAATCGTGCAAAAACGACCCTCTTTAAGAAGGGGGTGAAGTTAGGGATGCTGTACCCTGCCCGTCTGTGGGTCACACATAAGGAACGGGACTTCTACTTTGAAACGCCAGACGAAATATGAACCTTTATTAAAGAAATTAAGCTGGAGGCGAATTAAAAGACACTTAAGCCTTGGAGAAGAACTGTGGCAGTGATTTGTGGTGCTGGATTGTATAAATGTAAGTATCTCTATGTAAAATAATGGGCTGTGTGGATGGTTAAACGTTATCTGTCTTGCAGGGACCTTGTTAGAGGGGGGGATGGGCTTTGAATTTAGTTCTGCTTTTTGGGTGACAATTTTTCTACAGTGACCGTTTCTTCACTGTTTTTTCTATTGTTTGTTTACTGGGGAATGTGATGCTTTTAAAATGTTTATTCATGTGAGGGGGGGAGAGAGAGAGAGGAGAGTACAATAGGGAGACAGACTGCTAGGTGCCAGGGGCGGGAGCTATCGAGTCAGCATGGGTCAGCTGACTCTTAGAAACGCAGTGGGGGGTGAGCAGGTGTTAAGCAGGAGCTTGACTTGGAGCATTGGGTTTCTAGTGTTGTTGCTAGAGGGGAGGTGCTTTACTAACAGGGAGGAACTGTTACTAGGGGATAAATGGGAGGTCGGGAACGCGACAGCCCGAGTGGGGACTTGAGGAAGTGGAGAGCGCGAGCTCGAGGCTAGCCTAAAAAGGGTGATGGCTAGGGGGTGCGGAGAGGGGGGGGGGAAAGGAGGTTGGAAGTCCCCCGTCCAGGCTGATCACATGGAACGTGAGAGGACTGAATGGGCCGGTCAAGAGGGCTCGCGTGTTTGCGCATTTGAGGGAACTGAAGGCGGACGTGGCAATGCTACAAGGAACACACTTAAAGGTTACAGACCAGACGAGATTGAGGAAGGGGTGGGTATGCCAAGTGTTCCACTCAGGACTGGACTCAATGACCAGGGGGGTAGCGATCTTGATCAGCAAACGAGTGGCATTCAAGGCAGGAAGAATCGTGTCAGACAAGGGGGGTAGGGACATAATGGTGAGTGGGAAGCTGGAGGGGGTGCGAGTGGTACTTGTGAACATATATGCTCCGAATGGGACGACGTGGAAGTTATGAGGCGGGTGTTAGGTAAGATCCCAGACTTAGTGTCACATAACCTGATCATGGGATCAGTCATTGATCCGGAATTGGACCGGTCAAAATCCAGGACAGGGAGGAGGCCGGCTGCGGCAAAGGAATTAAAGGGTTTTATGGAACAAATGGGGGGAGTAGACCCATGGAGGTTTGGACGGCCGAGGACGAAGGAGTTTTCCTTTTTTCACATGGCCAAAAGGTATACTCTCGCATCAACTTTTTTGTTCTGAGCAGGGCGCTAATACCGAAGGATATTGAGTATTCGGCAATTGCAGTGTCGGATCATGCCCCGCACTGGGTGGATCTACGGGTTAGTGTGGAGAGAGGGCAAACTGTGGAGACTGGATGTGGGGCTGCTAGCGGACGAAGCGATCTGTGGGCGGGTTAACAAGTCCATCCAGAACTACCTGGAAACAAATGATAAGGGGGAGGTCTCTGCAGCGACGGTCTGGGAAGCTTTGAAGGCAGTAGTCAGAGGGGAATTAATCTCGATACGGGCCCACAGTAAAAAGGCAGAACGGGCTGAGAGGGATAGATTAGTGGAGGAGATACTCCAGGTATACAGGAGATACTCGGAGGCCCCGGACGCGGGGCTACTGAAGGAGCGGCGGAGGTTGCAGGTGGAGTTTCGGTTGTTGACCATCGGGAAAGCAGTGGAACAGTTCAGGAAGGCAAGGGGGGCGATCTATGAGTACGGGCAAAAGGCAAGCAGAATGTTGGCACACCAGCTCAGGAAAAGAGAGGCGGCTAGGGAGATACGTAAAGTAAAGAGTAGACATGGTAATACTGTCCTAGACCCAGCGGGGGTGAACGAGGTGTTTAAGGACTTTTACAGTAAATTATATGAGTCGGAACCTCCGGTTGGGGTGGAGGGGATGAGGCAATTTCTGGATCAGTTGAGGGTCCCGAGGGTGCAGGAGGACCTGGTGGAGGGGCTGGGAGCCCCAATTGAGATTGAGGAAATAATCAAGAGGCTGGAGGGCATGCAGTCGGGCAAGGCCCCAGGGCCTGACGGCTACCCGGTGGAATTCTATGAGATGTTTTCAGAGATATTGAGCCTACTGCTGGTGAGGATATTTAATGAAGCAAGAGAGAAGGGAGTCCTCCCCCCAACAATGTTGCATCAATTAACCTTGCAACAGATTAACTTACTTACCTTGCAGGTCAGCTGTTGAGTTCGGGAGTGAGAGCTGGGACCTTAGAATCAGCGCGGGAATTTTGAAAAAGCGCGGGGGCTGCGAGGCAGAGGGGACCATTTAAAAGGTCGCTGTCTGTGGTGAGGTGAGTACAGATTAACTTACTTACCTTGCAGGTCAGCTGTTGAGTTCGGGAGTGAGAGCTGGGACCTTAGAATCAGCGCGGGAATTTTGAAAAAGCGCGGGGGCTGCGAGGCAAAGGGGACCATTTAAAAGGTCGCTGTCTGTGGTGAGGTGAGTACAGATTAACTTACTTACCTTGCAGGTCAGCTGTTGAGTTCGGGAGTGAGAGCTGGGACCTTAGAATCAGCGCGGGAATTTTGAAAAAGCGCGGGGGCTGCGAGGCAAAGGGGACCATTTAAAAGGTCGCTGTCTGTGGTGAGGTGAGTACAGATTAACAACTAGCTTACCTTGCAGGCCAAGTCGATTTCAGCAGGAGCGGAGCAGGCTAGTCCATTTCAGCGGGGCAGTGCGGAAGTGATTTCTGGGAGGTAAGTTTCTCCTTTAAATAATTTTTTTTAAAAATTCTAGTGTTTAAGGTGGGAACAGGAAGTCGACCCACGGACTTCTGGGAAGACCCTCACCAATAAATTCTGGTGGAGAGGAAACCCGAGACACTACACGTGTAGTGTCTCCCACCCGCCCTCCTCCTCTAACCTAATAATAAAACCCTTTGGTGTGAGGTAAGTACCATATTTTATTATTGTTATTAATAATATTTTTTTTTTATATATAAAATTTTTTTAATTTAGTTGTTAGCCAGATCTTGGTAGAAAGTTAGAGGAATGGCAGGGAAGGGAGTGCAATGTTCCTCCTGCAGGATGTTTGAGGTGAGGGATGCCGTTAGTGTCCCTGCTGATTTTACCTGCAGGAAGTGCTGCCATCTCCAGCTCCTCCAAGACCGAGTTAGGGAACTGGAGCTGGAGTTGGAAGAATTTCGGATCATTCGGGAGGCAGAGGGGGTCATAGATAGCAGCTTCAGGGAATTAGTTACACCAAAGATTGGAGATAGATGGGTAACTGTAAGAGGGACGGGGAAAAAACAGTCAGTGCAGGGATCCCCTGCGGTCGTTCCCCTGAGAAACAAGTATACCGCTTTGGATACTTCTGGGGGGGGACGACTTACCAGGGGTAAGCCATGGGGTACGGACCTCTGGCACAGAGTCTGTCCCTGTTGCTCAGAAGGGAAGGGGGGAGAGGAGCAGAGCATTAGTAATTGGGGACTCTATAGTCAGGGGCACAGATAGGAAATTTTGTGGAAGCGTGAGAGACTCACGTTTGATATGTTGCCTCCCAGGTGCAAGGGTACGTGATGTCTCGGATCGTGTTTTCCGGGTCCTTAAGGGGGAGGGGGAGCAGCCCCAAGTCGTGGTCCACATTGGCACTAACGACATAGGTAGGAAAGGGGATAAGGATGTCAGGCAGGCTTTCAGGGAGCTAGGATGGAAGCTCAGAACTAGAATAAACAGAGTTGTTATCTCTGGGTTGTTGCCCGTGCCACGTGATAGTGAGATGAGGAATAGGGAGAGAGAGCAATTAAACACGTGGCTACAGGGATGGTGCAGGCGGGAGGGATTCAGATTTCTGGATAACTGGGGCTCTTTCTGGGGAAGGTGGGACCTCTACAGACAGGATGGTCTACATCTGAACCTGCGGGGCACAAATATCCTGGGGGGGAGATTTGTTAGTGCTCTTTGGGGGGGTTTAAACTAATGCAGCAGGGGCATGGGAACCTGGATTGTAGTTTTAGGGTAAGGGAGAATGAGAGTATAGAGGTCAGGAGCTCAGATTTGACGTCGCAGGAGGGGGCCAGTGTTCAGGTAGGTGGTTTGAAGTGTGTCTACTTCAATGCCAGGAGTATACGAAATAAGGTAGGGGAACTGGCAGCATGGGTTGGTACCTGGGACTTCGATGTTGTGGCCATTTCGGAGACATGGATAGAGCAGGGACAGGAATGGATGTTGCAGGTTCCGGGGTTTAGGTGTTTTAGTAAGCTCAGAGAAGGAGGCAAAAGAGGGGGAGGTGTGGCGCTGCTAGTCAAGAGCAGTATTACGGTGGCAGAGAGGATGCTAGATGGGGACTCATCTTCCGAGGTAGTATGGGCTGAGGTTAGAAACAGGAAAGGTCACCCTGTTGGGAGTTTTCTATAGGCCTCCAAATAGTTCTAGGGATGTAGAGGAAAGGATGGCGAGGATGATCCTGGATAAGAGCGAAAGTAATAGGGTAGTTATTATGGGAGACTTTAACTTTCCAAATATTGACTGGAAAAGATATAGTTCGAGTACATTAGATGGGTCGTTTTTTGTACAGTGTGTGCAGGAGGGTTTCCTGACACAGTTTGTTGACAGGCCAACAAGAGGCGAGGCCACATTGGATTTGGTTTTGGGTAATGAACCAGGCCAGGTGTTGGATTTGGAGGTAGGTGAGCACTTTGGGGACAGTGACCACAATTCGGTGACGTTTACGTTAAGGATGGAAAGGGATAAGTATACACCGCAGGGCAAGAGTTATAGCTGGGGGAAGGGAAATTATGATGCCATTAGACGTGACTTGGGGGGGATAAGGTGGAGAAGTAGGCTGCAAGTTTTGGACACACTGGATAAGTGGAGCTTGTTCAAGGATCAGCTACTGCGTGTTATTGATAAGTATGTACCGGTCAGGCAGGGAGGAAGGTGCCGAGCGAGGGAACCGTGGTTTACCAAAGAAGTGGAATCTCTTGTTAAGAGGAAGAAGGAGGCCTATGTGAAGATGAGGTGTGAAGTTTCAGTTGAGGCGATGGATAGTTACAAGGTAGCGAGGAAGGATCTAAAGAGAGAGCTAAGACGAGCAAGGAGGGGACATGAGAAGTATTTGGCAGGAAGGATCAAGGAAAACCCAAAAGCTTTCTATAGGTATGTCAGGAATAAGCGAATGACTAGGGACAGAGTAGGACCAGTCAAGGACAGGGATGGGAAGTTGTGTGTAGAGTCTGAAGAGATAGGCGAGATACTAAATGAATATTTTTCGTCAGTATTCACTCAGGAAAAAGATAATGTTGTGGAGGAGAATGCTGAGCTCCAGGTAAATAGATTAGATGGCATTGAGGTACGTAGGGAAGAGGTGTTGGCAATTCTGGACAGGCTGAAAATAGATAAGTCCCCGGGACCTGATGGGATTTATCCTAGGATTCTCTGGGAGGCCAGGGAAGAGATTGCTGGACCATTGGCTTTGATTTTTATGTCATCATTGGATACAGGAATAGTGCCAGAGGACTGGAGGATAGCAAATGGGGTCCCTTTGTTCAAAAAGGGGAGCAGAGACAACTCCGGCAACTATAGACCGGTGAGCCTCACGTCTGTAGTGGGTAAAGTCTTGGAGGGGATTATAAGAGACAAGATTTATAATCATCTAGATAGGAATAATATGATCAGGGATAGTCAGCATGGCTTTGTGAAGGGTAGGTCATGCCTCACAAACCTTATCGAGTTCTTTGAGAAGGTGACTGAACAGGTAGACGAGGGTAGAGCAGTTGATGTGGTGTATATGGATTTCAGCAAAGCGTTTGATAAGGTTCCCCACGGTAGGCTATTGCAGAAAATACGGAGGCTGGGGATTGAGGGTGATTTAGAGATGTGGATCAGAAATTGGCTAGCTGAAAGAAGACAGAGGGTGGTGGTTGATGGGAAATGTTCAGAATGGAGTTCTGTCACAAGTGGAGTACCACAAGGATCTGTTCTGGGGCCGTTGCTGTTTGTCATTTTTATCAATGACCTAGAGGAAGGCGCAGAAGGGTGGGTGAGTAAATTTGCAGACGATACTAAAGTCGGTGGTGTTGTCGATAGTGTGGAAGGAAGTAGCAGGTTACAGAGGGATATAGATAAGCTGCAGTGCTGGGCTGAGAGGTGGCAAATGGAGTTTAATGTAGAGAAGTGTGAGGTGATTCACTTTGGAAGGAAAAACAGGAATGTGGAATATTTGGCTAATGGAAAAGTTCTTGAAAGTGTGGATGAGCAGAGGGATCTAGGTGTCCATGTACATAGATCCCTGAAAGTTGCCACCCAAGTTGATAGGGTGGTGAAGAAGGCCTATGGAGTGTTGGCCTTTATTGGTAGAGGGATTGAGTTCCGGAGTCAGGAGGTCATGTTGCAGCTGTACAGAACTCTGGTACGGCCGCATTTGGAGTATTGCGTACAGTTCTGGTCACCGCATTATAGGAAGGACGTGGAGGCTTTGGAACGGGTGCAGAGGAGATTTACCAGGATGTTGCCTGGTATGGAGGGAAAATCTTATGAGGAAAGGCTGATGGACTTGAGGTTGTTTTCGTTAGAGAGAAGAAGGTTAAGAGGAGACTTAATAGAGGCATAATGATCAGAGGGATAGATAGGGTGGACAGTGAGAGCCTTCTCCCGCGGATGGAAATGGCTAGCACGAGGGGACATAGCCTTAAACTGAGGGGTAATAGATATAGGACAGAGGTCAGGGGTAGGTTCTTTACGCAAAGAGTAGTGAGGCCGTGGAATGCCCTACCTGCTACAGTAGTGAACTCGCCAACATTGAGGGCATTTAAAAGTTTATTGGATAAACATATGGATGATAATGGTATAGTGTAGGTTAGATGGCTTTTGTTTCGGTGCAACATCGTGGGCCGAAGGGCCTGTACGGCGCTGTATTGTTCTATGTTCTATGTTCTAATTTCATTGATCCTGAAACAGGAGAAAGATCCAGACCAATGCGGGTCTTAGAATTTCATAGAATTTACAGTGCAGAAGGAGGCCATTCAGCCCATCGAGTCTGCACCGGCTCTTTGAAAGAGCACCCTACCCAAGGTCAACACTTCCACCCTATCCCCATAACCCAGTAACCCCACCCAACACTAAGGGCAATTTTGGACACTGAGGGCAATTTATCATGGCTAATCCACCTAACCTGCACATCTTTGGACTGTGGGAGGAAACCGGAGCACCCGGAGGAAACCCACGCACACATGGGGAGGACGTGCAGACTCCGCACAGACAGCGACCCAAGCCGGAATCGAACCTAGGACCCTGGAGCTGTGAAGCAATTGTGCTATCCACAATGCTACCGTGCTGCCCATACAGGCCGATTTCTCTACTGAATGTGGATGCCAAACTGCTGGCTAAGATACTGGCCACAAGGATAGGGGACTGTGTCTCGGGGGTGATAGGGGGAAACCAGATTTGTTAAGGGCAGGCAACCCAAAGCCAATGTTCGCAGGCTTCTAAATGTTATGATGCCCTCAGAAGGAGAGGAGGCGGAGGTGGAGGTAGCGATGAATGCGGAGAAGGCTTTTGCTCGGGTGGAGTGGAATTACCTGTGGGAGGCGCTGGGAAGGTTTGGGTTCGGTGAGGGCTTTATTAACTGGGTGCGGTTGCTCTATGAGGCACCAGTAGCGAGAGTGCGTACGAACCGGCTGAGGTCGCGGTATTTTGAACTACACCAAGGGACGAGGCAAGGGTGCCCCCTCTCCTTGTTACTGTTTGCTCTGGCCATAGAGCCATTGGCCATGGCGTTAAGAGCCTCGAGGAACTGGAAAGGGTTGGTTCGGGAGGGCGGGAGGGCGGGGGGGGGGGGGGGGGGCACCGGGTCTTGCTCTACGCAGATGACCTGCTCTTGTAAATTTCGGACCCGTTGGAGGGGATGGGGAAAGTAATGCAAATCTTAGGGGAATTTAGCAATTTTTGGGGGTATAAATTGAACATGGGGAAAAGCAAGTTGTTTGCGATCCAGGCAAGAGGACAGAAGAGACTGGGAGAGCTGCCGCTTAGAATGGTAGGAAGAGCTTTCGATATCTGGGAATCCAGGTGGCCCGGAAATGGGAGACACTGCACAAATTAAACCTATCCGGTTGGTAGAACAAATGGAAGGGGACTTTAAGAGATGGGACATGCTCCCGCTATCCCTGGCGGGGTGGGTACAGACCATGAAACTGACGGTCCTCCCCAGATTTCTGTTTGTCTTTCAGTGCCTCTCCACCTTCATCCTAAGGCCTTTTTCAAGCGGGTAAATAAGGTTATTTAGGGCTTTGTGTGGGTGAGTAAAACCCGCGAGTGAATAAAGTGTTGCTGGAACACAGTCGGGGGGAGGGTGGGTTGGCGCTGCCGAACTTCTGCAATTACTACTGGGCGGCTAATATTGCCATGATTAGGAAGTGGGTAGTGGGGGAGGGGTCGGCATGAGTGCGGATGGATGCGGCGTCATGCAAAGCCACCAGTTTGGGAGCATTGGTAACGGTACCTCTGCCATTCCCGCCGGCCCGATACTCCACAAGTCCGGTGTAGTGGCAGCTCTGAGGATCTGGGGGCAATGGAGGAGATATAAGAAAGTGGAGGGAGCATCGATTTGGACCCCGATTTGTAATAACCACAGGTTTGTACCGGTTAGGCTTGATGGCGGGTTCCGGAGTTGGCAGAGGGCAGCAATTGGAAGGATGGGGGATCTATTTATAGACGGGAGCTTTCCCAGCTTGAAAGCTTTGGAGGATACATTTAAATTTCCAGCAGGGAATGGTTTTAGGTATTTGCAGGTGTGAGACTTCCTGAGAAAACAGGTGCCGGCCTTTCCGCTGTTATCGCCACGGGGGATACAGGACAGAGTAGTTTCCAGTACCTGGGTGGGAGAGGGGAAGGTATCGGATATTTACCAGGAGCTTTTGGAGGCGGAGGAAACTCCGGTGGAGGAGCTAAGGGAAAGTGGAAGGGCGAGCTAGGAGGAGAGATGGAGGTGGGACTATGGGCGGATGCCCTAAGCAGGGTTAATACCTCCTCATCATGCGCCAGGCTTAGCCTGATACAATTTAAGGTAGTCCACCGCGCACATATGACAGCGGTTATGATGAGTAAGTTTTTCGAGGTAGCGGATAGGTGTGCGAGGTGCGCGGGAAGCCCAGCAAATCATGTCCACATGTTTTGGGCATGCCCGAAGCTTAGAGGGTTTTGGCAGGATTTTGCGAAGGCAATGTCCACGGTGCGAAAAACACGGGTGGTGCCCATTCTGGAGATAGCGATCTGTGGAGTGTTGGAAGATCCGGGGGTTCAGGGGGCAAAAGAGGCCAACGTCTTGGCCTTTGCTTCCCTGGTAGCCCAGAGACGGATCTTGTAATGTGGAGGGACTCGAAGCTCCCGCGTGTAGAGACCTGGGTTAGTGACATGGACGGGTTTCTCAGTCTCGAGAAAATAAAGTTTTCCTTAAGAAGGTCAATGTTAGGGTTCTCCCGGAAGTGGCAGCCGTTCAGCGACTTTCTCGGGGAAAATTAAAATGTCAGCAGATGCAGTATTCCTGGGTGAGGGGGGGGGGGGTGGGGGGGGGTTGACGGATTGTTGTTGTATGGTTGAGGTGTGTGAAGATTGGGCTGGGGGGGGGGGGGGAATTGTTTATTTTACCATGTTAATGTCATTGTTTATGTTCCTGTTATAACAATTTTCAAATACCTTAATAAAATATTTTTTTTTAAACAAAAAACAAATGCATTACCTGTCAAGCAGAATAAGATGGTTCAAAGACTGGGAGCTCGCATTAGCTACAGTCGGCAAGGGACAGTTACATTTCAATAAAGGTCATATAGAAACTAAGGCTGCGCAAAGGGCTACATAAACCCTAATAATTCAGCAGCCAGCAGAGTCAGCTCTCACAGCTGCCCTCGGTACATGGAACGGATAGAACACAGAAACCGAGCAGCACAGCAAATCCATCAGGAGAAAACCAAAAGTTAAAGAAGAAAGATTGCCAAGGCAGACCTGAAGGTCTAACAACTGACCCGGAGGATCCAAAGAAAAGATCTTTTTTACCTTTCTGTAAAAAGTGATTTTATCTTTTAAAAGAAAAAATAATAATAAACTAACTCAAAAGTTGTAACCTGAAACAGTGGTTATTACTTTAAAAAAAAAAAAAAATATTTTTATTAAGAATTTTTCAACAATATTTTCCACCTTACAAACAAACCCACCCCCCACCCCCCGCCCCCCCCCCCCCCCCCCCCGTAACAAAGAAAAGAAAGAGATCCGCAAGATGGTCTAGGAATGGTTGCCACCGCCTGTAGAAACCCTGCGCAGACCCTCTCAAGGCAAACTTTATCCTTTCCAACTTGATAAACCCAGCCATATCATTTATCCAGGCCTCTACGCTGGAGGGCTTCGCCTCCTTCCACAATCGCAAGATCCTTCGCCGGGCTACTAGGGATGCAAAGGCCAGAATGCCGGCCTCTTTCGCCTCCTGCACTCCTGACTCGTCCACTACTCCAAATAGTGCTAGCCCCCAGCTTGGCTTGACCCGGACTTTCACCACCTGAGATACTGTTCCCGCAACTCCCCTCCAGAACCCCTCCAGTGCCGGGCATGGCCAAAACATATGGACATGGTTCACCGGACTTCCTGAGCACCTCCGGCATCTGTCCTCCACCTCTAAGAACCTACTCAGCCTCGCCACCGTCATATGCGCTCTGTGAACTACCTTAAATTGTATCAGGCTAAGCCTGGCACACGAGGAAGAGGAATTAACCCTACTTAGGGCATCAGCCCATAGCCCCTCCCCAACTCCTCCTCCCATTTACCCTTCAGCTCCTCTACCAAAGCCTCCCCCACTTCTTTCATCTCCTGGTATATCGCCGACACCTTGCCCTCTGCGACCCATACTCCCGAAATCACCCTATCTTGAATCCCCTGTGCCGGGAGTAGGGGAAATTCCCTCACCTGCCGCCTCACAAACGCCCTCACTTGCATTTACCTCAAAGCGTTTCCCGGGGGGTAACCCAAACTTCTCCTCCAGCGCCCCTAAGCTCGCAAATGTCCCGTCAATGAACAGGTCCCCCATTCTTCTAATCCCTGCCCGATGCCAGCTCTGAAACCCCCCGTCCATCCTTCCTGGGACAAACCGATGGTTGTCTCTGATCGGGGACCACACCGAGGCTCCCGTCGCACCCCTGTGTCGTCTCCACTGCCCCCAGATCTTTAGCGTTGCCGCCACCACCGGGCTCGTGGTGTACCTTGTCGGCGAGATCAGCAGCGGTGCCATCACCAGCGCCCCCAGGCTCATTCCTTTGCAGGACGCCATCTCCAACCTCTTCCACGCCGCCCCCTCTCCCTCCATCACCCACTTACGGATCATTGCCACGTTGGCTGCCCAATAATAACCACCCAAGTTGAGCAACGCCAACCCTCCTCTATCTCTGCTATGCTCCAAGAACCCCCTCCTTACCCGCGGGGTCTTGCTCTCCCACACAAATCCCGTAATGCTCCTGCTTACCCTCTTAAAAAAGGCCTTAGTAATCACAATTGGGAGGCATTGGAATGCAAAAAGAAACCTCGGGAGGACCACCATTTTAACCGACTGTACCCTACCCACCAGCGAGAGTGGCTACATGTCCCACCTTTTAAAATCCTCCTCCATCTGTTCCACCAACCGCGTCAAATTAAGTTTGTGCAGTGCCCTCCAGCTCCTAGCTACCTGAATCCCCAAGTATCGAAAGCTCCTTTCCGTCCTCCTCAACGGTAGGTCGTCTATCCCTCTTCCCTGGTTCGCTGGATGGATCACAAAGAGCTCACTCTTTCCCACATTGAGCTTATAGCCCGAAAAGTCTCCAAACTCCCGTAGGATCTGCATTACCTCAACCATCCCCTCCACTGGATCTGTCACATACAGCAACAGGTCGTCTGCATACAGCGACACTCGATGTTCCTCTCCCCCTCGAACCACCCCCTTCCATTTCCCCGACTCCCTTGACGCCATGGCCAAAGGTTCAATTGCTAATGTGAACAGCAGAGGGGACAGGGGGCACCCCTGCCTCGTCCGTCGATACAGCCGGAAATACTCCGACCTCCGCCGGTTCGTGACCACACTCATCACCGCGGCTTTATACAGGAGCTTAACCCAACTAATAAATCCTCCCCCGAACCCAAACCTCCTCAACACTTCCCAGAGATACTCCCACTCTACCCGATCAAAGGCCTTCTCCACGTCCATGGCTGTCACTATCTCCGCTTCTCCCTCCACCGATGGCATCATTATCACATTTAGGAGCCTTCGCACATTAGTGTTTAACTGTCTACCCTTTACGAATCCTGTCTGGTCCTCGTGAATCACCCCTGGGACACAGTCCTCAAGGCCAACCTTTTTGCCAGCAACTTAGCATGTACGTTAAGGAGCGAGATCGGTCTATACGACCCACATTGCAGTGGGTCCTTATCCCGCTTCAAAATCAAAGAAATCGTCGCCTCCGACATTGTCGGGGGCAGGGTCCCCCCCTCCCTGGCTTCATTGAAGGTCCTTACCAGCAACAGGGCTAACAGGTCTACATACTTCCTATAAAACTCCACCGGGAACCCATCCGGCCCCAGGGCCTTCCCTGCCTGCATGCTCCCTAGTCCTTTAACCAGCTCCTCCACCCCAATTGGCGCCCCCAAACCAGCCACCTCCTGCTCCTCCACCCTTGGGAACCTCAATTGGTCCAAGAATCGCCGCATCCCCTCTTTTCCCCCTGGGGCTGGGACCTATACAGCTCCTCGTAAAAGGCCTTAAACGCCTCATTCACTTTCCCCGCACTCCGCACCGTAGTTCCCCTGCCATCTTTGATTCCACCTATTTCCCTCGCTGCCATCCTCTTACGGAGCTGATGTGCCAGCATCCGACTCGCCTTCTCCCCATATTCATATATCGCCCCCTGTGCCTTCCTCCACTCTGCCTCTGCCTTCCCTGTGGTCAACAGGTCAAACTCTGTTTGGAGACTTCGTCTCTCCCTGAGCAGTCCCTCATCTGGAGCCTCTGCATAGCTCCTGTCCACCCTTAAAATCTCCCCCACTAACCTCTCCCTTTCCCTGCCCTCTCTCTTCACCCTGTGAGCCCTGATGGAGATGAACTCTCCCCTGACCACCGCCTTCAGCGCCTCCCATACTACTCCCACCTACACCTCCCCATTGTCGTTGGCCTCCAGATACCTTTCGATACACCCCCGCACCCTCCCTCGTCTGCCAGCAGTCCCACATCCAACCTCCACAGCGGGCGTTGGTCCCTCTCCTCCCCCAGCTCTAGCTCCACCCAATGCGGAGCATGGTCTGAAATGGCTCTGGCCGAATACTCCGTTCCCTCCACTTTCGGGATCAATGCCCTGCCCAGAACAAAAAAATCTATCCGGGAGTAGGCCTTATGGACGTGGGAGAAAAAAGAAAATTCTCTGGCCAAAGGCCTGGCAAATCTCCACGGATCTACTCCCCCTTTCTGGTCCATGAACCCCCTAAGCACCCCATCCTAGATCTAGAGCGATGTAATGCTGGCTCCAGCACCGTATTAAAATCCCCCCCCCCCCCCCCCCATTATCAAGCTCCCTACCTCCAGGTCTGGAATACGCCCCAACATCCGTTTCATGAATCCAGCATCGTCCCAGTTCGGGGCATATACATTCACCAGTACCACCTCCGTCCCCTGCAACCTACCACTCACCATCACGTATCGGCCTCCCTTGTCCGCTACTATGTTCTTGGCCTCAAACGACACCCGCTTTCCAACCAGTATTGCCACCCCTCTATTTTTCTCATCCAGCCCCGAATGGAACACCTGTCCTACCCATCTCTTCCTTAACCTGACCTGATCTGCCACCTTCAGATGTGTCTCCTGAAGCATGACCACGTCTGCCTTCAGTCCCTTTAGGTGCGCGAACACTCGGGCCCACTTAACCGGCCCATTTAGGCCTCTCACATTCCACGTGATCAGCCGGATTGGGGGGTTAACCCCCCCCCCACTAGCCATCACCTATCTTAGGCCAGTCCCGTGCTCGCGCCTCCCGCACCCTCCAGTCTCCCAGGCGGGGAACCCCCGTCCCGACCACCTCTTCCATTTTCAGTTCCCCCTCGGACAGTGCAGCAGCAACCCTAAAGAAAACACTCCCCCCCCCCCCACTAGATCTACATCTAGCTCTTTTGCTCCCCCCATATTACATCCGTGAGTCAGCTGACTTCTGCTGACCCCGGCTTCCCCCGCCTTCCCGTTGATCTCCCCTGTGTGCGAGTCTCTCCTCCTCCTTACCTTCCTCCATCCCCCCCCCCCCGCTTTTGGCGCGGAAAAAAGCCTGCGCTTTCCTGAATCATCCCTGCCCCCTGTGGCTCCGCTCCTGTTGCGGCCCTTATCCCAGTTCCCTCATCCCCGAGTCTCACCTCCCTCCAGCACTGACGCCCACATTCCCCATCATCATCATCTCGTCTACAGAAAAGAAAAAAGGAATTTTAACCAGAACTCCAGCCACATCCCCATCCATCATCCCACCCATGAAGTATTCTTTGCGCATATTTACAACCCCATATACAACCGACATCTCCCCCCGCAACCACATCCCCTCAGTTCGAGTCCAGTTTTTCCGTCTGAATAAAGGTCCAAGGCTCTTCTGGCATTTCAAAATAATGGTGTCGGTCCTGATAAGTGACCCACAGTCGCGCAGGCCGAACCTGACTCTTTTTTTATGCAGCACCGCCATGGCCTGGTTGAAGCCAGCTCTCCTCCTTGCCACCTCCGCGCTCCAATCCTGGTAAACTCGGATCACCGGGTTCTCCCATCTACTGCTCCGCCCCTTCTTGGCCCATCTCAGCACACTTTCTTTGTCCGCGAAGCGATGGAACATTGCCACTATCGCCCTTGGCGGCTTATCAGCCTTGGGTCTCCTCACCAGGACCCGGTGGGCCCCTTCCAGCTCCAGGAGGCTCGGAGAGGCCTCCGCCCCCATCAGCGAATGGAGCATCATACTCACGTATGCCCCGGCATCAGCTCCCTCCACTCCTTCGGGAAGACCCAGAATCCGGAGGTTCTTCCTCCTCGACCTGTTCTCCAGGACCTCAATTCTCTCGGCCCACCTCCTGTGCACCGCCTCGTGCACCTCCATTTTTACCGCCAGGCCCAGGATCTCGTCCTCGTTGGTATTCACTTCATCATTCACCTCACGAAGCTCTACCGCCTGGGTCTTCTGGGTCTCCCTCAGCCCCTCGATCGCCAACAGCATTGGCGCCAGCGCCTCCTTTTTCAGCTCCTCCACACATCGCTTGAGGAACTCCTGCTGGTCTGGTCCCCACGCTGCTCGCTCTCCACCATCTTGCTTTTTTCCCCTCGTTTTGGTCTCTGCTCCAGGACCTCTTTTCTCGTCGTCCACCGCTGATCTCTGCCATATATTGTAAGGGGGCCCTTACTGCACCTTCCCACACGGGATTGATTCAAAAGAAAGCTCCGTTGGGGCTCCCCTGGAGAGCCCGAAAGTCCATTGTCGTGGGAGCTGCCGAAACGTGCGGCTTAGCTCCGCATCGCCGCAACCGGAAGTCCACAGTGGTTATTACAAAGTCTACTTTACTTACTTAGCAACGCGGGACCCAGGATCGAAGCTACTAAGTGGGAAATAGATCAAATCTTCTATGAAGATATGGGTTATACCAGGGGATAAGTTGAAACACTAGTTTGACCCGAATAACACCCACCTAAGTCTGCATAGGAGTCGGAGTGAGAATCCCTGTTCACCATTTAGAATGCCTGATTGACCCTTTTTGGTCCAGGGGGAATTCTAATAGTGGTGAGGTTTTTTTTTACTTCATAACCCAGAACTCAAGTTCTGCAATCTCTCTCCATTTAAATGTCGATACCTGTCTGGTACGGCCGCATTTGGAGTATTGCGTACAGTTCTGGTCACCGCATTATAGGAAGGACGTGGAGGCTTTGGAGAGGGTGCAGAGGAGATTTACCAGGATGTTGCCTGGTATGGAGGGGAAATCTGATGAGGAAAGGCTGATGGACTTGAGGTTGTTTTTGTTGGAGAGAAGAAGGTTAAGAGGAGACTTAATAGAGGCATACAAAATGATCAGGGGGTTGGATAGGGTGGACAGTGAGAGCCTTCTCCCGCGGATGGATATGGCTGGCACGAGGGGACATAGCTTTAAACTGAGGGGTAATAGATATAGGACAGAGGTCAGAGGTAGGTTCTTTACGCAAAGAGTAGTGAGGCCGTGGAATGCCTTACCTGCTACAGTAGTGAACTCGCCAACATTGAGGGCATTTAAAAGTTTATTGGATAAACATATGGATGATAATGGCACAGTGTAGGTTAGATGGCTTTTGTTTCGGTGCAACATCGTGGGCCGAAGGGCCTGTACTGCGCTGTATTGTTAAAAAATAAATAAATAAATAAATATTGTTTTATTTAATACTTCCTGACAAAGCAGACAATTCACATTTTCCCAAGTTATGCTCCATCTGTCAGGTTTTTTGCCCACTCACTTAACCTATTTGTAGTCCTTTGCAGAGTCCTTAATTCCACGTCACAAATTACTGTCCGACCTGTCTTTGAGTCATCAGAAAATTTAGCCACCAGACATTCAATCCCATCATCCAACACATTCATATAGATTGTAAATGGTTCCGAGCACTGATCGTGGTGACATTCCACTTGTCACATCTTACCCACCCAGAAATGACCCATTTATACCTACTGGCTGCTTCCTGTTCGCTAACCAATCTTCTATCCATGCTGATATGTTGATCCCACACCATGAGTTCATATTTTGTGTATTAACCTTTGATGTGGCACCTTTGGAATTCCCTTCTGGAAATCCAGATAAAGCACATCTACAGGTACCCCTTGATTGACATCCCGTGTTACTTCCTCAAGCATCTTGATAAATTAGTCAATCACGATTGATTCCCTGAACGCCATTTTCAAACACTGTATCAAAAGAAAAATCAAATCTCCTCTACCCCTCTGGCTCCATTGCCAATTACCTTAGAGGGACTCACTTTCTGTTAAAGAGCCTGTCAACCTCTCTCACCCACTTTCCTGAAAGTGAACATATTTAATCAGGAAAAGTCCAACAAATTCAAATATTTTCCTGTTAAAAGTTTATTGACGAAACAGGACATGGTTAAAAAAAAACTAACAGAAAATTACTTGAGGATCAAAGACAACCAGAGTAACAGGATGTTCACAATGTTCTGGTCCCAAATGATTTCCCTTCGGCTCCTCTGTACCCTGTTCCCGTGACCACCCCCCCCCCCCCTTTGGACACAGGGTCACTGAACCCTGGAGGTCACATCATCATCAGCCCTGTCACCGCCCGCCCCCCCGCCCCCCCCGCCCCCGGAAACCTGATTAGTTGGATGTCCAATTCCCACTCAGTCCTCCAGCACCTTCCTGTCTCGATTAGCGATGCCCATGGCAGTTCCCCAACTGGGGTGCAGGCCCCGTTATTCTCAGCTAAATTCAGCCCTCAGCTCCATCACCTGGCTGTCATTGACATGAGCAATAGAGACAGAAAGGTGCCCGAGGCTCAAATAGGAAGATAAAACTTGTGGATTAGGACCTACATAAAGGTCAGCAACTTCATATAAAAAGTCAAATTCCCAGTCAATAAATTAAAGGATCACACGACGGGACTTCCAAGTTTTATGACTTTTAATACAACAAACAAACAAACTAGAAGCTACTTTAACTCGGAAACCTACACATTAAACTATAAACTAGAACTTTGCCCTTTTACGCAATCTAAAATCACACTCCACGAGTATAGTTGCTCTGTCTTGGAAGTCGAAACTTAATTGTCTCAGAACCTGTCCAAATGATGATTCATTCCTGAGAATCTACTTCCGTTCTTCGACCAAGACACCAAGGAAAAAAAGGGAGAATAGAATAGAATGTGAACTGGCAAAATACATAAAAATGGACTGTAAAAGCTTCTGTGGCTACGTAAAAAGGAAACGTTTAGCTCAGACAAATGTTTGTCCATTACAGATAGAGTCAGGAGAATTTAGAATGAGGAATAGAGATCCCTGCAGCCACCTCGTTCAACACTCTGGGATGTAGATCATCAGCTTTTGGGGATTTATTCACTTTCAATCCCATTAATTTCTCCAGTATGACTTTTCCACCAATACTAATCTCTGCCAGTCCCTTGGTTCTCTGGTGTTTTGGGGACAATTTCTGTACCTTCCTCTGTGAAGACAGACACACATTGTTTAGTTTCTCTGCCATTTCCTTACTCCCCATTACAAACTCTCCTGTCTCTGCCTGGAATGGACCCACATTGGTCTTTGCTAATCTTTTCCTTTTCACATTCCTGTAGAAGCTTTTCCAGTTGGTTTTTATGTTTCTCCCCAGTTTGCTCTCATCAGTTTCTTGGTCCTCCTTTGCTGAATTCCAATCGATCTAATGGAATCTTTTAACTTTTCATGTTAGCTGAGGTTGCATCACTTTTCCTGTTGGATTTTTGTTCCTTAAAGGAATCTATATTGGTTGTATATATGCAAAGTAAAAGTCACAAAAATCGTAGAGGACCATAGGCTGCTCCCCTTTGACAGAGAGAGAGCTGACTGGTGGTGATTTAACCTGAGGGTCAGCACACCTCAGGCGAGGGGCCTGGTTGAGAAGGCGGGGCCTTCATGAATAAACTCAGCCAGTATGAGAGTTGAATCCTCACTGCTGGCCTTGCTCTGCATCATGAACCAGCCGTCCTGCCAACTGAGCTAACCGACCCTCTGATAAAGATGTAATAATTCCTTAAACATGAGGTATTCCCTGTACCAATCAGTTTCCCAGTCCACCTCAGACAACTTGCCCCTCACACTCTGATACTTTCCTTGTGAGGGACATCCAGATAACTTAAACAAAGGAACCATGTAACCACCAGGGCCCATCTCCATGGCAACGTGGCACGCTTTGGGGGGTTTGAAACAGAAATGGAAACTAAATATCTTCAAACTTCCAAACATCCTTTCACTGTGTGATCCTTGTGCAATTTGATGCCAGGTATTAGCAACAAGGCTCAAAGATCAACAGCCCACTGCAGGCAAAGTGGTGAGACCAGCCAGTGCAGCAGAAAGAAACCCTCTGTAGAGATCTACTATGAGGATTTAGTGAGGAGCTTGCGACACTAAAACTCAGTAGAAATTTGAGTTAAAACCTCTCGGATGCAAATAAGAATCTTTTATTGCCTCTATTTGATTACAATTAGGAGTCACTTAAATCTTATTCTCTGATAAGTCCGGCTAGCAAAAGGACTTAAAGAGAAGCAACTTGTACAGAATTTAACTTTCAAAATAATACATAAATGGTTTCTTGCTTACGGCAAACCAGCTTGCATTTACTTCAAGAGTTAGACTGGAAAGGTGAAAGTATGAAAAATAGAGACAGCGAATAGTTTAGATCAAAGTATAGGTGATTCATGAATAAAGATGGCCGCACGGACCATCACGGTTATAGGAAATCATATCAGCCTTTAGCCATCTATCTACACCTCTATGTAGTTCTAATTGGTTTGGATTAAAATCAAATGTATTTGATTCGGCGGTTAGCTGTCAATCCTCAATGTGCATCATTCGTTCTAAATGTTTCATGTCTGAATATTTGTGTATGTTATGGAATGCGATTCTATGGTTATTATCAAGTCCAGTTCAAACTGGACTTCTGCTGACTTCGCTATTATCCACATTGTGGACAATAGCGCCTTAATGTTGCTATGGTGCCTGCCCTGTCCTTGGAGTGATAACTGGTACAGCTTGTGTTTTAATGCCACACTGTCTTGAACATGTATTTGTTAGAACAATGGCTTTCTCCTCTCAGCTCAGTAAAAGTGCTGTTTTAATCTACAATGAAATTATGCATAAGTCAGGCTGTTTTGTGTCTCTGTTGAAGTTAGTTGAAGCTGTGTGTTTTGAGATGACCTGAGATTATGAGTGCTGAAATCCTTACTTTAAAATGGGTATTAAAACTGGGGCTTAATATTTATACTAAATAGCCTTCTTTTACCTATCAGGTATGTTAGAAAATAGTTGGTTTCCATCACCCTCCGACCACCCTCACTGACCACCTGTCAGAATGAACAAAATGCACTCCTGGATGTAGAGCAGAAACAATAACAGCAGAATCCAACCCCTGTAATCGATTGTGAAATTGTCGGTGTCACTGCAGGTGCGATTAAACATGCAATCCCGTCTCACACTGAGAGGTGGACGGCCTCTCCCCAATGTGAACTCGCTGGTGTGTCTGCAGGTGAGATAACCAAGAGAATCCCTTCCCACACTGAGAGCAGGTGAATGGCCTCTCCCCAGAGTGAACTCGCTGGTGTGTCCGCAGGTGAGATAACTGAGTAAATCCCTTCCCACACGGAGAGCAGGTGAATGGCCTCTCTCCAGTGTGAACTCGCTTGTGTGTCCGCAGGGTGGATAACTGAGTGAATCCCTTCCCACACCGAGAGCAGGTGAATGGCCTCTCCCCAGTGTGAATTCGCTGGTGTGTCCGCAGGGCGGATAACTGAGTGAATCCCTTCCCACACCGAGAGCAGGTGAATGGCCTCTCCCCAGTGTGAACTCGCTGGTGATTCTGCAGGGTGGATAAATGTGCAAATCCTTTCCCACACTGAGAGCAGGTGAATGGCCTCTGGCCAGTGTGAACTTGCTGGTGTGTCCGCAGGGTAGGTAACCGAGTAAATCCTTTCCCACACTGAGAGCAGGTGAATGGCCTCTGGCCAGTGTGAACTCGCTGGTGTGTCCGCAGGGTAGATAACCGAGTAAATCCTTTCCCACACTGTGAGCAGGCGAATGGCCTCTCCCCAGTGTGAACTCGCTGGTGTGTCTCCAGGGTGGATAACTGAGTAAATCCTTTCCCACACTGAGAGCAGGTGAATGGCCGCTCCCCTGTGTGAACTCGCTGGTGTTTCTGCAGGGTGGATAAATGTGCAAATCCTTTCCCACACTGAGAGCAGGTGAATGGTCTCTCCCCAGTGTGAACTCGCTGGTGTGTCCGCAGGGTGGATAACTGAGTAAATCCCTTCCCACACTTTGAGCAAGTGAATGGCCTCTCCCCAGTGTGAACTCGCTGGTGTGTCCGCAGGGTGGATAACTGAGTAAATCCCTTCCCACACTTTGAGCAAGTGAATGGCCTCTCCCCAGTGTGAACTCGCTGGTGTTTCTGCAGGGTGGATAACTGAGTAAATCCCTTCCCACACTTTGAGCAAGTGAACGGCCTCTCCCCAGTGTGATTGCGTCGATGAACCTCCAGCTCAGATGGGAATCTGTATCCCTTCCCACAGTCCCCACATTTCCACGGTTTCTCCATGTTTTGGGTCTCCTCACATCTCTCCAGGCTGAACAATCAGTGGAAGCCTCGTCCACAACACAGGTACGGTTCCTCCCCGCTCTGAATATTGTGATGTTTTTCAGGCTGTGTAACTGGTTAAAGCTCTTTCCACAATCAGTTCACTGGAACACTCTCACTCGAGTGTGTGTTGTGTGGGTCTCGGTGCTTTTCCAGTCACACTGATCCTTCCACAGTCAGTTCACTGGAACACTCTCACTCGGGTGTGTGTTGTGTGGGTCTTGGTGCTTTTCCAGTCACACTGATGGTTGAAATATTTAGCTGACAGTTCAGGGAAACATTTCTCCTAGATTCAAAGGCCGATGATATCCAGGTTCCAAGGAAGGGAGTGACTGTCAGATCGAGATGTGACGTTTGAGATTTCTGTCTGTAATTCTTCCTCGTCTAATATCCTGTAAAAACAATTTACAAAATTTGTCACTGTCAGTACAGGATAGAAACTCAGAACAGACAATTCTAGTTTCTATGGCACATTTTTTCCTCTCTCTTATTCCCCGAAAGCTGTAAATCTCCATCCCACACACTCCCTCCATTCTCACTCTGCTGTATCTCATATTGACCCTCCTAATTCTCCTGAAGGTGCTGATTCAGGCTGATTGACAGATCCATGCTCACAGCTTCCTGTCCAGGAGATCACAACAGTTTTAGCTGCAGTCGGCCATTCGGCCCATCGAACCTGAACCATCCAATGGGATCGTTGGCTGATCTACCTCAGCACCGTTTTCCGACACTATCCCCCATATCCTTTGACGTCTACAATATCCAGAAACCTCTCAATCTGTGTCTTGAAAATACTTGGATTACTGAGGCTCCAGAATCCTTGGGGGGAGAGAATTCCAAATCTTCACCACATCGTTGAGTAAAGGGGCTGGTTTAGCACACTGGGCTAAATCGCTGGCTTTTAAAGCAGACCAAGGCAGGCCAGCAGCATGGTTCGATTCCCGTACCAGCCTCCCCGAACAGGCGCCGGAATGTGGCGACTAGGGGCTTTTCACAGTAACTTCATTGAAGCCTACTTGTGACAATAAGCGATTTTCATTTTCATTTTTCATCTCAGCTTTCTGTCCATTTACCTGCCAGTTCCGCATAACACTCGCCATCCTCATCAATCAGAAATCTATCTGGGGGTGGGGAGGTGTCAGGCATGTGATACGGGTGTGGGAGTAGCTGCTTTTCCGCAGGTTCTGGTGCCACTAACTTATAATCTGACACTTATCCTGATTGCCTGGCACTCATCTACCTAATCCTTGAATTCATATTTGTTATCATGTCCCTGGAAGACTTCAGGGTTCGGTCTGGTAGGATTATGCTGGAAAAAGTGAAGAAATCATGAATAAAACAGCGCAGGTGGATTCAGCGGGAATGGAGCCGCCTTTTCAACATGGCGGCCTGACCCTCAGGAGGACTCTCGACCACACTCTCTAAGGGGCTCTCTGGGAGGCGGCAAAAATTATAACTGTCGACATTATCCGTGTTATTGACCAGAGGCGGAGTGTGCTGACTCAATATCTGTGAGCTCATGAGGACCACCTGCAAAACGCCATGAAGAGGTTCGATGATCTGGAGGAGAGAATCCTGAACATTCAGCAAGATGCCTCCTTGACGGAGGCAAGAATTCAATCCTTTGAAAACCAGCCGAGTGGCTGGCGGAGGTCCTGGAGAACTTGGAGAACTGAAGGTCAGAGAAAGAACATCTGAGTCATTGGCCTGTCAGATGGTCATCATAGAATTTAGAGTGCAGAAGGAGGCCAATCGGCCCATCGAGTCTGCGCCTTAAAAACAACACCCCAGTCAGGCCCATACCTCCCCCCCCCCCCCCCCCCCATCCCGGTAACCCCACCTAACCTTTCATTTGTACACTAAGGGCAATTTATCGTGGCCACCTCGGTGGATACCTAACCTGCACATCTTTGGACTGCGGGAGGAAACCGGAGGAAACCCACGCTGACACGGGGAGAATGTGCAGACTCCGCACAGACAGTGATCCAAGCCGGGAATCAAACCTGGGACCCTGGAGCTGTGAAGCAACTGTGCTAACCACTGTGCTACCGTGCTGCCCATAAATGATGTTTTTTTCTGTCCATTCAGTGTGGAGGGTAAGGCTCCCGTGAGGTTCTGCGAGGATCGACTGCCACGTTTTCTCAAGCTGGATGGGAAGCCTGAGTGTTCCAAATTAGAAAGGGTGCATCGGTCTTTGAGGCTGAGGGATAGTTTTCATCCCAGGCCTGTAATCATTCACTTCCACAACTTGTGAGAATGTCCTGGAGAGGGAACGGCGAGGTGGCATCTGGCTCCAGGAAAGAGTGAGGATTTACTTCTTCCAGGCCTTTTCGGCAGCAACACAAACGAAGCGACGAGGCTTCGATGAAGTTCAAAGACAGCTCCAGCCTGTGGGGTGTGAATTACTTCAGGCTTTATCCTGCAACCCGAAAAATGATATCCAACAACTCCGTCAAGTCGTTCAATAATCCAACTATTGCCTTGGCCTTCATTAATTCCATGAAGGGCCAGGATCTGGAGGGATGGTTTGCAGCTCGGACAAACTCAGGTTCTAATCCGGATTCTTACCCTGTCATGGTGTTGTCTGAATTTCAGAATCACAGAAATACACATAGGGACAGGAGTAGGCCATTCAGCCCCTCGAGTCTGTCCTGCCATTTAGTGAGATCATGGGTGGTCTGTGACCCAACTCCATATCCCTGAATATCTTTGCTTAACAAAACTCTACCTCAGATTTAAACTTAACAACTGATCCAGCTTCACCTGCTGTTTGTGGGAGAGAGTTCCAAACCTCTCCCACCCTGAGTGTGAAGACGTTCTTCCCAACATCTCTCCTGAACGGTCGAGCCCTGATTTTTAGACAATGATCCCAGTTTTAGAATCTCCAACCAGTATAAATAGTTTATCTTCATCGCCCCTGTCTTTCCCTGTTAATATCTTAAATACTTCAATCAGATCACACCTTAATCTTCTCAATTCTAGCAAAAACAGGCCAAATTTGTGTAATCTCTCCTCAAAATTTAACCCCTGTATTCCATGTGTCTTGGCATATCATCTTAGTAAACCTGTGTTGCACTCTCTCCAAGGCCAAAATATCCTTCCTAAGGTGTGGTGTCCAAGTGGGGTCTTGTATAGCTGCAGCACAACCTCGGTGTCTTTATATTCCAATCCTCCAGATGGGCGGCATGGTTGCACAGTGGTTAGCACTGCTGCCTCACAACTCCAGGGTCCCAGGTTCAATTCCGGCCTCGGGTGACTCTCTTGTGTCTTTCTCCCAGTGTCTGCATGGGTTTCCTCCGGGTGCTCCGGTTTCCTCCCACTGTCCAAAGACGGGCAGGTTAGCTGGATTGGCCATGCTAAATTACCCCTTAGTATCCAAAAGGTTAGGTGGGGATAGGATGGAGGTGTCGGCTGAGGCAGGGTGCTCTTTCCAAGGGCCGGTGCAGACTCGATGGTCCGAATGGCCTCCTTCTGCTCTGTATATTCTCTGATTCTATGTAAATGCCAGCATTCCATTCGCCTTTTTGATTATTTTCTGCACTTGTTCCTGGCAGTTTAGGGATCTATGCACCTGAACCCTCCAGACTCTTTGCCATCCACTGAACTTAACCTCTTTCCATTTAGAAAGCCCTCTGTTCTATTCTTTTTTGGTTCAAAACAGATAACCTCACACTCGATTACATGGAATTCCATTTGCCACAATTTTGCCCATTCACCTAGCAATTTTATGCCATCATCTAGGCTGTCCATCATGCCATCTAACTTTGTATCATCAGCAACAGTAAAGAGGCCCTTCCTCCCATTGAGTCTGCACCGACACTCGCAAAACACCTGACCGACCTGATTCCATTTGCCAGCACTTGGCCCATAGCCTTGAATGTTATGACCTGCCAAGTGTTAACCCAGGTACTTTATAACCCACCTCTACCACCCTCCCAAGCAGTGCGTTCCAAACCGTCACCATCCTCTGGGTAAAAAGGTTTTTCCTCAAGACCCTTTAAACCACCTGCCCCTCACCATGAGCTTGCATCCCCTTGTGACACCTTCAACTGAGGGGAACAGCTGCTCCCTATCCATCCTGTCCAAGATCCTATTAATCTTGTACACCTCAATCAGCACCCCCCCCCCATCCCCCCCCCCCCATCCCCCCCCTCCTCCACCAGTCTTCTCGGCTCCAATGGAAAAAACCCAAGCCTATAGGATAACTCAGAAAATTGAAAGGAAAATACAGGATAATCCAGGAAACTACAAGCTGGTGAACTTTACATCAGTGGTAGGGAAATTATTGGAGAGGATTCTTCAAGACAGGATTTGCGCCCATTTCAAAGCAAGTGGACGTATTAGCGAGAGGCAGCATGGTTTGTGAAGGGGAGGTCGTGTCTCACTAACTTGATCGGGTTTTTCGAGGAAGTGACAGAGATGATTGACGAAGGTAGTAAGCCCCTTGGCAGTACAGAAGGTGAAGTCACACAGGATTTGAGAAGAGCTGATAAGATAGGTATAGCATTGGCTCGGTCATAGAAGACAGAGGGTAGCAGCAGAAGGGTGCTTTTCTGAATGGATGGCTATGACTAGTGGTGTTCAGTAGGGATCAGTGCTGGGACCTGTGCTTTTTGTAGTATATATAAATGATTTGGAGGAAAACGTAATTGGTTTGATTAGTAAGATTGCAGATGACACAAAGTTGGTGGAATTGCGGGTCGCGATGTGGACTGTCAGAGGATTCTGAAGGATATAGATCAGTTGGAGACTTGGGCAGAGAGATGGCACATGGAGCCAAATGTGAGGTAATGCATTTTGGAAGATCTAATACAGGAGGGAAATATACACTAAATGGCAGAACCCTTAAGAGTATTGACAGGCAGAGGGATCTAGGTGTACAGGTCCACAGGTCACTGAAAGTGGCATCGCAGGTGGAGAAGGTAGTCAAGAAGACATACGGCATGCTTGCCTTCTTTGGCCGAGGAATTGAGTTTCAAAATTGGCTAGTCATGTTGCAGATTTATAGAACTTTTATTAGGCCACACTTGGAATATAGTGTTCAATTCTGGTCGCCACACAACCAGAAAGATGTGGAGGCTTTGGAGAGGATACAGAAAAGATTTCCAAGGATGTTGCCTGGTATGGAGCGCATTAGCTACAAGGATAGGTCGGAGAAACTTGGTTTGTTCTTACTGGAATGACGGAGATTGAGGGGCGACCTGAAAGAAGTCTCCAAAATTATGAGGAGCATGGACAGAGAAGGTAGTCAGAAACATTTTTCCAGGGTGGAAGAGTCAATTACTGGGAGACACAGGTTTAAGGTGTGAGGGGCAAAGTTCAGAGGAGATGCATGAGGGAAGTTGTTTTTACACAGAGGGTAGTGGATGCCTGGAACTCACTTGCCAGAGGTGCTGGTGGAAGCAGGTACGATAGTGACATTTAAGGGACGTCTTGACAAATACATGAATAGGTTAGGAATAGAGGGATATG
Source organism: Scyliorhinus torazame (assembly GCF_047496885.1). NCBI lineage: Eukaryota > Metazoa > Chordata > Chondrichthyes > Carcharhiniformes > Scyliorhinidae > Scyliorhinus > Scyliorhinus torazame. The sequence goes on from NC_092711.1 coordinate 115,045,779, forward strand.
GACCCCGGAAGAGTAGAAGGTTTTAGGTTAGATGGGCAGCATGGTCGGTGCATCCTTGGGAAGGCCGAATAGCCTGTTCCTGTGCTGAATGTTTCTGTGCTCTTTGTTTGTTCATCCAACCTCTCTTCATAATTTAAATGTTCCATCCCATGCAACCTCCTCTGCACTGTCTCCAATCACATCCTTCCTATAATGTGACGAGCAGAAATGCTCACAGTAATGTCCCATATGCCTTTTTCACCACCCTATTAACCTGCCCTTCCACGTTCAGAGATCTCTGGACAAACACGCCAAGGTCCCTTTGTTGCTCAGAACTTCCCAGTGCCATGCTGTTCATTGAATACTTCCGTGTCACATTACGCCTTCCAAAGTGTGTCACCTCACTGTTTAGGTTTCAAATAGGGGCAGCACGGTAGCATAGTGGTTAGCACAATTGCTTCACAGTGCGAGAGTCCCAGGTTCGATTCCCAGCTTGGGTCACTGTCTGTGCGGAGTCTGCACGTTCTCCCCGTGTGCGCGTGGGTTTCCTTCGGGTGTTCCGGTTTCCTCCCACAATCCAAAGATGTGCAGGTTAGGTGGATAGGCCATGCTAAATTGCCCTCAGTGTCCAAAATTACCCTTAGTGTTGGGTGGGGTTACTGGGTTATGGGGATAGGGTAGAGATGTGGGCCTGGGTAGGGTGCTCTTTCCAAGAGCCGGTGCAGACTTGATGGGCCGAATGGCCTCCTTCTGTACTGTAAATTCTATGATTCTAAATCCATTTTGCCACTTTTCTGCCCATTTGACCATACCGTCTATATCTTCCTGTTACCCAAGACACTCAACCTCACTGTTAACCACCCGGCCAATCTTTGAGTCATTCGCAAGTCTCCCATGTGGGATCTTGTCAAATGCTTTATTGAAATCCATGTAAACTACGTCAACTGCACTGCCCACATCCACACACCTGGTCACATGCTCAAAAAATTCAATCAAATTTGTTAGGCATGACCTCTGATAGTGTCATGCTGACTATTCCTGATCAAACCTCTCCAAGTGGAGATAAGAGTGCATCAGAATTTTCTCCAATAGTTTCCCTGCCACTGACATGAAACTCACTAGTCTGCAGTTCCCTGGCTTATCTCTACAACCTTTCTTTTTTTTTTTTAAATTTAGAGTACCCAATTATTTTTTTCCAATTAACGGCCAATTTAGCATGGCCAATCCACCTAACCTGCACATCTTTATGTTGTGGGGGTGAAACCCACACAGACATGGGGAGAATGTGCAAACTCCACAGACAGTGACCCAGAGCCGGGATTCTAACCTGGGTCCTCAGCGCCACAGTCCCAGTGCTATTGACTGCACCACATGCCACCCATTCTACAATCTTTCTTAAATAGTAGGACCACATTAGCTGTTCTCAAGTCCCCTGGCAACACCCCCGTGGCCAGAGAGGGATTAAACCTTTGGGTCAGAGCCCCAGCAATCTTCTCCCACAGCATCCTGGGACTCAATTCATCCAGAGCTAGTAATTTAATAATCTTATGGGCGGCACGGTAGCATAGTGGTTAGCACTATTGCTTCACAGCACCAGGCACATGGGTTTGATTCCGAGCTTGGTTCACTGTCTGTGCAGAGTCTGCACGTTCTCCCCGTGTCTGCGCGGGTTTCCTCCGGGTGCTCAGGTTTCCTCCCACAAGTCCCGAAAGACGAGCTTGTTAGGTGAATTGGACATTCTGAATTCTCACTCTGTGTACTCGAACAGGCGCCGCAGTCTGGCGACGAGGGGATTTTTATAGTAACTTCATTGCAGTGTTCATGTAAGCCTACTTGTGACACTAATAATAAAGATCATGAATGGGTCGAAGGGCCTCTTTCCGTGCTGAAAGACACTATGACTGTAAAGATAGAGGTGGTAGAAGGAGGGAGGGAATGACTTTATAGAGAAACTGCCAAAGCCACAACATTCACCAGCGCTAAGGACACACCTTCGCTCCCTTTCCAATCTGAAAGCAGCCTGAGCTGGATTTACATTCCCCTTAATTGATCATTGCTGGGCGATAATCCTGTACTTCCTCACCTCACACCACTGTGACAGCACCTTCACTACACAGACTGCAGCAACTGACCAAACATCACCTTCCCAGTTATTCCTGAAGGCACCGCCTTCCCAACCTGGCCCCTTGCCTGAGGTGCGGTGATCCTCAGGTCACATCACCGCCGGTCAGCTCTCTCCCGGGACCAGGCCCTGATTCACAGACGCCATCTTGGGGAAGCAGGACGCATGCGCTGGCATCTTGGCGATGCAACACCTAGTGGGCGGGGCCTGCAGGTTTCTGTTCCCAGCCGGGTCCTAGTGCCCGCCTGAACAATTAATTGCAACAGGTTTTAAAAAAGTTTCACCCACGCCCAGGCTGAACCTCCTGTTTGTAGCCTGGAGGTGTCTGTGGGTCACGTTTACATTCAGTGTGAGATGCTGCAGCCTCTATATAGCTACCTGAAGGGGATTAAAAGCGTTTGATTACATTTCGGGGACTTTCCAGCCATTATCAGGATGTTTGTGTGATATTTTCTTACCCTCAGATTAATTTTTCTTTCTTTAAAACACATTTCAGCAGCAGGCTCACTGGTGATTTTTAACGGATAGAAGGTTGTTTATCATCACACTATTTCCCTGCATGTTTGAACATCTCAGTCTCCCGTCTCTTTCACACTCACTGACACATACACAGAAATTAGGTACAGATCAAGTTGAAGCTGTAATGATGAAAATGGAATGCAGACTGCAGTCTTTATATCGCTGCAGGCTTAGACCATAAGACCATAAAACATAGGAGCGGAAGTAAGGCCATTCGGCCCATCGAGTCCACTCCACCATTCAATCATGGCTGATTTCAACTCCATTTACCCGCTCTCTCTCCATAGCCCTTAATTCCTCGAGAAATCAAGAATTTATCAACTTCTGTCTTAAAGACACTCAACGTCCCGGCCTCCACCGCCCTCTGTGGCAATGAATTCCACAGACCCACCACTCTCTGGCTGAAGAAATTTCTCCTCATCTCTGTTCTAAAGTGACTCCCTTTTATTCTAAGGCTGTGCCCCTGGGTCCTAGTCTCCCCTGCGAATGAAAACAACTTCCCTACGTCCACCCTATCTAAGCCATTCATTATCTTGTAAGTTTCTATTAGATCTCCCCTCAACCTCCCAAACTCCAATGAATATAATTCCAGGATCCTCAGACGTTCATCGTATGTTAGGCCTACCATTCCTGGGATCTTCCATGTGAATCTCCGCTGGACCCGCTCCAGTGCCAGTATGTCCTTCCTGAGGTGTGGGGCCCAAAATTGCACACAGTATTCTAAATGGGGCCTAACTAATGCTTTATAAAGCTTCAGAAGTACATCCCTGCTTTTATATTCCAAGCCTCTTGAGATAAATGACAACATTGTATTTGCTTTCTTAATTACGGACTCAACCTGCAAGTTTACCTTTAGAGAATCCTGGACTAGGACTCCAAAGTCCCTTTGCACTTCAGCATTATGAATTTTGTCACCGTTTAGAAAATAGTCCATGCCTCTATTCTTTTTTCCAAAGTGCAGGACCTCGCACTTGCCCACGTTGAATTTCATCAGCCATTTCTTGGACCACTCTCCTAAACTGTCTAAATCTTTCTGCAGCCTCCCCACCTCCTCCATACTACCTGCCCCTCCACCTATCTTTGTATCATCGGCAAACTTAGCCAGAATGCCCCCAGTCCCGTCATCTAGATCGTTAATATATAAAGAGAACAGCTGTGGCCCCAACACTGAACCCTGCGGGACACCACTTGTCACCAGTTGCCATTCCAAAAAAGAACCTTTTATCCCAACTCTCTGCCTTCTGCCTGACAGCCAATCGTCAATCCATGTTAGTACCTTGCCTCGAATACCATGGGCCCTTATTTTACTCAGCAGTCTCCCGTGAGGCACCTTATCAAAGGCCTTTTGGAAGTCAAGATAGATAACATCCATTGGCTCTCCTTGGTCTAACCTATTTGTTATCTCTTCAAAGAACTCTAACAGGTTTGTCAGGCACGACCTCCCCTTACTAAATCCATGCTGACTTGTCCTAATCCGACCCTGCACTTCCAAGAATTTAGAAATCTCATCCTTAACAATGGATTCTAGAATCTTGCCAACAACCGAGGTTAGGCTAATTGGCCTATAATTTTCCATCTTTTTCCTTGTTCCCTTCTTGAACAGGGGGGTTACAACAGCGATTTTCCAATCGTCTGGGACTTTCCCTGACTCCAGTGACTTTTGAAAGATCATAACTAATGCCTCCACTATTTATTCAGCTATCTCCTTTGGAACTCTAGGATGTAGCCCATCTGGGCCCGGAGGTTTATCAATTTTTAGACCTCTTAGTTTCTCTAGCACTTTCTCCTTTGTGATGGCTACCATAGTCAACTCTGCCCCCTGACTCTCCTGAATTGTTGGGATATTACTCATATCTTCTACTGTGAAGACTGACGCAAAGTACTTATTTAGTTCCTCAGCTATTTCCGTGTCTCCCATCACTAGATTACCAGCGTCATTTTGGAGCGGCAAAATGTCTACTTTTGCCTCCCGTTTGTTTTTAATGTATTAAAAAAAACTTTTACTATCATTCCTAATGTTACTGGCTAGCCTACCTTCATAATTGATCCTCTCTTTCCTTATTTCTCTCTTTGTTATCCTCTGTTTGTTTTTGTAGCTTTCCCAATCTTCTGACTTCCCACTACTGTTTGCCACATTATAGGCTTTCTCTTTTGCTTTGGTGCATTCCCTAACTTCCTTTGTCAGCCATGGCTGCCTAATCCCCCCTCTGATAACCTTTCTTTTCTTTGGGATGAACCTCTGTACTGTGTCCTCAATTACTCCCAGAAACTCCTGCCATTGCTGTTCTACTGTCTTTCCCACTAGGCTCTGCTCCCAGTCGATTTTCGTCAGTTCCTCCCTCATGCCCCTGTAGTTACCTTTATTTAACTGTATCACCTTTACATCTGATTCTACCTTCATTCTTTCAAATTGGAGATTGAATTCTACCATATTATGATCACTGCCTCCTAAGTTACTTTAAGATCTTTAATCAAGTATGGCTCATTACATAACACTAAGTCCAGAATGGCCTGTACCCACGTGGGCTCCATCACAAGCTGTTCCAAAAAGCCCTCCTGTAAACATTCAATGAATTCCCTTTCCTTGGGTCCACTGGCAGAATTATTTACCCAGTCCACCTGCATATTGAAGTCCCCCATGATCACTGTGACCTTGCCTTTCTGACATGCACTTTCTGTTTCGTGGTGCATTTTGTGCCCCTGGTCCTGACCACTGTTAGGAGGCCTGTACATAACTCCCATTATGGTTTTTTTGCCTTTGTGGTTCCTCAACTCTACCCACACAGACTCCACATCATCTGACCCTATGCCATTTAGTGCTATTGATTTAATTTCATTCCTAATTAACAAGGCAACCCCGCCCCCTCTGCCCACCTCTCTGTCTTTTCGATAGGTTGTGAATCCCTGGATGTTTAAATGCCAGTCCTGAACCCCCTGCAACCACGTCTCTGTGATGCCTACCACATCATACCTGCCAGTCACAATCTGGGCCACAAGCTCATCTACCTTGTTCCGTACACTGCGCGCATTTAAATATAGCACCTTTAATTCTCCATTGACAGTCCCTTTTTGTTTTCTTAGTGTGGTGGACCTTGGTTTACTGAGCCTTTCCATACACTGTGTCACATTTTGTGGGATGGGGACTATCGTAACCTCTCCTGAGTTCTGTCTTTTCGTGCTTTTTTGTATTCCTAAGCAGCTACGCTTCCCACTGATTACTTCACCTCTTGGTTCCCTGACTTCCCCTCCCCGCCCCCCCATCTCTAGTTTAAAGTCCTATTGACCACCCTATTTACTCTTTTCGCCAGAACACTGGTCCCAGCTCGGTTCAGGTGGAGACCATCCCAACGGTATAGGTCCCCACTGTCCCAAGACTGATGCCAGTGTCCCATGAAAAGGAACCCCTCTTTCCCACACCACTCTTTCAGCCACGTGTTAACTTCCCTTATTCTTGCCTCCCTATGCCAATTTGCACGTGGCTCGGGCAGTAATCCAGAGATTATGACCCTTGAGGACCTGTTTTTTAATTTGAATCCTAGCTCTTTATAATCTCTAAACAGGTCCTCTTTTCTAGACTTGCCTATGTTGTTGGTACCGACATGGACCACAACAACTGGATCCTCCCCCTCCCTCTCCAGTATCCTTTCAAGCCGGTCAGAGATGCCCCGCACTCTAGCACCGGGCAGGCAACATACCATGGGGGACTCTTTATCCTGCTCACAAAGGATACTATCTATCCCCCTGATAATAGAATCCCCTACAACTACAACTTGCCTATTTACTCCCTCCCCTTGAATGGCCTGCTGAACCATGATGCCTTGGTCAGTTGACTCATCCTTCCTGCAGCCCTGTTCGCCATCCACACAGGGAGCAAGTGCCTCATACCTGTTGGACAGGGTCAAGGGCTGAGGCTCCTGAGTTCCTGACTGCTGGTTCCCTTTACCTGCCTGACTTGCAGTCACACCCTGCTGTCCCTGGCCACTGGCAGGATTTAAACTACTTACTCTGACAGGTGTGACTGCCTCCTGAAACACGGTGTTCAGGTAAGTCTCCCCCTCCCGGATGTGCCTCAGTGTTTGAAGCTCAGACTCCAGCTCATCAACTCTGAGCCGGAGCTCTTCGAGCAGCCAACACTTACTGCAGATGTGGTCGCTGCAGCTCACAATAGGATCTGCCAGCTCCCACATCAAGCAGCTCAAGCACATCGCCTGACCAGCCATCACTGATTAATTAACTAGTTTAATTTAAGTTTACGAGTTTAGCTGTGTTTTTAAAAAAATTTGGGGCATATTTGCTATCAACCAATCAGATCACAGCTTCCCTCTGACGTCACTTTAGGAAAAAAAACTGGAAAACAGGAAGTTACCGTTAGGTTTTTATACTCACAGAGCCTGCTCCTCCTCCTCCGAACGACTCCCAAAATTAGGTCCGAAGAAAGCGAGCGAACAAAACAGTCGGGAAAAAACACCTTCTCCCACTCTGCACCGAATTACCTCACTACACCAAATTACCAAATTCTCACTCTGTCTGTGTCTCACTCACTCAGGCTGTGTCTCTTTGACCAGCGCAATGCTTACTAAGTGCGCTTTCTGTCTGTCTTTTATACAGACTTTAGGATGACTCACACTAAAACTTCAAAGAGAAGAATACAATGTGTACCTTTGTGCCCCTTAACAGGCCTCAGGTGACTGCCAGATAACTGCCTCTCAGCAATTAGGGTGGGGCAGCTTCAGCCAATCAGACACTAATCTACACTGCACTTTTAACTGAAAAACAGCACAATTAGATTAACTACTTACCTTTCCTGGTTACCTCACTGCACCAAATTACCAAATTCTCACTCTGTCTGTGTCTCACTCACTCAGGCTGTGTCTCCTTGACCAGCGCAATGCTTGTTGTCTTGTTGAGCAGATCTTTTAGTTGGAGTGAAGCGTTTTTAGAAACAAATAATTCTCATGAGGCTCTGAAGCTTCTTGTGGATGAATAGCCAGGAGGTTGGTTCTCAGGTGGACTTGGAAGCTGGAATAAGTTCAGTACTGTGGCTGCACTGGGAGACATTCAGCTCTGCTGGTTCAGCTGGTTCCTGGTGCTTCAGATGCGTCTCACACACACATTTGCTTTGTTCAGGGTTTATTATGCTGCATCCCTGACAATTAACTGCAGGGTTAAGACTCTGGGACCCAGAATACCCCGATGCAATAGCAGTTTACGATGCTCACTCACGCTTATCTCTGTCCCAATTCGAGCTCATTCTCCTGTGTTCAATACGGCCCTTGGAGACCAACAATCCCGAGATTTCATGTTCTTCAAACGCTGGTTAATCCTGATACAACGAGACATTTAAACTTCACAGGTGGATGCAAAGTTTCCTTGTTCAGGTCCATGTTTAACTAAATATTGGTCAGAGAATCGAATATTGGCCAGTTTAATGTCCATTGTAACCTGTTAAGTTGCAGCCATCTTGACAGAGTTCGTGGATCTTACAGTCTATAATATCTAGTATCCTTTTTTAAATAAAATATTTTTATTCAAATTTTTACATATTTTCAACCAAACAGGAATAAGAAACCCTTACAGAAATAAGAAAAAACAAAGAACACATAAATAAACATCTTATAGCTATGTCACGTATTCCCCCAATATACAAGCCCCCATTAAACGATAATAAACACAGTAGTAAACACAAAGTACCCCCCCTTCCCCCGGGTTGCTGCTGTCCACCTCCTAACGCTCCGCGAGAAAGTCTACGAATGGTTGCCATGGCCTGAAGAACCCTTGCACAGATCCTCTTAAGGCAAATTTTACCCTCACTAATTTAATGAACCCCGCCATTTCGCTGATCCAGGCTTCCACGCTTGGGGGCCTCGCATCTTTCCACTGTAGCAGAATCCTCCGTCGGGCTACCAGGGACGCAAAGGCCAGAATATCAGCCTCTTTCGCCTCTTGCACTCCCGGCTCGTCCAATACCCCAAATAGTGCGAGCCTCCAACTCGGCTTAACCTGGATATGCACCACCTTAGACACCATCCTCACAACGCCCCTCCAGAACCCATCCAGCCCTGGGCACGCCCAGAACATGTGGGCGTGATTTGCTGGGCTCCCCGAACACCTCACACACCTGTCCTCTACTCCAAAAAAACGACTCACCCTTGCCCCAGTCATGTGCGCCCTGTGCAGAACCTTAAATTGTATCAGGCTACGCCTGGCGCAAGAGGAAGACTTTACCCTACCCAGGGCGTCTGCACACATTCCCTCGTCTATCTCCTCCCCCAGCTCCTCCTCCCATTTACCTTTCAGCTCCTCCACCGAGGCCTCCTCCTCCTGCATCTCCTGGTAGATCACCGAGCCTTGCATTCTCCAACCCACACCCCCAAGAGCACCCTATCCTGGTTCCTACGTGCTGGCAGCAGTGGGAATTCCCTCACCGGCCGTCTTACAAACGCCCTTATCTGCATGTACGTGAAGGCATTTCCAGGGGGGAGCCCAAATTTTTCCTCCAACACCCCAAGGCTCGCAAACGTCCCATCTATAAACAGGTCCCCCATCCTTCTAATACCTGCCCTGTGCCAGCTCAGGAACCCCCCATCCATTCTCCCCGGGACAAACCGATGGTTCTCTCGGACCGGACACCACACCGAAGCCTCTGCCTCCCCCCTGTGGCGTCTCTCCTGCCCCCAGATTTTGAGGGTCGCCGCCACCAGTAGGCTCGTGGTGTACCTTGTCGGCGGGAGCGGCAGCGGTGCCGTCACCAGCGCTCTCAGGCTCGTGCCCACACAGGACGCCATCTCCAGCCTCTTCCATGCCGCCCCCTCCCCCTCCATTACCCACTTGCGTATCATCGCCACATTGGCAGCCCAGTAGTACCCACACAGATTAGGAAATGCTAGCCCTCCTCTGTCCCTGCTCCGTTCCAGAAACACCCTTCTCACCCTCGGGGTCTTTTTCGCCCATGCATACTCCATGATGCTCTTGCTGACCCACTTAAAAAAGACCTTAGGGATCAGGATGGGGAGGCACTGGAATATAAAAAGGAACCTCGGGAGCACCATCATTTTCAGCGACTGTACCCTACCCGCCAGGGAGAGTGGCAGCATATCCCACCTTTTAAACTCCTCCTCCATCTGCTCCACCAGCCTCATCAAGTTGAGCTTATGTAGGGCCCCCCACAGCTCCTGGCCACCTGTATCCCTAGGTACCGAAAACTCCTTTCCGCCCTCTTCACTGGAAGCTCGTCTATCCCCCTTCCCTGGTCCCCTGGGTGTATCACGAATAGCTCACTCTTCCCCATGTTGAGCTTATACCCGGAAAAGTCTCCAAGCTCCCTGAGGATCCGCAACACCTCCGGCATCCCCCCCCCCCCACCCCACCGGGTCCGCCACATATAGTATGTACCTGAAGGCATTTCCAGGGGGGAGGCCGGACTTTTCCTCCAACACCCCAAGGCTCGCAAACGTCCCATCTATAAACAGGTCCCCCACCCTTCTAATACCTGCCCTGTGCCAGCTCAGGAACACATACAGTCTGCATACAGAGATACCCGGTGTTCCTCCCCCCCCCCACACACACACACACCAGCCCCCTCCAGTTCCTGGACTCCCTCATCGCCAAAGGCTCAATTGCCAACGCAAATAGCGGGGGGGGGGGGGGGGGGGGGGGGGCACCCCTGCCTCGTCCCCCGGTACAGCCAAAAGTATTCCGACCTCCTCCGATTTGTGTCAGCCACTCATAGAAGTCTCGAAATACCCCATTTATTCCCACCGCACTCCGCACCATGTTCCCCCCTTTATCCCTAACTCCCCCAATCTCCCTCGCTGCCTCCCGCTTCCGAAGCTGGTGTGCCAACATCCGGCTAGCCTTCTCCCCATATTCATACACCGCCCTTTGCGCCTTCCTCCACTGCACTCCGCCTTCTTGGTAGTCAACAGGTCGAACTCGGCCTGGAGGCTCCGTCGCTCCTTGAGTAGTCCCTCCTCGGGGACCTCTGCATACCTCCTATCTACCCTTAAAATCTCCCCCACCAAGCTCTCCCTCTCCTTCCCCTCCTTGTGGGCCATAGTGGAGATTAGCTCTCCCCTAATCACCGCCTTCAGCCCCTCCCAGACCACCCCTACCTGCATCCCCCCAATATTGTTAACCTCTAGGTATCTTTCAATGCAACCCCGGATCCGCCCACTCACCTCCTCATCCGCCAGCAAACCCATCTCCAGGCACCACAGCGGGCGCTAGTCCCTCTCCTCCCCTAGCTCGAGCTCCACCCAGTGCGCGGCATGGTCTGAGATGGCTATGGCCGAATACTCGTGTCCTCCACCCTCGGGATCAGCGCCCTGCTCAAAACGAAGAAGTCAATCCGGGAGTAGGCTTTATGGACGTGGGAAAAGAAAGAGAATTCCCTGGCCCCCGGCCTAACAAAACTCCATGGGTCCACTCCTCCCATCTGGTCCATAAACCCCCTCAACACCTTGGCCGCCGCCGGCCTCTTACCCGTCCTGGACCGAGGGCGGTCCAATGCTGGATCCAGTACCGTATTAAAATCTCTCCCCCATTATCAAGCTCCCTGCCTCCAGGTCCAGAATCCGGCATCGTCCCAATTCGGGGGATACACATTCACCAAGACCACCTGCACTCCCTGCAGCTTACCGCTCACCATCACGTACCTACCTCCATTGTCTGCCACGATGCTCAGCGCCTCAAACGACACCCGCTTCCCCACAAACATCGCCACCCTCGATTCTTTGCATCCAACCCCGAATGGAAAAACTGCCCTACCCACCCCTTTCTCAGCCTAACCTGGTCTGCCACGCTCAAATGCGTCTCCTGGAGCATGACCACATCTGCCTTCAGTCCCTTCAGGTGAGCGAACACACGGGCCCTCTTGACCGGCCCATTCAGGCCTCTCACCTTCCAAGTTATCAGCCAGATCAGGGGGCTGCGCCCCCCCCCCCCCCTGCCGATTAGCCATCTCCCTTTCTAGACCAGCCCCGTGCCCGCGCCTCCCACATTCTCCGTTCCCCCCAGCGGCAGACCCTCACCCCGACTCGCGCTTCAGGCTCCAGCTCCCCCTTGGCCAATGCAGCAGCAACGCAGTCCCCCCCCCGCCAGCTAGGTTCCCCCCCCGAGCTGCGTTGCTCCCCCCATAGCACTCCTGTATGCCAGCTGACTCCTGCTGACCCCGGCTGCCCCCCGCCACTCCATCGACCCCCCCAGTGTGAGAATCTCCCCCCCCCCTCCTGTCCATCAGCGGGCGCTCCTCTCCAGCACCACCCCTCCCCCTTCCTTCCCCACGCTTTCCACCAAGCCGGCCCCACCCCCTCTGGCGCGGCTCCCTTTCGCGGCCTCATCCCAGCTCCCCACCTCAGGCCTCCCGTCTCGCCTCCCCCGCAATGGGGCCCCCTCTTCCAACCACCGCCGTCCACACTCTCACCAAACCCCCACTACGAACCATTTCACCCTACCCCACCCAGCACCCAAAAAAAAAACAGGACCAAAGAGAACAGACCATCCCCCCAAAACACAACAATCACATCAATCCCCTCCCAACATCCCCTCGCAACCGACCCTCAATCCGAGTCCAACTTTTCGGCCTGGATAAAGGTCCACGCCTCCTCCGGCGTCTCGAAGTAGTGGTGGCGGTCCTTGAAAGTGACCCACAGTCGCGCCGGCTGCAACATTCCAAACTTCACCCCCTTCCGATGCAGAGCCGCCTTAGCCCGATTGTACCCGGCCCTCTTTTTGGCCACCTCCGCGCTCCAGTCCTGGTATATACGGACCTCTGCATTCTCCCACCTGCTGCTCCCCTCCTTCTTTGTCCACCTTAGGACACACTCCCTATCCATGAAGCGGTGGAACCGCACCAGCACCGCCCGCGGCGGCTCGTTGGGCTTGGGCCTGCTCGCCAGGACACGGTGGGCTCCCTCCAGCTCCAGGGGCCCCGGGAAGGCCCCCGCGCCCATCAAAGTGTTCAGCATCGTGACCACGTATGCTCCAACATCCGACCCCTCCACTCCCTCCAGGAGACCCAGAATCCGCAGATTCTTCCTCCTCGACCAGTTCTCCATGTCCTCGAACTTCTCCTGCCACTTCTTTTTTAAAAAAATATATTTTATTAAAGTTTTCAAACAGAATTTTTTCATTTTACAAATGAACATAAAAATAGTACAGTAACTGATAAATAGCATTCTTTAAATAATATAGTGAACTAACAAAGTAACAAAAAATAGTTCCCCCCCCCCCCCATGCTGCTGATGATCTATTTTCCCTTAACGTTCCGCGAGATAGTCAAGGAACGGTTGCCACCGCCTGGAGAACCCCTGAGCCGATCCTCTCAGCGCAAATTTTATTCGTTCTAGTTTTATAAACCCTGCCATATCGTTTATCCAGGCCTCCACGCCGGGGGGTTTCGCTTCCTTCCACATGAGTAAGATCCTTCGCCGGGCTATCAGGGGCGCAAAGGCCAAAATATCGGCCTCTTTCGCCTCCTGCACTCCCGGCTCTTCCGCTACCCCAAATATCGCTAACCCCCAGCTTGGCTTGACCCGGACCTTCACCACCTTTGAGATCACCTTTGCCACTCCCCTCTAGTGCCGGACACGACCAGAACATGTGTGTGTGGTTCGCCGGCCTTCCCAAGCACCTCCCGCACTTGTCCTCCATTCCGAAGAACCTGCTCAGTCTTGCTCCCGTCATATGGCACACGAAGACGAGGAGTTTACCCTGCTTATGGCGTCAGCCCACAGGCCCTCCTCAATCTCCTCTCCCAGCTCTTCTTCCCATTTTCCATTCAGCTCCTCTACCATCGCCTTCCCCTCGTCCCTCATCTCCTGATATATTTCAGACACTTTGCCCTCCCCGACCCATACCCCGGAAATCACTCTATCTTGGATCCCCTGTGTCGGGAGCAGCGGAAATTCCCTCACCTGTTGCCTCGTAAATGCCCTCAGCTGCATGTATCTGAAATTGTTCCCCGGGGGCAACTCATACTTTTCCTCCAGCGCTCCCAGGCTCGCAAAGGTCCCGTCTATAAACAAATCTCTCAGTTTCCTAATTCCTGCTCGTTGCCAGCTCTGGAACCCTACGTCCGTCTTTCCTGGGACAAACCTATGGTTGTTCCTGATCGGGGAGCACACCGAGGCACCGTCACCCCCTTGTGTCGCCTCCATTTCCCCCAGATCCTTAAGGTTGCCATCACCACTGGGTTTGTGGTATACCTTTTCGGGAGAGCGGCAGCGGCACCGTCACCAGCGCCTTAAGGCTCGTTCCTTTACAGGACACCATCTCCAGCCTCTTCCACGCCGCCCCCTCTCCCTCCCTCATCCACTTACAAACCATCGCCACATTGGCGGCCCAGTAGTAGTCGTCCAGGCTCAGCAACGCCAGTCCCCCTCTGTCCCTGCTACGCTGCAGGAACCCCCTCCTTACCCTTCGGGTCTTCCCTGCCCACACAAAGCTCATAATGCTCCTGTCTATTTTCTTGAAAAAGGCCTTTGTGATCAGAATGGGGAGACATTGAAACACAAAAAGAAACCTCGGGAGAACCATCATTTTTACCGCCTGCACTCTGCCCGCCAATGAGAGCGGCAGCATATCCCACCTCTTGAAATCCTCCTCCATCTGCTCCACCAGCCGCGTCAGATTAAGTCTGTGTAGAGTTCCACAGCTCCTAGCTACCTGGATCCCCAAACATCGGAAGCTCTTTTCCACTCTCCTTAACGGCAGGGCGTCTATTCCTCTTCCCTGGTCCCCGGGGTGTATTACAAAAAGCTCGCTCTTCCCCATATTTAGCCTGTATCCCGAAAAATCTCCAAACTCCCTCAATATCTGCATAACCTCTGTCATCCCCTCTACAGGGTCCGCAACATATAGCAGTAAGTCATCTGCGTAGAGTGACACTCGATGTTCCTCTACCCCTCTAACCACCCCCATCCATTTCTTAGAGTCTCTCAACGCTATGGCCAGTGGTTCAATTGCCAACGCAAACAGTAATGGGGACAGGGGACACCCCTGCCTTGTTCCCCTGTGTAGCCGAAAATACTCCAATCTTTGCCGGTTTGTGACTACACTTGCCACTGGGGCCCCATATAGGAGTCTGACCCATCTGACAAACCCCTCCCCGAACCCAAACCTCCCATAAATACTCCCACTCTACCCTATCGAATGCCTTCTCCGCATCCATCGCCACCACTATCTCTGCCTCCCCCTCCGCTGGGGGCATCATTATCACCCCAGCAGCCGTCGAACATTGACATTCAGTTGTCTCCCCTTTACAAACCCTGTCTGGTCTTCATGCACCACCCCCGGGACACAATCCTCTATCCTCGTCGCCAGTACTTTTGCCAGCAGCTTGGCGTCTACATTTAGGAGCGAGATAGGCCTATATGACCCGCATTGCAGCGGGTCTTTATCCCGCTTCAGGATTAGTGATATCGTCGCCTCCAACATTGTCGGGGGTAGAGTCCCCCCTTCTCTGGCCTCGTTAAAGGTTCTCACCAGCAGCGGGGCCAACAGGTCCACATATTTCCTGTAGAATTCCACCGGAAACCCGTCTGGTCCCGGGGCCTTCCCTGCTTGCATGTTCCCCAGTCCTTTAGTCACCTCATGCACCTCAATTGGCACCCCCAGACCCGCCACCTCCTGCTCCTCCATCCTCGGGAACCTTAGTTGGTCCAGAAACTGTTGCATTCCCTCTTTTCCCTCTGGGGGTTGGGACTTATATAGCCTCTCATAGAAGGTCTTAAACACCTAATTTACCTTCCCTGCTCTCCGCTCCGTAGTTCCCGTTTCATCCCTAACTCCCCCAATCTCCCTCGCCGCTATCCTCTTGCGAAGCTGGTGGGCCAACAGCCGGCTCGCCTTTTCCCCATACTCATTATCTCATCCCCTGTGCCTTCCTCCACTGTGACTCTGCCTTTCCTGTGGTCAGCAGGTCAAACTCCGTCTGAAGTCTTCACCTCTCTCTATATAGTCCTTCGTCCGGGGCCTCCGCATATCTTTTATCCACCCTCAAAATCTCCCCACTAATCTCTCCCTTTCTTTGCCCTCTTGTTTCTCCTTGTGAGCTCTAATGGAGATCAACTCTCCCCTAACCACCGCCTTCAGCGCTTCCCATACTACCCCCACCTGGACCTCGCCATCATCATTGACCTCCAGGTATCTCTCAATACATCCCCGCACCCTTCAACAGACCCCCTCATCCGCCAATAGTCCCACATCCTCCAATTTACACTTCTGTACCACAGCCTTGTGTTTCCCCCCCAACATCAGTCTCTCTGTTCTAGTCCAGTTTCTCTTCTTGGATGAAGGTCCATGCCTCATGCGCCGTTTCAAAGTAGTAGTGCTTGCCCTGATGCGTGACCCACAATCGCGCCGGCTGCAGCATCCCAAATTTTATTTTCTTCCTGTGAAGCACTGCCTTGGCCCGATTGAAGCTCGCCCTCCTTCTCGCCACCTCCGCGCTCGTATCACCGCATTCTCCCACCTGCTACTCCGTACCTTCTTGGCCCAGCTCAAAACGGCCTCTCTGTCCGTGAAGCGGTGAAATCTCACCACTATCGCCCTTGGTAGTTCTCCCGCCTTTGGTCTTCTCACAAGGACCCGGTGAGCCCCTTCCACCTCCAGGGGGCCCGATGGGGCCTCAGCTCCCATTAGCGTATGGAGCATCGTGCTCACATAAGCCCCAACGTCAGCTCCCTCCGTTCCTTCGGGGAGACCTAGAATCCATAGGTTCTTCCTCCTCGAGCTGTTCTCCAGGGCTTCCAGCCTTTCGATACATCTCTTATGTAGCACCTCATGCGTCTCCGTTTTTACCACCAGGCCCTGTATCTCATCCTCGTCTTTGGCTGCCTTTGCCTTCACTCCACGGAGCTCTATCGCCTGGACCTTTTGTGTTTCCTTCAGCCCATCGATTGCCAATAACATCGGCGCCAGCACCTCCTTCTTTATTTCCTCCACACACCGTCCGAGGAATTCCTGCTGGTCCGGGCCCCATGTTGCCTGGGCTCCATCTGCCGCCATCTTGCTTCTTCCTTCTCTTCTCTGCCGCTGCTCCAAAGGATCTTTCGCAATCTGGCCACTGCCACTGGTCTTTCCCATACACACCCGGGGGGGGGGGGGCACCTTCCTTCGTCACCCCACACTGGGTTTGGTCTGAAAAAATTTCCGTTGGGGCTCCCGAAAAGAGCCCAAAAGTCCGTTAGAACGGGAGCTGCCGAAACGTGCGGGTTAGCAGTGCATCACCGCAACCGGAAGTCCTCCTGCCATTTATTATGCAGAGCCTCGTGAGCCTCCACCTTCACCGCCAGGCCCAAGATCTCGTCCTCATTCTCCGAGGCCTTTTGCCGCACCTCCCAGATCGCCGCCCCTTGGGCCTTCTGGATCTCGAGCAGCTTGTCTATCAAAGAACAAAGAACAAAGAAATGTACAGCACAGGAACAGGCCCTTCGGCCCTCCAAGCCCGTGCCGACCATGCTGCCCGACTAAACTACAATCTTCTAAAAGAACAACCGAAGCAGTCTTTGGCTCCAACAGCTCTGCCTTCAATTCTGTGAAGCAGCGCTGGAGAAACTCCTGCTGTTCCTGCGACCACTGCGCCCATGCTGCCTGGTCTCCACCCGCCACCATCTTGATTTTCCTCCCTCGCACTTTTCACTGCTCCAAAACTACTTTTTTCACCGCTCGACTCCTGGTCCGATCCATACAGTGCCGGGGAAATGTTACTATCACCTTCCCATACTGGGAACTGTCTAACAAATTCCGCTGGGGGCCCTGAAAAGAGCCCAAAAGTCAGTTTCTGTCGGGAGCTGCTGAACGTGCGACTTAGCTCCGCATAGCCGCAACCGGAAGTCCAAAAGCTATGGCTTCTCGGAGGTCATCATTTCAGTGGTGGGAGTCTAGAACTCGCTGTCTTATAGGGTCATAGAAGCAGAAATCCTGATCACTTTAAAATAAATGTCTTGGATATCCAAATAAAGGACTGAGACATACTCCAGCCAAACAGACTACGGGCTTTGTGTGAATGAAGTTTGAGCTTCACACAGACTGAATCTTCTTCCTGTGTCAATCCGCTGAGTAAAACACTTTATTTTCACTTCAATGGACTCTTTTAGAGACCATTGACCCTTCTACAGAACTGTTACAAGGAACAACAAACGTTACCTCTGTTTCTCGTGCCACAGATGTGGCATGGTGGCACAGTAGTTAGCACTGCTGCCTCACAGCGCCAGCGACCTGGGTTCAATTCCAGCCTTGGGTAACTGCACATTCTCCACGTGTCTGTGTGGGATCCGTCCGGGTGCTCCAGTTTTCTCCCACCGTCGAAAGATGTGCCGGTTTGGTGGATATGCTATACTAAATTGCCCCTTCGTGTCCAAAGATGAAGTGGTGTTACGGGGAGAGGGCGGGGGGGGGGGGGGTGCGGGGGGAGTGCACCTGGGTGGGGTGCTCTTTTGTAGGGTTGGTGCAAGCTCGATGGGCCGAATGGTCTCCTTCTGCACTGTAGGGATTCTATGATGCTGCCAGACCTGTTGGTTTAATCTCGCATTTTCTGTTTTTACTTGACATTACGCACCTTTTTAATCTACTAATTATATTTATTGAACCACTGTACCATCAACTACGAGGAGCAGTGTGTTGATGCTTCAGCCATTCCGGCCTCGGATGGCTGTGTAGAGTTTGCACATCCTCCCCGTGACTGTGCGGGTTCCCATCGGGTGCTCCAGTTTTCTCCCACAGTCCAAAGATGTGCAGGTTAGGTGGATTGACCATGCTAAATTGCCCTTATTGGACAAAAAAAGGATCGGTGGGGTTACTGGATTATGGGGATAGGGTGGAGGCATGGGTTTGAGTGGGGTGCTCTTTCCAAGGGCTAGTGCAGGCTTGATGGGCTGAATAACCTCCTTTCGCACTGTTAGTTCTACCATTCAGTCGAATTCTCTCTCTCTCAATCTCATCCGATTGGTGTCTGGTGGTAATTCCGTGACAATAGCACAGTGGTTAGCACTGTTGCTTCACAGCGCCTGGGTCCCCAGTTCGATTCCCACTTGGATTACTGTCTACGCAGAGTCTGCACATTCTCCCCATGTCTGCGTGGGTTTCCTCCCACACAGGTGCAAGAATGTAGCGACTAGGTGATTTTCACAGTAACTTCATTGCATAAGCCTACATGTGACAATAATAAAGATTATTATTATGTGTTTGTGCATTTTAAGGAGCAGGTAGAACTTTTTGTTTCTCCTGGTTGTGCCCTCAGCTATTCCATCTGTTTGTGGTTAATGTGTCTGGAGTCTTTGAGTTCTTCCGTCTCCAATTCCCTTCCTGTCTCGTGTATATGCATCTCGGTAGCTTGGTGTGATGTGTGTTGTTTGGTTGTCTGTCTGTCTCAAGCAGATATTGTTGTGTCTTGATAACGACTGTGCTGCTACCCTTGCTTCTGGTCTTATGAACATATCCATGTTGGATTGTCTGTCTTTCCGGGTAAGATTCTGATTGTCTCCTGTATTTCACTGTGACAGGGCAGAGACCTGATTCAAGGGTTCAAACATGGGAATTCTGGGAAAGATGGGCAAGGATTTGGGAGGTGGCAACATGTTCAACGAGTTTGGAGAGGAGAGGGAGGTTGAAGATGGGGCAGTAATTTATAAGGATGGCAGGGTCAAGGGTTTGTTTTATTGTGGAGGGGGTGATGATGGCAGATTTGAAGGACAGAGAGACAGTACCTGAAGAGAGAGAAATGTTGACAATATCCAGGGACACAGGGTAGTTGGCTGATCAGTAGCTCAGTGGGAATAGGGTCGATGGAGCAGGAGCTGGGTCTCATGGACAAGATGAGCTCTGAGAGGGCACGAGGGGAGATGGGTGAGAAACTAGAGAAAGATGTGAGTTCAGGGCTCGGGAAAGTTGAAATTTAGAGACAGTTTGGTCTGGTGGGCTCTTGGCAGGGAGGGAAGCAGCTGATCGGATTTACTGAATCTCAGTCACAAAGAAGCTCCACAAGCTCCTCACACTTCTTGTTGGAGGTGAGGATGGAAGAGACAGGGGAGAGCGAGAGTACTTCAAAAGGAACTAACTTGTGTCAGAGATATTAGAAAGTTTCAACACACTGCGCATTTAACACAAATCTAATTTATTTGACTTTTAGCCAGGATATTAGCCCCTGTAAATTGTCTGGAGTTTGTTATCAGCAGAAAGAGACCCAAATGAACATGGTTCAGTCCTGAATGTGAGTTAACAGCAAAGTCCATGCACTGTGGTTACTTATGGCCTCGTTGGTGTTTCAGCAGGTGGGATGACTGAGTGAATCCCTTCCCACACTCGGAGCAGGTGAATGGCCTCACCCCAGTGTGAATTTGCTGGTGTGTCAGCAAGTTGGTTGACTTGAGTGAATCCCTTCCGACAGTCGGAGCAGGCGAATGGTCTCACCCCAGTGTGAATTCGCTGGTGCTTCTGCAGCTCGGACGACTTAGTGAATCCCTTCCCACACTTGAAGCAGGCGAATGGTCTCTCTCCGGTGTGAACTCGCTGATGTACAGTGAGGTCAGATGATTGTCTGAACCCAGTCCCACAGTGAGAGCACTTAAACGGTCTCTCGTCAGTGTGAACACGTTGATGGCTCATCAGATCACCAGAACTTTTATAGCACTTCCCGCAGTCTGGACACTGAAACGGTCTCTCATCAGTGTGAACTCGCTGGTGTCTCAGCAGGTGGGATGAAATAGTAAATCCCTTCCCACACTCTGAGCAGGTGAATGGTCTTTCCCCAGTGTGAACTCGCTGGTGTGTGGACAGAGTGGATGACCGAGTGAATCGCTTCCCACACTCTGAGCAGGTGAATGGTCTCTCCCCAGTGTGAACTCGCTGGTGACTCAGCAGGTGGGTTGAAATGGTAAATCCCTTCCCACACTTGGAGCAGGTGAATGGTCTCTCCCCAGTGTGAACTCGCTGGTGTGTGGACAGAGTGGATGACTCAGTGAATCCCTTCCCATGCTTGGAGCAGGTGAATGGTCTCTCCCCAGTGTGACTGCGTCAATGAGTTTCCAGCTTGGATGGATAAGTGAATCCTTTCCCACAGTCCGCACATTTCCACGGTTTCTCCTCAGTATGACTGCAATTGTGTCTCATGAGGCCTGATGATCGAGTGAATCCTCGCCCACACACACAACATGTGTACGGTTTCTCCCCACTATGAACGATGCTTTTTCTGTCCATGTTCAAAGAACGATGATATTCAGGATATGATAAATTGAGGACTGTCAGACCCGATGTGATGCTTGGTTTGAGTTTCCGGACTTTGAAGCCTCCCCTTCGAACACCCTGTGAAACTGATTGAAAACAGAAAATAGGGAGTGAGAGAGAACCCACAAAAATACAAAGGCAGGTTGTGAAATTGAGCTGAATGAATCTGGTCATTTGTGGGGCCGGCACTAAGAAAAATTGGAAGAGAAAATGCTGGATAAAAGCAAATTACTGCGGATGCTGGAATCTGAAACTAATCTGAATCAAAGAAAAAGTGACCATGAAAACTGCTGGATTGTCATAAAAACCCAACTGTCCTCTTTGGGAGGAGAGAGAAAGAGGCGAAGAGGGATTTTGTATATCTACAAGACATAATATGTTGGCAAAGCAAATTCGATCTTGAGCTTCATAAACAGTAATATTGATACCAAAACTACGCTCCTGGTGGCATGGTGGTTAGCACTGCTGCCTCACAGCACCAGGGACTCGGTTCAATTCCAGCCTTGATGTCTGTGTGTGTGGATTCTCCCTGGGTCTGCGTGGATTTCCACCCGGTGCTCATGATTCCTCCATCAGTCCAAAGAAGGGAAAGTTCGGTGGGGGATTGGCCTTGATAAATTGTCCCTTAGTGTCCAGAGATGTGCAGGTTCGGTGGGGCGTTGGGCTTACAGGGATAGGGTAGGAGTGTGGGCCTTGAAAAAAATCAATGCAGACTCGATGGGCCGAATGCCCCCCCTCTGCACTGTAGGAGTTCTATGGTTCTAATTCTATTCTATGAATCTTTCTAAAGCTCTGGTCACCACTCTTCAGGAAGGATCTGAAGGTTCTTGAGAAGGTGCAGAGGAGATTTGCCAGAATGGTTCCAGCAAAGGAGATTGAGGGGAGATTTGATTCAGGGACACAAGATTATGCCAGATTTCCATCGGGTGGTCAAAGGAACACTGTTTTCATTCACTGATCGTACAAGCAGTCGGGACACAGATTTAAAGTTTGGGATAAAACTGGATTGAACTGTATACGATCCATAGGGGTCTTGACAGGGTGGATGTGGAGAGAATGTTTCCTCTTGTGGGAGAATCTGGAACAAGGGCGTCACTGTTGCAAAGTGAGGGGTCACCCATTTAAGATGGAGAGGAGGATTTTCTATTCTCTCTGGGTTGTAAGACAGGGGGTGGCATAGTGGTTAGCACTGCTGCTTCACAGCACCAGGGACCTGGGTTCAATTCCCAGCCTGACTGTGTGGAGTTTGCACTTTCTCCCCATGTCTGTATGGGTTTCCTCCGGGTGCTCCGGTTTACTCCCACAGCTCAAAGATGTGCAGGTTAGGTTGAATCGGTTAGGAATCAGAGGAATCAGGGGGGAATCTCATAGAAACGTATAAAAAGTGGGTGGTGCAGTGGTTAGCACTGCTGCCTCATGTCGCCGAGGACCCGGGTTCGATCCCAGCCCCAGGTCACTGTCTGTGTGGAGTTTGCACATTCTCCCTGTGTTTGTGTGGGTCTGACCCCCACAAATCCAAAGATGTACAGGGTAGGTAGATTGAACACGCTAAAATTGCCCCTTAATTGCAAAACAAAATTGGGCACACTAAATTACTGGTTAAAAAAAAACAGGGCGAGACAGAGTAGATTCAGGAAGGATGTTCCTGATAGTGGGAGTGTCCAGAAACAGGGGTCACAGTCTGAGGATACGGCGTAGACCACTTCGGACAGAGATCAGGAGAAATGTCTTCCCCCAGAGAGTGGTGAGCCGATGGAATTCATCGCCACAGGAACTAATTAAGGCCAAAACATTGCATGTTTTCAAGAAGCAGTTAGATTCAGCACTAAGGGTGAAGGGGATCAAAGGATATGGGGGAAAGCGGGATTAGGCTATTGAGCCTAATCAGTTCTGATCGTAATGAATGGTGGAGCAGGCTCGAAGGGCCAAATGGTCTCCTCCTGCTCCTATTCTCTACGTTGCTCCGTGTCTATGCATGTAAATGGTCCAGGAGGTATGAGGAAGAATGTTTTTACACAGCCAGTGGCAATGACCTTAAACTTGCTGCCGATGATGGAGTTTGGAAATAGACACAATAAATGATTGTTTTTTAAAAATTGGATAGAAACCTGAGAGAAATAAAGCTGTGCGGATACAGAGACAGAGCAGCAGAGTGACTCTGGATTGCTTCAGTTAATAATAATAATCTTTATTAGTGTCACAAGTAGGCTTACATTAACACTGCAATGAAGTTACTGTGAAAATCCCCAAGTCGTCACACTCCGGCACCTGTTCGGGTGCACTGAACGAGAATTCAGAATGTCCAATTCACCTAACAAGCACGTCTTTCGGGACTTGTGGGAGGAAACCGCAGCACCCGGAGGAAACCCACACAGACACGGGGGAGAATGTGCAGATTCCGCAGACAGTGTCCCAAGCCGGGAATAGAACCGGGGTCCCCGGTGCTGTGAAGCAACAGTGCTAACCACTGTGCCGATTAGAGAGCGAGCATGGACTGAATGCCCTTCTCTGCCCCTTATTGTAAAAAAAAATATTTTAAAACAAATTTAGAGTACTCAGTTCATTTTTTCCAATTAAGGGGCAATTTAGCGTGGTCAATCCACCTCGCCTGCACATCTTTAAGTTGTGGGTGCGAAACTCACGCAAACACGGGGAGAATGTGCAAACTCCACACGGACAGTGACCCAGAGCCGGGATCGAATCTGGGACATCGGTGCTGTGAGGCAGCAGTACTAACCACTATGCCACCGTGCTGCCAGCTGACTCTGACACTTGTGTCTAATCTCGCCTTGTAAACTAACCCCGGGGGTTCAGATATCACTCGGGTAAATCTGTGCTACACTCCCTCCGAGGCCATTCTATCCTTCCTCAGGTTTGTTGCCCAGAACTGAACACAGTTCTCCAGGTTTGGTCTAACCAGGGTTTGTGAATCTCGGGGCTTTTCCAGTCACACTGACACCTGAAATCGTCCCTCACAGACAAAACAGACAAACCTTTTACCTTCCACACCCAGATGCTGCTGAAATTCAGGTTCTAATGAATCAAGTGACTCTGTCAGATTGCAATGTGACTTTGGTATGAGATTCCCGTCTGTTAAATCTCCAATTCCAGTATCCTGTAAATTTACAGAAACCTCACTGTCAGTTTAGGATAGAAATTCACAACACTCTCTCCTCGCCAACTTTAATTAAATGTATTCCTGGAGGTTTGATCACATGACCTGACCCCCATCCTCCAGCCATTAATCGGTCGACACATCCATCCTTGTGACACACAGCCTTCCTCGGCCAATTGGGAAGCAAAAGGACTCATTACCTTACAGGACAGTGTTTGACTAGGGCAGCACTGCTGTCTCACGGCGCCGAGGTCCCAGGTTCGATCGCGGCTCTGGGTCACTGCCCGTGTGGAGTTTGCACATTCTCCCCGTGTTTGTGTGGGTTTCACCCCCACAACCCAAAGATGTGCACGTTAGGTGCATTGGACACGCTAACTTGCCCCTTAATTGGAAAAAATTAATTGGGCACTCTAAATTTATTTTTAAAAGGACAGTGATTGACTGTCAGTCAATCAACCTTCATCCCATTTTCAATGTTTTTATATCTACTTAAGAGAATTGTTCAAAAATCTTTTTTACTGTCCAAATGATTTTCCAGCGACCCAAAATTAATATTTTTACTCTCCTCATCATGTTCCAGAGTCACAAAAATATTTTGTACTGTCCCAATGATTTTCCAGACACCCAGGTATGAATCTCACCAAGGCAGAAGGTAAAATTTGAATTCATTGAAAGTCTACTGATGACCATGAAACCATTGTCGATTGTTGCAAAGACCCATCTGGTTCA
Source organism: Scyliorhinus torazame (assembly GCF_047496885.1). NCBI lineage: Eukaryota > Metazoa > Chordata > Chondrichthyes > Carcharhiniformes > Scyliorhinidae > Scyliorhinus > Scyliorhinus torazame. Next base: position 115,070,465 of record NC_092711.1, read on the forward strand.
CTCCTGTCCTTCAGTGAAGGAAATCTTCTTATCTTACCTGGTCTGGCCTACAGGTGATTCCAGATCCACAGTCAGCTGGTTGACCCTTAAAATGCCCTGAGATGCCCTCAGTTCAAGGGCAATTAGTGCTGGGCAGTGAATGCCGGCCCAGCCAGCGACACCCACATCCCGTGAATGAATAGAAAAGAAAATCTGCCATCCTTACCTGGACTGGCCGACACGATTCCAAACCACAGCAATGTGGTTGACTCTTTAAATGCCCTCCGAGATGGCCGAGCAAGCCACTCAGTTTGAGGAAAATTAGGGATGGGCAATAAATGTTGGCCCAGCCAGTGACTCCCACAAATGAATAAAATAAAATCCTGGAGACTCCAGTCAGTCAATCTCGGAGAGTTGGCATCCAGTCTAGGCTCGCAGCGCACAATAATAATATTAATCACTTATTGTCACAAGTAGGCTTCAATGAAGTCCCTGTGAAAAGCCTCTAGTTGCCACATTTCGGCACCTGTTCGGGGAGGCTGGAACGGCAATAGAACCCGCACTGCTGGTCTTGTTCTTCATTACAAGCCAGCTGTCTTAGCCCACTGTGCTAAACCAGCCCCTTCCCTGCGGCGCATTGTCCTCTGTAAAGGTGGCGGCCAGTAACCCGGGCCTGTCACCGCTCAGCTCTCACTCTGTTCGGTGCTGTTTAAGACGGGACCGTTAACATTTTCCCCGGGTGTTGAAGCCTCCACGGGGTATTTATGAAACCTCCCGGCTCACTCCGCAGCTTCAATTGCTCCCCAGTCACCTACCGGCTCCAATCCTGAAAGTCGCTCGATTGTTTCTTTCCCGCTCCTTGCACCGTCAGCGTCAACCTGAACTGTGCATGCGCCTATCACAGCCCGAACGCCGCATGCTCCAGTCACAGCCGGACTCTGCGCATGTGCGAGGAACTTCTGTCATATGGAGAGAGCACATTCTGAGCTGCTATGCATGTTGTGTAATAAACCCGCCATTGAAATTGATATTCTTCATATAAATTATGCTTTGCGAACTGATTACGATTCGTAACATTGGGCCAATAAAGGAAAGTTGGCCGTTAGAAAGGCAAATGCAATGTTCGCATTTATTTCAAGAGAGCTACAATACAAGATGAATGGGGATGAGAAATATATTGGCCATGATCGAATGGCAGAGCAAACTCGAAAACTCGATGGGCTGAATGGCCCAATTCTGCTTCTCTATCTTTTTTTTTAATGAGGGGATCTCATAGAAACATTTGTAAAAAGATTGTTGGAATCCATCCTGGATACAGATCAATTGATTCTTGGAGACTTCAATTGTGTTCTGGATCCTAAATGGACTGGTCCAAGCTGATTCAACCACAACAAAAACATGAAAAAGGAATGAAACCAGACAGACCACCCGGCATTGACCCAGGCACCAGAAACAACAGCAAACTCAGCAAAAGATTTTTTTAAACTGCTCCCATCAGTAGATTGTAAAATGATTACGAAACATAGATTTAAGATTGTGAACAAGATCTACAGGGGAGATAGGAGGTAGGCATTTTATACAGTGAGTGATAATGATATGGAACTCAATGCTTACACACAAAGGTCGATAATCTCCAGGTCCTGGCAACTCGAACTGTGGTGTTAGAATTTGATGTGAGGATTGGTTGTGGGTTTCTTGTCTGCGAATCTCTTTCTAAGCCCGTGTGAAAGAGTTTTCCAAAGGTATCACTGTCAGGCCAGAAATGAAATTCAGGAAAGATAAACATTTCTCCTGGTTTGAATTTGCTGTGTGTAAATCCTCCTCTACTAATCCCCTGTAAAAGGAGTTTCCAAAATTAATCACCGTCAGTCCAGGATAGAAATTCACACCATTCTCTCCTCCTGCTTATGGGTCCAGGTTGACCACTCATGGCCCCCGCTGCACACTGACGCTCTTGTCATCAGCAGTCCCTCGATTTGAGGGTGACGTCTACTCAGGGTTGTGAATTTCTATCCTGGGTCTTCATGTGACTGAACAGAGTCGCAGAGCTTTGGACACATGGGCAGGATGTCTAATAAGACAGTGAAATCCGGAGAGCAGGATTTGCTTCCTTTCCTTTCCATCTCTGCCACCGCTTTGCATCATCAATAAGACATTGGGACTCAAAGACTAATCCAGTTTGATGGACAAGTTGTCTCCATTCTGACCAATGGGGAACAAGTTCCGCCCACTCATTGAAACATCGCCCCCCCGACAAAGACGACAACCGCGCATGCGCCTCGATTCACATCCAATAAAGATGGCGGCCGTTAACCCGAGCCGAAGATGAGGAGCTACAGCTCCGCTCGGTACAAACGGGGTCCCGTAAACTTTTCCGAGGTTGGCGATTTCAACAACTTTACGCAACGTTTCCGCCCACCCCCGCGATCTCTTGCTCCCTCCATATTGTTTATCGCCTCTTACCAATTTCCGATCTGAAAAAGCCGTCCATCTCCTTCGCCATTACCCACACTGCGCATGCTTCAATCACAGTGGGCCCCGCCCCTCATTCACTCCGATTGGTTGGAAGGCTTGCTTCTCCTGGTGGGTCCTCCAGCCCCCCCCCCCCTCCTCTTCCTATTGGTCCGGAGCTGCCATCAATCACCCGGGCATTCTGAGGCAGATTTCAGGCTGACTCGCTGATTGTTCAATAATCACAGGTTAAAGTCCAACATGTTTGTTTCAAACACTAGCTTTCGGAGCACTGCTCCTTCCTCAGTTTCTTCATGTTGAACTTTAACCTGGTGTTGTAAGCCTTCGTCCTGTGCTCACCCTCGTCCAACGCCGCCATCTCCACATCATGCTCAATAATCATAGAGGTACGACTTCCGGGTGCGGCTATGCAGAGCTAGGTTGCATATTCGGTAGCTCCCGCTTGGAACGGGCTTTTGGGCTCTTTAACAGGGCCCCACAGCATTTGTTTGACATTTCCCGGTGTGGCAAGAAGACTGCAGCATTCCCCTGACAGTGTCCCCCAGGAATGTTATGTCTTTTAGCTACCAGACCCGGCAGAAACAGTAAAAGATTTGGCTGCAACAGGATAAACAGGGCCTCTTCCAGCATGCAGGCGGGGGAAGGGCAAGCTTAAAGCTGCAATCAGACTTGACTCTATCAAAGGTGAATTCTAGCAGCAGAGGGAACAACTGTGAAAAGATCTACCAAGGCCATTGAAGAAGCAGGGACGAGGCTTCCGGTGGCGGCCATGGAGGAGTAGGTCGCTCATTCGGCAGCTCCCGCCTGGATGGACTCCCAGACCTTTTTCAGGAGTTTCCATAGACTTTTTGGGGCAGACTGGTGAAGCGAACACTGCCAAAAGGATTCCCTCTCGACTTCTGGTTGCGGCTATGCGGAGCTAAGCCGCACGATTCGGCAGCTCCTGCTACCACGGACTTTCGGGCTCGTTAGAGGAGCCCCAACGGAACCTTTTTTTATTATTTTTTTTATTTGACGCAGCCCGTGGGGAAGGGAAGAGAGAGGTCCCCCTCCAACTTCTATGAAACGAACCAGAAGTGTAACGGCCAAAGGAGCGGCACTGGAGCAATGGGAGAAGCGAGGGGCAGAAAACAAAATGGCGGCGGCCAGGGACAAAGGGGAGCTGCAGGAGTTCATCAAGCGCTGCTTCGAGGAGCAGCGCGAGGAGATGCGCAAGGAGATGTTGGCGCCTATGCTTTTGGCAATTGAAGGGCTTGGGATCACCCAGAAGGCCCACGAAGCTAAGATCCAGGAGGTACAGAAAAGAGTCAGTCAGAATGAGGATGAGCTCGTGGGCCTGGCGGTTAGAGTGGAGCAGAACGAGGCGCTACACAAGAGGTGGACGGGAAGACTCGAAGACCTGGAAAACAGGTCGAGGAGAAAGAATCTGTGAATCCTGGGTCTCCCTGAGGGAGTGGAGGAGGCTGATGCCGGGCATACGCGAGCATGATGCTCGAGGCGATGATGGGCATGAAGGCTCCTTCGAGGCCGCTGGAGATGGACGGGGCACATCGGGTACTGGCGAAGAAGCCCCAGGCAAATGAGCTGCCAAGGGCGATGGTAGTGAGGGTCCACTGGTTCACGGACAGAGAGTGGGTCCTGAGATGGGCCAAGAAGGAGCGGAGCAGTAAGTGGGACAATGCAGAGATCCGAATATACCCGGACTGGAGCACGGAGGTTGCAAAGCGGAGAGCGGATTTTAACCGGGCCAAAGCGGTGTTGTACCGGAAAGAAGTGAAATTCGGAATGCTGCAGCCAGCGCGACTGTGGGTCAGATACAAGGGCCAACACTATTACTTCGAAACGCCTGAAGAGGCGTGGACCTTTGTACAAGCCGAAAAGTTGGACTCTAACTGAGGGTTTGTGATGGTGGGGGGGGGGGGGGGGGGGGATGTTTTGGGGTTTGATGTGTGATGGTTGTTGTAAAGAGAGGTCAATCACGCGCAGGAAATGTTACATCGGCTGGGGGAGAGAGACAAGGCCGCGACAGGAGCTGCGCCAGAGGAGGCGGAGCGGGCTTTGGAAAGGCGGGAAGGGGAACGAAGGAATGCATATGGATTGGGAGACTCCCACGCGGGGAGGTCAATGGGACGGCGGGGGAAGCCGGTGTCAGCAGGCGTCAGCTGACTTACGGGAGTGACATGGTGGGAGCAAAAAAGCTAGACAGGGGTCTAGCGGGAGGCGGGAAAGGGGGGGGGGGGGAAGGGTTGCTGCTGCACTGGCCGAAAGGGAATGGGACACAGAAGAGGTGGTCGGGACGGGGGTCCCCCCTCTGGGGGACTGGAGGGTGAGGGAGGCGTGGACACGGGACTGGCCCAGAAAAGGAGATGGCTAGTCAGCGGGCGTGGGGGGCAGGGGGGGGGGATGGGGGGTGAGAGCCCCTCCAATCCGGCTGATAACGTGGAATGTGAGGGGATTGAATGGGCCGGTGAAGAGGGCTCGAGTGTTCGCGCACTTAAAGGGACTGAAGGCGGACGTGGCCATGCTCCAAGAGACACACCTGAAGGTGGCGGACCAGGTCAGGCTAAGAAAGGGATGGGTAGGACAGGTATTCCACTCGGGACTGGACGCAAAGAATAGAGCGGTGGCAATATTGGTGGGAAATCGGGTGTCATTTGAGGCCAACGCTATTGTAGCAGACAATGGAGGGCGATATGTAATGGTGAGCGGTAGGCTGCAAGGGACGTGGGTGGTGTTGGTAAACGTATACGCCCCGAACTGGGATGATGCAGGATTCATGAAGCGCATGTTGGGGCACATTCCGGACCTGGAGATAGGAGGCCTGATAATGGGAGGGGACTTCAATACAGTGTTGGATCCAGCACTGGACCGCTCCAAATCAAGGACTGGAAAGAGGCCGGCGGCGGCCAAGGTACTTAGGGGGTTTATAAATCAGATGGGGCGAGTGGACCCATGGCGGTTTGCAAGGCCGCAGGCCAGGGAATTTTCTTTCTTCTCCCATGTACACAAAGCCTACTCTTGGATAGATTTCTTTGCTCTGGGTAGGGTACTCATCCCGAGGGTGGAGGGGACGGAGTATTCGGCTATAGCCGTTTCGGACCATGCCCCGCACTGGGTAGAACTGGAGCTGGGAGAGGAGAGGGACCAACACCCGTTGTGGCGGCTGGATGTGGGACTGCTGGCGGACGAGGTGGTGTGTGGGAAGGTGAGGGGGTGTATCGAAAGGTACTTGGAGGCCAACGACAATGGGGAGGTGCGGGTGGGGGTGGTATGGGAGGCGTTGAAGGCGGTGATCAGGGGAGAGCTCATTTCCATTAGGGCTCATAGGGAGAAGACAGAGGGTATGGAAAGGGAGAGGTTAGTGGGGGAGACTTCGAGAGTGGACAGGAGATACGCAGACGCCCCGGAGGAAAGATTACTTGGGGAAAGACGAAGGCTCCAGACGGAGTTTGACCTGTTGACCACAGGGAAGGCGGAGGCACAGTGGAGGAAAGCGCAGGGGGCGACCTACGAGTATGGGGAAAAGGCTAGTCGGATGCTGGCACACCAGCTCCGTAAGAGGATGGCAGTGAGGGAAATAGCGGGAGTCAAAGATGGAAGGGGAGCCACGGTTCGGAGTGCGATGAAAATAAACGAGGTATTCAAGGCCTTTTATGAAGAGCTGTACAGATCCCAGCCCCCAGCGGGGGAAGAGGGGATGAGATGATTCCCAGATCAGCTGAGATTCCCGAGGGTGGAGGAGCAAGAGGTGGCTGGTTTGGGGGCACCAATTGGGTTGGAGAAGCTGAGCAAGGGTTTGGGGAGCATGCAGGCGGGGAAGGCCCCGGGACCGGATGGATTCCCGGTGGAGTTCTACAGGAAGTACGCAGACCTGTTGGCCCCGCTACTGGTGAGGACCTTTAATGAGGCAAGAGAGGAGGGGACCCTGCCCCCGACAATGTCGGAAGCGACAATTTCTTTGATCCTAAAGCGGGACAAGGACCCACTGCAATGTGGATCATACAGGCCGACCTCGCTCCTCAATGTGGGTGCAATGTTGCTGGCAAAAGTGCTGGCCACGAGGATCGAGGCCTGTGTCCCGGGGGTAATCCACGAGGACCAGACGGGATTTGTAAAGGGCAGGCAACTAAACACAAATGTGCGGCGGATCTTAAACGTGATAATGATGCCATCGGTGGAGGGAGAGGCGGAGATAGTGGCAGCTGTGTACGCGGAGAAGGCCTTTGACCGAGTAGAGTGGGAGGACCTCTGGGAGGTGCTGCGTAGGTTTGGGTTCGGGGTAGGGTTTATCAATTTGGTTAAGCTCCTTTAAAGAGCCCCGCTGGCGAGTGTAGTGATGAACCGGCGGAGGTCAGAGTACTTTTGACTGTACCGAGAGACGAGGCAGGGGTGCCCCCTGTCCCCCCTGTTGTTCGCATTGGCGATCAAATCATTGGCCATGTCATTGAGGGAGTCTAATAAATGGAGGGGGGTGGTCCGAGGGGGAGAAGAGCATCGGGTGTTGCTATATGCGGATGACCTGTTGCTGTACGTGGCGAATCCAATGGAGGGGATGGTGGAGATCATGCAGACTCTAAGGGAGTTTGGGGAGTTTTAGGGCTATAAGCTCAATGTAGGGAAGAGTGAACTCTTTGTATTACAGGCGGTGGACCAAGAAAGAGGGATAGGGGACCTACTGCTGAGGAGGGCGGAGGGGAGCTTTCTGTATCTGGGGATCCAGATAGCCAGGAGTTGGGGGCCCCTACATAAACTGAATCTGACGAGGTTGGTGGAGCAAATGGAGGAGGATTTCAAAAGATGGGACATGTTACCGCTCTCGCTGGCGGGTAGAGTGCAGTCGGTCAAAATAGTGGTCCTTCCGAGGTTTCTGATTGTGTTTCAGTGCCTTCCCATCGTGATCACTAAGGCCTTTTTTAAGACAGTAGGCAGGAGTATTATGGGGTTTGTGTGGGCGAATAAGACCCCGAGAGTAAGGAGAGTGTTCCTGGAACGCAGTAGGGACCGAGGAGGGATGGCACTGCCAAACCTGAGGAGCTACTACTGGGCAGCAAATGTGGCGATGATCCGCAAGTGGGTTATGGAGGGAGAGGGGGCGGCATGGAAGAGGATGGAGATGGCGCCGTGTAAAGGAATGAGCCTGGGGGCGTTGGTGACGGCACCGCTGCCGCTCTCCCGGTGGTGGTGGCAACGCTAAGGATCTGGGGCCAGTGGAGACGGCACCAGGGTGCAATGGGAGCATCGGTGTGGTCCCCGATCAGGGGTAACCACCAGTTTGTCCCGGGGAAGATGGACGGGGGGTTCCAGAGCTGGCATCAGGCGGGGATTGGAAGAATGGGGGACCTGTTCATCGACGGGACGTTTGCAAGCCTAGGGGCACTGGAGGAGAAGATCGAGTTACCCCCGGGAAATGCCTTTAGATATATGCAGGTGAGGGCTTTTGCGAGGCGACAGGTGAGGGAATTCCCGTTGCTCCCGGCACAAGAAGTTCAAGATAGGGTGATCTCGGGTGTATGGGTCGGGGAGGGCAAGGTGTCGGAAATACACCAGGAGTTGAAAGAAGAGGGTGAAGCGCTGGTAGAAGAGTTGAAGGGTAAATGGGAGGAGGAGCTGGGGGAGGAGATCGAGGAAGTTCTGTGGGCTGATGCCCTAGGTAGGGTTAATTCCTCCTCCTCGTATGCCAGGCTCAGCCTGATACAATTTAAGGTGGTCCACAGAGCGCACTTGACGGGGGCGAGGTTGAGTAGGTTCTTTGGGGTAGAGGACAGATGTGGAAGGTGCTCAGGGAGCCCGGCGAACCATGTCCATATGTTTTGGTCATGCCCGGCACTGGAGGGGTTCTGGAGAGGAGTGGCGGGAGCAATATCTCAGGTGGTGAAAGTCCGTGTCAAGCCAAGCTGGGGGCTAGCAATATTTGGAATAGTGGACGAACCGGGAGTGCAGGATGCGAAAGAGGCCGGCATTCTGGCGTTTGCGTCCCTAGTAGACCGGCGAAGACCCCCAGCCTGGAGTCCTGGATAAATGATATGGCTGGGTTCATAAAGTTGGAGAGGATTAAGTTCGCCTTGAGAGGGTCTGCGCAGGGGTTCTACAGGCAGTGGCAACCGTTCCTAGACTTTCTCGCGGAGCATTAGAGGAAGGTCGGTCAGCAGCAGCAGCAACCTTGGGGGGTGGGGTGGAGGGGACATCCTGGGAGGGGGGAAAGGGGGGACTGCTTGGGAGGGTGGATGAGAAAGAGATAACATGAAGGGTTGGGGAAACTGGCATGTACGGGTGAGGGCCAGTGTACAAAGCTGTGTAAATATATCATTTTGCCATGTATATATCTTGCTCTGCGCGATTTCTCGTTTTTTTTTTTGTTATGAGGGGCGGGGGGGGGGGGGGGGTTATTGTTTGTAAGGGAGAAAAATTGCGTTGAAAAACTTTAATAAATATATATTTTTAAAAAAAATAATCATAGAGGTACAATCATAGAATTTACAGTGCAGCAGGAGGCCATTTGGCCCATCGAGTCTGCAACGGCTCTTGGAAAGAGCACCCTACTTAAGCCTACTTAAGCCCACACCTCCACCCTATCCCTGTAACCCAGCAACCCCATCTAACGTAAGGGCAATTTAGCATGGCCAATCCACCGAACCTGCGCAGCTTTGGACTGTGGGAGGAAACCGGAGCACCCGGAGGAAGCCCACGCAGACACGGGGAGAACGGGCAAACTCCGCACAGGCAGTGACACTTTTGTTGGGACTCGCTGATTTTGGTCTTTTATTTTGACTGGACCACATGCTTGGGGAAAGCAAGAGAGGAAAGAAGGTTCGATAGAAACTAGAATGATCTGTTATGAATTTCTATCCTATTCTTACAGTGGTCATTTTTGTAAACTTCTTTTTCAGGCATTAGAACGGGAGGATTGGCAGCCTGGCAACTCGAGCCAAATATAACATCGAGATCTGACAGTCACTCAATTCATTAGGATGTAAATATCACAAACTGTCAATGTGCTTGTCTGTTCTGACTGTGGGAAGAGATTTCAAACATCAGTGTGACTGGGAAAGCCCCGAGACACACACCCACCTGAGTGAGGGTGTTCCAGTGACCTGACTGTGGAAACATCAGTGTGACTGGAAAAGCCCCGAGACACACACACACCCGAGTGAGAGTGTTCCAGTGAACTGACTGTGGAAAGAGCTTTAACCAGTTACACAGCCTGAAAAATCATCTTGTTTCCTCTTGTGAGAGACTCTAGGACCAGAGGGCATAATCTCAGCATAAGGGGTCTCAAATTTAGGACAGAGATGAGGAGACATTTCTTTTCTCAGAGGGTAGTGAATCTGTGGAATTCTTTAGCTGGCGTTCTGTCTGGAGTTTACCAAAAACATGGCAAAGCTAAAGGTGTCTTAACCCGGATGGGCCGCCTGGTGGCGCAGTGTTTTTTTCGCTGAGGGGCCTTGAGTTCAGACACATCCCAGATAGGACTGGTGAGAAATATCTGTCTGGGAAAGGGGAGAAAACTGTAATCGGGGAAATGGAGCGGTGCCGATGGACCTGAGAGAAAGGAATTCAGCAAAGCCTTACTTTCTTCATTTTTCATTCAATATTTATTAACATTTCAGAGAACATATTACACAAAAATTTATTCTGAAGTTAACAAAAGGGAACATAACGATTGAGCGTCACAGTGAGAACAGAACACATGCCCTCTGAGCTGCCAAATGTATGTACAACTGTAACAGACACCATAAAGAGAGAACAGGAGCTCAACATAAAGGGAAGGCAACTGTTGTAAATAAGGTACGAGATAGGTTACTTATTTAGACATAACATTTAGGGGCATGATTAGCTACAATGACATTACAGCCAAAATTATCTCGTACATTTTAAACTGAAAACAGAAATACTGCCCATGATTGTCTCAGTTACAGATGCAGAATAATAAACTGAGAGGATTTTACTGTTAGAGTCACCAAGAGGAGATATTGTATTTGTGTCACACACAGATCATAATAAACAGCTGAGGAAAATCTACAGCGTCCGAAAGTCAACCGATCACTTGATCTGTAAAAGAGAGAGAAAATGATGAAGCAGATGTTTATGATCGGGGACATTGATGTTAGAGTTTTTAATCAATCAAACATTTATTGATTTTTGAAACGGCTTCTGTCAGTTTGAAGTGTGAGTGGATTGAATCTTCTCACCTTCACCAGAGTGACTGCAGCGCTGTAGGAAATGCTCAGAAAGAACAGGGTGATGAATGTGGAAGCGGTTGTCCAGATGTTCCCGTTATCATCCTCATCGTCTTCAGTCCAGGTGTGGTCTGTGGTATCTATGAGGATAGAGCCGAATAAATATAATTAGATTGTTTATTAATCCAGGATATATTTTTAATATTCCCGTTTCATTTTCTCCTGCTGCTAATTCATTCTTTAAAATATTTTTCATTGCATATCTACTGTTGCGTTCGTGACACTCAGAAATCGATCTGTGTTACTTAATTTTTCCAATTAAGGGGCAATTTGGCGTGGCCAATCCACCTACCCCGCACATCTTTGGGTTGCGGTGGTGAGACCCACGGGTCACGGGGAGAATGTGCAAACTCCACTGGGACAGAGACACAGGAGTGGGATCCAACGCAGGTCCTTGGCGCTGTGAGGCAGCAGTGCTAACCACTATGACACCGTGCCGCCCTTGCCTGAAGTTTGTGTTTGTTCTTTATCTTTTGTGCCTGTGTAGATGCGAAATTCGTGTGTCCCGATGTCTTTATAAGTGTCATTGTGTGTGTTCATGTGTCAATGAGTATTGATCTGTGTATTTGTGTGTCAGCGTCTGTATGTGAACTTTGTTTATCTTCTGTCAATGTGTAAATATGAGTGTTTGATTGTGTGTGTTTGTCTGTTGAAGTCTATGTTTATATATTAATGCCTGTGTCAATATAAGTTTATACTTCCCTGCCCAGTAATAAAAGCGTTAATGTGTCTTTATACGTTCATGCATGTCAGTGTCTTAATGTTTGTGTCTGGATAAGTGCGTTTGTGTGTTTGTTGATGCGTGTATTTCATCATAGAATCATCATCGTATAATCCCTACTGTGCCGAACGAGGCCATTTGGCCCATTGAGTCTGCACCGACCCTCCGAAAGAGCACTCTACCTGGACGCATGCCCCTGCCCTATCTCCAGAACCTCGTACCCCCACCTAACGTTGTGGCACTAAGGGGTAATATAGCATGACCAATCCACCTCACCTGCACATCTTTGGACTGTGAGAGGAAACTGGAGCTCACGGAGGAAACAGGAACAAACACGGGAGAACCTGTAAACTCCACACCGACAATCACCCGAGGCTGGAATTGAACCCGGGTTTCTGGTGCTGTGAGGCAGCAGTGCTATTTATGCGTAGATGATTGTTTATAACTATCTATTGCTGTGTATTGATGACTCCATGTGTATTCATGTGTGTTCGTGTTAATGTGCGTACGAGTCTGCTAATATGTGTCCACGTGAGACCATAAGTGTGTTAGTGTGGATTATTGTCTCTGAGTGGAATTATTTATGTCATCGTGAAATTGTGCTAATGTTCATGTTATTGGTTACATTTGTGTTTCATATTATTCAGTCCGCCTGCTTGTCTCGTTTCATATGTTTGTGTACCTGTGTGGACATGTGGTTGTATGTGTCTGTTTGTGTACATTTGTGTAGCGGCTTGTGTGTGGATTTGTGTGTGTATGTACACGTGTGTCTGCGTGTGTATAAACATGTGCTTTCTTGTGTTTATGTGCATGTTTGTGAATTGTTGCGCACGTTTGCGTGTGTTTTTGTGTCAAAATATGTGTGGTTCGTTGTGCCTGGGTGTATGTTTATGCATGTGTTTCTATGTGTGTGTCTATGTGTGTGTTTGTGTCTACGTGTAAGCGTGTGTATGTTTGGGTCTGTGTGCATGTGTGTGTAGTGTCTGTGTCTTTATCTGTCTGTGTGTTTGTATCAGCTGCCTGCAGCTTTTCCAGTTGTGGGTATTATTGATACCGATGTAGAATATGTTGAACTTTCTGCTTCTAACTGTGTTTTCTGTGAGTTGCAAGCTGACATCATTGACCGAATGCAAAAATACAAGGAGGTGCCTCAGGAAAGAACACTGAAAACCCAGGGAGAATTCAATCACCATCTGGATTTGGATTTTGGGGAATCGGTTTTAGCAGATGGATAAGAGGAACAAGGGTGCTGAAAAATACATCGTTATCATGATGATCTTTTAAACCCTTCAGCCAGTAAGCTACATGACGTCTTGTAATGTCAGTAACTGAGTTCTTAGTCTAGAGATCCGTTTACTTCCAAACTCCCTGCTTGGAGACTGTGAAGATATTGAGTTAATAATCTCCCTCTCTCTGGTCAGCTCAGCAAATTGCCTTTGGGATCTCCCTGCTGGAGGTGGAGATACAGAGAGTTCACTCATCACCTTCCTCCTCTTTTGGTCGGGAATGTGGAGGTAAAATGGGTCAGTATTGCCCCTTTGCTCTCTTTGTTGGGGAAGTATGGGTGCAGTGGATTAAATAATGCCGCTCCACTCATTGTTGGAAGCATGTGTACAGTGGGTTAACTCAGCCCCCACCGTCTCTTTGTTGGGGAAGTGGGGGCACAGTGTGTTAACTAATACCCCTCCACCTCTCTTTGCTGGGGAAGTGGGGGCACGGTGCATTAAGTAATGCCCCTCTTCCTCTCTTTGTCATGGAATTGGGTTACGGTGGATTAACTAATGCCCCTCCCCCTCTCTTTGTTGGGGAAGTGGGGAGACAGTGGATTAACTAATGCCCCTCCCCCTCTCTTTGTTGGGGAAGTGGGGAGACAGTGGATTAACTAATGCCCCCCTCTCTCTGCTGGGGAAGTGGGGGGTACAGTGGGTTAACTAATGCACCTCTCCCTCTCTCTGTTGGGGAAGTGGGGAGACAGTGGATTGACTAATGCCTCTCTCCCTCTCTCTGTTGGGGAAGTGGGGGGGGGCAGTGGGTTAACTAATGCCCCTCCCACTCTCTCTGTTGGGGAAGTGGGGAGACAGTGGATTGACTAATGCCCCTCCCCCTCTCTCAGTTGGGGAGGTGGGGAGACAGTGGGTTAACTAATGCCCCTCCCCCTATCTTTGTTTGGGGTAGTGGGGAGACAGTGGATTGACTAATGCCCCTCCCCCTCTCTCTGTTGGGGAAGTAGGGAGACAGTGGGTTAACTAATGCCCCTCCCCCTCTCTTTGTCTGGGGAAGTGGGGAGACAGTGGATTGACTAATGCCCCTCCCCCTCTCTTTGTTGGGGAAGTGGGGAGACAGTGGGTTAACTAATGCCCCCCTCGCTCTCTGTTGGGGAAGTGGGGAGACAGTGGATTGACTAATGCCCCACCCCCTCTCTTTGTCTGGGGAAGTGGGGAGACTAATGCCTCTCCCCCTCTCTTTGTTGGGGAAGTGGGGAGAGAGTGTATTAAGTAAAGCCCCTCCCTCTATTGGGGAGGTGGGGGTACAGAGGATTAACTAAAGCCCCTCCCCCTCTCTCTGCTGGTGAAGTGGGGGTATAGTGGATTAACTAATTCCCCCCCCCTCTCTCTGCTGGTGAAGTGGGGGTATAGTGGATTAACAATTTCACTTTCCCCTCTCTTTCACTGAGGATTGTTGGTCCATGTTTCTGTGTGACCCTCAATTCAGTTCCCAGTGGGTATGATACAGCAACTTAAATCTTAAATTAATTAGGGGCAGCACGGTAGCCTTGTGGATAGCACAATTGCTTCACAGTTCTAGGGTCCCAGGTTCGATTCTGGCTTGGGTCACTGTCTGTGCAGAGTCTGAACATCCTCCCCATGTGTGCGTGGGTTTCCTCCGGGTGCTCCGGTTTCCTCCCACAGTCCAAAGATGTGCGGGTTAGGTGTATTGGCCATGCTAAATTGCCCTTAGTGTCCAAAATTGCCCTTAGTGTTGGGTGGGGTTACTGGGTTATGGGGATAGGGTGGCGGTGTTGACCTTGGGCGGGGTGCTCTTTCCAAGAGCCGGTGCAGACTTGATGGGCTGAATGGCCTCCTTCTGCACTGTAAATTCTATGATAATGAAATCTGACATCAATTTTAAAGGAACGGACAATGGGAGAAGCAGGAACACTGAGGACTAAATATGATGTGTTTGTTTGTCTGAAATGGGAAATTGTCCGATTTCTTCTCAGAGGGGGGAAAGTCAGTGAAGATATTTTGCTGACTTCTGTTATGAATAAGTTGTGCTCTGTCTCTAACCCAGGGTGTTTCTGAGCTGGGAGCACTGGTTGTATCAGACTTGGGGCCGAGACCTCTAGAAATCCGGGTCTCATTAAACCAATCTGATATCAGCAAAGTGGAAGCTCCATTAATTAAGCGGCTGTGCATTTAAATCACAATTGGAGGAAAAATACTTTATTTTTATTTCAGTTAGACATGTAACCCATAGATTCTCATTGACATGAATTAACGGTGTCCATCAGAGCGAGGGAAATGTTCACAAAACTGGGTTTACCGCTGGATTTATCAACCGTTCTGTTGATGATCTTCAAGGGGGTGGCTTCATGTCCCACCACACAGGAGTAAGAAGCGCCGCTGGCCCACTCCTCCGCTGCAATGGATAACAGGCTGTACATGAAGAAGGAGCTATTGCCGTTCTCGGCCATCACCTCGGTGTTCTTGTAGTTCCCGGGATTCACCTGCTTGTCATTGACGGTCCACTTGACGAAGATCTCTCGGGGGGAGAAACCTCTCACTAAGCAGCTGAGGGAGACGAATCTCTGAGCGGAGACGTCTTCAGCCGAGGGCAGTAGGACAGAGACGGACGGTTCCCGCGGATTGGGATCTGCAGAAAATGTACAAAAATGTCAGTAAAATGGGGAATTCCGGAGACAATGGAACCGCGGGTTAGATGTGAGAGAAATGTGTTTTGTGTTGGATTTTAAAGGTTTCCATTTCCCACTTTGGGATCTGTCCGGTTTCCCAGCTCGGAGCTGAGGTGGACACAAGCCTTTCCCCTGAGAATTTATGGATGTTGGATATGATGGTTTCAGAAAGTGTACAGCAGTGAAACAGGCCATTCGGCCCGCCTGTTCTGTGCGGGTGTATAAACTCCACACCAGACTCCCCCCACCTTACCCCAAGAGGATTGGAAAACTGCCAATGTAACACCCTTATTCAAAAGGGAGGGAGACAAAAACAGGTAACTATAGGCCAGTGACCTTAACATCTGTCAGTGGGAAACGGTTAGAGTCCATTATAACGCATTCAATCGCTGAGCATTTAAACATACTTAATATAATCAAACAGAGTCAGCACGGCTTCGTGAAGGGGGAATCATTGCCTGACAAATGTATTGCCCTTATTTGAGGTGATAACGAGAAGGCGAGAGAGGGGGGCCAGTACATGTAATTTACATGAATTTCAAAACTGTGTTTAATAAATGAATGTTCTATACCCACGTTTGCAGATGACAAAAAATAGGTAGAAAGGCAAGTGGTGAGGATCACAGAAAATCCACAGAGGGACAGAGACAGCTTTAGTTACTGAGTAAAAACTTGATGTGGAGATGCCGGCGTTGGACTGGGGTGAGCACAGTAAGAGGTCTTACAACACCAGGTTAAAGTCCAACAGGTTTGTTTCGAATCACTAGCTTTCGGAGCGCTGCTCCTTCCTCACCTGAGGAAGGAGCAGCGCTCCGAAAGCTAGTGATTCAGAACAAACCTGTTGGACTTTAATCTGGAGTAAAAACTTGGCAGATGGAACAGAATGTTGGAAAATGTGAGGTTAGACACTTTGGTAAGAGGAGGAACAAAACGGAATATTATTTAGATGGAGAAAGCTGAAGTAACGGGGGAATTGGGGGTCCTCGTGCAGTAACCACAAAAAGCAAGTTCTGCAGGTAACATGGAGACAAATTGAATGTTGACATTTATTTCAATGGGAATCGAATATAAACGTGGGGAAGTCTGGCTAAAACTATACACGGCATTCCCGTAGCGGCCTCCCCAAACAGGCGCCGGAATGAGGCGACTACGGGCAATTTTCAGTAACTTCATTCAAACCTACTTGTGACAATAAGCGATTATTATTATTTAGTGAGACTATACCTGATATGCTTTGAATAGTTTTGGCACCCTTATCTAAGGAAGACAGATTGGTTTTGAAGGCAGTCCAGAGAAGGATCACGATGTTGAACCCGAGTATGGAGGGATTTTCTTATGAGCTGAGGTTAAGTAGGCTGGGTTTTACTTATTGGAGTTTAGAGGAATGAAGACGACCTAATCGAGACATGAATGATTCTCAGGGACCTTCGTAGGATAGACACTGAGGGGTTCTTCTCCCTTGTGAGAGCGTCTAGGAGCAGCAAGCAGGATCACAATGTAAGGGTTCGCCTATTTAATAGAGATGAGAAGGAATTTCCTCTCTCAGAGAGTAGTGAAGCTGTGGAATTATTTAACCCGGGGGCTGTAGATTCTGGGTTGTTCAGTATGTTCAAGGTTGAGAGAGACAGATTTTAAATCAGTAAAGGCGTCAAGCGATATGGGGATAAGTCGGGAAAGAGGAGTTGAAGATTATCACATCAGATCAGTCATGACCTCACTGCAGGCTGGACCGGTGTTGATGGGCCCAATGGCCAACGTCTGCTCCTAAGTCTTGTGGTCTATGGTCTCGCTCCATCTAAACCCAATATCACTGTTTTCAATTCATTGTTCATTCATCTGCATATCAATTTCCCCCTTAAACTCTAAATGCCCCGAGTATTTAGTTAGTGGAATTACCAATCAGAATGGACCATAAATACCCTGAATGCTAAATACTGACCGCTGCACTGACACTAGAAATAGACACAATGACTCACTTATTGCTTCAGTCTCACCGCTCACCTATTTTTTTGTGGATTGAAATTCTTAAAGGAGTTGGCAGGTCCTGATGGCTCGCCACACAGTCAAACACAGCCCCACTCAGCCAGGCTTGTGTCGAGATGTTTAATTTGCTGACCACACTCTCAGTATCTGCCCCAGGCTGGTCGGCAATCTCTGATTTCAGCGGCTTCTTCGCTTCACTCCAGGACACGTTGACCCCATAAGGAGCATTCGAAATGACGCAGGTTAAGGTTACTGTCGCCTCCAGTAAGACCTGTTCTATTTGTGGTGGCAGTATTGTTACTGAGGCAACAGTGCAAAGGGAAGGATCTGTGAATGAAAAAAGTAGAAATCAACCCAAGTTTGATCTTCAGAATCAGGACAGCGGTATTCAGCCTTCTCTCTCCAACTGGGAATAAATCAATTCGAAATAACAACTTCTAATGATCGCCTTTAATCTTCTGTACACAATGGAAAACCAGTTTGGTCTGTGAAAACTACTCTCATTGTGAAATATGGTCAGTCCCGATACCATGCTAACGAACCAGTGTTGCAGCATTCCCAATGCCAATATTCCATTCCTGATCTCAGGAACGCAGTACTGAAGGCTGATCCATAAATAGGTTGGATGAACCTTCCAACACTTTCCCCCGGAGCTGTTATCAGTTAAGTGTTTCAGACACCCACTGCCGCTCAAATATAATCAGCTGTCTCAGGATGAAGCTGACATCGAGTCCACCTCACTCACTAAATTACTTCAAATTTGAGGGAAACATTTATTTCTATCCTGATCAAGTCCTGAATGGTGAGCAATCCAAATGCAGCTCTTACATCAGAATGAAACACAAACTACATGGCAGTAAATTAGAAATTATTCTGTGCTTTGTACTAACTTAAGTAAATTCCTGATTTTGATTAACATCAGAGTGCAGGATGATTTATTGTTTCCTCTGTTTGTGTCTCTTACCAGACGCGGTGATGTTG
Organism: Scyliorhinus torazame; assembly: GCF_047496885.1. Lineage (NCBI taxonomy): Eukaryota > Metazoa > Chordata > Chondrichthyes > Carcharhiniformes > Scyliorhinidae > Scyliorhinus > Scyliorhinus torazame. Next base: position 115,088,751 of record NC_092711.1, read on the forward strand.
CGACTTTGGGTGACCTCTTGATGAGTGACCTGGCAGGTATAGACCGCTTTGCTGAACCATTCCCCAGCGGAGACTGTCAGCCGACTGCTCGCCGAGAAGTTCCCGTTCACTTCACAGGGGGGCGAGGTGACAAATCCTGAACCCATGGGTTGTCCATTCTTCAGCCACTTCACCGTCATTGACTTTGGCTGGAAATCGTTGATTGAACAGACAATGGTTGCAAATTTCTGTCTTGTGATTTCTTCACTGGAACTCACGGTGAGGAGAACATTTGGAGCATAAATTCTGGGACCTTCAAGAAACACAATTAGACATTTCTTGCAGAAGAAATTGATAAACAAATGAGTTCATATGCTTTAAAAAATGTTTGTGGTCAATAGACACTAAGCTGGATTTCCCAGGGATCAGGAATATGCAGAGTATTACAAATGAGTTAACTCCAATACCCTATAGAAGATAATCATAGGTTTTCTATTTCTCACAGATTCCACAACACTTACATTCCATTCCAATGCTCTTGTCTGAGCCGCTGTGTCGAACCTCACAGCTGATTTTGCTGCATCCCCCCTCTGACTCGGTGATGGTTAATTGGCTGCTCAGGGTGTATGTCCCCTTCTTGTTTCTCACTGACGGGTATTTCTTAACTCCAGTGGTGATCAGCTGCCCATCTTTCTTCCAGGTCAGGCTGGAGATTTCTGGGGAGTAGTCCATCGCCAAACAGCCGAAGGTCACGGAGCCATCGGCGTTGTGTTGCTGACAGGAGGAGACCAGGCTGTAGAGAGTGGGCGGAGACGGTGTTGCTGGGAGAGAATGGCCGATCCAACAAGTTAGACACTGGTATTTGTGATTTATAAGTAACCAAACATTTCATAATTTGACAAGAACTATGAGTTTATCCTAACATTTACCAATTAAATCCTACATCCACATTGAATATTCTATCAGTTATATCATTGAGAATCACCTACGTTTTGTCCCATCTTTAGAAACTCACATCTCTTTCTCTGTCTCTATCGAAAAAAACACAGTTTGATGTAATCTGAATGGTGTAACTTTGATTGGATTGAACGAGGGGAGCAGAGGGTTTCCCCCATTATTTCAGCCACCATGTGATATAAAATGTAAATGAGGCCATAGTCCCGGAGATTGCTCTCTCCTTCTGAGAGCTGACTGGTGGTGATTTAACCTGAGGGTCACCACACATCAGGCGAGGGGCAAGGTTGAGAATGGGGGTCTTTATGAATAACCTCAGCCGGTGCAGCAATTGAACCCGCGCTGTTGGGATCGCTCTTCATCACAAACCAGCCATCCAGCTAACTGAGCTGTGTACGTCACAATCCAGCTAACTGAGCTGCGTAGGTCAGAATCCAGCAAACAATGCTGTGTACGTCACAATCCAGCTAACTGAGCTGCGTATGTCACAATGCAGCTAACTGAGCTGTATACGTCACAATGCAGCAAACTGACCGAGGTGTACGTCACAATGCAGCTAACTGAGCTGTGTACGTCACAATGCAGCTAACTGAGCTATGTACGTCACAATCCAGCTAACTGAACTGTGTACGTCACAATGCAGCTAACTGAGCTGTGTACGTCACAATGCAGCTAACTGAGCTGTGGAAGTCACATTCTAGCTAACTGTGTACGTCACAATGCAGCTAACTGAGGTGTGTACGTCACAATCCAGCTAACTGAGCTGCGTAGGTCACAGTCCAGCAAACAATGCTGCGTACATCACAATCCAGCTAACTGAGCTGTATCTGTCACAATGCAGCTAACTGAGCTGTGTACGTGACAATCCAGCTCACTGAGCTGCGTACGTCACAATCCAGCTAACTGAGCTGTGTACGTCACAATCCAGCTCACTGAGCTGCGTACGTCACAATCCAGCTAACTGAGCTGCGTACGTCACAATCCAGCTAACCGGGCTGTGTACGTCACAATCAATTTGTGTTAAAAATGTTGTCTCTTCATTTGTATCTTTGCAGTTTTGGGAAATTCCCTTTGTTCAAACTGACTGATCCCCCCTCCTCTCTCCATTTCACTACCCCCATTCCCCAAACCAGAGAATAGTGGCTTTGCTTCAAAAATATCTTCTGAATGCACCTTTATATAATTACAATAAGGTTCTACATTTGAGTAGTTGCAACATTCTCTAATTTTAGGACCATGGGGGAGTCGGCCATTCAGTCCGTCGAGTCTACTCCCCCATTCAATAAGCTCCTGGCTGTGCTGATTGTGGTGTTAACTCCACATTCCGCCTGTCACTGAGACCGGGCTGTCTGCAATCCCTCCGCACCCCGCCCCGCGCTCCCTGTGCGTCCCCCATCTCTCTGCGGTTCCCGCTGGATTTCTGTACCTTTCTCCTGGTCCCTTCACTTTCGTTTAGCTCTGCTCTTTTCCACGGCTCTCTGCGCTTTCCTCCGCATCTCTGCACTTTCTCTCGACTTTGCATTTTCTTCCTGCTCTTTGCGCTTTGACCAGGTGTGCTGCACTTTTCCCAGTTCTTTGTGCTTTTCCCGGTCCCTGGCACTTTGTGCGGGCTTTTTGAGCCTTTTGCCAGCACTGTGCGCTTTACCCCGATTCTTATCGCTTATCGCCGACTCCATGGACTTTCTTCCGGCTCTCTGCACTTCCCCCGGCTCTGTGCTCCTTCACCCTACTCCCTGCATCTTTCCCCAGCTCTCTGCGTCTTCCCCCGGCTCTCTGCACCTTCCCCCGGCTCCCTGCACCTCCCCCCCCCCCTCCCCGGCTCCCTGCACTACCCCCCCCCCCCCCACCCCGCCCCCGCCCCCGGCTCTCTGCACTTCCCCCGGTACCCTGCACCCCCTCCCCCCTTGGCTCACTGCAGTTCCCCCGGCTCCCCGCACTCGCCCCCCCCCCGCCCCTCGCACCCCCCCCCCCACCCCCCACCCTGCTCTCTGCACCTTTCCCTTGCTCTCTCCACTTCTTTCCAACTCTTTGTCCTTTTCTACGACTCTCTGTGTGTTCCGCTGCATCTCGGTCTATTCCCCTGCATTTCTGTCCTTTCCCCTGCATCTCGATGCTTTCCTCCCAACTCTGCCTTTTCGCCGCCTCTTTGCTCTTTTCCACCGCCTCGGCGCTTTCTCTCGGCTCCGGAGTCTTTCCACGGCTCTCTGCACTTTCCTCGGCTCCCGGGGTGAGTCCGGGGGTTGATTGCTGGTGAGTGAGTGTAGTGGGTGAATGAATGAGGGGGAGTCAGTGAGCGTGGGTGAGTGAGGGTGAGGGAGTAAATGAGGGTGAGTGATAGTGGGTGACAGAGAGTGGGTGCGTCTGGTGAGGGTGGCTGAGTAAGGGTGTATGAGGGAATGTGGGTGAGTGAGGGTGTGTGAGCGAGGAAGGGTGAGGATCTGTGAGTGAAGACGTGTGAAAGAGGGTGGGTGCGAGACTTTGTAAATGCGGGGCATGTGCCAGGGTGCACCTGTGAGAGTAATAATGTGTTGGCGAGTTGTGTGCGCCTGAGATATTGTGTATGTGTGTACGAGGGAATGTGTGTGAGAGAGAACCTGAAAGAAAAAAATGCTACGTTTGAAGAGCGATTATACATGTATGTGAGGGAGAGAGAGGGTCTGTGTGTTTGAGAGTGTGTGTGAGTGAGAGGCAAGGTACATGAGAGAGATTTGGTGAAAGAAAGTGCATGTGAGATAGCGCGTGTGTGAGCGAGAGAGCGTGTGAGCGAATGTGTGTGCGTGAGCGAGATCGTCACAGTGTGTCTGAGAGTGAGATTGAGAGAGTGTGATTGTGTGTGAGACAGTGTGTTTGTTTGAAAGAAGTATTGTGATTATGTGTGTGAGAGAATGAGTTTGTGTGAGGATGTGAGAGAATGTGTGCGTGAGAGAGTGAGAGTGTATATGTGTTTGTGATGATGTATGGGTGCACCAAAACCTGCAAGTTCCCTTCCAAGACACTCACCATCCTGATTTGGAAATATACCGCCATTCCTTCACTGTCGCTGAGTCAAAATTCTGGAACTCCCTCCCTGACAATATTGCAGATATACCTCCGCCACATGGACTGCAGCTATTCAAGGATGCCTCACATCTAAACTTTCCCAGGGGACAATTAGGCACATATAATAAATTCTGGCCTTGCCAGCGCCTCCAAAATCCTAGGATAGGATTAAAAATAAAATGCAAAGGGATTTCTCCGCTGCACTGACCCATTAAATAGATCAAGGACTGCATGGAATGTAACCCAATAAATCGCTCTCTGCATTGCCTAATCGAAAATTCCCAAGACCGATATATCACTGCTTAAAAATCAACCAAATCTCCACCTACAGTCTGTCTGGCGTTGCTGAATTCTTTCTGACTGTCACAATCTGGGTTTGGAATCCCCTTCCTGAGTCGCCTAGTCAAACATCAAGTACAATTTCCACATTTCACACAGATACAAGTTTTATTGAAAGACTTGATCAAATTGCACTCCCTGAAATACTGGAAAATGAAGCAGAAGATTTACAACCAGTCAGGAAGATTCCTGGTCCCAGCACAGTGACCCCGCGCACAGAAACTGAACAGACATAAATGGCAACAATCGAGTTCCAGCAGATCGATCTGTTCAACCTGTCAATTTCATGAAACTATTTAATTCTGATTTATCAATGGTCAACCTCCGACAACAATAATTTAGTGACTTATTTTAAATTAAACTGACATTAATTTCAAAACTGCATTCGCCTTTTAACTATTTCTCTCTGTCTCAAATCTCGATGATTGGGCAGAAAGTAGTTTTGCTGAAAATGAGCAGATTAAATAATACAGATTCAGGGTAGATTAATGACATAACAGAGACTCAGTGTCAGGGCGATAATTAAACAAACCAGGAAATATTCACATTACCCACTGATATGATCTAAAAACACAATTAAATGTAATCAGCAAAAGAATCAGGGCAAAAGAATGTAATCAGCAAAATAATTGAGCTGAACACAGCAGTGTATAGACATGTATTGTTTCCTAAATTCATTTCAGATATTATTAAAATTCTCTAAAACCTTTGAGATATTGCACGCCAGTATACAATTCAATTCTAGGAGGTCATTTATGTTGAATTAATTATCATTGATATTGTATTGTACGTTATTGTTAATTGTCAGCTAATTTTTTTATTAGATTATCTGTACTATATAATAAATATAATAAAAATAGCATTCAATAATCTTCAATTTGTTTTTACCCAGAGCTTTATGAAAAAATTGAGATTTAATTAAAACAACCTGACATTAAAACAATGTTGAACAATAAACTCCAAATTACTGGATGGAAACATCTTAACATTTAATTGACTATATTCACATTTTAATTTTTTTACTCCAATTGCCCTATTCGACCTACAAATGTGTAAAATAAGCGCCTTTCTGAACGCATTGATAAATCATAAATTCCATCTGTTCTCAGACAGTAACGAATGTAACGAGAACAGCTCAGTAATATTTATTCAAATTATTTGCAAAACTGACCCATTATGTGCAAATGGAGTCGAGAATTTGTTGTTGAATTTAGCATTTAATAAAATTTAAGCCTAAAGCTAAGATAGAATCATTCTTTCTTTCCTATCATCTGTTATTCCTGTAATTCTATTGTGTGAAAAGCACAGCCGTGGGAGACAGGATGTCATTATAAAATGCAAAGCTCCTGTTAACCTTTTGTAAATAAATACATCGGTTTGACATTCAAGCTTTTAATTTTCAATCTCTTGCCATATGCAATCTGAACTTTCCTACAATACAAATAAAATCATCGGAACAATTCCTTGATTGGCAACGACTTCCACATCACAGAAAACTATTTAAGGTTAGATTAGTGATAATTACCTCGCTATCCAACTACAAATTACAGTGAAGGAATAATATGGTTGCAGCGGCACAGAAATAATAGAATAACTGGAATTACAAAGTATTTCCAGCCTAGAAACCTGTCCGGTCATGTTAACCTCGTGCAGATCACAGCAGGATTGTGAAAGGTGATTAATGATGAATTATATTAATATAAAATAACTTTTGGTTAATTTGGAGTTGTATCACCGCATTGCAATTGTTTGAATTATATAAATGTTATTATGTTCTGCATGGGCGTTTCAGTCATTATTTCGTTCAATCTGGAAGCATCAGTTAAAATTACAAAAGGCATCAACATATCTTTATTGGATTATTTTCTTAAAACTGGCTGTTTTCTCCGTACAATCGCCCTTCAAGCATTTTCAAACGCCTAGACTGTTTGCGTTCAACCAGAAAACGTGTAACCGCTCAGTGTCGCCGAGTTTAAACAATGCAGAAACGCTAAACCGTTTCACAGATCTTAATCATTTAAAGTCACTCAGATACACAATCTCCTTAGCTGAACAAAACACTAAATCACACCAATGAAGGACTGAAACCCGTTTCATGGAGAAGCAACTTAACTCTACATTGAACAGAATCAAACTTTATATTGCAAGAAAATATCAATATCGAACCCAGCAAACCAGCTTGTAACCACATGTATGAATTACTAAACTACACAGAAACCTGGAATAACAGCAATAGCATTGCGAGGTACTGGAATATTAACAACAAATAAATATTGAAACGTTAACAATTTTTTTCATATTGAGTCATTTTTCAAACACATTTAAATGTTTTTCATGTTTGCAGTAGACGGTAAAAGCTGCAACCATCAGATGCCACCGAGATTAAACATTGCACAAACGGCAAACTGATTCCAGCAACTACTTGTGCTCGGAAAGGATTTGTATAACACGTTGCTTAGTTTAATCTACAATTTTCACTTTTTTTCACGATGCAGTAACAGCCTCCCTGTTCTCTGTCTACAATCCTGCGACAAGCAGTTTCAAACACGTAAACTCTTTGCATTCAATCACAAAACGTGGAACCGCTCAGTGTCACCGAGTTGATACAATACAGACACGCCAAACCGTTTCACAAACTTTCCTACTCAAAGTCACCCAAAAATATTCCTCAGCAGAAAAACACCAAATCACATCACTGAAGGAATGAAACATCATGGAGAAGCAGCTCAATTCTGCAAACATTTCCAAAAGTATCAAATGTAATATTGCAAGAAAATCTCAATTTAGAATGCACCAACCCTCATGTCATCAAATGAATGAACAGGTAAACTAATCAGAAAACTTGAATAATATCATCAGCACTTCAAGTAAGCAGAACATGTTCAATAAGATAATACAGAAACTTTAGCACATTTTGACAATGTTGGGTTAGATCTCAAACACTTGGGCAGAAGACGGTACAAACTGCAGCCACTTAGATAGAACCAAGAATAAACATCGTAAAAACAGACGTTTTGTATTTAAAGTAACCCAGCCACACAGTATCCTCAGCAAATAAACACCAAATCACAGCAACCAGGGACTGAATGCCTCAGCAGCATCTTTCTGTCAAGAAACCGCGGGATTCTATAACCCCTTTTCAGCAGAATCAAATGAATCATTGCAACAACATCGCAATACATGATCCACCAAAACACATTTCAGTGAACGAATGGAGTTTGAAAAGGCAGAAAAATATAAAACAGTTGGTAAATGACGGAATGGTTCTTACCTGCAGTCACCGTCACCATGGTGCCTTGCCCCCAGTAGTCGAAGTAGTCACAGTGTCACATTCCCTGGACAGCTCCATACAATAACCGCACCTGCACAAAATAGATATAAATCCGCCATTATTTTAAATATTCACAAACCAGCGGCAAAGAAAATTCACGATTTATTTTCAGGAAATTATATTAATATTTGTGGATACAGTTCTCTCTTCATAAATGACCGAATGTTTTATATTTCACAGACATGGAAATGTTATTGAGAACACCAACTGTGACTCAATTACGACCACCAATTTTCCACATTAATTCTTATTATTTTGTCAGAGCTGGACATAAATAATGCTTCACTGTGAATAAAGATGGATTGTAAAAGCGAGCACAGAGCCAGCTTCAGTTAATTAGTGCTGAGGGGCTTTTTGTATTGACAGTAACTGCTGTGCCAGGTATCACAGTGAGACACAGCGTGTCAAATACTGCGGCAGACTGTTAACTGTAAAATACAGAGATTTCATTTCACTGCGCTCTCAAAAACCTAACTCTGTCTCTTCCAAGAGCGAATGGGTGAGTTATTTCAGCTTGTCCTGTTCATTAAATTTATAAAGAGGATCGCAACACTTTTAAACCCTCTGTGCAGATTTAGCGTGTCGGTCAACAGAGATAAAGTGGAAGATTTTTACACCTTTTTATAAACTAATACTTTGTTTTATTTAAAGTTCATTTACATTGACAATCCTGCTGTGGCCCTGATCACCAATTTGAGCAAACTCTTTCACTGAGGTTTTTGTATGAGGATGTCGCTGTGCACAGCACTGTGGCCCACTGGAGTCACAGTGACAGACACCCGCACAAAAACTGCACTCACTCTCTGATCAGTCCTGCCGCTCAATATTCACATCAAATAGACGTTTACTTCTGATCTAATTTACAATTTAACGGCAGTTTATAAAATCCAATGTACATACACTTTCTCCAAGTATCAGAAATAATACAACGAGGAGTATCTAAGTCTGTATTTGCTGAAAATGCTAACAGTAAACATCAACAGACAAAAGCTCCTCCTTTTTGATCGATTGGTTTGTTTGGTTTTACAGTTTAATTTTCGCTGTGTCAGTTATGTAAGAAGCAGCTTGTGTTTTGACTTTGATCACTGACATTAATATTACATTTGGATCAAGTGCTAACCTTCAGGTTAAGCTGCAAGTTGCTGAATTCCCTCTCGAGCTGTTCTTGTGCGGGCCCAGCCCTGGTTCCTCTCGCTGTGGTGTCTTGCACAGTAATAGATGGCGGTGTCTTCGGTCTTCAGGTTCGTCATGGCCAAAGAGAAGATGTTGTTTGAAGTGTCTTTGGAAGGAGTAAATCGATTCTGAATTCCTGGAGCGTAGTTGTTGTTGGATGAACTATAGTACCGAAGCAGCCACTCCAGCCCCTGCCCGGGAACCTGTCGGACCCACTGCATGTAAGCGGTGCTAAGATCGAAGCCGCTGGTTTTACAGGTCAGTCTCAGGGAGCCTCCGGGACGCCCGCTCTCTGCCTCTGGCTGAGTCAACACAACCTCCGACTGGACACCTGTAAAAATATATCAAAAAGCCCGAGGATTAATGCTGGTGAAATGATTGGTGACTCTGGGACATTCCAGAGAGAGACTAACACTGAGACAGTAACAGTGAGAGACTTGGACAATAAAAACTACTCACGGGATAAGAAAGTCAGCAACAAACTGAGAGAAATGGCCCACCTCATCCTTCTGGTCATTTGGGGGAAATGGTTGTGTCAGGAACTCAGTGAACAAACCAGCTCCCGGACTGTTGGATTCGGGTCCCAGTGAGCGGCATTTAAATACCCGGCAGAAGGGGGCGGGTTTCCAGGCGCCGCCTGTTGATTCCCTGGTGGAGGCGGCGACTGGATCCACGTCCCACCTTCCACCCCCCCCCCCCGGACCCCCCCCCCCCCCTACAGAATGGACTCAGAGATTTACTATAGGAGATTATTTTTTAAAAATACATTAGATCGGTATATTTGTTTGGCTGAATGGATTCATTGTAATGTCTATCCTCATCCGAATGGAAAATTATATTTGAGCATCTCTAAGTAAAATCTAATTCCATTATATATTAAGTCTCTTTATTTCTACACTTCAATATAAATGGATGAACATAAACAGATTAAATTACATTATCAGGGAATAAATCGTCTGTCAGTCAGATTTACAGCACTCCGGGACTCTATCCCATTACAACAATAAAGTACAATTTATCAGACGAAATGTAACTAAATGAGGGAATGAATGGTGTGATTACATTTACAGTGCGGGTGGCTATCATTGTTCAATGTGGGTCTGTCGACAAGAAGAAACTCTCACATTACACAATGTCTCTCCTTATATTTCTCGAACTGTCCCTGAGCCTCAGATAGTCCTGTGAACATTAGCGGTAAAAGAAGCCGCTTGCCTGATAATACAGCAGTGAGTTGACAGAGAAACATAAAATTCACACCAGCTTTTGACAGAGATGTTAATGAATTAGAACGGACTCGGCGATTCGCAAAGTTATCCTTCAGCATCCAAATGATTGCCGCTAATTTTACTGATCACCGGCTGTCTAACATTCACCGGTGTTGGGAACACAGGATATCCGGACTTTGTGGCATAATACACAATATCACAAGAATAAATGTTTTCTCTTCCACTGAAACACGGTGCTGATCAGGTATAAGAGACGTCTCCGTTTAAATGAAGTGAACAGCTCCGAGAATATTCCAGGAATTCCGCCGGGTTTTAGGCAGTTTTTTTCCTTTCAATTCATTTTATTTTATTTTTTACAATTCCCCTCATCTTATTGGGCTTGTGGATTGGGTCCATCAACACCACTCACTCTCACTTCATTAGGTTCTTAACAAACCAATAACTAATAACTAGAGTGACCTTTACTCGGAACTAATATAAATTAAATAGCACCTGGTCAGTTTACTATATTCCGATCATGTTTAATCTCAGAGTGAACAAAGCATTTACTGAATATATTTATTTAGATGGATCATCATTTAAAAAGTTTACTTCATGTGAGACTGAAACATTTATTGTTTGAATGGATAAATCTCATTTTGTCCATTCATATTCAGGTTAATCTGCCCCACACAGTATTTGGCAGCAATCCAGCCACCTGCAGCAGGCAGGCTCGAATGTTCAATGTTGTTTACAGGAAACATTTGGATTTATTTTTTCAAAGATCTGTTTGCTCAATACTGACCGCTTGGCTGCAATCCAACTTCAAACTCTTAACATTGTCAATGAGGACTAATTATAAACAAATCTACCCAGCAACAGTACTGGAGATCATTTTCTGTTTTAAATTGTGAGTCTATTTGATCTGTTCCCATCTCTATGGAAAGGAGAGTTATCCAGCTTCTCTGACCCCTCTTAGCAGCAATATCCCGCTGGAGGATCTCTCCCACATCTCATAACATTGTGATGATGGATAGAAATACAAGTAGACAATCGGACAGAGGGTACATTTTGTAATTGATAAACATGCACATCTATGTGTTTTCCCCTTTATTCTTCCATGGAATGATCACCGTGTGATCCCTGTCCCTAATTGCTCTTGAACTGAGTGGTTTGCTGGACCAGATCAGAAGGAACTGAAGAATCAGACATGTTGCTCTCCGACTGGAGCCACATGTAGATGAGACCAGGGAGGGATATCAGATTTCCTTCATTGGTGAAGCAGAGGGGATTTCATGGTCACCATTAATGTGTATTCCAGATTTATTAATTGAACTCAAATTCCACCACCGGCCATGGTGGGATTTTCACCCAAGTCCCCACAGAATTAGCTTGGGCCTTTGGATTATTGGCTCAATGGCATTAACACTCCCCACCATCCACCCAAAAGATAAAGGGGTAACTGCATTGATGTAGGGATAGATGTTGGCTGGATGCCTGAACATTTTGATTATGGAATCAGTGAATGGGGTTGATGGATGGATGGATAGATGGTCCTGAAAGATGCTGTTCTACATTCTCGGTTTTGCACTTGATGACTTCACAAATTAAAGCAGGTCTATTATAATTTGTGTCAGTCTAATATATTCGGTGGCTGAAGCTTTCCTGGGTGAATTCCATCCCGAGACTATCGGGAAGTGACGAGCTGGACGTCACTAAGAGGAAACTGGAGATATTTCTGTGGTGCTAGTGATTCTTCTCCGCTGATGGCGAAGCTTCATCTCAAAGACAGAAAGCAGGAACATTGAGGAGGGACGGTTGTAATATTTGGAGCATGAGGTCATTTCATGTGCAATAAGTCACTCAAGATGTCCCTACCCAAATTAATGAAGACACCAGACTAAAAACATATTAATGTGAAAAGAGAAATACTGTGAAACACAGTGGACAGCTGCAGACGATGAATTACTTCCCAAAACAGTGTAATACAAACTGGGATTGAAAGATTCATTGACGTCACATTAGGTACAGGTATTTTAATTTCTACCGACACTTTAAAAAATCATCTCACACTCCAGTCTGGAGTTTCTGTATGACGAGGAGGAGATTACTTGCCAAAACAGCGCAGTGGCTGCTGGGGAGCTGCACATTATCCTCGGTGTGGTTTAATCCCATTTTACATTGAATTCTGGGATAGATGTGACATCTTGGTGACAGAATGGTCAATGCTATCTGAACTAAATTTTTATCTCAATAAAGTATGTTAAGCATAGGAACATAGGAATTAGGAGCAGAAGTTGGGAATTCAGCCATTCGAGACCACACCGCCATTTAATCACCATGGCTGATCACTTCCTCGTCTCAAATCCACCTCCCTTGAATGAATTGCATTTACAGTTGTAAAAAACCAAATGCCGATTATAGCTGGTGAATATAACTATTTATGTTGTGGATTGATGACAATTTGTGAACATAATTCTTTATTTTTGTGAGTTGATGATAATTGAGTTATATAATTATTTAACTTTGTGAATTGTGAAATTGGGAATATTCGGCATGGAAGTGCTAAACAATGACCATCTCTAGCAAAATAGAATCTAACCATCACTTGAAATCTACTAATATTGCCATAGCTGAATCCCGCATGATCAATACATTGGGGTTACCATTGACCAGAAATTGTACTGGACTGGCCATATCAATGCTGACGCTACAAGATCCGGTCAGGGGCTAGGAAACCTGCGGAGAGTATCTCACCTCGTGAATCCCAAAGCCTGTTCACCGTCTACAAGACACAAGTCAGGGGTGAGATTAAATAGTCTGCAGTTGCCTGGCTGGTACAGCTCCTACAACATTTAAGAATCTCGACACCATCCAAACCAAAGCAAACCGATTGATTGTCACATTATGTGTGAACGCGCATTCCATCCATCAGCGACGAACAATGACAATAATGTACCATCCACAAGATGCACTGCAGGAATGCAGCAAGTCTCCTTTGAAACACCTTCTGTACCCAGAAGGACAAGGCAGCTGACACATGGGAAGATCACCACCTGGAAATTCCCCTCCAAATCACTCGCTATCCTAACTTGGAAATATATCGCCGAATCTTCGCTGTCGCTGGTTCAAAAGCTTGGAACTCCCCCCCCCCCCCCCCCTAACAGCATCGTCGATGTACCTGCACCAGAGTGACTGCAGAGTTTCAAACACGCAGTTCACCGCCACTTTGTGAAGGGCAATTAGCGATGCACAATATATCATGGCCTAGCCGGCGACGCCCACACCGTATAACTTAATTTAACACTGTACTAATCTTTGTGAAACGATGGTAATTGTTGAGTATAATTATTTATATTCATAAATGAATGAAAATTGGCGAATATAATTGCTATGTTTCTGAACATTTGTGGCCTGCTACTTCTCTGCTCGAAGATATAACCCATCCCACAGGAGATTCATGATGCAAAATCATAACCAATATCGGAAAACAAAGTGGACAGTGGAAACTGCAGCAATTATTGACATATCTCACTCATAGCAGCACTGGGAAAGCCATTACTGGCTTCATACTTTAAACACTTCAGCTGCTTGCAGGCCAAATGCAGCTGGAAGCAAGGTGCGGTGTTTGTGTCGCTAGATTTACTCTGGACATGATCTGCTCCCTCTGCCACATGTCTACCTCATCACCTTCCTTTCATTAATCTCAATAAACATACGGCACCATCAACAGAGCAGAGACTATATGATTTGGGGATAATTGGCTGCCTGCTAAAGCTCCCCTGTCTCATTCACTCCTTCCATGGCAAAATGTACTGCACCGTACAGATTGATGATTCCACTTCTGACAGATTCTAAGTGAATAATTGAATGAAACAGGACCGTGTCCCACACCCAACTATATTCGGCAGCTTCCTCTCCATGCTGCTGATCTTCGCCGTGCCTGAAGATATGGATGAAGTCTACTTGCGCACTCGGCCAGGCTGCAAACTCTGCTACCTTCCAGTCATCAAAACGGAGACATAATCACAATACATCCTCATCAGAGAATTCCTCTACGCTGATCATCCACACAAAACATCATCTACAGAGACTAATGGACTCTGTCCCCTGTGCCTGTAACTTGTTCTTCCTTATAAGCATGAGGAAAACCGTGGCCGTGGGACAAGGTGTTGCACTTTCGCTAATGGTCACACTAAATAAGAGCCGGTCAGCAAATTCTGCTCCCGGGTTTCCACGGTGAGAGACTTCCTTGATGTAGAATGTGATGCTGACATGGGGACAGCAGATACGGCCTTTGTTTGACTCATTATATGTCCATGGAATAACATAAAGCTGACCCTTTGGAACAAGCTGATGGTTTATAAGGCCTGAATTCTCAGAACCTTGTTGTATGTCTGTGAAACAAGGAACACTTACAGCTGTCAAGAAAAATAGCTCAGCCAATGTCATATTTGTTGTCCGCAATGCATTTTGGATATTTACTAGCCGGACAAAATCAGAAATGCAGCAGTTTTCTCAAGGACAGAACTTCCAAGTCTCTTCAAAATAATCAAAAATAGATGGTTTCCACAGTTCTAGTATGGTCCCTAAATGAAAGATGGTCACATGCCCAAGGAACTTCCACATCCCAATGGAAAGCCCGATATTCCGCTTCAGGGATTCTTCTAAGTGTGACGTGAAGGTCTTAAACCTTCATCATCATTGATCATTGCAATTGGGGGTTACCAGCAGCAAATTCAAAAAATGGCGACACTTCCGGTGGGCTGGTGTGAACTACCAGGACCAGTGGATTTAGCAGCTTTGAAATAGACACAAACCGATAAAATGACAACCCAGAATGACAATTGGGAACTTCATGTGCAACATTTGTGTAAATATTTGCTGTGTATCTATTGGAAATAGAAGGATGCCGTGGCTTTTGTGAAATTCAGTTGTACACAACACGATGTGTTTCACACAAACACACGCACAAATTCGCTTGCACACGTACACGAGGGACCTCAATAAACACACATGTACATAGATGCACACACACACAGTTTTTCACACACGCATTCTCTCTGTCTTACACGCACACCCACATTTTCCCTTTCAACTTAAGATGCCATTTTAACTTCCTTGGAGGCTTTGGAGACAACGACAAAAAACATCTTTCAGGTGGTATAATGAACCAATAAACCCTCCCCAACACCATGTTTGTTAAGGTGAATATTACATTTCCCATGGACTCCATACAGGTAAACGTTCCTCCATTTAACAAAGGTGAACAAAAATGCCTGACCAGGAATTGAGCCGCTTTGCTCTGGTGCTGATCTCAATGTGGGAGAATCAGTCAGCGACACCTGCAATTAGTTACACCTTAAATTTTGGAACCTCCCGCAGAAGGCGATGTGATATTACATTTGTGGTAATGGATTATGAATACATCAACATCATGGATCATACCTGACAACAACATTTTCACAGTAACTGCAACTGCAAAGTTTGGCCAGCAGATGGAACTTAAATCGAGATGCCTCACATTACATGAAGCAGACATTAACTCAATAATTACTGCATTGATCCCCGACTCTGTTAATTTTTAAATAATAACCTTCATTATTGTCAATAATCTTTATTATTGTAACAAGTAGGCTGACATTAACACTGCAGTGAAGTTACTGTGAAAATCCCCTATTTGTTACACTCGGGCGTCTGTTCGGGTACACAGAGGGAGAATTCAGAATCTCCAATTCTCCTAACAGCACGTGTTTCGGGGCTCCATCTGTATTTTTGTTAGACTAGACTCTGTCTTTGTTTATATTAAGCGACACTCTGTTTCAATTAATACTGCACCAGTACATGTCAATGTTTATATCACAAAGTCACTGTGATCCCATTTTCAAATGGTAGGATCTAGCTTTGCAGTTCTGCCACAGACAGTCCTGAACAGTGGAGTTGTACTCGGACAAGTAGCCGGAGCAGGAACCTCAATAAAATTCCCCTCCTCAATGATGGGGGAGACCAACACGTCAGTGTAAAAAAAAAGACTGAAACTTTGGTACCATCTTCTGCCGGACGTGCCAAGAGCATGGTCCACCTCGGCCTCCTCTGGTGGTCTTTATGTTCAGAGATGTCAGTCATCAGGCAATTTGATTCAGTCCACACGACATCAAGAAACGTCTGCAGGCTCTGAAAATGTGATTATCCTGGCAACATTCTCGCAACATACTAAAGATTTGTGCTCTAAAACTGGCTGCGCCTCAGGCAAGTTGCTCCAGTACAAGTATAGCACTAGCATGTACCCAATAATGTGTAACTTTGCCAAACATGCCTCGTCCACAAAAGGCATTATCAATCCAATCCGGCTAATTATTGACCCATCAGTCCGCAGGCGATCTCAGTAACTTGATGGAAAGTGTCACCCTGTCACGTACAATGTCTTAGGCCCAAGCTTCACCATTCACCGTAAGGTCAGAACTGAGGATTTTGCTGATGTAGACCCAATGTTCTGCACCATATTCGACTCCTCTAATACTGAAGCAGTCTGTCTTCATGTGCAGCAAGACTTGTACAACATTCAGGCTTGGGCTGACAAGTGGCAGACAATGACCATCTCAAAAAGTAAGCTTCTAACCACCTCCCCTTGATTTTAAATGGCACTACCGTGATTGAATCCCCCACTATCAACATCCTCGGGATTATCATTGATGATAGACTGAACTGGAAGCACCATTTAAATAATGTGACTACATGAGCAGGTCAGTGGCTGTAAATTCTGCGGTGAGTAACTCACCTCCTGACTTCCCAAACCCTATCCATCATCTAGAGGGCAGAAGTCAGTAGTGTGACTGAATATTCCACATTTGTCTCACGTGTGCCCCTCAAGCAACACTTGAGAATCTCGACGCCATCCAGGGCAAAGCAGCTGGCTCGAGGAACACCCCATCCACCAGCTGAAACATTCACTCCCTGAATCACGGGTGTACAATTCTAGCAGCGTGAACGATATACAAGGATCTACTGCAGCCGACTTCTGCAGCACCTTCCACATCCATGAACACTGATACTAAAAGGAGAAAGACAGCAGGTGCATTGTATACGCAGGACCTGCAAGTTCCCCGCCAAGCCACGCTCCATCCTGCTGGGAACTATGTTTCTGTTCCTTCACTGTCACTGGTCAAAATCCTGAAACTCCCTTCCTATCAGCTCTGTGGGTGGACTTGCTCATGATGGGATGCAATGGTTCAATAAGAGGGCTCAACATCACATTCTCAAGAGCAATTAGGAATTGACATCAAATGCTGACGTTACTGGGGACGCCAAGATCCCACTAAATACTTTTAAACATATCATCTCTATGTTTATATTCACCTCGTCCCCGCCTTTGCCCATATGACACTCGGCCATGTCTCCATCACATTACAGCAGGCTCTCTCTCAGTTTTCCTGCACTCGGCTGAATATCGGTTGTTAATATAGGAGCCCACATCCTGTTTATATTACAAATCCTCAATTATGACGGCACTGCACCAAGCCTCGGTTAGTCTGGTAAGAAACACGTCACAATGGTTACTGCATCAGAACGTTTATCTGTGAAACGTAAACTGGAACAACATTCTGTTTACATCACATGTGGTTCTGTCTCAGTTATTACTCTACTAGATCATTAGATTCTAATAAAGTCAATCCTACCTTAACAGTCCATGCCCCTGTTTTATAACACTCGGCCCTGCCTCTGTTATTCTTGTACTGTTACTCTGGATCTGTAAAAATTTAATCACCTGCTAATGGTCGCATTCCAAGCATTGTTTGTCATCTTTGAATTTGTCTATATATGTGCTTCTGGAACATACCCTTTCATTCACCTGAGGAAGGAGCAGCGCTCCGAAAGCTAGTGACATCGAAACAAACCTGTTGGACTTTAACCTGGTGTTGTAAGACTTCGTACTGTGCTCACCCCAGTCCAACGCCGGCATCTCCACATCTCTGCTATTCTTGTACTGTACGATATCCCTCTTATTGCTGCACGGTTCATGTCTCAATTTGTATCAGTCGACACTCCCCTCAACCAGAACTCAGATTATATTGCACTAGACCCAGCCTCTGCATATGCGATCGGCGGCACGGTGGCACAGTGGTTAGCACCGCTGCTTCCTCGCTCCAGGGTTCAATACTTGACTGTCAGGAGTTTGTACTTTCTCCCTGTGTCTGCGTGGCATTCCTACGGGTGCTCCGGTTTCCTCCCATAGTTGAAATATGTGCAGGTTAGGTGGATTGGGCATTTTAAATTGTCCCTTAGTGTCCAGAGATGCACAGGTCATGGCGCAACGGCGGGGAATTGGGGAGGGTGATCTTTCAGAAGTCGGGCAGATGCTGTGGTCCGAGTGGCCTTCTGCCCTATAGGGATTCTATATTTGATCCTGAATCTGCCCATATATTCTAAGACCTGCTCACTTTTATTAATACACCAGACGATGCCTCTGTTTGAATTGTGGGCGCATTATTCCACATGCCTTTGAGATGGAAAGGTAATATAATAAATACATGTTTTGGACAAAAATCGACACCTGGCAACAGCCTGAAACGGGTGTATAGTGTATACAGTGTATGCTGTGCAGCACTTGATATCCATTTTCAGTGCACTCAGAAGAATTAGATTTCAGTTATCACTTCTTCTGTGTCATTGCTAAAGACCAACATCTACTCCATAGAGCTGTAGGAGTAGGAGGATGCAGAGTGTTAAGACCATAAGGCATAGGAGCCGAATTAGGCCACTCGGCCCATCGAGTCTGCCCCGCCATTCAATCATAGCTGACATGCTTCTCATCCCCATTCTCCTGCCTTCTCACAATAACCCTTGGTACCCTTAGTAATCAAGAACCCATCCATCTCTGACTTAAAGACACTCAGGGATTTGACCTCCACAGCCTTCTGCGGCAATGAGTTCCACAGATTCACCATCCTCTGGCTGAAGAAATTCCTCCTCATCTCTGTTTTAAAGGACTGTCTCTTTAGTCTGAGATTGTGTCCTCGGAAATCTCCGGTCTGGAAGATGCTCTTGAAGAAGTCTTGGCGAGTTGCTCGCCACCATGTGCAGCCCAGATCAGCTAGAGAGTAAAATTGTCTCTGCAGTTCTCATTAAACACTCCAAGGTCATTGAATGCTCCAACCACATTTTAGAGTAAAACTCCCTTTACGTATTCCAATTCATTGGATTCAATCTATGTACTTGGAAGTCAACGTCGTGAGATCGGGCTGGCAGTATATATTGGACACATGTTGACTTCATGTTGTCGATTAAAGAAAATGACCCATCGTGGAGAGACATGGGACAGAACCAGTTAGGGGAAAGACAGAGAGGGAGATGGGGTACAGGCAAACTCTACGGACACATTTGGCCTGTCATTATATTTTGAGATTAGAGGGAATCCTTCCTAATTCAGAACATGAATATCATGATGAAATTTTTCTCAGATAACTGATGAATAAAAAATGTCCAAAAACAAACACTACCTGAATCCGTTGTTCTATTTGCATCTTTGTCTCTATTTCTGTGCTGTGTTGGTGGGAAATAGTTGTTGTGTTTATGTCAGTCCACAATCTAATCTGGGACTTATCTTTCTGTACTTATTTACATAAACACCTCACTGGTCACAATGAAATGTTCATGTTAGCAAAACGAGATAAACACAGTCACGTATTGATCAGTTTCAACTCAAAATAGCGGTTTATTTTAAGAATATTGACAGTTGGTTAAAATGTATAGAAACTTCCATTAGAACAGATGTTACTTAATTGAAATAAAAAATACATTTAAATTAAGTATTCATTCTGAAAGTTCTGATGCCTCAATTAATGAAGCATCTTTAACCAGGCTGTTATTCCACTGAATATTAATTTGATTGAAATATTAACCGTTTTAAACTAGATAAATTAAAACATCAGACAGACGAGTGACCGACAGTCACATTAATCACAGATCTTTCAACTTGCATTTAAAAATGGTAGCATTTGGAAAGAGCTTGCTTTTGTAAAACGCTTTACTCGACCTCAGGTCATCCCAACGCCCTTAAAACTCACTGATATATTTTAGCTGAATTTAGTCACTGATGTAATGTTGGAAACAGACCAGAGAATTTGTGCACAGCAAGCTCCCACAAACTGAGATGTGATAAATGACCAACTAATCTGTGATTTTAGTTGAACAACGGACATTGGTCTAGCATACTGGGAAATACAGCTCTACTCTTTAGAATTATATCAATGAGGTAGTTCACCTGAAATGTGAATCTGTTTCTCTCTCTACTGATGCTCACTGACCTGCAGAGCAGCCTTTTTTTTGTTTTAGATTTCCGGAATCTGCAGCACTTTGCACAGTTTTTAACATTCATTCTCGGCCTATGACCCTCACTGGCAAAGTCAGCATTAACTGAGCATCCTGAGAAGCCGGATGTGAACCACCTTTTAGATAAGGTTCACTTCGGGCGGCTTTATTCACATCACTGTTGAACTAGAGTCACATATAAGCCAGAAAGGGTAAGGTGGGAAGATTTCTTCTTCTGAAGGATGTTAGTGAACCTGCTGAGCTTTGCGCAATTTTGATAGCTTCATGAGTATTATGAATGACACGACGATTTTTATTTCTGATTTATTAATTAATTCAATTGAATGTCCCCCAACTGCCATAAGATGTAGGGGCAGATGTTGGCCATTCGGCCCATGGAATCTGATCTGCCGTTCAATGAGATCGTGACTGATCTGATAAAATCCTCAACTCTACTTTTCCGCCTCATCCGCATAACCCATGACTCCCTTACTGATGAAAAATCTGTCTGTCTGAGCCTTGAACATATTTATTGACCAAGCCTCTCTCACTCTCTTCGGCAACGAATTCCATAGAATCGTTAACATCTGAGATAAGAAATCACTACTCATCCTCGTCTGAAATAAGCGACACCTCACTCTGAGATTGTGCCCCATGGTCCTAGACTCTCCCACAAGCAGAAACAACCTCTGACATCTACACTGTCAAGCGCCCTGAGAATACTATATAGCTCAGTAAGTTCGCCTCTCATTCTTCTCTACTCCAATGCATGTAAGCCTAAACTACTTAACCACTCCTCATGTCAGTTTCTGTGGTGTGGGTGGTCAGCGTGTTTGGCTGTTAACCGAAATGTCTGTGATTTTTGGCCGTATTCTTCTTTATTTGCTGACACGTAGAGTAACGATGGGCCGAAGGGTCTCGTTCTGTGCTGTGAAATTCGACCTACCTTTGAAAATCCCTCCATGCCCGGGATTAACCTGAAGAACCTTCTCTGGACTGCCTTCAAAATATCTATCCTTATATAAGGAGACTAAAATTATTCACAGCAATGCAATATGCCCTGGTGGAGTTTGCACACCTGTCTCTGGAGTAATAGCTCAGGCCTCCAGATATCCAGTCTAGTAATAACACTGTGCAACTACCCCGAAGACTGAAATCATCACATCTAAAAGATGGAACAACTGAGCATAAAACATTCCTTCTCCATTGTATCACAGGTCTGGACCACGGGCTCGGGTATCTGTTGTAGGAGGTGATATGGATTCCACTGAGACAAACTGTTAACCTATCCTGGTTTGCATTTTGACATTCTGAAATATTTTTCAGTGTACTTAAAGTTCAAACACTGGTCCAGTCTTACATGGGTCAATTTAATTTTCAGAGACTGGTCTTTTATTAGTCTTGGTCTTATTCTGACACAAAGGTAATGGTGACTGGGAATTCCACTGGCTCCATATAAAATATCAATAATTCCAAAAATAGCATCTGAACACAAGCAAGGGAGAAACTTATGTACAACTTGATCTTCCCACTGCAAGAGATGCACGGTCAGAGCGGTTGGAAGCTGGGATTGTTTTCCTTAGAACCGAGCAGGGTACGGGCAGGCGTGGTAAAAATAGTCAAAATTATGAATGGTTTTGTTTGATTAATTAGGAAGAAACTTGATTCACTGGCAGGAGGGTCAGAAAACAGAGGACACTGATTGATTAGATATTACTTCTCCCCTCTAATTATAAACATATCAAATTGCAACAGGATGTGACAGGGCAGATGCAGAAAGGATGTGCCCAATGGCGGGCGAAGATAGAACCAGGGGTCACAATCTAAGGATACGGGGTAAACAATTTAGGACTGAGATGAGGAGCAATGTCTTCACCCTGAGATTTGTGAATCTGTGGAATTCTATACGACAGAACGAAGTTGAGTCCAAAGTATCCTATGTTTTCAAGAAGGAGTTTGAGAAAGCTCTTATGGATCAAAGCTCTAAAGGGACCAAATGATACGGGGGAAAGTGGGAACATGTTACTGAGGTGGATGATCAGCCATGATCATAATGAATAGCGGAGCAGGCTCGAAGGGCAGAATGGTGTCCTCCTCCTCTATTTTCTATGTGACTATATTACGTCAAATCTATTTCTTCTCAGGTTGAATGAGACCCTGTATTTATATTAAAGTAGACCCTGTCCCTGTCTATACTACACTGTTCTGTTTGTGCCACACTCAATTCATGTTACACTCGACCATGCATATGATTATATTACATTAAGTCCGCCTCTTCTATATTCCACAGGAATGTGTCTCTTTACAGCACACCAGGGCCTGTCTCTGTTAATATTATACCGGACCATGTTCCTGTTGTCTGACTCGATATTATAAATTGTTGTATATATTTGCTTGTTTGTGACTAGTGGTGTTCCTCAGGGATCAGTGCTGGGACCTTTGCTGTTCGTAGTATATATAAATGATTTGGAAGAAAATGTAACTGGTCTGATTAGTAACTTTGCAGATGACACAAAGGTTGGTGGGACGGTAGAGATAATGCTGGAAAAATCTCAGCAGGTCAGGCAGCATTTGTAGGGAGAGAAAAATGTTAACGTTTCAAGTCCAATTACTCTCTCTCACAAAGGTTGGTGGAATTGCGGATAGCGATGAGGACTGTCAGAGGATACAGCAGCATTTAGATCGTTTGGAGGCATGGGTGGATAGATGGCAGATGGAGTTTAATCCGGACAAATGTGAGGTAATGCATTTTGGAAGGTCTAATACTGGTAGGGAATATACAGTGAATGGTAGAACCCTCAAGAGTATTGACAGTCAGAGAGACCCAGGTGTACAGGTCCACAGGTCACTGAAAAGGGCAATACAGTTGGAGAAGGTAGTCTAGAAGGCATACGGCATGCTTGCCTTCATTGGCCGGTGCATTGAGTATAAGAATTGGCAAGTCATGTTGCAGCTGTATAGAACATTAGTTAGGCCACACTTGGAGTATAGTGTTCAATTCTGGTCGCCACACTACCAGAAGGATGTGGAGGCTTTAGAGAGGGTGCAGAAGAGATTTACTAGAATGTTGCCTGGTATGGAGGGCATTAGCTATGAGGAGGTGTTGAATAAACTTGGTTTGTTCTCACTGGAACGACGGAAGTTGAGGGGCGACCTGATAGATGTCTACAAAATTATGAGGGGCATAGACAGAGTGGATAGTCAGAACCTGTGCACTGGCAGTGTTAGACAGAACCGTGTCTCACAGTATCACCAGATTGGCACCCACAGGATAAATGTCCACCCAATCATAGAACTCTCATCTGGTTAAGGAGAGCAATTGAAATCTCTGCAAAAACGTATTGACCGTTCGTGTAGGTGTATATATAGTGTTCTAAATGTTTGCAATATAATCCATCAAGACGTAATGCTACCTTCAGAATTAATTGTTTCACTTTGCGTTGTTTTCATGCGTCTCGGCCCTAAGCTCTGGTATGCATTCCATACTCCTCTTTTCCTCAATTCCCTTAATAAAATCATCCCATATAACCTGCCTCGTCAACCAAGTTTTTAATCATCTGACCTAATAAGTCTTTACACATATATTAATCCAGGCCCTGCAGCAGGAATGACTGTAATAGACCCTACCTCAGTTTATAATATTCCAGACCCTGAATCAACAATCACTGCTCTATATCCTATATCATTTAAGGTTAATCAAACTTTGTATGAGCAATCGCTGCACTAGAACCTGTCTCGCCTTATTTTAATGTAGACCCTGTATTAGTAATCACTGCGCTAGATCCAATCTCAGTAGCACTATTGCTTCACAGCACCGTGGTCCCAGGTTTGATTCCCGACTTGTGTCAATGTTTGTGCAGAGTCTACACGTTCTCCCTGTGTTCTGTGCGGACTGTCTTCTGGTAGTGTGGCGACCAGAATTGAACACTGTACTCCAAGTGTGGCCAAACTAAGGTTCTATGCAGCTGCAACATTACTTGCCAATTTTTGAACTCAATTCTCCGACCAATTAAGGGACGTATGCCGTATACCTACTTGGCTACCTTCTCCACCTATATTGCCCCTTTTTGTGGCCTGTGGACCTGTACACGTATGTCTCTCTGACTGTCAATGCTCTTGAGGGTTCTGCCATTCACTGTATATTCCCTACCTGCTTTTGACCTTCCAAAATGCATTACCTCACATTTGTCCGGATCAAACTCCATCTCTCCACCCAAGTCTCCAAATGATCTAAATCCTGCTTTATCCTCTGACAGTCCTCCGGCTGCTCCGGTTTCCTCCCACATGCCCCGAAAAGACGTGCTGTTAGGTAATTTGGACTCACTGAATTCTCCTTCTGTGTACCCGAACAGGCGCCTGAATGTTGCGACTAGTAGCTTTTGACAGTAACTTCATTGCAGTGTTAATGGAAGCCTACTTGTGGCAAAAAAGATTATTGGATTAGTTTAGGTTAATCTCCACCCTATGTGAGTGATAATCGTTTTAGACCTTATCAGAGAGCCATGGAGAGTTAGAGGTTTGCAATACTGAAAGACGCACTTCCACCCATCGTATCTGCGATGGCAATCAGGTACCTGTCTATTCTAAGATCGTCCACAGATGGTCTTCGTACCATAAAACCATAAGACACAGGAGCAGAGCTAGACCATTAGGCCAATCGAGTGTGCCCCTCATTCAATCATTTTTTAAAATAAATTTAGAGTCAGCAATTCAGTTTTTCCAATTAAGGGGCAATTTAGCGTGGCCAATCCACCTATCCTGCACACCTTATAGGTTGTGGGGCAAAACCCGCGCAAACACAGGGAGAATGTGCAAACTCCACATGGACAGTGACCCAAGTCCGGGATTGACCTCGGTGCTGTGAGGAAGCTGTGCTAACTACTGCGCCACCGTGCTGCCCCTCCTCATTCAATCATGACTGTTATGTTTCTAATCGCCTATCATCCTGCCTTCTCCCCATAACCCCTGATCCCCGTATTAATCAAGAAACTATCTATCTCTGTCAGCCTGGTTAGATATAGGGAAAGATCCTTCGGCACTGTCACATCAAATCCTCACCAGTCTGCGCAGCTCAGGTGAGATACAGAGTAAATCTTTCTCTACAGTTCTCATTAAATACTACAAGGTAATTGAATACTCCAACCACATTTTAGAGTAAACCCCCCTCTACGTATTCCAATTCATTGGATTAGATCCATTTAGTTGGGTGCCAACGGGGTGAGATCGGGCTGAGAGAATATACTTGACACATGTTGACTTCATGTTATCGATTAAAGACAATGACCCATTGTGGAGAGACATAAGACAGAACCAATTGGGAGAAAGGCACAGAAATCGGATACAGAAAATCTCAACGAACACATTCCGCATGTCATTATATTTCGAGATTAAAAGGAAAACTTTCCTCATTCTGAACATGGATCTCATGATGACATTCTTCTCATGTAATTGATGAAGAAACAAATGTCCAAAAACAATCACTACTGGAATCCGTTGATCTATTTACATCTTTATCTCTATTTCTGTGCTGTGTCGGTGGGGAAATAGTTGTTTTGCTCTTGTCAGTCTATAATCTAATCTGAGACTTCTATTTCTGTGTTTATTTAAATAAACACCTCACTGGTCACAATGAAATGTTCATGTCAGCAAAACGAGACAAACACCGTCACTCATTGATTAGTTTCTACTCAAAATAGGGGTTTATTTTAAGAATATTGACAGTTGGTTAAAATGTATAGAAACCTCCATTAGAACAGATGTTACTTAATTGAAATAAAGAATACAGTTGAATTAAGTATTCATTCTGAAAGTTCTGATGCCTCAATTAATAAATCATCTTTAACCATGTTGTTATTCCACTGAATGTCAATTTGGTTGAAATTTTAACCGATTTAAACTAGATAAATTAAAACACCAGGCAGAGGAGTGACCTGTAGTCACATTAATCTCAGATCTTTCGACATATTACAACTTGCATTTTAAAATGTTAACATTTGAAAAGAGCTTGCCTTTGTAAAATGCTTTACCCGACCTCAGGACATCCCAACGCCCTTAAATCTCACTGATAACTTTTTGCTGAATTCAGTCACTGCTGATATGTTGGAAACAGAGCAGGGAATGTGTCCACAGCAAGCTCCCACAAACTGAGATGTGATAAGTGACCAGCTAATCTGTGATTTTAGTTGAACAATGGACATTGGTCTAGCATACTGGGAAAAGCAGCTCTGCTCGTTAGAATTTTGTCAATGAGGTAATCCACCTGAAATGTGAATCTGTTTCTCTCTCTGCCGATGCTCACTGACCTGCTGAGCAGCCTTTTTTGTTGGTTTTGTTTTAGATTTCCGGAATCTGCAGCACTTTGCACAGTTTTTAACATTCATTCTTGGCCTATGACCCTCACTGGCAAAGTCAGAATTAACTGTCCATCCTGAGGAGCCGGATGTGAACCACCTTTTTGATAAGGTGCACTTCAGACGATTTAATTCACATTTGACTTTCTGTAGCAGCTTCTGTTGAACTAACCTGCTTGCTCAGCAATATCAGAGGTAGTTAAGAGTCAACCACATCACTGTTGAACGAGAGTCACATATAGGCCAGACAGGGTAAGGAGGGAAGATTTCTTCTCCTGAAGGATGTTGGTGAACCTGCTGAGCTTTGGGAAATTTCGATAACTTGAGGAGTATTATGAATGACACGACAATTTTTATTTCTGTTTTATTAATTCATTCAATTGAAAGTCCCCACAGCTGCCATAAAACCATAAGATGTCGGAGCAGACGTTGGCCATTCGGCCCATGTAATATGATCTGCCATTCAATGAGATCGTGGCTGATCTGATAAAATCCTGAACTCCACTTTTCCGCCTTATCCCCATAACCCTTGATTGCCTCACTGATGAAAATTCTGTCTGTCTCAGCCTTGAACATATTTATTGACCAATTCTCAGCAGCAAGGAATTCCATAGAATCACTCCCCTCTGGGAGAAGACATTCCTCTTCATCCTCGTCTGAAATGAGCCACACCTCATTCTGAGATTGTGCCCTATGGTCCGAGACTCTCCCACAAGCAGAAACAACCTCTAGCATCCACACTGTCAAGCTTCCTTGAAAATACTACATATCTCAGTAGGTTTGCCTCTCATTCTTCAAAATTCCAATGCGTGTAGGCCTAACCTACTTAACCTCTCCTCCTGTCAGTCTCTGGTGCAATTGGTCAACGTGTCTGGCTGTAAACCGAAAAGTCTGTGGTTCAAGACGATCGAGGGCCGGATTCTTCTCTATTTGATGACAGGCGCAGTAACGATGGGCCGAAGGACTTCTTTCTCCTATCTTTCGGTAAGGAGTCCAAAACTGCTCACATCATTTCAATACGACCTGCTGGAATTTGTACTCCTGCCTCTGGAGTAATAATTCAGGTCTCCGGGTTACCAGTCTAGTAATAATGTTGCAAAACACCACTAAGATTGTGATATCATCACATCCAACAGATGGAGCAACTGAACATAAAGCACTCCTTCTGCATTGGATCACAGGTCTGGATCATGGGCTCAGGTATCTGTTGTGGAAGGTGATATTGATTCTACCAAAGCAACATTGTTAACCTATAATGGTTTGCATTTTGACATTACATTCTGAAATATTGCTCCGTGTATCTAAAGCTCAAACTCTTTAATTTAGTTTTCAGAGGCTGGTCTTTAATTAATCTTGTTCTGACACGATGGTAATGGTGAATGGGGATTCCACTGGCTCCATATAAAATGTCAGTAATTCCAAAAATAGCATCTGAACACAAGCAAGGCAGAAGCATATGTACAACTGGGCCTTCCGGTCAGAGCGGTTGGAAGCTGGGATTATTTTCCTAAGAACGGAGCAGGTTATGAGCAGGCGTGGTAACAATGTTCAAAATTATGAAGGATTTTGTTTGATTAATTCGGAAGAAACTTCATTCACTGGCAGGAGGGGCAGAAATCAGAAGACACTAATTTATGAAATATTAATTTCCCCCTCTGATTATAACCCTATCAAATTGTAACAGGACAAGACAGAGCGGATGCAGAAAAGATGTTCCCGATGGTGGGGGAAGCTAGAACCCGAGGTCACAGTCTGAGGATACGGGGTAAAACATTTAGGACTGAGATGAGGAGCAATATCTTCACCCTGGGCGTTGGGAACCTGTGGAATTCTCCAACACAGAACAATGTTATGTCCAAAGTATTGTAAGTTTTCAAGAAGGAGTTAGATAAAGCTCTTGGGGATCAAAATTCTGAAGGGACCAAACGATATTGGGGAAAGTGGGAACAGGTTACTGAGGTGGATGATCAGCCCTGATCATAATGAATAGCGGAGCAGGCTCGAAGGGCAGAATGGTCTACTCCTGCTCTATTTTCTATGTCACTGAATTACATCAAATCTGTTTCTTCCCATGTTGAACGAGACCCTGTCTTTATTTATATGTAAGTAAACCCTGTCCCTAATTATGCTACACTGCGCTGTTTGTGCTGCACTCAATTAAAACTACACTAAGACCATACATAGGATTATATTACATTAAGTTCCACCTCTTTTATATACCACAGGAATTTGTCTCTTTGCATCATAAGACCATAAGATCATAAGACATAGGAGTGGAAGTAAGGCCATTCGGCCCATAGAGTCCACTCCGCCATTCAATCATGGCTGATTTCAACTCCATTTACCCGCTCTCTCTCCATAGCCCTTAATTCCTTGAGAAATCAAGAATTTATCAACTTCTGTCTTAAAGACACTCAACGTCCCGGCCTCCACCGCCCTCTGTGGCAATGAATTCCACAGACCCACCACTCTCTAGCTGAAGAAATTTCTCCTCATCTCTGTTCTAAAGTACGAAGCCTTACAACACCAGGTTAAAGTCCAACAGGTTTGTTTCGATGTCACTAGCTTTCGGAGCGCTGCTCCTTCCTCAGGTGAATGAAGAGGTCTGTTCCAGAAACACATATATAGACAAATTCAAAGATGCCAAACAATGCTAGGAATGCGAGCATCAGCAGGTGATTAAATCTTTACAGATCCAGAGATGGGGTAACCCCAGGTTAAAGAGGTGTGAATTGTCTCAAGCCAGGACAGTTGGTAGGATTTCGCAGGCCAGATGGTGGGGGATGAATGTAATGTGACATGAATCCCAGGTCCCGGTTGAGGCCGCACTCATGTGTGCGGAACTTGGCTGTAAGTTTCTGCTCGGCGATTCTGCGTTGTCGCGGGTCCTGAAGGCCGCCTTGGAGAACGTTTACCCGGAGATCAGAGGCTGAATGCCCTTGACTGCTGAAGTGTTCCTCGACTGGAAGGGAACATTCCTGCCTGGTGGTTGTTGCACGATGTCCGTTCATTCACTGTCGCAGCGTCTGCATGGTCTCGCCAATGTACCACGCTTCGGGACATCCTTTCCTGCAGCGTATGAGGTAGACAACGTTGGCCGAGTCGCACGAGTATGTACCGTGTACCTGGTGGGTGGTGTTCTCACGTGTAATAGTGGTATCCATGTCGATGATCTGGCACGTCTTGCAGAGATTACCATGACAGGGTTGTGTGGTGTCGTGGTCACTGTTCTGAAGACTGGGTAGTTTGCTGCAAACAATGGTTCGTTTGAGGTTGCGCGGTTGTTTGAAGGCAAGTAGTGGGGGTGTGGGGATGACCTTGGCAAGATGTTCATCATCATCAATGACGTGTTGAAGGCTGTGAAGATGATGACGTAGTTTCTCCGCTCTGGGGAAGTACTGGACGACGAAGGGTATTCTGTCGGTTGTGTCCCATGTTTGTCTTCTGAGGAAGTCGGTCCGGTTTTTCGCTGTGGCGCGTTGGAACTGTCGATCGATGAGTCGAGTGCCATATCCCATTCGTACGAGGGCATCTTTCAACGTCTGTAGATGTCTGTTACGCTCCTCCTCGTCTGAGCAGATCCTGTGTATACGGAGCGCTTGTCCATAGGGGATGGCTTCTTTAATGTGTTTAGGGTGGAAGCTGGAGAAGTGGAGCATCATGAGGTTATCCGTGGGTTTGCGGTAAAGCGAAGTGCTGAGGTGACCGTCCTTGATGGAGACGAGAGTGTCCAAGAATGCAACTGATTTTGGAGAGTAGTCCATGGTGAGTCTGATGGTTGGATGGAACTTATTAATGTCATTGTGTAGTCGTTTCAGTGATTCTTCGCCGTGGGTCCAAAGGAAAAAAATGTCATCGATGTATCTGGTGTATAACATCGGTTGAAGGTCTTGTGCGGTGAGTAGGTCCTGTTCACACTTGTGCATGAAGATGTTGGCGTATTGGGGTGCGAATTTGGTCCCCATGGCTGTTCCGTGCGTCTGAATGAAGAACTTGTTGTCGAAGGTGAAGACGTTGTGATCCAGAATGAAGCAGATGAGTTGCAGAATTGCGTCTGGAGATTGGCAGTTGTCGGTGTTGAGTACTGAGGCTGTTGCAGCAATGCCGTCGTCATGGGGGATGCTGCTGTAGAGTGCCGAGACGTCCATTGTGACGAGGAATGTTCCTGGTTCAACTGGTCCATGGGTGCTGAGTTTCTGTAGGAAGTCCGTCGTGTCGCGACAGAAGCTGGGTGTACCTTGTACGATGGGTTTCAAGATGCCCTCGATGTAGTCAGAGAGGTTCTCACACAGGGTCCCATTGCCTGAAACGATAGGGCGGCCTGGTGTGTTGGCCTTATGTATTTTTGGGAGGCAGTAGAGATCTCCAATGCGGGGAGTACGTGGGATGAGAGCACGTAGGGTGCTCTGAAGATCTGGATCCAAGGTCTTGATCAGTCTGTTAAGTTGGCGGATGTGATCCTTGGTCGGATCTGCGGGTAACTGTCTGTAGTGTTCTTGGTTGTTCAGTTGTCGGTATACTTCTTTGCAGTAGTCCGTTCTGTTCAGTACGACAGTGGCCCCCCCTTTGTCTGCTGGTTTGATGACGATGCTGTGGTTGGTCTTGAGAGCGCGGATGGCATTGCGTTGTGCTTGGGTGACGTTCGGGGTTGTCTTGTGAATGCGACTGATGAATCTGGCATTGACGCGACTCCTGACGTTACACGTGAGAACACCACCCACCAGGTACGCGGTACATACTCGTGCGACTCGGCCAACGTTGTCTACCTCATACGCTGCAGGAAAGGATGTCCCGAAGCGTGGTACATTGGCGAGACCATGCAGACGCTGCGACAACGAATGAACGGACATCGCGCAACAATCACCAGGCAGGAATGTTCCCTTCCAGTCGGGGAACACTTCAGCAGTCAAGGGCATTCAGCCTCTGATCTCCGGGTAAGCATTCTCCAAGGCGGCCTTCAGGACCCGCGACAACGCAGAATCGCCGAGCAGAAACTTATAGCCAAGTTCCGCACACATGAGTGTGGCCTCAACCGGGACCTGGGATTCATGTCACATTACATTCATCCCCCACCATCTGGCCTGCGAAATCCTACCAACTGTCCTGGCTTGAGACAATTCACACCTCATTAACCTGGGGTTACCCCATCTCTGGATCTGTAAAGATTTAATCACCTGCTAATGCTCGCATTCCTAGCATTGTTTGGCATCTTTGAATTTGTCTATATATGTGTTTCTGGAACAGACCTCTTCATTCACCTGAGGAAGGAGCAGCGCTCCGAAACCTAGTGACATCGAAACAAACCTGTTGGACTTTAACCTGGTGTTGTAAGACTTCGTACTGTGCTCACCCCAGTCCAACGCCGGCATCTCCACATCCTGTTGTAAAGTAACTCCCTTTTATTCTAAGGCTGTGCCCCCGGGTCCTAGTCTCCCCTGTTAATTGAAACAACTTCCCTACATCCACCCTATCTAAGCCATTCATTATCTTGTAAGTTTCTATTAGATCTCCCCTCAACCTCCTAAACTCCAATGAATATAATCCCAGGATCCTCAGCCGTTCATCGTATGTTAGGCCTACCATTCCTGGGATCATCCATGTGAATCTCCGCTGGGCCCGCTCCAGTGCCAGTATGTCCTTCCTGAGGTGTGGGGCCCAAAATTGCTCACAGTATTCTAAATGGGGCCTAACTAATGCTTTATAAAGCTTCAGAAGTACATCCCTGCTTTTATATTCCAAGCCTCTTGAGATGAATGACAACATTGCATTTGCTTTCTTAATTACGGACTCAACCTGCAAGTTTACCTTTAGAGAATCCTGGACTAGGACTCACAAGTCCCTTTGCACTTCAGCATTATGAATTTTGTCACCGTTTAGAAAATAGTCCATGCCTCTATTCTTTTTTCCAAAGTGCAAGACCTCGCACTTGCCCACGTTGAATTTCATCAGCCATTTCTTGGACCACTCTCCTAAACTGTCTAAATCTTTCTGCAGCCTCCCCACCTCCTCCATACTACCTGCCCCTCCACCTATCTTTGTATCATCGGCAAGATTTGTCAGAATCCAGTC
The DNA here is from genome assembly GCF_047496885.1 of Scyliorhinus torazame. Taxonomy (NCBI): domain Eukaryota; kingdom Metazoa; phylum Chordata; class Chondrichthyes; order Carcharhiniformes; family Scyliorhinidae; genus Scyliorhinus; species Scyliorhinus torazame. The sequence continues at coordinate 115,121,498 of NC_092711.1, forward strand.
CCGTCATCTAGATCGTTAAGATATAAAGAGAACAGCTGTGGCCCCAACACTGAACCCTGCGGGACACCACTCGTCACTGGTTGCCATTCCGAAAAAGAACCTTTTATCCCAACTCTCTGCCTTCTGCCTGACAGCCAATCGTCAATCCATGTTAGTACCTTGCCTCGAATACCATGGGCCCTTATTTTACTCAGCAGTCTCCCCTGAGGCACCTTATCAAAGGCCTTTTGGAAGTCATGATAGATAACATCCATTGGCTCTCCTTGGTCTAACCTATTTGTTATCTCTTCAAAGAACTCTAACAGGTTTGTCAGGCACGACCTCCCCTTACTAAATCCATGCTGACTTGTCCGAGTCCGACCCTGCACTTCCAAGAATTTAGAAATCTCATCCTTAACAATGGATTCTAGAATCTTGCCAACACCGAGGTTAGGCTAATTGGCTTATAATTTTCCATCTTTTTCCTTGTTCCCTTCTTGAACAGGGGGGTTACAACAGCGATTTTCCAATCCTCAGGGACTTTCCCTGACTCCAGTGACTTTTGAAAGATCATAACTACCGCCTCCACTATTTCTTCAGCTATCTCCTTTAGAACTCTAGGACGTAGCCCATCTGGGACCGGGGATTTATCAATTTTTAGACCTCTTAGTTTCTCTAGCACTTTCTCCTTTGTGATGGCTACCATATTCAACTCTGCCCCCTGACTCTCCGGAATTGTTGGGATATTACTCATGTCTTCTACTGTGAAGACTGACGCAAAGTACTTATTCAGTTCCTCCGCTATTTCCTTGTCTCCCATCACAAAATTACCAGCGTCATTTTGGAGCGGCCCAATGTCAACTTTTGCCTCCCGTGTGTTTTTAATGTATTTAAAGAAACTTTTAAATACATTTAATACATTAAATACTTTTAAAGAAACACCAGGGCCTGTCTCTGTTTATATTACACCGGACCATGTTTCTGTTGCCGGTCTCGATATTATAAATGATTGTATATATTTGCTTGTTTGTACAAGGACAATCATTGTTGATTTGGAGATTATGTTAATTCTTGTTAATCAGTTGTATGACATTTGTATTTGCTCTGCTATCATGTGGACAATATTGAGTTGAATATTTTACCAACGTCCTAGTAATGAACTGGGCTTGAGGGACATGTCTACATGGGAACACCGGTGCACTGCAATTTCCAAACGTTAATGGAAATCTCTGTTTTGTTCAAAATTAAAAATTTACTCTTATGTTATACACTATCAATTGGAAAGTTTTTTTCACGGTGAAGATTTTTTCCTGCCTCGTTTTATGTTAACCAAACACCTGATGCACTGGCAGTGTTAGACAGAACAGTGCTCTCACATTATCGCCAGATGGGCACACATAGGATATATGTCCGCCCAACTATAAAACATCATCTGGTTAAGATGAACTAAAATCACTGCAAAAACGCATTGACCGTTCGTGTAGGTGTATATACAAAACATTGTTCTAAATGTTTGCAACTGTAATCGATCAAGACGTAATGTTATGTTCAGAATTATTTGTTTCACTTTGCGATGTCTTCATATGTCTCGGTCCTAAGCTCTAGTATTCTCTCCCTACTCCTCTTTAGCTCAATTCCCTTATTAAAATCATTCCATAACCTGCCTCGTCGACTACGTTTTTAATCATCTGTTCTAATAACTCTTTACACATACATTAATCAAGACTCTGCAGCAGGAATGACTGTAATAGACCCTGCCTCAGTTTATAATATTCTAGACCCTGCAACAATAATCACTGCTCTCGATCCTATCTCATTTCAGGTTAATCAAACGTTGTATCAGTAATCGCTGCACTGGAACCTGTCTCAGTTTATGTTAATAGAGACCACTTATCAGTAATCACTGCACTAGATCCAATCTTAGTTTAGGTTAATCTACACCCTGCATTAGTTATCATTGCTTTAGACCCTGTCAGAGAGTCATGGATTCTTAGAGTTTTACAGTACAGAAAGATGCCCTTCCACCCACCGTATCTGCAATGGCAATCAAGCATCTATCTGTTCTAAGATCATCCAATTATGGTATTCCTACCATAAAACCATAAGACATAGGAACTGAACTAGGCCATTCGGCCCGTCGAGTCTGCTCGGCATTCAATCATGATTGTTACGTTTTTAATCCCCATTCTCCTGCCTTCTTCCCAGAGCCGCTGATCCCCTTACTGATCAAGAACCTATCTATCTTTGTCTTAAAGACACTCAGTGATTTGGCCTCCACGGCCTTCTGTGGGAATGAGTTTCACAGATTCTGGCTGCAGAAATGTATCCCCATCTCTGTTTATAGGACCGTCCCTTAAATCTGAGGCCGTGCCCTAGGGTTCTCGTTTCTCCTACTAGACATTTTGGTATTCTCTAAGTTTCAATCCGATCACTCCCCGCCCCCCACCCCACCCCCCACGCCACCCCCCTCCCCCCACCCCCGCCCCAACCTCATCCTTCGAAACTCCATCCAGTACAGACCCAGAGTTCTCAGCCGTTCCTCATATAACAAGTCCTTCTTTTGGGGATCATTCTTGTGAATCTCCTCTGGAGCGTCTCAAAGGTCATCACATCCTTCCTTAGATTCGGGGACCAAAACTGCTCACAATCTTCCAAATGGGATGTGTCCCGAGCCTTATACATCAGAAGTGCATCCCTGCCCTTGTTTTCTAGCCCACTCAACATGAATGCCAACATGCATTTTCCTTTAAAACTGCCAATTGAACCTCCATGTTAACCGTAAGAATTTAAAAGCAAATTACTGCGGAGGCTGGGATCTGAAACGAAAGAGAAAATGCTGGAAAATCTCAGCAGGTCTGGCAGCATCTGTAGGGTGAGAAAAGAGCTAACGTTTCGAGCCCAATGACTCTTTGGCAAACCTTAGAGAATCCTGAACTAGAACTCCTAAGTCCCTTTGTGCTTCTGATTTGCTGAGCCTTTTCCCAATTGAAAAATAGTCTATGCCCCTATTTTTCCAACCAAAGTGCACAACCTCAATCCCACACTTTTCTACGTTGCATTCCATCTGCCAGTTCTTTGCCCACTTTCTTAGCCCGTCCAGGTCCTTCTGCAGCCTCCCTGCTTCCTCAACACAACCTGTCCCTCTACATACCTCAGTTCAATAATAATAAAAATATTTATTAGTGTTACAAGTAGGTTTCCATTCACACATGAAGTTATGGTGAAAATCTTCTAGTCGCCATAGTAAGGCGCCTGTTCGGGTACACTGAGGGATAATTCAGAATGTCCAATTCACCTAACAGGATATCTTTCAGAACTTGCGGGAGGAAACCGGAGCACCCGGAGGAAACCCATGCAGACACGCGGGGAACATGCAGATTCCGCACAGACAGTGACCCAAGCCGGGAATTGAAACCGGTTCCCTGGCGCTGTGAAGCAACAGTGCTAACCACTGTGCTACCATGTCACCCTGTTCATTTATCCAGATCATTAATGCATACTATGAATAGCTGTGGTTCTAACACTGACCCTCCTTGAAAAAGACCCCTGTATCCACACTCTCTACCTTCTGTCATCATCCAACCCTCTCTCCATGCCAGTATCTTTCCCATAACACTATGGGCTCTTACCTTATTTAACAGCCTCCTGTATCATATTGTCAAAGGCCCTTTGGAAATCCCAATTGATCACGTCCACTGGTTCTCCTTTGTCGAACTTCCTTGTTACCTATCAAAGAATTCTAATTGATTTGTGAGGCATGATCTCCCATTGAAGAATCCATGCTGACTCAATCCTATTTTATCATGCATTTCACAATGCTCCGAAATCTCATCCCTAATATTTAAAAATAATAAATTTAGAGTATCAATTCTTTCTTTCCAATTGAGCGGCAATTTAGCTTGGCCAATTCACCTACCCTGCACATCTCTTTGGTTTATTGGGGTGAGACCCATACAGAAATGGGGAGTATATGCAAACTCCACACGGACTGTAACCCGGGGCCAGGATCGAACACGGGTCCTTGGTGCCGTGAGACAGCAGTGCTAACCACTGCACCACAGTGGTTCCCTCACTCTCATCCTTAATAATAGACTCTAAAATCTTACCAACAACCGAACTCAAGCTAACCATCCTATAATATCCTGTCTCCTGCCTCCCTCCCTTCTTAAACAGGGGTGTTACATTACCATTTTCCAATCCTCTGGGACCATCCCTACCGCCAGTTAATCCTGAAAGTTTACCACCAATGCCTCCACGATGTCCTCAGCGATCTATTTTAGAACCCTGGGCAGTAGTCCATCCGGTGGGTGTGAAGTATCCACTTCCAGACCTTTCAGTTCCCCAGCACCTTCTCCTTAGTGATGGCCCCTTCATTCACCCCTGTCCCCTGACAGCTGAAGATCTGGTATCCCACTGGTGTCTTCCACTGTACAGGAAAATGCAAAGTACCTATTCAAAGAACAAAGAACAAAGAACTGTACAGCACAGGAACAGGCCCTTCGGCCCTCCAAGCCCGTGCCGACCATGCTGCCCGACTAAACTACAACCTTCTACACTTCCTGGGTCCGTATCCCTCTATTCCCATCCTATTCATGTATTTATCAAGATGCCCCTTAAATGTCACTATCGTCCCTGCTTCCACCACCTCCTGCGGTAGCGAGTTCCAGGCACCCACTCCCCTCTGCGTAAAAACTTTGCCTCGTACATCTACTCTAAACCTTGCCCCTCTCACCTTAAACCTATGCCCCCTAGTAATTGACCCCTCTACCCTGGGGAAAAGCCTCTGACTATCCACTCTGTCTATGCCCCTCATAATTTTGTAGACCTCTATCAGGTCTCCCCTCAACCTCCTTCGTTCCAGTGAGAACAAACCGAGTTTATTCAACCACTCCTCATAGCTAATGCCCTCCATACCAGGCAACATTCTGGTAAATCTCTTCTGCACCCTCTCTAAAGCCTCCACATCCTTCTGGTAGTGTGGCGACCAGAATTGAACACTATACTCCAAGTGTGGCCTAACTAAGGTTCTATACAGCTGCAACATGACTTGCCAATTCTTATACTCAATGCCCCGGCCAATGAAGGCAAGCATGCCGTATGCCTTGTTGACTACCTTCTCCACCTGTGTTGCCCCTTTCAATGACCTGTGGACCTGTACTCCTAGATCTCTTTGACTTTCAATACTCTTGAGGGTTCTACCATTCACTGTATATTCCCTACCTGCATTAGACCTTTCAAAATGCATTACCTCACATTTGTCCGGATTAAACTCCATCTGCCATCTCTCCGCCCAAGTCTCCAAACAATCTAAATCCTGCTGTATCCTCCGACAGTCCTCATCGCTATCCGCAATTCCACCAACCTTTGTGTCGTCTGCAATCAGACCAGTTACATTTCCCTCCAAATCATTTATATATACTACAAACAGCAAAGGTCCCAGCACTGATCCCTGTGGAACACCACTGGTCACAGCCCTCCAATTAGAAAAGCATCCTTCCATTGCTACTCTCTGCCTTCTATGGCCTAGCCAGTTCTGTATCCACCTTGCCAGCTCACCCCTGATCCCGTGTGACTTCACCTTTTGTACTAGTCTACCATGAGGGACCTTGTCAAATGCCTTACTGAAGTCCATATAGACAACATCCACTGCCCTACCTGCATCAATCATCTTAGTGACCTCCTCGAAAAACTCTATCAAGTTAGTGAGACACGACCTTCCCTTCACAAAACCGTGCTGCCTCTCACTAATACGTCCATTTGCTTCCAAATGGGAGTAGATCCTGTCTCGAAGAATTTTCTCCAGTAATTTCCCTACCACTGAAGTAAGGCTCACCGGCATGTAGTTCCCGGGATTATCCTTGCTACCCTTCTTAAACAGAGGAACAACATTGGCTATTCTCCAGTCCTCCGGGACATCCCCTGAAGACAGCGAGGATCCAAAGATTTCTGTCAAGGCCTCAGCAATTTCCTCTCCAGCCTCCTTCAGTATTCTGGGGTAGATCCCATCAGGCCCTGGGGACTTATCTACCTTAATATTTTTTAAGACACCCAACACCTCGTCTTTTTGGATCTCAATGTGACCCAGGCTATCTACACACCCTTCTCCAGACTCAACATCTACCAATTTCTTCTCTTTGGTGAATACTGATGCAAAGTATTCATTTAGTACCTCACCAATTTCCTCTGGCTCCACACATAGATTCCCTTGCCTATCCTTCAGTGGGCCAACCCTTTCCCTGGCTACCCTCTTGCTTTTTATGTACGTGTAAAAAGCCTTGGGATTTTCCTTAACCCTATTTGCCAATGACTTTTCGTGACCCTTTCTAGCCCTCCTGACTCCTTGCTTAAGTTCCTTCCTCCTTTCCTTATATTCCACACAGGCTTCGTCTGTTCCCAGCCTTTTAGCCCTGACAAATGCCTCCTTTTTCTTTTTGACGAGGCCTACAAAATTTCTTGTCATCCAAGGTTCCCGAAAATTGCCGTATTTATCCTTCTTCCTCACAGGAACATGCCGGTCCTGAATTCCTTTCAACTGCCACTTGAAAGCCTCCCACATGTCAGATGTTGATTTGCCCTCAAACATCCGCCCCCAATCTATGTTCTTCAGTTCCCGCCTAATATCGTTATAATTAGCCTTCCCCCAATTTAGCACATTCATCCTAGGACCACTCTTATCCTTGTCCACCAGTACTTTAAAACTTACTGAATTGTGGTCACTGTTACCGAAATGCTCCCCTACTGAAACATCTACCACCTGGCCGGGCTCATTCCCCAATACCAGGTCCAGTACCGCCCCTTCCCTAGTTGGACTGTCTACATATTGTTTTAAGAAGCCCTCCTGGATGCTCCTTACAAACTCCGCCCCGTCTAAGCCCCCTGGCACTAAGTGAGTCCCAGTCAATATTGGGGAAGTTGAAGTCTCCCATCACCACAACCCTGTTGTTTTTGCTCTTTTCCAAAATCTGTCTACCTATCTGCTCCTCTATCTCCCGCTGGCTGTTGGGAGGCCTGTAGTAAACCCCCAACATTGTGACTGCACCCTTCTTATTCCTGATCTCTACCCATATAGCCTCACTGCCCTCTGAGGTGTCCTCCCGCAGTACAGCTGTGATATTCTCCCGAACCAGTAGCGCAACTCCGCCTCCCCTTTTACATCCCCCTCTATCCCGTCTGAAACATCTAAATCCTGGAACGTTTAGCTGCCAATCCTGCCCTTCCCTCAACCAGGTCTCTGTAATGGCAACAACATCATAGTTCCAAGTACTAATCCAAGCTCTAAGTTCATCTGCCTTACCCGTAATACTTCTTGCATTAAAACATATGTCAGTTCCCCTGACATTTCTTTTTTCCCTATTACTACATCTGCAGCCTCAGTGGTCCATTCGTGCCTCGCTTCTACCTTTTATGTATCGGAAAAAAATCTCTCAGCAATATTATTATATATTGTTAGCTAGCTTACACTCATATGTAATCTCCGCACCCCCTTATTGATTTTTAGTTGTCCTCTGCTTGCTTTGAAAAGCTTCCCAATTCTCTGGCTTCCCAATAATCTTCGCCACGTTGCATGCATTTTCCTTTGCTTTCATGCTGTCATTGACTTCCCTCGTCAGCCATGTTTCCTCCGCTTTAGGATTAATTTATGTTGTCCTTGCTAATAATACCCCCAAACTCCTCTCATTGCTGTTCAACTGTCTTCCCTGCTTGGCTCATTTTCCAATCAACTCTGGTCAGCTCGTCCCTCATAACTTCGTAGTTACCTTTAATCATCTGATTCCAACTTCACCCTCTCAAACCGGAGGGTAGATTCTATCATATTGTGGGCACTTTCCGAAAGGTTCCTTCACCTTAAGTTCCCCAATAAAATCCGCCTCATTACATAATGCCAAATACAGAATTCCTTGTTCCCTAGTAGGCTCTGTCTCAAGCTACTCCAAAAAACCATCTATTTCGCATTCCAAAAATTCCTTTCCTTGGGATCCGCTACCGACCTGAATTTCCCCAATCCAACTGCATATTGAAGTCCCCCATGATTATTGTAATATTACCTTTCTTACATGCATTTTCTGTCTCCTGATTTATTTTCTGCCCCACATTCTGATTACTGCTCGGGGACCTGTACATAACACCTAACAGGGTATTTTTTCCTTTGCGATTCCTCAACGCCACTCACAGAGATTCTATACCTTCTGACCCTATATTGCTTCTTGCTATTGAGTTAATTTCATTCCATACTAACAATGCAACCTGCTCCTTCTGCCCGTCTCCCTATCCTTTCGTTTGGACGCCTATCCTTGTATATTTAGATCCCAGCCCTGATCCCCTCGCAGCCACTTCTCTGTGATGTCCACAACACCGTACCAGCTAATTGCAATGTGTGGAATGAGTTCATTTACCTTATTCCATATGATGCACACATTTAGGTACAACGCCTTCTGTCCTGCGTTGACCCTTCTCACCTTGTCCTCTTTTCTGCTGTGCCCGAAGTTGGATACCTGCCACTTTTGTACATATTCTTCCACTGCCCATTTAATCGCATGAACATCAATTTTGCTCACTTTTCAAATATGACACGGACATTAAGGCAATGGTCCCAGACTTCTCCATTTCCTGCGCCCATCAAAATTCCAAGGGCAGATTTAGTAACGCTTTTCTTGTCTAAAATATCGCGTCAAATTCTCGCAAGTCAGGTACAGCACGCGGTTGTATACAGAGCAAAGTTTCCTGCACACTGAACCAGCAAACACTCTCAGGCCAGATACATCACAGGATTCGATAAAAAATAACGCTTCCTGAAACCTGTCCAATTATACACTCCCAGGGCACCAACAGTAAAGATTTAGTTACCGAGCAAACTGTCCTTGACAATCTCCCCTCAAACACGCGAAGAACAGGTACAGTACAGAGGAAAGCACTCTTCGCAACATCCGCTATATAACATGTGAAGGACAGGTAAAGCACATGTAACGAACATAGTAAAGCTACCTCTTTGCCGCACCATCAGATACTTGCAGGGCAGGAAAACGCGGGGTTATGTAGAGAGTAAATTTCCCCATACTCCGTCCCATTAGTTGGCGTGTAAACAAAGGAATTATTTCTGTGTTTGTACAGGAGTTTGGTGTGAAAATGTCCACACACACACAAACACACAGAAAAAGACAACATATGTCTTCATATATATAATCTCAACCCTGTAAGGCTGAGCATAACACTCAGCCCTGTATTGATTAACATTAATCTTGGGCCGACACTTGAATCGACCATGTCTCGTTTTGTGCGAATCTATACCGGGAATCAGTAATCACTGCATTAGATCTCATCTCGGTTTTCGTTAATCTTGATCCTGTAGCAGTAATTACCACATAGAATATGACTCACTTTGTATTAATCTCGACCCTGCATTAGCAATTAGTGCATTAGACCCCTGTCTAAATTTACATTAATCTAGACCCCCCTCCCACCGCCATCAGTAATCACTGAAACAAGTCCTGACTCAGTTTATATTAATCTAGACCCTGTACCAGCAATTAGTGCATTATTCCCCTGTCTAAATCTACCCTTCCCCCATCAGTAATCACTGAACTCGGCCCTGTCTCAGTTTAAATTAACGTAGACCCTGTATGAGGAATTACTGCACTAGTCCCTGTTTCAGTTTCGATATATTTTAGGATTTGTGGCATTACATAGAAACATAGAAGCATAATCAATGGGTGCGGGAGTAGGCCATTCGGCCCCCTCGTCTATTCATTATGATCACATGGCTGATCATCCAACTCAACATACTGTTCTCGCTTTCCCTCCATATCCTATGATCCATATAGCTACAAGAGCTATATATAATTCCTTCTTGTAACCATACAATGTTTTGGCCTCAACTGCTTTCTGTGACCGAGAATTTCTCCCCATCTCAGTCCTAAATGGTATGCCCGATATCCTTAGACTGTGCCCTTTATTCTGGACTTCCCTCCATTAATCATTGCTGCACACCCGGTCTCAGTTATTATGAATATATACCCTGTAATCGTAACCACTGCATTAGAACACTTTCCCAGTTATAATGAATCCCGGTTTGTCGGTATACACTGCACTACACTGTCTCCACTTGCATTAACCAACCCCCAGTTATGGTACTTCCTGTACACCTCCGGCTCTGTTTATTTAATGCCAGTTCTGTGCCTGTAAATGTTGCGCCACAGATTGTTTTAGTTATTACTGTGCGAGACAATGCCATTATTAAGAGTGCAATGGGTTGCATTTCATTTATTACCGCACTCCCCCATATCTCGGTTTGAAATAAAATAGGTCCCTTCTCACTTCTCTCTAAATTATACCCTCTCAGAGTTTATATCTTTTGATATTATAACAGTTATTAATACACTAGATCATTCATCTGTGCCCCCTGTAATTTACTCTACTTGAGTTTTTACTGTAGTTAGACTACGTCTTTATTTATATTTTATGACACATTGTGTTCTGCAGTATTACACTGAGCTCTGCTTCAATTATCATTGTACTTAACCTTGTAACATCTTTTATTACCCTAGGTCTTGTCTTTGTAACGATTGTACTGGCCATGTTTCGTTTTACCTTTGTATCTGTGAAACCCACTCAGACATGGGGAGAATGTGCAAATTCCACATGGACAGTGACCCAGGGCCGGGATTCGAACCCGAATCCTCAGGGCCGTAGACAGCAGTGCTAACCACTGTGCCACATGCCGCCTGTGTTTTCTACTTTAACCAATAGGTGCAGTCACGTTCAGAAATGCACTGAGCGACTTCCGGTTGCGGCTCTGCCGAGGTAGGTCGCACGTTCAGCAGCTCCCGCCAGGAACGGACTTTTGGCTCTTTAGAGGGGACCCAATGGCAATTGTTCGACGTCTCCCAGTGTGGGAAGGTGACAGTAAAGTTCCCCCAGCACTGTATGGATTGGACCAGGAGTGGAGCGGTTAAGAAAGTAAGTTTGGTGCAGCGGAAAGTGCGAGGGAGGAGAAGCAAGATGGCGGCGGTTGGAGACCAAGCAGCGTGGGCGCAGTGGTCGCAGGAGCAGCAGGAGTTCCTCAAACGCTGCTTTGCGGAGTTGAGGGCAGAAATGCTGGCGCCAATGAAGGCGTCGATTGAGAAGCTGGTGGAGACCCAGAAGGCCCAAGGGGCGGCGATCCGGGAGGTGCGGCAAAAAGCCTCAGAGAACGAGGACGAGATCTTAGGCCTGGCGGTGAAGGTGGAGGCGCACGAGGGGCTGCACAAGAGGTGACAGGAACAATTTGACGACCTGGAGAATAGGTCGAGGAGAAAGAATCTTCGGATTTTGGGTCTACCTGAAGGAGTGGAGGGGTCGGATGCCGGGGCATATATGGGCACGATGCTCAATTCGCTGATGGGAACGGGAGCTTTCCCGGAGCCCCTGGAGCTGGATGGGGCTCATCGGGTCCTGGCAAGGAGACCCAAAGCCAACGAGCCGCCAAGGGCTGTAGTGGTGAGTTTCCACCGCTTTCTGGACAGAGAGTGCAAATGGAATGTTGTCCTTCATTGCTAGAGGGATGGAGTTTAAGGCTAGGGGGGTAATGCTGCTATTGTATAAGGTGTTAGTGAGGCCACACCTGGAGTATTGTGTTCAGTTTTGGTCTCCAGACTTGAGAAAGGACGTACTGGCACTGGAGGGTGTGCAGAGGAGATTCACTAGATTAATCCCAGAGCTGAAGGGGTTGTATTACGAGGAGAGGTTGAGTAGACTGGGACTGTACTCGTTGGAATTTAGAAGGATGAGGGGGGATCTTATAGAAACATATAAGATTATGAAGGGAATAGGTAGGATAGATGTGGGCAGGTTGTTTCCACTGGCGGGTGCAATACTGGTGGGGAAGCGGGTGTCGTTTGAGGTGCTGAGTATTGTGGCAGATAATGGAGGTCGATATGTGATGGTGAGTGGTAGGTTGCAGGGGGTGTGGGTGGTACTGGTGAATGTATATGCCCCGAAAACAGCGCCGGAGGAGAGAGCCGGGAGATTTAAAAAGCACGGGAGGAGAGATCTGGGACAATGAAAACAGTGCTGGAGGAGAGAGCCGGGAGATTTAAAAAGCGGGGGAGGAGAGAGCCGGGACAGCGAAAACAGCACCGGAGGAGAGAGCCAGGAGATTTAAAAAGCGCGGGGGGAGAGAGCCGGGACAGCGAAGACAGCGCTGGAGGAGAGAGCCGGGAGATTTAAAAAGTGCGGGAGGAGAGAGCTGGGACAGCGAACACAGCGCTGGAGGAGAGAGCCGGGAGATTTAAAAAGCGCGGGAGGAGAGAGCCGGGACAGTGCTGGGAGAGGTGATTGCACAAAAGGTGTGGCAGGAGTGCCTTTAGTCACGGGTGCTGATTGGAACAGAGTGCATCTGAGTTTATGTGAGTGACTGAGTGCTGATTGGAACAGAGTGCATCTGAGTTTAGGTGAGTGACTGAGTGCTGATTGGAACAGAGTGCATCTGATTTTAGGTGAGTGACTGAGTGCTGATTGGAACAGAGTGCATCTGAGTTTAGGTGAGTGACTGAGTTCGGGTGAGTGGCGAGAGAGGGCTGTGTTCGGGTTTATCCTTGAGGTTCTATAAAGAAAAAAAATATTTAAATTAATTAACTCGTTGAATATGGCTGGACAGGTGATGTGCTGTTGCTGTATGATGATGGAACTGGTGGATCCCATTGAGACCGTCAGTGACCACATCTGCAGCAAGTGTTGGCTGCTCGAGGAACTTCGGCTCAGAATTGATGAGCTGGAGACCGAGCTGCACACACTGTGGCACATCAGGGAGGGGGAACATTACCTGGACGCTTTGTTTCAGGAGGCAGTCACACCCGGTAGAATAAGTACTGTTAATTCGGACAGTGGTCAGGGACAGAGTGGTGTGACTGCAAGGGAGGCAGGTAGGGGGATCCTGAGTTTAGGGGTTGAGGAGGCTCAGCCCTTGACCTTGTCCAACAGGTATGAGGTACTTGCTCCCTGTGTGGATGAGGAAGAGGGCTGTAGGGAGGATGCGTTGACTGACCACTGCACCGTGGTACAGGAAGCCATTCAAGAGGGGGGAGCAAAAAGACAACTGGTAGTTGTAGGGGATTCTATAATTAGGGGGATTGATGGCATCCTTTTTAAGCCAGATCGAGAGTCCCGTATGGTATGTTGCCTGCCCGGTGCCAGGGTGAGGGACATCTCTGATCGGCTTGAAAGGATTTTGGAGAGGGAGGGGAGGATCCAGTTGTTGTGGTCCACGTTGGGACTAACAACATAGGTAAGACTAGGAAAGAGGACCTGTTTGGGGATTATCAAACACTAGGGACTAAATTAAAGAACAGGTCCTCCAGGGCTATAATCTCTGGATTATTATCCGAACCACGTGCCAATTGGCATAGGGTTGAGAAAATTAGAGAAGTTAACACGTGGCTAAAGGAGTGGTGAGAGAAAGAGGGATTCCATTTCATGGGGCATTGGCATCAGTGCTGGGGCAGGAGGGACCTACATAAGAACATAAGAACATAAGAACTAGGAGCAGGAGTCGGCCATCTGGCCCCTCGAGCCTGCTCCGCCATTCAATGAGATCATGGCTGATCTTTTGTGGACTCAGCTCCACTTTCCGGCCCGAACACCATAACCCTTAATCCCTTAATTCTTCAAAAAACTATCTATCTTTATCTTTAAAACATTTAATGAAGGAGCCTCTACTGCTTCACTGGGCAAGGAATTCCATAGATTCACAACCCTTTGGGTGAAGAAGTTCCTCCTAAACTCAGTCCTAAATCTACTTCCCCTTATTTTGAGGCTATGCCCCCTAGTTCTGCTTTCATCCGCCAGTGGAAACAACCTGCCCACATCTATCCTATCTATTCCCTTCATAATCTTATATGTTTCTATAAGATCCTCCCTCATCCTTCTAAATTCCAACGAGTACAGTCCCAGTCTACTCAACCTCTCCTCGTAATCCAACCCCTTCAGCTCTGGGATTAACCTAGTGAATCTCCTCTGCACACCCTCCAGTGCCAGTACGTCCTTTCTCAAGTAAGGAGACCAAAACTGAACACAATACTCCAGGTGTGGCCTCACTAACACCTTATACAATTGCAGCATAACCTCCCTAGTCTTAAACTCCATCCCTCTAGCAATGAAGGATAAAATTCCATTTGCCTTCTTAATCACCTGTTGCACCTGAAAACCAACTTTCTGCGACTCATGCACTAGCACACCCAGATCTCTCTGCACAGCAGCATGTTTTAATTTTTTATCATTTAAATAATAATCCCTTTTGCCGTTATTCTTACCAAAATGGATAACCTCACATTTTTCAACATTGTATTCCATCTGCCAGACCCTAGCCCATTCACTTAGCCTGTCCAAATCCCTCTGCAGACTTCCAGTATCCTCTGCACGTTTTGCTTTACCACTTATCTTGGTGTCGTCTGCAAACTTGGACACATTGCCCTTGGTCCCCAACTCCAAATCATCTATGTAAATTGTGAACAGTTGTGGGCCCAACACTGATGCCTGAGGGACACCACTAGCTACTGATTGCCAACCAGAGAAACACCCATTAATCCCCACTCTTTGCTTTCTATTAATTAACCAATCCTCTATCCATGCTCCTACTTTCCCCTTAATGCCATGCATCTTTATCTTATGCAACAACCTTTTGTGTGGCACCTTGTCAAAGACTTTCTGGAAATCCAGATATACCACATCCATTGGCTCCCCGTTATCTACCGCACTGTTAATGTCCTCAAAAAATTCCACTAAATTAGTTAGGCACGACCTGCCCTTTATGAACCCATGCTGCGTCTGTCCTATGGGACAATTTCCATCCAGATGCCTCGCTATTTATCATAGAATTTACAGAGCAGAAGGAGGCCATTCAGCCCATCGAGTCTGCACCGGCTCTTGGAAAGAGCACCCTACCCAAGGTCAACACCGCCACCCTATCCCCATAACCCAGTAACCCCACCCAACACTAAGGACAATTTTGGACACTAAGGGCAATTTATCATGGCCAATCCACCTAACCCGCACATCTTTGGACTGTGGGAGGAAACCGGAGCACCCGGAGGAAACCCACGCACACACGGGGAGGATGTGCAGACTCCGCACAGACAGTGACCCAAGCCAGAATCGAACCTGGGACCCTGGTGCTGTGAAGCAATTGTGCTATCCACAAGGCTACCGTGCTACCGTTTCTTCCTTGCTGATAGATTCCAGCATCTTCCCTACTACCGAAGTTAAGCTCACTGGCCTATAATTACCCACTTTCTGCCTACCTCCTTTTTTAAACAGTGGTGTCACGTTAGCTAATTTCCAATCCGCCGGGACCACCCCAGAGTCTAGTGAATTTTGGTAAATTATCACGAGTGCATTTGCAATTTCCCTAGCCATCTCTTTTAGCACTCTGGGATGCATTCCATCAGGGCCAGGAGACTTGTCTACCTTTAGCCCCATTAGCTTGCCCATCACTACCTCCTTGGTGATATCAATCCTCTCAAGGTCCTCATAGCCTCATTTCCATCAGTCACTGGCATGTTGTTTGTGTCTTCCCCTATGAAGACCGACCCAAAAAACCTGTTCAGTTCCTCAGCCATTTCCTCATCTCCCATTATTAAATCTCCCTTCTCATCCTCTAAAGGACCAATATTTACCTTAGCCACTCTTTTTTGTTTTATGTATTTGTAGAAACTTTTACTATCTGTTTTTATATTCTGAGCAAGTTTACTCTCATAATCTATCTTACTCTTCTTTATAGCTTTTTTAGTAGCTTTCTGTTGCCCCCTAAAGATTTCCCAGTCCTCTAGTCTCCCACTGATCTTTGCTACTTTGTATGTTTTTTCCTTCAATTTGATACTCTCCCTTACTTCCTTAGATATCCACGGTCGATTTTCCCTCTTTATACCGTCCTTCCTTTTTGTTGGGACGGTCTTCACCTGAACCATTCTGGGACCAGTGTTTGAGCGAATAGGATAAATAGGTTGGTCACAAGGACTTTAAACTAGCAAGTTGGGGGAAGGGAAATGTAAAGCTATGGACAGTATAATGGTTAATTATAGTAGAGGTTATTCTGTAGAGATATGGGTTCAAAGACAAGGAAAATTAGGAGAAAGGGTAAGAGGAAAAATAAATTGCGAAAAGTTACTGATCAAGGTGTTAGGATCCATAACAAAGACATAAAAAACAGCATAAGTGTACTTTCCCTGAATGCTCGTAGTATACGAAATAAGGTAAATGAGTTGATGGCGCAAATCATCGTGAATAACTATGATTTAGTGGCCATTACTGAAACATGGTTAAAAGGTGGTCACGACTGGGAGTTAAATATCCAAGGGTATCAGACTATACGAAAGGATAGAATGGACGGTAAGGGCGGTGGTGTAGCTTTGTTGTTTAAGGATGGCATCCGGGGAGACTTCCGGGTGCGGCGATGACCAGCTAAGTCGCACGTTTCGGCAGCTCCCGGTGGAACGGACTTTTGGGCTCTTAATAGGAGCCCCAACGGCAATTTTAACGGCTAAAAACACTGTGTGGTAAACCAGAAGGGAATCCTCCCTAGATACGGATGGAAAAAGGAGAGGAAAGCGGCCGGATTGCGGAGGATCCTCTAGAGCAGCGGCAAGGAAGGCAAGCACAAAGCAAGATGGCGTCGGAAGGTGGCCGTTTGGTATGGGGCCCTGACCAACAAGAGCTCCTGCGACGCTGTGTGGAAGAACTAAAAAAGGAGATGAAGAAGGAGCTGCTGGCCCCGATATTACAGGCGATTGAAGGGCTAAAGGAGGAGCAAAAGACCCAGGAGCAGGAGCTTCGGGTCGTGAAGGCAAAGGCCACTGAAAATGAAGACGAAATACAGGGCCTGGTGGTGAAGACAGAGATTCACGAGGCACAACACAAAAGGTGTGTGGAAAGGCTGGAGGTGCTGGAGAATAATACGAGGAGGAAGAATTTAAGGATTCTTGGTCTTCGCGAAGGCGCAGAAGTGGCGGACGTCAGGGCATATGTGAGCACGATGCTTCACTCGTTAATGGGATCGGAGGCCGCGACGGGCCCGTTGGAGGTGGAGGGAGCTTATCGAGTTATGGCGCGAAGACCGAGGGCTGGAGAAATACCTCGAGCCATAGTGGTGAGATTTCTCCGCTATAATGACAGAGAGATGGTCCTCAGATGGGCGAAGAAAACTCGGAGCTGTAGGTGGGAGAACGCGGTGATCCGCGTATATCAAGATTGGAGTGCGGAGGTGGCGAGAAGGCGGGCAAGTTTTAATCGGGCTAAGGCGGTGCTTCACAAAAGGAAGGTCAAATTCGGAATGTTGCAGCCAGCAAGATTGTGGGTCACACACCAAGGGAAGCACCGCTACTTTGAGACGGCAGAAGAGGCGTGGACATTTATTGTGGACGAGAAGCTGGAATAGGCGGGCAAGAAAAAGAACGTTTGGGACAAAGTGGTGGGGTGATTACGTGGGGTGAAGGGGGGAAAAAGGGGGAGGCGATGATTTTTCAAGTTGTTAATCTTGCGACCCTGTAACTTTTGTCTCTTCCCCATGTTGTGGGGGAGGGGGGGGAGGGAGGATGAGGAACAGTAGGCGCCGGTCATTAGGGGCGGGGCCAAGTGGGAACCGTGGGCTTTGTTCCCGCGCTATGGTAATCATGGCGAGAACAGGGAAGCAGGAAGGAGGGGGGCCTCGCACAGTGGGGGCCGAGCTCACGGGGGGAAGTCGAGGTCAGCCAGAGTTTGCTGACTTCTGGGAGTAACATGGGGGGTGCAACTACGCTAGAAAGGGATCTAGCGGGGGGGGGGGGTTAACTGGGTTGCTGCTGCTGGGGAGAAGGGGGAGCTGGTACGGGGTGGGGTGGTCGAGGCGGGAGGGCGCCGTCGGGGGGATATACGGATACGTGGGAACCGGGTGAGGAGCTGGATTAAAAAAGGGGATGGCGAGTCGACAAGGGGGGTTAAAGCGCCCCCCAACCCGGCTGATCACATGGAATGTGAGAGGGCTGAACGGGCCGATTTAAAGGGCACGGGTACTCGCACACCTAAAGAAATTAAAGGCAGATGTGGTTATGCTGCAGGAGACGCATTTGAAACTGATAGACCAGGTCAGACTACGCAAAGGATGGGTGGGGCAGGTGTTTCATTCGGGGTTAGATGCAAAGAACAGGGGGGTGACTATATTAGTGGGGAAACGGGTACTGTTGAGGCAAAGACCATAGTGGCGGATAGTGGGGGTAGATACGTGATGGTGAGTGGTAGATTGCAAGGGGAGGCGGTGGTTCTAGTGAACGTATATGCCCCGAACTGGGATGATGCAAATTTTATGAGGCGTATGTTGGGACGTATCCCGGACCTAGAGGCGGGAAAGTTGGTAATGGGGGGAGACTTCAATACGGTGCTGGACCCAGGGCTGGACAGATCGAGGTCCAGAACCGGGAGGAGGCCGGCTGCATTTCGGGTGCTCAAGGACTTCATGGAGCAGATGGGAGGAGTAGACCCCTGGAGATTTAGCAGGCCTAGGAGTAAGGAGTTCTCGTTTTTCTCCTATGTTCATAAAGTATATTCACGGATAGACTTTTTTGTTTTGGAAAGGGCATTGATCCCGAAGGTGACAGGGATGGAGTACACGGCCATAGCTATCTTGGACCACGCTCCACATTGGGTGGACCTGGAGATAGGAGAGGAAAAAGAACAGCACCCACCCTGGAGAATGGACATGGGATTATTGGCGGATGAGGGGGTATGCTTAAGGGTGAGGGGGTGTATTGAAAGGTACTTGGAGCTTAATGACAATGGGGAGGTTCAGGTGGGAGTGGTCTGGGAGGCGTTGAAGGCAGTGGTTAGAGGGGAGCTGATATTTATCAGGGCACATAAAGGAAAGCAGGAGGGTAGGGAAAGGGAGCGGTTGCTGAAAGAACTTTTGAGGGTGGACAGACAATATGCGGAGGCACCGGAGGAAGGACTGTACAGGGAAAGACAAAGGCTACATGTAGAATTTGACTTGATGACTACGGGTAATGCAGAGGCACAATGGAGGAGGGCACAGGGTGTACAGTACGAATATGGAGAGAAGGCGAGCCGGTTGCTGGCCCACCAACTGAGGAAGAGGGGAGCAGCGAGGGAGATAGCGGGGGGTGAGAGATGAGGAGGGAGAGATGGAGTGGGGAGCGGAGAGAGTGACTGGGGTGTTCAAGGCATTCTACGAAAGATTATATAAAGCTCAGCCCCCGGAAGGGAAGGAGAGAATGATGTGCTTTCTGGATCAGCTGGAATTCCCTAAGGTGGAGGAACAGGACAGGGCGGGACTGGGAGCACAGATTGAGATGGAGGAGGTAGCGAAAGGGATTGGGAGCATGCAGGCGGGGAAGGCCCCGGGACCAGATGGATTCCCGGTGGAATTTTATAGGAAGTATATGGACTTGCTGGCCCCGCTTTTGACGAGAACCTTTAATGAGGCTAGGGAAAGGGGGCAGCTGCCCCCTGACTATGTCAGAGGCAACGATATCGCTCCTCTTAAAGAAGGAGGGCCCATTTCCCTTTTAAACGTGAATGCTACGATTCTGGCCAAGGTGATGGCGATGGGGGTAGAGGACTGTGTCCCGGGGGTGGTCCATGAGGCCCAAACCAGGTTTGTGAAGGGGAGACAGCTGAACACGAACATACGGAGGTTGCTAGGGGTAATGATGATGCCCCCGCCAGAGGGGGAAGCGGAGATAGTGGTGGCGATGGATGCCGAGAAAGCATTCGACAGAGTGGAGTGGGATTATCTGTGGGAGGTGCTGAGGAGATTTGGCTTTGGAGATGGGTATATCGGATGGGTACAGTGTTTAGGGGAGGAGAAGAACACCGGGTATCTTTGTATGCGGACGATTTGTTGTTGTATGTTGCGGACCCGGTGGAGGGGATGCCAGAGATAATGCGGATACTTGGGGAGTTTGGGGATTTTTCGGGGTACAAATTGAATATGGGGAAAAGTGAGTTGTTTGTGGTGCATCCGGGGGAGCAGAGCAGGAAAATAGAGGATTTACCACTGAGGAAGGTAACAAGAGACTTCCGGTACTTAGGGATTCAGATAGCCAAGAATTGGGGAACCTTACACCGGCTTAATTTAACACGATTGGTGGAACAGATAGAGGAGGATTTCAAGAGATGGGACATGGTGTCCCTGTCACTGGCAGGTAGGGTGCAGGCGGTTAAAATGGTGGTTCTCCCGAGATTCCTCTTTGTGTTTCAGTGCCTCCCTGTGATGGTCACGAAGGCTTTTTTTAAGAGAATTGAGAAAAGTATTATGAGTTTTGTGTGGGCCGGGAAGACCCCGAGAGTGAGGAGGGGGTTCTTGCAGCATAGTAGAGATAGAGGGGGGCTGGCACTACCGAGCCTAAACGATTATTACTGGGCCGCCAATATCTCAATGGTGTGTAAGTGGATGGGAGAAGGGGAGGGAGCGGGGTGGAAGAGATTGGAGAGGGCGTCCTGCAAGGGGACCAGCCTACAAGCAATGGTGACGGCACCGTTGCCGTTGTCACCGAAGAAATACACCACAAGCCCAGTGGTGGTGGCAACACTAAAAATTTGGGGGCAGTGGAGACGGCATAGGAGAAGGACGGGAGCCTTGGTGCGGTCCCCGATAAGAAATAACCATAGGTTTGTTCTGGGGAGAATGGATGGGGGATTTGGAGTATGGCAAATAGCTGGGGTAGTACAACTGAGAGATCTGTTCCTGGATGGGACGTTTGCAAGTATGGGAGCGCTGACGGAAAAGTATGGGTTGCCCCAAGGGAATGTGTTTAGGTATATGCAACTGAGGGCGTTTGCGAGGCAACAGGTGAGGGAATTCCCGCAGCTTCCGACGCAGGAGGTGCAAGATAGAGTGATCTCAGAGACATGGGTGGGGGATGGTAGGGTGTCGGATATATATAGGGAAATGAGGGACGAGGGGGAGATCATGATAGATGAGCTGAAAGGGAAATGGGAGGAAGAGTTGGGGGAAGAGATCGAAGAGGGGCTATGGGCTGATGCCCTACGTACGGTAAACTTGTCGTCGTCGTGTGCCAGGCTAAGCTTGATACAATTTAAGGTTTTACACAGGGCGTATATGACTGGAGCACGGCTCAGTAGATTTTTTGGGGTAGAGGATAGGTGTGGGAGATGCTCGAGAAGCCCAGCGAATCACACCCACATGTTCTGGTCATGTCCGGCACTACAGGGGTTCTGGGTGGGGTGGCGAAGGTGCTTTCGAAGGTGGTGGGGGTCCGGGTCGAGCCAAGCTGGGGGGTTGGCTATATTCGGGGTCGCAGAAGAGTCGGGAGTACAGGAGGCGAGAGAGGCTGATGTTTTGGCCTTTGCGTCCCTAGTAGCCCGGCGCAGGATATTGCTTATGTGGAAGGAAGCCAAACCCCCGGGCGTGGAGACCTGGATAAATGACATGGCAGGATTTATAAAGCTAGAACGGATCAAATTCATATTAAGGGGTTCGGCTCAGGGGTTTACCAGGCGGTGGCAACCGTTCATCAACTACCTCACAGAACGATAGAGGGAATGGAAAAGAAAGAAGGCAACAGCAGCAACCCAGGCGGGGGGGGGGGGGGGGGGGGGACCCAGGCGGGCTATCAGGGTTGTTATTGTATATGTATAGGCATTTGTTTTAGGTTCTGTATATTGGACTGTTAGATTGTACTTTTGGAGAGTAACTGTTTTTGATAAGGCAGTTGCCATTTAGCTTTTGTTTATATATTATTTATTTATTTGTTTAAAACTGGCCACTGTTATTTATATTGTTTTATTGTTGTTAAAAATAAAAACTGTGTACTGTTATGTTTGGCCAAAAAATCTTGAATAAAATATATTTTTTAACAAAAGGATGGCATCCGGGCAATAGTACGGGATGATATTGGTGCTATGGAGGACAAGGTTCAATCAATTTGGGTGGAAATCAGGAATAGTAAGGCGAAAAGGTCACTGATAGGAGTAGTCTGTAGGCCACCAAATAGTAACAGGATGGTAGGGCAGGCAATAAGCAAAGAAATAACGGATGCATGTAGAAATGGTACAGCGGTTACCATGGGAGATTTTAATCTGCATATCGATTGGTTTAACCAGGTTGGTAAAGGCAGCCTTGAGGAGGGGTCTATAGAATGTGCCCGGGATAATTTCCTGGAACAGTATGTAATGGAACCTACAAGGGAACAAGCGGTCCTAGATCTGGTCCTGTGTAATGAGGCAGGATTGATTAATGATCTCATAGTTCGGGATCCTCTTGGAAGGAGCGACCACAATATGGTGGAATTTAAAATACAGTTGGAGGATGACAAGGTAAAATCAAACACTAGTGTTTTGTGCTTAAACAAAGGCGATTACAATGGGATGAGAGAAGAACTAGCTAAGGTAGACTGGGAGCAAAGACTTCATGGTGAAGCAGTTGAGGAACAGTGGAGAACCTTCCGAGCGATCTTTCACAGTGTTCAAAAAAGGTTCATACCGACAAAAAAGAAAGACGGTAGA
Organism: Scyliorhinus torazame; assembly: GCF_047496885.1. NCBI lineage: Eukaryota > Metazoa > Chordata > Chondrichthyes > Carcharhiniformes > Scyliorhinidae > Scyliorhinus > Scyliorhinus torazame. The sequence continues at coordinate 115,143,959 of NC_092711.1, forward strand.
AAGGGGGAAAATCGACCGTGGATATCTAAGGAGGTGAGGGAGAGTATCAAATTGAAGGAAAAAACATACAAAGTGGCAAATATTAGTGGGAGACTAGAGGACTGGGAAGTCTTTAGGGGACAACAGAAAGCTACTAAAAAAGCCATAAAGAAGGGTAAGGTAGACTATGAAAGTAAACTGGCTCAGAACATAAAAGCAGGTAGTAAAAGCTTCTACAAATATACAGGACAAAAAAGAGTGGCTAAGGTAAATATTGGTCCTTTGGAAGATGAGAAGGGAGATTTAATAATAGGAGACGGGGAAATGGCTGAGGAGCTGAACAGGCTTTTTGGGTCAGTCTTCACAGTGGAGTTCACAAGTAACATGCCAGTGACTGATGGAAATAAATATATGATAGGTGAGGACCTTGAGATGATTGTAATCGCGAAGGAGGCAGTATTGGGCAAGCTAATGGGGCTAAAGGTAGACAAGTCTCCTGGCCCTGATGGGATGCATCCCAGAGTGTTAAAAGAGATGGCGAGGGAAATTGTAAACGCACTAGTGATAATTTATCAAAATTCACTAGACTCTGGGGTGGTCCCAGAGGATTGGAAAGTAGCAAACGTGACACCATTGTTTAAAAAAGGAGGTCGGCAGAAAGCGGGTAATTATAGGCCGGTAAGCTTAACTTCGGTTGTAGGGAAAATGCTGGAATCTATCATTAAGGAGGAAATAGCGGGGCACCTGGAGGGAAATTGTCCCATTGGGCAGACACAGCATGGGTTCACAAAGGGTAGGTCGTGTCTGACAAATTTGGTAGAATTTTTTGAGGACGTTACCAGTGCAGTAGATAACGGGAATGTTGGCGGATGTGAAGGTGTGTGGGCGGGTTCGGGGGTGTATTGAAAGATACTTGGAGGCCAACGACAATGGGGAGATGCAGCTGGGGGTAGTCTGGGAGGCGTTGAAGGTGGTGGTCAGGGGAGAGCTAATCTCCATTAGGGCCCACAGGGAGAAGAGAGAGAGGAGGGAGAGGGAGAGGATGGTGGGGGAGATTTTAAGGGTGGACAGGAGCTATGCAAAGGCCCCCGAGGAGGGGCTACTTAGGGAGTGACGGAACCTTCAGACGGAATTCGACCTGATGACTACGGGGAAAGCAGAGGCACAGTGGAGGAAAGCGCAAGGGGCAGCGTATGAGTTTGGGGAGAAGGTGAGTCGGTTGCTGGCACATCAGCTTCGTAAGAGGGAGGCAGCGATAGAGATTGGTGGAGTTAGGGATAGAGGGGGGAATACGGTGTGGAGTGCGGTGAGAATAAACAAGGCATTTAGGGACTTCTATGGGGATCTGTACAGGTCTGAGCTCACGGCGGGGTAGGAGGGGATTCGATGGTTCCTAGATCAGCTGAGGTTCCCGAGGGTGAAGGAGGAGCAGGTGGTCGGGCTGGGGGCGCCGATTGGGCTGGGGGAGCTGGTTAAAGGATTGGGGAGCATGCAGGCGGGGAGGCCCCGGGGCCGGATGGGTTCCAGGTTGAATTTTATAGGAAATATGTGGACCTGCTGGGCCCGTTGCTAGTGAGAACTTTTAATGATGCGAGGGAGGGGGGGACCTTGCCCCCGACAATGTCCAGGGCGCTGATTTCTTTGATTTTGAAGCAGGACAAGGATCCATTGCAATGTGGGTCGTATAGACCGATCTTGCTCCTCAATGTTGACGCTATGTTGCTGGCGAAGGTTCTGCCTACAAGAATTGAGGACTGTGGTTTGTGAGGCGGCAGGTGAGGGAATTCCTGCTGCTTCTGGCACGTGGGATTCAGGACAGGGTGATTTCGGGTGTATGGGTTAGAGAAGGCAAAGTTTTGGCGATTTACCAGGAGCAGTAGGAAGAGGAGGAGGCCTCGGTGGAGTAGTTAAAGGGCAAGTGGGAGGAGGAGCTTGGGGAGGAGATAGATGAGGGTCTGTGGGCTGATGCCCTGATTAGGGTAATTCCTCCTCCTCTTGAGCCAGGCTCAGCCTAATATAGTTTAAAGTTGTTCACAGAGCGCATGACAGGGGTGAGGTTGAGTAGGTTCTTTGGGGTGGAGGACAGATGTGTGAGGTGCTCGGGGAGACCAGCAAATCACGCCCATATGTTCTGGTCATGCCCGGCACTGTATGGGTTTTGGAGGGGTTTTGCGAGGTCTATGTCCAAGCTGGTGAACGCCCGGGTCAAGCCGAGCTGGGGGTTAGCAGTATTTGGGAGTATCGAACGAGCCGGGAGGGCTGGAGGCGAAAGAGGCCGGTATTCTGGCCTTTGCATCCCTGGTAGCCCGGTGGAGGACTTTTTTACTGTGGAAAGATGCGAATCCCCCTAGTGTGGAAGCTTGGATCAATGACATGGCAGGGTTCATCAAGCTGGACAGGATAATGTTTGCCTTGCGAGTGGCTGTGCCAAGGCTTTTTCAGGCAGTGGCAACCATTCCTAGACATTCTCACGGAGCGTTAGGAGGAGGTCAGCAGCAGCAGCAACCCGGGGCGGGGGGGGGGGGGAGAGGGGGGGAGAGGGGGAACGGGGGGTTTCATTTGTGGTGGCGTTTGCGTTAAAGTGGGGTGTTTCCCTATTTGTGTTTTCTACTGTTATATGGGGGGTTATTGTATTTGGGGGAAATCCTATGTATAATTTCTGCTTGTTGTGTTTTTGTTTATTTTTCTTGTGGGGGGGGGGGGGGCGGTTGTTGAAAATTTGTTGAAAAATTCGAATAAATATTTTTTTTAAAAAGAAATGCACTGAGCCAGTCTGCTCCATATACTGCAATTGACTCTTCTTTCATCGTTATTGCATTAGACCTCGTAACTGTTAATATTACATTATATGCAGATTCAGCTATTAATGCATGAATCCTTGCTGCTTACATGCTCAAAGTTCCATGGATAGGGTGGGTATAGAGGGATATGGGCCAAATGCGGACAAGTGGGACTAGCTTAGTGACAGAAACTGGGCGGCATGAACAAGCTGGGCCAAAGGACCTGATTCCATGCTGTCAACATCTATGACTCTATGACGCTAAGTGAACATTTCGGATCTGTTGTTCAACTGCAGCAAATCTCCATTTGCATTACGTTAAGTCCGCTCTCTGATATTATTGTGTCACATTCTGTTTCATTCACGGCTGAAGTCTTCTGTATCTCATTTTATATTACAAACGGTCCTACCCCACAGCATAATGTACCTGATGTTTTTTCATTGGTTACCGCACAATCAAAATCCTTGGAGTTGTCATTTTTTTTTTAAATTTAGAGTACCCAATTCATTTATTCCAATTAAGGGACAATTTATTGAGGCCAATCCACCTAGCCTGGACATCTTTGGGTTGTGGGGGCGAACCCACGCAGACACGGGGAGAATGTGCAAACTCCACACCGACAGTGACCCAGAGCCGGGATCGAACCTGAGGCCTCGGCGTCGTGACGCAGCAGGGTTAACCCACTGCGCCACCGTGCTGCCCAATGGGAGTTATCATTGACTGGAAACTGGACGAGCCAGACGAATAACGTGGTTGCCAGAGCAGTCCAACGTTTAGGAATCCTGGAGCGAGTAACTGACTTCCTGATTGCCCAAAGCCTGTCCATCGTCTGCAAAGCAAAATTCAGGAGTGTAATGGAATATTTTCCACTTGTCTAGAGTGCAGCTTCAACAAACCTCAAGAAGCTTTACACCATCCAGGACAAAGCAGTCCGCTTGACTGGTGCCATCCACAGAATTTACTGTAGGAACAAATCAAGGTTCCATAGTCAGCACCTACCATACCCCACGGTAACAAGCATCAACAAGGACAAGAGCAGCAGATACCTTGGAACACCTGGAGGTTCCTCTCCAAGTCATTCACCATCTTGCCTTGGAAATATATCGTCATTCCTTCACTGTGGCTGGGTAGAAATACTGAAATTCTCTCGCTAATAGCAGTACGGGTGTAACTGCATGTCAGGGACTGCAGCGATTCAAGAAGGCAGCTCACCACCACCTTCTGAATGGCAACTAGGAATGGGCCATAATTCCTGACCCAACCAGCGATGCCATATCGCGCAAATGGCTGAAAGAAATAACGGTTGTCTGATAGATAGATAGAGAGAGAGATAGATAGATAGATAGACAGACAGACAGATAGTTAGATAGATAGTTGGTAGGTAGGTAGATAGATAATTAGATAGATAGATAGGTAGATAGGTAGATAGATAGATGGATAGTTAGATAGATAGATAGATAGATAGATGGATGGATAGATAGATAGATAGATAGATAGATAGATAGATAGATAGATAGATAGATAGATAGATAGATGGATAAAAAGAAAGCAAGAAAGAAAGAAAGGTCGGTGGACAGAAAGAAGGAAGGAAAGAAAGAAAGAAAGAAAGAAAGAAAGAAAGAAAGAAAGAAAGAAAAGCAAGAAAGAAGGAAAGAAAGAAAAAGATGGGTGGATTTTCCTTTTCAAAACTCTAAATATGTTTTATTCGTTCATGCGATGTGTGAGTCGGTGGTTGGGCCGGCAGCAACTGCCCATCCCTGGGGGCATTTAAGAGTCAACCACATTGCTGTGGATGTGGAGTCATATGAAGGACAGTCTAGTTAAGGGCAACAGGTTTCCTTCCCTAAAGGACATCAGTGAACCCGGTGGGTTTTTACTACAATCGACAATGGTTCGATTGTCAGCATCAGATTTTAAATTTCTGAATTTTCTGGATTCAAGTTTCACCACCTGCCAATTTGACTCTGGGTCTCTGAATTACTCGTCCAGCGACAACATAGTTAAAGCCATATAGCTATAGCCAGAATCGTTAAACGCGACAGATGTCCTTCCTTAAAGGACATCAATAAACTAGATGGGTTTTTACTCCCATCGATAATGGTTTCGTGGTCAGCTTTTAATTCCAGATTTTTCTTGATTTAAATGCCACCACCTGCCGTGGTGGGAGCCCGGGTCCCCAGAGCTTGACTCTGTGTCTCTGGGTTATTAGTCCGGCGACACTACCACTGCGCCACTGCCTTGCGTGCGTGAAAAGTGGCACTCACTTCTGTATTTAAGAATACATTTTGTCGTGTCAATAACTATTAGGGGTTGTGGACGTTCCTTGCAAAAGCAAATACAACTTTCAAATTACTGCCGATCTGTTCTCATCTCTTTGTTTCAGACTGCACGTAGATTAATTAAGCTCCCTTTTCTCTCTCAGATTTAATTCACTTACAAAAGCATAATGAATAACTATTTACATAAAACATACAGTGCAGAAGGAGGCTATTCGGCTCATCGAATCGGCACCAACCCACTTAAACCCTCACTTTCACTCTATCCCCATAACCCAATAACCTCTCCTAACCTTTTTTTCGGACACTAAGGGCAATTTAGCATGGCCAATCCACCTAACCCGCATGTCTTTGGACTGTGGGAGGAAACCGGAGCATCCGGAGGGAACCCACGCAGACACGGCATAGACAGTGACCCAGCGGGGAATCGAACCTTGGGCCCTGGCGTTGTGAAGCCACAGTGCTAGCCATGTGTGCTACCGTGCTGCCCTATGGTGTTGGTGTGATTGCTCCGGTGATATGTGTGTAATATTTTGCTAAAAGTTTGGAGTGAGTCATGTGACATTCACTTCATCAACAGAGAGAAGAACAGGAATAAAGGAGCCATATTGAATTTCACATCACACAGCACAGTCACAAGCTCCATTGTGGTAGATATCACTAATTCATGCTTGTGTTTATCTGTGCCAATTACTCACTGTTTTCTTTAATGGTGCCAATTGTCTTTCACCCTTTTTGCTGAAGGGATTCTATTTGCTTTTGCTGTGGCCAATGATTGAGAGAGACAGAGTCTGAAAGTGTGTGTGTAAGTGTGTGTGTGTCTGTATGTCTATGGCGTTCCGTTGGTCTGGAACACATCATTTTTCATTTTTTACAAAATGGTGGTACAAATAATTGCAATTATTTTTAGCACATGACGACATTGTGTTGAAATTACCTTCCAGATCCTATGCTGCAGTCAATATTTACTGTTCTTGAGTTATCGTGATAGTAATATCAAGCTGTTTATTCCCTTACAAAGGCAAATATATGTTTCAAATTACTTACATATCAGCACACCTCGCTTTCTCTGTTGATCCCGCTTCTCTCTCAGACTTAACTCCCATACACAGGTACACAGCAGTCGGGTCTGGCACCTAACGTTTAAATCTTTTTTTGTTGAAGGCACTTTCTGTCTTTAAAGATTAATCTCTCTCTCCCTCTCTATCGCTCTCTATCTCTCTCTTTGTCTGTCTCTCTCTCAGTCTCTCACTCACAGAGACATCAACGCACTTCAAACTTTCTACTTTAGTATAACCTCTGAAAGCGAAATTGTTGTTTTAATTCCCCTTCTTCTCCCCCAGTGACAACCCTCTATCCATCTCCCCTTCGGTTAATGTGTTTTTGCACAAGTACTCTAACCTTTTAAAGGGAATGGGTATGGAGGTGAATGTAATGCTGAGACCGGCAGCAATCTGTGTGGTTGTTCTTGATGCTGTCAGAGTGAGTTCACCATCACAGGCAGGAAGACTGTTCACTGTGATAACATGAAACTGACGCCTGCTGTTTCATTCTCAGGTAACACAACTTCCTGTTTCTCTGCTGCCGGTTCCAAGCCGCACATATCGTTTCTGAGCAGGAAATAAATCCAGGGACCACAATCTGGTGAGAACATCTGCTCATGCGGTTCTATATCTGCCCACAGAGTCAGGGCAGAGCCACACAGATCACATTGTGGTGACATTTACAAATGAGCCTGGTGTGATCTCTTTAGACCTTCCACTCCAGGGCATAATTGGATGGTCATTGGATCAGTCACTCGGTTCTCTGAATCCAGGAAATGATATCTTGCTACCTTTCAATATTTTATCATTCTCCCTCTCTCTGTGTAATTCGGTTTTACTGTTTCTCAGCTTTTTTCTTTCAACCCACCGTCGCTCTGTCTCCTCTTCATATTTGTTTGCTCACTTTTACTCTGCCCTTCTCTCCCTGTATCTCTCGCCATCTCTCTGTGTTGTCTATTTAACCAAACTGCTAAAACCATGAAGATTTGAACAGAGTAATTAAAGAGAGACTATTACAACTGGCAGGAGGCTCTGTAACCAGAGGACACAGTTTATTGTATTGAACAGGAGGATTGTTTTTACACAGCGAGTTGTTATGAACTGGAAAACACAGCTGGAAAGAATGATAGAATCAGATTTAATAGTATCGTTGTAAAATGAACGATAAATATTTCAAGGCGTTAAGATATGCAGAATTATAGGCAATGGGGCCAGTCAGATGGCTCATTTCTAATCATTGTCCCAGTACCCCTTCTGTTTCGACCTCTGCCCTTCATTGACATCGAATTAAATGCAATCATTATGTAGGTTTGCTCTTGTGCCAATCCGGTCATTTGGCAGAACCTGGGCGTGGGTAGAAAATTGTCAGGAAACCTTCAGCGGCACGGTGGTTGGCACTGTTGCCTCACAGCGCCAGGGAACAGACGATTCTGACCTCGCGTGACTGTGTCTGTCCAGGTTGCATTTTCTCCCCGTGTCTGCGTTGGTTTCCTCCGGGTGCTCCGGTTTCCTCCCACAGTCCAAAGATATGCAGGTTAGGTGGATTGGCCATGCTAAATTGCCCTTAGTGTCCAAAGGTTGGGCAGGGATACAGGCCAAGATCGGTGATTGGACCCAGGTAGGGTGCTGTTTCGAAGGGTCTGCGCAAACTCGATGGCCATCTTCTGCACTATAGCGATTCTATGATAAATTCGTTACTTTGAACAAAGAAACACTGGATAGAACTTGCTCAGAAAAAGTACAATTATCTTTAGCATTTGTGGCACGATTTCTTCATGCGATGGGGTTTTGATGATTTAGTTTCCATAACCTGGCGGATGCGGCTTCTCTGTGTCTGTGTAAATGGAGAAGTGTTGGTAAGAATGAGAAGAAACAGATGTTTTCGGTTCCCCTGAAAGATACATCATTATCACCCCAGATATCAGAAGTCTCTCGAGTCCGCCATGAGTGTCCTCCCATTGGGTATAAAAGATCCCAGGTGGAGTCAGTCACACGCTCCTCACTCAGAGATGGTTGCAGTCCTTTTTAATGCAAGGCAGACTGGGCCAAGGCCCGAGGCATCATAGCTGTCTCACAGTTTCACTGGCGAATAGAACTAAGCTCCCTGCCTCCCTTCATATGTGTTATCAGCAGACGGCTGTTTATACACTGGAGCCGGTCTCTGTGATTCTTATTATACCAGACCCCAGTCTGACCCCGGGCCCCCAGTCTCTGTTATTGATACACTGGAGCCGGTCTCTGTGATTATTATTATACCTGACCCCAGTCTGACCCCGGGCCCGGCAGTCTCTGTTATTGATACACTGGAGCCGGTCTCTGTGATTATTATTATACCAGACCCCAGTCTGACCCCGGGCCCGGCAATCTCTGTTACTGATACACTGGAGCCGGTCTCTGTGATTATTATTATACCTGACCCCAGTCTGACCCCGGGCCCGGCAGTCTCTGTTATTGATGCACTGGAGCCGGTCTCTGTGATTATTATTATACCAGACCCCAGTCTGACCCCGGGCCCGACAGTCTCTGTTATTGATGCACTGGAGCCGGTCTCTGTGATTATTATCATACCAGACCCCAGTCTGACCCCGGGCCCGGCAGTCTCTGTTATTGATACACTGGAGCCGGTCTCTGTGATTATTATTATACCAGACACCAGTCTGACCCCGGGCCCGGCAGTCTCTGTTACTGATACACAGGAGCCGGTCTCTGTGATTATTATTATACCTGACCCCAGTCTGACCCCGGGCCCGGCAGTCTCTGTTATTGATACACTGGAGCCGGTCTCTGTGATTATTATTATACCTGACCCCAGTCTGACCCCGGGCCCGGCAGTCTCTGTTATTGATACACTGGAGCCGGTCACTGTGATTATTATTATACCTGACCCCAGTCTGACCCCGGGCCCGGCAGTCTCTGTTATTGATACACTGGAGCCGGTCTCTGTGATTATTATTATACCTGACCCCAGTCTGACCCCGGGCCCGGCAGTCTCTGTTATTGATGCACTGGAGCCGGTCTCTGTGATTATTATTATACCTGACCCCAGTCTGACCCCGGGCCCGGCAGTCTCTGTTATTGATACACTGGAGCCGGTCACTGTGATTATTATACCTGACCCCAGTCTGACCCCGGGCCCGGCAGTCTCTGTTATTGATGCACTGGAGCCGGTCTCTGTGATTATTATTATACCAGACCCCAGTCTGACCCCGGGCCCGACAGTCTCTGTTATTGATGCACTGGAGCCGGTCTCTGTGATTATTATCATACCAGACCCCAGTCTGACCCCGGGCCCGGCAGTCTCTGTTATTGATACACTGGAGCCGGTCTCTGTGATTATTATTATACCAGACACCAGTCTGACCCCGGGCCCGGCAGTCTCTGTTACTGATACACAGGAGCCGGTCTCTGTGATTATTATTATACCTGACCCCAGTCTGACCCCGGGCCCGGCAGTCTCTGTTATTGATACACTGGAGCCGGTCTCTGTGATTATTATTATACCTGACCCCAGTCTGACCCCGGGCCCGGCAGTCTCTGTTATTGATACACTGGAGCCGGTCACTGTGATTATTATTATACCTGACCCCAGTCTGACCCCGGGCCCGGCAGTCTCTGTTATTGATACACTGGAGCCGGTCTCTGTGATTATTATTATACCTGACCCCAGTCTGACCCCGGGCCCGGCAGTCTCTGTTCCTGATACACTGGAGCCGGTCTCAGTGATTATTATTATACCAGACCCCAGTCTGACCCCGGGCCCGGCAGTCTCTGTTATTGATACACTGGAGCCGGTCTCTGTGATTATTATTATACCAGACCCCAGTCTGACCCCGGGCCCGGCAGTCTCTGTTATTGATACACTGGAGCCGGTCTCTGTGATTATTATACCTGACCCCAGTCTGACCCCGGGCCCGGCAATCTCTGTTATTGATACACTGGAGCCGGTCTCTGATTATTATTATACCTGACCCCAGTCTGACCCCGGGCCCGGCAGTCTCTGTTATTGATACACTGGAGCCGGTCTCTGTGATTATTATACCTGACCCCAGTCTGACCCCGGGCCAGGCAGTCTCTGTTATGGATACACTGGAGCCGGTCTCTGTGATTATTATTATACCTGACCCCAGTCTGACCCAGGGCCCGGCAGTCTCTGTTATTGATACACTGGAGCCGGTCTCTGTGATTATTATAGTACCAGACCCCAGTCTGACCCCGGGCCCGGCAGTCTCTGTTATTGATACACTGGAGCCGGTCTCTGTGATTATTATTATACCAGACCCCAGTCTGACTCCGGGCCCGGCAGTCTCTGTTATTGATACACTGGAGCCGGTTCCTGTGATTATTATTATACCAGACTCCAGTCTGACCCCGGGCTCCGCAGTCTCTGTTATTGATACACTGGAGCCGGTCTCTGTGATTATTATTATACCTGACCCCAGTCTGACCCCGGGCCCGGCAGTCTCTGTTATTGATACACTGGAGCCGGTCTCTGTGATTATTATTATCCCTGAACCCAGTCTGACCCCGGGCCCGGCAGTCTCTGTTATTGATACACTGGAGCCGGTCACTGTGATTATTATTATACCAGACCCCAGTCTGACCCCGGGCCCGGCAGTCTCTGTTATTGATACACTGGAGCCGGTCTCTGTGATTATTATTATACCTGACCCCAGTCTGACTCCGGGCCCGGCAGTCTCTGTTATTGATACACTGGAGCCCGTCTCTGTGATTATTATTATACCTGACCCCAGTCTGACTCCGGGCCCGGCAGTCTCTGTTATTGATTCACTGGAGCCGGTCTCTGTGATTATTATTATACCTGACCCCAGTCTGACCCCGGGCCCGGCAGTCTCTGTTATTGATACACTGGAGCCGGTCTCTGTGATTATTATTATACCAGACCCCAGTCTGACCCCGGGCCCGGCAGTCTCTGTTATTGATACACTGGAGCTGGTCTCTGTGATTATTATTATACCTGACCCCAGTCTGACCCCGGGCCCGGCAGTCTCTGTTATTGATACACTGGAGCCGGTCTCTGTGATTATTGATGGGGTGGGAACGCGATATGCTGCCATATAATCACAAACACAACTTAGGCTAATGTGAACAGAAACAAGGTATAGTTTATTTATATAAATGTATTTTATTGGGGTTTTGAATGAATTATATTTACCGTTATGTACACAAAATACAATACATATATATATATATAGAAAAGAACACGCACAAAAATCAAAACTGGTTGTGTTGTCGTACGCTTCTCCCGGACGGTTTTCGCTGCCATTGTCGCCTCGCAATCACCTCCGCTTCAGCCGTTCATCCCGTTTTTCGCCTGGAGATTCCTTGTTCTCTGCTCCTGCAGATGCCAAGTTTGTTATCGTTTCCCCTGCCCTCATTCTGGCTGTCATTCCCTTGCCTCCCCCCCCCCCAACCTCACTGGTTCCCTTCTATTGTTCACTGTCGCCTCCCTCTTCCACTCCCTCTCCCCTTCCCTTCTCCTCTTAGGTTCAGCTGCTACCCCCCCCCCCCCCACCCCCCGTCGATCCCTCGCTCCCCCGCCTCGGCTACTTTACCCTGATTCTTGGCTACCTGGCTATTCTTCTGTTTGTTCGTTGACCACAAACAGGTCCTGGAACAATTGGGTGAATGGCTCCCACGTTCTGTGGAAGCCGTCGTCTGGCCCTCGGATGGCGAATTTGATTTTCTCCACTTGGAGAAATTCTGAGAAGTCGGACAGCCAGTCTGCTGCTTTCGGTGGTGCTGCTGACCGCCAGCCGAATAGGATTCTATGGCGGGTGATCAGGGAGGCAAAGGCAAGGGCATCCGCCCTCCTCCCCAGGAATAGATCTGGCTGGTCTGATACCCCGAAGACCGCCACATTCGGGCATGGCTCCACCCTCATCCCCACCACTTTGGACATTGCCTCGAAGAAGGCTGTCCAGTACCGCGAAGGTCTGGGGCAAGACCAGAACATGTGGGCGTGGTTGGCCGAGCCTCTTTGGCACCGTTCACATCTATCCTCCACCTCCGGGAAGAACCTACTCATACGGGTTCTTGTTACGTGGACTCTATGTACCACTTTTAATTGCATCAGGCTGAGCCTTGTGCACGTGGAGCTGGAGTTGACCCTATGCAGTGCTTCGCTCCAGAGACCCCAAGCTATTTCAGTCCCCAGGTCCTCCTCCCATTTATTCTTGTTGCATCCAGTACGGTGTCGGCCCTTTCTACCAGTCGGTCATACATGTCACTCCGGGTTTGGTCCGTGACTGTCAGTGTCCCTCCGTCTTGTCGCCACTTTTTAAAGGTGGCGTCAGTCAGTGTTGGTGTGGACCTATGGTTGTTGCAAATGGGAGCTTTGTCTGACATTTTGGTCAGGCCAAATTGCTGCCGTAGTTGGTTTCAGGCTGGAGGCTGGCTATCACCACTGGGCTGCTGGAGTGTGTTTTGGTTGGGGATGGGAGTGCCACCGTGGCGAGGGCCCTGAGGGAGGTCCCCTTGCAGGAAGCTTCTTCTGCGCGCACGCACTCGGGGAAGATCTCGCGTTTGCTCATGTTGAGTTTGTAGCCCGCGAAGGCGCCAAACTCTAACTAGATATAGTTTAGAACATAGAACATACAGTGCAGAAAGAGGCCATTCGGCCCATCGGGTCTGCACCGACCCACTTAAACCCTCACTTCTACCATATCCCCGAAACCCAATAACCCCTCCTAACTATTTTGGACACTAAGGGCAATTTAGCATGGCCAATCCACGTCTTTGGACTGTGGGAGGAAACCGGAGCACCCGGAAGAAACCCACGCAGACACGGGGAGAATGTGCAGACTCCGCACAGACAGTGACCCAGTGGGGATTCGAAACTGGGACCCTGGCTCTGTGAAGCCACAGTCCTATCCACTTGTGCTACCGTGCTGCCCTGCAATGTGAGCAGATTGCAGTAATAATTGATACAACATTTCTTTCAGTTAAGATCACCAGTAATGGTTTCACTGCCATCTACTGGACAAGCGTAGCTATGCCGTGAACATGATATTTCTTCGACTTTACATGGGATGTGGGCCTGGCTAGCAAGATCACCTGCAGTCTCATGATTGTTTTGGTTCTTCGGAATATTTTAAAGGGTACTTAAGAGCCAACCTCTCGACTGTGGGCGTCGCGTCACATAGAGGCCATACAAGATAAGGATGGAAGGTTTCAGGTTTGCTTTGATGGCCATATTTTCCACTGGAAACAGGTTTCAATTCCAAATGTCAACGGTATTTTTACATCCCATGGCCTGATGTAGTGGAATTTGAACACATCTCCTCAGATAGTTAGTTTGGACGTCTGAATTACTAGCCGTATAACATTACCACTATGCTCTGTCGCCTGTTTAAAAATCGGCATAGAATACTAAGGGCATTCGTGTATTTGCTGTCGCAGTGAAGGTGCAATTTATCCAATACCACTCTATTTCCGTGGTCCAGCACTGTTTTCAAATACTAATCCAATTTCCTTTTGAAAATATTCACTGAGGCCATGACTACCACAATCACAAGCAGTCTATTCCAGATCAAAGCAACTCCTGCCTTAAAATGTGTTTCCTTATGTCTCCAAGCTTCCTTTTCCCAATAACCTCCCCGGCCTACCCAGCGATACACAATTAATTTTTTTAAATAGCAGGAAAGTTATGATGGAGCCGTATGATTCGCTCGTTAGACCACAGCAAAACCATTGTATGTAGTTCTCTTCGGCACACTACAGGGAGGATGTGACTGTACGAGAAAGGGTGCTGAGGATATTCACCAGGAAGTTGCCAGGGCTGGGGAGTTTCAGCTATGAAGAGCGGCTGGTTAGGCTGGCTTTGATTTCCTGAGAGCAGAGAGGGCTGAGCAGTTGCCTGCAGAAAGTTATGAGGAACATAGAGATAGGAAGAAACTTATCCTCTTAGGAGACGAGTCAATAACGGGGAGTGGGGGGGGGGGGGGGGGGCTATAAGGCAAGGAACAGGAGATTTTGAGGGGTTTTGAGGAAATACGTTTTTACCCAGAGGGTGATGGGAAACTGGAACTCACTCCCTGATAGGGTGGTCGAGGCGGGAAAAGGCACAATATTTATGGAGCATTTGGATGAGAACACGAAATACCTTAGCATACTTGACTAAGGACCAAGAGCTGGCCAAATGGGATTAGAATCGATTGGACTTTGATGACCAGTGCAAACACGATGGGCCGAAGGGCCTTTTTCTGCGCTGAAAGTCTCCCTGACTCTATGACTTGATGACACTAAAATACTTTGGTGATTGAAAACATCAATAGCGAGAATTATAATTTGATTGAACAGAGATGTTTAGATAGATAGATCGATGAGCAATTAAACAGAAATGAATAATCTGCATCTATCGAGCGACATTCATTCCTTCAGGAATTCCTGCTTCACAGCCACTGATCAGCGAAATATAGGTATTTTAAAGACATGGGAATCAGAGCAATCAATTTGCGTACAGCAAGTTCCTGCAAACGGCAATGGGATAATTCCAGGTAAGGTGATTGGATTTCTTTACTGTCACGTGTACAGAGGGGCAGTGATTTGTATTTTTCTGCATGTAGCTCAAACAGATCGTTTAGTACATGAAAATAAAATAATTACAAGGGCAACACACGGTACACAATGTAAACACAGAGACACCAGCATCGGGCGAAGCGTACAGGACTGTAGCAGTGATAATCACGAAGTTTGTCAGAGAATACAACAAGATATAGTTAGGCTGCAAATTTGGGCTGATCGGCAGATGGAATTAACCTGGACAAATGAGAAGTGATGCAATTTGGTAGATGCAATTTTGGTTGGATGTATAAAATAAATGGCAGAACCATCAGGAGCATGGATACACAGAGAGATCTGGGTGTGCAGGTCCACAGATACTTAAAAGTGGCAGCACAGGTGGAAATGGTGGTAAAGAAAGCATATGGCATGCTTGCCCTCATAGGACGGGATATTAATTATAAACGCTCGAAAATTATGTTTCAGTTATATAGAACGTTGGTAAGTCCACATTTGGAATACAATGTCCAATTCTGGTCACCACATTACCAGAAGGACGTGAAGGCTTTGGAGATAGTACAGAAAAGGGTTACCAGGATATTGCCTGGTATGGTGGGTATTAGGTATGAGGAGAGATTGAATAAACTGGGAATGTTCTACCTTGAGAGACGGAGGCAGAGGGGCGACCTGATAGAAGTTTATAAAGTTATTAGGGTATAGATAGGGTTAACGGTTGGAGGCTTTGTCCCAGGGCGGAATTGAAAATTATAAGGGGGCACATGTTCAACGTGAGGGGGGAAAGTTTCAGTGGAGATATGCGGGGGAAGTTTTGTTACACAAAGGGTGGTGGTGGCCTGGAATGCACTGCCTAGTGAGGTGGTTGAGGCAGATACGTTACTGACATTTAAGACTTATCTGGATAGGCACATGAACAGACGGGGTAAAGAAGGACACAGGCGGCTGGTCTAGATAGGACACGTGATCAGCGCAGGCTTGGACGGCCGAAGGGCCTGTTCCTGTGCTGTATTGTTCTTTTTCCTTTGGTCTTGTTCTATTAATCCAAAAGAGTGTCGTTGAGGAGTCTGATAACAGTGGAAAATAAGCTGCTTTTGAATATGTTCGCGTATGTTCGCAGACTTTTGCATCTCCTACCCGATAGAAGAAGATTATAGATTTGACAGTGCAGAAGGAGGACATTCGGCCCATCGAGTCTGCACCGGCTCTTGGAAACAGCACCCTACCCAAGCCCACACCGCCACCCTATCCCCATAACTCAGTAACCCCACCCACCAGCAAGGGCAATTTATGACAGTAAGGGCAATTTAGCATGGCCAATCCACCTAACCTGCACGTCTTTGGACTGTGGGAGGAAACCGGAGCACCCAGAGGAAACCCACGCAGGCACGGGGAGAACGTGCAGACTCCGCACAGACAATGACCCAAGCCGGGATCGAACCTGGGACCCTGAAGCTGTGAAGCAATTATGCTAACCACAATGCTACCATGCTGCCCCTAGAAGTTGGAAGAGTGAGTAAGCCGCATGGGTAGTGTCTTTGATTATGCTGCCCGCCTTCCCCAGGCAGAGGGGAGGTGAAGATGCAGTCAATCCATGGGAGATGGGGGAGGGGGGGGGGGGGGAGTGTTATGGACTGGGCGGAGGTCACGGCTCTCTGAAGTTTCTTGCGGTCTTGGGCCGAGCAGTTGCCATACCAGGCTTGATGCAGCCAGATGATGCTTTCTATGGTGCATCTGTAAACGTTAGTAAGTGTCAATGTGGACTTGCCGAATTTCTATAAGGGTGAAAAGTGGCATAGACACTGGCGACTAATCCCCTACTCATCTTCGAAATTGTGCTTTGAGATCCTTTTACACCCACACAGAAGGGAAGAAAAGGTCTTGTTTGAATATCTCGTCCAAAAATGAGACTGTTGATTCGTGTCAAACAACAATGCTGTGCTCAAGCTGGGCAGATTGATAGTTCGACAGAGCGATAATAGATACAGATGTGACAACTAGACAGATAGGCATAAAGGCAAATTCTATGTTAAAACAAAGTAAAAATCAGATAAATGACTTTGCATAAAAAACAACATATATTTGAAATTCGTGTTGGGTTTGTAGAAAATGTGGACTGCCATATTTAGTAGGGAAATCACTGTGCACCCTAAGTTAATTTACTGCACAGCAGAACTTGGGTGAATTCTATGCTGATGTCCTGGGGGTCGGGTGGCGTGGAGGCTGGGAATTCTTTGGTTGAAAATTTGAATGTGTACCAACACTATGTCTGTAAATTGGCCCAGCTGTAATTACAAGCTGCCTCGCGCCAAACACCATGGAAGAGAAGAGTTTGGAGCTGGAATTGAACCAAGTGCAAACAGTGAAAGAAAAGATAAACGGGTCCATACAATTCGCCTTTAGAGAGAGGAGACTTTAATCATGACTTTTTCTGAAAGGGAGATAATTTACTTGCCAACATATCAAATCCTGAACGGAGATTTGAGTCAAAACTCACCTTGACTCCGAAATGTCAATGATACGGAAGGATAAATAAAGTCAATCTGTGATTTTGAATATCAACCTCCCTTTATTTGCAGTTCGTGTTGAGATTGTGGAAAGGTTATAATTCATGATCGTGGTATGGAAATGTTTAAAAGGCCGTGAACTCCAGCAGCTTTTTGTAGCTGCTGGAAGGTGGATGATTGAGTCCCTGAAACATCCCACCTCTCACATCTTCCTCTTAGGGCGGCTCACTGCACCAACAACTACTTAATTTGTGAGTGATTGCAGTCTCTGACTCAATACAACCAACAGGTAAAGAGACAATTGCTTCTGCTCAAAGCTTGACGATTTTGGGTGACCGGGGCATGATTGTGATTTTCAGCATCCGAATCGGCAGGGCCAGTTTTAACGCTGGCACTTGTCACTGTGGATGATAAAGAATGGATGACCGAGTAGAGAGTGGCAATTTAGGAAAATGGGTGAGTAGAGAGTCGGGATATCTAAGTAATCGGTGGATAGAGAATAGGAGTGTGCAGGTTGTTGGCAAAGATCATGAAGTGTGCAAAGGTTGGTGGAGAGAGTTAGAACATAGAACATAGAACAATACAGCGCAGTACAGGCCCTTCGGCCCACGATGTCGCACCGAAACAAAAGCCATCTAACCTACATTATGCCATTATCATCCATATGCTTATCCAATAAACTTTTAAATGCCCTCAATGTTGGCGAGTTCACTACTGTTGCAGGTAGGGCATTCCACGGCCTCACCACTCTTTGCGTAAAGAACCTACCTCTGACCTCTGTCCTATATCTATTACCCCTCAGTTTAAAGCTATGTCCCCTCGTGCTAGCCATTTCCATCCGCGGGAGAAGGCTCTCATTGTCCACCCTATCTAACCCCCTGATCATTTTGTATGCCTCTATTAAGTGTCCTCTTAACCTTCTTCTCTCTAAGGAAAACAACCTCAAGTCCATCAGTCTTTCCTCATAAGATTTTCCCTCCATACCAGGCAACATCCTGGTAAATCTCCTCTGCACCCGCTCCAAAGCTTCGACGTCCTTCCTATAATGCGGTGACCAGAACTGCACGCAATACTCCAAATGTGGCCGTACCAGGGTTTTGTACAGCTGCAACATGACCTCATGACTCCGGAACTCAATCCCTCTACCAATAAAGGCCAACACTCCATAGGCCTTCTTCACAACCCTATCAACCTGGGTGGCAACTTTCAGGGATCTATGTACATGGACACCTAGATCCCTCTGCTCATCCACACTTCCAAGAACTTTACCATTCGCCAAATATTCCGCATTCCTGTTATTCCTTCCAAAGTGAAACACCTCACAGTTCTCTACATTAAACTCCATTTGCCACCTCTCAGCCCAGCTCTACAGCTTATCTATATCCCTCTGTAACCTGCTGCATCCTTCCACACTGTCGACAACACCACCGACTTTATTGTCGTCTGCAAATTTACTCACCCACCCTTCTGCGCCCTCCTCTAGGTCGTTGATAAAAATGACAAACAGCAACGGCCCCAGAACAGATCCTTGCGGTACGCCACTTGTAACTGAACTCCATTCTGAACATTTCCCATCAGCCACCACCCTCTGTCTTCTTTCAGCTAGCCAATTTCTGATCCACATCTCTAAATCTCCCTCAATCCCCAGCCTCCGTATTTTCTGCAATAGCCTACCGTGGGGAACCTTATCAAACGCTTTACTGAAATCCATATACACCACATCAACTGCTCTACCCTCGTCTACCTGTTCAGTCACCTTCTCAAAGAACTCGATAAGGTTTGTGAGGCATGACCTACCCTTCACAAAGCCATGCTGACTATCCCTGATCATATTATTCCTATCTAGATGATTATAAATCTTGTCTCTTATAATCCCCTCCAAGACTTTACCCACTACAGACGTGAGGCTCACCGGTCTATAGTTGCCGGGGTTGTCTCTACTCCCCTTTTTGAACAAAGGGACTACATTTGCTATCCTCCAGTCCTCTGGCACTATTCCTGTAGCCAATGATGACATAAAAATCAAAGCCAAAGGTCCAGCAATCTCTTCCCTGGCTTCCCAGAGAATCCTAGGATAAATCCCATCAGGCCCCGGGGACTTATCTATTTTCAGCCTGTCCAGAATTGCCAACACCTCTTCCCTACGTACCTCAATGCCATCTATTCTAATAGCCTGGGTCTCAGCATTCTCCTCCACAACATTATCTTTTTCCTGAGTGAATACTGACGAAAAATATTCATTTAGTATCTCGCCTATCTCTTCAGACACCACACACAACTTCCCATTCCTGTCCTTGACTGGCCCTACTCTTACCCTAGTCATTCTTTTATTCCTGACATACCTATAGAAAACATTTGGGTTTTCCTTGATCCTACCTGCCAAATACTTCTCATGTCCCCTCCTTGCTCGTCTTAGCTCTCTCTTTAGATCCTTCCTCGCTACCTTGTAACTATCAATCGCCCCAACTGAAATTTCAGACCTCATCTTCACATAGGCCTCCTTCTTCCTCTTAACAGGAGATTCCACTTCTTTGGTAAACCACCGTTCCCTCGCTCGACGCCTTCCTCCTTGCCTGACCGGTACGTACTTATCAAGAACACGAAGTAGCTGTTCCTTGAACAAGCTCCACTTATCCAGTGTGCCCAACACTTGCAGCCTACTTCTCCAACCTATCCCCCCCCCCCCGCCCCCCCCCCCAAGTCATGCCTAATGGCATCATAATTGCCCTTCCCCCAGCTATAACTCCTGCCCTGCGGTGTATACTTATCCCTTTCCATCACTAACGGAAACGTCACCGAATTGTGGTCACTGTCCCCAAAGTGCTCTCCTACCTCCAAATCCAACACCTGGCCTGGTTCATTACCCAAAACCAAATCCAAAGTGGCCTCGCCTCTTGTTGGCCTGTCAACATATTGTGTCAGGAAACCCTCCTGCACACATTGTACAAAAAATCGACCCATCTAATGTACTCGAACTATATATTTTCCAGTCAATATTTGGAAAGTTAAAGTCTCCCATAATAACTACCCTGTTACTTTCGCTCTTATCCAGAATCATCTTCGCCATCCTTTCCTCTACATTCCTAGAACTATTTGGAGGCCTATAGAAAGCTCCCAACAGGGTGACCCTCCTTTCCTGTTTCTAACCTCAGCCCATACTACCTCGGAAGAAGAGTCCCCATCTAGCATCCTCTCCGCCACCGTAATACTGCTCTTGACTAGCAGCGCCACACCTCCCCCTCTTTTGCCTCCTTCTCTGAGCTTACTAAAACACCTAAACCCCGGAACCTGCAACATCCATTCCTGTCCCTGCTCTATCCATGTCTCCGAAATGGCCACAACATCGAAGTCCCAGGTACCAACCCATGCTGCCAGTTCCCCTACCTTATTTCGTATACTCCTGGCATTGAAGTAGACACACTTCAAACCACCTACCTGAACACTGGCCCCCTCCTGCGAAGTCAAATCGTGCTCCTGCCCTCTAAAATCTCATTCTCCCGTACCCTAAAACTACAATCCAGGTTCCCATGCCCCTGCTGCATTAGTTTAAACCCCCCCAAAGAGCACTAACAAATCTCCCCCCCAGGATATTTATGCCCCTCAGGTTCAGATGTAGACCATCCTGTCTGAAGAGGTCCCACCTTCCCCAGAAAGAGCCCCAGTTATCCAGAAATCTGAATCCCTCCCGCCTGCACCATCCCTGTAGCCACGTGTTTAATTGCTCTCTCTCCCTATTCCTCATCTCATTATCACGTGGCACGTTGTAGGTGACCGGAGAGCATGGATGGAGAGGGGAGAATGGGGATGGGTATACACATCGGAAATAGGAGTAGGACGAGACCATTCTTCCCTTCGAGACTGCTCTACCATTTATTCTGATCATGGCCGATCATCCAACTCAATAGCCTGATCCAGCCAACCCCTCATATCCTTCGATCCTCTTCGCCCCAAGTATTATATCTAACTGGTAACAGACAATGCTTTGGTGTCAACTACTTTCTTTGGTAGCAAATTCCACAGGGTGGCCACTTTCTGGATGAATAGACCTCTTCTCATCTCTGGCCTAAATAGTCTACCCCGTATCCTCAGATTGTGAACCCTGGTTCTGAGCTCCCACTATATGGAAAATCCTTCTTGCATCTACCCTGTCTACTTCTGTTATGATTTTATAGGTTTCTATGAGATATCCGCTCTTCTGAACTCCAGGAAGTACAATCCTAACCGACTCTACATACTCCAAAACTGCCATCCCAGGAACCCATCTGGGAAACATTCTCTGCAATCCCCCAGAGCAACAATGTCCATCCTCAGAGAAGGAGACCACAAATGCACACAATATTCAAAGTGTGCTGTAGAATTGCAAAAAGACATCCCTGCTCCTACGCTTAAATTCCTCGCTATGAGAGAACATACCATTTGTCTTCTTTGCTGCATGCTACACCTGCATGCTTACCTTCAGTGACTGGTGTGCGAGGATACACAGGTCCCATTGCCCATTCCCATCTCCTAATTTATGGCTATTCAGATAATAATATGCCTTCCCAGTTCTGCTACCAAAATGAATAGCG
The DNA here is from genome assembly GCF_047496885.1 of Scyliorhinus torazame. Taxonomy (NCBI): domain Eukaryota; kingdom Metazoa; phylum Chordata; class Chondrichthyes; order Carcharhiniformes; family Scyliorhinidae; genus Scyliorhinus; species Scyliorhinus torazame. The sequence goes on from NC_092711.1 coordinate 115,165,647, forward strand.
TTACATTATCGAAATTATACTGCATCTGCCTTTGATTTGGACACCCACTCAACTTGACATATCACACTGAATGTTCTCTGCATCCTCCTCACAGCTCACTCTTCCACTCAGCTTTGTATCATTGCATAGTTGGAGATATTATTTTCGCCCCTCATCTAAATCATTAACCTAGAAAGTGAATAGCTAGGGATCCTGCACCAAACCCTATGGTACCCCATTAGCCACTGCCTGTAATTTGGGAGAAGACCCATTTATTCCTACACTTTGATTCCTTTGCCAACCAATTTCTCATCCATCTCAATTCACTACCCCCAATTCCACGTACTTTAATTTTACATGCTAGTCTCTTATGTGGGACATTGTTAAAAGCCTTTTTGTAACAAACATTTTATTAAGGCATTTATGGATTTCTAACACCAAAAGATACAAATACAAATGGAAACATAATTCAGTGTGTAACAAACCCCTCCATCTCTCACTGCTCCCGCCTAAACTAGAGAAAAATAACCTAACTCCCCCTGCCCCCCTTATTCCCTCACGCCAAAAGCCTTTTGAAAGTCCAAATAAACGACAGCTACTGTCCCTCCCTCATGAAAACTATACAAATTGCATCCTCGAAGAATACCATAAGATTTGCCAAGCATGATTTTCCTTTCATAAATCCATGCTGACTCTGTCCGATCCTGTCACTGTTTTCCAAGTCTTCTTCTATAGAATCTTTGACAATGGATTCTAGAGTTTTCCTCATGACCGACGTCATGCTCACTGGTCTATCATTCCTGTCCTCTCTGTACCTTCATTTATAAATAGTGCGGTTAGATTAGTTACCCTCCAATCTGGAGGAACTGTCCAGAGTCTACAGAATCTTGGGAGATGACCACCTACGCATCTACTATTTCTAGCGCTACTTCCTTGGGTGCTCTGGGATATAGATTATCAGGCTCTGAGGCGTGATCTGCATTCAGCTGGCTTAGTTTCTCCAACAGCATTGCTCTGATAATACTGATCTCCTTCATCTTTTTCCTCCATATATACCTTGTGTTCCCCAACATTTCTGGTATCGTATTTGTGTCCTTCTTTTTGAAGGCAGGAACAAAATATGTATTTACCATGATCAGCTATTTCTTTGTCCGCCATTATAAAGTCCGCTGTTTCTGACTGTGAGGGGCCCACATTTATTTGCATCAATCTTTTTTTCTTCACATAGCTGTAGAAACATTTGCAGCCAGTTTCTATGTTCCCCGCAAGCTTACTCTCATACTCTGTTTCCACGTTTTAAATCAACACTTTGGTCCTCCTTTGCTGCACTTGAAGCAGTTCTTAGAATTCAGCAATGTTGGACAATTTGTATACTTCTTCCTTGGATCCAATACGATCTCTAATTTCCGTTGTAAGGCATGATTTGGCCACCTTCCATTTCTTGATTTGTGCCAGAGGGGAATAACAATTGTTGCAATCCAGCCATGGTCTCCTTGAATGCTTGCTATTGCCGATCTACCGTCATCCCTTAAGGAAGATTTTCTAATCGATCATAGCCAACTCCCGCCTCATATCATGTTTTTCTATATCAAGATTCAGAATCTAGTCTCAGAATCAATTATGTTACTCTCCATCTTGTTTCAATCATGTTATGGTCGGTCATCTCCAAGCGGTCGCGTACAGCTCGATTGCCACTGACTCCTTACTTATTACACAGTACCCAGTTCAGGCTGGTCATACTCTCGTTGTTTTTTCAACGTATTGGTTCATAAAACCATCCACTGCAGGAATTCCTCCTCTACGGTATTGTGACAAATTTTATTTACCCTATCCATATGCAGATTAAAATCACACATTATTACAGATGTTTGTTTGTTGCACCCGTCTCTACGTTCCTGCAAAATGCCATTCCCAATATCACCACCACAGTTTGGGTGTACATATAAATCCCCTACTAATGTTTCCTTGCTCCTTGGTGCTTCTCAGCTCGACCGCTAGAAATTCAACATTGTCGGATCTCATACCCTTCCTCACGATTGAGTTAATTGTTTTTTTAGGCAGCAATGCCATTCCACCACCTTTTCCATTTTAAAAATAAAAATAATCTTTGTTATTGTCGCAAGTAGGCTTACACTAACACTGCAATGAAGTTACTGTGAAGACACCCTAGACGCCAAATTCAGGCGCTTGTTCGGCTTCACAGAGCGAGAATTCAGGATGTGCAATTCAACTAACTAGTACGTCTTTTGGGGCTTGTGGGAGGAAACCGGAGCACCCAAAGGAAACCCACACAAAAACGGGGAGAACGTGGAGACTCCGCACAGACAGTAACCCAAGCAGGAATAAGAACATAAGAACATAAGAACTCGGAGCAGGAGTAGGCCATCTGGCCCCTCGAGCCTGCTCCGCCATTCAATGAGATCATGGCTGATCTTTTGTGGACTCAGCTCCACTTTCCAGGCCGAACGCCATAACCCTTTATTCTTCAAAAAACTATCTATCTTTACATTAAAAACATTTAATGAAGGACCCTCAAGTACTTCACTGGGCAAGGAATTCCACAGGTGCACAACCATTTGGGTGAAGAAGTTCCTCCTAAACTCAGTCCTAAATCTACTTCCCCTTATTTTGAGGCTATGCCCCCTAGTTCTGCTTTCACCCGCCAATGGAAACAACCTGCCCGCATCTATCCTATCTATTCCCTTCATAATTTCATATGTTTCTATAAGATCCCACTTGATCCTTCCAAATTCCAACGAGTACAGTCCCAGTCTACTCAACCTCTCCTCATAATCCAATCCCTTCAGCTCTGGGATTAACCTAGTGAATCTCCTCTGCACAGCCTCCAGCACCAGTACGTCCTTTCTCAGGTATGGAGACCAAAATTGAACACAATACTCCAGGTGTGGCTTAACTAACATCTTATACAATTGCGGCATAACCTCCCTTGTCGTAAACTCCACCCCTCTAGCAATGAAGGACAAAATTCCATTTGCCTTCTTAATCACCTGTTGCACCTGTAAACCAACTTTTTGCGACTCATGCACTAGCACACCCAGGTCTCTCTGCATTGCAGCATGTTTAATACTTTATCATTCAAATAATAATTCCTTTTGCTGTTATTCCTACCAAAAGGGATAACCTCACATTTGTCAACATTGTATTCCATCTGCCAGACACTAGCCAATTCACTTAGCCTATCCAAATCCCTTTGCAGACTTCCAGTATCCTCTGCACTTTTTGCTTTACCACTCATCTTAGTGTCGTCTGCAAACTTGGACACATTGCCCTTGGTCCCCATCTCCAAATCATCTATGTAAATTGTGAACAATTGTGGGCCCAACACTGATCCCTGAGGGACACCACTATCTACTGATTGCCAACCAGAGAAAGATCCATTAATCCCCACTCTTTGCTTTCTATTAATTAACCAATCCTCTACCTATGCAACTACGTTACCCTTAATGCCATGCATTTTTATCTGATGCAGCAACCTTTTGTGTGGCACCTTGTCAAAGGCTTTCTGGAAATCCAGATATATCACATCCATTGGCACTAGTAATGTCTTCAAAAAATTTCAATAAATTAATTAGGCACGACCTGCCCTTTATGAACCCATGCTGCGTCTGCCCAATGGGACAATTTCCATCCAGATGCCTCGCTATTTCTTCCTTGATGATGGATTCCAGCATCTTCCCTACTACCGAAGTTAAGCTCACTGGCCTATAGTTACCCGCTTTCTGCCTGCCTCCTTTTTTAAACAGTGGTATCACGTTTGCTAATTTCCAATCCGCCGGGACCACCCCAGAGTCTAGTGAATTTTGGTAAATTATCATTAGTGGATTTGCAATTTCCCTAGCCATCTCTTTTAGCACTCTGGGATGCATTCCATCAGGGCCAGGAGACTTGTCTACCTTTAGTCCCATTAGCTTGCCCATCACTACCTCCTTAGTGATAACAATCATCTCAAGGTCCGCACCTGTCATAGCCTCATTTCTATCAGTCTATCATGTTATTTGTGTCTTCCACTGTGAAGACCGACCCAAAAAACCTGTTCAGTTCCTCAGCCATTTCCTCATCTCCCATTATTAAATCTCCCTTCTCAACCTCTAAAGGACCAATCTTTACCTTAGCCACTCTTTTTTGTTTTATATATTTGTCGTAACTTTTACTATTTGTTTTTATATTCTGAGCAAGTTTACTCTCATAATCTAACTTGAGACCCTGGCGCTGTGAAGCAACAGTTCTAACCACTGTGCTACTATAGGGTTTGAAGACTGACAAGTCCGCCGGACCGAATGGTCTACATCCTAGGGTGTTAAAGGAGGTGGCAGTGTAGCTGGTGGATCCATTTGTGATAATATTCCAAAATTCCCTGTCCAAGGGAAAGATTCCAGTGGATTGGAAAAATGCAAATGGCACACGCTTAATCAAAAAATGAGGGGGTGGGGAAGGGGGGGGGGGGGGGGGGGGGGAGAGAGAATGTAAGCAATTACAGAACAGTTAGTTTAACCTCTGTTGTCGGGAATTGTTCGAATCCATTATCAGTGAAGGAACATCAGGACATTTGGAATGTCAAAAGGAAATCCATCAGCGTCAGTGTGGTTTTACGAAAGGTAAATCATGGTTCACTAAGTTGCTGGAGTTCTTGGAAGATGTACGAAGCCAAGTGGATAATGGGAACAAGTAGATGTAGTATATTTGTACTTCCGAAGATGTTCGATGAGGTGCTGCACAGAAGAGTAATACACAAGGTTACATCACATGGGGTTAGGGGTAATGTATTGGCTTGAATAGATGACTGGCTGACGGACAGATGACAGCATCGGGATAAATGGGTCTTTTTCTGGATGGCAAAATGCAACTAGTGGAATCCCACAGGGTTAGGTCACCAGGTCCATAATATTTATAATCTATATCAATGACCTGGATACGAGGCTCGAATGTTCTATCGCCAAATCTGCGGATTGCACTAAAATAGGTGGAACCATGAGTTATAATGAGGAAATAAAAACGTGACAAATGGATATATGTAGATTAGTTGAGTGGGCCAAAATGTGGCAGATGGCGTTTAACGAAAATTATGAGGAAGAATAAATGCAACTTATTATCTAAATGCGAAGTATCTTCATGGTGCACAGGTGCAGGGGAGCATTGGGTGTCCTCTTGCATGAGTCGCAGAAAACTAACATGGAATTACAAAAGATAGCAAAGAAAACGAATGGAATGTTGGCATTCATAGTTAAAGAAATAGAGTATAAAGGTAAGGAGATGTTGTCGCAACTATAGAAGGCATTGGTGAGACCGCACCTGGAGTATTGCGCACAATCTTGGTCCAGTTTTTGAGGTGTGAAGGAGTGGCATTAGAGGAAGTTCAGAGGAGGTTCACTGGATTGATTTCAGAGATGAGGGGTTTGTCGTATGAGAAGGGATTGGGCAGTTTAGGCAGATAATCTCAAGAATTTAGAAGAATAAGAGGAAATCAAATTGAGGTTTATAGTGTAGCCACCTGGCTTGGCCACTTCCCAACTTAAAATGGAGAACTGCAAAAACTGAAGGTAAATTCAGCCAACACGGGCAAAGACTAGCAAGTACAGAAATCATGTGTATTGAAACCTGTAAAATACCAGACAGCACTGAAACCAGCAGCCATCTGCATAGTAATGAGCAATTCCAAGGCACAATTGCAACAGTTAAGGTGAATAGAGCCAAGCCAGACTGCTCGGCGCCAGCAGGAGCCAAGACAAAGGAAGGCCAACGGACATTTAGGGACCGCCCAGCGATCAGGGAACAACTCCAGTATTGGAGAAATCGATCCAAATGATCGGAACGCAGTCCATTCATTTGGAACTAGGTATGGGGTCCTCCCCGAAGGGCGGGAAGCCCCTGGGGACTATAATGTAAAGCCCCCAAGTTCAAATCGTCCTTCTTTGGCAGGGTCACTCAGCAACTTGAATCAACCCGTGAGAGTGATCTGTCCAAGCTGCCGCATCAACCAAGTAAGTCTCCAGTCAACGCTCGCTACGAGATAGGCGCTCCGAGCTACAAGTCCGTACCAGCTTTTGAATCCTGCAGACTCAGGACCTGAACGAAAGGCCATTTGTTCCCCTGACCTGGTGGACCAATTCCGAAGCTAAGTATAGACCTTTTAGTGATAGGAATAGTCTAGAAAGTAGAGTTTATGCATGAGTAGTGATTTACTGTGTATAATAAATGTGTTTTGATTTGAATCTTACTAATTGGTGTGTGGAGTTATTGATCATTACTTGAACTTGAACCTCGTGGCGGTATCATAAAGATACCTGGCGACTCTCGAGCAAAGGTTAAACAAACGGAGCAAATTACGAATTAAGAGCCAACCAAAAGTTAGCAACATATTACTGGCGACATCCTGACGGGGCCCGACTTAGAAGTGGCTTAACCACTCCGGGAGAACCCAAAATTTGAATTAGAAATGCAATTGGGAACAGAAAAACCACAAGTGTTTAAAGCAGTTCTGATCAATCCTCATAATTCGGAAGTGTGTTAATGCACGCGTAACTAACAGGGCTATAAGGTAATTCTGATCGATTTTTGTTGCGAAAAACTGTCGGGAGTTTGTATTCCGGAAAATAGCGAAAGCTGTACCCATAATTACAGCACCGCCTTGGTACCCCTCGTTCCAAATTTTAAGAGAGCATTTCGAGAGGAAAGATGGCAATGCAGGCAATGCAACGCCTCATGAACCCTGAAGAATTCGTGGTCGCAGCGACCAGCCGCAGAGTAGGTCGGTGTCCCGTTTGGGAAGAGGAGATCAGGAAATATCTCAAAGGGAAAGGATGGCCCCTTTGGAGTGAATTCTGTGACAATGAGGAAACAGGACCCGGGGGTATAGGACATACTTGGTGGGAGAACCTGTCATAGATTCATAAGAAAAGCTTGGGAAAAGCTCGCAAGCCAATGGCAATCGTGTCCTGTCTGGCACAATTGCGAGGCACAGAGGAGGTCGTTCAGACACTCTGAAAAGAGATAGAAGGAGTACATCGAATGAGTAAGGTCGATGTAAGTGAGGTCGAGAAAGAGAACATAGAGTTGAGAAGGAAGTTAGTAGCAAAGGACGGAGAGGTGGAGGATGCCAAGCAGGCACACCAGTCTTGTCTGGTGCACCTAAGCAGCTTCCAGACACAGGACGAAAAGGCCTATCAGGACATGCAACGTGCAGTCCTGGCAAGCGAGGAAACAGAGAAACAGGTAGAGGCATTGCAAAAGCAGTGTAGCGACCTGAAAGCAGCATTACGAGCACTCCATGCTACCACCACGGAGCACAGACAGAGCTCACTAGATCATGCGAAGTGCATGTAGCAGATTGCAGAACTGCAGTCTTTGCTTTCAGTTCAGAGCGGATTCCAGAGCACCTTTGGATCCCAGTTAGATGCAGAGGACGGCCCGGATTGGGAAGAATTAAATGAGACCGCGCATAGATATGTTCAGGGAACATGTGCGCAAGGAAAGCCCCAGAAGAGAAAAGCGCCCCAACCCCCCACATCGCAGATAGTTCAGGCACCATTGAACCCAGTAACCACTCAGTGCACAGTCGCAGCGGAAGGAGACACGGAATTCCTGTACACGACCCCCTTAACAGTGATCCAATTATGGGACGCGAGCAAGAAAATCACACCATTCCTTCGCACCTCAGACCCCCACCACTTCTTTGCCAGAGTAAAACTGCAGGCGACCATATACGGCCTGGACGAGCGTGAGCACGTGAAGCTCACAGTTTTGAGTTTAGACCCTTCGGTCGTAGCAGCCCTTCCCGACCCACAGAATGTAGGAGGAGGCACCCTTGCAGAAATGCACGCAGCGATCCTATATGCGATCGGCTCCAACAGAGGTGACCCAGTCGAAGGCCTGAATAAGTGCAGGCAGAAAGAGACGGAACACCCCACAGCGTTTGCTGGACGCCTGTGGATTCATTTCACAGCAGTTTTCGGTAAATTAGACCGCGCCCATTTGTCCCAAGACGGTATGGCCAAATGGACCCGCACCCTTATCTCCCATGCCACAGAGGCAGAACAAAAAGCCTGTACGAATTATGACCCCTCAGAGGAAGTCCACAATGAGAAATGGGTTTTAAAAAGATTGTCCCGCGCCTGGGAGCAGTCTGTACAAAACAAACCCGCAGTTAGGAAACCCGAGGAACAGCAGGCAGAAGCAGACATCCAAGCGGTGAAAACGCACCAGAACCCCGCATGGGTGAACGAAGGCAGGAACAGCCCCCCACAAAAGCCACAGGAGTGTTACAACTGTGGACAGTTAGGACACTTTGCACGAGAATGCAATGCCCCACGAAAGCCACAGACAGCCCAGCAGGCAGGCACTCTGAATAAGAATAGGACAGAGCCCATACATAGTGTGAGCACCTGTTCAGATCAGACGGACCTGAACGGAATGGACTGCCGGTGTTCGGGCTCACCCAGTTGGGTCTGCGACACCCTTTGGGATAGGTCCGGCCGACCAGTAGTTGCAGCAAAGGTACGGGGACAGCCCATCGAATTTCTCTGGGACACAGGAGGGTCCTGCACCACAATTAATTCCTCCACCATGTTTCAGAAAGACACGTGGCCCACTACAGCCACAATCACCCTCAGCGGCTTAACAGGCCACTCACAGCAGGGACACATCACAGCCCCATTGAGATTGGCAGTATAACGACAAAGCACCCCATAGTTTTAGTCGATCTACCCCACACAGCAGAACACATTTTAGGAATTGACTTTATGAACTCCCACCACCTTTCATTTGATCCGGTAAACCAATGTGTTTGGAGAATGGCAAAATCCGCAAGAGCCCCCGCAACGCTCACAATAGGTGAATACGCAAACAAGGTTAGCGCAGTCGGCGAATTTTGGTTTGACCCGACCATGATTAGCACAGACGAGCAGGTTCGGGCAGTTCTGCAGAAGCACAGGACAACATTCGTGACCCACAAACACGACTGTGGCTGGACGACTGGTTCCATTCAAATCACAGGACCTGACCCTAGACCCCAAAAGCAATACGGATTTCCCCAAGATGCAGAGGGAGAAATCACAAAAGTTATTGACAGCTTATTAGAGCAGGGCGTACTCAGATCAATAGCCTCCACTAATAATGCCCCGTTTTGGCCAGTGAGAAAGCCCGATAGATCATGGCGACTGGCCATCGATTACATGGAACTCAACAAAGTCACCCCCGCAGCAGCCCCCACGGTAGCCACAAGTCCCGAGACCATGCTCAAACAGGGACTCAACTCACAATACTTTACGGGTTTGGACGTCAGTAATGGATTCTGGTCCATTCCATTGGCAAAAGCGTGACAATACAAATTTGCCTTCACTTTTAAAATTTTGCAGTACAGGTGGATATGCCTTCCACAAGGATTCCAGAACTCACCCACCATTTTCCACCGACAGCTGTCAAATGGATTATCAAAATTTTCTCGCCCCGAATGTCTGGTCCAGTATGTGGACGACCTATTACTGCAGACAGACACCAAGGCAGAGCACATCGACCTTCTGGCCGAACTCCTGGAACTCCTTCAGAAAATTGGTTGCACAATAAACCCCAAAAAGGCCCAGATTTTGGAAAACAAAGTGATATATTTGGGTACGATTATCACGCACGGTAAACGCAAGATCGAGCCCAAAAGAATTAACTCAATTGCCAAAATGCCCCTTCCCCAGAATGTGTCAGCCCTCCGGTCGTTTTTAGGACTGGTTGGCCACTGCCGAAACCATATTGACGGTTTCGCCAGCAATGCAGCACCCCTCTCAGACCTCCTAATGAAAGGAGCCCCTTGGGAATGGCTTCTGCAGCACACGGATGCTGCCGATACTTTGAAAAGAGCCCTCATTGCAGCCCCCGCACTTCAAGTTCCAGACCCGCTTTCCCCCTATGCTATAGAGATAGCTAGCACAGACCGCACCCTTTCGGCCGTGCTCCTCCAGGAACGGCACAAACAGTTAAGACCCGTGGCTTACGCCTCCAGACTTTTAGATCCTGTGGAGCAGGGATTTTAGGCCTGTGAAAGGCACCTGCTCGCAGTTTTCTGGGCGGTTCAGTATTTTTCCTACATAACCGGACTAAACCCCATCACAATCCTCATGGAACACACCCTCACCCAACTTTTACTTGACGGCGACTTAAGGACGCTACAAATTAGAGCAGCTAGATGGACCCATCTTTTGCAGAGAAGGGACATCACCGTTAAAAGGACCAAGGCCCACACCTTCTTAGCTGATAACCTTCAGTACCCAGGCACCCCCCACGAATGTTACCGGCAGCACGGTAGCACAAGTGGATAGCACTGCAGACTTCCGGGTTGCGGCAATGCGGAGCTAAGCCGCGCGATTCGGCAGCTCCCGCGAAAACTGACTTTTGGGCCCGCTAACGGAGCCCCAACGGCACTTTTTAAAAAAACAACCCGTGGGGAGCGAAGGAGAAAGGTCCCCTACTAACCAGCATGGATCGGACCCGCAGCAAAACGGCGAAAAAAGCGGCCCTGGAGCAGCGGGAGAAGAAAGAAGAAAAAATAAAAATTGCGGCGCCCACGGACAGGGAGGAGATGAAAGAGTTCATCAAGTGCTGCTTCGAGGAGCTGCGTAAGGAGATAGTGGTGCCTATACTGGCAATGATTGAAAGACTTGGAGCAACCCAGAAAGCCCAAGAGGTGAAGATCCAGGAAAAAGTGAGTGAGAACAACGACGAGCTTGTGGGCCTGGCGGAGAGAGTGGAACGGCACGAGGCGCTGCACAAGACGTGGGTGGGAAGACTCGAAGACCTGGAGAACAGATCAAGGAGAAACAACTTGAGGATCCTGGGCCTCCCAGAAGGAGTGGAGGGGGCCGATGCCGCGGCATATGCGGGCACAATGATCGGGACGCTGATGGGTGCGGAGGCCCCCCCGGGATTGCTGGAGCTGGACGGGGCGCACCGAGTGCTAGCGAGGAAGCCCAAGGCAAAAGAGCCGCCAAGGGCGATGGTGGTGAGATTTCACCGGTTTACGGACAGAGAGAGGGTCCTGAAATGGGCCAAGAAGGAATGGAGCAGCAAGTGGGACAATGCGGAGATCAGCATATACCCGGACTGGAGCGCGGAGGTCGCTAAGCGGAGAGCGGGTTTCAACCGGGCCAAAGCGGTGCTGCATCGGAAAGGAGTGAAATTTGGAATGTTGCAGCCAGCGCGACTGTGGGTTACACATAATGGCCAACACCACTACTTCGAAACGCCCGAAGAGGCGTGGACTTTTATACTAGCTGAAAAATTGTACTCTAATTGAGGGTTTGTGTGGGAGGGGGGTGTTTGAGGGTTGAGGTATGATGGTTGTTGTGCATAGGGGGTCAACCACGCGCAGGAAATGCTATATGGGCTGGGGGGGGAGGGACAAGGCCACGACAGGAGCTGCGCCATGGGGGGCGGGGAAGGCTTTGGAAAGCACGGGGTTGTCTTTACCGCGCGCGGCAAGAAAGGCGGGAAGGGGAACAAAGAAATGTACATTGATTGGTAGATTCCCACACGGGGGGGGGGTCAAAGGGATGGCGGGGGAAGCCGGGGTCAACAGGTGTCAGCTGACTTACGGGAGGGATATGGGGGGAGCAAAAAAGCTAGGCGGGGATCTAGCGGGGGGGGGGGGGGGTGAGGGGGGGAGAGGAGGGAGTGGGGGAAGTGGGGGGGGGGGGAAAGGGTTGCTGCTGCACTGGCCGAAAGAGAACGGGACACAGAAGAAGTGGCTGGGACGGGGGTCCCCAGGCCGGAAGACTGGAGAGTGGGGGAGACGCGGACAAGGGACTGGCCCAGAAAAGGAGATGGCTAGTCGGCGGGGGGGGGAGGGGGGGGTGAGAGTCTCCCCAATCCGGCTGATAACGTGGAACGTGAGGGGCCTGAATGGGCCGGTGAAGCGGGCTCGAGTGTTCGTGCACTTGAAGGGACTGAAGGCAGACGTGGCAATGCTCCAAGAGACACACCTGAAGGTGGCGGACCAGGTCAGGTTAAGAAAGGGATGGGTAGGACAGGTATTTCACTCGGGATTGGACGCAAAAAATAGAGGGGTGGCAATTCTGGTGGGAAAGCATGTGTCATTTGAGGCCAAGACTATCGTAGCGGATAATGGTGGGAGATATGTGATGGTGAGTGGTAGGTTGCAAGGGACGTGGGTGGTGTTGGTAAATGTATACGCCCGAACTGGGATGATGCTGGATTTAAGAAGCGCATGTTAGTGTGCATTCCGGACCTGGAGGTAGGAGGACTGATAATGGGAGGGGTCTTCAATACGGTGCTGGACCCAGCACTGGACCGCTCCAGATCAAGGACGGGAAGGAAGCCGGTGGCGGCCAAGGTGCTCAGTGGTTTTATGGATCAGATGGGGGGAGTGGACCCATGGAGGTTTGCAAGACCGCAGGCCAGGGAATTTTCTTTTTTCTCCCACGTGCATAAGGCTTACTCCCGGATAGATTTCTTTGTTCTGGGCAGGGCGCTCATCCCGAGAGTGGAGGCGATGGAGTATTCGGCCATAGCCGTTTCGGACCATGCCCCGCACTGGGTGGAACTGGTGCTGGGAGAGGAGAGGGACCAACGCCCGCTGTGGCGGCAGGATGTGGGACTGCTGGCTGATGAGGTGGTGTGTGGGAAGGTGAGGGGGTGTATTGAAAGGTACTTGGAGGCCAACGACAATGGGGAGGTGCGAGTGGGGGTGGCATGGGAGGCATTGAAGGCGGTGATCAGGGGAGAGCTGATTTCCATCAGGGCTCATAGGGAGAAGACAGAGGGAATGGAAAGGGAAAGGTTAGTGGGGGAGACCTTGCGAGTCGACAGGAGATACGCAGATGTCCCGGAGGAAAGATTACTTGGGGAAAGGCAACGGCTCCAGACGGAGTTTGACCTGCTGACCATGGGCAAGGCAGAGGCTTAGTGGAGGAAGGCGCAAGGGGCGACTTACGAGTACGGGGAAAAGGCTAGTCGGATGCTGGCGCACCAGCTCCATAAGAGGGCGGCAGCGAGGGAAATAGGGGGAATCAAAGATGGAAGGTGAGCCACGGTTCGAAGAGCAACGAAAATAAATAAGGTATTCAAGGACTTCTATGAAGAGCTGTACAGATCCCAGCCCCCAGGGGGGGAAGGGGGGATGAGGCGATTCCTGGACCAGCTGGGGTTCCCGAGGGTGGAGGAGCAGGAGGCGGTTGGCTTCGGGGCACCAATTGGGTTGGAGGAGTTGAGTAAGAGTTTGGGGAGCATGCAGGTCGGGAAGGCCCCGGCGCCGGACGGGTTCCCGGTGGAGTTCTATTGAAAATATGTGGACCTGCTGGCCCCGCTACTGGTGAAGACCTTCAACGAGGCAAGAGAGGAGGGAACCCTGCCCCAGACAATGTCGGAGGCAACAATCCCCTTGATTCTAAAGCGAGTCAAGGATCCATTGCAATGTGGCCGATTTCGCTCCTCAATGTGGATGCTAAGCTATTGGCGAAGGTACTGGCCACTAGGATTGAGGACTGTGTCCCGGGGTGATTCGCGAGAACCAAACGGGATTCATAAAGGGCAGGCAGTTAAATACCAATGTGCGGCAGCTCTTAAACGTGATAATGATGACATCGGAAGAGGGAGAGGCGGAGATAGTGGCAGCTATGGACGCGGAAAAAGCCTTTGACCGAGTACAGTGGGAGTACCTCTGGAAGGTATTGCGCAGGTTTGGGTTCGGGGGAGGGTTTATTAGATGGGTTAAGCTCCTTTACAGTGCCCTGGTGTCGAGTGTAGTGACGAACCGGCGTAGGTCGGAGTACTTTCGGCTGTACCGAGGGACGAGGTAGGGGTGCCCCCTGTCCCCCCTGTTATTTGCATTGGCGATCGAACCCTTGGCCATATCACTTAGGGAGTCTAAGAAATGGAGGGGGATAGTCCGCGGGGGAGAGGAGCATCAGGTATCGCTATATGCGGATGACCTGCTGCTATATGTGGCGGACCCAATGGAGGGGATGGTGGAGGTCATGCAGACTCTAAGGGAGTTTGGGGAGTTTTTGGGCTATAAGCTCAATGTAGGGAAGAGTGAGCTCTTTGTATTACAGGCGGGGGACCAAGAAAGAGGGATAGGGGACCTACCGCTGAGGAGGGCGGAGAGGAGTTTACGGTATCTGGGGATCCAGATAGCCAGAAGTTGGGGGGCCCTACATAAACTGAATTTGACGAGGGTGGTGGAGCAAATGGAGGAGGATTTTAAAAGATGGGACATGCTCCCGCTCTCGTTGGCGGGTAGGGTGCAGTCGGTCAAAATGGTGGTCCTTCCGAGGTTTTTGTTCGTGTTTCAGTGCCTCCCCATCGTGATCACCAAGGGCTTTTTCAAGAGAGTAGGTAGGAGTATTATGGGGTATGTGTGGGCAAATAAGACCCCGAGGGTTAGGAGAGGGTTCTTGGAACGCAATAGGGACCGAGGAGGGTTGGCTTTGCCAAACCTAGGGAGTTACTACTGGGCAGCAAACGTGGTGATGATCTGCAAGTGGGTCATGGAGGGAGAGGGGGCGGCATGGAAGAGGATGGAGATGGCGTCCTGTAAAGAAACGAGCCTGGGGGCGTTGGTAACGGCACCGCTGCTGCTCTCGCTGACAAAATACACCACAAGCCCGGTGGTGGCGGCAACACGAAGGATCTGGGGCCAGTGGAGAAGGCACAGGGGGGCAATGGGAGCATCGGTGTGGTCCCCGATCAGGGGTAACCACCGGTTTGTCCCGGGGAAGATGGACGGGGGGTTCCAAGACTGGCATCGGGCGGGGATAAGAAGAATGGGGGACCTGTTCATTGATGGGACATTTGCGAGCCTAGGGGCACTGGAGGAGAAATTTGAATTACCCCCGGGAAATGCATTTAGATATATGCAGGTGAGGGCTTTTGTGAGGCGACAGGTGAGGGAATTCCCGTTGCTCCCGGCACAAGAAGTTCAAGATAGGGTGATCTCGGGGGTATGGGTCGGGGAGGGCAAGTTGTTGGAAATATACCAAGAGATGAAAGAAGAGGGGGAAGCGCTAGTAGAAGAATTGAAAGGTAAATGGGAGGAGGGGCTGGGGGAGGAGATTGAGGAAGGGCTGTGGGCTAATGCCCTGGGTAGGGTTAATACCTCCTCCTCGTGTGCCAGGCTCAGTCTGATACAATGTAAGGTGGTCCACAGAGCGCACTTGACGGGGGCGAGGCTGAGTAGGTTCTTTGGGGTAGCGGATAGAAGTGAAAGATGTTCAGGGAGCCCGGCGAACCATGTCCATATGTTTTGGTCATGCCCGGCATTGGAGGGGTTCTGGAGAGGTGTGGCAGGAGTAATATCCCAGTTGGTGAAAGTCCGGGTCAAGCCAAGCTGGGGACTAGCAATATTTGGAGTAGTGGATGAGCCGGGAGTGCAGGAGGCGAAAGAGGCCGGAATTCTGGCCTTTGCAACCCTAGTAGCCCGGCGAAGGGTCTTGCTATTATGGAAGGAGGCGAAGCCCCCTAGCCTGGAGGCCTGGATAAACGACATGGCGGGGTTCATAAAATTGGAGAGAATTAAGTTTGCTTTGAGAGGGTCTGCACAGTGGTTTTACAGGCGGTGGCAACTGTTCCTAGAATATCTCGCGGAGCGTTAGAAGAAGGTCGGTCAGCAGCAGCAGCAACCCTGAGGGGGGGGGGGGGGGGACGAGAGATTGTTTGAGGGGATGGATGAGTGGGAGATGGCATGGAGGGTAGGGGGAAACGGTACGTGCGGCTAAGAGCCAGTGTATAAAGCTATGTAAATATACCATCTTGCCATGTATATATCTTGCTCAGGGAGATTTTGCGTTATTTTGTTACGGGGGCGGGGGGGAGGGGGGGGGGTTACTGTTTGTAAGGGGAAAAAATTGTGTTGTTAAAAAACCTTAATAAAAAATATTTTAAAAAAAAAAACTGGATAGCACTGTGGCTTCACAGCGCCAGGGTCCCAGGTTCGATTCCCCGCTGGGTCACTGTCTGTGCGTAGTCTGCACATTCTCCCCGTGTCTACATGGGTTTCCTCCGGGGGTTCTGGTTTCCTCCCACAGTCCAAAGACGTGAAGGTTAGGGGGATTGGCCATGATATATTGTCCTTAGTGATCAAAAAGATTGGATGGGGTTACGGTGGAAGTGAGGGCTTAAGTGGCTTGGTGCAGACTCGATGGGCTGAATGGTCTCCTTCTGCATTATATGTTCTATATAGTGGGCAGCACGGTAGCACAGTGGATAGCATTGTGGCTTCACAGCGCCAGGGTCCCATGTTCGATTCCCCGCTGGGTCGCTGTCTGTGCGGAGTCTGCACTTTCTCCCCGTGTCTGCGTGGGTTTCCTCCGGGTGCTCCGGTTTCCTCCCACAGTCCAAAGACGTGCAGGTTAGGTGCTTTGGCCATGATAAATTGGCCTTAGTATCCAAAACGTTTAGGAGGGTTTATTGGGTTATGGGTATAGAGTGGAGGTGAGGGCTTAAGTGGGTTGGTGAAGACTCGATCGGCCGAATGGCCTCCTTCTGCACTGTATGTTCTATGAATGTGAAATCATCTCACCGCACCACAACACAGGCCCCTTTATTGCGAAAACACCCCCCAGAAAGATAGGTAGTTCACCCCAGAGCCCCCAGCACACAGACACGTGAGCACCTTTAAGGATTTATGTGGATGGTTCTTCCACAGTATTAGAAGGGAAGCGCATTACAGGATGCGGCGTATATGTCGAAGATGTGTAGGGACGCGTCCTAGAACAAATCTCACTAAAACTACCAGGACACTTAGGCGCGCAGGCGGCAGAACTACCAGCCATTGCATACATTATGGATCACCCAGATTCCTTCCCCAGCCCAGCAGACATATACTCGGACAGCCTCTATGTCTGCAACAGCCTTACAGAATTCCTACCCCTGTGGAAAGCAAGAGGATTTGTTTCCGCAGATGGAAAAACCCTCCCTTCAGCCCCATTGCTCCGCCACATTTTAGAGAAAGCACAGGACAGGACCATTAGTATTGTTAAAGTTCGCAGTCACCAACGTTCCTCACCCCCTGGAAATGTAAAAGCCAACGCACTGGCCAAAGCAGGTTCCAGGCATGGATATTTTTGGACACCCCCCGAAAGCGCACCAGTGAATGCAGTTCAGGTCTCGCAGACTAATATCGAGGATTTAGTGCAGGCCCAGAGGCAGGATAGCAATCTCAGGGAGATTTTGAAAGGAAAATTTACAGCACCCTATGTTAGGTTTAAAAATGCACTGACCACACACGACGGTGTGATGTTAAAAGACACCCATTATGTGGTTCCTGAACAGGACAGGAAACAACTTATTTGTTTATTCCATGACAGTCATGGACATCAGGGAATTGATCCCACTAAAGCCCACCTCAGGCAGCTCTGTTGGTGGCCAAGTTTAAAAGAAGACGTAAAGCAGTACGTTGAGAATTGCCTTATCTGTGCCCAGAACAATCCGGACAGATACGCAAAGAAGGCTCAGCTTAGAACATAAAACATAGAACATTACAGCGCAGTACAGGCCCGTCAGCCCTCGATGTTGCGCCGACCTGTGAAACCACTCTAAAGCCCATCTACACTATTCCCTTATCGTCCATATGTCTATCCAATGACCATTTGAATACCCTTAGTGTTGGCGAGTCCACTACTGTTTCAGGAAGGGCATTGCACGCCCTTACTACTGTCTGAGTAAAGAACCTACCTCTGACATCCGTCTTATATCTATCTCCCCTCAATTTAAAGCTATATCCCCTCGTGCTAGACATGACCATCCGAGGAAAAAGGCTCTCACTGTCCACCTTATCCAATCCTCTGATCATCTTGTATGCCTCAATTAAGTCACCTCTTAACCTTCTTCTCTCTAACGAAAACAGCCTCAAGTCCCTCAGCCTTCCCTCATAAGATCTTCCCTTCATACCAGGCAACATTCTGGTAAATCTCTTCTGCACCCTTTCCAATGCTTCCACATCCTTCCTATAATGCGGTGACCAGAATTGCACGCAATACTCCGAATGCGGCCGCACCAGAGTTTTGTACAGCTGCAACATGATGTCATGGCTCCGAAACTCAATCCCTCTACCAATAAAAGCTAACACACCATACGCCTTCTTAACAACCCTCTCAACCTGGGTGGCAACTTTCAGGGATCTATGTACACGGATACCGAGATCTGTCTGCTCATCCTCACTGCCAAGAATCTTACTATTAGCCCAGCACTCTGTCTTCCTGGTATTCCTTCCAAAATGAATCACCTCACACTTTTCTGCATTAAACTCCATTTGCCACCTCTCAGCCCAGCGCTGCAGCTTATCTATGTCCCTCTGTAACTTGTAACATCCTTCCGCACTGTCCACAACTCCACCGACTTTAGTGTCAGGATAGCTATTTAGGACAAATATTAAGCCCCAGTTTTACCCATTTTAAATTAAGGATTTCAACACTCTCATAGCCTCAGGTCATCTCAAAACATAACAGCTTACAAAACAGCATAATTCACTTTCCTACACAAAAGAACCTGATACATGCAAAAGCAGTCGAGATTAAAACAAACACTTTAACTGAACTGACGAATACATTTTTTAAGACAGTGTCCAAGGACAGGGCAGGCTCCATAGCAACAGCATAGCAACGACACAGTAACATGAAGGCTCTATTGTTATAACAGCCAAGTCAGCAAAAGGCCAGTTCAAACTGGTCTTGAGAACAGCACAATATCGCATTCCTTAACATACACAAGTATGCAGCCACAAAACAATTAAAACTAATGTTGCGTGTTAAAGATGGACGGCTTGCCATCAAATCCGATGGTCACACCCTGTGCTAACGGCCCCTGGACTAACTTCCAGATCGATTTTTTAGGACCATTACCCCCTTGCAGGAATGGTTACAAATAATTATTAGTCGTCATAGACACTTTTACGAAATGGGTAGAGGCATTCCCATCCAGAACGAACACGGCAAAGACCACCGCAAAGATCTTAACCCACCACATCTTTACGAGATGGGGACTCCCCCGCAGCATTGATTCCGACCAAGGCTCCCATTTTACGGGACCTGTCATGAAGAACGTCCTCACGATAATTGGCATTACCCAAACATTCCACATTGCATACCACCCCCAGTCAAGTGGTATCGTGGAGTGCATGAATCGGACCCTAAAAGCCACCCTCAGAAAAATGGTCCAACAAAACAACACCACTTGGGATTCAGTCCTCCCTTTTGTGCTGATGTATTTGAGAAATACTGTTTCAACATCCACAGGTTACACCCCACACACTCTCATGACCGGACGCCCCATGAAAGGCCCAGATTGGACTTGACCAGCCCCGAAGTGATGGCCCTCACACACGAGAATGCAGTCACACAATTAGTGGAGAATGTTAAAACGGCTCAGCAAGCAGCCGCAGTAAGATTCGAAACAAGGAAGAAACAGAGCAAGGCCTGTTTCGACAAGACAGTGCATGCGACTGAGTTTGAGGTAGGACAGCAGGTCATGCTCTCCATCCATAACCCCAGCACATTCCTGTCACTGAAGTATTCGGGTCCGTACTCCATTGCGGACAAAGTAAGCCCCTCCGTCTATAACATTAAGTACCCCAACGGAAGGTCTGCATGGTTCCATATTAACCAGCTTAAGACATATGGCCCACAGTCCAACCACGCACATCACGTCATGCTCGACGCAGCAGACCACACCCCGCCACAGCCAACGTATCCCTACCCTCCCCCAACACGCCCACCACATCCACGGACTCGCCCTCGACCCCACCCCCGACCTCTAGACTCCGCCCCGGAACGCCAACAGACAGCAGCAGTGACAGCGACTGTGACTCAGACATTAGCCACAGCACGCCTCCCTACTATCCCCAGGCAACAGCACCCACACCCAGCGAATCTGACCACGATTCGAGTGATCCCTTCCTCATCACATTCCTCAACAAACCCCACCAAACACCACCGCCCTACGATGACAATTCCGTCCCCACAGAGCTAGACACCACCTTTTGGCACCGCGATAATTCATTCAGGCTCGTCCGCAATGATGAGATGGACCCCAAATCGCACCATGCAACCCTATCGGCCCTTATACATTCGACAGTATGGCATCCGGGAGAAGATGACGACTTTGAGTCTGACTCCCAAAGCGAGAACCCCTTTGCGACCCTGTTCGCAACTGATAACTGAGGTGTCCAGATGATGTTTCAAAAAGGAACCGCTTGATAGAAACGGTGTCCTTTCTGATGGAACCTGCAGCATGTTGTTTAATGTTGTTTGTTGCTGTTATTGTTATGTGTTGTTTGTAAGATCGGAAATTTTTTCCACGGTCCCACGCCTTATTTGTCTGCCGAAACCTATGATAACTTGCCCGCACACTCATCGGCAGAAACCGCTGAGAGCTTGCCAGCCCCCGTTCATAACTGCTCTTCTGGTTCGAAGGTAGAACCAATACGGCAAACCCCCCACGATGACTACATTTCTTGCCCATTCTTGCCGGTTGCTCAGGCAGTGGAGAAACGGAATTGGTCTCCGCCCTGCCTGAGGACCCCCCTCCGGTCAGCTATGCTTGGGTAGAGCACACACGGCATTGGTCGCCGTCCTACCCGGGGATTCCATCCAATTCTTACCCATCGCGGCCCATACGCACCTCATTTCGGCACTCTTGGTTCAAAAAGTTTTGTTTTGTTTTCGGGCAACCCTTCAGTTGCCATCCCTATGCTATTTACATCCTCAAACATTTGGATGGTAAATCGCACAGCCTGTGAGGCGGCTCGCACTGTTTCAGTATTTTTAAGTGTGTCTTGTCCTGAATATTCGGGTTTTTTTTTTAATTAAAAAATGAGGGAGTCACACATGGTGACAAATTGTAAAGGGAGAATTGGCTATGAAGGACAGACATACTAACAGACGAGATATTAACCAAGATAGTAACAGAAACTATGTTTGATCCCTAGAACCCCAGAAGCTCCAGGAAAAGAGACGAAATGGAAAGGAAGAGTCAAAAAGGAAAGAAAACAACAATGAAGACGTCATACGTGTATTTCGTCGTTATTGCAATTTGTACCCGGTTGCGCGCGAACGCGAACCCCCTGACCCCAACCCCCAGCCCCCGGCCGTCAATGATTCACTTCCCCATAGCACACAGAACCCCGAGATAGTCTCCGATACACCATCATGGTGTGATAAGCTCATAACATGGTACTCCCTTTCCTACATAGTCGAATCCCTATCAGTGTTGGTGATACTCTGCAGCATCGTGCAGACTCTCCGCATGAGGAAATGGAGAAGGAGAGCCTACCGTGCTCGCACCCCGGTACACAGAATAAGATCCCCTATGTTCAGTTACCCAAGACCCCGAACCCCTCGATCTATAATAACGGACATCCGTTTGCGCTCTTCTGTAAATAAAGAAATGGAACGATTGTACAACCCTGTGTTTGACTGCCAAGTCATGAAAAATGTAAATGCTGCTATTATTTTGTATTGTTTAGGAAGTTAATATGACTGAATGTTTAGTGAGTGTAGTTTACAAAAAATTTTGTAATGCATGTCCCTGTTTTGACATAGCGCCACTTAGAAATTGTTAGTTACATTTTTTCTTGGATAGTTATGGTCAGTGTAGAGCCCATAGAAGAGTGCTCACCGTGTCAGGGAATGAAGACAACGCAGTTATGTGATCCTTCACGCTTCGCGTTAGGGATCACAAGGCACAACTGCAACAGTTCAGGTGAATAAAGCCAAGGCAGACTGCTCGGCGCCAGCAGGAGCCAAGACAAAGGAAGGCCAACGGACATTTAGGGACCGCCCAGCGATCAGGGAACAACTCCAGTATTGGAGAAATTGATCCAAATGATCGGAACGCAGTCCAATCATTTGGAACCAGGTACGGGGTCCTCCCCGAAGGGCGGGACACCCCTGGGGACTATAAAGTAAAGCCCCCAAGTTCAAATCGTCCTTCTTTGGCAGGGTCACTCAGCAACTTGAATCAACCCGTGAGAGTGACCTGTCCAAGCTGCCGCATCAACCAAGTAAGTCTCCAGTCAATGCACGCTACGAGATAGGCGCTCCTAGCTACAAGTCCATACCAGCTTTTGAATCCTGCAGACTCAGGACCTGAACGAAAGGACACTTGTTCCCCTGACCTGGTGGGCCAATTCCGAAGCTAAGTATAGGCCTTTAAGTGATAGGATTAGTCTAGAAAGTAGAGTTTATGCATGAGTAGTGATTACTGTGCATAATAAATGTGTTTTGATTTGAATCTTACTAATTGGTGTGTTGAGTTATTGATCATTACTTGAACTTGAACCTCGTGGCGGAATCATAAAGTTACATGGCGACTCTCGAGCAAAGGTTAAACAAACAGAGAAAATTACGAATTAAGAGCCAAACAAAAGTTAGCAACAATAAGATGATAAAAGATATGGATAAAGTAGACGTTGAGCGGATATTTCCTCCTGTGGGGCATTCTAGAATAAGCAGTCAGAGCCTCCGGATAAGGGCCAGCAATGTTAAAACAGAGATGAGGAGAAAAGATTTGTGAATCTGTGGAATTCGCTACGCCAGAGTGCGGTGGGCGCTGTGAGAGTCAGTAACTTTATTGCGAATTAAGGCATTGAAATTACTTATCCCATTCCCACTATTTTTCCCGGTAGCCCTGTTCGAACTAGGCCCTTGGGTTCCCTGCCTATCACGTTTCTTATTCCTCATTCTGCCTTTTGGTTTTGTTATTGATTATCCCTCTTCTGGTTCCTTACATAGGTTCTCATCCCCCTGCCATGTTAGTGCGAATGGAGTGGCGATGACTCTGTACAGAGCTGTGATGGGTAAGACTAGAGCTGTGATGGGTTAATGGACAGTGGTAATGGATTAATATTGGACGATGATGGGTAGGTAGAGCGCAATCATTGGTGAGTAGAGAGTGGTGATGGGTTAGAACAGCGCGGTGATAGATCAGTCGAGAGTGGTTTGGGGTCAGAAGACAATGACGATGGACGAGTAGACAATGGTAATTGATATGTTTAGACAAGCGGTGTTGGGTTAGAAGAGGGCAGTGATGGATGAGTGTGGGCAGTGCTGTGTTAGAAGAAATGACGATTGATGCATAGATTGTGGTGAGGATGAGTTTAAACCAGTATGGGAGAGAGGAGAGGGGTGTTGGTTTGGAAAAGCGGGGTACTGGATGTGTAGACAGCAGGCAACTTGAGATGAGAAAGAAGTGTGTGAGATGTCATTTGTATTTTGGAACATTCTGCTCGCTGTGGTATAATTTAGCAGAAATGTAGCAGAATCAATAACCAATAACATGACAATGTAATCCTATCTGTTAGTGGCCAATATACCATCTCGATTTCTCCACGTTTTAATTGGCTGTTCTTTATTGTTTGACATAGGATCAAATGACCTATTATCTGAGCTGGAATACAACAGTCACCAGATTCTGGTCGCAGAGCAACTCAACCAATCTGACTGGAAATGATCGTTTTGGATCGTTGCTTGACAGCGCCGAGAATGCAAACTTCCTGATGAAAGTGTCTGCCTTTCCCACTATTCTTGGCCTGATCATTGTTTTGGGTGTCCCTTGGAATTCAATTGCTCTCTGGTACACATTACGAATTAAGAAGTTCTCATCGCCAACTGATATATTCCTATTTGGCTTAACAATCCTTAACGTATTCGTTATTGTAGCTTCTCTCACTGCCATTGTGCAAATCACACAGATTCCAATTCCAATGCTGTCATTACCTGAGCACTATGTGAGTCTAATCAACTTGTACGGCAATCCTCTCTTCATGACCTGCATTGCTATTGACAAATACATGGCAGTTGTCCATTCTATCAGCTCTCGTTCATGGCGAAATTCCAGATGTTATGTTGTTCTGCCCATTGCAATTTGGCTTGTTATTAACCATGAGCTTGCTGGTAGCATTACACGCAAATTATCCACTTCCTGCCCCAGTTTCATGCAATACTATGATTTCTGTCTGGAAAGGGATTCTCGTACTTTTCCTCTGCCCCGAATTGCTAACATTTTTCATTCCAATTCCTCTTCTGTTGGCCTGCTTTTTTCTGACAACAAGGAAATTGAAGTCGGAGCTGGGAAGGAATCTATGGAAATGATGAAAAAGAAAATGCTGAGAACCATTTGAGCGATTCTCCCTCGTCTGCTTTTCTGTTTTGCGTCCTTTCATATTACTGAACTGTCTTTTCTGTTGAATACCCTGCTGCGCCCCTCAGGTCAAATGATAGTGCGATACGTTTGTTGTACCCGGCCATATACCTGGGCCGCCACTGCACTCAGCATCGTCCTCAATCCCATTCTGTATATTTTTCGATCCCAAAACTTTCAGTGGAGACCCATTTTCTGTTGTGTATAGAGTGCCTAACTTATGGCACCATTACAAACGGCGCACCCCCTTTATTCCCAACTATTCCTAAACTGAGTAGAGTCTCGGTTCCAATGCAGAATCTGACTTGCTATTTCGCCAAAATATGTGTGTGATGAACGTGAGGCCACCAGGGGCGCCATGGTTTGTAACTGGCACGATAAATATTTGAAGGCTCTCAAAATCAAATATGCGAACTTGGACATGTTGCATTTACTCTCAACAAGCACTTGTTTTTCTACACACAAGAATACGTCTGTCACGCTACCTCTATCGTTTATTTCCTGATATTTACCAAAGATATAGAAATGTTTGTCGAACATGTACTTCCCGTTGACAAACATCCTCCCCTAACTGATTTCGATCACCCTTTGCCTCAACATTTCCACTGGCAAATGGCGACATCGACATTTCTCATTCAGTGCCGCAATGTCCTTACGGGGACTGCATGGGTGATTTTATGTAGGGAAATTCTAATAATGAATAATGAATAATAATAATTTGTAAAGCTAAATTCATAACGTCATGGGGTCCCTGAGTAATTTCTAATCCAGTAAGTAGTTTCTGAAGTATAGACTGTGCGTAGGAAATGAAACAGCAAATTCCGGCAGACAGTAATGACATAGTGAGCAGATTATGTGTTTCAGTGGTGATCATTGAAGCATATGTATTAGCCAGAGAAAATTCCGCCTTTCTCTTCTTGGGAATTTTTGTGTTGGGGTTTACATTCAAATGAAGGAGCAAAGCTGTCTCGTTACTATTTCACTGTCTACATGGCAGTATGATTGACACTGGACTAGTAATCCAGAGACCAAGGGTCATGCCCTGGGGCCCTGTGATCCAATCCCACTATGGCTGATGGTGACATTTGAATTCAATACAAATCTGGAATTAAAAGGATAATGATGACCATGAAACCATTGCCGATTGTCGCAAAAAACAATCTGGTTCACTAATGTCCTTCAGGGAAGGAATTAAACCATCCTTACCCGGTTTGGCCTACATATGATTCCAGACCCACACAGTGATGCAGTGGATTGTTAACTGCACCTCCCCCTTGAAATGGCCGAGCAAACCACTCTGTTCAAAGACAATAATCGATGGGCAAACGAATGCTGGACCAGCCAGCGACATCCACATCCCAAGAATGGAAAAAAACAATATATATAAATCGTTAGAGTTAAAATAGTCAGCAAGATTACTTTTGGATTAATGCATTGTTATGCGGATACTTTGGTGAATTGGAATGAGTTTGGTATAAAGACATGACTGTGTTTAAAGCGCAGTTTAAAGTGTGGGAATTGATTGGTTCCATTACAAGAGACTGGGGACGTTGGAACTAAATTGGGATTGACATGGGCTTGGGGGAAAACAGGATGCATGTTGGCACAAGGAACCGTCGAATACTGTGATTAGGACCTGAACAGATAGTTTGATTTGTATTATTTTCATTCTAATAGCTATCGGGTGATTTCCCAGTTTCTCTGTGTAGACTCCCGCTCATGCTAAAGTGGACACTCCATGAATTAATTGCTTCTTCAAGAGTATCAACAATTGGTTGTCAATATAGATAATCATACTCATCACCAGTTTTCAACGGTTTTTCGAGATTGAATTTAAATGCTGCTTGAATATATGCAAGTTGTGTTGTAAAATGTGTAAAATGGGAAATCAATAAAATTTGATTGTTATTATTTAATAGACTATTTATATTATTTCTTAATCACGTGGTGTTAAATCACATAAATGTGAATCATTTTGCTTTTTCCATGCTTTGCATTTATACACTGGTATAATGAAGTAAAACACCTTATGCTCTTCACAGGATAATTCAGAAATTGTGCTTGACAGGCTATAACGGGCGAAAATATAAAGGCAGATGACCTAAACTTTGGTTACAGATCGAGGTTCTAATAAATGTCTTACAGGAGAGGACGGAGGTAGACAGGCAGAAAACGTTATCGACTGAATTACAACATTTACCACCTTGGGAGCTGGAATGATGGCGGACTGTAATCAAGTGATTAAGATGGGGGTATGCTAAAAGTCAGAATGGCAGAAGTGCACAGATACTGGAGAACTTTATCGCTGGAGCACGTTAAAGAGGCCTGGCGGCGAGAAGATATTGATATTTTGAAACAAGATCAAATTTGTTCTACTTCCTATCCATCAATCTGCCCAATCAGGTGTGAAACACTATCTCACTCTCACCTATTCCATTGATCCATATCGTTATCAATCTAATGTCAAAAGTCTCCTCTGTCTATCATTAAATACATCTATCTATCTATCTATTTATCTACTTCAAGATGATACGGCCACTCGACGGAAGATTGGGATTCCCTGTACACTGGCACCTAAACTATATGAACGTTTCAGCGTGTTAACCGATCAAATTATCAATTGTGGCGAGTGCAACTTCACACTCTGTTTGGGGATGAGCATTGGCACAGGGTAATGGAGAAAAGTCTATTTCTATTCTGCTCCCCACATCAGTTCCAGGAAAAAATGGAGATCTGCATACGCAAAGCCAGTGTTTATCCCTGGCTGCCATGTTTGTAATATAATTGGTTGACTGAATACCTAAACCTGTCCCCCAAGGAAAATAAATATACTTTGTTTCTCTGGTACTGAATTTAATCCCATTTCCCACCATTCTCGCATATGCTGGGGTTGCTTTGAGGTATCTCATCCACCACAGAAGGAGACTAGGGAGCAGTATCTGCTATGATTATCTGATTTGGGTACAGGACAGGAGGCTGGAGAATGTAATCAAACAGTCTAAGGAGAAGACACTGATTTTCCAATGATATGGGTGAGTAGAATAATCAAACCAACTGCAACCCAGGATATATGAAAGGACATCACTTCTTGCAGTTGCTCATACTACTGCAAAGTGGACGAGTGGCTGCCCGAAACTTCTCAGTCCTTGTTTCCTCTATTGTTCAATACACATCTCACTATTAATGACACGACACATTCTTTCTGAGTCCACACGGCCATTCACCGATTCCTGATCATTTAACAGGCAAAGATGCAATTACTTCGGTCCAAAACACAGCAATTGGGAGTCGGTGGAAGATGAATGGCAATTGCAGTAGTTGAATGGACCGGACCAGGTTAGATGCAGAAAAATGACTCGGTCAAGGATAGGGAACGGGGATGGCTTAGCAGAGACCTGTATAGGTTGGATGGTGACCATGTTTATATTTAATGGAGTGGAAATTTTGACAGTAAAATAAATGTGGGGCTGTAGGAGCGTGAAGAGTGACGTAGAGAGGAAGGATGGACCATTCTAGAAAAGGGCTGCGATATTAGGGAGTGGGGAAGCGAGATGGCAATGTGGGAATCCAGAGCAGAAGGCAAGGGCGTCTCATTAAAGATAGAGGATGTTTCAATATCCATATGGGGCTGGAAGACGGAAAGAAGTCAATATCAGCATTCCTTCGCAAAATGGACTGGTAAGTACGAACGTGTAGATACTTCCTTCAGAGAAAAGATCTGATAGACAGTGGTGATTATACCACTATCTTCGAAATGCAGAATGGCATGGAAATACCAAAGTTTAGTTTTGTTCTTTCTTGCGATGTCTGGATTGATATTTTGGCCAGCATGCATTGTCAATCTCTACTTGTCCTTGACAAAGCGCTGGTGAGCAGTGTTCTTCAACTGAAATGAAATAAAAATTGCTTCTTGTCACGAGTAGGCTTCAATGAAATTACTGTGAAAAGCCCTTAGTCGCCACATTCCGGCGCCTGCTCGTACGGAGCAGGTACGGGAATTGAACCGTGCAGCTGGCCTACCTTGGTCTGCTTTCAAAGCCAGCGATTTAGCCCAATGTGCTAAACCAGCCCCTAAGCTGCTGTAGTCCCCGTGGAATGTGTACACCTACAGTGCTTTCTGCAAGCGAGTTCCAGAATATTGAACCAGCTACATTGAAGGAAAGGCGATATATTTCCAACTCAGGATAATGAGTTGTTTGGAGGGAAAATTCCAGCTCCTGGTACAGAAAATGAAGTCACCTAGGACATAGGTAAGCTGGCAAGTTGGATACATAACTGGCTCGGTCATAGAAGACAGAGGGCAGCAGCTAAAAAAAATTGATTTTCTGAATGGAGGGCTGTGACGAGTGATGTTCTACAGGGACCATTACTGGAACATTTGCTGTTTGTAGTATATATAAATGATTTGGAGGACAATGTAACTGGTCAGAATAGTAAGTTACGGATGACACGAAGGTTGGTGGAATTGCGGATAGAGATGAGGATTGTCAGAGGATACAGCACGATATAGATCGTTTGGAGACTTGGATGGAGATACGGCAGATGGAGTTTAATCCGCACATTTTTCTTAATTCGTTCACCATTAATTCATGAGGGGGGAGTTAAGAGTCAACCACATTACTATGTGTCTGGAGTCACATGTAGACCAGACGAGGTGAGGATGGCAGAGTTCCTCCCTTAAAGAAGATTAGTGAACCAGATGGATTTTTACGATAATGGTTTCATGGTTAGACTTGTCCTTGATTCTTCTCCTTAATTCCAGAGTTTTATTGAATTCAAATCTTACCATCTGCAGTGGCGGGACTTGAACCTGGGAACTCAGAGGATTATTGTTGGTCTCTGGTGTACTAGTTCAGTGGCAATACCACTAGGTCCTGTGAGGTATGAATGTTGGAAGGTCTAATACAGGTGGGAAATATGCAGTAACTGGCAGAAACCTTAAGAGTATTGACAGGCAGAGTGATCTGTGGGTACATGTCCACCTTCACTGAAAGTGGCATCGCAGGTGGATGAGGTAGTCAAGAAGACATACGGCATGCTTACCTTCATCGGCCGGGGAATTGAATATAAAAATTGGCAAGTCATACTGCAGCTGTCTAGAAACTTAGTTAGGCCACACTTGGGACATAGTGTTCTATTCTGGACGTCATGCTACCAGAATGACGTGGAAGCTTTGGAGAAGGTACAGGAGAGGTTTACCAGGTTGCTTTGTATGGAAGGCATTAGCTATGAGAGGTTGGATAAATTCGGTTTGCTCTTATTGGAATGATGGAGGTTGAGGGGCGACCTAATAGAAGTCTACAAAATTTGAAGCGGCATGGACAGAATGGATAATCAGAAGCTTTTTCCCAGGGTGGAAGAGCCAATTACTCGGGGACAGAGGTTTCAGGTGCAAGGGCCAAAGGTTAGAGGAGATGTGCCCTGGAAGTGTTTTTTACAAGAGGGTATTGGGTGCATTGGCTGCCGGAGGAGGTGGTTGAAGCAGATACGATGGTGACATTTAAGCGGCGTCTTGACAAGTACATTAATAGGATGCGAATAGAGGGATATGGACCAAGGTTTTAGCTTAGACGGGCAGAATGGTCGCAGCACGCATGGAGGCCGAAGGGCCTTTTCCTGTCCTGTACTTTTCTTTGTTCTATATTCTTTTTGATGTCCCCAGGTAACTGCTATCCTTGTCCTTCTTTATGGTAGCAGTTGTGGGTTGGAAGGTATTGTGCGAGGAGCATTGGTAAGTTTCTGCAGTGAATCTCTGAATGTCATTATGTGCCAGTGGTGGAGAGAATAGATGTCGAAGACGTTTTTAATACTTGAATTAATTTAACTCTATCTGCCTCTTAACGGGATTCAATATACAAATTCACCTACAGACGTCTTCATCCTGATACCGCAGTAATTAGGCAGCACGGTGGATAGCACAATTGCTTCACAGCTCCAGGGTCCCAGGTTCGATTCCGTCGTGGGTCACTGTCTGTGCGGAGTCTGCACATCCTCCCTGTGTGTGAGTGGGTTTTCTCCGGGTGCTCCGATTTCCTTCCACAGTCCAAAGATGTGCAGGTTAGGTGGATTGGCCATGATAAATTGCCCTGAGTGTCCAAAATTACCCTGAGTGTTGGGTGGGCCCCTGGGGTATGGGGATAGGGTGGAGGTGTGGCCTTGGATAGGGTGCTCTTTCCAAGAGCTGGTGCAGACTCGATGGGCCGAATGGCCTCCTTCTGCACTGTAAATTCTGTGATAATTACTCATTAATATGCATATGTTTTTGAGGAGAGCTTCACTAAATCTGAATCAATGATATATATTTAAGGTGTTGTAAAGAACGAATTGAGTCCTTCAATTAGAACGAAAACTGCAGGGCAATTCTTGTTGTTATTCAACGTTCTATCATCTCTCTTCGCCACAGTTAAATTGGCTGCTCTTTATTATTAGACCGAACCCCAAATGACTACCTATGTTAATTGGGCTGAAACAATCAAAAAACCCTGGGCAGGGGTGAACGCAAGTCTTAAATGCTGGATTAACAAAGTTCCCGAATCAATGCACTTGATTGAGCGATCGTCTTTCTTTGTGCCCTTATCATCAATATCGTGTAGGATAGTGCTGGAAAAACAATTTCACTGTGGAATTATAAAAGACTGAATAGACTTCCATCAGCAACTGTTGTTCTCTTGCTGAACTTAAGCATCACCAACATCTTGGTTATCCTGGTTTCCGACAACAAGGACTCCTATATCAGACTCCTATTCATTGACTACAGCTCCGCCTCTAGCACCATAATCCCAGCCAAGCTCATATCAAAGCTCCAAACCCTAGGACTTGGCTCCTCACTCTGCAACTGGATCCTCGACTTCCTGACCCAGAGACACCAATCAGCAAGAATAAACAACAACTCCTCCCTCATGGATAGTCCTTAATATCGGGGCCCCGCAAGGCTGCATACTTAGCGACCTAATATACTCACTGTACACACGACTGTGTGACAAAATTTGTCTCCAACTCCATCTACAAGTTTGCTGACGACACGACCATATTGAGTCGTATCTCGAATAATGACGAGTCAGAATACAAGAGGGAAATAGAGAGCCTAGTGGAGTGGTGCAGCGACAACAATCCCTCCCTCAACGTCAGCAAAACTAAAGAGCTGGTCATTGGCTTCAGGAAGCAAAGTACCGTTCACACCCCTGTCTGCATCAATGGTGCCGAGGTGGAGATGGTTGATGCCTTCAAATTCCTAGGTGTGCACATCACCAACAATCTGTTCTGGCCCACCCACATCGACGCGACGACCAAGATCGCACAACAGCGCTCGACTTTTTCAGGAAAATAAGGAATTTAGCTTGTCCACATTGACTCATACCAATTTTTACAGATGCATTATAGAAAGCATCCTATTGGGATGCACCACAGACTTGTATGGCAATTGCGCGCCCAGACCGTAAGAGTCCTGAACACATCCCAATTCATCACACGAAACTGCCTCCAATCCATTCACCCGGTCTTCATCTCCTGCTGCCTTGGAAAAGTGGGCAGCATTACCAAAGACTCCTCCCACTTGGTTTATTCTCTCTTCCAAATTCTTTCATCGGGCAGGAGATACAAATGTCCGAGAACACGCACTAACAGGGTCAAAGACAGTTTCTTCCACGCTGTTACCAGAACCCTGACTGACCCCCTTAGGGACTGAACTGACCTCCTCACGCATCTTCTCTTCTTTTTAAAAAAAATATATTTATTAAAGTTTTTTAACACACTTTTTCTCCCTTACAAACAATAACCCCCCCGTAACAAAAAAAAACGAGAAATCGCGCAGAGCAAGATATATACATGTCAAAATGATATATTTACACAGCTTTGTACACTGGCCCTCACCCGTACGTGCCAGTTTCCCCAACCCTTCATGTTATCTCTTGCTCATCCACACTCCCAGGCAGTCCCCCCTGCCCCCCCCTCCCCTCCCAGGACGTCCCCTCCACCCGCCCCCCCCCCCCAGCAAGGTTGCTGCTGCTGCTGACCGACCTTCCTCTAACGCTCCGCGAGATAGCCTAGGAACGGTTGCCACTGCCTCCTTCCACATTAGCAAGGTCCTTCGCTGGGCTACTAGTGACGCAAAGGCCAGAATGCCGGCCTCTTTCACTTCCTGCACTCCCGGTTCGTCCACTACTCCAAATATTGCTAGCTCCCAGCTTCGCTTGACCTGGACTTTCACCACCTGAGATATTGCTCCCGCTACTCCTCTCCAGAACCCATCCAGTGCCGGGCATGACCAAAACATATGGACATGGTTCGCCGGGCTCACTGAGCACCTTCCACATCTGTCCTCTACCCTAAAGAACCTACTCAACCTCGCCCCCGTCAAGTGCGCTCTGTGGACCACCTTAAATTGTATCAGGCTGAGCCTGGCACACGAGGAGGAGGAATCAACCCTACCTAGGGCATCAGCCCACAGACCTTCCTCGATCTCCTCCCCCAGCTCCTCCTCCCATTTACCCTTCAACTCTTCTACCAGCGCTTCCCCCTCTTCTTTCAACTCCTGGTGTATTTCCGACACCTTGCCCTCCCCGACCCATACACCCGAGATCGCCCTATCTTGAACTTCTTGTGCCGGGAGCAACGGGAATTCCCTCACCAGTCGCCTCACAAAAGCCCTCACCTGCATATATCTAAAGGCATTTCCCGGGGGACGCATCTTCACTTCTGAGTAGTATGCTCACCCAATCCACCAAACCAGCACATCTTTGGATTGTTGGTGGAAACTGGAGAACCGAAAGGAAACCGCCGGAGGCACGGGGAGAAAGTGCAAGCTCCGCCCCGGCATTTAACCAAGGCTGGAATTAAACCTGGGTCCCTGGCGCTGTGAGGCAGGAGTGTTAACCACCGTGCCACGCCATTATGTTGCTTTCATAAATATTATCAATTGCCTTTTCAATTTGATTTCACTTGCAAAATTGATGAAAATTCAAAATTAAATGGTGGTGGGCCAGAATGAATGCAATTTAGGACACTTGTAAATATTGTACTCAGCATAAGCGATAGGTGTGGTGTATGCTGAGGTGGGGGAAGGGGGAAAGCTTGCCTCATGATAGACTCGCTCCTTGGACTAGGAGAAGGCTGGAAAAGCAAACTGAGGTTTATTTTATTGATGCAACCTATCAACCGCACTGACGTTTCACATAGAACATACAGTGCAGAAGGAGGCCATTCGGCCCATCAAGTCTGCACCGACCCACCTGAGCCCTCATTTCCACCCTATCCCCGTAACCCAATGACCCCATCTAAAGTTTTGGACACTAAGGGACAATTTATCATGGCCAATCCACCTAACCTGCGTATCTTTAGGATGTGGGAGTCACCCGGAGGAAACCTTAGCAGACACGGGAGAACGTGCAGACTCCGCGCAGACAGTGGCCGAGCGGGGAATTGAACCTGGAACCCTGGCGCTATGAAGCCACAGTGCTATCCACTTGTGCCTACCGTGCTGCCCTGAAGAACATACAGAACTCAAACACATGACGTGGACATCAGTTGGAGTGTGGCCTGAGAGGAGGGGACCCGGACACAGCGAACGCAATTCTAACACAGGTTTGTATTAAGGGCTTACTCTGTAATCATTTCAGAAGAAGTCTTTGTTTTCACATTAGTGTTGAAAGCTAACTAATTTCAAGAAATTTACGAGCAAAGAAGTCAGGCTACTGATACCACAGAAGCCTTTCTTCAGTGTGCTTCAGTTGCAATGGGGTTGGAATGCTGAGGGAGAGTTAGACCAGTGCTGTGCGGACATAATCCAGACCCAGTCCAAAAAACCTTCTATGAAGAAAGGTTGAGTAGATTAGGATTGTTTTCGTTGGAAAGACGGAGGTTGAGGGGGGACCTGATTGAGGTCTACAAAATTATGAGAGGTATGGACAGGGTGGATAGCAACAAGCTTTTTTCAAGAGTGGAGGTGTCAATTACGAGGGGTCACGATTTCAAGGTGAGAGGGGGAAAGTTTAAGGGAGATGTGGAAAGTTTTTTACGCACAGGGTGGTGGGTGCCTGGAACGCATTGCCAGCGGAGGTGGTAGAGGCGGGCACAATAGCATCATTTAAGATGCATCTAGACAGATATATGAATGGGCGGGGAACAGAGGGAAGTAGATCCTTGGAAAATAGGTGACAGGTTTAGATAAAGGATCTGGATCGGCGCAGGCTGGGAGGGCCAAAGGGCCTGTTCCTGTGCTGTAATTTTTTTTGTTCTTTGTACCCTCTCCAAAGCCTCCACATCTCCCTGGAGTGTGGCGGCCAGAAATAAATACAATATTCCAAATGTGGCCTAACTACGGCTCTATACAGCTGCAGTATGACTCAATGCCCCGCCAGATGAAGGCAGGCATGCCTTTTTGACTACCTTCTCCACCTGCGTTGCCACTTTCAGTGACCCGTGGAGTTGTACACCCAGATCCCTCTACTGGTCAATACTCTCAAGGATTCTTTTATTTATTGCATTTTTCCCATCTATATTGGTCCTTCCAAAATGCATTGTCTCACATTTGTCCGGATTGAACACCATCTGCCATCTCTCCGCCAAAGTCTCCCAACGATCTCTATCTTGTATATCCGTTGACAGTACACACGCTATCCTCAATTCAACCAGCTTTTGTGTCGTCTGCAAACTTACTCAACAAACCAGTTACATTTTCCTCCAATCATTTATATATACTACAATCAGCAAAGGTCCCAGCATTCATACCTGCGGAACACCATTAGTCACAGCCCTCGATTCATAAAAATATCACTCTTCCACTGCGACACTCTGTCTTTTATGACCAAGCCAGTTCTGTGTCAATCTGGCCAGCTCACCGTTCATTCCATGTGACTTCATCTTTTGTACCAGTCTGCCATGAGGGACCTTGTCACGTGCCTTACTGAAGTCCATGGAGACAGCATCCACTGCCCTACTGAGCTCCCTTTCACAAAACCATGCCTTTTGCTAATACGTCCACTTGCTTCCATGTGGGAGTAATTCCTGTCTTGGAGAATCCTCTCCAATAATTTCCCTACAACTGACGAAAGGCTCACTCGCCTCTAATTTCCCGGATTATCCTTGGTACCCTTCTTCAACAAAGGAACACGCTTAACTATTCTTTAGTTCTCTGGGACGCCACCTGTAGCCAGTGAGGATACAAAGATTTCTGTAAAGACCCCAGCAATTTCTTCCATTACCATACTCAATATTCTGGGGTAGATCCCATGAGGTCTTGGGAACTTATCAACCTTAATGTTTTTCAAGACGCTCAACACCTCCTTCTTTTTCATATCTATGTGACCCATATTATCTACACATCCTTCCCCAGACTCATCATCCACCAAGTCCTTCTCTTTGGTGAATACTGATGCAAAGTACTCATTTACTATTTATCCCGCTTCCACTGTCTCCAGGCATAGATTCCACCCTTGGGGTTTTCTTGCAGCTTGTTTGCCAATGACTTGTCGTGGCCCCTTTTATCTCTCCTGACTCCTTGCTTACGCTCCTTCTACATTCCTTATATTCCTCACGGGCTTCGTCTGTTCCCAGCCTTCTTACCTTTGCGAATGCTTCCTTTTTCTTTTTGACCAAGTTAACTATTTTCCTCGATATCCACGGTTCCCTCAACGTGCCATACGTATTCTTCTTCTGCACAGGAGCACGACGATCCTGAATTCCTATTAACAGACATTTTAAAGCCTCCCAGATGCCAGGTGTCGGTTTACCCTCAAACAGCCACCCCAATCCAGATTCTTCAGTTCCTGCCTAACATTGTTAAAGTTAGCCGTTCCATAATTTAGCACCTGCACGCCACGATTACTACTCTTACATGTAGCCAACAATACCTTAAAACTAACAGAATTATGTTCGCTGATCCCGAAAACCTCCCCGACTCAATCATGAATCCCGACCACATGTCCGGGCCCTTTCCCCAATACCATGTGCAGCATGGCTCCGTCCCTAGTTGGAATATAGATATGTTGTTTCAAGAAGCCTCCTGGAAGCTTCTTACAAACTCTGGCCCATCCAAGCTCCGAGCAATAAGTGAGACCCAGTAAATATAGGGGAAGTTAAAATGGCCCACCACAAGAACCCTGTTGCTATTACACCTTTCCAAAACCTGCCTACATATCGGCTGCTGTACCGTCGGCTGGTTGCTGGGAGGCCTGCAGTAACCCCTCTGAGTGGTGCCATGGTGGATGGTTGTGTCATTCAAGAGGGTTGCTTTGTCCTGGCTGTTGTCAAGCTTTTGAGTCTTTTGGAAGCTGCACTCACCCGGGCAAGTGATGAAGTGTCATTTGGATATTACCAATTTGGTTTTCGAAACGTTATTGGAGACAATCCGAATTGAATACTTAATGTAACAACCTAATTACCAGGTATGAAAAGCTAATAACTTTTATTTACAAAAAACTGCTGAAAGCTATGCACATAATAAGGGAAACATTTCAGACCAGGTCACCGTGGAGAACTCCTAGTTTGTTTCGTCCCGCTTGTGAATGGGATCTTTCGCATTCACCTGAAGAAGCAAAAGGAGCCCACGGGTTAATATCTCGTCCACACAGGCTGCACTATCGACTCAGAGATAGAGGAGACAGATGCAGGAGCAGGTAAAAAAATTGTGTGTACATATATGTATATACAAAATAATAGATATTAAGTTATATTATATATATATATGTGTGTGTGTTTGTTTCTGTAGGCATCTGTGTATATATATATATATATATATATATATATATATGCCATAGATTTAGTTTGATAGATCAATTTAAAAAGGGTGGAGATAGAAACATTGATGAAAGAAGAGGGGGAATAGAAGGATGGAGGAAGAAAGAGCAAAAGGGGGGACAGACCGAGAGAGGGGAGCGAAGGTGGGATTAAAAGAGGGACAAAGAGAGAGAACAGAGCAATGGTTGGTTTAAAGAGTGACTTATTTTATTTGGGGGGGGGGGGGGGGGGCGTGACAAAGAATCTAGATAAAAGAAACATCCTGCCAGAGTAAATGATTTATTTAATGACCTTGGATGCGTTTCGAAGGTCAATCCACATTTATTTACAGTTCATGTTGACAATATGGAAAATGTTGAATGTCAAACATTCTAATGTTACTGACATCCGATCTCCTTCACATCTCACACAGGCATCGGGGTCTAAAACGACACAGTTGTGTTGAACTGTGCTAGAGGTGAAAATCTGAGTGTGTTCTGAGAACTGACTCACTTCAATTGAAAACCAAGAAAGAAATGAATAAATAGGTGAAGATGGAGAGGAAACTAAACTCCACACGCACACCAGTACCTGGTATATTATAGAATATAAGGAATGAAGGTCTGTACTTTATAATGTCTGCTCTGGGGTTCTCAATGACTCGGCCACCAAAGGGTTTGAGTATCGGAACTGACCAAATATACTACGCCATTCTCATTGGCGAGATGATGCTTTCAATGTCAGTGTTTTGAAATGGATTCGACCGCTGCCTTCCAAGTGTGTGAAAGGAAGTTCGGTACCTGAACTCTTGTTCAGTTTAAGACCTGTCAGTGAATGTATCCCCTTTGCCTGAGCTAGATTGGGCCCCCGGCAAATATTATACACTATTTCTGATGCAGACCAACAACAGCATCCACATGCATTGTTGTGAGACGCTTAAGTGGCGCATTACCTGACCAAGAAGAGCTATTGGATAAACTGCAGCCCTGGAACTATAAACAGTCGCTAATCCAAATTTGCTGTTGGCAGGCGGGCAAATGACGCTCTGGGCGTTCTCCCTTTTCACTTGTATTTAACCTCGAGCTGACTCTGGAAAATTAAACAGATTCATCTGTGAAACCACAGCAGCATCTATTCAGCACAGTCCCGGATGAAATTTTAGATTATATGTTCTAAAGCAACAGCATGAAGTGAAAGGTGAGTGGAACGCTGATCCGTCAAAGAAGCGTGGGCGGTTTGAATGTAGGGAAACACCACTATCATGAGAGGCAGAGAGGATGTCTGAGTAAAGAGCAAGGATACGTGATGGTTGAGTAGAGTAATACATTGGGAAGTACAGAGCCGAGGTCAGTTGCCAACCCTTCACATTAGTGCATCTTTTAACCCCCGTGATAAGGTGGATATGATTGGAGAGAACGCGGAAGAGAAATAGAATTTCACAGAGTTGGGTGAATAAAATGGCTCCAGGTAATAGACAACATCTGCTTGAGAGAGTTCGGAAAGAAACACAGAAGTCTGTAAACATTGATGTAACAGCTGATGGCGGTATGGCCTATGAACCCCCCCCCCCCCCCCCCCCCACACACACACACACGTCCCCCGTGGGATTCCTGCTCACATGTTCTGTCACTGAGATGATTGACCTCAAACAATTACAAACATCTTATTTTGTGCCAGGTATGATCACAACGTCCGGAGGTCCCCCCCCCCTCCCCCTTCCCCACCAGGAAAACACATCCAACTCAACAAACGATCATCTTACGTGTGGTCTCAATTCTTATTGGACAATGAATCTTTATTATTTTTTCCACTGCTTTTCATTATTCTACATTACATCAAATGGCTAGTTTTATGACATGGAATGCAACAGTCACCACACCCTGGTCAGAGCTTCACTCCCCCAATCAAAGTAGAAAGACAAGTTTCGTGCCATCAACTAACAGTAGCTCCCACCCATTGGATCGGGCTAAAATAACCGTATTCCTCTTCTTCTTTAGTTTAGTGCTTCTATTAGGGATCAGTGGGAACGCAATTGCACTGTGGCACATCATAAAATCAAAAAGATTCTCGTCAGCAACTGATGTGCTCCTGCTTGATTTAACCATCACTAACTTTATGGTCATTGTTGCTTCCACGCTTAACATTATGGCGTTCACCATACGTGTTATCGAAGTACACTTATATTATAATTTCATTCTTCTCCTGTACACAATCAACCTTTATGCCAACCCGCCATTCATGGCCTGCATTGCCGTTGACCAATACATAGCTGTCGTCCACCCCATCAAGTCTCAGGCCTGGAGAAAGCGCAAATATTATGTTGCGGTCCACTGTAACTTGGCTGACAGTATTTACTCTGAGTCTAATGGAGTTTTTTATAAAGAGAACGGTATCACCAAATGGCATTCCATGCGTGGAAATGGTCACAGTGTGGCGACTATGGGGAATCCTCCTGTTTGTTTCTGAAGTTATGGTGTTTGCGATCCCAGTACCAATCCTGTTGATCTGCTATTTCCTGACATCTAAGAAACTGCTAGAAGTGGGAAAAGGGAAGGAATCAATGAGGTTGATGAGAAAAAAAGTGT
Source organism: Scyliorhinus torazame (assembly GCF_047496885.1). NCBI lineage: Eukaryota > Metazoa > Chordata > Chondrichthyes > Carcharhiniformes > Scyliorhinidae > Scyliorhinus > Scyliorhinus torazame. The sequence continues at coordinate 115,205,075 of NC_092711.1, forward strand.
TGATGACAATTGGGGGGATTTTGGCTCTTCTCCTTTTCTGCTTTGCTCCTTATCATGTGCCTGAATTATACTTTAGAGCAAAGGTCCTGCTGCATCCATCCTCTCCTCAAATTCCTCCTCAAAATCCTCCAAGCACGAAAAGTTGCCGTCAATAAACAGGTCCCCAAATCACTGGATCCCAGCTCGCTGCAACCTCCGAAACCCCCCATCCAGCAATTTGCCCCCTCCACTACCATACGCTCGCGCCACTGTCCCCACACCCTCAAGGCCGCCAATACCACCGATCCTGTGGAGTACCGAGCTGGTGAGAATGGCAGAGGTGCCATTACCAGTGTCCCTAAACTTGTGCCTCCACATGAGGCCACTCCCACACTGACCATTCCCCCATTACCCAGTTCCTGACCATTGCTATGTCCGCCGCCCAGTAGTAAAATTCGGTAGGGCCAGACCCCGCCACCCTCCCCCCCCCCCCCATCCCTCGCCCTCCCACCCCTCCCACCGCCTGCCCCTCGGCCCCGCTCCAGCAGCATCTTCTTTACCTGTATGTTTGTACCCGTCCACACAAACTAGAAGATCACCGCATTCACCCTCTTAAAGAAAACTTTGGTGATAAAAATAGGCAGGCATTGAAATACAAACAAAAACCTCGGGGGAAATGTCAACTTTACCGCCTGCACCCTCCCCGCCAGCGACAACGGGAGCATATCCCACCTTCTGAAGTCCCCCTTCATCTGCTTCACCAACCGAGCCAAATGCAGCTTGTGTAGCTGCTCCCATTCCCGCGTTACCTGGATTCCCAAAACTCCCTCCCATCACCTTGAACTGCATCTCCCCCAATCGCCTCTCTTGGCCCCTCGCTTGAACCATAAAGACCCCGAAAAATGGCTGAATTCCCCTTGGATCCCCATAATCTATCCAATCCCCCCCCCCCCCCCCAAGCGCGTCAGAAATGTACAAAAGCAGGTCGTTCCCGTATAATGAGACCCGGTGTTCCACACCTTGCCCCGTTCTACCCCTGCCAGTCCTTCGATGCTCTCAGCGCCATCGCCAATGGCTCTATAGCCAAGAAAAAGAACAGTGGGGATAGTGGAAATTTCTGCTTTGTCCGCGGTTGAGGCCTAAAATAATCCAAGCTCACCCAGTTCATCTGCACACTCGCCACTGGTGCCTGGTATAGCAACTGGACCCATTGGCCAGCTGGCGAGATGCCAATCATGGAGGCGCGTGTCACCAGAAATCTGGTGCGGTGGGATGAAGAATCCTGCCCAGAGAAGGGATAAATGGATCTTTTTCTGAATGGCAACATGACACTAGTGGGTTACCAGAAGATTCGGCTCTTGGGCCTCAACTGTCTACAATCTATATTAATTACTTGGATTCAGGGGTAGAAGGTAATAAAGCCAAATTTGCATATGCCACTAAAATAGGTGTAACAGTAAGTTGCAATCAAAGAACAAAGAAAAGAACAGCACAGGAACAGGCCCTTCGGCTCTCCACGCCTGTGCCAACCATGCTGCCGATCTAAACTAAAATCTTCTGCAATTCCGGGGTCCATATCCCTCTATTCACATCCTATTCATGTATTTGCCAAGATGCTCCTTAAACACCACAATCGTCCCGGTTCCACTACCTCCTCCGGCAGCGTGTTCCAGGCACCCACTACAAATGTGTAAAAAAAAAAATGCCTCGTCCATCTCCTCTAAACCTTGCCCTTCGCACATTAAACCTATGCCCCCTAGTAATTGACCCCTCTACCCTGGCGAAAGCCTCTGACTATCCACTCTGTCTATGCTCGTCATAATTTTGTAGACCTCTATCAGGTCGCCCCTCAATCTCCGTCGTTCCAGTGAGAACAAACCGAGTTTATTCAACCTCTCCTCATAGCTAATGCCCTCCATACCAGGCAACATCCTGGTAAATCACTTCTGCACCCTCTCTAAAGCCTCCACATCCCCCTGGTAGAGAAGCGACCAGAATGTAACACTATACTTCAAGTGTGGCCTAACTAAGGTTCTATACAATTGCAACATGACTTGCCAATTTTTATACTCAATGCCCCGACCAATGAAGGCAAGCATGCCGTATGCCTTCGTGACTACCTTGTCCACCTGTATAGCGCCTTTCAGTGACCTGTGGACCTGTACACCTAGATGTCTCTGACTGTCAATACTCTTAAGGGTTCTACCATTCACTATATATTCCCTACCTGCATCAGACCTTCCAAAATGCATTACCTCATAATTGTCCGGATTAAACACCATCTGCCATCTCTGTCCAAGTCTCCAAACATACTAAATCCTGCTGTATCCTCTGACAGTCCTCGTCGCTATCCGCAATTCCACCAACCTTTGTGTAGTCTGCAAACTTACTAATCAGATCAGTTACATGTTCCTCCAAATCATTCATATATACTACGAACAGGAAAGGTCCCAGCACTGATCCCTGTGGAACACCACTAGTCACAGCCCTCCAATCAGAAAAGCACCCTTCCATTGCTACTCTCTGCCTTCTATGACCTAGCCAGTTCTGTATCCACCTTGTCAGCTCACCCCTGATCCCGTGTGACCACCTTTTGTACCAGTCTGCCATGAGTGACCTTTTCAAAGGCCTTACTGAAGTCCATATAGACAACATCCACTGCCCTATCTGCATCAATCATCTTTGTGACCTCCTCGAAAAACTGTATCATGTTAGTGAGACAGGTCCTCCCTTTCGCAAAACCGTGCTGCCTCTCGCTAATACGTCCATTTGCTTCCAAATGGGAGTAGATCCTGTCTCTAAAAATCATCTCCAGTAATTTCTCTACACTGACGACAGGTTCACCGGCCTGTAGTTCCCTGTGTTATCCTTGTTACCCTTCTTGAACAAAGGAACAACATTGGCTATTCTCCAGTCCTCCGGAACATCACCTGAAGACAGTGAGGATCCAAAGATTTCTGTCAAGGCCTCAGCAATTTCCTCTCTAGCCTCCGTCAGCATTATGTGGTAGATCCCATCAGGCCCTGGAGACTTATCTACCTTAATATTTTTCAAGACGCCCAACACCTCGTCTTTTTGGATCTCAATGTGACCCAGGGTACCTACACGCCCTTCTCCAGACTCAACATCCACCAACTCCTTCTCTTTGGTGAATACTGATGCAAAGTATTCATTTAGTGCCTCACCCATTTCCTCTGGCTCCACACATAGATTCCATCGAATGTCTTTCAGTGGGCCAACTCTTTCCCTGGGTATCCTCTTGCTTTTTTTTATCTGTGTAAAAAGCCTTGGGATTTTCCTTAACCCTATTTGCCAATGACTTTTCGTGACCCATTTTAGCCCTCCTGATTACTTGCTTAAGTTCCTTCCTTCTTTTCTTATATTCCACACAGGTTTTGTCTGTTCCCAGTCTTCTCTTCTTGACAAATGCCTCCTTTTCCTTTTTGACGAGGCCTACAATATCTCTCGTTATCCAAGGTTCCCGAAATTTGCCGTATTGATCCGTCTTCTGCACAGGAATATGCCGGTACTGTAGTCCTTTCAACTGACATTTGAAAGCCTCCCACATGTCAGATGTTGATAGACCCTCAAATATCCACCCCCAATCTAGGTTCTTCAGTTCTTGCAGAATATTGTTATAATTAGCCTTACCCGAATTTAGCACATTCATCCTGGGACCACTCTTATCCTTGTCCACCAGCACTTTAAAACTTACTGAATTGTGGTCACTGTTCCCGAAATGCTCGCCTAGTGAAACTCCTACCACCTGGCCGGGCTCACTCCCCAATACCAGGTCCAGTATAGCCCCTTCCCTAGTTGGACTATTTTCATATTGTTTTAAGAAGCCCTCCTGGATACTCCTTACAAACTCTGCCTCGTCCAAGCCCCTGGCACTAAGTGAGTCCCAGTCAATATTGGGGAAGTTAAAGTTTCCCATCACAACAACCCTGTTGCTTTTACTCCTTTCCAAAATATGTCTACCAAACTGCTCCTCTATCTCCCGCTGGCTGTTGGGTGGCCTGTAGTAAACCCCCAACATTGTGACGGCACCCTTCTTATTCCTGATCTCTACCCATATAGCCCCACTGCCCTCTGAGGTGTCCTCCCGTAGTACAGCTGTGACATTCTCCCTAACCAGTAGCGCAACTCCTCAACCCCTTTGACATCCCCCTCTGTGCCACCTGAAACGTCTGAATCCTGGAACGTTTAGCTGCCAATCCTGTCCTTCCATCAACCAGGTCTCTGTAATGGCAACAACATCATAGTTCCAAGGACTAATCCAAGCTCTAAGTTCATCTGCCTTACCCATAATACTTCTTGCATTAAAACATGTGCAATTCAGAAAATAAGAACTTAAAAATGCATATCGATAAGTTAGGTGAGTGGGCCAAAATGTGCCAGATGGTGTATAACGTGGATACTTGTGAAGCCAGTCATTTTTGTCTTGGAAACGGGAAGGTAACTTATTATCTAAATTGGGAGATACTTTGGGTGGTTCACTTCTGAGTGATCTGGGTGTCCTCGCACATCAGTCAAAGAACGCTAGTATGCAGGTACAGCAGAAAATGAAGAAAGCGATTGCAATGATCATATAATAGTTTCCCTACAGTGCAGAAAGTGGTCATTCGGAGCAGAGAGTATTGAACGGCCCTTGGAAACAGCACACTACTTAAGCCGAGGTCTCCACCCTATCCCCGTAACTCAGTAACCGCACCAAAGTATTTTGCCTATTAAGGGTCAATTTATCATGATCGATCCATCGAACCTGCACATCTTTGGAGTGTGGGAGGAAACCAACGCAGACACGGGGAGAAAGTTCAGTCACGCAAGGCCGGAATTGAACCCGGGTCCCTGGAGTTGTGAGGCAGCAGTGCTAACGACTGTGTCACCATGCTGATGAAATAGAGTAAAAATGCAAGGAAGCGTTGTCGCAACTGTGCAACGCATTGTTGTGATCGTACCGGGAGTATTGTGTACATTTTCAGACCCCTTATTGGAGGAAAGATGAAGGTGCATTGGAAGTAGTTCAGACCACGTTCACGAGATTGATTTCAAGGAAGCAAAAAACCCATAATGGGAGCTATGTACAGGCCTCCTAACAGTGGTCAGGACCAGGGGCACAAGATGCACCACGAAATAGAAAGTGCATGTCAGAAAGGCAAGGTCACAGTGATCATGGGGGACTTTAATATGCAGGTGGACTGGGTGAATAATACTGCCAGTGGACCCAAGGAAAGGGAATTCATTGAATGTTTACAGGAGGGCTTTTTGGAACAGCTTGTGATGGAGCCCACGAGGGAACAGGCCATTCTGGACTTAGTGTTATGTCATGAGCCAGACTTGATTAAAGATCTTAAAGTAAGGGAGCACTTAGGAGGCAGTGATCATAATATGGTCGAATTCAATCTCCAATTTGAAAGAAAGAAGGTAGAATCAGATGTAAAGGTGTTACAGTTAAATAAAGGTAACTACAGGGGCATGAGGGAGGAACTGACGAAAATCGACTGGGAGCAGAGCCTCGTGGGAAAGACAGTAGAACAGCAATGGCAGGGGTTTCTGGGAGTAATTGAGGACACAGTACAGAGGTTCATCCCAAAGAAAAGAAAGGTTATCAGAGGGGGGATTAGGCAGCCATGGCTGACAAAGGAAATTAGGGAATGCATCAAAGCAAATGAGAAAGCCTATAATGTGGCAAAGAGTAGTGGGAAGTCAGAAGATTGGGAAGGCTACAAAAACAAACAGAGGATAACAAAGAGAGAGATAAGGAAAGAGAGGATCAAATTTGAAGGTAGGCTAGACAGTAACATTAGGAATGATAGTAAAAGTTTCTTTAAATACATTAAAAACAAACGGGAGGCAAAAGTTGACATTGGGCCGCTCCAAAATGACGCTGGTAATTTTGTGATGGGAGACATGGAAATAGCCGAGGAACTGAATAAGTACTTTGCGTCAGTCTTCACAGTAGAAGACATGAGTAATATCCCAACAATTCCGGAGAGTCAGGGGACAGAGTTGAATATGGTAGCCATCACAAAGGAGCAAGTGCTAGAGAAACTAAGTGGTCTAAAAATTGACAAATCTCCGGGCCCAGATGGGGTACATCCTAGAGTTCTAAAGGAGATAGCTGAAGAAATAGTGGAGGCGTTGGTGATGATGTTTCAACAGTCACTGGAGTCAGGGAAAGTACCAGAGGATTGGAAATCGCTGTTGTAACCCCCCTGTTCAAGAAGGGAACAAGGAAAAAGATGGAAAATTATAGGCCAATTAGCCTGGCCTCGGCTGTTGGAAAGATTCTAGAATCCATTGTTAAGGATGAGATGTCTAAATTCTTGGAAGTGCAGGGTCGGGTTAGGACAAGTCAGCATGGATTTAGTAAGGGGAGGTCGTGCCTGACAAACCTGTTAGAGTTCTTTGAAGAGATAACAAATAGGTTAGACCAAGGACAGCCAATGGATGTTATCTATCTTGACTTCCAAAAGGCCTTTGATAAGGTGCCTCACGGGAGACTGCTGAGTAAAGTAAGGGCCCATGGTATTCAAGGCAAGGTACTAACATGGATTGACGATTGGCTGTCAGGCAGAAGGCAGAGAGTTGGGATAAAAGGTTATTTTACGGAATGGCAACCGGTGACGAGTGGTGCCCCGTAGGGTTCAGTGTTGGGACCACAGCTGTTCTCTTTATATATTAACGATCTAGATAACGGGACTGAGGGCATTCTGGCTAAGTTTGCCGGAGATAGGCGGAAGGGCAGGTAGTATGGAGGAGGTGGGGAGGCTTCAGAAAGATTTAGACAGTTTAGGAGAGTGGTCCAAGAAATGGCTGATGAAATTCAATGTGGGCAAGTGCGAGGTCTTGCACTTTGGAAAAAAGAATAGAGGCGTGGACTATTTTCTAAACGGTGACAAAATTCATAATGCTGAAGTGCAAAGGGACTTGGGAGTCCTAGTCCAGGATTCTCTAAAGGTAAACTTGCAGGTTGAGTCCGTAATTAAGAAAGCAAATGCAATGTTGACATTCATCTCAAGAGGCTTGGAATATAAAAGCAGGGATGTACTTCTGAAGCTTTATAAAGCATTAGTTAGGCCCCATTTAGAATACTGTGAGCAATTTTGGGCCCCACACCTCAGGAAGGATATACTGGCACTGGAGCGGGTCCAGCGGAGATTCACACGGATGATCCCAGGAATGGTAGGACTAACATACGATGAACGTCTGAGGATCCTGGGATTATATTCATTGGAGTTAAGGAGGTTGAGGGTAGATCTAATAGAAACTTACAAGATAATGAATGGCTTAGGTAGGGTGGATGTAGGGAAGTTGTTTCCATTAGCAGGGGAGACTAGGACCCGGGGGCACAGCCTTAGAATAAAAGGGAGTCACTTTAGAACAGAGATGAGGAGAAATTTCTTCAGCCAGAGAGTGGTGGGTCTGTGGAATTCATTGCCACAGAGGGCGGTGGAGGCCGGGACATTGAGTGTCTTTAAGACAGAAGTTGATAAATTCTTGATTTCTCGAGGAATTAAGGGCTATGGAGAGAGAGCGGGTAAATGGAGTTGAAATCAGCTATGATTGAATGGTGGAGTGGACTCGATGGGCCGAATGGCCTTACTTCCACTCCTATGTCTTATGGTCTTATGAGAGGGCTGTCTTATGCAGAGAGATTGAGCAGTTTAGTCCCATACTCTCCAGCGTTTAGAAGATGGAGGGGATATCAAATTGAGGTATATAAGATGATAAAATAAATGGATAAAATAGACGTGCAACGGATGCTTCCTCGAGTTCGAGAGGTCAGAGTCTCCGGATAAGGGGAAGATAATTGAAAACTTCTCTGCGATGAGATTTGAAGTATTTTCTGCCGGGACCGATAAGTTACCTGCACAACAGTCCCGGGGAATGTCCTGTTCTACAATTTGTGTGTCTTTGTTTTTTATATTAAAAACAACCCGTTATCGGGGTTTAAATTGCCAATATTTTCACTCCCGAGACGGAGCAGTCATGTGCGCGGCCGCTCACGTCATGGCCTCCAAGCGAAGTCACATTCACACTTTTAACTCCGATGTTGAAATCCCAAATAGCAGAAAATGCATTCATATGAAACAAATACTGCTGTTCACCTGGAGTTTCGCCAGGATCTTAAGTTCTCCTCAAACGCCTCGCAGCAAAGGGAATAATGTTGAAATGTGGTGGCTATAGTCATGTATGATACGTTTTTTTTCACAGCCAACGAGGCAGGGAAGTATAATTCACTGCCAGAAGGTATGGTCCCAGATATCGATCCCATTACTGCTGATCAGTTAATTATCCTAAAGTTCCCGGATTTGGCTTATCATTCTTGCTAAATAATATGGGCTATATTAGCCAGCATCCAGTTTACTGAAACTATCCGAGAGTCCACTAACGTATTTAAAATGTTGACTCGGTTCCCACAGCACGTGTCCCATCTGCCTGAGGATCCTTGAGTGAATACATGATCCACCCATTCAAAAATTCTTTGATGTATCTGAAACAATATGTTTGGATGGAGAAATGGTATATTGGCTGTAACAACAAAAAATCGAGATAGGACACAAACTATTGAATGACCTTGAATAGAAATATATCTCTGTTGACAGTTCGTGTTGAGAACATGGAAATGCCACCAGATATGGAAATTCTACTGTGTATTTAAATCCAATCTACTGCACGCAGAGACTGACGATTAAGGTCCGGGAAAATGTAATGGTATCGAGGGAACAGGAGGCAGGAATCTCAGTGTGCACTTACATCTAATCTATTACAGTGTTTGACTGGGGAGAAACGTCTCCCATAATATTCTGGGGGCTTGGTGTGAGAAATGTGGGTGTTTCACTCATAGCGAGCATCTATAAAAGTTTCCGCGCATGAAACCACCAATTTAACAATTGTAGAGAGGACATAATCCTATTCCGGAATTGGTGCAGGGTTCTGGGATAACCTCTGCACCTGTCTCTCTGGCACAAGACGTTCCCCAGGCGAGAATGGAGAATATATCCCAATCGAACGGGGCTGTGTTTAACACTGAAAGAGAATAATTAATTCAATGCCGAAATATGTCCATTCGGTCAGAAAACTGCATCTTGTCTGGGTCTGAACTTAACGCCAATTGCTAGGAGTGAGTGGGTAATAAAACACTACTCTCGCCAAGAATGGAATTTTATCCAGGTCGGCATTACGAATCAAACCAATAAGCAGAGTGGGAGGACCCTGAGTTGGCAATGATGTGGACGAGCACAGTAATAACACCAAATGCAAATCGGGAATTATAAAAAACCGCCAGACCTCACAGCTGTTTGTACTTGTTGGAAGTTGCATGAAGGGCTGCCTGAGACATCTAATTTTTCGCTTGCTCTTGAACACAACTCACTCTCAACAACAGTAACACGTTCCATTCTGGGTTTACACCGATATTCGTTGATTCTGGGTCAGTTTACAGGTAATGGTACAAATATTTCAGTCCAAAACATAGAATTAGAGAGAGAGAGAAGAAGGCGAATTATACTTTCAGCAGTTGAGTGGGCCAAGCCGGATTAGCTGCAGGGACATTCAGAAGTGACGGATAAGGGAGGAGAATGGGTCAGTAGATATCTGGAATGCTGGAATAAAGAACGGGGTTTGGAGCTCATGGTGTGGGAATCAGAAAATAGACCATGAGGATGAAGGATCAGGAGCGGAAATAAGAGATTCGAGAGCAAGGGTGGGGGGTTAGAGAGTAGGGTTGGGAGAGCAATGAAACGGGTGAGGGAGCAGAAGGTGCTGACTTAGCAATGGAGAGAGCGGGATGTGTGAGACGAGACGCGAGTTGTGCTTGTAACTTACTGGAGGAGGACGACTGAAAGAGGCCGGATGTTGCAAGAATATATCCGGCAGAGGGAAACGATAAATACGATGGTGCACATATCTCCCTCTGAGAAAAATGACTGATAGGCACCAGGGAGAACAACTAAATTGCAGAAGTATAGACTAACGCAGAGTTTCCAGCCAGGGTGCAAGTGTGTGTTCGAGGGAGGGGGGGCTGAGATACACAGTTGGTGTACAGGGCAGCACGGTAGCATATTGGCAACACTGCTGCTTCAGAGCCAGGGACCAGGTTGGAATTCTGGCCTTGGATGACTTTCTGTGCGAAGCTTGTTCTTACACATGTCTGCGTGGGTTTCCTCCAGACACTACAGTTTCCTGCCACAGTTCACAGGTTAGGTAGGGTTATGGGGTTACGGGAATAGGACGGAGCAGTGAGCCTCGGTAGGGTGCGCTTGTGGAGGGCCAATACAGCCGCGATGGGCGAATAACCTCCTTATGCACTGTGGGGATTCGATGATTCCGTATCATAGTCACAGTAGGGGAGCTACAATAAATATGTACGCATTTACTACGGTGAGTGGGATTGAGAGACCAGTCTGCGTCCATATACCAAGCTCTATAACTCCTAAAATGTAATTACTTTCGGGCAATTAATACATTTGATCATATCTGTTTGTTGCAGAATTCAATCTCCAATTTAATCTATTGAACTTCACCAATTCGCCATCCTAGCATCATAGAGATCTCTCACGTACCTTTGTATCCCACCAGTTTCAGAGGAGAACTTCAGGCAGTCTGAACCACTGAGATAGCATTAAGGTGCTGAACTGCGTCATTCAACAGTGAATAATTGATAGGATATTTCCAACTAACATTTAGAAATATCATTTCCCAACTGGTATTCGACAATCTATCTGCTCATTTTGCCCGCATTACTCATCGGCTGTTTAAAAAATATTATCTGATCAAAACATCAAATGGCTACGTTTATGACCTGGAATGCAACAGGCAGCCGACCTTGGACGGACGTCACCGCAGCCAGTCATACTGGAAATGCAAGTCTTGGGCTCTTCGAAGCCATGGAACGGATTGAAACGCTCGTCCTCCCTTGTCTGCTCAGCTTCACTGTCGTGTTGGGCGTGACTGGGAACTCAATTTCATTGTGGCACATCACAAGACTAAAGAAAGTTTCATCAGCAACTGATGTTCTCCTGCTTGATTTAACCGTCACCAACGTCTTGGTCATCCTGGCTTCTATATTTTATCTCGTTCATTTGATCCCAGAAATTAAGTTCACGAAGAGTCTCCTTGAAGCCCATCTGCTCATCGGTACAGTCAACATTTATGGCAACCCACCATTCATGGCCTGCATTGCTATTGACCAGTACATTGCGGTTGCCCATCCGATCAGGTCTCATAACTGGCGAAGACCCCGATACTACGTCGCCCTGTCCATGGTAATATGGTTGTCAGTGTTAAGCCTGAGTGTGGCGGCCTTTCACTTTAAAAGAAACATCGTAGATGAAAGCATCTCATGTAAGGATAAGATATTATTGAGGAAGTCTTTGCAAATCTTCATGCTAGCTTGTGAAATGGTATCATTTGTCATTCCAGTTCTGGTCCTGTTGATCTGCTATGCTCTAACAGTAAAGAAGCTGAGAGAAGTAGGAGCTGGAAAGGAATCAATGAAGCTGATAAAGACGAAAGTACTAAGGACCATTTCAGGAATTCTGGCTGTCCTCCTTTTCTGCTTTGCCCCTTTTCACATCCCACATCTGTATTTTGTGAGTGGGGGTCTGATAGGTTCTTTCAATAGAACATCAGCTTTTTATATGTGCTATGTTAAGATTTACACCTGGGCCCTCACCTCATTATCTGCTTTCCTTAATCCCATGCTGTACATTTTCAGGTCCCAGAACTTTCAATGGAGAGCACGTTGCTGCGCCGTGTAACGCACGGATGCAACTATGGTCATGATATTGACAGTGTCCGAGTTAGAGATAAATATCACTTTCGCCTTGCTCACAGTGTACTCGGAGAGAATTTTCTGAAGTAAAGTACAAACAGAACCATATTCTTTCTTCCAACGAAGGAGATGACATACTAATGAAAACCAGCTAAACTTGAATACAATCTCTCCAAACTTAGCCATACGCATAAATTGATATATTGTGCGTGTATTGTAAATGCTGTTTGGTCCTGTACTCGCTACCTGTTAATTTGTTAACTCTTCTGTCTATATGTATTTGTGTCTGCCGATGTCTTTCACTGTGTACATTTCAGACATTTTTTATCTTTCCATGCATCATTAAGTTTTCAATTATCACTGTATTTCATCATCGTTCCATCATGTCTGCATGCCTCGGTCTCTCCAGATCCGTATCTATCTTTCTATCTATTTTTAACTATCTCCCCGTATGTCTCTATATACCACTAGATATATCAATATCTGTCTCCATCATGCTTTCCATTTATGCCTCCGGTCAGATATATCTCCTGATCACTATCTTTGTCACCCGAAGTACAAACGCCATGAAAACTATGGCCATGGGAAAACTTGTTGCATCTTCGCATCAAATCACACTAAATAAAAGCTCTCTTGAATTGATTCTCTAATTCTGCTGCCTAGAGTTCACGGCTGCAGTCCTTTGATGCACAGCTCGAGGTCAGCATAGGGAAATATCCTGTCATCTTTGGCGGACTCACGAAATGTACGTATGCAAGACCAAACTAACCCTGGACAGTAAACTGATTATTACAAAATCTGTATCCTCCGCACCTTTATTTATGGCTGCGAAGTGGGGGACTTTAGAACATAGAACGATATAGCGCAGTACAGGCCCTTCGGCCCACGATGTTGCACCGAAACAAAAGCCATCTAACCTACACTATGCCATTATCATCCATATGTTTATCCAATAAACTTTTAAATACCCTCAACGTTGGCGAGTTCACTACTGATGCAGGTAGGGCATTCCATGGCCTCACTGCTCTTTGCGTAAAGAACCTACCTCTGACCTCTGTCCTATATCTATTACCCCTCAGTTTAAAGCTATGTCCCCTCGTGCCAGCCATTTCCATCCGCGGTAGAAGGCTCTCACTGTCCTCCCTATCTAACCCCCTGATCATTTTGTATGCCTCGATTAAGTCTCCTCTTAACCTTCTTCTCTCTAACGAAAACAACCTCAAGTCCATCAGCCTTACCTCATAAGATTTTCCCTCCATACCAGGCAACATCCTGGTAAATCTCCTCTGCACCCACTCCAAAGCCTCCACGTCCTTCCTATAATGCGGTGACCAGAACTGTACACAATACTCCAAATGCGGCCGTACCAGAGTTTTGTACAGCTGCAACATGACCTCCTGTCTCCGGAACTCAATCCCTCGACCAATAAAGGCCAACACTCCATCGGCCTTCTTCACAACCCTATCAACCTAGGTGGCAACTTTCAGGGATCTATGTACATGGACACCTAGATCCCTCTGCTCATCCACACTTCCAAGAACTTTACCATTAGCCATATATTCCGCATTCCTGTTATTCCTTCCAAAGTGAATCACCTCACACTTCTCTACATTAAACTCCATTTGCCACCTCTCAGCCCAGCTCTGCAGCTTATCTATATCCCTCTGTAACCTGCTACATCCTTCCACATTGTCGACAACACCACCGACTTTAGTATCGTCTGCAAATTTACTCACCCACCCTTCTGCGCCTTCCTCTAGGTCATTGATAAAAATGACAAACAGCAACGGCCCCAGAACAGATCCTTGTAGTACGCCACTTGTAAGTGAACTCCATTCTGAACATTTCCCATCAACCACCACCCTCTGTCTTCTTTCAGCTAGCCAAATTCTGATCCACATCTCTAAATCACCCTCAATCCCCAGCCTCCGTATTTTCCTCAATAGCCTACCGTGGGGAACCTTATCAAACGCATTACTGAAATCCATATACACCACATCAACTGCTCTACCCTCATCTACCTGTTCAGTCACCTTCTCAAAGAACTCAATAAGGTTTGTGAGGCATGACCTACCCTTCACAAAGCCATGCTGACTATCCCTGATCATATTATTCCTATCTAGATGATTATAAATCTTGTCTCTTATAATCCCCTCCAAGACTTTACCCACTACAGACGTGAGGCTCACCGGTCTATAGTTGCCGGGGTTGTCTCTGCTCCCCTTTTTGAACAAAGGGACCACATTTGCTGTCCTCCAGTCCTCTGGCACTATTCCTGTAGCCAATGATGACATAAAAATCAAAGCCAAAGGTCCAGCAATCTCTTCCCTGGCCTCCCACAGAATCCTAGGATAAATCCCATCAGGTCCCGGGGACTTATCTATTTTCAGCCTGTCCAGAATTGCCAACACCTCTTCCCTACGTACCTCAATGCCATCTATTCTAATAGCCTGGGTCTCAGCATTCTCCTCCACAACATTATCTTTTTCCTGAGTGAATACTGACGAAAAATATTCATTTAGTATCTCGCCTATCTCTTCAGACTCCACACACAACTTCCCATCCCTGTCCTTGACTGGTCCTACTCTTTCCCTAGTCATTCGCTTATTCCTGACATACCTATAGAAAGCTTTTGGGTTTTCCTTGATCCTACCTGCCAAATACTTCTCATGTCCCCTCCTTGCTCGTCTTAGCTCTCTCTTTAGATTCTTCCTCGCTACCTTGTAACTATCCATCGCCCCAACTGAAACTTCACACCTCATCTTCACATAGGCCTCCTTCTTCCTCTTAACAAGAGATTCCACTTCTTTGGTAAACCACAGTTCCCTCGCTCTACGCCTTCCTCCCTGGCTGACCCGTACATACTTATAAAGAACACACAGTAGCTGATCCTTGAACAAGCTCCACTTATCCAGTGTGCCCAACACTTGCAGCCCACTTCTCCACTTTATCCTCCCCCCCCCCCAAGTCACGTCTAATGGCATCATAATTGCCCTTCCCCCAGCTATAACTCTTGCCCTGCGGTGTATACTTATCCCTTTCCATCACTAACGTAAACGTCACCGAATTGTGGTCACTGTCCCCAAAGTGCTCTCCTACCTCCAAATCCAACACCTGGCCTGGTTTATTACCCAAAACCAAATCCAACGTGGCCTCACCTCTTGTTGGCCTGTCAACATATTGTGTTAGGAAACCCTCCTGCAAACACTGTACAAAAAACGACCCATCTAATGTACTCGAACTATATCTTTTCCAGTCAATATTTGGAAAGTTAGTCTCCCATAATAACTACCCTGTTACTTTCGCTCTTATCCAGGATCATCCTCGCCATCCTTTCCTCTACATCCCTAGAACTATTTGGAGGCCTATAGAAAACTCCCAACAGGGTGACCTCTCCTTTCCTGTTTCTAACCTCAGCCCATACTACCTCGGAAGATGAGTCCCCATCTAGCATCCTCTACGCCACCGTAATACTGCTCTTGACTAGCAGCGCCACACCTTCCCCTCTTTTGCCTCCTTCTCTGAGCTTACTAAAACACCTAAACCCCGGAACCTGCAACGTCCATTCCTGTCCCTGCTCTATCCATGTCTCCGAAATGGCCACAACATCGAAATACCAGGTACCAACCTATGCTGCCAGTTCCCCTACCTTATTTCGTATACTCCTGGCATTGAAGTAGACACACGTCAAACCACCTACCTGAACACTGGCCCCCTCCTGCGACGTCAAATCTGTGCTCCTAACCTCTATACTCTCATTCTCCCTTACCCTAAAACTACAATCCAGGTTCCCATGCCCATGCTGCATTAGTTTAAACCCCCCCAAAGAGCACTAACAAATCTCCCCCCAGGATATTTGTGCCCCTGAGGTTCAGATGTAAACCATCCTGTCTGTAGAGGTCCCACCTTCCCCAGAAAGAGCCCCAGTTATCCAGAATCCCTCCCGCCTGCACCATCCCTGTAGCCACGTGTTTAATTGCTCTCTCTACCTATTCCTCATCTCCCTATCACGTGGCACGGGCAACAACCCAGAGATAACAACTCTGCTTGTTCTAGTTCTGAGCTTCCATCCTAGCTCCCTGAAAGCCTGCCTGACATCCTTGTCCCCTTTCCTACCTATGTCGTTAGTGCCAATGTGGACCACGACTTGGGGCTGCTCCCCCTCCCCCTTAAGGACACGGAAAACACGATCCGAGACATCACGTACCCTTGCACCTGGGAGGCAACATACCAAACGTGAGTCTCTCACGCTCCCACAAAATCTCCTATCTGTGCCCCTGACTATCGAGTCCCCAATTACTCTCTGCTCCTCTCCGCAGCTATCCGCTAAAGAAGCTCAATCTTCTACACATTCATTATCTTTGACGCATTATCGGTGATGGAGTGGCCGGACAGAATCGCAGCTGCAACAGTGTTCTTAAAGGCGGAGTTCCCATGTGTGCTGGCACTAAACAAAGAGAGGAATCTCTGTGGATCAGGCAAACCCTTAGGATGGAATATGGTCGCATTACCAGGACCTTCTGAATCCTGAGGTGGTCGGAGCCAGGTGAGCAGCTGAGTGCCAAATATTCTGCTTCAAGCAGGCTAGCAAGCCTGATATGAAGGACCTGCACACACACCATCACACCTGGACGTCAATAGTTGGCGAAAGGAAGAAATGGCGACACCTCCTTTGGACTGAAGTACACTACCAAGGGGCAAGAGGCGATTGTCGCCAATACCAAAGACAACACCCTGGAACGTCATATGCTTGCTTCATGTGCGGCATTGAGGCAAGTCCTGCCTCTCAAGTATTGTCCTTCATAACCATCAGCCAACATTCATCAAGAGAATAGACATTGTACAAATGTATTGTGAGCTGCGTATCGATCGTAATTTCTTGTTGGTCGTATGATGGAACCCATGTCTCCTTCGACATCCCAATCTGTATCTATCGCTTTGTAATGCTATATATTCACGTAGTTATATCAAACTCTGCATGTTCTCTGTCTTCATTGGCTCTGTGGCGTTATGAATTATTTCACTGATCGTCGTCCATCACTGTGCTTTATCCCTGCATCTTCAAATCATTCAATATGGTTATCTGTCTCTTCAACAGCAACTCTAACTTTTCCATAGCTATCATCATCAAACCCATTCACCAATATGGTCAATATCCTCTGGAACCTTGCCAATGCTAATGATGGTGGGTTTGCTGACTAAAACATCAGGGATTCAACTGTAGTTCCATCAGTAGCATGATAAATACGACAGCGCAGGAAAGCGAACGGCACAGAATGCAATAAACTGCACAAGCATTTTCGCTCCAATACTCTTTACTACTCCTAGCTCTATAAGTGGTTTTAATTAGGTGCATCGGCATCCATGTGGGCAGCATGGTAGCATTGTGGTTAGTACAATTGCTTCACAGTCACGGATAGACTTTTTTGTTTTGGGAAGGGCGCTGATCCCGAAGGTGACGGGGACGGAGTATATGGCTATAGCTATCTCGGATCACGCTCCACATTGGGTGGACTTGGAAATAGGGGAGGAAAAAGAACAGCGTCCACCCTGGAGAATGGACATGGGACTATTGGCGGACGAGAGGGTGTGCTTAAGGGTGAGGGGGTGTATTGAAAGGTACTTGGAACTCAATGATAATGGGGAGGTCCAGGTGGGAGTGGTCTGGGAGGCGCTGAAGGCAGTGGTTAGAGGGGAGCTGATATCAATCAGGGCACATAAAGGAAAGCAGGAGGGTAGGGAACGGGAGCGGTTGCTGAAAGAACTTCTGAGGGTGGACAGGCAATATGCGGAGGCACCGGAGGAGGGACTGTACAGGGAAAGGCAAAGGCTACACGTAGAATTTGATTTGATGACTACGGGTAATGCAGAGGCACAGTGGAGGAAGGCACAGGGTGTACAGTACGAATATGGGGAGAAGGCGAGCAGGTTGCTGGCCCACCAACTGAGGAAAAGGGGAACAGCGAGGGAGATAGGGGGAGTGAGAGATGAGGAGGGAGAGATGGAGCGGGGAGCGGAGAGAGTGAATGGAGTGTTCAAGGCATTCTATGAAAGATTATATGAAGCTTAGCCCCCGGATGGGAAAGAGTGAATGATGTGTTTTCTGGACCAGCTGGAATTTCCTAAGGTGGAGGAGCAGGAGGGGGTGGGACTGGGAGCACAGATTGAAACAGAGGAAGTAGTGAAAGGAATTAGGAGCATGCAGGCGGGGAAGGCCCCGGGACCAGACGGATTCCCAGTTGAATTTTATCGGAAATATGTGGACTTGCTGGCCCCGCTACTTGGAAAGAGCACCCTACCCAAGGTCAACACCTCCGCCCTATCCCCATAACCCAGTAACCCCACCCAATACTAAGGGCAATTTTGGACACTAAGGGCAATTTATCATGGCCAATCCACCTAACCTGCACATCTTTGGACTGTGGGAGGAAACCGGAGCACCCGGAGGAAACCCCCACACACACGGGGAGGATATGGCTGGGGGATGGGCACGGGAGCAATAGGTCAGAAGGTGAGAGCATTGAGGGAGAACGAGGGAATAGGGACAGTGGGGCTCTGAGGCAGAGCAGACAGGGAGAAGTTGCTGAACACAGCGGGTCTGGTGGCCTGAAGTGCATATGTTTTAATGCAAGAAGTATTACGGGTAAGGCAGATGAACTTAGAGCTTGGATTAGTACTTGGAACTATGATGTTGTTGCCATTACAGAGACCTGGTTGAGGGAAGGGCAGGATTGGCAGCTAAACGTTCCAGGATTTAGATGTTTCAGGCAGGATAGAGGAGGATGTAAAAGGGGAGGCGGAGTTGCGCTACTGGTTCGGGAGAATATCACAGCTCTACTGCGGGAGGACACCTCAGAGGGCAGCGAGGCTATATGGGTAGAGATCAGGAATAAGAAGGGTGCAGTCACAATGTTGGGGGTTTACTACAGGCCTCCCAACAGGAGATAGAGGAGCAGATAGGTAGACAGATTTTGGAAAAGAGTAAAAACAACAGGGTTGTGGTGATGGGAGACTTCAACTTCCCCAATATTGACTGGGACTCACTTAGTGCCAGGGGCTTAGACGGGGCGGAGTTTGTAAGGAGCATCCAGGAGGGCTTCTTAAAACAATATGTAGACAGTCCAACTAGGGAAGGGGCGGTACTGGACCTGGTATTGGGGAATGAGCCCGGCCAGGTGGTAGATGTTTCAGTAGGGGAGCATTTCGGTAACAGTGACCACAATTCAGTAAGTTTTAAAGTACTGGTTGTCATGATATTCAAACACACACATCATGATAGACACACCAACAGACAAATCAGAACACACAACACCACAACCAATGACAGAAAGATATAAAAGCACAGACACGACCCCCGGTGGTCAGTATTAGCTGCAGAGGAGAACCAGGACACATCTGTTGCCAAACACACTTAGGGAGACAGCACGTGCAGAGTATCCAGAACAAACTGTATTATAAGAGTTATAATAAAATAGAGTTGTACCACATACAACTGTGTTGGCTCATCTGTGCACCAGAGCACCCAACACCACATGGTACAGGAGTGGATCGATACCTGCCGGCATACCTCCGTGTACACAGACAACCAGCAGTGCCCAGGCATGATGTACGAGCTCCCGGTTCCGCAGCCGCTCCAGTGCCACGGCGACCTCCGCGAAAACTGGCGGCGATTCCGGCAAATGTTCGAATTGTTCCTGGTGGCAGCTGAACTCAAAGACCTGGATGATAGGGAAAAAATTGAATTTCTCCTCACCATCGCCGGTGCAAGGGCAAGATAAATATTCAGAAGGTTCAGGTTCTTCAGGAGGCAGCAAAGGTACGATTACCAGGCAGTCCTGGGCAAATTCTCCAAGTACTGTGAAGAAAACGCAATCCAATCCGCACATAAAGGTAAGAAAAGCTGCAGTACTCACCTCGTGGCTGGGATCCCGGAGCCCGAATTCCCAGAGGCCGAAATCCCGGGCCTGAGAGAAGGCTGGGTCGAGGTCGGCGGCCATCTTGCTAAAGGTATAACGCTAGCACAGTTGCGCGAGAAGTGCGCAGAACCGGAAGTTTCGTTTGCGCATGCGCGAGATGCTGCGCATGCGCAGTCAAGAAAACGGCCATCGGTAAAGGAACAGCGATCTGAGCATGCGCAGTCGCTTCCTACGTGCTACATACCGAGCGTCAGGATGTCAGAGGCCCCAGACTGCACCAATTTAAAAGGGAAATGTCCCAAATCCAATTTAAAAGGGAAACGTCCCAAATCAAAAAAACAAAAATCTGTTAAAGCTGTAAAACAACCTTCCCTCACCTGGAATGACAGCACAGTGCCGCAAATTGACCCAGGAGATGAATTTGACCTCCGAAGAACCCTCCGACAAGCAGTTACCTACGCACAAGCCGATGATTCCGACCTTGAATACTTCGATGACGATCTTTACAGTGTTTCCGGACCTCGCGAGCCCAATGATAGCTCCGTGGTCCTATATGACTATGACTCGGACGAACCTTTCGTGTTGCACATTGGCGGCCCCCACATTGAATCCGACGCAGATGCGGATTCATTTTTCGGATTTGAGGATCTTCAATCCAGCAGATATGAC
Organism: Scyliorhinus torazame; assembly: GCF_047496885.1. Lineage (NCBI taxonomy): Eukaryota > Metazoa > Chordata > Chondrichthyes > Carcharhiniformes > Scyliorhinidae > Scyliorhinus > Scyliorhinus torazame. The sequence continues at coordinate 115,225,421 of NC_092711.1, forward strand.
GTTCCAACTTATCAGTACCGGATGATGCTGCAGCCTGACATTAACAGACAGGGAGCGGTGCAAGCACACGGAGAGTGCCCTGCTGCCACACAGAGCGTGGTCCACGTCCCGCTCAACGTTCCCGACTCTATGAAAGAAGACATGCAAGACTCCAGAGTGCAGTCCTCGCATGAACCAGAAGTGACTCCAGTGTCACAAGCTTCCACAGCAAGCTCGTGGACAGACTCCACAATTGCAGAAATGCAAGACTCCAGAGTGCAGTCCTCGCATGAACCAGAAGAGACTCCAGTGTCACAAGCCTCCACAGAGAGCTCGTGGACAGCCTCCACGATAGAAGCAACGCAAGACTCCAGAGCGCAGTCCTTGCACGAACAAGAAGTGACTCCAGTGTCACAAGCCTCCACAGAGAGCTCGTGGACAGCCTCCACGATAGAAGCAACGCAAGACTCCAGAGCACAGTCCTTGCACGAACAAGAAGTGACTCCAGTGTCACAAGCCTCCACAGAGAGCTCGTGGACGGACTCCACGATGGAAGGAACGCAAGACTCCAGAGCGCAGTCCTTGCAGGAACAAGACCATGAGGGTCTAGCAACCTCTCCTGACCAACCAGCGGCAGACGATGCAAGTCTGCCATGCTCACGTGAACAGCAAGAAGGCTATAACAGCCTACCATGCTCCACTACACAGCAGCATGAACATGGCGGTCTCTCATGCTACAATGAAGGGCACAGCGCTGAAGACTGTTCAAGCCCAACTGAAGACAAGCCAAAGGAATCGCCTCGTCCAAGCCCGAAGAAAAAAGGTTTATGCGCTGACCTTCAGGATCATTATAGCCGAACAGAGATTAATAATGCTGCACGGCCACAGAAGGATGCTGAGGATTTGCTAACGAAATTAATTGAATGTTTAACTTGCAAGGAGCAGACTGAGAATTGCCAGTGTTTTAGTACGGATCGAAAAAATGGACAAGACATTGATCCTCAGGTAATGGAAATAACACAACCTGAATCATATCTACAGCAGGGACAAATGTCTCCCTTCAACACAACACCGCAAAATCCCAACTTCGGAGACCAGCAGTTAGTCAGTAATGACTCTTCAAACCTTGAGGGGAACATTAATTGCATTGAACCTATACACGCTCCACTGATTATTGAGCAGAACATTGGAGCAAGAATCCTGAGGACACCGACATCGAGTAGCCAGATAACGAATTTAAAACCCACAGCAGTGTCAAGTGAACCAAGTGTGCTTTCCACTAATGGTGAAGATGCAGATAAGGTCGACCCGATTATCCATTGTACCACACTAACCCCAGTGATTAAGAAGTTATGTATGGGGAGTATAAGGTGGGCAATTGAGAACAGTAAAAGAGAGACTGTGACCATGCCAGTCCCAGCAAAATCAGACCCAGAGACCATGAAGGCATGTACATTAGACAAAGATACACATGAGGCACCTGAGAAGAAAAGTGAAACGGAATGTTCTTTGGAAAATAGTACAATGTCGATAGAAACATTGGATCCTATATTCGAGACCATACCTATGGGAGAATTTGGGGGTAATAAACAAGGTTCTGCAATGTCTGGGGGAAGATTTAAAATTCCAAAGAAGAAAAGCCCAAATGAAGGACAACGGCAAGACAATGACAGTCCACCGACATGGTGTGCACCACCAGATGAAAACTCTGACAATTTACCCAACCCTAGTGAACAGCAAGCTGCTAATGAGGATCTATCCATGGGATGTGAGACGAGTGACGACAGCATCCCACTTCCCATGCAAAAGGTGCAAGGTGACAGACCTCGCCTAGTGCGTACCGAGGCACTCGACGATCACGGTGGGACCACTGACGACTGCGGTGGCAGCGCACCGCTTCCACCCTCGATGGCTCGACCCTCTCCACTGGTTGGTGCATTCCTGCATGTTCCGACTCCAGAAGTGCAGCTTCAGGGAATCTCGGCTGCCTCCAGTGAACCTGTTGGGACTCCGGACGGGGGGCATCGACGGAAGGCAGACCGGACTCCAGATGGGGAGCAGCCAAGCGCCGACTCTGATTCGCGCACGCCAGACCTTGCTCCGGACGGGCGGTGTCGCGGCCTCGGTGATGGCACGCTCAGGGTGACGGCGGATGCCACGGCGACAGGGAATGGATCGCGTGGCAGTCCCACTGGGTCGGCAGTGGCAACCAGCACCGGCGGTCCAAGATGGACACACCAATTCGCGCCATCGCCAGACGTTGATGCGAGCAACAAATCTCTCTCCAAGGCGACATGCTTCGACGTTTCTCTGCGGAGTCGCCCTTCCGGCACAGCAGGTGGCCGGAACCAGCGTACACGGTCTCGGCCAACTTCCACATCTGGCACAGTCATCGCCTTGCATGATATTAGTGATGGTGCTACTTCGATGGCAACGACCCATCGGCTACAAGATGCCGTCCACCACAAACATAAAAAGAAAAAGACTCCACCTTGTTCCTGGCATGCAGGGCGGATGGATTGGTGCGTAGGCGCAATCAGCGAGCTTTGCGCCGCCTTCCACGCTCGCAACTGAACCGTACGCACACGCCGGATCCTCCACTGGTTCCCAAGGATGACTTCGTGGAGATGCCACGGATCATGCCCCTTCCATCGCCACCAGAAACAAATCTCCACAGCTGAACCGGCTTGAGGACCAGCCCATTCTTGAGGCGGTCACCCATTAGACTGGACTTATAACGCTGTTCATACGTTCAAAAAGTCAAACACTTCTGTATTATAACCTGTTGTTGTTTATTGTTCCAGATATCGTCTGACCAGACCAATGTTCAAGTTTTTTTTTTCTCTCGCATCCAAGTTTTGTTATGGTACAACCTTGTTAGTGTGACGCACCCGACATCGCCCCATGTAAATAGTTACGTCATATACACACGCTGTACATAACACACACACACACTCTTCGATGCACTCACGACACACTTATATTTATAACCACGTAGGCACATATCTTTGTAAAAAGGGGGGATGTCATGATATTCAAACACACACATCATGATAGACACACCAACAGACAAATCAGAACACACAACACCACAACCAATGACAGAAAGATATAAAAGCACAGACGCGACCCCCGGTGGTCAGTATTAGCTGCAGAGGAGAACCAGGACACATCTGTTGCCAAACACACTTAGGGAGACAGCACGTGCAGAGTATCCAGAACAAACTGTATTATAAGAGTTATAATAAAATAGAGTTGTACCACATACAACTGTGTTGGCTCATCTGTGCACCAGAGCACCCAACACCACACTGGTGGACAAGGATAAGAGTGCTCCTAGGATGAATGTGCTAAATTGGGGGAAGGCTAATTATAACAATATTAGGCGGGAACTGAAGAACATAGATTGGGGGCAGATGTTTGAGGGCAAATCAACATCTGACATGTGGGAGGCTTTCAAGTGTCAGTTGAAAGGAATTCAGGACCGGCATGTTCCTGTGAGGAAGAAGGATAAATACGGCAATTTTCGGGAACCTTGGATAACGAGAGATATTGTAGGCCTCGTCAAAAAGAAAAAGGAGGCATTTGTCAGGGCTAAAAGGCAGGGAACAGACGAAGCCTGCGTGGAATAAAAGGAAAGTAGGAAGGAACTTAAGCAAGGAGTCAGGAGGGCTAGAAGGGGTCACAAAAAGTCATTGGCAAATAGGGTTAAGGAATGTCCCAAGGCTTTTTACACGTACATAAAAAGCAAGAGGGTAGCCAGGGAAAGGGTTGGCCCACTGAAGGATAGGCAAGGGAATCTATGTGTGGAGCCAGAGGAAATGGGCGAGGTACTAAATGAATACTTTGCATCAGTATTCACCAAAGAGAAGAAATTGGTCGATGTTGAGTCTGGAGAAGGGTGTGTAGATAGCCTGAGTCACATTGAGATCCAAAAAGACGAGGTGTTGGGTGTCTTAAAAAATATTAAGGTCGATAAGTCCCCAGGGCCTGATGGGATCTACCCCAGAATACTGATGGAGGCTGGAGAGGAAATTGCTGAGGCCTTGACAGAAATCTTTGGATCCTCACTGGCTTCAGGGGATGTCCCGGAGGACTGGAGAATAGCCAATGTTGTTCCTCTGTTTACGAAGGGTAGCAAGGATAGTCCAGGGAACTACAGGCCGGTGAGCCTTACTTCAGTGGTAGGGAAATTACTGGAGAGAATTCTTCGAATCAGGATCTACTCCCATTTGGAAGCAAATGGACGTATTAGTGAGAGGCAGCATGGTTTTGTGAAGGGGAGGTCGTGTCTCACTAACTTGATAGAGTTTTTCGAGGAGGTCACTAAGATGATTGATGCAGGTAGGGCAGTGGATGTTGTCTATATGGACTTCAGTAGGGCCTTTGACAAGGTCCCTCATGGTAGACTAGTACAAAAGGTGAAGTCACACGGGATCAGGGGTGAGCTGGCAAGGTGGATACAGAACTGGCTAGGTCATAGAAGGCAGAGAGTAGTAATGGAAGGATGCTTTTCTAATTGGAGGGCTGTGACCAGTGGTGTTCCACAGGGATCAGTGCTGAGACCTTTGCTCTTTGTAGTATATATAAATGATTTGGAGGAAAATATAACTGGTCTGATTAGTAAGTTTGCAGACGACACAAAGGTTGGTGGAATTGCGGATAGCGATGAGGACTGTCAGAGGATACAGCAGGATTTAGATTGTTTGGAGACTTGGGCGGAGAGATGGCAGATTGAGTTTAATCCGGACAAATGTGAGGTAATGCATCTTGGAAGGTCTAATGCAGGTAGGGAATATACAGTGAATGGTAGAACCCTCAAGAGTATTGAAAGTCAAAGAGATCTAGGAGTACAGGTCCACAGGTCATTGAAAGGGGCAACACAGGTGGAGAAGGTAGTCAAGAAGGCATACGGCATGCTTGCCTTCATTGGCCGGGGCATTGAGTATAAGAATTGGCAAGTCATGTTGCAGCTGTATAGAACCTTAGTTAGGCAACACTTGGATTATAGTGTTCAATTCTGGTCGCCACACTACCAGAAGGATGTGGAGGCTTTAGACGGGGTGCAGAAGAGATTTACCAGAATGTTGCCTGGTATGGAGGGCATTAGCTATGAGGAGCGGTTGAATAAACTCGGTTTGTTCTCACTGGAACGAAGGAGGTTAAGGGGAGACCTGATAGAAGTCTACAAAATTATGAGGGGCATAGACAGAGTGGATAGTCAGAGGCTTTTCCCCAGGGTAGAGGGGTCAATTACTAGGGGGCATAGGTTTAAGGTGAGAGGGGCAAGGTTTAGAGTAGATGTACGAGGCAAGTTTTTTACGCAGAGGGTAGTGGGTGCCTGGAACTCGCTACCGGAGGAGGTGGTGGAAGCAGGGACGATAGTGACATTTAAGGGGCATCTTGACAAGTACATGAATAGGATGGGAATAGAGGGATACGGACCCAGCAAGTGTAGAAGATTGTAGTTTAGTCGGGCAGCATGGTCGGCACGTGCTTGGAGTGCCGAAGGGCCTGTTCCTGTGCTGTACATTTCTTTGTTCTTTGTTCTTTGATGTGCAGACTCTGCACAGACAGTGACCCAAGCCGGAATCGAACCTGGAACCCTGGAGCTGTGAAGCAATTGTGTTATCCACAATGCTACCGTGCTGCCCTTGTTGAAGTTCAGAAGAATGAGGGGGATCTCATAGTGACTTATAACATTTTAACAGGACTAGACAGGGTCGATGCAGGGAAGGTGTTACCAATGATGGGTGATTCCAGAACCAGGGGTCACAGTCTGAGGATTCAGGGTAAATCATTTTGGACAGATATAAGGAGACATTTCTTCGAAGAGTGGTGAGCCTGTGGAATTCATTACCACAGGAAGTAGTTGATGCTAAAACTTTGAATATATTCAAGAGGCGGCTGGATATAGCCCTTGGGGAGAATGGGATCAAAGGCTATGGGGAGAAAGCAGGATTAAACTATTGCGTTGGATGATCAGCCACAATCGTGATGAATGGTGGAGCAGGCTCGAAGGGCCAAAAGGCCTCATCCTGCTCCCATCTTCTACGTATCTATTTTGGCATCTCCACATCATTACAATGAATCTGTGTAAGTGGCTTCCTGTTATCTGAAATGTACTGATTGGAAGAAACTGTAGTTAGCGAAGCAGCAGAAAGGGAATCAGAGTGACTGATGAATAAATTCATTTTGACATTGTTCCTGGGATCAAATTAAAGACCCAGGTATAGGGGTATGGAACAATCAACAAAGTTGATGTGTGAATTGTTAACACACCTGTAAAATGTTTTGCAACATTTTACTGTGACGAAGGCACTGTATAAAACATGCTGCAGTTAGTGAAGACTGGGATGGTACTCAGTTATTCATTGGGTGGATATAATCATAATGCAGAAAGGCCAGTTGTATGCAGAAAAAAATTAATTCAGTTTTCACACTTACTAACATCTGCACAGTCACACTGGAGGCAGACTGTTCAGATACTTCGCAGTTAACACTCCAGCTTCAAAATGTCAATAGATTTGTGAAACAATTGGTGCATTGTGACTGGTGAGAGGCTGCTTAAATATTGTGCGTGTGGACAAAGATTCATTCATCCCACCTGATCACTCACGAGTTGTTTCAAATTTGACTAGCTTCTAATGTTATTATATCCAGGACGGGGTGGCATGTGGCGCAGTGGTTAGCACTGGGGCTGTGGCGCTGAGGACCTAAGTTCGAATCCCGGCCCTGGGTCACTGTCCATGTGGAGTTTGTACATTCTCCCCATGTTTGCGCGGGTTTCACCCGTACACCCCAAAAGATGTGCAGGTTAGGTGGATTAAATTACCCCTTAATTGGAAAAAATAAATTGGATACACTAAATAAAATTTAAAAATAGAAAACAATTATATCCAGGACAGCACTATGGTAAAGAACCAATCCACTGGGGCTTTTCAAACAATTAATTACTAATTTCCTATCTGAGCCCTTTAGCGAATCAGATCACAAACGATAATTTAGACTTCACCAAGATTGCTATATGGAGCGATTACCCATCATTCACAGCGTGTCAGAATGTGACCCATGTTCCCTACAAGGAGAGACTGCGCAGGCGCGGAGACTGCTGTGTTTGGAGCATGCGTAGTTTGGTTCACGGGTTGAGAACCCGCGTTTTCGGGTGAGAAAGGACTGGAGAGGAATGGGGCTGATTGTGTGCCGGGGGAATGGGAAAACTTCTTGAAAAACCATGTTTCGGCCTCATTCCGAATTCCAAACTACCGGGCCCCGCGTGCGGCTCCTCCAAGACTTTTGTTGGAGCCGGTTTAACGACCGCCATCTTTACCGGGTTAAGGGCGATGCTCCCTGTCCTGGCAGGAGAGAATGTTGGAATTTCTCTCCTGGACTGACAGGGATGGATTCTGGAAACTCCTTTTACAGGGGTTGGTCAGAAGGAGGGGGCTTGCAGAAGGGAAACCAATGTCCTTTTTCTTGTGGAGTATTTTACTGGAGTCATGTTTTGAGCATTTCCAAACTCTGTCTCCCTATTCGGTCATGTAAGTGGATTGTAGATTGCTGTGTGTTAGACTGTATTGCCACTACTCATTCACCCCCTGCTTCCTCGCTGAGTTCCAAGCTGCAGGCTCCTGCTGATCAATGTCTGCCTCCAGTGGGGATGTGGGGCAGCTGTCAGGCGCAGTAATCTGAAAGGGTTGGAGGAAATTATACTCTGTAATATACAATACTCCATATGCTTCACCGAATGTCTATGTATTTATCGTATGTCCTATGTTTTTCATTTATGGAATGATCTGCCTGGACGATACGCAGAACAATACTTTTCACTGTACCTCGGTACACGTCTCAATTTTATGTAGGGGTGAAGGTGGGAGGTGGACCAGGAGTGTGTTCGAATCATCAAGTTTAAAGGTAACAGTTGTGTTTATATATTTATAAGTTTCAGAAGCAGATGACCTGAGGCAGTGGTTAAGTGAGACGATGTTACTGAAGTAGAAATAGGCAGTCTTAGTGATGGTGCAGATATATAGTCGGAAAATCAACTTCTGGTCAGATATGACACTAAGGCTCTCCCCATCTTATTCCGCTTCAGAAAGTTGCTGGGGAAAGGGATGGAGTTGGCAGCTAGAGTTGAAACGGGGACTGAAGACGGCTTCAGTCTTTCCAATATTTAATTGGAGGAAATTTCTGTTCATGCAGCACTAGATGTCAGAGAAGTCAGGACAATGTATGAGTTGGGGGGGAACTTGGAGATGATGTCCTTCACATAAACCTGCTACTCTTGTCCATCTAGGTGGTAGGGGCCGAGGGTTTGGAAGACTGTGTCTGGTTGTAGATAAATAGATCTTTCTCCTTCAACCCCTGCTTTTCCCACTTCTCCCTCCATCTCCCACAGAGACCAGCGTCTTGTGTCAGTCCAGACTGGATGGCAGCCTCCCTTCCCTGAATGACATGAGTGATCCAGTTGGGCTTCTGCAACAATCCAGCAGTTTTCCAGGTCACTTTTTTCCGAGTGCTGGCCCCACAAATGACCAAGTTTATTTCGCTCAGTTTCAGAAGCTGTTTTTGTGGTTTCTTTCTCACTTTTTTTTGTTTTAAATCAATTTCACAGGATGTAAGAAGGGGAAGGACTTGCAGTCTGGAAACTCAGCCTAATCATTCCGTCAAAACGTGACAGTCGCTGAAATTTTTGTAACCTGAATATCATCGGATTTTGAACATTGAACTGAAAAGCACTGTTCACAGTGGGGAGAAACCGTTTTCTGGGTGGATGAGATTTCTGCCAACATCTGGCCTGTCAAAACAGAAGTACAGTCATTCCATGGAGAAACCATGGAAATGTGGGACTGTGGTAAGGGATTTAGTTACCCATCTAAGCTGGAAATTCATCGGCGTAGCCACACTGGAGAGAGGCCGTTCACCTGCTTCACATGTGGAAAGGGATTCGTTAGGTCATCCCACCTGCTGTCACACCAGCGCCTTCACACTGGGGAGAGACCGTTCACCTGCTCCGAGTGTGGGAAGGGATTCACTCAGTCATCCAAACTGCTGTCACACCAGCGAGTTCACACTGGGGAGAGACCGTTCACCTGCTCCGAGTGTGGGAAGGGATTCGCTGCTTCATCCTACCTGTTGACACATCAGCGAGTTCATACTGGGAAAAGACCGTTTAAATGCCCAGACTGTGGGAAGTGCTATAAAAGTTCCAGTGTACTGATGCGCCATCAACATGTTCACCGTCAGGAGAGACCATTCAGGTGCTCTTACTAAGGGACTGGGTTTAGACAATCATATAACCTCATTGTACACCAGCGAGTTCACACTGGGGAGAGGCCGTTCACCTGCTCTGATTGTGGGAAGGGATTCACTCAGTCATCCAACCTGCTGAAACATCAAAGAATTCACAACTAACTACAACGGTTCAATTCTGCTGTTAATCACATCCAGGACTGAAATATGTTGAATGGGTCTGTTTCTGCTGAGTTGATCAATCCCGGGCGGCATAGTAGCACAATGGTTAGCACTGTTACTTCACAGCGCCAGGGACCAAGACTCGATTCCCGGCTTGGGTCACTGTTTGTGCAGAGTCCGCACGTTCTCCCCATGCCTGCATATGTCTTAGTATTGATTGGAAAGTATAATTATGGACATGTGCTTGTTAGTATTGCAATTAGGTCAGCATATCGATGCTGTAATTGGTTAACTACAATCATGGGAGACAAATGAGGTAATTGGAACCACCAGTTGTGATTGTGTAATTATGGGCGAAAAACAAATGCAAACCTCTGATTGGTATATGTAAATTACCTTCCTGTAAGACGACCGGAAGGTATAATAATGTATTGTTTAGGGAGTCTGTATACTATTCTCTGGAGATAGCTCTCATATGCATATGTCTGAATTAAAAACCGGCAAGAAAGATACTCCATGGGTCGCTTGGTCAGTTACATGAACAGAAAGTTTGACAACTGCAAGTTCCCCAAACACCAGATATTGTTTCTGAATGCTGCCCGCCCACCTGCCAGGGTCTGCTTACTGCGCAGGCTCAGTTCACAGCTTTGCGTGTGATTGACGGCAACTGCTGACCAATAGGAAATGAGGGAATGCTTGGAGGACTGATTTTGGGGATGGTCCACCAACCAATCAGAATGTGAGGGCGGGACTTACTGTTGACAATGGGCGGCGCTGATTGGCTGCGCGACACAGTTGCCCCTCTGAAGATGGCGGTCGTTAACCGCTCAGCGGAAAGAGCCCCAATAGTGACCGCTGGTTTGAACCCAGGACCAGGAGCGTCTTATTCGGATTTGGAGCCTAACTGGATGTATTTGAAGCTTTCCTTTCTGACCCACCCAACGGCTCAAACGGCAGCTTCTCACCGGCTGAGAATTTCCACATGGCTGCCCGAGGCCAGCTTCATATCCACACAGCGCATGCTCAGATCACAAAGCCCGGGTGAAGTGACGATAATTTGGACCCACAGAACGAGCCGGTCAGGAGGACCGAGCCTCAGAGGCTGGCCCTCCAGCCAATAGGAGTGAATGAGGGGCGGGATTGGAGGACCGAGCGGCAGCAGCTGGTCCTCCAGCCAATGGGAGTAAATGAGGGGTGGAGCTAGCGGTGATGTTCCACAGTGGGAGTGAGCCTAGACTAACTGGGGATTGGAGCCCGGGGATATTCCCGGTGTGTGCATTTTATTTAATAATCTTTATTGTCACAAGTAGGCTTACATTAACACTGCAATGAAATTACTGTGAAAATCCCCTAGCTGCCACATTCCGGCGCCTGTTTGGGTACACTGAGGGAGAATTCAGAATGTCCAAATTACCTAAAAAGCACATTTTTCTGGACTTGTGGGAGGAAACCAGAGCACCCGGAGGAAACCCATGCACACATGGGGAGAACGTGCAGACTCCACACAGACAGTGACCCAAGCCAGGAACCAAACCTGGGACCTTGTCGTTGTGAAGCAACAGTGCTAACTACTGTGCTACCATGAGGCCGTTATTCTGCTGTCTGACACATACATCAATAAAATGGGGAATTCCTGGAAACACTGCGGCTTCTTGATCTGGAGATTAAATGGCTGATGTGTAATTGCTCCACCAGTCGGTCTCTCCTATCCAATTTACCTTGGCCCCTCAATTTTAGCTCCCACAGTTAAAACATCCCTCAGCCTCCAAAGAACAGCCTCTCCATTCTTTCCCCTTTGTGATAACTCTCCAATCCGATCAACATCCTCGTAAATCTCCTCTGTACCTCTCTGTCTGGCATGAACACATCCTCCTTGTAATGCGATAAACAGAATGGTACACTAATCTCGCTGTGGTCTAATTTATACAGCTCTAATATCACCTGCCTGATCTTTTAATGAAAACAGAAAATGTTGGAAATACTCAACAGCTCTGGCAGCATCAGTGGAGAGAGAGGAGTTTCAGATCTGCAATCTTTCATCAACAGAAAATTCTGGACATTACTCTTGTACGCTATGCCTCACTTAATATTGGTGTTGTGGAGAAGATAATTATATGAAATAATCCATGGCGATCCAGATACAGAATGATTGTTTATTAGTCAATGCATTGGGACAGCACCACTTCAGAGAACGATCTCTGGAGCTGACTCTACCCAGTTGAGAAATCAAGCAATATTTATACATTGTAGGCAAGGGATTACTTACATTTGAACATTGTCTGATTCCGACTTATGCAAGTTGTGGATGTTCAGAAAGCAGAGTAATCATTTTTCACACTCATCCCTCTATGGCTCCTCTTGATGCTAACTGGCTCCACCTTGCATCGTCAGCCGTGTCTGCCACTTTAGGACATGGAAACAAATACTGAAAAACAAGTTACTGATGTGGGCCCTGCTGGTGTCTTAGAAACCAAGTTGCAGTCTGTAAAACAAGTTACTGAAGAACAAGTTACTGATATGAGCCTTGCAGGTGACTGTGTCTTTGCTACATCAGCCTGTTTCTGGGTGATGTCTTTACCCTTAGTGTGGAATTTTCCTTTAACTTTGGAAAACACAGGTCAAAATACTATTTTAAGATCCTTGAATAGACTATAATTATTATCTGCCCTAATAAATCATTATAATTAAACCATATTCATTAGTTCTCCTCTTACAATGGAAAGTGTCCTGTGTGCCTTTTCAACCATCTCATCTACCTCTCCTGTTACTTTCAGGGATCTGTGGACATGCACTCCGATCTCCCTCTGTGCCTCTACACTTCTCACTCTCATACCAGTAATATTATTTCTCTTTGCCTTGTTTGTCCGCCCCAAATGTATTTATTACTTCACAATGTTGCAAATAATCTCCATTTGTTACTTGTTTCCCACCTGATCAGTCGACTGATATTTTCCTGCAGGTTACAGCTTTCTTCCTCACTGTCAACCGCAAAACTGCCAATGTCTTAAACATGCCCCCTATGTCAAAGTCGAAATCATTGATATATACCACACAAAGCATGGAATCTTATCCTGAGAAATATTAAATCCCACTGGAAACAGCTTCCAGGCACAAACATACCTCTCAAACATTCCCCGTTTGCTTCCTGTTGCTCCAGCTGATGACATTTCCTGCACTTGTGACCGTCCAGCCTATGAGAAAGTTGCTGCTTTTCCCACAGGGAACTGGATTGCACTCCACGGGACTAGGATGCCCTGCCGTGTCTTTATTTATCTGATTATTAACTGACTGAACCAGAATCAATTTCATATTAAAATAAATAACGGTTTATCAGCTACTCACCAATCAGCTTCTTCCATTGTGTTGAAGTTACCTTGCTTTATTGAGTTAATTGAAATGATTTTCTTAATTTTATTATCTAAACACCTCAGATTTTAATTAACTGAGAAATTGAGATTTCCTCACTGTTGCAATCCTTTGTTAGTTAGTGTTATCTTTATCCCCTAGATTTGATTAACTGAACATTGAATGTAACTATATGATAAATTATGAATTTTTAAAAAGATTTACATTAGTTGATTAATATATCCTTACTTTATAGTTGATTAATGTAGTGACCAGAACTGTACTCAGCACTCTCTCTGTGCTCTTATGTTTTACAAAGTCCAAACATAATCTCCCTGTTCTTTCATTCTGGGCCTCAGACAAGAAAGAAAAGTGTCCCAAATGCCTTCTTGACCACCTGATCTACCTGTCCAGCGATCTTCGGGAATCTGTGGTTTTTGAATCCAAGGTCACTGTTCCTGAATAATTCTCAGTATCATCCCATTTATTCTTCATTCCCTTCTCTTGTTTACCCTCCAAATTCTTGATGTCACACTGTTCCAAATTGAATTCATTTGCCATTTTCCTGTCCATCTGACCCAGTCTATTGATATCTTTCTGCTGTCCATGGATTTATTCTGCATCACAATAATCTTTTTGTGTCACAAGTAGGCTGACATTAACGCTGCCACACTACGGCACCTGTTCGAGTAACTGGGGGAGAATCCAGAATGTCACCTTTAACAAGCACGTCTTTCAGGACTTGTAAGAGGAAACCGGAACACCCGGAGGAAACCCAATCATTGTCAAACACATGAATAACTTCTGTACCTTCTGCCAATTTCTGAATCATAGCTCCTATATTTATCTCAAAATCATTGATTTATACTACAGAACTATGGAACCCCACATGAAATAGGCGTCCAAATAAATTTCAGTTCTGAATGTGATTAACAGCAGCAATAACAGCAGAATCCAAATCCGGATGCTGCCTGTGAACTTGCTGGTGATCTGAGCAGATTGTTTGACAGAGCAAATGCCTTCCCACACATGGGGCCGTTGAATGGCCTCTCCCCAGTGTTAACTCGCTGGTGTTTCAGCAGATTCTGTTTACTTTTAAATTCCTTCTCACAGTGCGAACATATAAATGGTCTCTGATCGGTGTGAACAAGTTGGTGTATCAGAAGATTGGATGAATCAATGAAGTCCTGTCCCCACACACACAAGATGAATGGCCTCTCCCCAGTGTGAACTCGATAGTGTCTCAGAAGGTGAGCTAACCGAGTGAATCGCTTCCCACAGATCGAGCAGGTGAATGGCCTCTCCCCAGTATGAATATGTTGGTGTTTCAGAAGTTCCCGTTTGCTTAAAAGTTTTCCCACAATCAGAATAATTAAAAGGTCTCTAATCAGTGTGAACAAATTGGTGAACCAGAAGGTGGGAGGAACAAGTGAATCTCTTCCCACACACGGAGCAGGTGAATGGCCTCTTCCCCAGTGTGAGTGCGATGATGTATCAGTAAATCCTTTTTACTTTTAAAGCTCTTCTCATAATCAGAACACTTAAAAGGTCTCTGATCAGTATGAACACGTTGGTGTGTCAGGAGGTGTAATGACTGAATGAATCCCTTCCCACACACAGAGCAGGTGAATGGCCTCTCCCCAGTGTGAGTGCTTTGGTGCAACAGTAAATCTTTCCTGCTTTTAAAGCTCTTGTCACAGTAAGCACATTTAAATGGTCTCTGATCAGAGTGGACCTGATGGTGGGTCCGGAGGTTTGATAAAGCATTAAATCCCTTCCCACAATCCAGACAGGTGAATGGCCTCTCGCCAATGTGAACGTGCTGGTGAGTGTAAAGGCTGGATGACTGAGTGAATCCCTTCTAACAAACAGAGCAGGTGAATGGCCTCTCCCCAGTGTAACTGTGTCGATGAGTTTCCACTTCAGATGGATAATTTTTTTTAAAATATATATTTATTAAAGTTTTTTAACACAATTTTTCTCCCTTACAAACAATAACCCCCCCTCCCCTCGTAACAAAAAAACCCGACAAATCGCGCAGAGCAAGATATATACATGGCAAAATAATATATTTACACAGCTTTGTACACTGGCCCTCACCCGTACGTGCCAGTTTCCCCAACCCTTCATGTTATTTCTTGCTCATCCACCCTCCCAGGCAGTCCCCCCTTTCCCCCCCCCCCCCCTTCCCGGGACGTCCCCTCCACCCCCCCCCCCCCCAAGGTTGCTGCTGCTGCTGACCGACCTTCCTCTAATGCTCTGCAAGATAGTCTAGGAATGGTTGCCACCGCCTGTCGAACCCCTGCGCAGACCCTCTCAAGGCGAACTTAATCCTCTCCAACTTTATGAACCCAGCCATATCATTTATCCAGGCCTCCAGGCTGGGGGGCTTCGCCTCCTTCCATAAGACATAGGAGTGGAAGTAAGGCCATTCGGCCCATCGAGTCCACTCCACCATTCAATCATGGCTGATTTCAACTCCATTTACCCGCTCTCTCTCCATAGCCGTTAATTCCTCGAGTAATCAAGAATTTATCAACTTCTGTCTTAAAGACACTCAACGTCCCGGCCTCCACCGCCCTCTGTGGCAATGAATTCCATAGACCCACCACTCTCTGGCTGAAGAAATTTCTCCTCATCTCTGTTCTAAAGTGACTCCCTTTTATTCTAAGGCTGTGCCCCCGGGTCCTAGTCTCCCCTGCTAATGGAAACAACTTCCCTACATCCACCCTATCTAAGCCATTCATTATCTTGTAAGTTTCTATTAGATCTCCCCTCAACCTCCTAAACTCCAATGAATATAATCCCAGGATCCTCAGATGACTTCCACATTAGCAAGATCCTTCGCCGGGCTACTAGGGACGCAAAGGCCAGATTGCCGGCCTCTTTCGCCTCCTGCACTCCCGGTTCGTCCACTACTCCAAATATTGCTAGCCCCCAGCTTGGCTTGACCCGGACTTTCACCACCTGAGATATTGCTCCCGCCACTCCTCTCCAGAACCCCTCCAGTGCCGGGCATGACCAAAACATATGGACATGGTTCGCCGGGCTCCCTGAGCACCTTCCACATCTGTCCTCTACCCCAAAGAACCTACTCAACCTCGCCCCGTCAAGTGCGCTCTGTGGACCACCTTAAATTGTATTAGGCTGAGCCTGGCACACAAGGAGGAAGAATTAACCCTACCTAGGGCATCAGCCCACAGACCTTCCTCGATCTCCTCCCCCAGCTCCTCCTCCCATTTACCCTTCAACTCTTCTACCAGCACTTCCCCCTCTTCTTTCAACTCCTGGTGTATTTCCGACACCTTGCCCTCCCCGACCCATACACCCGAGATCACCCTATCTTGAACTTCTTGTGCCGGGAGCAACGGGAATTCCCTCACCTGTCGCCTCACAAAAGCCCTCACCTGCATATATCTAAAGGCATTTCCTGGGGGTTTCAGATGCATAATTGAAACCCTTCCCACAATCCCCACATTTCCGCGGTTTCTCAGTGGTGCCGGTACCGGTCCTTATGTCTGTTCAGGTTGGACGATGAGTTGAAGCCTCATCTACACACAGCCTGAGTACGGTCTCTTCCGGATGTAAATGGTGCAATATTGTTTCAGACACTGTGACTGGTTAAAGCTCTTTGCACAGTCAGTGTGTATGTGCCTCAGAGCTTTTCCAGTTGCACTGATATTTGCAATCTTTTCTCTCAGGACAAACATTTCTCCTTCCACATTGAAAGACTGATGATTTTCAACTCCTGATGAATCAATAGACTCTATTAGGACTTGACATGATGTTTGGTTTGAATTTCCCATCTGCAATCCTTATATTCTGTAAAAGAAGTTTACTTAGATTCTACAATGCACAAACAGGCCAGTTGCTCCAACTGTTCTGCTGCTGATTATCCTCGACACACATCTCCTTCCATCCCGTCCACCTCACCTCAGCCTGTCAGCTGATCTTTCCATTCCCTTTTCTCATGTGCTTATCCCATTTCCTTTTGGAAACAACCCAGCACTTTCCTCAACTCCTTCCCTGGTAACAAGTTGCACATTCTAATCCAGTGAATGAAGAAATGTATCCATATCTCCCTCTTGGATTTATTAGTAACTCTCTTGTATTTATGACCTAGTTTATAATAATGGAGAGAGAGCGGGTAAATGGAGTTGAAATCAGCCATGATTGAATGGTGGAGTGGACTCGATGGGCCGAATGGCCTTACTTCCGCTCCTATGTCTTATGGTCTTAATAATAATATTTTTTATTGTCACAAGTAGGCTTACATTAACGTTGCAATCAAGTTACTGTGACAAGCCCCCAGTTGCCACATTCCAGTGACTGTTTGGGTTCAGAGGGAGAATTCAGAATGTCCAATTCACCGAACAAGCACATCTTTCAGGACCTGTGGGAGGAAACCCGAGTATTCGGAGGAAACCCACACCGACACGGGGAGAACATGCAGACTCCGCATAGACAGTGACCCAAGCGGGAATTGAACCTGGAACCCTGCCACTGTGAAGCAACAGTGCTTGTCAGCCTCCTCCGTGTCAAGCGCGAAACCAGCTAATCCCGCACCGTTTCTCAGTGCTAACCACTGTGCTACTATGCCGCCCATGTTTATTCCTGGCTCCTAGTTTCCGACTCCTTTATAATTGGCAGCATCCGCCCCACCTCTCCCCTGTCCAACCCACAGATCGTTTTAAAACTTTGCATCAGGTCACGACTGAGTCACTTGATTTCTAAAGCAAATAAGGCCCAATCTGTTTAATTAATTGCCCGATAGTTGGAATCTCTGTTTACAAAGATCATCTCTATGCATCCAGGTTAGAAATTGGGGAGACGAACCTTCTTTGTTTAAGTTCGCGCCTGTGAGGTTGCTTCTTCTGTGAAGATCCGGCACCCCCAGAGCCCCGCCCTTCATTCACTGATTGGTTGGAGGACCAGCCAGTCCAGTTCTGTCATCCTACCAATCCTCTTCTCCTCCTATTGTTCCGGAGCTGCCATCAATCATTGCCCGGGCATTGTGAGGTGTCAGGTGAGAGGTCGTAGGCGGAGTTTACAAATCCCGAGTGCGGCCCCAGAGCAGAATGTGAAACAATGTTATTATTGATCGATCAGCCCGTCAGCCTGATCTCACCGTCAGCAACCGTCACAATGCCCGGGTGATTGACGGTAGCTCCGGACCAATAGGAGGAGGAGGAGGGTGGGGCTGAAGGACCGACTGGGAGCGGCTGGTCCTCCAACCAATCGGAGTGAGTGAGGGGCGGGCCAGGCTGTGATTGAAGCATGCGCAGTGTGGGTAATGGCGGTGCAGAAGGGCGTCTTTTTCATTTTCGAAATCGGTAATAGGCGTTTAACAATATGGAGGAAGCGAGAGATCGCGCGAGTGGGCGGAAATGTTGTGTAAAGCTGTTACAATCGGAAACCTCGGAATAGTTTACGGGACCCAGTTTGTACCCAGCGGAGCTGCAGCTCCTCATGTTCAGCTCGGGTTAACGGCCGCCATCTTTATTGGATGTGCATCAGGGCGCATGCGCGTTTGTCATCTTTGCCAGGGCGATGTTTCAATGAGTGGGTGGAGCTTGTTCCCCATTGTTCAGAATGGAGACAACTTGTCCATCAAACTGGATTAGTCTTAAGTCCCAATGTCTTGTTGATGATGCAAAGCGGTGGCAGAGATGGAAAGAAAACGAAGCTAATCCTGCTCTCCAGATTTCACTGTCTCATTGGACGTCCTGTCCTATGTGTCGAAAGCTCTGAGGCTCTGTTCAGCCACATGAAGACCCAGGGCAGAAACTCACAACCCTGAGTCAACATCATTCTCAAATCAGGGGAATGCTGATGGCAAGAGGGACAGTGTTCAGGGGTTCGGGGCGGGGGGGGGGGTGGTGGGGGCGGGCATGAGCAGTCATCCTGGACCAGGGAGCAGGAGGAGAGAATGTGGTGAATTTCTATCCTGGACTGATAGTGATTAATTTTGGAAACTCCTTTTACAGGGGGTTAGTAGGGGAGGATTTACTCACAGCAAATACAAGCCTGGAGAAATATTTATCTTTCCCGAATTTTAAGAAGTTTAACAGGTTTATTTGGAATCACGAGTTTTCAGAGTGTAGCTTTTTAATCAGGTGAATGAAGAGGAATGTTACACAAACACAGCCAATGATGAAAGATGATATTTTGAATGCAACTCTTTGCAGGTAATTAAGTCTTTACACGTCCAGGCGATGCGACTGGAGAGAGGGTTAATCACAGCTTGAAGAGGTGTGACTTTTCTCAAGCCAGGACAGTTGCAACTTAGATATATTATTTACAGTTTGTAATAAAGTAAATGCATTATTATTTCTTGTCTTGCAATATAAAACTGTAGCTATGTTATAGATTTCCAGTCATCTCTTCCCTCAGAGAGTTGTTAGTCTTTGGATTTTGCTTCCACGGGGACCAGTTGATTCTGGGGGTCAGACAGTTTGACAGATATTTTATGAAAATGAAATGAAATTATTGACACTGGAGTTCAGGGTTATGGGGAACAGGTAGGAAAATAGAGTGAAAGCTGAGATGAGGAGGAATTTCTTCACTTGAGGATATGGTGAAGCTTTGGCATTCTCTTCCCAGAAGTTCTATGTTTTATGAATGTGCAGCTTAAGTCGTCAAGTATGTTCAAGACAAATATTGATAAGTTTCTAGAGATTGAAGATATCGAGGATATGGGGATCGTGTGGGGAAATGGTGCTGATGTGGCCAATGATTGCATTGAATGATTGAGCAGACTTGGTGGGCAGAATAGCCTACTCTTGCTCCTATTATAATCCCTGTGTCCTGGTCAGGAAGCAGTGAGCTGAGCTTGGATCTGTCAATCAACATGAATCAGCACCTTCAGGAGAATTGGGAGGGCGAATATTAGATACAGCAGAGTGAGAATGGAGGGAGATTGTGTGGGATGGAGATTTACAGTTTTTGGAGAACAAAAGAGGAAATAATGTTCCACAGGAACTAGAATTGTCTGTTCTGAATTTCTATCCTGTACTAACTGATGACTTTTGTAAATTGTTTTTAAAGGATATTGGAAGAGGAGGAATTATAGACAGAAATCTCAAATATCACATCTCGATGTGACAAACTCACTCGATTCCTTCTGATCTGAATATCATCGGCGAGAAGGAGAAATGTTTGTCCGATCTGTTGGCTTCAAAGGATTTTAAACGTGAGTGTGAATCGAACAGCACCGAGACCCACAAAACATACACCCAAGTGCGAGTGTTCCAGTGAACTGACTGGAAAGAGCTTCAGCCAGTTACACAGCCTGAAAAAACATCACGCCATTCACAGTGAGGAGAAACCACACACGTGTTGTGTGTGTAGACAAGGCTTCCACTGATTGTCGACTCTCGAGAGACACGAGGCGACCAAAACATGGAGAAACCGTGGAAATGTGGGCACTGTGGGAAGGGATACAGAGCCCCATCAGAGCTGGAAACTCATCGACGCAGTCACACTGGGGAGAGGCCGTTCACCTGCTCTCAGTGTGGGAAGGGATTCACTCGGTTATCCAACCTGCAGACACACCAGCGGGTTCACACTGGGGAGAAGCCATTCACCTGCTCTCAGTGTGGGAAGGGATTCACTCTGTTATCTCACCTGCAGACACACCAGCGAGTTCACACTGGGGAGAAGCCATTCACCTGCTCCCAGTGTGGGCAGAGATTCCGTGCTTCATTCACCCTGCAGAGACATCAGCGAGTTCACACTGGGGAGAGGCCATTCACCTGCTCTCAGTGTGGGAAGGGATTCATTGAATCAACCACCCTGCAGAGACATCAACGAATTCACACTGGGGAGAAGCCATTCACCTGCTCTCAGTGTGGGAAGGGATTCATTGATTCATCCACCCGACAGAGACATCAGCGAATTCACACTGGGGAGAGGCCGTTCATCTGCTCTCAGTGTGGGAAGGGATTCACTCAGTTATCCAGTCTGCAGACACACCAGCGAGTTCACACTGGGGAGAAGCCATTCACTTGCTCTCAGTGTGGGCAGCGATTCCGTGCTTCATTCACCCTGTGGAGACACCAGCGAGTTCACACTGGGGAGAGGCCATTCACCTGCCCTCAGTGTGGGAAGGGATTCATTGATTCATCCATCCTGCGAAAACATCAGCGAGTTCACACTGGGGAGAGGTCAATCACCTGCTCTCAGTGTGGGAAGGGATTCACACAGTTGGTAAATCTGCAGACACATCAGCGAATTCACACTGGGGTGAGGCCGTTCACCTGCTATCAATGTGGGAAGGGATTTATTTATTCATCCACACTACAGAAACATCAGCGAGTTCACACTGGAGAGAGGCCATTCACCTGCTCTCATTGTGGGAAAGGATTCATTGATTCATTCACCCTGCTGCAACATCAGCGAGTTCACACTGGGGAGAGGCCATTCACCTGCTCTCAGTGTGGGAAGGGATTCACACAGTTATCCAGTCTGCAGACACACCAGCGAGTTCACACTGGGGAGAAGGTATTCACCTGCTCTCAGTGTGGGAAGGAATTCACTTGGTTATCCGGGCTGCAGTCACACCAGCGAGTTCACACTGGGGAGAAGCCATTCACCTGCTCTCAGTGTGGAAAGGAATTCACTTGGTTATCTGGACTGCAGAGACACCAGCGAGTTCACACTGGGGAGAGACCATTCACCTGCTCTTAGTGTGGGAAGGGATTACATAGAAACATGGAAAATAAGGAGCAGGAAGAGATCATTTGGCCCTTCGCACCTGCTCTGCCATTCGTTATGATCATGGCTTATCATCCAACTCCATAACCTAATCCCACTTTTCCCTTCATATCCTTTGATCCCCGAAGTGCTGTATCTAACTGCTTCTTGAAAACATACAATGTATTGGCCTCAACTATTTCCTGTGGTAACAAATTCCACTGACTCACCACTCTCTGATGAAGAAATTATTCATCTCTGTCCTAAATGGTCTACCCCGTATCCTGAGACTGCGACCTCTGGTTCTGCACACTCCCGCCTTCGGGAAACTCTTTCCTGCATCTACCCTGTCAAGTCCCGTTAGAATATTATAGGTTTCTATGAGCTCCCCCATTCTTCTGAACTCCAGCGAATACAATCCTAACTGATTAAATCTATCATACGTCAGTCCCACCATCCCAGGAATCAGTCTGGTAAACCTTCGCTGCACTCCCTCTAGAGCAAGAACATCCGTCCTCCGATAAGGAGATCACTATTCCAGGTATGATCTCGCTAAGATATCCCTGCTCCTGTACTCAAAACTGCTCACAATGAAGGCTCGCATGCCATTTGCCAACTTTACCGCCTGCTGTAGCTGCATGCTGACCTTTAGTGACCGGTGTGCGAGGATTTCCAGGTCTCGTTGCACATTCCCTTCTCCTAATTTATGACAATTCAGCTAATAGTCTGCTGTCTCGTTTTTGGTACCAAAGTGGATAACCTCACATTTCTCCAGATTATACTGTATCTGTCATTCATTGGCCCACTCACTCAACTTGTGCAAATCACACTGAAGGATCTCTGCAACCTCCTCATAGCTCACCCTCCCACGCAACTTGGTATTATCTGCAAATTTGGAGATATTGCATTTTGTTCCCTCATCTATAGGGTGGCACAGTGGTTAGCACTGCTGCCTGACGGAGCTGAGGACCAAGGTTCAATCCTGGCCGCGGATCACTGTCTGTGTGGAGACAAATTCTCCTCGTGTCTGCATGGGTCTCACCCCCATAACCCAAAGATGTACAGGGTAGGTGAATTGGCCACGATAAATTGCCCCTTAATTGGAAAAAAAGAATTGGGTACTTTAAATTTGAAAAGAATAATCATGAATATATCTTGTGAATATCTGGGACCCTACCACCGATCCCTGCAGTACCCCGCTAGATAAGTCACTGCCTGCCAATTTGAAAAAGACCCATTAATTCCTACTCTTTGTTTCCTGTCTGACAACCAGTTTTTTATCCATCTCAAGAGACTACACCTGATCCCATACGCTTTAATTTTACACACTAGTCTCTTATGCGGGACTTTGTTGAAAGTCATCTGAAAGCCCAAATATGCCACATCCACTGGCTCCCCCTCGTCAACTCTACCAGTTACACCCTTGAAGAATTCCAGTAGATTTGTCAAGCATGATTTCCCCTTCATCAATCAATGCGGACTCTGTCCGATCTGCCATTGGTTTCGAAGTGCTTTTCGATAAAATCTTTGATAATGGATTCTAGAATTTTCCCCACTACCAATGCCAGGCTTACTGGTCTATAATTCCCTGTTTTCTCTATCTCGCTTTTTAAATAGTGGAGTTACATAAATCACCCTCCAATCTGCAGGAACTGTTCCAGAGTCTATAGAATCCTGGAAGATGACCACCAATACATCCACTATTTCTAGAGCCACTTCCTTAAGTACTTTGGGTTGCAGATTATCAGGCCCTGGGGATTTATCAGCCTTCAATCCCATCAATTTCCCCAACACTATTTCTCTAATATTGATCTCCTTCAGTTCCTCCCTCTCACTAAATCCTGCAATCCCCAACATTTCTGGTGCCTGATTTGTGCCCTCATTTGTGAAGACAGAATCAAAGTATGTATTTATTTGTTCAATCATTTTTTTGTCCCCTGTTATCCACTCTCCTATTTCTGACTAAGAAACCTACATTTGTCTTCACCAACTTTCTCTTCACATTACTATAGAAACTTTTGCAATCAGCCTAATTTCCTGTTTATGCCATTCCCAACATCACCCCTGCAGTTTGGGGATCTATATACGACGCCCACTAATTATTTTGCCCCTTGCTGTTTCTCAGCTCTACCCATACAGATTCCACATTGTCGGAACATATACCGTTCCTCACTATTGTATTATTTTCCTCTTTAACCATGGGCGACATGGGTAGCACAGTGGTTAGAACTGTTGCTTCACATTGCCAGGGTCCCAGGCTCGATTCCTGGCTTGGGTCCCTGTCTGTGCAGAGTTTGCACGTTCTCACTGTGTTTGCTGGTTTTCCTCCGGGTGCTCAGATTTTCTCCCAACAAGTCCCGAAAGATGTGTTCTTAGGTGAATTGGGCATTCCAAATTCTCCCTCAATATATCTGAACAGGTGAGTGTGGCGACTAGGGGATTTTCGCAGTAACTTCATTGCAGTGTTAATGTCCGCCTACTTGTGACAAGAATAAAGATTATTATTATTAACCAGCAGTGCCACTCCACTGCCTTTTCCTTTTTGTCTGTCCTTCCTAAATACTGAATATATTCAGTTTCCATCCCTGGTCACCCTGCAGCCATGTCTCCATAATCCCGATTATCTCACTCCCGCTTACGTGTATTTGCGCAATTCACTCGGTTATGCCGTCTGCAGTCACACCAGGGAGTTCATACTGGGGAGAGGCTGTTCACCTGCTCTCAATGTGCGAAGGGATTTTGTAATTCATCGCACTTACTGAGACACCAACAAGTTTACAACTGAATACAGGGATTGAATTCTGTTCTCAATTACATCCAGGTCTGCATTTTGTTCATTCTGTTGGAGGTTAAGATGTTTCATTCTCTTTTCTGTTTGGAAACCCCAAAAATCATGCCACATTGTCATGAAGATGGGCTATGGTGGTTACATGGTTGTTTTGTTTAATTAATCTTGGTGCTTCTCACAGAAGAAAACTATCAGGGTCTGAGGGGCAAGTTGCCTGAGATGCACTGGGAAACTACATTAAATAGTATGGTGGGTGACAAGCAATCACTAATATTTAAAGAATTATTGCAGATTTACGTGGGGATCGGTTAGCTCAGTTGGCTGGATGGCTGGTTTGTGCTGAGTGATACCAACAGCACAGGTTAAATTTCCATACCAGCTGAGGGTAGCCGTGGTCTGTGTCAGTATTTGTGCTCCACATGATTCTCCACCCACCCCTCTACATCTCCCCACATCAGCATCTCCCTCTATTCCTTTCTCCCTCATGTATATATCTCGCTTTCCATTCAATGTATTCATGCTGTTCACCTCAACCACTCGCTGTGGAGTGAGTTCCACATTATCACCACTCGCTGGGTAAAGAGGTTTCTACTGAAATTCCTACTGGATTATTGAATCCCTTCATAATCTGAAAGACTTCCAACAGATCACCCATCAGTCTTCTCTTTTCCAGAAAAAAGCAGCCCCAGCCTTTCCTGAGTGTTCAATGCTCTCGGTTCTGTATATTATGAATCTTTGTTGCACCTTATCCAGTGCCTCTATTTCCTTTTTCTAAATGGAGATCACCGATGTTGTCAGTGCTCCCAGTGTAGTCTAACCCTGGTTCTCATCAAATTGAACATTTCCTCCGTGCTTTTCAATTCTATCCCTCTGGAATGGAACCCTATATACTTTAGGAAAGATGTGAAGTTCTTAGTTAGGGTGAAGAGGACATTTACAAGAATGGCACCAGAGATGAGGGATTCCAGTTAGTTGGAGTGACTGGAGCAGCTGAATTTCTCTCCTGAGATCACAGCATCTGAAGGGTGGCGATTGGGGCAATTCAGCCCTTTGAGACCATGTTGGCTCTCTGTGGAGGAAGCCAGCCTGTTCATTTCCCCGTTCTATCCCCAAATCTGTGCAGGTTTATTTCTCTCAGTGCCCGTCCAATTTTGTATTGAAATCCTTCCGTCATCATTACATGTACACAAGGCTGCGAGAGCACAGGGGAATCTATTTGGCCCAATTTTCCCATTCCAGGTCTTTGTACAGCGACCCATTTAATCCCAGAGTTGGACTTATGTTTTCAATTTCAGAATGCATCAAATTCCCTTTTGGAAGTTACAGTCCAATCAGATTCCAGCACCATTTATAGAGAGTGCATTCCAAATCACCACAACTCGCTGTGTTTTACAACAAATAATTGTGCATATGGTGTATCTGGACTTTCACAGAGTATTCAAAATGGCATCAATGACGTGGCTATTACACAAAATTAAGACTCTACCTTTAATAAATTGGTGAGGACACCGAGTGTAATATTTCCTCGTTTGCGGACAATTAGAACAAATGTACATTTCTATAAAACCTCTCACTACCACTGAACCCCCTAAAGTGTTTTAAAGCCAATGGAGTACTTTTGAAACATATTCACTGTTGTAATGTAGGAAGCTGCAAGTACGCATGGGTAATCACATCTAGTTTCAAAATTGTTATTTTCACTTTAAAACATTTTTTTAGAGTACCCAATTCATTTTTTCCAATTAAGGAACAATTTAGCGTGGCCAATCCACCCACCCTGGACATCTTTGGGTTGCGGGGGTGAAACCCACAAGACCACGCGAAGAATGTGCAAACTTCACAAGGCAGTGACCCAGGCTCGGGATCCAACCTAGGACCTCGGTGCCGTGAGGCAGCAGTGCTAACCATTGCACCACCATGCTGCCCGTAAACTGTTATTTTCATAGTGTATTCACTGGCCTTAGTAATAAGGTCAAGGAAGCCCTTTTATACCTCTGACATGTGGCTTCCTGCAGCTATTTCACCTTCTGTACCTTTTTTATATTAACTCTGTATTGATTTCATCGCAAAAAAACTAATTATATTCAAGATAATTCAGTAGTGAACATTGATTATCATTAGTGAATTGGTGTGTTCGGTAATTATTATTTTCTTTAAATAATTTTTATTGAGGTTTTCACAAAATATCAACAGCAAAATGGAAAAGGAACCCAATAGAATTAAATACAGAACAAAATAAAACAACCCCCGTGCCCCCCTCCCCCCATACATTAATAATAAATTAACACCCCAAATTAACACATAGCAAATATATACACCCCCTCAGATCCCCCAGTGTAAACAAACAAAAATAAAATAGAACTCGACCCCTCCCCCACCCGGGTTGCTGCTGCTGACCATTGTCTACCGTTCTGCCAGGAAGTCCAAGAACGGTTGCCACCGCCTGAAAAACCCTTGCACGGATCCCCTTAAGGCAAATTTCACCCTCTCCAATTTAATAAACCCCACCATATCGTTGATCCAGGATTCCATGCTTGGGGGCCTCGCATCATTCCATTGAAGAAGAATCCTTCGCCAGGCTACCAGGTACGCAAAGGCCAGAATTCCGGCCTCTTTTGCCTCCTGCACTCCTGGCTCCACTGCAACCCCAAATATTGTGAGGCCCCAGCCCGGTTTGACCTTGGATCCTACCACCTTCGACGCCATCCTCGCTACGCCCTTCCAAAATTCCTCCAGCGCTGGGCATGCCCAAAACATATGGGTGTGGTTTGCTGGGCTCCCTGAGCACCTAACACACCTGTCCTCACCCCCAAAGAACCGGCTCATCCTTGTCCCGGTCATGTGTGCCCTGTGCAGCACCTTAAACTGTATGAGGCTGAGCCTCGGGCACAAAGAGGAAGAGTTCACCCTCCTCGATCTCCTCCCCCCAACTCCTCCTCCCACTTGCCTTTCAACTCCACCACCGAGGCCCCCTCCTCCTCCTGCATCACCTGGTAAGTTGCCGAGATCTTCCCTCCAACCCCCCCCCCCCCCGAGAGCACCCTGTCCTGTACTGTGCGTGGCAGCAGCCGCAGGAATTCCACCACTTGCCGCCTGGCAAACGCCCTTACCTGTAAAAACCTAAAGTTGTTCCGGGGGGGGGGGGGGGGGGGGGAGCCCATACTTCTCCAGCTCACCCAGGCTTGCGAACTTCCCATCCACAAACGGGTCCCCCAACCTTCTTATCCCTGCCCTGTGCCACCCCGAAAACCCTCCATCTATTCTCCCTGAGACAAACTGGTGGTTCCCCCGTATTGGGGTCCACACCGAGGCCCCCACTTCCCCTCTGTGCCGCCTCCATTGCCCCCAGATTTTGAGGGCAGCTGCCACCACTGGGCTCGTGGTATACCTCATTGGAGGGAGCGGCAGTGGCGCCGTTGCCAGCACCTCCAGACTCGTACCCTCACAAGATGCCGTCTCCAGCCTCTTCCATGCAGCCCCCTCCGCCTCCATCACCCACTTGTGCACCATCGCCACATTGGCGGCCCAGTAGTACCCACAGAGGTTGGGCAGTGCCAGCCCCCCATCCCTACTCCACTCCAGGAACACCCTAGGAGTCCCTCGCACCCACACAAACTCCGTTATGCTCCTGTTCACCCACCTAAAGAAGGCCTTCGGGATAAGAATGCATTCTCTGCTCGGTTCAAGCAGGTAACCAACAATCCGCTGGCGAGTGCCCCAGCAGCCCATAATTCACCCATACCCACCATCACAGCTTCCGAAGTCAGATTGGCCTTCCTGAAAGTGAACCCTCGGAAGGCGACGGGCCCAGACGGGATACCTGGTCGTGCACTCAGAGCCTGCGCGGACCAGCTGGCAGAGGTATTCACGGACATCTTTAACCTGTCCCTACTCCACTCCGAGGTCCCCACCTGCTTCAAGAAGACCAGCATCATACCGGTACCAACGAAGAACCAGGCAACGTGCCTCAATGACTACCGACCAGTGGCCCTGACTTCAGTCGTAATGAAGTGCTTCGAGAGGTTGATCATGAAGTGCATCACCTCCATACTCCCAGAACGCCTTGATCCATTGCAATTCGCATACTGCTGCAACCGGTCCACATCAGACACCATTTCCCTGGCCCTACACTCATCCCTAGAGCATCTCGAAAACAAGGACTCCTACATTAGACTCCTATTTATTGACTACAGCTCCACCTTCAACACCATAATCCCAGCCAAGCTCATATCAAAGCTCCAAAACCTAGGACTTGGCTCCCCACTCTGCAACTGGATCCTCGATTTTCTGACCAACAGACCACAATTAGTAAGAATGAACAACAACGCCTCCTCCACAATAGTCCTCAACACCGGCACCCCACAAGGCTGCGTACTTAGCCCCCTACTCTACTCCCTGTACACACACGACTGCGTGGCAAAACTTGGTTCCAACTCCATCTACAAGTTTGCTGACGATACGACCATAGTGGGCTGGATCTTGAATAACGATGAGTCCGAATACAGGAGGGAGATAGAGAACCTAGTGGAGTGGTGTAGCGACAACAATCTCTCCCTCAATGCCAGCAAAACTAAAGAGCTGGTAATTGACTTCAGGAAGCAAAGTACTGTACACACCCCTGTCAGCATCAACGGGGCCGAGGTGGAGATGGTTAGCAGTTTCAAATTCCTCGGGGTGCACATCTCCAAAAATCTGTCCTGGTCCACCCACGTCGACGCTACCACCAAGAAAGCGCAACAGCGCCTATACTTCCTCAGGAAACTAAGGAAATTCGGCATGTCCACATAGACTCTTACCAACTTTTACAGATGCACCATAGAAAGCATCCTATCAGGCTGCATCACAGCCTGGTATGGCAACTGCTCGGCCCAGGACTGCAAGAAACTTCAGAGAGTCGTGAACACCGCCCAGTCCATCACACAAACCTGCCTCCCATCCATTGACTCCATCTACACCTCCCGCTGCCTGGGGAAAGTGGGCAGTATAATCAAAGATCCCTCCCACTCGGCTTACTCACTCTTCCAACTTCTTCCATCGGGCAGGAGAGACAGAAGTCTGAGAACACGCACGAACAGACTCAAAAACAGCTTCTTCCCCACTGTCACCAGACGCCTAAATGACCCTCTTATGGACTGATTTCATTAACACTGCACCCTGTATGCTTCATCCGATGCCAGTGCTTATGTAGTTACATTGTATATGTTGTGTTGCCCTATTATGTATTTTCTTTTATTCCCTTTTCTTCTCATGTACTTAATGATCTGTTGAGCTGCTCGCAGAAAAATACTTTTCACTGTACCTCGGTAATCGTGACAATAAACAAATCCAATCCAATCCAGAATGGGGAGGCACTGGAACAGGAACGAAAACCTTGGGAGCACCGTCATCTTAACTGACTGCACCCTACCCGCCAGGGACATCGGCAGTGCATCCCACCTCATAAACACCTCCATTTGCTCCACTAGCCTCGTGAAATTAAGTCTATGCAGGGCCCCCCAGCTCCTGGCCACCTGGACCCCCAAATACCTGAAGCTCCTCTCCGTCCTTTTTAGTGGGAGCTCGCCAATCCCACTCTCCTGGTCCCCTGGGTGAACCACAAACAACTCACTCTTCCCCATGTTGAGCTTGTACCGTGAGAAATCCCCTCACTCCCTGAGGATCCTCATTACCTCCGGCATTCCCCCCACCGGTCCGCCACATATAGCAGCAAGTCGTCCGCATAGAGCGACACCCTATGCTCCTCCCCACCCCGCACCAACCCCCTCTAGTTCCTCGACTCCCTCAGTGCCATAGCCAGGGGTTCAATCGCCAGTGCGAAGAGCAGGGGGGACCCCTGCCTCGTACCTTGATGCAACCGAAAGTACTCGGACCTCCTCTTGTTCGTGGCCACACTCGCCATTGGGACCTCGTACAACAGCCTAAGCCACCTGACAAACCCCTCCCCAAACCCGAAACTCTTCAGTACCTCCCACAAGTACCCCCACTCTACCCTATCGAAGGCCTTCTCAGCGTCCATCGCCACGACTATCTCCGCCTCACCATCCCTCGTCGGCATCAGAAGAACGTTCAGGAGCCTCCACACATTCGCGTTCAACTGCCATCCCTTCACGAACCCCGTCTGGTCTTCATGGATGATCTGCGGCACACAATCCTCAATCCTCGTGGCTAAGACCTTCGCCAGCACCTTGGCATCTACGTTTAACAACAAAATCGGCCTATAAGACCCACACTGCAAGGGATCCTTGTCCCGCTTCAGGATCAAGGAGATCAGTGCCCGGACATTGTTGGGGGCAAAGCCCCCCCCCCCCCCCCCCCCCCCCCGCAACAGGTCCACATATTTTTTGTAGAATTCGACTGGGAAACCGTCTGGCCCCGGTCCCTTCCCCGCCTGCATGCTCCCTATCCCTTTGGCCAGCTCCTCCAGCCCAACCAGGGCCCCTAATCCCACCACGAGTCCCTCCTCCACCTTCGGAAACCTCAATTGGTCCGGAAAGCAGCCCATTCCTCCCTCCTCCAGTGGGGGCTCAGACCGATACAGTTCCTCATAAAAGTCCCTGAAGACCCCATTGATGCCAACCCCACTCCGCACCACACTCCCTCCCCTATCCTTAACTCCCCCAATCTCCCTAGCTGCGTCCCGCGTCCGAAGCTGATGTGCCAGCATCCGACTTGCCTTTTCCCCATACTCATAAATCGCCCCCTGGGCCTTCCTCCACTGCGCCTCCACCTTCCTGGTGGTCAACAGGTCAAATTCGGCCTGGAGGCTCTGCCTCTCCCTCAACAGTCCCTCCTCAGGCACCTCCGTATACCTCCTGTCTACCCTCACCATCTCCCCCACCAGTCTCTCCCTCTCCCTCTGCTCTCTCCTCTCCTTTTGGGCCCTAATGGAGATCAGTTCTCCCCTAACCACCACCTTCAGCGCCTCCCAGACCATCCCCATTCGGACCTCCCCATTATCGTTGGCCTCCAATTATCTCTCTATGCTTCCTCGGACCCGCTCACTCACCTCCTTGTCCGCCAACCGCCCCACCTCCAAGCACAACGGGTGCTGGTCCCTCTCCTCCCCCAGCTCTAGGTCTACCCAATGCGGGGCGTGATCCGAAATGGCTATCGCAGAGTACTCGGTATCCTCTACTCTCAGCGCCCTACTCATAATAAAAAAGTCGATCCGGGAATCAGCCTTATAAACATGCGAGAAGAATGAAAATTCCCTAACCTCCAGCCTTGCAAATCTCCAAAGGTCCACTCCTCCCATCTGGTCCATAAACCCTCTCAGCACTTTGGCCGCCTCCGCCTTCCTACCTGTCCTAGACCTGGAGCGATCCAGTGCTGGATCCAACACCGTGTTAAAGTCCCCCCCCCCCATTATCAGGCCCCCCCCACTTCCAAGTCCGGGATCCGACCCAACATGCGCCGCATAAAACCCGCATCGTCCCAGTTCGGGGCGTACACGTTGATCAGCACCACCCTCTCCCCTTGCAGCTCACCACTTACCATTACATACCTGCCGCCATTGTCTGTCACAATGCTCGACACCCTCTTTCCCACCAAGATCGCCACTCCCCGATTATTGGCATTCAGCCCCGAATGAAAACCCTGACCTACCCACCCCTTCCTCAATCTTACCTGGTCTGCCACCTTCAGGTGTGTTTCCTGGAGCATGACCACATCCGCCTTCAGCCCCTTCAGGTGCGCGAACACCTGGGCTCACTTGACCAGCCCGTTCAGACCCCTTACATTCCAGGCTATCAGCCGGATCAGGGGACTACCCGCCCCCTCCCCCGCCGACTAGCCATAACCCCTCCTTGGCCAGTCACACGCCCGCACCCCACGCCCAGCCCGTTCCCCATGCCGGCCACTCCCGCCACTCCTTCGACTCCTCCCATTGTGGGACATACCCTCCTCCTCCATTACCCATCAGCAGGCTCTCCGCCTCCTCCTTCCATCCCAAGCGCAGGAAACAACCCTTGTGGCCCGGCCCGGCCCCCTCCAGCGTGGGAAAAAGCCCGCGCTTTCCATCTGCCCGGTCCCTCCGCCTCTGCCGCAGCTCCTTTTACAGGCCCAGTCCCCTCACCCCCGACTCGGGCCTCCCCCTCCCCCGCGGGGCCCCATCCCCCCTACCGGCCATCCACCCCTACTCCATTTACTTACCTCCCTCCAAGAGCCCACCCGACAGACCCAAACAAAACAGTGCCCAACCCACCCTAACCAAACCAAAAAGAAACGAGAGCAAAGAACCTCCCCTCAAAATATAACACACCAACAGCAATCCCGACCACCCATCCCGACCCTCAGTTTGTGTCCAGCTTCCCAGCCTGAAAAAAGGCCCACGCCTCCTCCAGGGACTCAAATTAATGGTTCCGGTCCTTGTAGGTGACCCACAGACGCGCCGGCTGCAACATGCCAAACTTCACCCACTTCCCGTGCAGCACTGCCTTCGCCCGGTTGTACCCAGCCCTCTTCTTCACTACCTCCGCACTCCAGTCCTGATATATTCAAACCTCCGCATTCTCCCACCTGCTGCCCCTCTCTTTCTTGGTCCACCTGAGCACGCACTCCCGATCAGCGAACTGATGGAACCGCACCAGCACCGCCCGCAGAGGCTCGTTAGCCTTGGGCCTCCTCGCCAGCACTCTATGGGCCCCTTCCAGCTCCAGGGCCCCTGGAAGGACCCCGCTCCCATCAGTGAGTTTAACATGGTGACCACATAGGCCCCCACGTCCGACCCCTCCAGCCCCTCCGGGAGGCCCAGGATCCGCAAATTCTTCCGACTCGACCGATTCTCCATCTCCTCGAACCGCTCCTCCCATTTCTTGTGGAGCGCCTCCACCTTTACCGCAAGGCCTAAGATCTGGTCCTCGTTGTCGGAGATCTTTTGTCGGACCTCGCGGATCGCCACCCCGTGGGCCGTCTGGGTTTCCAGCAGCTTGTTGATAGAAGCCTTCATCGGCTCCAGCAGGTCCGCTTTAATCTCTCTGAAGCAGCGCTGGATACCCTTCTGCTGCTCCTGCACCCACTGCATCCACGCTGCCTGGTCCCCACCTGCCGCCATGTTGCTCTTCTTCCCTCGCACTTCTTTGGGTTCACCACCACTTTTTTTAGTCGCCCTGCTCCTGGTCCAAGCCATACACTGTCGGGGGAATATTGCAATCTTCTTCCCACACCGGGAAATGTTGGGAAAAAAAATTCCGTTGGTGGCCCTGAAAAGAGCCCATAAGTCCATTCCAAGGGGGAGCTGCCGAACGTGCGACTTAGCTCTGCATAGGCGCAACCAGAAGTCGTGTCAGGTTATTATTTTGCAAAGACTAGATCTTTATTTTTAAAAATATCATGATCAACCAAAATGTTTCCAGAAACTGCAGAGCTATCAGAATTTGTTTGAAAAAAAAAATGATTCGATAATTTTGTGAAGTTACGAGATGTGGTGATAAGCCTGTATATATTACATGTACTCAGCAGTGTGACCTCCCACCAGTAGTTGGCGTCAGGCATCAGGTGACATCCGGCTACCAGCAGAAAGTTGTAAAGCGTACATGAGGCCAGTCGCACATAAGGGTAGTTCCAAGAGAGTTAATTATAACTTGGTCTGTATAGCATTCTGATCGTTACCTTACCACGTGTACATTAATAAATCATCGTTGTGGTTAATTCACCAGCAGTTCTGTAGAATCACTACAAGACAAGATCACAGAACAGAACATGAGATATCATATTCTGTCAAGAATATGTGGGCTAGGCATTGGAGTAATAGTATTGTTACTGGGCGAGTAATCCAGAGACCCAGGTTAATGCTCTGGGGATCTGGGATTGAATCTGCTGATGACAGATGATGAAACTGAATAAAAGTCTTGAATTAAAAGTCTAATGATAACATTCTTGATTGTTGTAAAAACTCATCTGGTTCACTAATGTCCTTCAAGAAATGTTGTGGTTGGACTTCCGGTTGCGGTGATGCACTGCTAAGCCGCACGTTTCGGCAGCTCCCGTTCTAACGGACTTTTGGGCTCTTATCGGGAGCCCCAACGGATTTTTTTTTCGACCTAACTCAGTGTGGGGTGACGAAGGAAGGAGTCCCCCTGGGTGTGTATGGAAAGGAGCAGCGGTAGTGGCCAGATTGCGGAGGATCCTGTGGAGCAGCGGCAAAGAAGAGAAGGGAGAAGCAAGATGGCAGTGGATGGAGCCCAGATGGTATGGGGCCCGGACCAGCAGGAGTTTCTCCGACGATGTGTGGAGGAGCTCAAGAAAGAGGTGCTGGCGCTGATGCTACTGGCAATAGAGGGACTGAAGGAAACACAAAAGGTCCAGGTGATGGAGCTTCGTGGAGTGAATACAAAGGCAGCCGAGAATGAAGATGAGATACAGGGCCTGGTGGTAAAAACGGAGACACACGAGGCACCACACAAGAGGTGCATAGAAAGGCTGGAAGCCCTGGAGAGTAGCTCGAGGAGGAAAAGCCTACGGATTCTAGGTCTCCCCGAAGGAGCAGAGGTAGCTGATGTTGGGGCTTATGTGAGCACGATGCTCCACACGCTAATGGGAGCTGAGGCCCCAACGGGCCCCCTGGAAGTGGAGGGAGTGTACCAGGTCCTCGTGAGAAGACCAAAGGCAGGTGAAACACCAAGAGCAATAGTGATGAAGTTCCATCGCTACACGGACAGAGATGGTCCTGAGCTGGGCCAAGAAGGCACGGAGTAGCAAATGGGAGAATGCGGTGATACGTGTGTATCAGGACTGGAGTGCTGAGTTGGCGAGAAGGAGGGCGAGCTTTAACCGGGCCAAGGCAATTTAGTTGTTAGCCAGATCTTGGTAGAAAGTTAGAGGGATGGTAGGGAAGGGAGTGCAATGTTCCTCCTGCAGGATGTTTGAGGTGAGGGATGCCGTTGGTGTCCCTGCTGATTTTACCTGCAGGAAGTGCTGCCATCTCCAGCTCCTCCAAGACCGAGTTAGGGAACTGGAGCTGGAGTTGGAAGAACTTCGGATCATTCGGGAGGCAGAGGGGGTCATAGATAGCAGCTTCAGGGAATTAGTTACACCAAAGATTGGAGATAGATGGGTAACTGTAAGAGGGACTGGGAAGAAGCAGTCAGTGCAGGGATCCCCTGCGGTCGTTCCCCTGAGAAACAAGTATACTGCTTTGGATACTTGTGGGGGGGGACTTATCAGGGGGAAGCCATGGGGTACGGGCCTCTGGCACGGAGTCTGTCCCTGTTGCTCAGAAGGGAAGGGGGGAGAGGAGCAGAGCATTAGTAATTGGGGACTCGATAGTCAGGGGCACAGATAGGAGATTTTGTGGGAGCGTGAGAGACTCACGTTTGGTATGTTGCCTCCCAGGTGCAAGGGTACGTGATGTCTCGCATCATGTTTTACGGGTCCTTAGGGGGGAGGGGGAGCAGCCCCAAGTCGTGGTCCACATTGGCACTAACGACATAGGTAGGAAAGGGGACAAGGATGTCAGGCAGGCGTTCAGGGAGCTAGGATGGAAGCTCAGAACTAGAACAAACAGAGTTATTATCTCTGGGTTGTTGCCCGTGCCACGTGATAGTGAGATGAGGAATAGGGAGAGAGAGCAATTGAACACGTGGCTACAGGGATGGTGCAGGCGGGAGAGATTCAGATTTCTGGATAACTGGGGCTCTTTCTGGGGAAGGTGGGTCCTCTACAGACAAGATGGTCTACATCTGAACCTGAGGGGCACAAATATCCTGGGAGGGGGAGATTTGTTAGTGCTCTTTGGGGGGGTTTAAACTAATGCAGCAGGGGCATGGGAACCTGGATTGTAGTTTTAGGGTAAGGGAGAATGAGAGTATAGAGGTCAGGAGCACAGATTTGACGTCGCAGGAGGGGGCCAGTGTTCAGGTAGGTGGTTTGAAGTGTGTCTACTTCAATGCCAGGAGTATACAAAATAAGGTAGGGGAACTGGCAGCATGGGTTGGTACCTGGGACTTCGATGTTGTGGCCATTTCGGAGACATGGATAGAGCAGGGACAGGAATGGATGTTGCAGGTTCCGGGGTTTAGGGGTTTTAGTAAGCTCAGAGAAGGAGGCAAAAGAGGGGGAGGTGTGACGCTGCTAGTCAAGAGCAGTATTACGGTGGCGGAGAGGATGCTAGATGGGGACTCATCTTCCGAGGTAGTATGGGCTGAGGTTAGAAACATGAAAGGAGAGGTCACCCTGTTGGGAGTCTTCTATAGGCCTCCAAATAGTTCTAGGGATGTAGAGGAAAGGATGGCGAGGATGATCCTGGATAAGAGCGAAAGTAACAGGGTAGTTATTATGGGAGACTTTAACTTTCCAAATATTGACTGGAAAAGATATAGTTCGAGTACATTAGATGGGTCGTTTTTTGTACAGTGTGTGCAGGAGGGTTTCCTGACACAGTTTGTTGACAGGCCAACAAGAGGCGAGGCCACGTTGGATTTGGTTTTGGGTAATGAACCAGGCCAGGTGTTGGATTTGGAGGTAGGAGTGCACTTTGGGGGCAGTGACCACAATTCGGTGACGTTTACGTTAAGGATGGAAAGGGATAAGTATACACCGCAGGGCAAGAGTTATAACTGAGGGAAGGGCAATTATGATGCCATTAGACGTGACTTGGGGGGGACAAGGTGGAGAAGTAGGCTGCAAGTGTTGGGCACACTGGATAAGTGGAGCTTGTTCAAGGATCAGCTACTGCGTGTTCTTGATAAGTATGTACCGGTCAGGCAGGGAGGAAGGCGTAGAGCGAGGGAAACGTGGTTTACCAAAGAAGTGGAATCTCTTGTTAAGAGGAAGAAGGAGGCCTATGTGAAGATGAGGTGTGAAGTTTCAGTTGGGGCGATGGATAGTTACAAGGTAGCGAGGAAGGATCTAAAGAGAGAGCTAAGACGAGCAAGGAGGGGACATGAGAAGTATTTGGCAGGTAGGATCAAGGAAAACCCAAAAGCTTTCTATAGGTATGTCAGGAATAAGCGAATGACTAGGGAAAGAGTAGGACCAGTCAAGGACAGGGATGGGAAGTTGTGTGTGGAGTCTGAAGAGATAGGAGAGATACTAAATGAATATTTTTTGTCAGTATTCACTCAGGAAAAAGATAATGTTGTGGAGAATGCTGAGAACCAGGCTAATAGAATAGATGGCATTGAGGTACGTAGGGAAGAGGTGTTGGCAATTCTGGACAGGCTGAAAATAGATAAGTCCCCGGGTCCTGATGGGATTTATCCTAGGATTCTCTGGGAGGCCAGGGAAGAGATTGCTGGACCTTTGGCTTTGATTTTTATGTCATCATTGGCTACAGGAATAGTGCCAGAGGACTGGAGGATAGCAAATGTGGTCCCTTTGTTCAAAAAGGGGAGCAGAGACAACCCCGGCAACTATAGACCGTTGAGCCTCACGTCTGTAGTGGGTAAAGTCTTGGAGGGGATTATAAGAGACAAGATTTATAATCACCTAGATAGGAATAATATGATCAGGGATAGTCAGCATGGCTTTGTGAAGGGTAGGTCATGCCTCACAAACCTTATCGAGTTCTTTGAGAAGGTGACTGAACAGGTAGACGAGGGTGGAGCAGTTGATGTGGTGTATATAGATTTCAGCAAAGCGTTTGATAAGGTTCCCCACGGTAGGCTATTGCAGAAAATACGGAGGCTGGGGATTGAGGGTGATTTAGAGATGTGGATCAGAAATTGGCTAGCTGAAAGACAGAGGGTGGTGGTTGATGGGAAATGTTCAGAATGGAGTTCAGTTACAAGTGGAGTACCACAAGGATCTGTTCTGGGGCCGTTGCTGTTTGTCATTTTTATCAATGACCTAGAGGAAGGCGCAGAAGGGTGGGTGAGTAAATTTGCAGACGATACTAAAGTCGGTGGTGTTGTCGATAGTGTGGAAGGATGTAGCAGGTTACAGAGGGATATAGATAAGCTGCAGAGCTGGGCTGAGAGGTGGCAAATGGAGTTTAATGTAGAGAAGTGTGAGGTGATTCACTTTGGAAGGAATAACAGGAATGCGGAATATTTGGCTAATGGTAAAGTTCTTGGAAGTGTGGATGAGCAGAGGGATCTAGGTGTCCATGGACATAGATCCCTGAAAGTTGCCACCCAGGTTGATAGGGTTGTGAAGAAGGCCTATGGAGTGTTGGCCTTTATTGGTAGAGGGATTGAGTTCCGGAGTCAGGAGGTCATGTTGCAGCTGTACAGAACTCTGGTACGGCCGCATTTGGAGTATTGCATACAGTTCTGGTCACCGCATTATAGGAAGGACGTGGAGGCTTTGGAGCGGGTGCAGAGAATATTTACCAGGATGTGGCCTGGTATGGAGGGAAAATCTTATGAGGAAAGGCTGATGGACTTGAGGTTGTTTTCGTTGGAGAGAAGAAGGTTAAGAGGAGACTTAATAGAGGCATACAAAATGATCAGGGGGTTAGATGGGGTGGACAGTGAGAGCCTTCTCCCGCGGATGGAAATGGCTGGCACGAGGGGACATAGCTTTAAACTGAGGGGTAATAGATATAGGACAGAGGTCAGAGGTAGGTTCTTTACGCAAAGAGTAGTGAGGCCGTGGAATGCCCTACCTGCAACAGTAGTGAACTCGCCAACATTGAGGGCATTTAAAAGTTTATTGGATAAACATATGGATGATAATGGCATAGTGTAGGTTAGATGGCTTTTGTTTCGGTGCAACATCGTGGGCCGAAGGGCCTGCACTGCGCTGTATCGTTCTATGTTCTATGCTCTATGTTCTAAGGCGGTGCTCCATAGGAAGAAAATAAAATTTGGGATGCTGCAGCCGGCGCGATTGTGGGTCACGCATCAGGGCAAGCACCACTACTTCGAGACGGCGGATGAGGCATGGACATTCATCCAAGAAGAGAAACTGGACTAGATTTGAGAGTTTGATGTTTGGAGAGAAGCTGTGAGGTGGTGGTACAGGAATGTAAAGTGGGGAAAGGGGAGGGCTATTGCACAGCAACGTTGGACGGGGAATTTCTCTCCCCCCGATGGGGGGGGACACGAAGAAATGTGGGCGCCGGGGGAAAAAGGGACAGGGAAGGGGAATGAGGGAACTGCGCCATTGGGGGCGGGGCCGAGAGGAAAGTGCGGGTATTTTCCCGCGCTATGGAAATTATAGCGGGAAAACGGGCGCAGGAAGGAAGGGAGCTCCACACGCAGGGAGGTCAAAGAGTGAACGGGGGAAGCCGAGGTCAGCCAGAGTTAGCTGACTCCCGGAAGCAATATGAGGGGAGTAATCAAGCTAGAGGGGAATCTAGCAGGGGGAGGGGGGGATTAACTGCGTTGCTGCTGCTGAGTGCAAGGGGGAGCTGGTAAGAGATGAGGTGATCGGGGCGGGAAGGTGCTGCCTGGGGGACAGACGGGTGCGCGGGACCTGGATGAGGAGATGGCCTAAAAAAGGGGATTGCTAGTCGACGAGGGGGGGGGGGGGGTGAATTGCCCCCCAATCCGGCTGATCACGTGGAATGTGAGAGGCTTAAACGGGCCGATTAATAGGGCACGGGTGTTTGCGCACTTAAAGAGACTGAAGGCGGACGTAGTAATGCTCCAGGAGACGCACCTGAAGGTGGCGGGTCAGGTTAGACTAAGAAAAGGATGGGTGGGACAGGTATTCCACTCAGGGTTGGACGCGAAAAACAGAGGGGTGGCAATATTGGTGGGGAAACGTGCATCATTCGAGGCTAAGAATATAGTGGTGGACAGTGGGGGCAGATATGTGATGGTGAGTGGCAGACTGCAGGGAGAGGCGGTTGTGCTGGTGAATGTATATGTCCCGAACTGGGATGACGCGGGATTCATGAAGCGAATGCTGGGACGTTTCCCGGACCTGGAGATGGGAAGCTTGGTAATGGGGGGGATTTTAACACAGTGCTGGATCCAGGGCTAGACCGGTCCAGATCCAGGACCTGGAGAAGGCCGGCAGCGGCCAAGGTGCTTAAGGGATTCATGGAACAAATGGGGGGAGTGGATCCATGGAGATTCGCCAGGCCAATGGCTAAAGAGTTCTCTTCCTTCTCCCACGTCCATAAGATATACTCCCGGATAGACTTTTTTGTTTTGGGAAGGGCACTGATCCCGAAAGTGGCAGGAACGGAGTACTCAGCCATAGCCGTTTCAGACCACGCCCCGCATTGGGTGGATTTGGAACTAGGAGAGGAAAGGGAGCAGCGCCCACTCTGGCGACTAGATATGGGACTACTGGCGGACGAGGGGGTCTGCGGAAGGGTGAGGGGGTGTATTGAGCGATACCTGGAGGTCAACGACGATGGGGAGCTTCAGGTGGGGGTAGTATGGGAAGCGCTGAAGGCGGTGGTTTGAGGAGAGCTGATCTCCATCAGAGCCCACAAGGGGAAACAAGAGGGCAAGGAAAGAGAGAGATTAGTGGGGGAAATCTTGAGGGTCGATAAAAAATATGCGGAGGCCCCAGACGAAGGGCTATACAGAGAAAGACGAAGACTACAGACGGAGGTTGACCTGCTGACCACGGGAAAGGCAGAGGCACAGTGGAGGAAGGCACAGGGGATGCAATATGAGTATGGGGAAAAGGCGAGCCAGCAGTTGGCCCACCAACCTCGGAAGAGGATGGCGGCGAGAGACATCGGGGGAGTTAGGGACGAAACGGGAAATATGGAGCAGAGAGCAGGGAACATGAACGAGGTGTTCAAGACCTTTTATGAGAGGATAAATAAGTCCCAACCCCCGGGGGGAAAAGAAGGAATGTTACACTTTCTGGACCAGCGAAGGTTCCCGAAGGTGAAGGAGCAGGAGGTGGCAGGTCTGGGGGTGCCAATCGAAGTGGATGAGGTGATTAAAGGACTGGGGAACATGCAGGCAGGGAAGGCCGTGGGACCAGATGGGTTTCCGGTGGAATTCTACAGGAAGTATATAAATCTGTTGGCCCCGCTCTTGGCGAGAACCTTTAATGAGGCTAAGGAAAGGGGGATGCTACCCCCGACAATGTCGGAGGTGACGATATCGCTAATCCTGAAACGAGATAAAGACCCGCTGCAATGCGGGTCATACAGGCCTATCTCACTCCTAAATGTAGATGCCAAACTGCTGGCAAAAGTGATGGCGACAAGGATAGAGGATTGCATCCCAGGGGTGGTGCATGACGACCAGACAGGGTTTGTAAAGGGGAGACAACTGAATGTTAATGTACAAAGGTTGCTGGGGGTGATGATGACGCCCCCACCGGAGGGGGAGGCAGAGATAGTGGCGTCGATGGATGCAGAGAAGGCACTCGATAGGGTGGAGTGGGACTATCTGTGGGAGGTGCTGAAGAGGTTTGGGTTCGGTGAGGGGTTTATTAGATGGGTCAGACTCTTATATGGGGCCCCGGTGGCAAGCGTAGTCACAAACCGGCAAAGATCGGGGTATTTTCGGCTACATAGGGGTACAAGACAAGGGTGCCCCCTGTCCCCGTTACTGTTCGCGTTGGCAATTGAACCACTGGCCATAGCGCTGAGGGATTCTAAGAAGTGGAGGTGGGTGCTTAGAGGGGGAGAGGAGCACCGAGTGTCGCTCTACGCAGATAATCTACTGCTATACGTTGCGGACCCGGTAGAGGGGATGCCAGAAGTAATGCAGATACTTAGGGAGTTTGGAGAGTTCTCGGGATACAAACTAAATATGGGGAAGAGCAAGCTTTTTGTAATGCACCCCGGGGAACAGGGAAGGGGGATA
This sequence comes from Scyliorhinus torazame, assembly GCF_047496885.1. Taxonomy (NCBI): domain Eukaryota; kingdom Metazoa; phylum Chordata; class Chondrichthyes; order Carcharhiniformes; family Scyliorhinidae; genus Scyliorhinus; species Scyliorhinus torazame. The sequence goes on from NC_092711.1 coordinate 115,267,310, forward strand.
GATGCTCTGCCGCTGAGGAGAGTGGAAAGGAACTTCCGATACCTGGGGATCCAGGTGGCCAGGAACTGGGGAACCCTGCAGAGACTTAACCTGACGCGACTGGTGGAGCAGATGGAGGAGGACTTTAAGAGGTGGGATATGGTGCCGCTATCGCTGGCGGGCAGAGTGCAGGCAGTTAAAATGTTGGTCCTCCCAAGGTTTCTTTTCGTGTTTCAGTGCCTCCCCATTCTGATCACAAAGGCCTTTTAAAAAAAATAGACAGGAGCATTACGAGCTTTGTGTGGGCAGGAAAGACCCCGAGAGTAAAGAGGGGGTTCCTGCAGTGCAGTAGGGACAGAGGGGGGGGGGGGGGGAGATGTATGGGTTGTGGATAGATTTTTCTTGTAAATGGTAGTTATCCCACCTTGTTTTGTTAAATTGTTAATGCTGCTTTTTGTTTTTTGTTGCCTTCGTTTAGTAGTGGTTTTGTAAAAATTCTGTAAAATTTTGAATAAAAACAAGTTTTTTTAAAAAAGGATCCATAATATCCAGGTTTAGATTAATCAAGTGACTCTCTCAGGTCTTAATGTCTTGTTTGATTTCACTTTGCTTTGTTTAAATCCTCCCCGTGTAACCCCCTGTAAAAGGAGTTTCCAGAATCCATCACTGTCAGTCCTGCTGAGTGGACAGGGCTCACCGCGCATGCGCCCTGCTGCACACTGTCCCCTATGAGGATGGTGGTGGTTAACTGGGGAAAGGCTCTGCAGGAAAACCTTCCCGCTCTGTGCAAATTCGGGAGTGGTAATTTCTTTTATTTTCTTTTAGCGTACCCAATTCATTTTTTTTCCAATTAAGGGGTAATTTAGTGTGGCCAATGCAGCTACCCTGCACATATCTGTGTTGTGGAGGCAAAACCCACGCAAACACGGGGAGAACATGCAAACTCCACACGGACAGTGACCCAGAGCCGGGATTGAACCTGGGAACTCCGAGCCGTGAGACTGCAGTGGGGAGCGGTAATTTCTTGTTTTAGCTTTGAGACCTCCACTGGGTGTTTGTGAAGCCTCCCCTCCCACCCACTGCCCCTAACGCTGCCTCCACTTATCCGCCTCCTTCCGCCGGAAGATGAGGCAAACCAGGGTCTGTCCCTGGACATGAGCCGCACTGCGCATGCTCCACATCACAATGCCCGGGGAGTGATTGACGGCAGCTCCCGACCAATAAGAAGAAGGGGCGTGAGAGGAGGACCGAGTGGGAACGACTGGTCTTCCAAGCAATCGGAGCTAATGATTGAGGCTGATCCCGGATCTCCCTCATTGGCTGAGACTCTGCATCTTTTTGAGTTCTTCCCATTGGCCACGTGGGCGCGGGTTCCGCAACCTCATTTCCTGCCTGTGAGGCATTGACCAGTGGGAGAAAGAAAAGTTACCATACCGCAGGATTAGAACATAAAACCCCTCTTCGCCCCCCCCATTCGCCCCACCACTTTGTCCAAACGTTCTTTTTCAAAATCCACTCATTCCAGTTTTTCTTCTACAATAAAAGTCCACGCTTCATCCGCCGTCTCAAAGTAGTGGTGCCTCCCTCGATATGTGACCCACAGTCTTGCCGGTTGCAGCATTCCAAATTTTATCTTCTTTTTATGAAGCACCGCCTTGGCCCGATTAAAGCTCGCCCTCCTTCTCGCCACCTCCGCACTCCAGTCTTGATAAACGCGGATCACCGCGTTCTCCCATTTACTGCTCCGAGTTTTCTTTGCCCATCTAAGGACCATTTCTCTATCCTTAAAACGGAGGAATCTCACCACTATGGCTCTGGGAATTTCTCCTGCTCTCGGCCCTCGCGCTATCACTCGGATAGCTCCCTCCACCTCCAACGGACCCGCCGGGGCCTCCGCTCCCATTAACAAGTGCAGCATCGTGCTCACATATGCCCTGACGTCCGCTCCCTCCACCCCTTCAGGAAGACCAAGAATCCTCAGGTTGTTCCTCCTTGCGTTGTTCTCCAGTGCCTCCAACCTTTCCACACACCGTTTCTGATGTGCCTCATGCGTCTCCGCCTTCACCACCAGGCCCTGTATGTCGTCCTCATTCTCGGCTGCCTTTGCCTTCACAACCCGAAGCTCCCGCTCCTGGGTCTTTTGTTCCTCCTTTAGCCCTTCGATCGCCTGGAGTATCGGGGCCAACAGCTCTTTCTTCATTTCCTTTTTGAGCTCTTCCACACAGCATTTCAAGAACTCTTGTTGTTCAGGGCCCCATGTTAAACTGCCACCTTCCGACGCCATCTTGGTTTTTGCTTGCCTTCCTTGCCGCTGTTCTAAAGGATCCACTGCAATCCGGCCACTTTCTCCTCCTTTTTTCATCCGTATCCAGGGGGGATTCCCTTCTGGTTTACCGCACAGTGTTTTTAGCCGTCAAAATTGCCGTTGGGGCTCCAATCAAGAGCCCAAAAGTCCGTTTCACCGGGAGCTGCCGAAACGTGCGACTCAGCTGGTCATCGCCGCACCCGGAAGTCCTCTCTGTCCATTATTAATTAATCGCCCTGACATGTCAGCCATCTCCTGGGGAACCCACCCCTTTAATTGTGAACATTAGGAAAGAGACAAGCCTTTTTTTAAATAAATTTAGAGTAACCAATTATTTTTTTTGCAATTAAGCTGCAATTTAGCGAGGCCAATCCGCCTACCCTGCACATCTTTGAGTTGTGGAGGTGAGACCCACGCAGATACAGGGAGAATGTGCGAACTCCAAACGGACATTGACCTGGGGCCGGGATCAAACAAGGGTCCTTGGCACCGTGATGCAGCAGTGCTAACCACTGTGCTGCCAGAGACCATCCTTTTAGTCAGTTAAATAAATGCGTCAACCTGTTAAGGAGATGGGTGGGACAAGATGGAAACACTTTGTGCAGCCGCTAACCTTCATGTAACATTTTTTCCCCAATTAAGGGGCAATTTAGCGTTGTTCCAGGTTGGACTCAAAGCATCAATGAGGACTCTGATCTCTGGCAAGGAAGGAAACCCTGGCAGGTGGGCGGGGAGGATTCATAAACACCCGCTGGAGGCCCCAAACCCCCAATAATTTTATTGTCAGTCTGCAGACAGGAACTGGAGAACTGAACTCAGGCAAAGGAGAGGGAGGGAGAATACGGGGAGTGGAGGAAAGAAATGGTGCAGATGGTGAGATGGGTTTGGATTTCAGCCCAGGGAGGAGGGAAGGAGTGTGGGACAGGGAAAAATGTTCCAGAGAAACTAGAATTGTATGTTCAGAATTTCTATTCTGGATTGACAGTGATGTCTTTTGTTTATTTTTAATTAAAACAGTTCTTTTTTAAAGAGTACCCAATTTTTTCCCCTCAATTGAGGCGTAATCTTTGCGAGGCCAATTCACCTCCCCTGCACATCTTTTTCGATTGTAGGGGTGAGTCCCACACAGACACGGAGAGAATGTGCAAACTCCGTACGGGCAGTGACTCGGGCTGGGATCAAACCCGGGTCCTCGGTTAACCAGATGGAAACTCAAATCAAACTTCACATCAAGATTTAACAGTCACTCCATTCATCAGGACCTGAATATCATTGGCCTGTGAATGTGGAAGACAAAATGTTTGTTCTGTCCGTAGGAAAATATTTTCTTTTTTAAAAATAAATTTAGAGTACCCAATTATTTTTTCCCACTTATGGGGCAATAGGGAGAGAGAGGGAGAGATGTGGTATTTTTTAATAAATTGTTGGGATCCATCCCAGACCCGGATACACATCAATTAATTCTTGGAGCAAACTTCAATTGTGAACTGGATCCTAAAATGGACTGGTCCAAGCCCATTCAACCATGACAAAAAGAAAAATGGAGTGAAATCTGGACGGACCACCCGGCACCAGAAACGACAACGGCAAACCTGGCAAAAGATAAAGAAATCTGTTCCCATCTGCAGATTGTAAAAGAATTATGGGACACAGATTTAAGATTGTGAGCAAGATCTACGGGGGAGAGATGAGGGAGAAATTTTACACAGTGAGTGGTAATGACCTGAATGCAATGCTTACACACAAAGGTCGGAAATCTCCAGATCCTGATAACTGAATGGTGCTGTCAGAATTTGATGTGAGTATTGGTTGTGAGTTTCCTGTCTGTGAATCCCTTTCTAAGCCCCTGTAAAAAGAGTTTACAAAGGCATCACTGTCAGTCCAGAAATGAAATTCAGGAAAAATAAACATTTCTCCCGGTTTGAGTTTGCTGTGTGTAAATCCTCCCCGACTAATCTTCTGTAAAAGTGGTTTCCAAAATTAACCAGTCAGTCCAGCATTGAAATTCACAACATTCTCTCCTCCTGCTTATAGGTCCAGGATGACCGCTCATGCCTCCCGGTGCACACTATCCCTCTCATCATCAGCAGTCCCCTGATTTGAGCGTGATGTTGACTCAGAGTTGTGTGCTTCTGCCCTGGGACTTCAAGTGACTGAACAGAGCCGCACAGCTTTGGACACACAGGGCAGGATGTCCAATGAGACAGTGAAATCTGGAGAGCAGGATGTCTTCCCATTATTTCCATCTCTGCCACCGCTTTGCATCATCAATAAGACAATGGGACTCAAAGGGTGAGGCAGTTTGATGGACAAGTTGTCTCCATTCTGAACAATAGCAAGTCTTACAATACCAGGTTAAAGTCCAAAAGTTTATTCGGAATCATGAGTTTTCAGAGCATAGCTCCTTCATCAGATGAGTGAAGAGGTAGGTTACGCAAACACTGCCAATGATGCAAGATGATACTTTGAATGAAAGTCTTTGCAGATAATTAAGTATTTACAGGTCCAGACGGTGTGATTAGAGAGAGGGATAATCACAGGTTAAAAAGGTGTGAATTGTCTCAAGCCAGGACAGTGGAAGGATTTTGCAAGCCCAGGCCAGGTGGTGGGGTTAACTGTTGTGAAATGTACATGAATCCAAGATAACGGATGAATGGACATCATGCGACAATCACCAAGCAGAAATGTCCATTTCCAGTCGTGGAACACATCAGCAGTCAAGGGCATTCAGCCTCTGATCTTGGGGTAAGTGTTCTTCAAGGTGGCCCTCAGGATGTTTGACAACGCAGAATCGCCGAGCAGAAACTGATAGCCAAGTTCTGCACACATGAGAACGGTATCAACCGGCATCTTGAATTCATGTACATTTTACAAATTTTAACCTCCCACCATCTGGGCTTGCGAAATCCTGTAAAGACTTAATGACCTGCAAAGACTCACATTCAAAGTATCATCTTTCATCAATGGCTGTGTTTGTGTAACCTACCTCTTCACTCACCCGATGAAGGAACTACCCTCTGAAAGCTCGTGATTCCAAACAAAGCTTTTGGACTTTAACCTGGTGTTGTCAACCTTCTTACTGAGCCCAGCCCAACGCGGCATCTCCACATTCTGAACAATGGGGAATAAGGTTCCCACGGTAGGCCACTGCAGAAAATACGGAAGCATGGGATTCAGGGAGATTTAGCAGTTTGGATCGGAAATTGGCTAGCTGGAAGAAGACAAAGGGTGGTGATTGATGGGAAGTGTTCAGACTGGAGTCCAGTTACTACTGGTGTGCCACAAGGATCTGTTTTGGGGCCACTGCTGTTTGTCATTTTTATAAATGACCTGGAGGAGGGCGTAGAAGGATGGGTGAGTAAATTTGCAGATGACACTAAAGTCGGTGGCGTTGTGGACAGTGCGGATGTTACAAGTTACAGAGGGACATAGATAAGCTGCAGCGCTGGGCTGAGAGGTGGCAAATGGAGTTTAATGCAGAAATGTGTCAGGTGATTCATTTTGGAAGGAATAACAGGAAGACAGAGTACTGGGCTAATGGTAAGATTCTTGGCAGTGTGGATGAGCAGAGAGATCTCGGTGTCCATGTACATAGATCCCTGAAAGTTGCCACTCAGGTTGAGAGGGTTGTTAAGAAGGCGTACGGTGTGTTAGCTTTTATTGGTAGAGGGATTAAATTTCGGAGCCATGAGGTCATATTGCAGCTGTACAAAACTCTGGTGCGGCCGCATTTGGAGTATTGCGTGCAATTCTGGGCGCCGCATTATAGGATGTGGAAGCATTGGAAAGGGTGCAGAGGAGATTTACCAGAATGTTGCCTGGTATGGAGGGATGATCTTATGAGGAAAGGCTGAGGGACTTGAGGCTGTTTTCGTTAGAGAGAAGAAGGTTAAGAGGTGACTTAATTGAGGCATACAAGATGATCAGAGGATTGGATAGGGTGGATAGTAAGAGCCTTTTTCCTCGGATGGTGATGTCCGCACGAGGGGACATAGCTTTAAATTGAGGGGAGCTAGATATAGGACAGATGTCAGAGGTAGGTTCTTTACTCAGAGAGTAAAGTAGTAAGGGCGTGGAATGCCCTGCCTGCAACAGTAGTGGACTTGCCAGCACTAAGGGCATTCAAATGGTCATTGGATAGACATATGGACGATAAGGGAATCGTGTAGATGGGCTTTAGTGGTTTCACAGGTTGGCTCAACATCGAGGGCCGAAGGGCCTATACTGCGCTGTAATGTTCTATGTTCTCAGCTCCTCCCACTCATTGAAACATCACCCCCGACAATGACAGCAAACGCGCATGCGCCCTGATGCACATCCAATAAAGATGGCGGCCGTCAACCCGAGCCGAAGATGAGGAGGTGGAGCTCCGTTCGGTACAAACGGGTCCCGTAAAGTTTTCTGAGGTTTGCGGCTTACAACAACTTTACATAACGTTTGCGCTTATCCCCGCGATCTCTCGCTTCCTCCATATTGTAAAACCCCTCTTACCAATTTCGTATCTGAAAACACAGCTCTGCTGCTTCGCCATTACCCACACTGCGCATGCTTCAATCGCAGTGGACCCGCCCCTCATTCACTCCGATTGGTTGGAGGACCAGTCGCTCACAGTCGGTCCTCCAGTTCGGCCTCTCCTCTTCCTATTGGACCACACCTGCCGTCAATCACCCGGTGAGTGTGGCCACAGGCTCAGGCTGACTCGCTGATTGATCAATAACAACATTGGTTCACATTCGGCTCTGGGGCAGCACTCGGGATTTGTAAACACCGCCCCCCGACACTGACCTTTCACCTGACACCTCACAATGCCCGGAGTGATTGACGGAAGCCTCTGACCAAAGAGGAGAAGGGGATTGGTTGGATGACCGAACGGGAGTGGCTGGTCCTCCAACCAATCAGTGAATGACGGGCGCGGCTCTCGGGGTGCCGGATCTTTACAGAAGAAGCAACCGCGCAGGCGCACGTGCCAACTCAAACAAAGAAACATTCGAATCCTCAATTTGTGACCTGGATGCATAGTGATGGTTTTTGGAAACAGAGATTACAGCTACCGGGCAAAAATTAAACAGATTGGGCCTTATTTTCTTGAGAAAACAAATCACTCAGTAGTGACCTGATACAAGTCTTTAAAATGATTTGTGGGTTGGACAGGGGAGAGGTGGGGCGGATGTTGCCAATTGTAAAGGAGTCGAAAACTGGGAGCCAGGAATAAACATGGGCGGCACCATGTCATAGAATTTACAGTGCAGAAGGAGGCCATTCAGCCCATCGAGTCTGCACTGGCCCTTGGAAAGAGCACCCTACACAGCACCCCACGCCTCCACCCTATCCCCTTTATCCCGGTAACCTAATAACCCCACCTAACCATTTTGGACACGAAGGGGAATTTAGAATGGCCAATCCACCTAACCTGCACATCTCTACACAAGCCGGGAAGCTAACCACTATGCAGCCGTACTGCCCCTGTGCTACGTTGTAGCACAGTGGTTAGCACAGAAATAGTGCAGGATTTTCTGGTTTCACGCTTGAGGAGGCTGACAAGCACTGTTGCATTATAGTGCCAGGGTCCCTGTTGCCTCACAGCGCCAGGGTCCCTGTTGCCTCACAGCGCCAGTCGATTCCCGGCTTGGGTCACTGTCTCTGCGGAGTATGCATGTTCTCCCCGTGTCTGCGTGGGTTTCCTCCCACAAGTCCTGAAAGATGTGCTTGTTCGGTGAATTGGACATTCTGAATTCTCCCTCAGTGTACCCGAACAGGCGCCAGAGTGTGGCGATGGGGCTTTTCACAGTAACTTCATTGCAATGTTAATGTAAGCCTACTTGTGACAATAATAAAGATTATTATTATAAACACGGTCATAAATGCAAGAGAGTTACTAATAAATCCAAGAGGGAGATATAGACACATTTCTTCACTCATTGGATTAGAATGTGCAACTTGTTACCAGGGAAGGAGTTGAGGAAAGTGCTGGGATGTTTCCAAAAGGAAATGGGACAAGCACATGAGAAAAGGGAATGGAAAGATCAGCTGACAGGCTGAGATGAGGTGGATGGGATGGAAGGAGATGTGTGTCGGGGATAATCAGCAGCAGAACAGTTGGACCAACTGGCCTGTTTATGCATTGTAGAATCTAAGTAATTCAATGTAAACTTCCTTTACACAATATTAGGATTGCAGATGGGAAATTCAAACCAAACATCATGCAAGTCCTAACAGAGTCTATCGATTCATCAGGAGTTGAAAATCATCGGCCTTTCAATGTGGAAGGAGGAATCTTTGTCTGGTCTGCCTGAAAGAAAAGATTGCAAACATCAGTGCGACTGGAAAAGCACTGAGGCACATACACACAGTGATTATTCCAGCGAACTGGCTGTGCAAAGAGCTTTAACCAGTCAGATAGCCTGAAAACATATTGCGCCATTTACATCAAGAAGTGACCGTACTCAGGCTGTGTGGACCAGGCTTCACATCAGGAAGAGACCGTACTCAGGCTGTGTGTGGGGACCAGGCTTCACATCAGGAAGAGACCGTACTCAGGCTGTGTGTGTGGACCAGGTTTCACATCAGGAAGAGACGGTACTCAGGCTGTGTGTGGCACCCAGGTTTCAACTCATCGTCGAACCTGGACAGACAAAGGACATCAGTACCATGGAGAAACCGTGGAAATGTGGGGACTGTGGGAAGGGATTCAATTATCCACCTGAAGTGGAAACCCATCGACACAGTCACACTGGTGAGAGGCCATTCACCTGTCTGGGTTGTGGGAAGGGATTTAATGCTTTATCAAACCTCCGGACTCACCATCAGGTCCACTCTGACCAGAGACCGTTTAAATGTCCTGACTGTGACAAGAGCTTTAAAAGCAGAAAAGATTTACTGTTGCACCAACGCACTCACACTGGGGGGGGGGGTTGGCATTCACCTGCTGTGTGTGTGGGAAGGGATTCACTCAGTCATCACACCTCCGGACCCACCATCAGGTCCAGTCTGATCAGAGACCTTTTAAGTGTTCAGACTGAGAAGAGTTTTAAAAGTAAAAAGGATTTACTGATACATCAACGCACACACTGTGGAGAAGCCGTTCACCTGCTTTGTGTGTGAGAAGGGATTCACTTGTTCCTCCCACCTTTTGATTCAGCAATTTGTTCACACTCATCAGAGACCATTTAATTGTTCTGACTGTGAGAAAACTTTTCAGCAAAAAAGATCTTCTGAAACACCAACACACTCACACTGGGGAGAGGCTATTCGCCTGCTCGATCTATGGGAAGGGATTCACTCAGTTAGCTCACCTTCTGAGACACCATCGAGTTTACACTGGAGGACGGCCATTCACCTGCCGTGTGTGTGGACAGGAATTAATTGATTCATCCAACCTTCTGATAGACCAACGAGTTCACACTGGGGAGAGACCGTACACATGCACTGTGTGTGACAAGAAATTCACTCAGTCATCCCACCTGACTACACACCAACTTGTTCACACATCAGAAACCTTTTAAATGTTCGCACTGTGAGAAGGGATTTAAAAGTAAACAGAATCTGCTGAAACACCAGCGGGTTCACACTGGGTAGAGGCCATTCAACTGCCCCGTGTGTGGGAAGGCATTTGCTCAGTCAAACAACCTGCTCATAGACCAGCAAGTTCACAGGCGGCATCAGGGTTTGGATTCTCCTGTTATTGCTGCCGTTAATCACATCCAGGACTGAATTATGTTTGGACGCCTGTTTTGTGTGGGGTTCCACAGTTTTGTGGTGTACATATCAATGATTTAGAGTGAAATATAGGGACCATAATTAAGAAGTTGGTCGATGGTACAAAAGTTATTTATGTGTTTGACAGTGCAGAATAAAGCCAAGGACAGCAGGAAGATATCACTGGACTGGGTCTTCAGCCAGAGGGTGGTGAATCTGTGGAACTCTTTGCCACAGAAAGCTGTTGAGGCCAAATCACTGAGTGTCTTTAATAGAGATAGATAGATTCTTGATTAATAAGGGGATCAGGGGTGATGGGGAGAAGGCAGGAGAATGGGGATGAGAAAAATATCAGCTGTGATTGAATGGCGGAGCAGACTTGATGGGCCGAGTGGCCTAATTCTGCTCCTATGTCTTACGGGTCAGATGGACAGAAAAATGGCAAACAGAATTCAATCTGGAGCAGTGTGACATCAAGAGTTTGGAGGGTAAACAAGAGAAGAGAATGAAGAATAAATGGGATGATGCTGAGAATTATACAGGAACAGTGACCTTGGATTCAAAAACCACAGATTCCTGAAGGTGGCTGGGCAGGTAGATCAGGTGGTCAAGAAGGCATTTGGGACACTTTTCCTTCTTGGCTGAGGCCCAGGATGAAAGAACAGGGAGATTATGTTTGATCTGTATCAAACATAGAGCACATCGAGAGTGCTGAGTACAGTTATGGTCACTGCATTGATCAACTATAAAGTAAAGATATATTAATCAACTAATGTAAATCTTAAAAGAAATTCATAATTTATCAAATAGTTACATTCAATGTTCAGTTAATCAAATCTAGGGGATAAAGATAACACTAACTAACAAAGGACTGCAACAGTGAAGAAATTTCAATTTTTCAGTAAAGTAAATTCTGAGGTGTTTAGATAATAATAAAGAAAATAATTTCAGTTAACTCCATAAAACAAGGTGACTTCAGCACAATGAAGAAGCTGATTGGTGAGTAGTTATTTATTTTAATATGAAATTGATTCTGGTTCAGTGAGTTAATAATCAGAGAAACAAAGACATGGCAGGGTATCCTAGTCCCGTGGAGTGCAATCCAGTGCCCTGTGAGCAAAGCACGATGTTTCTCATAGGCTGGACAGTCACAAGTGCAGGAAATGTCATCAGCTGAGCAGCAGGAAGCAAAGAGGAATGGTCGCGAGGTATTTTTATGCCTGGAAACTGTTCCCAGTAGGATTTGATATTTCTCAGGATAAGATTCCATGCATTGTGTGGTACATATCAATGATTTAGACTTTGTCTAGGGGGCATGTTCAAGACAGTGACAGTCTTGCGGTTGACAGTGAGGAAGAAAGCTGTAACCTGCAGGAAAATATCAGTCGACTGATCAGGTGGGAAGACAAGTAACAAATGGAGATTAATATACAACATTGTGAAGTAATAAATACATTTGGGGCGGACAAACAAGGCAAAGAGAAATAATATTACTGGTATGAGAGTGAGAAGTGTAGAGGCACAGAGGGAGATCGGAGTGCATGTCCACAGATCCCTGAAAGTAACAGGAGAGGTAGATGAGATGGTTGAAAAGGCACACAGGACACTTTCCATTGTAAGAGGAGAACTAATGAATATGGTTTAATTAATGATTTATTAGGGCAGACAATAATTATAGTCTATTCAAGGATCTTAAAAGAATATTTTCAATGAGTGTTTTCGAAAGTAAAAGGAAAATTCCACATTCAGGGTAAAGACATCACCCAGAAACATGCTGATGTGGCAAAGACACAACATGGAAAATCCACCTAACCTGCAAGGCTCATTTCAGTAACTTGTTCTTCAGTAACTTGTTTTTACAGACTGCAACTTGTTTTTTAAGACACCTGCAGGGCCCACATCAGGAACTTGTTTTTCAGTATTTTTTTGGGTGATCTCTCCAACTTGTTTTCCATGTCCTGAAGTAGCAGACACAGCTAACGGTGCAAGGTGGAGCCAGTTAGCAACAAGGGAGAGACTACGAGCAGCCAGAGAGGGATGTGTGAAAAATGCTTACTCTGCCCGCAACTTGCTTAAGTCTGAACCAGACAGTCCAAATGTCTGGCCTACAGTGTATAAATATTGCTCGATTTATCAACCAGGTAGTCAGCTCCAGGGATCATTGTCTAACGTTGTGCTCTCCCAGTGCATTGGCTAATAAACAATAATTCTGTACTTTGGTCTCCTGAGATTATTTCCTCCAATTATCTTGTCCACGTGCTCCACCGTAGGGCAGCACGGTAGCACAAGTGGATAGCACTATGGCTTCACAGCGCCACGGTCCCAGGATCGATTCCCTGCCGGGTCACTGTCTGTGCGGAGTCTGCACGTTCTGCCTGTGTCTGCGTGGGTTTCCTCCGGGTGCTCCGGTTTCCTCCCACAGTCTAAAAGACGTGCAGTTTAGGTGGATTGGCCATGATGAATTGCCCAATGACCAAAAAGGTTCGGACAAGTTATTGGATTACGGGGATAAGGTGGAAGTGAGGGCTTAAGTAGGTTGGTGCATACTAGATGGGCCGAATGGCCTCCTACTGCACTGTATGTTCTATGTTCACGACACCGATATGAAGTGAGACATAGTATATTAGAGCAGGGAATATGTCCAGCATTTTCTGGTGATGAACGATTATGGGCTGGATTCTCTGTATTCTATGTCCGCAGGATAAAAGTCGGCGCCGCCCCCGCACCGATCCTCTGCCCGGTGGGGGGGGCCAGCAGCCGCTCCGCATAAAGCCCCTGGCTCGACCTGCGGATACGGCTGCAGAATGGTTGGCTCAATAGCCGCGCATGCACACGGCTGTGGCCTCCTACAGCATGGCACTGGCCGCGCTTGGACGGGCTTGTCAAAATCTGCATCTCTGTCACCCCCCAGACCACCCCCACTAGTCCCCCCAGGCCCCGCCGAAGCCTCCCCTGCCAGCGGAACGACCCCCCCCCCCCACCAACCTCCGACAGTGAAAGCGCTGGACACAGTCCTCAGTCGCCACGGGAGGTCCCTGAAAGTTGTGAGGACACTTGTCTCACACCATCGGGGAGTCGGCCAATTGGTGGCGGAGCATCGGGGGAGGGTCCCGGGTGAAGTCCTGGGGCCGTCCATACGCCGTACAGTGCACTCCTCGAGTATGCCGTTTTAGGGGGCGGAGCATCGGAAAAACGGTGTCCCCTCTGATTCCAGCATAAAAATGGATTGTCCGGCCAATTGCCAAACGCAATTTCGGCGATCGGAGAATCCAGCCTCTTATGGGCCAGGGTTTAGAGAACACCAAAGTATATCATGGAGTTCATCTGACCCACAACTTTAAATAGATTGTGGTTATGGGGAGCACAAGGGCCCACTTTACAGGTGTGATGCAACAGAGAGCTAAAGTATGTTTAAAACAAAACAATGTTTATTCTATGAATCCAGTTAACATTTTATAAACACACAGTAAACAATTTATCAACTACCAATCCTGACCACTCCCCCCAAAAGAATACAGTACTCTATAGATCACCCTTGATAACTTTCCAAACAACATCCATAAGGTAAATCCTTTTTAAAATAAAGACAGCAGGTTTAAATGCTCTACAGAAACAGGTATTACTTTGGAATCATCAATGATCATGAGACATGGGAGAAGAATTAGGCCTCTCGGCCCATCGAGTCTGCTCCGCCATTCAATCATGGCTGATATTTTTCTCATCCCCTCATACTCATGAAGAAGGAGCTTTTAAAGATTGAGTCACAGTAACTGTCACCTTGTTCAAAATCAAACTAAACTCACTGTCTTTACCAAGGAGATAGGTGCTATCTGTAAAGTCTCAGGCAAGCGACCACTCAGAAGCGATGACTGTAGAAAAGTTTAGATTTATTCCTCTTACTATTTACATCTTCTACTCACCAAAGGGTGTCCCGCGTCTACCCACAGCTGGGTCAGGATATTTATGTTCCAGCAGTCTGAGGAAAACGTGTGGCAGCTCCCCCTCCCCTCACTCAGGTGAGGCCACAGGGACTCTGAGGTTAGAACACTACCCAGGCCATGGAGACATGCTAGGAAACCCTGTCCCTTGATCAGTTCAAAATTGAGGAAGTGTTGAAGTGAGAATGTAAATTACAGCAGCGCTGGCAATAATCTCCGAGTCATTCCTGGAGGTGCCAGAGGACTGGAGAATTGCAAATGTTATGCACTTGTTCAAAAAGGACAGTTCCAACAATTACAGCCCAGTTAGTTTTGAATATCCTGGGAAAGGAGTTCACTAAAATCAGCAACAAGCCAGCCTCTTGTGCGGTTTTAGTTTCTGTTTCTCTTCCTGCACAATAAAACCCTGAGCTCATGTTTACAATGATCCACTTCCCAATCAGAGATCTGAGGCTTCATTAATTTCAGCCCAAAGTGTAACCACAGGAAGAGGAGGCTTTGCAAACATCCCATCCTGAATGATGAGATTCAGTACAGATCCAGTACATCAGTCAAAATAACTGGCTCTTGTGTTTAGTGGTCCCGGGAGTGTTCCCAATACCTTCCCTGGATCCTAGGGTTCGGAAACACTCTGGAAGGTGTGGGGAGCTGGGGCCTGTCCATGGGAGTAACTGAATGTATGAGAACTGGATTAAAAAGGAGAAAAGACCCGAAAATGGAGCAGTTGGGAACAGGATACCAATTAGTTTCCTCTTATCCTCGAGAAATTACTGGCCCTGCTGTGTGTCTGAAAAAACATAAATTCATTTGACACAGATCAGAATATTAAACTGCAGCAAACAGTTTTTGTTTGTGAACTCTCTGGTGTCTTAAGAGGTGGGACGAGTGGATGAATGTCTTCCCACAGTCAGAGCAAAGAAACGGCCTTTCCCCAGTGTGAACTCGCTGGTGTGTCAGAAGATTGGATGGATGAATGAATCCCCTCCCACACGTGGAGCAGGTGAACAACCTCTCCCCAGTGTGAACTCGCTGGTGTTTCTGGAGGCTGGATGACAGGGTGAATCCGTTCCCACACACAGTACACCTGAATGGCCTCTCCTCATTGTGAACTCGCTGGTGTGTTAGCAGATCAGTTGAGGTTTTGTAAATCTTCTCACATTCAGAACATTTGAAAAGTCTTTTATCCGTGTGAACCAGTTGGTGTTTAGCAAGGTGGGATGATCGTGAGAATCCCTTCCCCCATACAGAGCAGGTGAATGGCCTCTCCCCATTGTGGACTCTCTGGTGTATCAGCAATTCACTTGTGGTTTTATAACTCTTCTCACATTCAGTACATTTGAAAGGTCTGTTATCAGTGTGAACCAGTCGGTGTGTCATGAGGTAGGATGATCGGGTGAATCCTTTCCCACACACAGAGCAGATGAATGGCCTCTCCCCAGTGTGAGTACGTTCATGTTCAATGAGTGTCTATGATCGTATGAACCGCTTCGCACAGTGAGAGCAACTGAATTGTCTCTCGGTGGGAACAACCTGGTGCGTAACCAAGTCCTTGGAGCTTTTAGAGTTGTTATCACAGCCTGAGGGCTTAAAGAGCCTCTCGTCAATGTGAACTTGCTGGTGTGTCAGCAGGTGGGATGACTGAATGAATCCCATCCCACATATGGAGCAGATGAATGGCCTCTCCCCAGTGTGACTGTGTCGATGATTTTCAAGCAGGGATGGATAATTTAATCCCTTTCCACAGTCCCCACATTTCCACGGTTTCTCCATGGCGTCAGTGTTGTTGTGTCTCTCCAGGATAGGTGATCAGTTGAAGTCTTGTCCACACACAGAACATGTGTAGTTTCTCCTCACTTTTAATGGTGTGATATTGTTTCTGGCTGTCTAACTGGTTACAGCTCTTTCCACAGTCAGTTCACTGGGACACTCACTCAGGTGCTTTTCCAGTCACACTGATATTTGAAATCTTTTCCCATGAACAGAACAGAGAAACATTTCTCCTTCCACATTTTTCGATGTTATTCAGATTCTGATGTAGCGAGTGATTCTGTTAGATCTCTGCGATGTTTTATTTGAGTTTCCCACTTGCAAAATTTCCTCTTCTAATACCCTGTAAGTTTACAAACATCATCACTGTACAGTATATTAGAAATTCAGAACAGACAATTCCAGTTTCTATGGAGTAACCTCTGACCTCTTGTTACCCCAAATATGTGGGGCAAACAAACTGAAAGAAGACAAAATTAGCAACAAAAGCAAAGGGAAGCTTCCGAACTCAACCAGAACGTTGTTTCCAGTGTCTTGTAGTTGTTCTGTAGCCTGAAGTTCCCAACAGTTGTGGAAGGTAGCAAGCGTACCAGTGGACACCACTGCTCCCTTTCCAGACAGGCTGTTAGGCAGTGTGACAGCCACCGAACCTCCATAGGGACTGCAAATTCAGCTCCAACAAATTTGTGTTAACCAGGTCCAAGAACAGGTCTAGGAGAAGTACTTCTGATTTACCCAGCCTCTTCCAAGGATTCGGAGCCAAGTGTAAGCAAAGTTGAAGAGCAACCCCTTCTGGAAACTATACAGAGGCTGCAACCTCTCACATTGAACAGAAACATGGCTCCATGCACTCTTCTGCACTGCAGCCTGGGGATGAGTGAAGTTGTTAAACAATCTGTGACCCGGTCTCTAGTATTCCCCGAGCACTAGGACCCGGGCGGGAATAGAGAACCCGAAGCCCACAAACCACCCGCGCATGCGCACCGATTCAATTGAATCAAGATGGCGACCGTCAAGCCGGGCCTGTTCCCGGGAAAACGACCCGAAGCTGCAAACGCAGGACTTCCAGGTACGTTTTCCTGGTTTAGGGCTTTCACCCGGTGTTTAGACACTCTCCCCATCCAGACCCGGCTCCATCGCTTCCTCCAGGTTTCCGCTTCCTTACCCGCTGCCCATGAGACAAAGAACCGTCTCTCTCTCGCAGGCGCCATCACACACTGCGCATGCTCCAATTCCGCTAGATATTACGCCTGGGCATTGCTGTCCTGCGGTGCAGATAGGGAACATTCACCACCGCGGGGAATGCTGGGTATAGAGTCCGCCATCGATAATCCCAATTACGTGATTAGTGATTTTTGTTTGTTACGTTGTGAAAGATGGGGCTGGTGGGACAACCAATAAAATTCGGAATATAATCATAGGTAAATCCAAGTGAGCAGACCCTCAATTATCAACCAGAAAGAAAAGTAGTGGAAATTAATGAAACACCAGCCATCCAAGTATGGAAAATAGATATATAATGAGGGAAATCAATTTATGTATCTTTAATGAACATCGAAAAGCAAAGAGGAAGATTAAAGATCTTTAAACACCTCACACACTGGGCAAGAAATGTCTTGAAACGCAAAACAGGAGCTTCAGGAAATCAATACTGACCTTGGGTAGAGTGCTCTTTCCAAGAGCCGGTGCAGACTCGATGGGCCGAATTGCCTCCTTCTGCGCTGTAAATTCTATGAAAACCCTGACAAATATGAAACTACTAGGTTGATGGAAGACATTTTTAAATTACAAATTGTTTACCAGGGATTCACACTCACTCACTTAACTTGCGAATTCAGGTTCCAGCCCTCAAGTCTGGCAACAGACCTTACTGCTCCCTTGCCCCTCCGGCCTCTGAGCACCTCTTGCTGCTGTTTCCCAGGACAATCAGTGTCGACTCTCCAACATTACTCTGTCAAATGGAGTTCAGAGGCTCAGAGGAAAAAAAAGAATGAGGACATGGATCTGAATTTGGAAATACAGTTAAAGAAACATGATTCCATTTGTAAACTGAAGTATTTTCATTGAAATTCAAAGTACTTGATTGCAATTAACACATTCATTTTGCCTGACACTTGTGGGCAATGGGAGTAAATTATGCTCATTATTTTATATCAATCTACTTTTCTATGATTTTGACACATAATCTTTCTTTTTTATCACATTTAAATGGTGGACTTTGAGCTGAAAAATCATCAACGCAGTCACAATGGTGAGATGCCGTTCAGTTGTACTGAATGTGGGAAAGCATTTACACATTCATCCACCCTGGTGACACACCAGCAAGTTCACACTGGGGAGAGGCCATTCGCCTGTTCCGTGTGTGGGAAGAGATGCATGTTTTTATCTGGGCTGCGGAGATACCAGCAAGTACACAATGACAAGAGATGGTTTCATTGCTCTGACTGTGATAGGAGCTTTAAATGTTTGTATGGGCTGAGGGAGCACCAGCACATTCACACTGGTTACTCACCATTCAGCTGCTCTCACCGCACAAAGAGCTTCAGCAGATCGTCCAGCCTGTTGATACATCAGCGAGTTCACACTGGGGAGAGGCCATTCACTTGTCATGTGTGTGAGAAGGGATTCATTAATTCATCCAATCTGCTGATACACCGGCGAGTTCACGCTGGGGAGAGACCTTTTAAATGCCCAGACTGTGGGAAGAGCTAACAAAGTTCTGGAGACCTGGTGCACCATCAACGTGTTCACACTGATGAGAGACCGTTCAGGGGCTCTCACTGCGGGGCTGGGTTCAGGCGATCATCTGACCTCAGTGTACATCAGCGAGTTCACACTGGGGCGAAGCCGTTTTCCTGCTCCGAATGGGGAAAGGGATTTGTTCGTTCATGCAACCTGTGGAGGCACCTGCAAGTTCACAGTGGAGAGAGGCTGTTCACCTGATCTGTGTGTGGGAAGAGATTCACTCGTTAATCCACTCTGCTGACACACCAACAAGTTCACAAGTGACTGCAGGGGTTGGATTCTGCTGTTATTCCTCCTGTTAATCATGTCCAGAACTGAACCATGTTCATTATGACCATTGGGATCTGTTTCTGAAGATTTGAATAAACTCCAGCCCAGTTAAAATTATTCAGATTCTGGATAACTGTCAAATCAGCTTTATCTTAAACACAAAGATAAAAGCAAATTACTGCAGACGCTGGAACCTGAAACAAAAACAGAAAATACAGGACAATCTCAGCAAGTCTCTCCAAGATGCTCTCCACAGAGGCTGCCAGACCACCTGAGATTGTCCAGTATTATCTGTTTTGTATTAAACACTGTGTGAGTGTGTTATGTCTTTTTTAATATGTGAAGACAAGTTAGTTCCTTTCAAAAAGTTCTCTGTTGTTTCACAACAACTAGTGTGTGCACAACAAGATCCGAACAGCAAGGAGACAAGCGACCGATTGATCCACTTTTCTGGTGGTGTCAGTTAAAACATGAATGCTGGTCCCACTGGACCAGGAAATCTCCCCTGTGGACAGTGTGTGGAGCTGCTGAGCTCTCCCAAGCTGAAAGTGGAGCTGATTGAGCTGTTGCGCCTGCAGTGAACCGTGAAGAACCGCTGCCTGGGATCTTTCCTCTTCATTCAGACTCCCAGCTGAAGCTGTTTCTGCAGTAAAATAGTTAACAAAACAAACAAAGAACAAAGAAATGTACAGCACAGGAACAGGCCCTTCGGCCCTCCAAGCCCGTGCCGACCATGCTGCCCGACTAAACTACAATCTTCTACACTTCCTGGGTCCGTATCCCTCTATTCCCATCCTATTCATGTATTTGTCAAGATGCCCCTTAAATGTCACTATCGCCCCTGCTTCCACCACCTCCTCCGGTAGCGAGTTCCAGGCACACACTACCCTCTGCGTAAAAAACTTGCCTCATACATCTACTCTAAACCTTGCCCCTCTCACCTTAAACCTATGCCCCCTAGTAATTGACCCCTCTACACTGGGGAAAAGCCTCTGACTATCCACTCTGTCTATGCCCCTCATAATTTTGTAGACCTCTATCAGGTCTCCCCTCAACCTCCTTCGTTCCAGTGAGAACAAACCAAGTTTATTCAACCGCTCCTCATAGCTAATGCCCTCCATACCAGGCAACATTCTGGTAAATCTCTTCTGCACCCTCTCTAAAGCCTCCACATCCTTCTGGTAGTGTGGCGACCAGAATTGAACACTCTACTCCAAGTGTGGCCTAACTAAGATTCTATACAGCTGCAACATGACTTGCCAATTCTTATACTCAATGCCCCGGCCAATGAAGGCAAGCATGCCATATGCCTTCTTGACTACCTTCTCCACCTGTGTTGCCCCTTTCAGTGACCTGTGGACCTGTACTCCTAGATCTCTTTGACTTTCAATAATCTTGAGGGTTCTACCATTCACTGTATATTCCCTGCCTGCATTAGACCTTCCAAAATGCATTACCTCACATTTGTCCGGATTAAACTCCATCTGCCATCTCTCCGCCCAAGTCTCCAAACAATCTAAATCCTGCTGTATCCTCTGACAGTCCTCATCGCTATCCGCAATTCCACCAACCTTTGTGTCGTCTGCAAACTTACTAATCAGACCAGTTACATTTTCCTCCAAATCATTTATATATACTACAAAGAGCAAAGGTCCCAGCACTGATCCCTGTGGAACACCACTGGTCACAGCCCTCCAATTAGAAAAGCATCCTTCCATTGCTACTCTCTGCCTTCTATGACCTAGCCAGTTCTGTATCCACCTTGCCAGCTCACCCCTGATCCCGTGTGACTTCACCTTTTGTACTAGTCTACCATGAGGGACCTTGTCAAAGGCCTTACTGAAGTCCATATAGACAACATCCACTGCCCTACCTGCATCAATCATCTTAGTGACCTCCTCGAAAAACTCTGTCAAGTTAGTGAGACACGACCTTCCCTTCACAAAACCGTGCTGTCTCTCACTAATACGTCCATTTGCTTCCAAATGGGAGTAGACCCTGTCTCAAAGAATTCTCTCCAGTAATTTCCCTACCACTGAAGTAAGGCTCACCGGCCTGTAGTTCCCGGGATTATCGTTGCTACCCTTCTTAAACAGAGGAACAACATGGGCTATTCTCCAGTCCTCCGAGACATTCCCTGAAGACAGTGAGGATCCAAAGATTTCTGTCAAGGCCTCAGCAATTTCCTCTCCAGCCTCCTTCAGTATTCTGGGGTAGATCCCATCAGGCCCTGGGGACTTATCTACCTTAATATTTTTTAAGACACCCAACACATTGTCTTTTTGGATCTCAATGTTACCCAGGCTATCTACACACCCTTCTCCAGACTCAACATCTACCAATTTCTTCTCTTTGGTGAATACTGATGCAAAGTATTCATTTAGTACCTCGCCCATTTCTTCTGGCTCCACACATAGATTCCCTTGCCTATCCTTCAGTGGGCCAACCCTTTCCCTGGCCACCCTCTTGCTTTTTATGTACGTGTAAAAAGCCTTGTGATTTTCCTTAACCCTATTTGCCAATGACTTTTCGTGACCCCTTCTAGCCCTCCTGACTCCTTGCTTAAGTTCCTTCCTACTTTCCTTATATTCCACGCAGGCTTCGTCTGTTCCCAGCCTTTTAGCCCTGACAAATGCCTCCTTTTTCTTTTTGACGAGGCCTACAATATCTCTCGTTATCCAAGGTTCCCGAAAATTGCCGTATTTATCCTTATTCCTCACAGGAACATGCCGGTCCTGAATTCCTTTCAACTGCCACTTGAAAGCCTCCCACATGTCAGCTGTTGATTTGCCCTCAAACATCCGCCCCCAATCTATGTTCTTCAGTTCCCGCCTAATATTGTTAAAATTAGCCTTCCTCCAATTTAGCACATTCATCCTAGGACCACTCTTATCCTTGTCCACCAGTACTTTAAAACTTACTGAATTGTGGTCACTGTTACCGAAATGCTCCCCTACTGAAACTTCAACCACCTGGCCGGGCTCATTCCCCAATACCAGGTCCAGTACCGCCCCTTCCCTAGTTGGACTGTCTACATATTGTTTTAAGAAGCCCTCCTGGATGCTCCTTACAAACTCCGCCCCGTCTAAGCCCCTGGCACTAAGTGAGTCCCAGTCAATATTGGGGAAGTTGAAGTCTCCCTTCACCACAACCCTGTTGTTTTTACTCTTTTCCAAAATCTGTCTACCTATCTACTCCTCTATCTGGCTGTTGGGAGGCCTGTAGTAAACCCCCAACATTGTGACTGCACCCTTCTTATTCCTGATCTCTACCCATATAGCCTCACTGCCCTCTGAGGTGTCCTCCCGCAGTACAGCTGTGATATTCTCCCGAACCAGTAGCAGAACTCTGCCTCCCCTTTTACATCCCCCTCTATCCCGCCTGAAACATCTAAATCCTGGAACGTTTAGCTGCCAATCCTGCCCTTCCCTCAACCAGGTCTCTGTAATGGCAACAACATCATAGTTCCAAGTACTAATCCAAGCTCTAAGTTCATCTGCCTTACCCGTAATACTTCTTGCATTAAAACATATGCACTTCAGGCCACCAGACCCGCTGTGTTCATCAACTTCTCCCTGTCTGCTCTGCCTCAGAGCCCCACTGTCCCTATTCCCTAGTTCTCCCTCAATGCTCTCACCTTCTGACCTATTGCTCCCATGCCCACCCCCCTGCCATACTAGTTTAAACCCTCCCGTGTGACACTAGCAAACCTCGCGGCCAGGATATTTATGCCTCTCCGGTTTAGATGCAACCCGTCCTTATATAGGTCACACCTGCCCCGGAAGAGCTCCCAGTGGTCCAGATAACGGAAACCCTCCCTCCTACACCAGCTGTTTAGCCACGTGTTTACTTGCTCTATCTTCCTGTTTCTAGCCTCACTGGCACGTGGCACAGCGAGTAATCCCGAGATTACAACCCTCGAGGTCCTGTCTTTTAACTTTCTGCCTAGCTCCCTGAACTCCTGCTGCAGGACCTCATGCCCCTTCCTGCCTATGTCGTTAGTACCAATATGTACAACGACCTCTGCCTGTTTGCCCTCCCCCTTCAGGATGCCCTCTACCCGTTCGGAGACATCCTGGACCCTGGCACCAGGGAGGCAACATACCATCCTGGAGTCTCTTTCACGTCCACAGAAGCGCCTATCTGTGCCCCTGACTATAGAGTCCCCTATTACTATTACTCTTCTGCGCTTTGACCCTCCCTTCTGAACATCAGAGCCAGCCGTGGTGCCACTGCTCTGGCTGCTGCTGTTTTCCCCTGATAAGCTATCCCCCCCGACAGTATCCAAAGGGGTATACCTGTTCGAGAGGGGGACAACCACAGGGGATTCCTGCACTGACTGCCTGCCCTTTCTGGTGGTCACCCATTTCTCTGCCTGCACCTTGGGTGTGACCACATTTACATAACTGCGATCGATGACGCTTTCCGCCACCTGCATGCTCCTAAGTGCATCCAGTTGCTGCTCCAACCGAACCATGCGGTCTGTGAGGAGTTCCAGTTGGGTGCACTTTCTGCAGATGAAGCCATCCGGGATGCTGGAAGCCTCCCGGACCTGCCACATCTCATAGTCAGAGCACTGCACCCCTCTAACTGACATTGCGTCAATTAATTAAAATTAAATTTTTTTTTTTTTTAAAAATATATATATATTTTTTTAAATTTCAAAGTTACTGTTAACTATCTGTTTCCTAGCACTAGATTTCTAATAGAAATGCGAAAGCTAAATATAGTACTCTCCGATTCTGGCTTAGATATCCCTCTAAATTATAATTAAGTAATTATGTTTAATTAGTTACCAATGCTTAATTTTTTTAATTTAGTGTAGATTCCCAACCAGCCACTCAGGTCACAGCTTTTCTGTGATGTCACTTCAGTTTCCCCCCGACACACACAATTTGAAAAAGGTATAAAAGTAAAAATGAGTTAAAATCACTTACTTACCTTCTTACCCTCTGAGTGTCTTAGATGTTCTCAGGTTCTCTCCCTGACAGAGACTGCTCCTCCTCCTCCGAACGGCTCCCGAAACTAGGCCGCAATCTTTTAAAATCTCCGCTCCGACTCGCAGCTCCTGCGCTTTTTAAATCTCCCGCGCTGTTTTCAGAGTCCCGGCTCACTCACCTCCCGCGCTGTTTTCAGAGTCCCGGCTCACTCACCTCCCGCGCTGTTTTCAGAGTCCCGGCTCACTCAGCTCCCGCGCTGTTTTCAGAGTCCCGGCTCACTCAGCTCCCGCGCTGTTTTCAAAGTCCCGGCTCACTCACCTCCCGCGCTGTTTTCAGAGTCCCGGCTCACTCAGCTCCCGCGCTGTTTTCAGAGTCCCGGCTCACTCACCTCCCGCACTGTTTTCAGAGTCCCGGCTCACTCACCTCCCGCGCTGTTTTCAGAGTCCCGGCTCACTCAGCTCCCGCGCTGTTTTCAGAGTCCCGGCTCACTCAGCTCCCGCGCTGTTTTCAGAGTCCCGGCTCACTCAGCTCCCGCGCTGTTTTCAGAGTCCCGGCTCACTCACCTCCCGCGCTGTTTTCAGAGTCCCGGCTCACTCACCTCCCGCGCTGTTTTCAGAGTCCCGGCTCACTCAGCTCCCGCGCTGTTTTCAGAGTCCCGGCTCACTCAGCTCCCGCGCTGTTTTCTTTGAACTTTGAATATCAATCCCAATTTAATCTTTGGTTCAAAATCTATAACTTTTTAAACAATGTGCAGTGTTACAGGGAGAAGGCAGGAGAACAGCACTGGGTGAAAGGCTCATTCAGAAAGACATAGCAGACACGAGGGACCGAATGGCCTCCTTCTGCACTGCAACAGTCTGTGATTCTGTTGAGCTCATGTAGAACCTTTCACACCTTCAGAATATCCAATATGGTTCACAGCCAATGATGGATTCTGGAAGGAATAATGAGGAGAGGCAGTATAAACTAAACAGTAGAATTTTAAACAGAGCAGGAACAGAGTGGCCTGAAGTTTATGGACACAAATGTTAGAAGGTGGCAGGACAAGTTGATGAGGTGTCAAAAATGCACAAACGATCCTTGTTATCATTGAAATGGGCAGGAGTACAGGGAAGCTATGGGAAACGTTTATTAAACGTTTGGGCCTTAGCTGGATCTCGTGACCAGCTGTGGGCAGCACAATTTAGAAAGGAGGCCAATGTCTTAGAGAGGGAGCAGGGGAGATTCACCAGAATGGTACCAAGGTTGAGGGATTTCAGTTTTGTAGAGAGACTGGAGAAGTTGAGATTTCCTTTCTTACACAGAGAAGGTTCGAGGAAAATTTATTGCTGGTGATCAAAATGATGAGAGGTTTCTGCAGGCAGATCGGAAGAAGACGTTTCCACTGTTAGGAGAGTCAGTAAACTCTGGAATTCCTTCGCTAACTATCCCCACCTCATTTTCCTCCTTTGGATACTCCTTAATTCCTACTTCTTTGACCAGCCTTTGGTCACATCTGCTCTATTGTACCCTTTCATTGCTCAGTGTTAAATGATGATTGATAGCGTCTCCCATGAAATGTTTTGGGATGTCAGACAAAATATCCAGGCTTGGGCTAACTAGTGCCAAGTAACACACAAGTGTCAGGCAATGACCATCTCCAATAAGAGACAATCTAACCATCGCCCCTTGACATGCAATGGCATTACCATCACTGAATCCCCCACTGTCAACATCGTGGGGTTGGGTGACCATTGATCTGAAACTAAACTGGAATAGCCATATAAATAGTGTGGCTACAAGAGCAGGTCAGAAGCTAGGGATTCTGCATGGAATAACTCACTTCCTCACTCCCCAAAGCCTGTCCACCATCTACAAGGTACAAGTCAGGAGTGTGATGGAATGCTCACCACTTACCTGGATGAGTGCAGCTCCAACCACACTCAAGAAGCTCAACACCATCCAGGATAAGGCAGCACACTTGATTGGCATGCCTTCCACAAACATTCACTCCCTCCACCACTGACGCACGGTAGTAGCAGTGGGTGTACCATCTACAAGATGCACTGCGGGAAATCACCAAGACTCCTTGGGCAGCACCTTCCAAACCAATGACATGACTATCTAGAAGAACATAATCAGCAGATACCCTGACATCAAGAACACACCAGACACTCACCGCACACACTGACTGACACACCCACACAAACAGACACACACACTCAGGCATGCAGCCACTACCATCTAGAGGGACAGGAGCAGCAGATATATTTTTTAAAATTCAATTTTTACAAGATGTGGTCGTCACTGGCTCGTCCAGGATTTATTACCCATTCTTAGTTTCCCTTCAGACGGTGATGGTGAGTTGCCTTCTTGAACCGCTGCTGTCCTTGAGGTGTAGGTACACCCGCTGTGCTGTCAGGGAGGTAGTTCCAGGATGTTGCCCCAGAGACAGTGAAGGAGCGGTGATATATTTCAATATCAGGCCACTGAATGACTTGGTGAACCTCCAGGTGATGGGGTTCCCGGTGTCCGTTGCTCATGTCCTTCCAGATGGTAGTGGTTGTGGGTTTGGAAGATGCTGTCTCAGGAACCTTGGTGAGTTACTGCAGTGCATCTTGTAGATGGTACACACAGCTGATTGATCAGGAGCTGGTTTAGCACACTGGGCTAAATTGCTGGCTTTTAAAGCAGACCAAGGCAGGCCATATTCGGTACATATGACAATAAATCAATCAGTCAAATGAACATGAAATGAAATGAAATGAAAATCGCTTATTGTCACAAGTAGGCTTCAATGAAGTTACTGTGAAAAGCCCCTAGTCGCCACATTCCGGCACCTGTTCGGGGAGGCTGGTAGGGAATTGAACCATGCTGCTGGCCTGCCTTGGCCTGCTTTTAAAGCCAGCAATTTAGCCCAGTGTGACTGTGACAGATTTATTGTCATATGTACCGAAGTACAGTGAAAAGTATTTTTCTGTGGCCAAGGGAACATCCACAGTACGTACACAGTAGACAAAAAGGATAATTGACAAAGAAAATAATTGATTTTATTGTCAGTCTTCAGACAGGAGCTGGAGAACTGAACCCAGACAGAGGAGAGGGAGGGAGAAAACTGGGAGTGGAGGAAAGAAATGGTGCAGATGGTGAGATGGGTTTGGATTTCAGCCCAGGGAGGAGGGAGAGTGTGTAGAACGGGGATTGACAGCTTTGGGGGAACGAGAGAGGAAAAAATGTTCCAGAGAAACTAGAATTGTCTGTTCAGAATTTATATGCTGCACTGACAGTGATGACGTTTGTAAATTCCTTTTACAGGATATTGGAAAGGAGGATTTACAGATGTGAGACTGAAACCAAACATCATCTGACAGTCACTCAATTCATCAGGACCTGAAAATCCTCAGACTTTGAATGTTGAAGGAGAAACGATTGTCTCTTCTGTCTGTGAGAAACAATTTTAAACATCAGTGTGACTGGAAAGATATCAAGACAAACACACCCGAGCGAGAGTGTTCCAGTGAACTGACCGAGGAAAGAGCTTTAACCAGTTACACAGCCTGAAGAAACATCACGACCTTCACAGTGAGGAGAAACCATACACGTGTCCTGTACGTGGCGAAGACTTCAAGCGATCATCCACCTTGGAGAGACACAAGGACACAGGCGCCATGGAGAAACCATGGAAATGTGAGGACTGTGGGAAGGGATTCAGTTACCCTTCCCTGCTGGAAAACCATCGGCAGTCGCACTGGGGAGAGGCCATTCACCTGCTCTGTGTGTGGGGAGAGATCAATTCAGTCATCTGGCCTTGGTCTCACTAGCGGATTCACACTGAGGAAAAGCTATTCATCTGCCCCTCCTGTGGAAAGAGGTTCAGGCATTCTTCAGCACTCACTATACATCAACGCACTCACACTGGGGAGAGGCCGTTCGTCTGCTCCGACTGTGGGAAGAGATTCACTCAGTCATTCCACCTGCTGTCACACCAGCGTGTTCATAGAGGTGAGCAGCCGTTCACCTGCTCTGTGTGTGGGAAGGGATTCACTGGATCATCCCACTTGCTGTCACACCAGCGAGTTCACATGAAGGAGAAACCATTCAGCTCCACTTCCTGTGGAAAGAGTTTCAGACAGGCATCCTCCCTCATTGCACAGCAGCGGCTCCATACTGGGGAAAGACCGTTTACTTGCTTTGTGTGTGGGAAGGGATTCACAGTTTTACCCACCCTTCTGAGACACCAGCGAATTCACACTGAAGAGAAACCATTTGGCTGCACCTCCTATGGAAAGAGTTTCAGGCAGTCATCCAACCTCACTGCTCACCAACACACTCACACTGCGGAGAGACCATTCACATGCTCCGTGTGTGGGAAGGGATTCAATTAGTCGTCACTGCTCACCAGCGTATTCACACTGGGGATAAACCGTTTACCTGCTTAGTGTGTGGGAAGGGATTCACAAAGTCTTTCAACTTGCTGACACACCAACGCACTCACATTAAGAGACAATTCAAATGCTGTGTGTGTGTGGGAAGGGATTCACTCAGTCACGATGCCTCCAGCAAGTTCATAAATGACTGTAGGGGTTGGATTCTGCTGTTGTTTAGTATTGACAGTCTGACAATATTTTGTTCCTGCTGATGTTAACCCCTATAACTGCTGGAACTCAATATGCTGAAAATGGCATTTATTGTGGGGGCTACAGTGTCTATTTTTAAAAGCACCATCTGTGATCTTTCCCCTTAATCCAGGAACTCTCAGCAGAAACCTGTTTAGAATAAATTTCTGAACTTTTGCTTCAATTCTAAATCAACTTTTGGTGCATAATCTACAATTGTCTGAAAGATCCAACTGCAGGGCTTAATATATATGTTTTTCAATGGCTCTTCTTGAGATTTTCTCGAGAGATGCTCTCTGATTTTCAGGAGTTAATTTTTGGTTTCCAGGGTCTCCTTTTCCACTCTCACTGACTCCTTTATTAAGTGATGTAGTCACGCAATCACATTACCGTCAACATTTGTGTTGAGTATTTTTTGAGTTTACTTATTTTCGTACAGAAGATAGCACAAATACCAAAGACTGTGTACATATTAAATGTTTTAAATTGAAAGCAATAAGATGTTTTGGTTAATTTATTTAAAAAGGAAACACCCTTAACTTACTCCATTTCCAAAATGAGAATTCAAACTATCTGACACAATGAAACTCAACAGATGCCGAGTGTTTATTGGATCAGACGGTGAAGCAGGAAAAAACTCACCAATTCTGATCTTTATTATGTGGATTTACATTCAAAACCCATCGATAACCTCACTGCACCCACTGAGATCAGCTCAGACCGGGGGTTTTGTTTGTTGTCTGTGAGCGTTCAATTGCAAATAACAGCAGTGAAGAATGAAACCTGGATCACAACTTCTAATTTGACAGATGTGATTAGTGAGTAAGTTCACAGCAGAGATTACGCCAATTCCTGAGCTGTGCATCCCACCTCCTGAGATGTATAAAAATAATGAAATATTGCTCAGCAGAAGGGAAAGCTCTAAGTGTCTGCATCTCCTTCCGAAGCTCACACTGCTATGAAACCCTCTAGTTGTGTCCCAGGGAGACACGGTTCCTCCACACAGCACTGACTCAGGCAGCACGTCAGCCAGCTTCTTTCCTCAAAATGGACGACAAAGCTGTTCCTCCAATCACAGATTCTGTCGCTGCAGAAGCAACAACATTGGGAGAGACAGAATCTGTGATTGAAAGAGCTGTTCTTCACAGATTCTGTCGCTCCCATATACAGGGGCAGGTATTCTTCCAGTGGATTCTCCCATGATAGAACTTTCGTGGTCCTTTTGAGGATGAATTCATGATTCACACCTGGTTCTGAAATACTATCACTCTAGGTGTAAGGCTTCGTGGGATAAAACATGGATCTACATCTTGTCACCTAACACAAATTCATATCGTCACCTGAGTCCCAGATTTAAATGTGATTGTCCAATACAGAAAATATATATAAATTCACACCGTTAAATCTGATTCACAAGGTACAGGAGATACTTTGTGTTGTTCACAATGACGGCATTATCAACCTTCTCCCTAACCTGGCCTAATTCTTCTGCTGACCAGGGAGACTCCTTGTTCTAATGGGGACATTCACGTCTGTCCAGTTATCCCTTTAAGCCCTTGAATTGTTTGTGAATCGTGTCACATGTAGACCTGACTGGGTAAGGATGGCTGATTTCCTTCCCAAAAGGGCATTAAGAGAACCAGATGCGTTTTTATGACATTTGATCCATGCTCACAATATTTTTATTGAATTAAATTCAGCCGTGGTAGGATTCAAACTCAGGTACCATTATAATAAAAACAGCTGATTTGTGGCATTAACTCAGCGGGTCTGGCAGTATCTGTGGAGAGAGAAAAATAATAAACATTTTGAGTCTCCTTCGGTAATTTCTGATTTTATTAGATTTCCAGCATCTGCGGTATCTTGCTTTTATTATTATTTTTTTCAAAAAATATACTTTATTCATAAAATCGATCATAAACATTACAGAACATTGAATTGTCTTGACTGTACATTTCCATCAGAGTTACACATTCCCTTGACTTTCTTCCATTCAATTTTGATAACCTTCCACAGATATCGCTCTTTACGTTACAATTCCTTCTTAAACATTTACATTGTCATGTTTCTTTTACGCATTGGAGTGTTAATCACAAAATCATTACCCTGGCTGTCTGGATTGCTTGTCCACTGCCTCCCTGGGAAGGCTGCTCCTTAAGAATCTGCTGCCCTTGTCCTTCCAGGTGATGGTTACATACATAGATTACATAGAACATACAGTGCAGAAGGAGGCCATTCGGCCCATCGAGTCTGCACCGACCCACATTAATCCCTCACTTCCACCCAATAACCCCTCCCAACCCTTATGGACACTACGGGTAATTTAGCATGGCCAATCCACCTAACCTGCACGTCTTTGGACTGTGGGAGGAAACCGGAGCACCCGGAGGAAACCCACGCGGACACGGGGAGAACGTGCAAACTCCGCACAGACAGTGACCCAGCGGGGAATCGAACCTGGGACCCTGGCGCTGTGAAGCCACAGTGCTAATCACTTGTGCTACCGTGCTGCCGATATCAAAGGGCTCGTCAGGGATTTGAACCCGGGACCTCCCATATTTTCCTGCAGCCCAAACCCCGAAGCGAGAATCTTACCCCTAGACCAATGAGCCAGTAAAATGGTGACCAGGGTTTGGAAGCTCCTATCTGGTGAGTTCCCACACTTCAGTAACAAATGATGAAATGTTTGCTCCACACCCACAGGGTTTCATCTGTTTAAAGCCACAAACAAAGGCCCAGTTTTCTCCTGGATTTTGAGACAAATTAGCTTTCAAAATGATGCAGAGTCTCAGCCAATGAGGGAGGTCTGGGCTCAGCCCCTCCCCTCATTCACTCTGATTGGTTGGAGGACCAGTCGCTCCCGCTCAGTCCTCCACCCCGCCCATCTTCCTATTGGTCGAGAGGTGCCGTCAATCACTCCCCGGTCATTGTGGTCTGGCGCATGGGCAATGCTGTTGCTGGATTTTAGTAAGAAGTCTTACAACACCAGGTTAAAGTCCAACAGGTTTGTTTCAAACACTAGCTTCCAGAGCACTGCCCCTTCCTCAGGTGAATGAAGAGGTATGTTCCAGAAACATATATATAGACAAATTCAAAGATGCAAGACAATGCTTGGAATGCGAGCATTTGCAGTTAATTAAGTGTTTATAGATCCAGAGAAATGAGTAACCCCAGGTTAAATAGGTGTGAATTGTCTCAAGCCAGGACAGTTGGTAGGAGTTCGCAAGCCCAGTCCAGATGGTGGGGGGTGAATGTAATGCGACATGAATCCCAGGTCGCGGTTGAGGCCGCACTCGTGTGCGGAACTTGGCTATAAGTTTCTGCTCGGCGATTCTGCGTTGTCGCGCGTCCTGAAGGCCGCTTTCGAGAACGCTTACCCGGAGATCAGAGGCTGAATGCCTTTGACTGCTGAAGTGTTCCCTGAGTGGAAGGGAACATTCCTGCCTGGTGATTGTCACGCGATGTCCGTTCATTCGTTGTCGCAGCGTCTGCATGGTCTCGCCAATGTACCACGCTTCGGGACATCCTTTCCTGCAGCGTATGAGGTAGACAACGTTGGCCGAGTCGCACGAGTATGTACCGCGTACCTGGTGGGTGGTGTTCTCACGTGTAATGGTGGTATACATGTCGATGATCTGGCAATTGCGTCTTGCAGAGATTGCCATGGCAGGGTTGTGTGGTGTCGTGGTTGCTGTTCTGAAGGCTGGGTAGTTTGCTGCAATGGTTTGTTTGAGGTTGCACGGTTGTTTGAAGGCAAGTAGTGGGGGTGTGGGAATGACCTAGGCAAGATATTCATCTTCATCGATGACGTGTTGAAGGCTACGAAGAAGATGTCGTAGTTTCTCGGTCCAGGAAAGTACTGGACGACGAAGGGTACTCTGTCGGTTGTGTCCCATGTTTGTCTTCTGAGGAGGTTGGTGCGTTTTTTTGCTGTGGCGCATTGGAACTGTCGATCGATGAGTCGAGCGCCATAACCCATTCATACGAGGGCACCTTTCAGCGTCTGTAGATGTCTGTTGCGCTCCTCCTCGTCTGAGCAGATCCTGTGTATACGGAGGGCCTGTCCATAGGGGATGGCTTCCTTAATGTGTTTAGGGTGGAAGCTGGAGAAGTGGAGCATCGTGAGGTTATCCGTGGGCTTGCGGTAAAGCGAACTGCTGAGGTGACCCTCCTTGATGGAGATGAGTGTGTCCAAGAATGCAACTGATTTTGGAGAGTAGTCCATAGTGAGTCTGATGGTGGGATGGAACTTAATGATGTCATCGTGTATTTGTTTCAGTGAATCTTCGCCGTGGGTCCAAAGGAAAAAAATGTCATCGATGTATCTGGTGTATAACGCCGATTGAAGGTCCTGTGCGGTGAGGAGGTCTTGTTCAAACTTGTGCATGAAGATGTTGGCAAATTGAGGTGCGAATTTGGTCCCCACGGCTGTTCCGTGCGTCTGGATGAAGAACTTGTTGTCGAAGGTGAAGACGTCGTGATCCAGAATGAAGCGGATGAGTTGCAGAATTGCGTCTGGAGATTGGCAGTTGTCGGTGTTGAGTACTGAGGCTGTTGCAGCAATGCTGCCGTCATGTGATTTTAAAGCTCTTCTCACATTCAGAACATTTGAAAGGTTTCTTATCCGAGTGAACAAGTTGGTGTGATCGGAGGCTGGTTAAATAAATGAATCCCTTTCCACATAAAGAGCAGGTGAATGACCTCTCCCCTGTGTGAACTCGCTGGTGTTTCTGGAGGCCAGATAACTGAGTAAATCCCTTCCCACACACTGTACATCTGAACGGCCTCTCCTCGTTGTGAACCCGCTGGTGTATCAGCAGATCATTTGTGGTTTTATAACTCTTCTCACATTCAGTACATTTGAAAGGTCTGTTATCACTGTGAACCAATCTGTGAGTAGCGAGGTGGGATGATCGTGTGAATCCTTTCCCACACACAGAGCAGGTGAATGGTCTCTCCCCAGTGTGAGTGCGTTCGTGTTCAATGAGAATCTGTGATCGTTTGAATAGCTTCCCACAGTGAGAGCAACTGAACTGTCTCTCAGTGCCAACAACCTGGTGCTTGACCAGGTCCTCGGAGAATTTAGAGTTATCACAGTCTGACTGGTTAAACAGCCACTCATCAATATGAACTTGCTGGTGGGTCAGCAGGTGGAATGACTGAATGAATTCCTTCCCACACATGGAGCAGGTGAACGGCCTCTCTCCAGTGTGACTGCGTCAACGCATTTCCAGCAGGGATGGGTAATTGAATCCCTTCCCACAGTCCCCACATTTCCACGGTTTCTCCATGGCGTCAGTGTTGTTGTGTCCATCCAGGTTGGATGATCAGTGGAAACCTCGTCCACAAACAGAACACGTGTTTCTCCCTACAGTGAATGGGGTGATGTTTGTTTCAGGCTGTGTAACTGGTTAAAACTCTTTCCACAGTCAGTTCACTGGAACACTCTCACTCAGGTGTGTGTGGGTCTCGGGGCTTTTCCTGTCACACTGATGTTTGAAATCTTTTCCCACAGACAGAACAGACAAATATTTCTCCTTCCACATTCAAAGACCGATGATATTCAGGTCCTCATGAATTAAGTGACTCTGTCAGATCTCGATATGATGTTTGGTTTGAGTTTCCCATCTGCAAATCAACGACCTCTTGTGCCTTGTAAAAGACATTGACAGTGTCAGTATTCCCATTTGTACAGGATAGAAATTTAGAACCAACAATTCCAGTTTCTATGAATTTTGTTTCTCTCTTGTTTCCCCAAACTTGTGGTCCAATCAAACTTCCTTCTCAACTACACCAGAATGTTGTTTCCAGTGTCTATGGGACATTCTGCACCCTGAGGTGGCCACCAGTGTGGAAGGTCTCAAGTGTTCCGCTAGACACCGCATGCCCCCTCTCCAGGACAACCCAGGGACCGACAAGACCACAGAAGAGGGGCCGACAGCCAGAGTTACCCCCTGCCGATCTACAGGCTGCTGCTTTAATCAGGCCCAAAAGCAGGTCCAGGAGCAGATCCTCTGACTTATTCAGTCCCCTCCACACTGGGCAGGCAGTGATTAGTAGTGTGAGGTTGAAGTGCAAAACCAAATGGAGAAGCAGCTCCTTCAGGTAACCATACAGGGGCTATATAGCTGGTTTAGCTCAGTCGGCTAGATAGCTGGTTTGTGATGCAGAATAAGGCCAACAGTGCGGGTTCAATTCCTGTACCAGCTTACCCAAACAGGTGCCGGAATGTGGCGATTAGGGGCTTTTCACAGTAGCTTCATAATTGTGACAATAAAAGGTTATTATTAGGGGCTGTAACCTTTCACTGAAAATAAATATAAGGCCCAAAGTGGGAAGCACGGTGCCGAGAACCCAGATTCGAACCCAGCCCCTGGTCACTATCTGTGTGAAGTTTGTACATATTCCCCGTGTCTGCGTGAGTCTCAAAAGAAAGGGAAGCTGAAACGAAAGAGAAAATGCTGGAAAATCTCAGCAAGTCTGGCAGCATCTGTAGGGAGAGAAAAGAGCTAATGTTTGGAGTCCGATGACTCTTTGTCAAAGCTGAAAGGGGAGCTGAATTGGGGCTATATTGCCCCTTAATTGGAATAAAAGAACTGGGTGCTCTAAATTTATTTTTTAAAATAAAATTATATGACCCAAATACCCCTCTAGGCCGCGAACATCAAGCGCAACCCGTTAAGTGGGAAATATGTTTAAAAACGTGCTATCAACAATTCGGCCCCGGACACTAGGACCCGGTGAGAACAGAAACCTGTAGCTCCGCCTACTCTGCGTCTTAAGGCTACAGCGCATGCACTCCGCCCTGAAACAAGATGGCGACCATTAGCCAGAAGCTGGGTCTGGGGAAAAAAGACCCGGAGCTGGAAACGCGGGATCTGCAGAGTCTCATTCAGGGTTTGAGGCCCTCACCGGGTGTTTAGAAACCCTCCCTATCCAGATCCGGCCCCATTGTTCCCTCAGAGTTTCCACATCCTTCCCACTGCAGACGACAAAAGAGCGACCCTCCCCCTCGCCATTACTTACACTGCATATGCGCAGCCTATTCCTATTCCTCTGGCGTGAAGAGGGGACATTCACTGCCGCGGGGAATGCTGGGTAAACACCCGGCATCGAAAATACTAAAACCAAAGAAAATGCTGGAAAATCTCAGCAGGTCTGGCAGCATCTGTAGGGAGAGAAAAGAGCTGACGTTTCGAGTCCAGGTGACCTTTTGTCAAAGCTGGAAATACTAATCAAAAATACTAATTAGTTAGTCGTGATCTTTTTTGCTGTGATGTGGATATTGGGAGAAAATGGGAAATTTATAAAATTAGGAACCAAGTAATAAACCCATGTGCACAGACCCTTCATTATCCATCAGAAAGATGGAGTGATGATGTGGAGATGCCGGCGTGGGACTGGAGTGAGCACAGTAAGAAGTCTCACAACACCTGGTTAAAGTCCAACAGGTTTGTTTCAAACGCTAGCTTTCGGAGCACTGCTCCTTCCTCAGGTGACTATACAGGGGCTATATAACTGGTTTTGCTCAGTGGGCTAGATAGCTGGTTTGTGATGCAAAATAAGGCCAACAGCGTGGGTTCAATTCCTGTAAGATGGAGTGATAATTGGTGGAGAATTTCAAATGCCCCAAAGTTTTCCAAAACAGCAGCAATGACAGAGTCCAATGCAAACGCAGAAGGTGGGGTGACTGAGTGAAGCATTTTGGTGATACAATGGTAAGCACTATTGCCTCACAGTGCCAGAGACTCAAATTCAATTCCGGCATTGGGTGACTGTGTGGAATTTGCACTTTATCCCCATGTCTGCGTGCCTTGCCTCTGGGTGCTCTGGTTTGCTCCCACAGTCCAAAGATGTGCAGGTTAGGTGGACTGGCAATGCTAAATTGTCCCTTTGTCCAGGGATGTCAATTTATCTGGGGTTACGGGGATAGGGCAGGGAAGTGGGCCTAGGTAGTGTGCTCTTGCAGAGGGCAGGTGCAGACTTGATGGGTCGAGTAGCCTCCTTCTGCACTATAGGAATTCTTGGTTCTATTGCACCAAGTTACTGTCAGGATTGTATTTGCGTGGATATTCCAGGTCAGTTTTAAAAATGCATTCATGGGAGGTGGGTGCGGCTGGTTCAGCCAGCATTTATTGCCAATCCCTGGTTGCCCTTGAGATGTTGCTGGTGAGTTGCCTTCTTGAACTGCTGCAGTCAATGTTGTGTAGGAACACTCACGGTGTTGTTAGGGAGGGAATTCGGGATTTTCCTGGAGGAATGGCAATATATCTGCTTGTCAGGGTGGTGAGTGGTTTGGAGGGAAATTTCCAGGTGGTGTTTTTTCCCCCAAATGTCTGCTGCCCTTATCCTTTTCGGTGGCAGTGGGCTTGGATTTTATTTTATTGCAGGTTTTATATAGATTTTCAAAATAAAATCTTTGGAAGTATGTTAGTGAACATTTGAAACAATTCCAGCAACTTTGTTATCCACTTCACCTTAGTTCCAACCCCACAATTTACCAGATATGTTCAGCTCAATTTCACAACTTACCTTTGTGTTTTTGTGGCTTGTCTCTCATGTTTCCCTCTTTCTGTTTTCAATTCATTTTTGAAGGTATTAGAAGATGAGAAATTACAGACAATCGTAAATCAAAGATCAGGTCAAGATCTGACTCAGTCATTCGATTCTCCAGGATCTGAATATCATCAGCTTTTGAACATGGAAGGAAAAAGCACCGTTCACCATGGGGTAAAACTGCATATGTGTTCTGTGTGTGGACAAGGTTTCAACCGTTCATTTGGCCTGACGAGATACAAGCACAGTCACACCGGGGAAAGACCGTATAAATGTGAAGACTGTGGGAGAGGATTCCATTATCCAGTTGACCTGGAAAGTCACCGGCGCACTCACACTGGAGAGAGATGTTTCACCTGCTGAGTGTGTGGGAAGGGATTCACTCAGTGGGCTGGCCTGTTGATACACCAGCGTATTCATAACAGGGAGAGGCAGTTCACCTGCTCCGTGTGGGGGAAGGGATTTACTCAATCAGCTGGCCTGTTGATACCAGTGCATTCACAGCAGGGCGATATAGTTCACCTGCTCCGAATGTGGAAAGGGATTTACTCAGTCATCGGCCCTGCTGATACATTGGCACATTCACACAGGGGAGAGGCCGTTCACCTGCTCTGTGTGTGGGAAGGGAAGCACTGATTTCTCTGCCCTGCAGTCACACCAGCGAGTTCACACCAACAAGAGAGAGTTTAAATGCTCTGATTGTGGAAAGAGTTTTATAAGTCCACGCACACTGAGGGAGCACCACTACATTCACACCGATTCCACACCGTTCAGCTGCTCTCACTGCCAGAAGGGGTACAGGACATCTTTCCACCTTGTGGCACATGAGAACATTCACACTGGGGACAGGCCGTTCACCTGCTCTGAATGTGGGAAGGGATTTAATCGGTCATCCAACCTGCAGAAACACCAACATGTTCACGGTGAAGAGAGACCGTTTAAATGCCCCGATTGCGGGAAGTGCTATAAAAGTTCTGAGGAACTGCAGCACCATCAGCGTGTTCACTCTGACGAGAGACCGTTCAGGTGCTCTCACTACGGGACTGGGTTCAGGAGAACAGGCGACCTCACTGTACACCAGCGAATTCACACTGGGGAGAGGCCGTTCACCTGCCATGTGTGTGGGAAGGGATTCAGTTGTTTATCCCATCTCACTGCACACCAGCATGTTCACATGACTGAGAAACCGTTTAAATGTCCTGACTGTGAGAAGAGCTTTAAAAGCAGAAAACTTCTGCTTATACAGCAGCGTAATCACTCTGGAGACAGACCATTCACCTGCACAGTGTGGGAAAGGATTTACCCGGTCATCCACTCTGCTGAGGCCAGCAGGTTCACAGCGAAGAGAAGCCAGTCACTTGTTCCATGTGCCGGAAGGGATTTACCCGGTCATACAACCTGCTGAGACACCAGCGAGTTCACCAGTGATTACAGGGGTGTGATTCTGCTGTTATTGCTGCTGTTAATCACATCCAGGACTGTTTATTCTGATAGTTGGAGTTTATTTCTGATGTAAAGCAGCCCTATTGGACTTGGTGTGTGCCCCACAGCATTTCTCATTCATGTGTGAATAGAACATCATCTCCGCAAACCTTGTTTTAAATTTGCATTGAACTGAACATGAACAATAAACAGATCTCAGTCCAATCCTGCAGCTGCATATTGACAGGGGAAAGTCTGTTCTGTAACTTGAGGATAAGGCCGTGTATGCTCTGAATGTTTGTAATCATTAGGTTTAAGCTATGTGATAGACACCTAACTTATCAGACATTGAAGGAATTACTCTGAAAGTAAACTCACCGATTTCTCACCTCAGACTCTGGTCCTGCTGTAATGAACACTCAGCATCCATTAGTGCTGATTTACAGTGAATTACTGAATATCCTGTGGGATCTTTGTTTTGTGAAATATCTCTGCCCATTAGTGCTGAACTGCTGGATAAATCTGATTATATTTCAACATGATTTGGATTTAGTTCAAAGTGCAGGTTAGCTGGGATTGGCTGTGCTAAATTGCCCCTTAGTGTCCAAAGATGTGCAGGTTGGGTGGGGTTACAGGGATAGGGCAGGGGAGTGGGCCCAGGTAGGGTGCTGTTTCGGAGCATCGGTACAGACTCAATGGGCTGAATGGCCTCCTTCTGCAATGTAGGGATTCTATGACAAGAAAGGGTATGTGAGCCCAGATAAATGGGTAATTTGTAACCAATAAACAATGTTTATGTCCTGACTTGTAGTCTGGCGTCTTTGTGATTTGTGAAGATTTAATTCACTCACTCAGCAGCTTGAGGGGAACCAGACTGAGTTTTAAAAAAATGAATTTAGAGTACCCAATTTTCCAATTAAGGGGCAATTTCGCCTGTTCAATCCACCTGCCCTGCACATCTTTGGGTTGTGGGGATGAAACCCACGCAAACACGGGGAGAATATGCAAACTCCACACAGACAGTGACCCAGAGCCCGGATCGAACCTGGGACCTCAACACCGTGAGGCAGAAGTGCTAACCACTGTGCTGCCCTCAGATTGAGGTTTAACGAACATAATGAGCAGGAAGAGGCCTTTCGGTCGTTCGAGCCTGTCCTACTATTCTTTTATTTGTCTAGGGGATGTGTGTATCACTGGCTAGCATTTATTGCCCATTCCTGATTGCCCTTGAATTGATTTGCCAGTTCAGAAGTCATTTCTGTGGGTCTGGAGTCACGTAGACCAGACCAGGTAAGGGTGACATATTTACTTCCCTCAAGGGCATCAGATAGGTTTTTACAACATTTGATAATGGTTTTCATGGTCATCAAAAGATTTTAATTTGAGATTTTTATTGAATTCAAATCTGACCATCTGCCATGGTGGGATTCGAACCCAGATCCCAGGAGCAGTCCCCTGGGTCTCTGGATTTCTGACCCTGTGACAATACCACTACATCACCGTCTCCTCGATCATCACTGATTGGCTACTCCAATTCCACCTCCCTGTACTCTCCCCATACCTCTCAATTCCCTTTATACGCAAAAATCTATCAATATGTCTTAACTACACTCACTGACTGAGCATCTATTGCTCTCTGGGAGAGAGAATTCCAGAAATTCACAACCTTGGTGAAGAAATTGCTCATCACAATTTGAAATGGGCAACCCTTTATTCTGAGAGTCAGTGTTCCAGATTCCCCAGTCAGGAAAAAAACCCATCTTTACAGCGTCTAACCTCTCTGGATCTTTATCAATCATATGTTCTAATTAGATCACCTCTCATTTTTCTAACAACCACAAAATTTGGACCTAGTCTGATTTTATTAGTACCCAGTCACCAAGTCCCTAATAATAAGGATAGATTCTAGCATTTTGCCTACGCTTGATGTTAGGCTAACTGGATGGTAGTTTCCCATTTTATCTCCTTCTCATTTCTGGAATAGTGAGGCTATGTTTTCTACTTTCCAATCCTTGGGGATTGTTCTAGAAGTAAGGAATTCTGGAAGATCCAATATTTATGCAGCTGCCTCTTAAATCCCAAGGATATAGGGTGTCTGGACCAGAGGATATAGTCACTATTTAGTCCCATTAATTTCTCCACTCTATAATTCTAGAAGTTCATCATTCTGACTGGATAAGGGAGTCTGTAACCTGCATCTGCAAAGCTGTATGCAGCTCAGTCAGGATTCATGCAGCTTCCATTCTTGATCAATCAAACACATTTTCAATGGGAATTAAATGGTCTTTTTCATTTTTTAAACTTTTATTCACATTATAATTGTCAGAAAGCATGATTCAATTAACAACTTTTCTGTAAAATTCTATAAAATAATGTTGAAACGTGTGTCTGACTGGATTTTCATTATTACTGGCATCTGATTAACATAGTTGTGGCTCTTCAGATATTGTACTGTTGACCAATTTTTAAAAATATGACTCGTTCTTGTACTAAGGTTGCCATCCGCCCCCTGCACCAAACCCTCAGTTCCCCCTTGTAATTGGAACTTTTCTGTTTCCTACGATGAAGACAGATAAAAAGTATTTGTTTTGTGTCTTATTTCCTTATTCCGATTATAATTTCCCCGTCTCTCATGGAGGCATGTTTACTTTCACTCTTCCTATCTATGCACCTACAGAAATATTTACAATCAGCTTTGTAACTGACTCAAATTCTCCATTCACATTTAATTCAGGCTGTTGTTTCCCAAGTCAATGATCCCGACCACTGTGATCCCACTCCTTATTTAAACTGTTTTTTAATTACTTTATCAGAATTACAAAGCCATATCTCAGAGTGTGGCCAGGAGCAAATCCCTAATCCAGCTCTTTGCCTGCTCCAAAAAACAATTCAAATTGAATCCAATTCATGGTCCCCACCAGAGAGACATACCAGATGCAGGCATTTCACCTGACCTCACGCTCACCTTCGCCAAAAGGCCGAGAAGCGATGTGATTCCACTCCTAACACCACTTGAAAGATACAGAGTGAGGAATCATAACTTACCCGAAAAGAGGATTGAGCTCAGGAGTGATTTTAAAACAAATTATTGAGAAGCAACAAACATGAGTTAAATGGACAGAAAAAGTAAACATTTCTTTAGGTGATGATGGTTTCTGGCTCCTGGAGGACAAACAGAAGGATGGTGCTGAGTGATGTTGGTGTCCATGGCTGGTGGCTGCCATCCTCTCTGAACAGTTCACTGGTGTTGGTGTCCATGGCTGGTGGCTGCAGTGTCCTCTGAACGGTTCACTGGTGTTGGTGTCCATGGCTGGTGGCTGCCACCGCCTCTGAACGGATCACTGGTGTGAGCCAGATTTTGATGTTTGGGTGAAGCCAATCACTTTGAAATCTCCTTGTTCTTGAGAGCGTGTGTTAATCTTCACACACACAATTGGGTTACGAATGGCTCATAATGTCCAATTATATCAGGGTTCAAAATGTCTTCTTTCAGGGGCTA
The DNA here is from genome assembly GCF_047496885.1 of Scyliorhinus torazame. Classification (NCBI taxonomy): domain Eukaryota; kingdom Metazoa; phylum Chordata; class Chondrichthyes; order Carcharhiniformes; family Scyliorhinidae; genus Scyliorhinus; species Scyliorhinus torazame. The sequence goes on from NC_092711.1 coordinate 115,309,021, forward strand.
TACTCAAGACATTGTCCTTGGCAGAGATAACAGGTCTGTCCTGTGTTTGTCATTCAGCAAGCTGACATAGAAGCTTTCTTCAGAATACAGAGGGAGAACTATTTCTCAAATATTCCATAGATTTCTGATGATTTTACACAAGTCGATTAAACTGTGATTTCTCACAATCTATTACTTGGATTGAACTTGTCTCCATTCCCGGTCTGAGGGGATTTCCGGACTAGATGGGAGATGGGAGGGATAACATTCTGGCCTCTCAATTCCCCACCAATTCCCATTCCCTTTCTTTCTGGGAGATAACGGAGACTTCACTGTGTGTAATGTACAAATCAGTAAGAATTGGCAGCAAGGGCTGATCAGCACTTTCTAATCGGAAATGTTAATCAGTGGAACAAATCAGACACTGAATTGTAGATTTTGTACCAAAGGTCATTTTGGGATTGAAGAAAAATCCAGAATCTTGTTGTGAACTAATTTCTGATGAGAGTTTCTGGATTATGGAGAGAGATCACACACAGCAGTTCCAGAATTCTGCAGCCCCAAGAATACAATCAGCTATAGATCCAGAATAATAAACTCCAGCCCAGTTAAACAGTGGATTAACATTAGCAGAAACAAACCCCGACTGTCAGAATGAATGTGATTGGGGCCTGGTTGTCATTAACAGCAGCAATAACAGCAGAATCCAATCCCTGAGTCACTTGTGACGTCGCTGGTGTTTCAGTAGTTGTGATGAATCAATGAATCCCTTCCCACACTCGGAGCAGGTGAACGGCCTCTCCCCAGTGTGAACCCGTTCATGTCTCAGCAGTTGGGATGACTCAGTGAATCCCTTCCCACACTCGGAGCAGGTGAACGGCCTCTCTCCAGTGTGAACCCGTTCATGTCTCAGCAACTGGCATGAATCAATGAATCCCTTCCCACACTCGGGGCAGGTGAACGGCCTCTCCCCACTGTGACCTCGCTGGTGTAATGCTAGATTAGATGACTGAGTGAATCCCCTCCCACACAAAGAGCAGGTGAATGGTCGCTCCCCTCTGTGAATTCGTTGGTGCACGGTGAAGCTGCTAGAATGCCTGAAGCTCTTTCCACAGTCAGGGCAGTTGAATGGTTTCTCACCAGTATGAACTCGCTGGTGTTTCTGCAGGGTGGATGAAAGCCTAAAGCTCATTCCACAGTCAGTGCAGCTGAATGGTTTCTCCCCAGTGTGAACTCGCTGGTGTGACACTAGGTTGGATGAGTTAATGAATCCCTTCCCACACACAGAGCAGGTGAATGGCCTCTCCCCAGTGTGAACCCGCTTGTGTAATGCTAAGTGTGATGACCGAGTGAATCCCTTCCCACACACAGAGCAGGTGAATGGCCTCTCCCCAGTGTGAACCCGCTGGTGTAATGCTAAGTTTGATGACCGAGTGAATCCCTTCCCACACACGGAGCAGGTGAACGGCCTGTCCCCAGTGTGAATGCGTCGATGAGTTACTAGCTGGGAGGGGAAAGTGAATACCTCCCCACATTGCCACAGTTTCTCCATGGTGCCAGTGTCCTTGTGTCTATCCACACAGAACAAGTGTACAGTTTGTTCCCAGAGCAATTGAGTTATATGTTTTCAGGCTGTGTAAGCGGTACAGTCAGTTTTCTGGAACACTCTCATTCGGGTGTTAGTGTTTCTCCGTGTTCTTCCAGTCACACTGATAGTTTAAATCTTTTTCCAAATGAAAACCTTCTTTCCACATTCAGAAACTGATGATATTCAGGTCCTGAAGAATAGAGTTAATTTGTTGGATGTTGATCTGATGTTATGTTTGACATTCCCGATGGCAAATTCTCCTCGCCTAATATCCTGTAAAAGGAGTTTACAAAAGTCATCACTGTCAGTCCAGGATAGAAATTCTGAACAGACAATTCTAGTTTCTCTGGAACATTTTTTTCTCTCTTGTTCCCCCAAAGCTGTAAATCCCCACCCCACACACTCTCCCTCCTTGGGCTGAAATCCAAACCCATCTCACCATCTTCTCCGTTTCTATCCTCAACTCCAAGTTTTCTTCCTCCCTCTCCTCTGCCTGAGTTCAGTTCTCCAAACACCCTGAAAAGGGAATTTCTGTCAGTCCCAGATAGACATTCAGAAGTTACCCAAATTCTTCTTTGTTTCAGTTTGCTGTGTGAAAATCTTTTCCCCTTCTCACCCTGTACAGGAGTTTCCAGAATCCATCAGTGTCACTCAATGGGGCGGTGGTAGCGTAATGGACTAAATAACCAGAGACCCAGAACAATGCTCTGGGGATCTCAGGTTCAAATCCTGCCACTGCAGATGGCGAAATTTGAATTCAATAAAAATCTGGAATTAAAAGACTAATGATGACCATGAAACCATTGTTGATTGTTGTAAAAAAAAATCTAGTCATTTAAGGAAGGAAATCTGCTACCCTTACCTTGGCTGGCCTACATGTGATTCCAGACCCACAGCAATATGGTTGATCTTTAAATGCCCCCTCAAGGGCAATTAGGGATGGGCAATAAATGCTGGCACAGCCTACGACGTCCACGTCCCATCAACGAACTTAAAAAATGTCCAGGACTCCAATTCACAGATTTCTCTCCCTGAATTCTGAGCCTGAATGGTGGCGCATCAATAGAAAGATGGCGACTGCGCATGCGCCTTCCCGCACGGCCCAATATAAAGACAATGGCAGCCGTTATCTGCGATATTCACCAGGAAAAGTCGCTCAGCCGCAAGCACGGGTCTACTAACTGTTTATTCGGGCTTTGAATCTTCCACGGAATGGGTTTGAATTCTCTCAGGTTATTCTGCAGACTTCATTCCTCCCGCTCACTCAGCGGCTGCATTATCCAAAGCGCTGGCGGTCATCTCCCATCCACTCTGTCCAGTTCCAGCATCAGCACTGCGCATAACGTCACTGCGCATGCTCTATTCACAGCTCCGCCCTGCGCATGGAAATGTCCCGCGAGGGGGTGCAGGGGCGGGGCAACAATGGGGCGGGGCCACTGTCTCCGAGGGACGGGTCTCCTGTCTCCGAGGGGCGGGGCTCGTGTCTCCGAGGGGCGGGGCTCGTGACTCCAAGGGGCGGGCGGGGCTGGTGATTCCAAGGGGCGGGGCGGGGCTTCTATCTCTGAGTTGGGGGGCTCCTTGTCTCCGAGCGCCGGGCCGGAGCTGCAAGCCGGAGATGTCACCGCGGAAGAGTGATTCCTTTGGCTGATTCAGGAGGGGTGCATTGTGACGTCACAATGCGGAAGTTGTGTTGGAGGAAATCCGTGTCTGTCCCTTTTCCATGTCTCCTCTCGCAACAGCAGCTTAAAGTACAATAGGTTTATGTCAAATCAGAAGCTTTTGAAGGAGCAGCTTGCAGCGCAGGCACGGCGCTCGAAAGCTTGTGACTTAAAAATAAACCTGTTGGACTTTAACCTGGTGTTGTGAGACTTCTGACTTTGGCCATCCCAGTCCAGCTTCATTTCTTTTCTCGTTCTGGGATAAATTTGTGACTTGCAGGAACTGAAGGGAAAGGAAGTGAATCCAGGGAGGGTGCAGACTCTGGAAAGGTTGGACCAGGTCTCTCCCTCTCTCTCTTAAAGACATTGACTTTCAAGATTCTCTGAAGGTTAACGTGCAGGTTCAATGGGCAGTTAGGAAGGCAAATGCAATGTTAGCATTCATGTTGAGAGGGCTAGAATACAAAAGCAGTACTTCTGAGGCTGTATAAGGCTCTGGTCAGACAACATTTGGAGTTTTGGGCCCCGTATCAAAGGAACGATACGGGGCCCAAACCTTGCCGACCTTGGGAAAGGGTCCAGAGGTTCACAAGAATGATCCCTGGAATGAAGAACTTGTTGTATGAGGAACAATTGAGGACTCTGGTCTGCACTCGTTGGGAGTTCAGAAGGATGAGGGGGGACCTTATTGAAACTTACAGGATACTGTGAGGCCTGGATAGAATGGATGTGGAGAGGATGTTTCCACTTGTAGGAAAAACTAGAACCAGAGGAAGAGGGCAAGCAAGTCGGAAACAAGCTTAAAATAAACTTTCTAACTTTCAGAATCTCAGACTAAAGGGATGATCCTTTAAAACAGAGATGAGGAGGAATTTCTTCAGCCAGAGGGAGGTGAATCTGCGGCATGATCTGTATGATCTGGATTAACCCTTAATGGGTTTCCAGCTGGTTTAGCACACTGGGCTAAATCGCTGGCTTTTAAAGCAGACCAAGGCAGGCCAGCAGTACGGTTCAATTCCCGCACCAACCTCCCCAAACAGGCGCCGGAATGTGGTGACTAGGGGCTTTTCACAGTAACTTCATTGAAGCCTACGTGTGACAATAAGCGATTATTATTATAACTGTCAGAATGAACATGGTTCAGTCCTGGATGTGATTAACAGTAGCAATAACAGAATCCAACCTCTTGTGAACTCACTGGTGTTTCTGCAGGGTGAATGAACGAGTGAATCCCTTCCCACACACAGAGCAGATGAATAATGTCTCCCTGGTGTGAATGCGCTGATGTTTCAGTTGGAGGGAATGCTGAGTGAATCCCTTCCCACACACTGAGCAGGTGAATGCCTCTCTCCAGTGTGATTGCACTGGTGAATCAGCAGATCCATTTTGCCTTTAAAGCTCTTCTCACAGGCGGAACATTTAAAAGGTCTCAAATCAGAGTGAACACGTTGGTGTGCAGTCAGATGTGTTAGTCGAGCGAATCGCTTTCCACACTCGGAACAGGTGAACGGCCTCTCCCCAGTGTGAACTCGCTGGTGTATCAGAAGATTAAATTTGTTTTTAAAGCTCTTCTCACAATCGGAACATTTGAAAGGTCTCATGTCAGAGTGAACAAGTTGGTGTGCAGTAAGATGTGTTAGTCGAGTGAATCCCTTTCCACACTCGGAACAGGTGAATGGTCTCTCCCCGGTGTGACTGCGGTGATGGGTTTCCAGCTCAGAAGGGTAACTGAATCCCTTCCCACAATCCCCACATTTACACGGTTTCTCAATGATGCCGGCGTCCTTGTGTCTCTCCATTTTGGATGATCAGTTGAAGCTTCTTCCACACACAGAACACGTGTACAGTTTCTCCTCGCTGTGAATGGTGGGCTGTTTTTCAGGCTGTGTAACTGGTTAAAGCTCTTTCCACAGTCAGTTCACTGGAACACTCTCACTCGGGTGTGTGTGTTTCTTTGTGCTTTTCCAGTCACACTGATGGTTAAAATCTTTTCCCACAGACAGAACAAACATTTATCCTTCCACATTCAAAAGTTGATGACATTCAGATCCTGATCAATTGAGTGACTATCAGATCTTGATGTAATGATTGATTTGAGTTTCCAGTCTGTCAATCCATTCCTTGTAACCCTGTAAAATCAGTTTACACAGGTCAGAAATTCAGAACAGATAATTCTCGTCCCTGGGGAGTAATTGTTTCTCTCATTTCCCAAAGCTGCAAATCCCAGTCCCACAGTTTCCCCTTCCCACAAACTCACCACAATGGTTTCAAGGTCATTAATACGGAATGGAGTTTTGAATTTCAGATTATTCACTGAATTTAAATTCGACCATCTACGTTACATCAGTGTGAGTGGAGGATAGAAATTGCCCCCATTCTCTCCTCCTGCTCCAGGATCAGTAAAGTGAGTTAAAGATAATTTCTCCTGAACAAATCCATTGCTGCATTTCCTTCCTGAAGCCACATTTGTCCACTGGGGCCCGGCACCGGGAGAAAGCGGCAGCTGCCGTTGTGTTGGGTGTTGAGGCGGTGCCGCCAGTTTGTTAATGGGGGTGTTGAGGCCTCCACTGGGTGTTTGTGAAGCCTCCCCCCCCTCCAACTGCCCCTAACGCTGCCTCCGCTTATCCGCCTGAAGATGAGACAAAGAAGAGTCTGTCCCTGGACATGAGCCTCGCTGCGCATGCTCCACATTACAATGCCAGGGGTGTGGTTGATAAAGCTTTAGGCCAATAGAAAGAGGGGGCGGGTCTGGAGGACCGAGCGGGAGAGGCTGGTCCTCCAACCAATCGGATTGAATGAGGGGCGGAGCCGGGCTGTGAGTGACGCAGGTGCAGTTCCGGTTATGGTGATGTGGTAATGTTGACGGTTTTTTCTTCGGTCCGCGACCGGTAAACGGAAAATTGCGGAAAGCAGTCACCGATTGATCTGCCAGGTGTGTGGAGTATTTTTGTATACATGTTGTGCAAGCACAAACTTCGGAAAAAGTCTTCCCATTTGAACCGAGCTGGCCCTCACCTGCCCGTTTTAAAGACCGCCATCTTTAATAGGGGCAATCTGCAGGAGGACGCATGTGCAGTCACCATCTTTGTACGGGGCAATGTTTTCAATGAATGGGGAGGTAACTATATCGCGCGAAAATGAGATCATTGGAATCACATTATAGAATCACTACAGTGCAGAAGGAGGCTATTCGGCCCATCGAGTCTGCACCGACTATCTGAAAGACCACTCTACCAAGGCCCACGTTACCTTTGGGTACTAAGGGTCAATTTAGCATGAAGCAAATCCTGCTCAGTGACTCCCACTCCCTCTTCGGATGTCCTGCCCCATGTGTCCAAAAAACTGCAGGTCTGTGCAGTCACATGAAGATCCATGGCAAAAACACAGACCCTGAGTAGACATCAAATCGAGAGACTGCTGATGACTACGGGAAATGTGCAACAGGGAGTATGAGCAGTCATCCTGGACCAGACAGCCAGAGGAAATATTGTGACAGATTCACCACCCTCTGGCTGAACAAATTCCTCCTCATCTCTGTTGTAAAGGATTGTTCCTTGAGTCTGAGATTGTGTCCTCCCTTTGTTACCTTTAGACTTGATTCCAATACATTCCTATCCAGCCTCTCTCATTCACCGCACCCGCACACGGAAATATGAGATCATTCAAAGTCCTGTTCACCATCACCACTGTGCTCATTGACCTACTCAAGCTCTGATTAAGCAATGCCTCCATTATAAAATTTGTATTCAGGTTGTCAAATCCCTCCATGGTCATGAACATCGTCAGCCTTTAACCATGGAAGCAAAAAGCCCCGTTTAATGTTGGGAGAAACAGTTCACCTGTTCTGAATGTAGATAATGTTTTAGCCGATGATCTGACCTTTCGAACGGTATGTAGTCACGCTGGGGAGAAGCTTTGGAAATCTGGGGTCTGTGGAATAGATTTAATCAGACCTGGAAATTAATCGGCCTGTTCACACTGAGGAGTTACTGTTAATGTTCTCCGTGTGTGGGAAGGGATTCACTCAGATCACCAGCCTCACTTCTTCATGGTCAATCTGAACTGGACTGTTGCCAAGTGCAATATATATTTCCTGAGGTTTGGTGCCCAGTATGGAACACAGTTCATGCAGCAAGTGAGGAAAAGACAGCAGGAGTTTCTCTCATCTGTGATTTACAAGGACACATTCTCGGGTTCCCACCAGTTACGTTTCTTCTGTAATTTCTTCATTTTCCCTAAACTACCCTGCCTGTTGATTCTATTATTCTGATAATTTCATTACTGTAGCTATAAACATCACAGATTAGAATTTAATCTGTTCCATTATTTACTCTGGTTTAAGTTTATGTTGAGGTTAATAACAGACAAACTCTGTCCTCTTCCCAATCCAATTAGAGTTTCCAATGAGTCGATTCTGTGGAATGGAATGTCTTATCAGCGTTTCCACGATGACCTGTCTGCAGTGAAGGAATGTCTTAACAACATTTCCACGGTGACCTGTCTGCACTGAAGCACCTGCTTGAGTTTCTCATTCTCCCTAAACTACGGATGCACGATCAATTGGACAAAGACGAGAGTTGAATACAAATGAGGCTTTATTACTCTAAGATGTGTGGCCTCCCACAGCAGCTGGCAAAATGGCTGCTGTACGGAGGACACTCATATTTATACTCTGCCTACTGTGCGGAGCCAGCAGGCAGGGACTCCTGCTGTACCTGTAGTACAGGGTCTTACCATACATATCCTAATATATGTACAACAGTGGTTTACCACATTCACCCCCTGTTAAAATTGAGTCCGGCGGGGGTGCTGGAGAACTATATACAGAAAGTTTGAGTTTAATGTACAGCATTGCAAAAAAATGTTGAAGTCCAGAGGTTAGGCAGTCCTGAACCAGTTATAAATTTAGTCGGTCCGTGGCCTTGATGTGCCACTTGGAGTGACGCAGTGGTGGCGGCGATAATTCCGATGTCGGTCTGGTCCTCGGTGACTCTGGGAGCATGCCAAAATCCTCTTCATCCTCAGGCGTGGGCAGGGGAAGGACGGATGGTCCTGGGGTGGTTGCTTCTGGGAGCGCTCGGAGAGGGTGGGGTGGAGCCAGGCCAGAGGTGTGTGTGTGTGGAACCTGCTGGTGTCAGGTCCCTGAGGGAGACAGTATCCTGGCGGCCGCCGGGGTATGCTACGTAGGCAGACTGGGGGTTCGCGAAGGGAGCAACTGCACCCTTTCTGCCAACGGGTCCGGCTTGTGGAGTCGGACGTGCCTACGGAGGAGTACGGGTCCTGGAGCTGCGAGCCAAGTCGGGAGTGACACCCCAGATGTAGACTTCCTGGGGAAGGCAAAGAGACGTTCATGGGGTGTGTCGTTAGTGGCGGTGCATAGTAGTGACCGAATGGAATGCAGTGCATCGGGGAGGACCTCCTGCCAGCGGGTGGCCGGGAGATTCCTGGACCGTAGGGCCAGTTTGACAGCCCTCCAGACCGTCCCGTTCTCCCTCTCTACCTGCCCGTTTCCCCGGGGGTTATAGCTGGTCGTCCTGCTGGAGGCGATACCCATGCTGAGCAGGTACTGACGCAGCTCATCACTCATGAATGAGGATCCCCTGTCACTGTGGATGTAGGCGGGGAAACCGAACAGAGCAAAGATTGTGTTGAGGGCTTTGATGACGGTGGCAGATGTCATGTCGGGGCATGGGATGGCGAAGGGGAATCTGGAGTACTCATCGACCACACTGAGGAAATACGTGTTACGGTCGGTGGAGGGGAGGGGCCCTTTGAAATCCATGCTGAAGTGTTCAAAGAGGCGGGAGGCCTTCACCAGGCGTGCACAGTCCGGCTGGTGGAAGTGCGGTTTGCACTCCGCACAGATCTGGCAGTCCCTGGTTGTCTGCACTTCCTCGACGGAGTAGGGCAGATTGCGGGCCTTTATGAAATGGTACAACCATGTGACTCCTGGGTGACAAAGGCTGTCGTGCAGGGTCCGGAGTCAGTCTTCTTGGGTGCTGGCACATGTACCTCGGGATAGGGCGTCTGGGGGCTTGTTGAGCTTGCCGGGGCGATACATAATCTCGTAGTTGTATGTGGAGAGCTCGATCCTCCACCTCAAGATTTTATCATTTTTGATCTTGCCCCGCTGTGTGTTATTAAACATGAAGGCTACCGACCGTTGGTCAGCGAGGAGCGTGAATCTCCTGCTGGCCAGGAAATGCCTCCAATGCCGCACAGCTTCAACGATAGCTTGGGCCTCTTTTCCGACGGAGGAGTGCCGAATTGAGGAGGCATGAAGGGTGCGGGAAAAGAATGCCACCGGCCTGCCTGCCTGTTTGAGGGTGGCCGCTAGGGCGATGTCGCATGCGTCGCTCTCCACTTGAAAGGGCAGTGTCTCGTCTACTGCGTGCATCGCGGCCTTGGTGATATCGGCTCTGATACGGTCGAAGGCATGTAGAGCCTCGGCTGTCAGGGGAAAATGGGTGGACTGGATGAGTGGGCGGGCCTTGTCCGCATGGTTTGGGACCCACTGGGCGTAGTATGAAAAGAACCCCAGGCAGTGTTTGAGGGCCTTGGGGCAGGTTAGCAAAACCATCCCTGGATGCAAAAGCTCGGAGAGACAGTATGGAAGGTATAGCAAGCTGGGACTCTTAAATTCGAATTTGGGATTCTCAGATTACCCACAGAATGGAGTGGGGGAATGGGGTTAGATCAAGCTGACAAGTGATTTTATTTATTTTTATCTTTTAAATAAATTTAGAGCCCAATTCATTTTTTCCAATTAAGGGGCAATTTAGCATGGCCAATCCACCTACCTGACACATCTTTGGGTTGTGGGGGCGAAACCCACGCAAACACGGGGAGAATGTGCAAACTGCACACGGACAATGACCCAGAGCCAGGATCGAACCTGGGACCTCGGCGCCGTGAGGCAGCAGTGCTAACCACTGTGCCACCGTGCTGCCCAGCTAACGAGTGATTTTAAAGTAAGAAGCATGTCTTATGTTTTTCACCAGCAAGCTGCAGTGAGATATTTCTTCATAAGATTTCAATAATATTAATTATTTTTAAACTATTTTAGATTATACAACAACTTTCTTGCAGATCTCACTATTATGAATAGAAAACATCCGTATTGACTTCTCACACAGAAAATAGCAGGAGGCGGCCATTCGGCCCTTTTGAGCCTGCTCCACCATTCATTATGATCATGGCTGATCATCCAACTCAATCGCTTGATCCTGCCCCCCCCCCCCCGCCAATATTCTTTGATCCCCTTCGCCCTAAGTGCTGTATCTAACTGCTTCTTGAAAACATACATTCTACATAAACAAACATTCTACATAATTGGCCTCAACTACTTTCTGTGCCAACGAATTCCACAGGCTCACCACTCTCTGGATGAAGATATTTCTCCTCATCTTTGTCCTAAATGGGCTACCCTCATATCCTCAGACTGTGACCCCTGGTTGTGGACACACCCACCATCGGAACATCCTTCCTGCAACTACCCTGTCCAATCCTGTTAGAATTTTATAGGTTTCTATGAGATCCCCTCTCATTCTTCTAACTTCAGAGAATAAAATCTTAATTGATTCAATCTCTCCTCATACATCAGTCCTGCCATCCTGGGATTTGGTCTGGTAAACCTTCGCTGCACTTCCCCTCGAGGAAGAATAAAGATAAGGAGACCAAAACTGCACACAATATTCCAGTTGTTGCCTCACCAAGGCCCTGTATAATTACATCTGCCATTCATTTGCCCACTCACTCAACTTGTCCAAATCACACTGAAGGATCTCTGCACCCTCCTCACAGCTCACCCTCCCACACAACTTGATGTCATCTGTAATTTTGCAGATATTACATTTTGTTCCCTCATCTAAATCATTTATATATATATTGTAAATAGCTGGGGTTTGATCAGCAATCCCTGTGGTAGTCACTGCCTACCAATTTGAAAAAGACCTGTTAATTCCCATTCTGTTTCCTGTCTGCCAACCAGTTTTCTATCCATACCAATACACTACTCCTAATTCCATGTGCTTCAATTGTAAAAGCTCATCTCCTAAGGAGGACTTTGCCAAAAGCCATCTGAAAGTCCAAATGCACCACATCCACTGGCTCTCCCTCGACAACTCCACCAGTTACATCCTCAAAATTCCAGTAGATTTGTCAAGCATGATTTTCCCTTCATAAATCCATGCTGACTCTGTTCGATCCTGACACTGCTTTCTAAGCGCTGAGCTATAAAATCTTGATAATGGATTCTAGACTTTTCCCCACTACCGATGTCAGGCTTACTGGTCTATAATTCCGTTTTCTCTCTTGCTCTCTTTTTAAATAGTGGAGTTACATCAGCCACCCTCCAATCCGCAGGAACTGTTCCAGAGACTATAGAATCCTGGAAGATGATCACCAATACATCCACTATTTCGAGAGCCACTTCCTTAATTACTTGCCGATGCAGATTATTAGACCCTGGGGATTTATCAGCCTTCAATCCCATCATTTTCCCCAACACTATTTTTCTACTAATATTGATCTCCTTCAGTTCCTCCCTCTCACTAAATCCTGCATTCCCCAACATTTCTCACAGTGAATTTTGGCTAATCCAGCTTTTTATAAGCTCTGAGACTGTGTCTAATCAAATTATTCCTTTCCAGATGATTATACATCCTATCTCTTATAAACCTTTCCAAGATTTTGCCCACAACAGAAGTAAGGCTCACTGGTCTATAGTTACCGGGGTTGTCTCTACTCCCCTTTTTGAACAAGGGGACATTTGCTATCCTCCAGTCTTCTGACACTATTCCTGTTGACAAAGATGACTTAAAGATCAAAGCCAAAGGCTCAGCAATCTCCTCCCTAGCTTCCCAGAGAATCCTAGGATAAATCCCATCCGGCCCAGGGGACTTATCTATTTTCACCCTTTCCAGAATTGTTAACACCTCCTCCTTATGAACCGCAAGCCCTTCTAGTCTAACTAATCACTAATGGTTAGTGATTTGGAGGGGAACCTGGAGGTGACGGTGTTCCCAGGTATCTGCTGCCATTCTGCTTCTAGATGGTGGTGATCCTGAGTTTAGAAGGTGCTGCCTAAGGAGCCTTGGTGAGTTACTGCAGTGCATCTTGTAGAAAGTACACACACCTGCCATTTTTCATATGTGGTAAAGGGAGTGAATGTTTGTGGATAGGTTGCCAATCAAGTGGGTTACTTTGTCCTTCTTGAGTGTTGTTGGATCTGCACCCATCCAGACAAGTGGGGAGTATTCCATTACATTCCTGATTTGTGTCTTTTAGATAGTGCACAGGTTTTAGGGAGTCAGGAGGTGAGTTACTCGCCGCAGGATTCTTGCCTTTGATCTGCTCTTGTAGCCACCATTTATGGCTAGTCCAGTTTGGTTTCTGGTCAATGGTAACCCCCAGGATGTTGACAGCGAGGGATTCAATGATGGTAATGCTATTGAATGTCAAGGGGCAATTGTTAGATCCTCTCTTGTTGGAGATGATCATAGTCTGGCACTTGTGTGGCACAAATGCAACTTACCACTTGTCTGTATAAACCTAGATAGTATCTCGCTGCATTTGGCCATGGACGCTTCAGTAACTGAGGAGTCGCAAATGGTGAACATTGTGCAGTCATTAGCAAGCATCCCCACTTCTGACCTTATCATGGGAGGCCGGTCATTGATGAAGCATCAGCTGAAACTAGTTTGGCCTAGGACACAGTTTGAGCATGTCTGGGATTCATTCTTCAGTGAATTACACAAAGCATTTCTGAATAAGTTATTTTACATTTGACAAATCACAGCTGCACACTCAGTGATATCCTCACATGAGGCTACAAGGGCTCCATCCAATGCAGACAATTCAGAGACTTTCAGGTGATCTCATATTAAAATATAGAATTATGTAAGTCTAATTGCAATCAACCAATCCACCAGTGTTTGTAAATAGTTTGCTCGATTGTTTTAGTTTGAACAAGACTTAACGATTAGGAAGGACAGGAATTTCAGATGGAAAATTGAAATTAATTTATTTAAAATAAAGATACATAGCGATACAGAAGGAAAAGGGTAAACTGATCGATACAGAAGGAAAAGGGTAAACTGATCGACACAGAAGGAAAAGGGTAAACTGATCGACACAGAAGGAAAACGGGAAACTTATTAACACAAAACAGACTTTTACCATTTCTCTTGGTTGATCAGGCTGTAAAAACATAATCCCTCTTGTACCCCTTCTTTGACAACAGCTCTTGATGGGAATCTTGCTTTGGGGATTCCAGTACTTGGCTGGCAACAGACCTTCTCCTCGGGTTTTAAATCCCTCAGTCGCTCTTACCTCAGTTTGAATAAACTGATTAGAACTCAATGGTTGGTCAATTTCATACCTGAATCAATTTGATTGTTTTTTTAACCATTTGGGTAAATGTCTCAGATCAGGATACAATGGGAATGTTTAATGTATCCCTCCCATCATTGTGTGACCTTCCAGTTACAAATAAGGTTACCGAGGGTATGAAGACTTGTTGCTAACCATCATATCAGATCATACATTCCTTCTCACAGAAGCTGTAATATAGAATTTAAAACAGGCTTACACAGCTTTAGGTACAACCAAGTCTTTTAACACAACCACTTCCAGATTATTAAATCTTCAATTAAAATCAACTGAGGCACACTACTTAATTAATAATTTGTTTCTGACTAGTGAATAATTAATACACATCATTGACTAATACAATAGATCAATTGCTGAATACAAAATGCCCTTTTCATTTAAATGTTAGTTTCAAAATGGCTTCCTTGATCTTATTAGCTTACTTCAGTAAATATAAAATGTACCTCACCTGAAAATGAATCATTTCTACTGAAACTTACTGCCTAGTCCCACTTATGTGTGTCTGTAAATATCTTTGCTCATCTCCCCCTGAATGCTTCAATGTCTCGGCAGTGGCCAGTTTATCAAATGCAATTCTCTTTGAACGTTTATCCACAACGATGCAAACATCTCCAAGAGAGCCATCAATTTATTAGTCTCATCTACACTTTCCTTTCATTAAAATATACATCAATACCACATTGATATATTCCACTGAACTACACCCACAGTGAGGTATTCCAATTCCCATTTAGTGGAGTTATTTTTCCTTAACTTTATTCTGTGCTCAATCACTTCCTCTTATACAATTTTACATATCCCATTAGATATCTCATTCATGAGGCTGAAACATTACTGTCCAGTACTCCTACTACCTTTAAAACAGGAATCAGACTTTCCAATTTGATTCCAGGTATCAACAGTTTAGATGTTTTTATTTTCAAAATTATTTCAAATTCAATTTGCAGTATTGTGGGGCTGGCGGGTTTTCTTAATCTTCAATTTATTTCCCAAAAGGAAACCTTCTTTTCCGATTCCCGGGAACCACCCAGACCGTTTGTCATCAGGTTTTGTTCTGAATATTTGATAATCCCCCTCAGCTTCAGGTAAATCTCCCTTTCGAAGTTTGAAATAGCAAAGCTACAATTTTACTTTATCAATTTTGGCAACAATTACTCTGACTTGCTGGTTATAAATTGTATTTTTACATCAGAATCAGGAGTCTTGGCAATTGGTTTGGAGGCAAGTTCCATCTCTCCCATCTCAAGCTCTTTCTCTCAGAAAGTAGCAAATGGCCTGAATGGTTAAGGCCAAAGTCTCTGAAAGGCAAAGCCTTGAGTTCAAATTGTCACCATGTTGTGATACTTGATGCCAGTTCTTGAATTCAGAAATAAAAGCCTTCTCGATCTCTTGCTGTAGCATCAGCACGAACCCGGGAAACCTGTTGAATCCACTTAGATTTGTCCGAGAGCCCAATGGATTAATGTGTTCAGGAGAGCAACCAAGGATGAGAGAGCGGAAATAATCTCGAGTTAACGATGAGGTGTTATTGTTCAGTGGTTATGTTCCCATCTGAGTCAGGATGATGTGGGTTCAATTTCAGCTCCAGAAACCTGACCATAAAATCCGGCTGGTATTCCGATGCTGTACTGAGGGAATACAGCACTGACGAATGTGATATAAAATAGTTACTTTAGAGATACTAGTTAATGTAATGTAGAAATAAGCCACTTTGATTCTGGCAGTTAGGGACAAAGGGGTTTGAGACCGCATGGAAAAAGCAGGAAGAGGTGTGTCTATGAGAGTGATGCTGCATTGATAGGGGCCAGAGAAAGGGATTGGAAGTGAGCCAATCAGAATAGATCGAACAGGTCAGGAGGGACATAGGCTGACCTATGTCCGTCGAGTATGTGAAACTTGATACCATTTGAATTGATTTGCAGAGATCCCTTTGTTTCTTTGTTCATTCGCTTTCTGGGATATAGGAAACTGGATGTCTCCTATATTTCTATGAAATGAATCAAGCTTGCAAGCTAAATAAATAACTTCTTTTTACGTGCGAATCCATCTCAACTTTTATTGAGGCCAGACTGACAGAGAAAGAAATTTGGGGATCTACATTTGGTGCCGAAAACCGGGATTTCTCAGGGCGATCCTGATCCAACTGCGAAATCAGAATTAGACTGATTATGAACAGGAGGATGGGGAACAAAGGGCCCTCAATGTAGAACTGGAAAACGACCGCGCATTGATTGTTCCCCTCTTCTTATCGTCTGATTAGTCTGGTCACTCGCGGTTGGCACAGAAAGACCGCCTCGACGAAATCACAGGTCAGTCTGGGGATTAGCACTTTAATTGATGGGATTTCATATTGTTGTTTCGGCTTGGGTTAGGGTTTTGGGCTGATGGGACTTCATTAATGAAGGTTCAGTCTATTATAAGGGTTCAGAGGCTGATGTGACTTCATTGATGAAGGTTCAGTCTATTATAAGGGTTCAGAGGCTGATGGGACTTCATTAATGAAGGTTCAGTCTATTATATGGGTTCAGAGGCTGATGTGACTTCATTAATGAAGGTTCAGTCCAGTATAACTGTTTTTAAATCTGAAGATGGTTCAACTCTATGTGTGAGTGTTTTAAATATATAGTTGATTAAGCTAAAATTGTCTCCTTGGATTGTAAAGTTCCGAGGTCTAGTTGAGATTGTGAGGAATGCTGCATATTGGTTGAAGCAGAAGTCTCTCAAAGGGTTAACAGCAGCAGGCGGAGTTGAAAACAGACAGTGCTTCTCACTCAGGCTTTGAGATAACAGCAGCAGCCGTAGTGTAATCGGATACCTTTCCTTTGAGTCAGTGAACACCAGCAAAGTTACGTTTTGAATTAATTAAAGGAAACCAGTGGGTTTCTCCACCTCTTTGATAAAAGTTATTATTTTCGAAAGCAATTGATTGAAATTGCCAGAATCTTAAATTTTACTTACTTGAAATAAGGTTTATCTCATTTTATCTGGAGATTAATAGAAATTTAAAGAAGATCATGGACACCATTTTAAAAAGTGTCAATCTGGAGATGATAGTTGATTTTGCTAATACTTATGTGTATGTAAAAGAAAAAAAAACTTGTTAAAAGAAAAATTGTTAAGATAAAGAAATAATTAAGTTGTAAATGTTATACAAGTTTGTGTTAAGCAAATTGTAAATTTAGTTCTGAGTTGAGATCAGAGCTAAGCTTGCAAGTTGCAGTAATTCAATTTGAATTTTCAAATATTTTTAAGTTTTAAAAAAAAAAGAGAGCAAATAGAGAAAAGAAGGACACAGATCTTGAATGCGTTGAATAGCACATTTCAAAGGCCCATAAATCTTTCTGTTATCTTAGACCTAAAACCGAAGAAGATTGAAGAGCCAGAGGAATTCCTGGAGCATTTTAATGAAATCCACCGGGGGCAGTCAGGCGATTTGCTGTATCAAAATGGTCAGAATTCCCCTCAATACTGTGCTATGTTAACGCATTGCCTACCACCTTCTGTGGTTACTGCTGTGAAATGTAATAACATGAATTGGACAGAGAACGACCCTTCCCAGATGGCAAGGGCAGTCAGATTTTACTGGAAGGAGGGTGTAGGCCAAGAAGGAGGCTCAGTTACAAAGGTTAAGACTGAGTATGTAATGAAAAAGGATGATCTGCGACCCCAACAAGCGGCAGAAATGGTAGTTTACCAGCAGGAGCCCCAATATAGTGACTTTGGGTGGGTGGATCAGCGAAGAGGAGGATGAGACAACAGTGCTATATTTCTATCACCCCCCCCAGTGGTGGACGTTAGACGTTGAACAGTCACTGCATCACGTTACCCTGGCCTATGACAGGACTGGACGAAACAGGGAGTTGGAGGACAAATACCGGCCATTACTTGAGACCGAATGGCCAGTCAAGGTTACAGCCACAGTCACGGGAAAAGAAGGTACAGCCGATTTTGTTACAATATCACCACATTTATGGCCACAGTCAGCTTCGGTAAGCACTCATATTACACGTCAGGTCCATGACCAGTACCATGCCAGGGATATGGGGCGAATGGTCAGCACCTTACCGCAGCTCGTCAGAATAGGTATGAGATATACCTTTTGAACAATCCACGTCTGACATTTAAATACTGTACCACTATCAATCCAGCCTGTTTTCTTAGTGGTCCCCCTGTCCATGAAGACGCACCTGGCCACGACTGTTGAGCCTTGATTCAGGAAACTACCACAATAAGGGGCGATTTGAGTGACATTTCGTCAGAACAACCTGACATGATTATGTGTGGTCAAATATCCCACCGGGGTTTAGTTAATGACCTACTGCAGGCCCTCCTTATGCCCGCGCAGATTTCCGTTATTAAATGCGCTGCCCACACGAATGGTACAACCCCAGTTGACGTTGGTAATGAACGAGCAGATCGTGCAGCGCGCACAGCCGCACAAATTCAGCAAGTGATGGTGCCTAAAATGTTAAGTCAGACTAAACGATCTACTATGAATATGTCTGCTTCTGACAAGCCAATGCCAACCATCCAAGACGTCATAAGGTTACAGGAGGACGCTCCTGAGAGTGATAAACAAATGTGGAAACGGTTAGGTTGTACATATGATTCTGTTTCCTCTTTATGGACCACGCCTGCACATCAGACTTGTATGTCTGATGTACTGGCTTTATGGGTCATCGAATGTGTACACTTTGCAACTCATTGCGGGGCTCGGGGGACTAGTGATTTGTTGCTGGACACTTGGTGGCACCCTAAAATGCAGGGGTTGGCCCAAAGTATCAGTAATCGGTGTTTGATTTGTCAGCAATATAACACCGGAAAAGGTATCCCTTGTGGGAAGGGGCAAACCCCGTTGCCCAGTGGTCCCTTTGAGACGATCCAAATGGATTACATTGAGTTGGAAAGGTGTCAATGTTACAAATATGTTTTGGTCATTGTGGATGTGTTCAGCAGATGGGTCGAGGCGTATCCGACTATCTATAGTAAAGCTGCTACTGTGGTTAAAGTCTTGATGAGGGAAATCATTCCCCGGTACGGTATACCAGCTCAGTTAAGTTCTGATAATGGGCCTCATTTTATTGGACAAATTAACAAGGAGTTTTGCTCCCAGTTGGGCATACGCCAGCAGTTACACTGTGCTTACAGACCGCAGGCGGCCGGGTTGGTTGAGAGACACAATCAGACCCTCAAAACTAAATTGGCTAAATTAAGAGCAGACACGGGACTGACATGGCTTAAGTTGCTCCCCGTTGCCCTCTTCCAGCTGCGGGTTACACCTGCGGGACCAGCCCGGCTCTCTCCCGCAGAGATTCTTTATGGCAGGCCTCTTAGAACTCCTTGGAGCCTGCAGGTTCCCAGACGGGTTCAGTTTCATCAGATGACTGAAGAAATGACCACCTATGTTCTAGCCCTTACGCAAGTGCTCAAGGAACTCCATGGCCAAGTCAGCGCGGCTCACCAGCCATTGCCCCAGTACCTAGCTTACTTTCAGTCCAGCCCGGTAGTTATGTCATGGTCAAAAATTGGACTAGGAAGGGGTCGGAGCCGCGATGGGACGGGCCCTTCCAAGTTCTCCTTACCACCCCCACAGCAGTTAAAGTGGAGGGGCGAAGTGCTTGGTTCCACCTACATCACTGTAAATTGAGTCCATCTCCACTACTGTAAAAGGTCGGATACTAACCTGCCTCCCTTCTCCAGTGCTATTTTACAGGTGTGGAGCATGATGGAGTGGAACGCATCGTCTGTCTGATATTTGGCCTCACTTCGCTTGGCGTGTTATTGGCGATGGACATGGAAAAGGGGAATATTATGTATCTGTGTAGCCCCAACCAATCTACAAGGATACATCACCTATGCAAAGGTGATGTTCTTCGCTGCCCCCATATACGAGGACATGGTATCGACTCATGGAAGGTCATCAAAGTTAAGGAGAATGCAGGAGTCATGAAGCAGCTGCACCGGTCCCGGCGATGGGAAGGGAACATTATATGGACATTGCCTTGTTTTTGGAATACATGTAAATTTGATTTTGGATGTGTTAAAAGTGGTACAATAAAGGTAAAATCAGGCTGTCAGAAGAGTGTAGGAAGAGACCATGAGAAAGAGAAAGGGACTAGAGAGAGGACGGGACGTATGAGAAGGGAAGTACAGCTAGAACGTAGGTTACCGGGAGATACACTTAAGATAATTAAAAGGCCAAACTGAGGAAAACCCGGGTAGTATGAATCTCTTCTACCAGATTTACCACCGTCTGTATGGCCAGGGACGGGTTGTCTGCTACCCAAACCCCGCAGCGGTGTCTAGGTTATTTTCTGTTTCACCGCTTTGGGGCACTCCCCAAACGGTGGTTCATTGTCAGCATTCCGAGCCATTGCCCGAGCAAGTCACTCTTCCTTACGATCCGGATTCAGCACCACCGGCTATTTGCCTTCCCCTTCCTCGGGATAATTCCCATTCACAGTACGATAGGCTGCGACGGTGGAGGGCGTACATACCTAGCCACTTCACTCCCAATAGGGATTCCCGGTCGTACGAGAATTGCTTCAGCAGTGAAGGATATGGCTGTTTGCTGGTAGAGGTGGACACAAATATAACATGTCTGTTTCCCACCTGTACGGACAGGAGGTGCCATATCACCCAGGCGTCTGGCCAATGCGTTTGTTACAACACCACTTGCGTTCCATTGAACGCCGGCCTCCAGCTCCTCTGTGGCTGGGCGAATGTCTCTCATATCACTGTTGGGACTAGGGCTTTCCGCATTGCTGGGCGGCCCGAATGGGCATTTCAAAGTTGGATAAACTGGGCTACTGGGAGGTCCTTACGCAACCGATATGCTGATTGTGATGCTAGTCTCCACACGGAACAAGGATACTACTTTTTATTTAATGGTTCGGCGACCAACGTTTTGTCACCCCCATTTCCCCGCCGAATTGCTATAGGGACTCTAGTCCCTACCACAGTCCCCTGCCCTTCGGCGTGGAACCTGCATAATCAGTTAGCACGCCGGGCAGTCTCTGCTGAATTTTGCGAGAACTGGAAAAAACCTCAGGTTCTTGCACCCAACCGGGGCCACTCAGCCGGGTGGGGCATTCTGAGCGTATTGACATTGGGAGGTGTGGGGGGTTCCTTGGCTGTTAGTGATCGGAATTATTTTATTTGCGGCCTTACCATCTTGGGAAATGAAACCTTGGGAGCCCTCGGGGCAATAACTAAGGAGTTGTCTCAGCTACGGTTGTTTGCAATGCAGAACCGGCATGCTCTTGACTATCTTCTGGCCCGTGAGGGTGGGGTATGCGCCATAGTACAGGGCAAGTGTATCATGGGTGTTCAGGACTTGACCGCTAACATTACTAAATTTATGGATCGCATACGGGATCACTTGGACGGGATGCAGGATCCTGGCTCTTGGGGTAACTGGGGATTTGGAGGATGGACGGACTGGTTGATAAATATGGCCATGTATCTAGTGGTAGCTATCGGCTGCATCTTTGTGGGCCTGGCCATCCTTAAATGTGTGATGGGTAGAATGCGGGGTGAACTACATCAGATCACCGCCCCAATCACCGGAAAAAATTTTTTAACTGTTAAAATCCATGAGGGTGAGGCAGATGAAGGGGGCTAAGACAGGAATTGGAAATGCAGCGACAGATCTTTTTAGATGAGGAACCGTAGCTATGGATTGGATAGTTCGGTTATCATGGAATGATAAAAGGAGGGAATGACGAATGTGATATAAAATAGTTACTTTAGAGATACTAGTTAATGTAATGTAGAAATAAGCCACTTTGATTCTGGCAGTTAGGGACAAAGGGGTTTGAGACCGCATGGAAAAAGCAGGAAGAGGTGTGTCTATGAGAGTGATGCTGCATTGATAGGGGCCAGAGAAAGGGATTGGAAGTGAGCCAATCAGAATAGATCGAACAGGTCAGGAGGGACATAGGCTGACCTATGTCCGTCGAGTATGTGAAACTTGATACCATTTGAATTGATTTGCAGAGATCCCTTTGTTTCTTTGTTCATTCGCTTTCTGGGATATAGGAAACTGGATGTCTCCTATATTTCTATGAAATGAATCAAGCTTGCAAGCTAAATAAATAACTTCTTTTTACGTGCGAATCCATCTCAACTTTTATTGAGGCCAGACTGACAGAGAAAGAAATTTGGGGATCTACA
Source organism: Scyliorhinus torazame (assembly GCF_047496885.1). NCBI lineage: Eukaryota > Metazoa > Chordata > Chondrichthyes > Carcharhiniformes > Scyliorhinidae > Scyliorhinus > Scyliorhinus torazame. The sequence continues at coordinate 115,330,813 of NC_092711.1, forward strand.
GCACTGTACTGAGGGAATACAGCACTGTACAGAGGGAATACAGCACTGTACAGAGGGAATACAGCACTGTACTGAGGGAATACTGCACTGTCTTTCAGAGGAAACCTTCCACTATAACCCCATCTGCTCTTGCAGCTAGATGTAAAAGTTCCCTTGATGATATTTCAAAGGAAGTTCTCTCGAATGAACTGCTCAATATAAAGCCCTCGGTGATGAGCACTGAACAGATAATCTGGTCATAATCATAGTTCTGTTTTGAACTCACTTTCTTGCTTCACAGATGCTGCCTGACCTGCTGAGTATTTCCAGCATTCTTATTTGTGATTGTAGGAGCCTGTTGTACACAATCTGGCTGCTGCATTTCCCACATTACAACAGTGACTATACTTCAAAAGAACCTCAGTGTCTGTAAAGCACTTTGGGACATCCTGGAAGTTTTGAGCGGTGCTACATAAATCCAAGTGTTCCATTAACAAAGGAGAAAAGACCCAACAATGGAACAGTCGGTAACAGGACATCAATCAGTCTTCTCTTATCTTAGAGAAATCAAGGACTCCCACACTGTGTTTAATGCAATTCATGTCCATTCTGATAATCCCATTAACTGGGCTGGAGTTTAACATCAATGGAAATAAATCTGAACTGTCAGAATGAACATGGTTCATTCCTGGGTGTAGGAATCCAATCCCTGTAATCACATGTGAACTCTCTGGTGACTCAGACGAGCGGATGGCTGAGTGAATCCTCTGCCACACACGGGGCAAGTGAACGGCTTCTCCCCCGAATGGATTCGCTGGTGGTTCATCAACTCCCTTCTGCTTTTAAAGCTCTTCTCACAGTCAGAACATTGAAATGGTCTCTCATCGGTGTGAACAAGTGTATGTGTCCTAAGCTGCGATTTTGCAGCGAATCCCTTCCCACACTCAGCACAGGTAAAGGGTTTCTCTCCATTGTGAATTCGCTGGTGATTCTGAAAATTAGGTAAATTAGTGAAACTCTTCCCACACTCAGTGCAGGTGAATGCCTTCTCTTCAGTGTGAACACGCTGGTGTCTAAGAAGATGTGATGATCTAATAAATCCTTTCCCACACACAGAGCAGACATATGGCCTCTCACCAGTGTGGACACGCTTGTGTAGAATGAGGTGGGAAGAACAAGTGAATCTCTGCCCGCACTCAGAGCAGTGGAATGGTCTCTCCCCAGTGTGAACCCGTAGATGTTCAGTGAGGTGGGATGAACACCGGAAGCTCTTCCCACACTGAGAGCAATCGTATGGTTTCTTTCCAGTGTGAACTCGCTGGTGTGTCATTAGGCTGGATGACTGAGTGAATTCCTTTCCACAGTTGGAGCAAGTGAACAACTTATCTCCAGTGTGACTGTGTTTATGAGTTTCCACTGCAGATGGGGAGCTGAAACCCTTCCCACAGTCCCCACATTTCCACGGTTTCACCATGGTGTCACTGGATTGGATAATCAGTTAAAGCCTCGTTGACACAAAGAATAATTGTACAGTGTCTCCCCGCTGTGAATGATGTGATGGTTTTTCAGGTTGTGTAATAGTTTCTCTCACTCGGGTGTGTGTCGGTGTGGGCCTCGGTGCTTTTCCAGTCACACTGATGTTTCAGATCCTTTCCTACATCAACGGCTGGTGATCTTCAACTCATCGTGAATGTGTGACATCCTCTCCTTCCAATCCCCTGTAAAAGGAGTTGACTGTGTCAGTATCACTGTCTGCCCAAGATAGAAATTCAGAACAAATAATTCTAATTTCAATGGAATATTCTTCTCTCTCTTATTTCCCCAAATATGTTGCCCAATCAAAGTAAAAGAAGGCAAAATCACAACAAAAACAAGGAAAACTTTTTAACATACCAGAATGTTGTTTTCAGTGTCTCAGAAGCACTCTGCACCCTGAGGTACCAACCATTGTGGAAGGTGTCAAGTGTACTGGAGGACACCTCATGTTTCCGTTCCAGGGCCACCTGAACATGGACAAGACCACGGAAGAGAGGCGAGCAGCCAGAGGAAGCCGTACATTCTCCCCCCATAGGGCTCCAATCTGGATCTACAAATTGGTGTTTTAAACAGATCAGGAGCAGATCTTCTTCCGCTCCGACTAGCCCAGACCCCTCTGTGCAGCAAAGCTGACCTTCCAAAAGAACATCCTGCCCAAGCCCACTCCCCCACCCTATCCCCATAACCCCACCTAACCTGCAGATCTTTGGGTTGTGGGAGGACAGCAGAGCACCGGAAGAAACCCAGGCAGAAACGGGGAGAATGTGCAAACTTCACAACGACAGCCACCCAAGTTCGGATTCAAATCCGGGTCTCAGTCGCTGTGAGGCAGTTCCATTTAACAACTTTAAAATATACTGAATAATGTATCCGGGCACTAGGACCCAGTTGGAAAAGAGACCCTGAAGGTTCTGCCCATTCTCTCCTACGTCACCCAGAGACCATCGCATGCGCTCTTCCTTTCTCTGAACCATCATGGCGGCCGTTCACCTGGCCCTGATCCCAGGCTCAGGAACCGGAGCCACAAACTCGCTCCGGCAGCGTCTTATTTTGGGTTTACAGCGTTCACTGAGGAGTTGAGAAACTCTCTCCGTCCAGAGCTGGCTCCATCACTCCCCCTGGATTCCATATCCTGACCAGTTTACTGCAGCCCATCTGCACCACCACTTCCCGGTCCTCTCCGACTCGGAACAGAGGAGCCATCCAGAATGCCCCGCGGCTGGCTGGGCCTGGAGCATGCGCACTCAGCACCTGCGCAATGAGTCAGTTGGATCGAGCGGTTTCTGGGCCGCGGGGGATTGTGGGAACAATGGCCACCATTCATCAGCTCTAGTAGGGAAATTTTAATTTTAAAAAATAATCTTTACTGTCACAAGTAGGCGTATATTAACAATGCAATGAAGTTACTATGAAAAGCCCCTAGTCGCCACATTCCGGCGCCTGTTCGGGTCACAGAGGGAGACTTCAGAATAGAACAAAGAACAAAGAAAAGTACAGCACAGGAACAGGCCCTTCGGCCCTCCAAGCCCGTGCCCACCATGCTACCCATCTAAACTAAAATCTTCTACACTTCCTGGGTCCGTATCCCTCTATTCCCATCCAATTCACCTAACAAGCACGTCTTTTGGGACTTATGGGAGGAAACATTAGTACCCGAAGAAACCCACGCATACATGGGGAGAACGTGCAGACTCCGCATAGACAGTGATCCAAGCCGGAAATTGAACCCAGGACCTTGTGAAGCAACAGTGCTAACAACTGTGCGACCGTTCATTAGGCTGCAAGTGATGTTTTTAGCCTTGATGAGTCCATGGGCCAAGTATTTGTTCAAAGGTTGCAGCCCCTGTATAGTTACCTGAAGGGACTGCTCCTCAATATTTGGTTAATTTTGGTCCCAAAAGATGTGCTGTTAGGTAATTTGAACATTCTGAATTCTCCCTCTGTGTCCCCGAACAGGTGCCGGAGTGTGGTGATTGGGGGCTTTTCACAGTAACTTCATTACAATGTTAATGTAAGCCTACTTGTGACAACAAAGATCATTATTATTAAATAGCCTGGCAAGGTGGGTGGGGGGGGGGGGGGGGGGGGGGGGGGGGGTCTTGTGGAGCAGTGTGGTTGCCTCTGAGCTAGAATCTCCGGATTCGAGTTCTACCCCAGGACATGATGGCCAAGGAAAGTATGTTCATAACCCGGTCAAACAGGTTAAGTGTGCAAATGCTTCTCAGCACACCAATGTCTGACGGCAAGAGTGGGAGAGAGTCCTGGTCAGCCACGTGTTGCGTGTGAGCCTCTCAAGTTATAAACCCTTGGTATCAGACTAGTGACCAGTTCCAGGAATTGCTCGCTATGGAAACACGAGTGAGAAAATAATTAAATTGATGTTTTTGTCAGGCGCTAGGACCCGGGTGGGAACATGTGCTGAAGCCCCGCCCACCATATTTTACATCTCCAAAACCCGGCGCAAATGCTCTCTCCCCGTTAAATCAACAGTTAACCTTGGGCTTTTGGGGGGATAAAGCCCGGAGCTGCAAATGAGGGACCCGCAGGTTCATATTCGGGGTTTGAGGCATTCACCAGGTGTTTAGAAACCCTCCACGTCCACCCACCAGCTCCATTGCTCCCTCCGCATTCCACATCTTCACCAATTTGGCGATATGACAGACAAGAGACTTGCCATCGCTATCACTGCACATGCTCCAGACACCGGGCGGTACTGCGTTTGCGCACTACTCTCCTGTGGTGTGAATGGAGGACATTCCCCACCGCGGGGGATACTGGGTATAAACACTGTCATTGAATGTTAAAACCAGTGAACAGTGAATTGTTTTGATATCATGTGGCGAATGGGTACGCTGGGACGGGAATCAATAAAATTAAGAATCAAATTATACACCTACGTAAGTGAACCTTTCCTTTAGATAATTTGGATATTCTGAATTCTTCCTCCATGTACCCGAACAGGTGCCACAGTTACTTCATTGCAGTGTAGTGTAAGGCTACTTGTGACAATAATAAAGATTATTATTATTATTGTGCATAAGCCAGTGGTTCTTTCTATCCAGGGGCCTTTTAATGCTCCTGAGTCAGGAATCTGACCTGAACTCGATTGTGTAATAATAATAATTATTATTACTGTCACAAGTAGGCTCTGAGAGGTCTATGAAATGCAGGAGAGATTAAATGGTGAAAGGGATGCAAGGCAAAATGAAATGGCAATTGGGAATATAGAAAGATTTCTAACACTGATGGTGGCCATTCTGCAGGGTCGACGATTCAGTGAATCGAGAATGATTAGAGTGTGGTGCTAATAATGCCAGGGTTACAGGGTTGATCCCCGTGCTGGCTGTCCAAGTTCCCCTGTGTGCAGGTTGCTGCATTCTGTTATGATTCTTGGATTTGGATTTATTGTCACGGGTACCGAGGTACAGTGAAAAGTATTGTTCTGTGTACAGTCCAGACAGATCGTTCCATACATGAAAACATAGTACATACTATGGATTACCTCCAGAGTTGACAATTCTAATGTACTCCTGAAGGCTCTGCCACATTCTCCCATCTATAAAATTGAGGTCATTCAAAATTCTGCAGACCAATGTCTCAACTTGCAGACAGCCATCTATTTACACAACCCCCCCCCTCCTCTAATTGTGGCCCCTCTTGCCCCCCATTTCAATTGTGCACCATTGGTGGCCCTGCCCCTTCAGTTGCCTCGACACAAAGCTCTGGAATATGTTCTACCCACTCCCACATCCTGTCAACATGCTGAGATTTGAACCCGTGCCCCCAGATCATTCGCCTGAGCCTCTGTATAACTAGTCCAGATGACATGACCACTACACCATATTCTCCCCTCAACTTGGGGTGAGAAAAGGGCAGCATGGTGGCGCAGTTATTAGCACTGCTGCCTCACAGTGCTGGGGACGGGTTCGATCCCGGGTCACTGTACATTGGAGTTTGCACATTCGCCCCGTGTCTGTGTGGGTCTCACCCCAACAACAAAAAAGGTGTGCGGGATAGGTGGATTGGCCATGCTAAATAGCCCCTTAAGTGGAAAAATTAATAAAAATGAAATAGATTTGGGGTGGGAAAGCATATGAGCAGCAAGAGTTTTGGATGATTTCAGCTTTCCAGGTGCTGGGAAGCAGGATCAATGAGAGAGGCTGGTCACGAATGCATTGGAATAGTCAAACCTCAAGTTGATGTGGGTTTGAATGAGGATTCCAGCAGCAGACAAGCTGGGGCAGGCTGGAGACAGGTAACGTTACAGAGGTGGAATTCCGTGGTGTTTCCGATGGTGTAGATATGTAATCAGAAACTCGTCGGATTGGTTCAGCCTCAGACAGTTCCCAGGGAGAGGGATGGGCCCGGGAGTTAGGGAACGTAATTTCAAATGGTGACTGGAGATAACGGCTTTGATCTTCCCAAATTTTAATTGGAGGAAATTTCTGCTCATCCAGTGGATGTGGGATAAACAGTTTGATAATTTAGTATCAGTGGAGGAATGGAGAGGGGTGGTGGTGAGGTAGGGCTTGGTGTTGTCAGTGTCCATGTGAAAACTAACATGGTACTTTTGGACGGTGGGACAGTGGATAGCATTGCTGCCTCACAGCACCAGGGACCAGGTTTGAATCTGGCCTTGGATGACTGTCAGTATGGAGTTTGCGCATTCTCCCCAAATCTGTGTGGGTTTCCTCCGGGTGCTGCCACAGTCCAAAGATGTGCAGGTTAGGTGGTGTTATGGGGATAGGGTGAGGTTATGGGCCTAGCTAGCGCGCTCTTTCAGGCGTATAGTGCAATCCTGAGCGGCCGAATGGCCTCCTTCTGCACTTTAGGGATTCTATGGATTCTAGTGCCATCATGTCGATGGGAAATAGGAGGGGCCAAGGATAGATCCTTGGGGGACACCATGTTGGAGAGGAAAGGGAGTTTGGAGATGGGGTGGTACTTTGCAGGAAGTTAGGGTCAAAGGTTGTTTTCTCAGGAAAGGTGAAGATAGTGTATTTAAAAGTGAGAGGGCCAAAGCCAGAAGAGAGAGAGAACTGTTAACGATATCAGTTAATGTGGGGAAGTTGGATGGTCAGCGGTTTAGTGAGAATTGGGTCAAGGGAGCAGAAGGCAGGTCTCGTAATCAAGATGAGATTGAACAGGACATGACAGGAGATCGGAGAGAAACCGGAGATAGATCCGAGTTCACACTCAGACAAGGGGGATTTTTAGAGACAGTTTGGCCCAGTGGAGCTAGTGGAAGGGAGGGAAGCAGCAGAGCAGCTGATCAGATTGTCCACTCACTGTAATTACTTGTGAATTCGCTGGTGTCTCATCAGGTTTGATGACTGTGTGAATCTCTTCATACACTTGGGGCAGGTGTATGGCCTCTCCCTAGTGTGAACTCGCTGATGTGCCAGCAGGCTGGATGACTGAGTGAATGTCTTCCTACACTGGGAGCAGGTGAACGGTCTTTCCCCAGTGTGAGTTCGCTGGTGTACAGTGAGGTCAGATGATGTCTTGAACCCAGTTCCGCAGTAAGAGCACCTGAAAGGTTTCTCGTCAGTGTGAATACGTTGATGACGCATCAGTTCCCCGGAACTTTTAAAGCACTTCTCACAGTCTTGGCATTTAAAAGGTTTCTCATCAGTGTGAACACGTTGATGGTGGAGCAGTTCCCGGGAACTTTTGTAGCACTTCCTGCAGTCTGGGCATTTAAATGGTCTCTTCTCATTGTGAACACTCTGGTGATTCAGCAGAGTGGATAACTGAGTGAATCCCTTCCCACACTCAGAGCAGGTGTAAGGTCTCTCCCCAGTGTGAGTGCGCTGGTGTGTCCGCAGGTTTGATGACCTACTGAACCCACTGCCGCACGCGGAGCAGGTGAAAGGCCTCTCCCCAGTGTGAGTGCGTTGGTGTTCACGGAGTTGAGATGACTGCTTGAACCCAGTCCCACAGTGAGAGCATCTGAACGGTCGCTCGTTGGTGTGAGCACGTTGATGGAGTATCAGGTCCCGGGAACTTTTATAGCACTTCCCACAGTCTGGACATTTAAATGGTCTCTCGTCCGTGTGAACCCGCTGGTGCGTCATCAAGTCAGATGACCGACTGAATCCCTTCCCACACTCTGAGCAGATGAATGGTCTCTTCCCAGTGTGAACTAGCTGGTGTCTCAGCAGGTTGGACGACTGAGTGAATCCCTTCCCACAGAGGGAGCAGTTGAATGGTTTCTCCCCGGTGTGCACTCGCTGGTGTTGCAGCAGGCTGGTTGATCGAGAGAATCTCTTCCCACAATCAGAGCAAGTGAATGGCCTCTCCACAGAGTGTCTTGGATGATGAATTTCCAGTTGAGATGTGGATCTGAATCCCTCCTCACATTCCCATGGTTTCTCCTCACTGTTAACGGAGCTTTTGCCTTCCATGTTCAAAATTCACCGATATTCACGTTACAACAAATTGAGCGATTCTCAGATCCTGATGTGATGTTTGGCTTGAGTTTCCTGAATGCAAATCTTCCCCTTGTAACACTCTGTCAAATTGATTTAAAACAGAAATATGGAAGTGAGAGACAACCCACAAAAACACAAAGGCAGGTTGTGAAATTGAGCTGCATGAATCTGGTCATTTGTGGGGCCGGCACTGGGAAAAAGTGACCATGAAAACTGCTGGATTGTTATGAAACCCAACTGGTTCACTAATGTATTTCAGGGAAGGCAACCTGCCACCCAGTTTGAGCCCACACAAGACTTGGGCCTCTGCAAGAATACAAGAAACAGGAGCAGCAGTAGACCATTCGGCCCGTCAAACCTGCTCTGCCATTGAACACGATTGTGGCTGATCTTGGTCTTCCTTCCCCTTTCCCGCCAGCTCCCCATCTCCTTGACTTCCTGAGAGACCAAAAATCTCACCATCTTAACCTTAAATATATTCAATGGTGGATCATCCACAATCCTCTGGGCGAGGGAATTCCATGTGACAAGAAAGACAGAAAGGGAGAGAAAAAGAGAGTGAGTCGTGGTGGAGAGACAGAGACAGAAATGATGCGAGAAAGAGAGAGAGAGAGAGAAGGGAGTGGGAGTGACAGGAGCAATGGAGAGACATTTTCTCAACCGACAACTGAATCACAATTTGACAAAATCTCCTAAACCCTTAACCTGCACCACCTGGATGGACCAGGACAGCAGATGTATGAGAAAACCATCACCTGCAAGTTTCACTCCAAGACACACACCATCCGAACTTGTCTGACATCCAGTACTGGAGGAGCAGAAATTTCCACTATTTAAATATTGAGAAGACTAAACCCATTCTCTTCATCCCCTCGACAAACTCCACTCCCTTGCCACCAACTCCATCCCTGTCAAATGTGTACGGCTGAAGCAGTCTGTTCACAACGCTGGTGAAATATGTGACACCTGATGAGGTTCCAAACACATATCCACATCACCACCAAGATCACCTATTTCCACCTCAGTAACACAGCCTGACTCCGCCTTAGTGTATTCTTATCTGCTGCAGAAATTATCATTCATTCCTTTGGTATCTCTCGGCCAAATTATTCTAACACACTCCCAGCCGGCCTCCAACAACCCCTCCATCCCATCCAAAACTCTGCTACCCATGTGCTTACTCACAACAAGTCTTGTTTATCCATCCCCTGTGCTCACTGATCTACAAACGATTCCTTTTAAGAAGCACCGAAAGTTGAAATTTCCCATTCTTCTTTTCCTCTAATTGTGATCATCCTGATCTCTGTAATCTCCTCCACACCCCTTTGAGATCTCTGCACTCATTTAATTCCAGCCACTATAGCATTCCATATTTTAACCTCTCTCCCATTACTGGCCTTTTATCATTTGACTGCTGCGAGTACCCAATTAAAAAGGCTTGTGCGCATGCGGATTTCTGGGAACACGCAAACAAGATGGCGGCCGGTTAGTTCTGTCTGTGACAAAGCTGCGGCCACTCCTCAGGTCACCGGGTACCGGAAGTTTTTTTTTCTGGTTTCCTGTTTCTATAACATGTTTTCGAACCGTGTGTAACGACCTGGCTGATCCCTCCGTCCCGCCATTCCCACCTTTACTGATTGCGAATCCGAGAAAGAACCTTCTTCACATCGCCATTAATGACACATGCTTCACTCAGCCCAGTCCCGCCTCCTCATTCGCTCCGATTGGTTGGAGGACCAGCCGCTCCTGCTCGGTCCCCTGGTTCCGCCCCCTCTCTTCTCATTGGCCTGGAGCTGCCGTCAATCACCCCGCGCATTGTGAGGTGTCAGGTGAGGGGTCAGTGTCGGGGGCGGGTTTTCCAACCCCAGTGGGGCCCCAGAGCCGAATGTGAAACAAATGAACATTCTCCACTCTCACTATCCGCCACTTCCGGCTTCTCTCCACAAACAACCTCACAGAGACCAGGAGGGAGACACTGACCCAGTGACAATGTCACTGCATTAGAGGAAAAGTCTAATGTAACCCCTCCGGGTCAAAAAGGCAGAAAGTAGGAAACCAGTAAGTTTAAAGCCTGTTGGGAATGGAATCCATTATTGAGGAAGTAGTAACTGGACATTTGGAAAGTCAAACCGCAATCCATCAGTGGTTTTGTGAAGGGTAAATCGTGTTTGACAAATTTGTTGTGAGCTCTTGGAAGATGTAACAAGCCAAGTGGATAATGGAGGTCCTGTAGATGTATTTGGACTTCCAGAATACATTTGATATGGTGTCATATAAAAGATAATAAACAAGGTAAGATCCCACGGTGTTGAGAGGTAATATATTAGTTTGGATTGAGGATTGGCTAAACAACAGACAGCAGAGAGGGCATGATATATTAGATTTATTGACACGTACTCGGGTATAGTGAAAAGAATTGTTCTGCGTACAGTTCCATACATGAAAGACATAGGACATAACGATAAATACACAATGTAAATGCATAGACATTGGATGAAGCATCTGGAGGGTAGTACTACATCTTCAGTACAGAAGATACGTGGAGAGGTCAGTTCAGTCCATGACCGGGTGGTTCAGGAGTCTGGTGACAACATGGAAGAAGCTGTTTTTGAATCTGTTTGTGCGTGTTCTCAGACTTTTATATTTTCTGCACGATGGAAGAGAGAATAGCAGGTGTGAGAGGACTTGGATTATGCTGATCTGTCTTTTTCTGGTTGGCAGGTTGTAACTAGTGGTGTGCCACAGGGTTCGGTCCTCGGGCCCCAACTATTTACAATCCAAGTTAATGACTATGGGACAGATAGAATGTACGAGAGCCAAATTTGCAGCTAACACTGAAATGGGTGGGAAAGCAAGTTGCAATGAGGAAATAAGAAATAAACAAATGGTTAGGTGAGTGGGCCAAAATGTGGCAGATGGAATTTAACGTGCATAAGTGGGAGGTTATTCATTTTGGTCAGAGGAATAAAAAGGCAACTTCTTATCTAAATGGAGAGAAACTTCATAATGCTTTTGTACAGCGGGATCTGGGTGCCCACGTGCACGGATCGCAGACAGTCTGCAGGTGCAGCAGGTAATAAGGAAGGCAAATGGAATTTTGGCTTTGATTGCGAATGAAATGAAAATCGCTTATTGTCACAAGTAGGCTTCAAATGAAGTTACTGTAAAAAGCCCCTAGTCGCCACATTCCAGCGCCTGTTCGGGGAGGCTGTTACGGGAATTGAACCGTGCTGCTGGCCTGCCTTGGTCTGCTTTCAAAGCCAGCGATTTAGCCCTGTGCTAAACAGCCCCAGTCATGGAATAGAGTATAAAGTAGGGCAGTGCTGTTGTAACTGTGTCGCGCGTTGGTGAGACCACATCTGGAATACTACAGTTTTGGTCCCTTACTTGGACAATGACATAAATGTATTTGAGGCGGTTCAGAGGCGGTCAAGTGGAGAGAGATTTGAGCAGTTTAGGCCAGTACTCACTGGTGTTTAGAAGAATGAGAGGAGATGTAACTGAGGTACATAAGATGCTAAAGAGGATTGATGGGGCAGACATAGAGCGGATGTTTTCCCTTGTTGGACATTCTAGAAGGAGAGGCCATAGTTTGAGCCTAGTTCTGCATGTTTTATTTCAAGGGGGCTGAAGTATAAAAGTGAAGAGGTGTTGCTGTAACTACAAGCTACCAGTGAGGCCACATTTACAACATTGTGTACAGTCTTGCTCCCGTTATTTAACAAAAGATATGTTATCATTGGAGGCAGTACAGAGGAGGCTTACTGGGATGCTTCTGGGTATGGAGGGACTGCCAAATGAGGAAAAAATTTATTTTACCCCAGGAAATGTGGAGGCCGAGTCCTTGATCAGTTGCAAGGCTGAGATCGATATGTTTTTAATCAGTCGGGGAATTAAGGGTAACACAGATAAGGTAGGAAAGTGGACTTAGTGAGTGTTAGATCATAGAACATACAGAGCAGAAGGAGGCCATTCGGCCCATCGTGTCAGCACTGGCCCACTTAAGCCCTCACTTCCACCCTATCCCCCGAGCCCAATAACCCCTCCTAACCTTTTTGGACACTAAGGGCAATTTAGCATGGCCAATCCACCTAAACTGCAAGGCTTTGGACTGTGGGAGGAAACCGGAGCACCCAGAGAAAACCCACGCAGACATGGGGAGAACGTGCAGACTCTGCACAGACAGTGACCCAGCAGGGAATGGAGCCTGAGATGCTGGCGCTGTGAAGCCACAGTGCTAACCATTGTGCTACTGTGCTGCCCAGCTGTGATCTCACTAAATGGGGGAGCAGCTCAAAGGGCAGGATGAGTGACTCCTGTTCCTATTTCTTCTGGCCTGTTCGTTGGTAAAGATTTCCGGAATCTGTGTGACTGGAGAAGCACTGAGATATATAAAATCCGGGTTAGACACCACCTGGACTGCTGTGATTTTAAACAAGAATGCAAATGCTGGAAATCTGCAGGATTTCGGACAGCATCTGTGGAGAGAAACAGAGTTAATGTTTCAGGTCAGCATGATCATTCATCAGATCAAGAATAGTGTTTCCGTTTGGGACCAAGGTGGAAATCTGTGAGTGGAGCCAGAGGATATTGGTCGGGTGTTGAATGAACACTTTACATCTGTCTTCACTGAAGGAATCTTTTAATATTATTGGACTGCGCCAAGTTGTTAGATTCCTACTATTATTTGACTCTGTAAAGTTGAAGGAAATTATAGTATTCCTACTATTCGGTTACCAGTAGCACTTTGCGATTACTGGAACTCAGCAGAAATTTGCAGTTAAAACGTCTCAGGTGCCAAAAGGAATTCTTTTATTTTTCTTCTATTGATTACAATTTGAAAGTAATTTAAAAGGCAATTCGTAGACAATTTGAAGCTTTCAGAGAATTACAGACATTATCTTTTTGTTTAGGCAGACAGTTCGAAAGTAACTTTTAAAAGGATCAAAGTCTGAATATGAAGAGAGAGAGAGCTAATCTTCAGCTAAACTCAAACTCAAAGTCAAAAACACTACATCACTACAAAGACAGACTGACTGGACAGACAGACTAACAGACAGATGGACTAACAGACAGACTAACAGACTGACAGACTAAAAATGGCGGGGGGAAACTTTTCAGTTATACCCTTTCATATCTGTCTTAAGTCATCTAATCACACCCCAATATAATCCTAATTGGTTTGGGTTATACTCAAACACATTTGATTTGACGGCAAGCCGTCCATCTTCAATGTGCAACATTAGCTTTTAATTGTTTCATGACTGCATGTTATGGAATGTGATATTCTGCTAATCTTTACCAGCAATAAACTGGTTTTAAGATAGCTTGACTAATGTAACAATGGAGACTTCATGTCGAGAAAGCTGGAATCAAATATATATTCGATTCAATGTTTTATCCATTAAAATGTTTCGGCCTTATAAGCTATGGAATGTGGTTCACGCTGTAATCACAAATGGCCTGAAAAGAGAACAATAGAGCTTTAGTTACTGGACTCCTGCCACCTCGTTGCCATGGAATTCAGCCCTTGTCCTTGACAGCAGCACAAGCATAGTGTCAAACTGTCTTGCAACTGTGCTGTTTAAATCTATGATGGAATTATGCTGTTTCATGTATCCATTGAAGCTATATGTTTGAGATGACCTGAGGTTATGGGTGCTGAAATTCTCATTTTTAAATGGGTATTTAAAACTGGGGCTAAATATTTATGCTTAAACCTATCTTTTACCTATACTAGTTGTATTAGAAATACCTGGCTTCTACATTCACCCAAGAGAATGAGGAGGTAGATATGGAACTTGGGCAGAGAGACTGAAGATCCTGAGCAAATTGACATAGGGAGTGACATGGTATTGGAGGTGCTGGCAGGTTTAAAACTGGACCAGATGAGATGTGCCCTAGACTGCTGTGGGAGGTGAGGGAGGATATTGCAGGGGCTCTGACCCAAAATTTTAATTCCTCTCTGGCCACAGGGAAATTGCCAGAGGACTGGAGATCAGCTAATGTGGTCCTACTGTTTAAGAAAGGTTGTAGAGATAAGCCAGGGAACTGCAGACCAGTGAGTCTCACATCAGTGGCAGGGAAAATATTGGAGAGAATTCTGAAGGAGAGAATCTACTTGCCTCTCCAGGCAAGATTTGATCAGAAATAGCCAGCATGGCTTTGTTAGAGGGAGGTCATGCCTAACAAATTTGATTGAATTTTTTGAGCAGGTGACGAGTATAGATGAGGGCAGTGCAGTTGATGTAGTTTACATGGACTTCAGCAAGCCTTTGACTTGTAAGACCATAAAGACATAGGAGCAGAATTAGGCCATTCGGCCCATCGAGCCTGTTTCACTATTCAATCATGGCTGATATGTTTCTCATCCTCATTCTCCTGTCTTCTCCCCATACACCGGATCCTGTTATTAATCAAGAACCTATCTATCTCTGTCTTAAAAACAGTGATTTGGAGAGCACCGTGGAGTAGTGGTTAGCGTTGCTGCCTCACGGCGCCATGGTCCCAGGTTCAATCCCGGCTCTAGGTCACTGTCCGTGTGGGGTTCTCCCCATGTTTGTGTGAGTTTCGCCCCCACAACCCAAAGATGTGCAGGGTAGGTGGATTGGCCATGCTACATTGCACCTTAATTGGAAAAATTGAATTGGGTACTCTGAATTTATTTTTAAAATTAAAAAATAATAATAACAGAGTGATTTGGCCTCCTCAACTGACCGTGAGGTTTCTGTAAATTTACAGAATACTGGAAGTGGAGGTTGAACAGACGGGAAACGCAAACCAAATGTCACATCGCGATCTGACAGAGTCACTCGGTTCATTGGAAACTAAATTTCAGCAGCATCTGGGTGTGGAAGGTAAAAGGTTTGTCTGTTCTGTCTGTGAGGGAAGATTTCAGGTCTCAGTGTGACTGGAAAAGCCCCGAGATTCACAAACCCTGGTTAGATCAAACCTGGAGAACTGTGTTCAGTTCAGGGCAACAAACCTGAGGAAGGATAGAATGGCCTCGGAGGGAGTGTAGCACAGATTTTTTACCTGAATGATATCTGAACACCCCCCGGGGTTAAATTACAAAACTAGATCACACAAAAGAGTCAGAGACATGATGACACAGAGAATGGCATTCAGCCCATTGAATCCATGCTAGCTCTCTGGAGCAATCCAGTTAGTCCCATTCTCCTGCTCCCTGTATCCTCGCATGTTTATTTCCCTCAGATGTCTATTCAATTTCCTTTTGAAATCAAATCATTCATTGTGTCTATTTTCAAACTCCCTCATAGGCAGCGAGTATCAGGTCATTGCCGCTCGCTGTGTAAAAACATATCTCATATCACCTCATATCACCTCCATTTCACTTTAGTAATGGAGAGGGATAGGTGCGTGCAACAGGGCAAGGTTTACAATTGGGGGAAGGGTAAATACGATGTTGTCAGACAAGAATTGAAGTGCATACGTTGGGAACATAGGCTGTCAGGGAAGGACACAAGTGAAATGTGGAACTTGTTCAAGGAACAGGTACTACGTGTCCTTGATATGTATGTCCCTGTCAGGCAGGGAAGAGATGGTCGAGTGAGGGAACCATGGTTGACAAGAGAGGTTGAATGTCTTGTTAAGAGGAAAAAGGAGACTTATGTAAGGCTGAGGAAACAAGATTCAGACAGGGCGTTGGAGGGATACAAGATAGCCAGGAGGGAACTGAAGAAGGGGATTAGGAGAGCTAAGAGAGGGCATGAACAATCTTTGGCGGGTAGGATCAAGGAAAACACCAAGGCCTTTTACACATATGTGAGAAATATGAGAATGACTAGAGCGAGCGTAGGTCCGATCAAGGACAGTAGGGGGAGATTGTGTTTTGAGTCTGAAGAGATAGGAGAGGTCTTGAACGAGTACTTTTCTTCTGTATTTACAAATGAGAGGGGCCATATTGTTGGAGAGGACAGTGTGAAACAGACTGGTAAGCTCGAGGGAATACTTATTAGGAGGGAAGATGTGTTGGGCATTTTGAAAAATTTGAGGTTAGACAAGTCCCCGGGCCTGACGGGATATATCCAAGGATTCTATGGGAAGCAAGAGATGAAATTGCAGAGCCGTTGGCAATGATCTTTTCGTCCTCACTGTCAACGGGTGGTACCAGGGAATTGGAGTGTGGCGAATGTCGTGCCCCTGTTTAAAAAAGGGACTAGGGATAACCTAAGGCCAGTTCGTCTTACTTCGGTGGTAGGCAAAGTAATGGAAAGGGTACTGAAGGATAGGATTTCTGAGCATCTGGAAAGACACTGCTTGATTAGGGATAGTCAGCACGGATTTGTGAGGGGTAGGTCTTGCCTTACAAATCTTATTGAAATCTTTGAGGAGGTGACCAAGCATGTGGATGAAGGTAAAGCAGTGGATGTAGTGTACATGGATTTTAGTAAGGCATTTGATAAGGTTCCCCATGGTAGGCTTCTGCAGAAAGTAAGGAGGCATGGGATAGTGGAAAATTTGGCCAGTTGGATAACAAACTGGCTAACCGATAGAAGTCAGAGAGTGGTGGTGGATGGCAGATATTCAGCCTGGATCCCAGTTACCAGTGGCGTACCGCAGGGATCAGTTCTGGGTCTGCTGCTGTTTGTGATTTTCATTAATAACTTGGATGAGGGAGTTGAAGGGTGGGTCAGTAAATTTGCAGACGATACGAAGATTGGTGGAGTTGTGGATAGTGAGGAGGGCTGTTGTCGGCTGCAAAGAGACATAGATAGGATGCAGAGCTGGGCTGAGAAATGGCAGATGGAGTTTAACCCTGAAAAGTGTGATGTTGTCCATTTTGGAAGGACAAATATGAATGCGGAATACAGGGTTAACGGTAGAGTTCTTGGCAATGTGGAGGAGCAGAGCGATCTTGGGGTCTATGTTCATACATCTTTGAAAGTTGCCACTCAAGTGGATAGAGCTGTGAAGAAGGCCTATGGTGTGCTAGCGTTCATTAACAGAGGGATTGAATTTAAGAGCCGTGAGGTGATGATGCAGCTGTACAAATCTTTGGTAAGGCCACATTTGGAGGACAGTGTACAGTTCTGGTCGCCTCATTTTAGGAAGGATGTGGAAGCTTTGGAAAAGGTGCGAAGAGATTTACCAGGATGTTGCCTGGAATGGAGAGTAGGTCTTACGAGGAAAGGTTGAGGGTGCTAGGCCTTTTGTCATTAGAACGGAGAAGGATGAGGGGCGACTTGATGGAGGTTTATAAGATGATCAGGGGAATAGATAGACAGTCAGAGACTTTTTCCCCGGGTGGAACAAACCATTACAAGGGGACATAAATTTAAGGTGAATGGTGGAAGATATAGGGGGGAGGTCAGAGGTAGGTTCTTTACGCAGAGAGTAGTGGGGGCATGGAATGCACTGCCTGTGGAAGTAGTTGAGTCGGAAACATTAGGGACCTTCAAGCAGCTATTGGATAGGTACATGGATTACGGTAAAATGATATAGGCAGCATGGTAGCATTGTGGATAGCACAATTGCTTCACAGCTCCAGGGTCCCAGGTTCGATTCCGGCTTGGGTCACTGTCTGTGCGGAGTCTGCACATCCTCCCTGTGTCTGCGTGGGTTTCCTCCGGGTGCTCCGGTTTCCTCCCACAGTCCAAAGATGTGCAGGTTAGGTGGATTGGCCATGATAAATTGCCCTTAGTGTCCAAAATTGCCCTTAGTGTTGGGCGGAGGTGTTGACCTTGGGTAGGGTGCTCTTTCCAAGAGCCGGTGCAGACTCAGTGGGCCAAATGGCCTCCTTCTGCACTGTAAATTCAATGATAATCTATGATTAATCTAGGACAAAGGTTCGGCACAACATCGTGGGCCGAAGGGCCTGTTCTGTGCTGTATTTTTCTATGTTCTATCTCCTGTAACTTTTACATACAAACTCTGAACAGGCCACTCGGCCCCTCGAGTCTGCTCCGCATTCAATACGATTGCGGCTGATCTCATTCTAACCTCAACTTCACATTCCTGCCTACCCCTGATGACCTTTCACCCCCTTGCTCATCAAGAATCTATCCAGCTCTGCCTTAAAAATATTCAAGGTCTCTGCTTCCACTGCCTTTTCCGGCAGGCGTTCCAAAGTTTTCCAACTCTCGAGAAAGAAATCCTCATCTCCATCTTAAATGGGTGACTCCTTATTTTGCAACAGTGATGCCCTCGTTCTAGATTCTCCCACAAGAGGAAACATCTTCTCCACATCCACCCTGTCAAGACCCCTCAGGATCTTCTATAATTCAATCCAGGCTTTACCCAAAACTTTAAATCTGTGTCCCGACTGCTTGTACGATCAGTGAATGGAAACAGAGTTTCTTTGTCCACCCGATGGAAACCTGGCATAATCTTGTGTCCCTGAATCAAATCTCCCCTCAACCTCCTTTGCTGGAACCATTCTGGGAAACCTTTTCCAAGAACCTTCACATCCTTCCTGAAGAGTGGTGACCAGAGCTTTATAAAGATTCATAGAATAGAATTAGAACCATAGAATTCTGCAGTACAGAAGGAGGCCATTCAGCCTATCAAGTCTGCACCTATTCTCTGAAAGGTCGATGCTACCACTCCCACGTCGACGCTACCACCAAGAAAGCACAACAGTGCCTATACTTCCTCAGGAAACTAAGGAAATATGGCATGTCCACATTAACCCTTACCAACTTTTACAGATGCACCATAGAAAGCATCCTATCAGGCTGCATCACAGCCTGGTATGGCAACTGCTCGGCCCAGGACCACAAGAAACTTCAGAGAGTCGTGAACACCACCCAGTCCGTCACACAAACCTGCCTCCCATCCATTGACTCCATCTACACCTCCCGCTGCCTGGGGAAAGTGGGCAGCATAATCAAAGATCCCTCCCACCCGGCTTTCTCACTCTTCCAACTTCTTCCATCGGGCAGGAGATACAGAAGTCTGAGAACATGCACGAACAGACTCAAAAACAACTTCTTCCCCACTGTCACCAGACTCCTAAATGACCCTCTCATTAACTACACCCTGTATGCTTCATCCGATGCCAGTGCTTGTGTAGTTACATCGTATATCTTGTGTTGCCCTATTATGTATTTTCTTTTCTTCCCTTTTCTTCCCATGTACTTAATGATCTGTTGAGCTGCTCGCAGAAAAATACTTTTCACTGTACCTCGGTACTCGTGACAAACAAATCCAATCCAATCGAAAGGACACCCTGCCTAGGCCCACACCCCTACCCTCTCCCTGTAACCCCATAGCCCCACCTAACCTGTACATCCCTGGACACTAAGGGGCAATTTATCAAGGCCAATCCACCGAAGTTGTCCTTCTTTAGACTGTTGGAGGAAACCTGAGCACCGGGTGGAAACCCACACGGGGAGAAAGTGCAAACTCCACACAGACAGTCACCAAGGTCGGAATTGAACCCAGGTCCCTGGCGCTGTGAGGCTGCAGTGCTAATCACTGTGCCACCGGAAGCATAGTTTTGGTATCAATATTACTGTTCATGAAGCTCAAGATCGAATTTGCTTTGCCAACTACTCTCTTAATATGACTTGTAGATACACAAAATCCCTCTTCACCTCTTTCTCTCTCCTCCCAAAGAGGCCAGTTGTGTTTTATGACAATCCAGTTTTCATGGTCACTTTTTCCCAGTGCCGGCCCCACAAATGACCAGATTCATTCAGCTCAATTTCACAACCTGCCTTTGTGTTTTTGTGGGTTCTCTCTCACTCCCTATTTTCTGTTTTCAATCAGTTTCACAGGGTGTTCGAAGGGGAGGCTTCAAAGTTTGGAAACGCAAACCAAGCATCACATCAGGTTCTGACAGAGTCCTCAATTTATCATATCCTGAATATCATCGTACTTTGAACATGGAAGGAAAAAGCATCGCTCACAGTGGAGAAAAAGCGTACATGTGTTGTGTGTGTGGACGAGGATTCACTCGATCATCAGGCCTCGCAAGACACAAATGCAGTCACACTGAGGAGAAACCGTGGAAATATGGGGACTGTGGGAAAGGATTCATTTCCCCATCCAAGCTGGAAACTCATTGATGCAGTCACACTGGAGAGAGACCATTCACCTGCTCCGAGTGTGGGAAGGGATTTACTATTTCAGGCCACTTGCTGTGTCACCAGCGAGTTCACACTGATGAGAGACCATTTCAATGTCCAGACTGCGGGAAGTGCTATAAAAGTTCTGGGGAACTGATGCGCCATCAACGTATTCACACTGATGAGAGACCGTTTAGGTGCTCTCACTGCGGGACTCGGTTCAGACAATCATCTCACCTCACTGTACATCAGCGAATTCACGCTGGGGAGAGACCATTCGCCTGCTCCAAGTGTGGGAAGAGATTCACTCAGTCATCTGACTTGCAGAGACACCACCCAGTTCACACTGATGAGAGACCATTCAGATGCTCTCACTGCGGGACTGGGTTCAGACAATCCTCTCACCTCACTGTACATCAGCGAATTCACACTGGGGAGAGGCCGTTCACCTGCTCCGATTGTGGGAAGGGATTCACTCAATCATCCAACCTGCTGAGTCACCAGCGAATTCACACTGGGGAGAGACCATTCACCTGCTCCGAGTGTGGGAAGGGATTCACCACTTCATCCCACCTGCAGAGACACCAACGAGGCCACAAGTAACCACAGTGATTGGATTTTGCTGTTGCTCACATTCAGGACTGAATCATGTTCATTTGGGTCTCTTTCTGCTGATAACAAACTCCGGCCCATTTACAGAGGCTAATATTCTGGCTAAAAGTCAAATAAATTAGATTTCTGTTAAATACGCAGTGTTGAAACTTTTTAATATCTCTGACACAAGTTAATTCCTTTTGAAGTACTCTCGCTCTCCCCCGTCTCTTCCATCCTCACCTCCAACAAGAAGTGTGAGGAGCTTGTGGAGCTTCTTTGTGACTGAGATTGAGTAAATCCGATCAGCTGCCTCTGCTGCTTTCCTCCCTTCCACGATCCCACCGGACCAAACTGTCTCTAAATTTCATCCTTTCCTGAGCCCTGAGCCCACATCTTTCTCTAGTTTCTCTCTCATCTCCCCTCATGCCCTCTCAGAGCTCATCTTGTCCATGAGACCCAGCTCCTGCTCCATCGACACTATTCCCACTGAGCTACTGATCAGCCAACTACCCTGTGTCCATGGATATTGTCAACATTTGTCTCTCTTCAGGTACTGTCCCTCTGTCCTTCAAATCTGCCATCATCACCCCCTCAATAAAACAAACCCTTGCCCCTGCCATCCTTACAAATTATTGCCCCAACTTCAACCTCCCTCTCTTCTTCAAACCTTTCAACATTTTGTCATCTCCCAAATCCTTGTCCATCTTTCCCAGAATTCCCATGTTTGATTCCTTCAATCAGGTCTCTGCCCTGTCACAGTGAAATACAAGAGACAAACAGAATCTTACCCGGAGAGAAAGACAGACAATCCGGGAGCTTGGATCCAACACGGATATGTTCATAAGACCAGAAGACAAGGGTAGCAGCACAGTCTTTATCGAGAGACAACAATACCTGCTGGAGACAGACAGACAACTAAACAACACGAATCACAACACCAAGCTACCTAGACCCATATACCCGAGACAGGAAGGAGAATTGGAGATGGACCGGAAGAACTCAAAGACTCCAGAAACATTAACCAAAAACAACAGGTACAACCAAGGAAGTTCTACCTGTTCCCTAAAATACCCAAACACATAGACTGTACCAGGGAAATACCCCCAGACAGACCCACCGGATCAGACGGAGAGCGAAAGTCCAACAGAATCATAGAATTTACAGTGCAGAAGGATGCCATTCGGCCCATCAAGCCTGCACCACCCTCGGAAAGAGCACCCTACTTAAGTCCATGCCTCCACCCTATCCCAGTAACTCCACCTAACCTTTTTTTGGACACTAAGGGGCAATTTAGCATAGCCAATCTACCTAACCTGTACATCTTTGGATGGTGGGTGAAAACTGGAACACAACGGAGGGAACCCACGCAGACACAGGGAGAATGTGCAAACTCCACATTGAATTGAACCCGGGACCCAAGCACAAAATGCTGCCAGGAATCAGCAAGTCAGTTTAAGTCTGTGTGAAACTCAAACTTCATTCACACAAAGCCCGCAGTGTGATTGGCTGGAGGACCAGAGTCCATCCGGTCCTCCAATCCTTCCCATTGGTCAACACATCTCAGGCAGGAAATGAGGTTTCGGAACACGCGTCCACGTGGCCAATGGGAAGAACTCAAAGGATGCAGAGTCTCAGCCAATGAGGGAGATCCAGATCAGTCCCGCCCCACATTCACTCTGATTGGCTGGAGGATCAGCCGCTCGTGCTCGGTCCTCCAGTCCCGCCCCCTGTTCTATTGGCCTGGAGTCGCCCTCAATCACCCCCGGGCATTGTGATCCGGAGCACGCGCAGTGCGGCTGCTGGACATGGATTTCGCCACTTGTTTGTCCCGGAGAAGCAGAGTCGGCGTCAGGCGGTGGGTGGGAGGATTTGGAAACACTTTGTGGATCCGCAAACCCTTCACAATCATTGTCAGCTCCCTGGTTTGCAGCTGCGGGGCTTCTCCCTCCCTCCCGGGAACAGGCCCAGGTTAACGGGCACCATCCTGCTTCAGCCACTGGAGGATGGTTCACATCAGAGGATGGGGGAGGAAGGGTAATAAATAAAAGCTTCCACTTTGCACTCAAATCAATGAGGACTCTGATCTCTGGCAAGGAAGGAAACCCTGGGGGGTGGACGGGGCCGATTCACAAACACCCGCTGGAGGCCCCAAACCCCCAATAAAGAACCTGCAGCCCCTGGATTTCCAGCTCCGGGGGATTGGTGGCTTCAAGTGCAGCCATCTTGGTAAAGGAACATAGAGTGGGTGGGGCTTCAGGGTCCCAATGACCAGGAGGCAAAATGATGATTGATTAATTGATTTTATTCTCACTTTGCACAGAGGGGGTTGAGAACTGATCCCAGCCAGAGGGGAGGGAGGGGGTGAGCTGTAAGGAAAAGAATTGTGAAGGTGGTGTGCAGGATTTGCCGGGCTGACCAACTCTCATGGTGAAAATTAAGGTCCAGCCTGCACTGAAAGGCTGGCGTTCTGCCAGAGCTGGGACCAGTCCGCCTGGGGTAAGTGTCTGCCAGAGCTGTTGGAACACAGAAACAGTAAGGAACATGATCCTGTGCATTGAGAAAGGTCCAATTTGTATGACAGACAACATCCAGGCAGCATGCAGCCTGGGACAGAGGACACAAATACATTCAGTAAAATATGGGACTGTTAGTCACCCTGGGATTTGCATCCAGCAAGGGAGGTGAGAGAGTGCATGGGATTAGGATTTACTGCTTTACAGGTACAAATGAAGAAAATATCTTTCATGGAAAATAGAATTATATGTTCAATATTTCTCAAGTTTTGTGAACTCCTTTTCCAGGGTAATAGATTTGGTGGATTTACAAACAGGAAGCTCGAACTGCATGGTCTGACAAAGTCACTGAGTCACCACGGCCTCAATATCATCAGAAATTGAATTCCGGAGGAGACATGTTTGTGTGTTCTGTCTGTGCGACACCATTTATAACATCTTTGACTGGAAAAGCATCAAGACTCACACTGGAGTGAGTGTTCCAGTACACTGACTGTACAAAGAGCTTTAAACAGTTAAACCGCCTGTTAAAATCATTGCACGATTTGCAAAGGGAAGGAAGCGCACTCGTGCTGTGTGTGCGGACAAAGCTTCAACTGATTGTCCAAACTGGAGAGATACGAGGAAACGGGCGCCATGGAGAAACCGTGGAAATGTGAGGACTGGGGTAAAGGATTCAGTTCTTCATCCCGGCTGGAAATCCATTGACGCGTTCACACCGGGGAAAGGCCGTTCATCTGTTCTGTGTGTGGAGTGGGATTCACTCAGTCGCAACACCTGCTGAGACACCAGCGAGTTCACAAGTGAGTGCAGGGACTGGAATCTGCTGTTTTGCTGCTGCCAATCACATCCAGGATTGATAGTCTGACAATATCTGGTTTGATTCTGCTGATGTTAACAATCTCTTCAACTTGCTGCAGTTTAATATTCTGGAGATGTCACTGATTTTTAAAATGCCCCTTTTTAAAAGCAGCGCCTGTGATTTTTCTCCTTAATTCAAGAACTCTCAACAGGAGCACCTTTACAGTAAAATTATGAACTTGTACTTCAATCCTAAATTGATCTTTGATGCAAATCCGTGTCTGAACGGTTCCACTAATCAACATCTCCAATCAGCAGGTTAATCTTTCCTGACAATTCTTACTGACTTCTTCAGTGTTATGTCCATTAGGAAATTAAATTGTGAAGGAAGCAAAACAAAACAGTTAAATATTTTACAGGCACTGTGGAAATGTACATAATCACTGAACATCAACATTGTTATTGATGAAGTTTGGATCACGGAGTTGAATCATTTCTGACACAGCAGCAGCAACATTTGGTAACGGTGGAACAAAGAACAAAGAAAAGTACAGCACAGGAACAGGCCCTTCAGCCCTCCAAGCCTGTGCCGACCATGCTGCCCGACTAAACTACAATCTTCTACACTTCCTGGGTCCGTATCCCTCTATTCCCATCCTATTCATGTATTTGTCAAGATGCCCTTAAATGTCACTATCGTCGCTGCTTCCACCACCTCCTCCGGTAGCGAGTTCCAGGCATCCCCTACCCTCTGTGTAAAAAAACTTGCCTCGTACATCTACTCGAAACCTTGCTCCTCGCACCTTAAACCTATGCCCCCTAGTAATTGACCCCTCTACCCTGGGGAAAAGCCTCTGACTATCCACTCTGTCTGTGCCCCTCATAATTTTGTAAACCTCTATCAGGTCGCCCCTCAACCCCCGTTGTTCCAGTGAGAACAAACCAAGTTTATTCAACCGCTCCTCATAGCTAACGCCCTCCATACCAGGCAACATTCTGGTAAATCTCTTCTGCACCCTCTCTAAAGTCTCCACATCCTTCTGGTAGTGTGGTGACCAGAATTGAACACTATACTCCCAAGTGTGGCCTAACTAAGGTTCTATACAGCTGCAACATGACTTGCCAATTTTTATACTCAATGCCCCGGCCAATGAAGGCAAGCATGCCGTATGCCTTCTTGACTACCTTCTCCACCCGTGTTGCCCCTTTCAGTGTCCTGTGGACCTGTACACCTAGATTTCTCTGACTTTCAATACAGACTGGTTTGAGAGCTACTTAACAGAGATGACCTGTCACTGAAGCAAAAAGTAAAGCTGACCTGATGTACAACTTAAACCTAACAGCCAGAACAGTGTTTTTCAAACTTTTTTTCCAGGGACCCATTTTTACCAACCGGCCAACCTTAGGGACCCACGCCAGCCGACCTTCGCGACCCACCATTTTCTCTTACCTTGTTTGCTGCTGACAAAATGGAGGACTCTCAATCGGGCCCAAAGCACGTGAGGTCGGCATTCGGGGGGCGTGACCTGCTCTCTACCTCCCTTCAGGCAGGAAGATTACATAGAATTTTTTTTTTTAAATCTTCTGTGACTCCGATTGCACAAATGCATGGGCAAAAGCCGCAGCAGCCGGCTTTTAACAATGTTGGCTGTGAGCGGCCTTCAAAAAGACCATGACCATATTTTTAAAAATGCAGGCGCACTGCATATGTGTGCCTGCTTATCGGTGCGCGTGAGCAAACTTCTCCGCTTGCGTACCGATGAGCGGGGACGCATGGGCAGTGACGCATGGGCAGCGTGGTCTCTTTTTTTATATGGTCGTGGCCTTTTTGAAGGCCGCTCGCAGCTGGCATTGTTGAAAGCCGGCTGCTGTGGCTGTTGCCCACAAATTTGCACAATCGGGAGTGCCGCGACGGACGGCTCCGTGACTCCCCCACCCGCGGGTCACGAAAATGCCTGAGCTAGAACACCATCTCGTGAAAGTAGCCAAGTTAGTTCTGTAAAAGACAGGGAGAATGTGTGAAATAATCGCTGGATCAGTCTACATCACAAAATGTGAATTGCCTCTGAAATCTACTGTGTTTGATGGGATCAAGACATCACTTGTTTCTGCTTTCACCAAGGTTGCCCACCTGAAATCAGCAGATGGTGAAGTTCTCACTGCCAGAAGTAAACAGATGTCCCGTTGGGTTGAACATGACTGTGAGCTGTACTCCTGTGAGACGGACACCTCCCAGTCTCTGTTTGACTCTCTTGCAGCTTCCTGTCCTGGTTGAGTTGGACAAGGAACCCTCATCACTTGAGCTGGAAAAGGCCCTTGGTTACGGAGCAAGCAGAAAGGCACCCGGCAAAGTTGGAATTCCAGCTGAACTGCTCACACACAAAGTCCCATAGAATATCACACCTTCCTTACCACAGCCGTCTCTTGGGAGGTAGAATCCATTTCATAGAAAATGTGTGACGCAAAAATCATCACATTTTCAAAAACAGAAGTGACAGTGGAGACTGCAACATCTGCAGGGCCATCTCACTCCTTAACAATGCTGAGAAGACCTTCACTAAAGTCATGTTTAAAAGATTCATCGACGTGCAGACTGAGTGTATCCAGAAGCACAGTGCAGTTTCTGTGCTGACAGATCTACAGTGAACATGATCTTCTCCACACACCAGCTACAAGAGAAGAGAACAATTGGGATTTGATCTAAAGTGTCAGTGCTGAGAAAGTGAAATCTCAGCAGGGTGGATGACTGAGCGAATCCCTTGCCACACACACAGCAGGTGAATGATCTCTCCCCAGTGTGAACCCGCTGATGATCCAACAGTTTGCATAACTGAGCGAACGTCACCCCACACTCAGGACAGGTGAATGGTTTCTCTCCAGTGTGCATTCTCTGGTGTATCAGAAGGCTGGATAACTGAGCAAATTCCTTCCCACACTCGGAGCAAGTGAACGGCCTCTCCCCAGTGTGAACTCGCTGGTGTGTCAGAAGATTAAATTTGTTTTTAAAGCTCTTCTCACAATCGGAACATTTGAAAGGTCTCATGTCAGAGTGAAAAAGTTGGTGTGCAGTTAGATGTGTTAGTCGAGTGAATCCCTTTCCACACTCTGAACAGGTGAATGGTCTCTCCCCGGTGTGACTGCGGTGATGAGTTTCCAGCTCAGAAGGGTAACTGAATCCCTTCCCACAAACCCCACATTTCCAGTTTCTCAATGGTGCCGGCATCCTTGTGTCTCTCCATTTTGGATGATCAGTTGAAGCTTCTTCCACACACAGAACACGTGTACAGTTTCTCCTCGCTGTAAATGGTGGGCTGTTTTTCAGGCTGTGTAACTGGTTAAAGCTCTTTCCACAGTCAGTTCACTGGAACACTCTCGCTCGGGTGTGTGTGTTTCTTTGTGCTTTTCCAGTCACACTGATGGTTAAAATCTTTTCCAACAGACAGAACAAACATTTATCCTTCCACATTCAAAAGTTGATGACATTCAGATCCTGATCAATTGAGTGACTATCAGATCTTGATGTAATGATTGATTTGAGTTTCCAGTCTGTCAATCCATTCCTTGTAACCCTGTAAAATCAGTTTACACAGGTCAGAAATTCAGAACAGATAATTCTCGTCCCTGGGGAGTAATTGTTTCTCTCATTTCCCAAAGCTGCAAATCCCAGTCCCACAGTTTCCCCTTTCCCACAAACTCACCACAATGGTTTCAAGGTCATTAATACGGAATGGAGTTTGGAATTTCAGATTATTCACTGAATTTAAATTCGACCATCTACGTTACATCAGTGTGAGTGCAGGATAGAAATTGCCCCCATTCTCTCCTCCTGCTCCAGGATCAGTAAAGTGAGTTAAAGATAATTTCTCCTGAACAAATCCATTGCTGCATTTCCTTCCTGAAGCCACATTTGTCCACTGGGGCCCGGCACCGGGAGAAAGCGGCAGCTGCCGTTGTGTTGGGTGATGAGGCGGTGCTCCCAGTTTGTTAATGGGGGTGTTGAGGCCTCCAATGGGTGTTTGTGAAGCTTCCTCCCCCCCCCCCCCAACTGCCCCTAACGCTGCCTCCGCTTATCCGCCTGAAGATGAGACAAAGAAGAGTCTGTCCCTGGACATGAGCCTCGCTGCGCATGCTCCACATTACAATGTCAGGGGTGTGGTTGATAAAGCTTTGGGCCAATAGAAAGAGGGGGCGGGTCTGGAGGACCGAGCGGGAGAGGCTGATCCTCCAACCAATCGGATTGAATGAGGGGGCGGAGCCGGGCTGTGAGTGACGCAGGTGCAGTTCCGGTTCTGGTGATGTGGTAATGTTGACGGTTTTTTCTTCGGTCCGCGACCGGTAAACGGAAAATTGCGGAAAGCAGTCACCGATTGATCTGCCAGGTGTGTGGAGTATTTTTGTATACATGTTGTGCAAGCACAAACTTCGGAAAAAGTCTTCCTAGTCTCCCATTTGAACAGAGCTGGTCCTCACCTGCCCGGTTTAAAGACCGCCATCTTTAATAGGGGCAATCTGCAGGAGGACGCATGTGCAGTCACCATCTTTGTACGGGGCAATGTTTTCAATGAATGGGGAGTGTATTCTTATAGCGAAAGTGAGATCATTGTAATCACATTAAAGAATCTCGACAGTGCAGAAGGAGGCTATTCGGCCCATCGAGTCTGCACCGACTATCTGAAAGACCACTCTACCAAGGCCCACGTTACCTTTGGGTACTAAGGGTCAATTTAGCATGAAGCAAATCCTGCTCCGTGACTCCCACTCCTTCTTCGGATGTCCTGCCCCATGTGTCCAAAAAACTGCAGGTCTGTGCAGTCACATGAAGACCCATGGCAAAAACACAGACCCTGAGTAGACATCATCCTCAAATCGAGAGACTGCTGATGACTACGGGAAATGTGCAACAGGGAGTATGAGCAGTCATCCTGGGCCAGACAGCCAGAGGAAATATTGTGAATTTCTCTGCTTGACTGACCGCGGTAGTGGGAGACGACTATGAGTCAAAGAACAAAGAACAAAGAAATGTGCAGCACAGGAACAGGCCCTTCGGCCCTCCAAGCCCGTGCCAACCATGCTGCCCGACTAAAGTACAATCTTCTACACTTCCTGGGTCCGTATCCCTCTATTCCCATCCTATTCATGTATTTGTCAAGATGCCCCTTAAATGTCACTATCATCCCTGCTTCCACCACCTCCTCCAGTAGCGAGTTCCAGGCACCCACTACCCTGATTATGGGGTAGTCATTAGGAGAGTTCAGTCCTGAGGTATCAGAAGAATGGATGACAATCTCAGCAGCAAATGAGCTGAGACTCAGATAGAGTTGAGCGATGTTACTGAGATGAAAATAGTGATAATGTAGATATGTGGCTGGTAGCTCCGTTTGGGTTGAAATATATTGCCATGACTGAACAGTCTGGTTCAGACTCAGTTACCAGGGAGCGAAATGGAGTCATTGGTGAGGGTATGGACTTTGTAGATGGGTCTGATGACAATGGCTTTGGACTTCCCAATATTTATTTGGAGGAAATGTCTGCTCATCCAGTACTGGATATCACAGAATCAGGATGGTGTGTGAGTTGGAGAAAAACTAGAGGTGATGGTTTCCACATACACCTGATACCCTGATCCTCTGGGTGGTTAGATTGAGGGTTTGTCAAAATTCTCTCGAGATAAATAAAATCCCTCTCTTTTGCCCATTGGTTCTTACACACTGCCCCTTCTCTCTCTTGTCCTCTTCTCCCACATATTGGCCAGAATCCTGTGTGGGCCAAGACTGTGTGGCAGATTTTCTTCCCTGAAAGACATTAGTGAACCAGTTGGGTTTTTTATGATAATCCAGTTTTCATGGTCACTTTTTCCCACTGTCGGCCCCACAAATGACCAGATTCATTCAGCTCAATTTTACAACCTGCCTTTGTGTTTTTATGGGTTCTCACTCACTCTTTCTGTTTTATATCAATTCCACAGGATATTAGAAGAGGAGATTTGCAGTTGGGAAACTGAACCCAAACATCACATCAGGATCAGACAGAGTTGCCCATTTTATAGGGACCGGAATATTATCGGATTTTGAACATGGAAGGTAAAGGAATCATTCCCAGTGGAGAAGAACTGTACACGTGTTCCCTGTGTGGACGAGGATTCAGACAATCATCTGACCTGTTGATACACAAGCGCAGTCACACTGGGAAGAAACTGTGGAAATGTGGAGTGTGTAGGAAGGGATTCCGATCTCCATCTCATCTTGAAAAGCATTGCCGCATTCACACGGGGAAGAAACCATTCACCTGCTCCGACTGTGGGAAAGGATTCACTCAGTCATCCAACATGCTGAGACACCAGCGAGTTCACACTGCGGAGAGGCCATTCACCTGCTCTGAGTCTGGGAACAGAATCCCTCACTCATCCAACCTGCTGAGACACCAGCGAGTTTACTCTGGGAAGAAGCCATTCACCTGCTCCGAGTGTGGGAAGGGATTCTCAAGGTCATCTAACCTGCTGGCACACCAGCGGGTTCACACCGACGACAGACCCTTTAAATGTCCAGATTGCGGGAAGTGCTATAAAAGTTCTGGGGAACTGATGTCCCATCAACGTGTCCACACTGACGAGAGACCGTTCAGGTGCTCTCACTGTGAGAGTGGGTTCAAGACATCTTTCGCCCTCACCAAACACCAGCGCACTCACACTGATGAGAGACCGTTCAAGTGTTCTCACTGTGGGACAGCGTTCAGGCAATCGAGTGACCTCGCTGTACACCAGCGCACTCACACTGGGGAGAGGCCATTCACCTGCTCCCACTGTGGGAAGGGATTCTCTCACTCATCTAGCGTGCTGAGACACCAGCGAGTTCACACTAATGAGAGACCTTTCAACTGCTCCCAGTGTGGGAAGAGATTCAATCAGTCATCCATCCTGCTGAGACACCAGCAAGCTCACACCACTGAGAGACCATTTAAATGTCCAGACTGTGGGAAATGCTACAAAAGTTCTGGGGAACTGATGCGCCATCAACGTGTTCACACTGACGAGAGACCGTTCAGTTGCTCTCACTGTGGGAATAGGTTCAAGACATCGTCTACCCTTACTGCACACCAGCGCACTCACAGTGAGGAGAAACCTTTTAAATGCCAGGACTGTGAGAAATGCTATAAAAGTTCCAGTGAACTGATACGCCATCAACATGCGCACACTGAGGAAAGACCTTTTAAATGCTCAGACTGTGGGAGGTGCTTTAGAAGTTCCACCAATCTGATGTCCCATCAACGTGTTCACACTGACGAGAGACCGTTCAGGTGCTCTCACTGTGGGACTAGGTTCAGAGAATCAGCTCATCTCACCATACACCAGCGCACTCACACGGGAGAGAGACCGTTCACCTGCTCCAATTGTGGGAAGGGATTCAGTCATTCATCCAACCTGCGGGCACACCAGCGAACTCACAAATGACGACAGTAATTGGATTTTGCTATCAGTTACATCCAGACATGAACCATGTTCATTGTGCTCTGTTTCTGCTGATGTTAGCATGGTAATATCTGCTGATGGCAGCACGGTAATATCTGCTGATGGCAGCATGGTAGCACAAGTGATTAGCACTGTGACTTCACAGCACCTGGGTCCCAGGTTCGATTCGCTGCTGGGAATGTCTGCGTGGGTTTCCTCCAGATGCTCCGGTTTCCTCCCACAGTCCAAAGAAATGCAGGTTAGGTAGATTGGCCATGATAAATTGCCCTTAGTGACCAAAAAAGGTTAGGAGGGATTATTGGGTTACAGGGATAGGGTGGAAGTGAGGGTTTAAGTGGGTTGGTGCAGACTCAATGGGCCGAATGGCCTCCTTCTGCACTGTATGTTCTGTGTTAACAAACTTCAGCCGAATTAATATTCTACATAAATGTGAAATAGGATTTGTGTTAAATGCACACTACGGTCATTCCTTAAAGGTCTCTCCCTCTCCCCAGTCTCCTCCACCCTCACCTCCAACAAGTGTGAGGAGCTCATGGAGCATCTTTGTCAGTAAGAATGAGACAATCTGATCAGCTGCCTCTGCTGCTTTCCTCCCTTCCACTAGCCCACAGGTTAAAACTCTCTCTAGTTCCTCCTTGTCTGACTCTGTGAGCCCACTGCCCATATCGTTAAAAGCTCAATAGAGTCAGGGATTGTTCCGAGATTGGAATATAGCTCACGTCGTTCCCGTTTTCCAAATCAGAGCCAGGGAACGACAGGTTCATCAGTGTGACCTCGATTACAGGGAAGGTGCTTGACGGGATGCTTGGAGATATTGTTTCTCATCACTGGGGAAGAGAAGGAACCATTAGAGATGTTCTAGTGACCAATTCACTGAGCAAGTCTTGAGACCTGTTCTTCAGCCCAGACTCACTATGCACATCCGCATGTTAGTTAATCCGCGCCTAATAAATAAATCTGTCCACTCACACTGGTATCCCATTATCATGCACACGTTCCCTATGATTACAACCCATTCATAGACTTTCAGGTGATCTTGTCAAAAGTTCAAGGTGGTGTCTGTCTCGAGATCTTTGTTTATCTTAACGGGTTAGAGGGATATGAGGAACATGTCGACAGGTGGATTTGAAACCAGGAAGAGATCAGCCATGATCTGACTGAATGGTGGAGCAGGCTCGAAGTGCTGAATTGCCTGCCTCTGCTCCTAATTCCTATATTCTATCTCCCTCTGAATGGTCCCAGTCTCTTGGGCAGTGGCCAGGCTCACTGTAACAAATGCAGGATTTTAGATATATTAGATTATAAGTATTTGGCAATTTAAGGGTTAACAGCTAGGGTTACAGTGTGTCTGACTGCTGTAGTCATGTTTTTAAAAAGAATCTTGTTTTGCAAGACCAGAAAGTTTTAGGAGCCGGAGGTGAAATTAACCAGTGGAATGTGTTTTCAGTCTGGGGTAATGCAATGTTGTTTGACTCGGGAGAAGCCCTGGGGAGTTAATGTGTTTTCAGCCTGGGGTAATGCAATGCTGTTTTACGAGGGGGAATCCCTGGGGACTTAATGTGTTTTCAGCTTGGGGAGTTAATTTGTTTTTAGCTTGGGATATGATGTCATTGCTGGGTGGAGCTACGGTATTCAAGACATTTTGCGAAAGCATTTTGAGTTGAGGTCTGATCTGGCTACCATTTGGACCACAAGAAAGGTATTTTGCTCTCACTGTAAGATAGTTAAAGGAGAATAATAGTATTTAATGCACGCAGAATTGTATGAGGACAAGGGAAAACAAACCATTTGAAACAGCTTTTTGAAGAATTCCTGCCAGAAGACATCCAGCCAGGCTGACACAGTGGTTAGCACAGCTGTCTCACAGCGCCAGGGAACCCGGGTTCAATTCTGACCTTGGGTGACTGTCTGCGTGAAGTTTTCACTTTCTCCCCGTGTCTGTGTGGGCTTCCACCGGGTGCTACAGTTTCCTCCCACAGTCCAATGATATGCAGGTTCAGTGGATTGGCCACGCAAAAATTGCCCCATGGTGTCCAGAGATGTTCAGGCCAGGTGGGGTTACAGGAATAGTGCAGGCAAGTGTGGCTAGGTAGGGTGCTCTTTCAGAGGGTTGGTGCAGACTCATTGGGCTGAATGGCCTCTTTCTGTACTGTGGGGATTATATAATAGAGTCTGCAGGGTTTCTAACAGGAGTCAAATCTGTTCTGGAAAACTAATATTACTCTGTGCCATTGGCATGTGGGATGGATTGAGAGCTGTAGGGTTTTCCTTTCTTGTTATTTACTTGGGAATATAGATGGTAATTAAGGGTATTTATTGTGTTGAGTAATGTTGTTTACGGGGTCTTTGGAAGCTATTTTCGGGTGTGATGTTAAAGTGTTTAATGTTGTGTTAATAATAAAGTTTTGTTTTAAAACACAAAATTCCTATTTCTTTGTGCAATCACTCCTGGTGCAAAGTATTCTTTTTGCACAGCCTTACAAAATAAACTAAAATATTGGGGTTTTGGCCCAGTACACTAGCGACTGCTGGGGTCTGGTCTGGGATTGTAATATAACAAATGTAGTTTCCTTTTAAAAATGATCAATGACAAAGATACAAACTTCTTCAAAAGAATGCTGTCAATTTATTCATCTCATTCACACTTTCCTTTCACTAGAACGTACATTAATACCGGATTGAGATGTTACATTGAATTACGTTCATTTGCTGCTGTGATTTCCTGTCTCTTCCCCTATCCTCCCTCACTTCTTCTCAATCTGAGACATCTCATTAATTCCCACCCTCTCTCATTGATGAGCTCTGGATAAACATTCCTGTCCACAACAATATGCTCAGAAAACCTTGAGATCAGAGATCCAACATTCCCATTGATTCCAGGCATTAATATATTTTGTTTGTTTATTTTTCACTTTAACCCATTGTAAAAGCTCCTGATGTTTTATCATTTCAAAATGATTCCAAATTCAAACAGGATTTCTGCCGGACATCCTTCAAGGCTGAAGCTTATCCTTTGGGAATCAAACATAATCCTTTTCTCAGTTGTAATTTTACTGTTTAATTTTTCTCAACACAAAAGCTGTCAGTATTTTAGATTAAATAACAATTGTTTCCAAACTTCTTCCTCAAATCAATTTATTTTTGAATTTTTGCTGTTTATGTACAACACACTTCTTTAACAATGGCCGAACGGTGCTTTGAGTGTCTGTCGTACTCTCAGCAGGGAGAGGGTCCTGTTTCATGGGACACTGTGTCGGTCCGCTTATATCTTTGAGTTTGGACACGTCTCCATAACCATGTTTATGGATTGTGAATACACCCGGCACATACTCGAGAACTGCCGGTACCTCAGGATCATCAGAGGTGACTGGTTCACACTCTGCTGCAAAGCCTGGTAAAACCTGGAGCTCAGGAACATCAGAGGTGACTGGTTCACACTCTGCTGCAAAGCCTGGGAAAACCTGGAGCTCAGGATCATCAGCGGTGACTGGTTCACAGTCTGCTGCAAAGCCTGGGGAAACCTGGACCTCAGGATCATCAGTGGTGACTGGTTCACACTCTGCTGCAAAGCCTGGGAAAACCTGGACCTCAGGATCATCAGTGGTGACTGGTTCACACTCTGCTGCAAAGCCTGGGAAAACCTGGAGCTCAGGATCATCAGCGGTGACTGGTACACACTCTGCTGCAAAGCCTGGGAAAACCTGGAGCTCAGGATCATCAGCGGTGACTGGTTCACAGTCTGCTGCAAAGCCTGGGAAAACCTGGAGCTCAGGATCATCAGCGGTGACTGGTTCACACTGCTGCAAAGCCTGGGAAAACCTGGAGCTCAGAATCATCAGTGGTGACTGGTTCACACTCTGCTGCAAAGCCTGGTAAAACCTGGAGCTCAGAATCATCAGCGGTGACTGGTTCACACTCTGCTGCAAAGCCTGGGAAAACCTTGAGCTCAGGATCATCAGCGGTGACTGGTTCACGCTCTGCTGCAAAGCCTGGGAAAACCTGGACCTCAGGATCATCAGCGGTGACTGGTTCACACTCTGTTGCAAAGCCTGGTAAAACCTGGACCTCAGGATCATCAGCGGTGACTGGTTCACACTCTGCTGCAAAGCCTGGGAAGACCTGGACCTCAGGATCATCAGAGGTGACTGGTTCACAGTCTGCTGCAAAGCCTGGGGAAACCTGGAGCTCAGGATCATCAGAGGTGACTGGTTCACAGTCTGCTGCAAAGCCTGGTAAAACCTGGAGCTCACCATGGGGTCAGGGTGAGGATCGTAGATGATGGTGGTGGGGGAGTAAGAGTCGACTAATATTAATTGCTGATGGCCGCCTTTGCGGGAATGGTGAAGCAACTCATTCCAGGGCATCGTCATAATGTTATAAATGCTCAACATGCTACAGACTCATGGCTGGAGCCCTTTCAGAAAGAGAGTCTTGAAGCTCAGGGAGTGAGAATGGTTTACCAGTCCCAGAGGACAGACAGACAGATGCTGCAGAGTGAGAGCTGGTCTCTGTAGCTGGTGGCGGCCGTCTCCTCTGAATTTTTAACTGGCAGAAGCCAATGTGTTGGTGTTGGGCTGAAGCTCATCTTCCTGGCAAAGTGGTATTTTTCCTTGCGAAAGCCAGTTTTAACCTTTACAGAGTCAAACCACAGATAGTTGGTTTACTATGGGTCATGAGATCCAATGTATTCAGGTTAGAAATGACTTTTTCAGGGCCTGTGTGAGAGACATGTACTTAGAATACAGACCTATCCTGTATTTGTCGGCCAGCAAGCTACTCTGGAATCTGTCTTCATAAGACCATAAGTCGTAGGAGCAGAATTAGGCCATTTGGCCTGTCGAGTCTGCCCCATTCTCCCGCCTTCTCCCCATAACCCCTGATCCCCTTATTAACCAAGAACCTAGCAATCTCTGTCTTAAAGAGACTCAGTGATTTGGCCTCCACAGCCTTTTGCAGCAAAGAGTTCCACAGATTCACCACCCTCTGGCTGAAGAAACTCCTCCTAATCTCGAAGGATCATCCCTTCAGTCTGAGTCTGTGCCCTCACGTTCTAGTTTTTCCTACCAGTGGAAACATCCTCTCCCCCTCCACTCTACCGAGGCCTCTCAGTATCCTGTAAGTTTCAATAGGATCCCGCTTCATCCTTTTAAACTCCAATGAGTACACACCCAGAGTCCTCAGCCGCTCCTCATATGACAAGCTCTTCTGGAGAGTGAGAGAGAGAGAGCTATTTCAATAATATTCAATAACGTTCTGAAGATTTCATAAGATTATTAGACGGTGATTTCTTACAGTCCAGTACTTGAATTGAGCGTGTCTCCATTCCTGTCCTCGGGGGTTTCTGTACCAGGCGGCAGGGGTAACATTTGGAGACTCTCGATTCTCCACCAATTCCCATTCTCCTTCTTCCTGCTGGATAATGGAGGTGTCGCTGTGTGTAATGTACAGACCAGTAAGAATTGTCAGCAATGATCAATCAGCACTTTCTAATTGGAGATGTTCATCAGTATAATCTTCCAAATCTTGGATTATAAATGTATCAAAGATCAATTTTACAAGTGAAGTAAAAGTTTGTCTAAACCCATTTCTGATGAAAGTTCCTGAATTATAGGGAAGGTCACAGACAGCGGAACTGCAGCCCCAGGAACACAACCAGCCCAGTTACTGAGAGTATTAAAACAGCAGAAACAAATATGAACTGTCACAATGAGCATGTTTCAGTGCTGGGTGTGATTAAGAGAAGAATCCAATCTCTACAATCACTTGTGAATTTGTTGGTGCGCCAAAAGGTTGGACGAATTAATGAAACTCTTCCCACACTCGGAGCAGGTGAATGGTCTCTCTCCAGTGTGAACTCGCTGGTGTGTCAGCAGGTTAGATGACTTTGTGAATCCCTTCCCACACTCAGGACAGGTGAATGGTCTCTCTCCGGTATGAACACGTTGGTGTGAAATGAGGTGTGATGAACTCCTGAACCTCTTTCCACAGTATGTGCAGCTGAATGGTCTCCTCAGTGTGAGTTCGTTGGTGTGACAGGAGGCAGGATGAATCAGTAAATCCTTTTCCACATGCGGAACAGGTGAATGGTCTCTCCCCAGTGTGAACCCGCTGGTGTATCAGCAGGTGGGATGGCCGACTGATTCCCTTCTTACACACAGAGCAGGCGAACGGCCTCTCCCCTGTGTGAACCCTTCGGTGTATAATGAAGGTGCCTGACTGCCTGAAGCTCTTTCCACAGAAAGTGCAGCTGAATGGCTTCTCCTGAGTGTGAATGAGCTGGTGTGACTGGAGACTGGATAACTCGGTGAATCCCTTGCAACACACAGAGCAGGTGAATGGTCTCTCCCCAGTGTGACTGCGTCGGTGAGTTTCTAGCGTGGATGGGCATTTGAATCCCGTCCCACAGTCCCGACATTTCCACGGTTTCTCCATGGTGCAGTTGTCCTTGTGTCTGTCCAGGTTGGATGATCAGTTGTCCCATCCACACACAGAACACGTGTGTGGTTTCTCCTCACTGAATGGTGTGATGTTTTGTCAGGCTGTGTAACTGGTTAAAGCTCTTTTCACAGTACGTTCACTGGAACACTCTCACTCACGTGTATGTGCGTCTTGATGCTTTTCCTGCCACATTGATGTTTTAAATATTTTTTTCAGATAGAACAATTGTTTCTCATTCCACATTGAAAAGCTGATAATATTCAGGTCCTGATGGAATCTCTTTCAGAGATTGTTTCGTTTTAGTTTCCTCGCTCAATCTATAAAAGGAATTTACAAAACTCATCACTGTCAGTCCAGCATAGGATAGAAATTTTGAAGAGACAATTCTCGTTTCTCTGGAACATTTTTTCCTCTCTTGTTCCCCCAAAGCTGTAAATCCCGGTCCCACACACTCTCTCTCCTCCCTGGGCTGAAATCCAAACCCATCTCACCATCTGCACCATTTCTTTCCTCCACTCCCAGTTTTCTCCCTCCCTCTCCTCTGCCTGGGTTCAGTTCTCCAGCTCCTGTCTGCAGACTGACAATAAAATCAATGGGTTTTATTGGGGGTTTGGTGTCTCCAGCGGGTGTTTGTGAATCCTCCCCACCCACCTGCCAGGGTTTCCTTCCTTGCCAGAGATCAGAGTTCTCATTGATAATTTGAGCCCAACCTGGAACCACGCCAAATTGCCCCTTTATTGAGGGAAAAAAAATTACATGATTTGCGGCTCCACAAAGTGTTTCCAACTACTCCCACCGATCTCCTTAACAGGTTGATGCATTTATTTGACTGACTAAAAGGATGGCACAGTGCTTAGCACTGCTGCCTCGTGGCGCTCAGGACCCGGGTTCGATCCCGGCCCCAGGTCACAGTCCGTGTGGAGTTTGCACATTCTTCCGTGTCTGCGTGGGTGTCACCTCCGCCACCCAAAGATGTGCAAGGTAGGTGGATTGGCCACGCTAAATTGCACCTTAATTACAAAAAAAACAATTGGTTGCTCTAAATTTATTTCAAACACGGCTTGTCTCTTTCCTAATGTTCACAATTAAAGGGGTGGGTTCCCCAGGAGATGGCTGACATTTCAGGGCAATTAAATTAATAATGGACAGAGAAATGTCTAGTGTTGTTACGTGGTACAGATTAGATATATTATTTACCGTTCTGTAATAAAGTAAATGTATTATTATTTCTCGTCTTGTAATAAAAGACTGTAGCTACGTTATGGATTTCCAGTCATCTCTTTCTCAAAGGGTTGTGAGT
This sequence comes from Scyliorhinus torazame, assembly GCF_047496885.1. Classification (NCBI taxonomy): domain Eukaryota; kingdom Metazoa; phylum Chordata; class Chondrichthyes; order Carcharhiniformes; family Scyliorhinidae; genus Scyliorhinus; species Scyliorhinus torazame. The sequence continues at coordinate 115,369,905 of NC_092711.1, forward strand.
CTTTGGATTTCTCTTCCACAGGGACCAGTTGTACCTGGGGGTCATTGAATATATTGAAGCACAAGTTTGACAGATATTTTATTGATAATGGAGTTAAGGGTTATGGGGAACAGGTAGGAAAATAGAGTGAAAGCTGAGATGAGGAGGGATTTCTTCACTCGAGGATGTGGTGAAGCTTTGGAATTCTCTACCCCAGAGAAATGTGGAGCCTCAGTCATCAGGTATGTTCAAGACAAATATTGATATGTTTCTAGATATTGAAGATATTAAGAGATATGGGGATCATGTGGGAAAATGGTGCTGACGTAGAGTGGCCAAGGATCGCATTGAATAATGGAGCAGGCTCGGTGGGCCGAATGGCTTACCCTTGCTCCCATTCTAATCTCTGTGTCCTGGTCAGGAAGCAGTGAGCTGAGCTTGGATCTGTCAATCAACATGAATCAGCACCTCCAGGAGAATTGGGAGGGTGAATATTAGATACAGCAGAATGAGAATCGAGGGAGATTGTGTGGGATGGAGATTTACAGCTTTTGGAGAACGAGAGAGGAAATAATGTTCCACAGGAACAAGAATTGTCTGTTCTGAATTTCTATCCTGTGCTCACTGATGACTTTTGTAAATTGTTTTTAAAGGATATTGGAAGAGGAGGAATTATAGACAGAAATCTCAAACATCACGTCTCGATGTGACAAACTCACACGATTCCTTCTGACCTGAATTGGGCTCTGAATATCATTGGCGAGAAGGAGAAATGTTTGTCCAATCTGTCGGCTTCAAAAGATTTTTAAACGTGAGCGTGACTGGAAAAGCACCCAGACGCACACAACACACACCCGAGTGAGAGTGTTCCAGTGAACTGGTTGTGGAAAGAGCTTCAACCAGATACACAGCCTGAAGCAACATCACACCATTCACAGTGAGGAGAGACAGTGCACATGTTCTGTGTTTAGAAAGGCTTCCACTAATTGTCCAATCTGGAGAGACGTAATGAGAATCAAAACATGGAGAAATCGTGGAAATGTGGGGACTGTGGGAAGGAATACAGATTCCCATCTGAGCTGGAGATTCATCGACGCAATGTCACTGGGGAGAGGCCATTCATCTGCTCCGAGTGTGAGAAGGGATTCACTCAGTTGTCCACCCTGTGGAAACACGAGCGAATTCACACCGGGAAGAGACCATTCACCTGCTCTCAGTGTGGGAAGGTATTCATTGATTTATTCAACCTGCAGACACACCAGCGAGTTCACACTGGGGAGAAGCCATTCACCTGCTCTTAGTGTGGGAAGGGATTACATAGAAATATAGAAAATAGGAGCAGGATGAGACCATTTGGCCCTTCGCACCTGCTATGCCATTCATTATGATCATGGCTTATCATTCAACTTAATAGCCTATTGGTGTCTCCTTCCAGCCCTGATTAGTCTCAACATTTGCAACTGTATGAAAAAGGAATTGTACAAAATCAGATAAAGGAACTGTATGAAACAGTTCAATTGTATTCCTGTCTAAGGTGGTGTCAGGAATTGGAGATTCAAGTAAATTAAACTATTGCCCAATTGACCAATGGTCATGTTACAACAGGCCCAACTCTGACATGAGGTAATGGTCACTTTGGGGAGAAAGGTCGATGTTCCGAAAGTCTTCCTTGCTGGCCAAGTACTTAAGACTTGAGGCCGAGTTCCAAGGAAATTACTGTCAAAGATGAAGCCAGAGAGTGTTACGCTCCACCGACTTGAAGTTGCAAATGCCACTGTCTTCAAGTTGTTCAGTAAACTTTTTCTTTTAATAAACTTTTTAAATTGACTATCCAGAGAATTCTGCCTTTTCTTTAATTGGTTAAAATTCTTATCCGAAGGCAGCACGGTAGCACAGTGGTTAGCACTGCCTCACGGTGCCGAGATCCCAGGTTCGATCCCGGCTCTGGGTCACTGCCCATGTGGAGTTTGCACATTCTCCCCGTGTTTGCTTGGGTTTCACCCCCACAACCCAAAGATGTGCAGGGTAGGTGGATTGGCCACACTAAATTGCCCTTAATTGGAAAAAATGAATTGGGTACTCTAAATAAAAAAAAACAATTCTTGTCCGAACCAAAGCAAATTTATTAAATGGGAAGTTGGGGATCGCTGAAATAAATTTAGGATCAGAAAACATTAATCTTCAATTTAAAACTTTCACTTCTGTAGTGCCTTTCATAACCACAACATGTCCCAAAGAGCTTCTGAAGTGTGGTCACTGTTGTCGGAAATACAGCAGCCAATTTCAACAAAGCAAGATGCCACACACAGCAATGTGGCAATGAGCAGATGATCGGATTTTGGCAATGTTGATTGAGTGATAAATATTTGCCAGGACACCAGGGTTTATGGCTTGGTCTAGCTCAGTGGACTAGACAGCTGGTTTGTAATGCAGAACAAGGCCAGCAGCGTGGGTTCAATTCCCGTTCCGACTTACCTGAAAAGGCGCCGGACTCTGGCGACGAGGGGCTTTTCACAATAACATCATACTTGTGACAATAAAAGATTAGGGCCGGTTTAGCTCAGTGGGCTAGACAGCTGGTTTGTAATGTAGAACAAGGCCAGCAGCCCGGGTTCAATTCCTGTACCGGCCATTTCTGTATCCATCTTGTCAGCTCAATTCTGATCCTGTGCGACTTCATCTTCTGTAACAGTCTGCCATGAGGGACCTACCTTGTCAAAGCCCTTACTGAGGTCCATGTAGACAACATCCACTGCCCTACCCTCATCAATCATCTTTGTCACTTCCTCAGAAACTCGATCAAGTTCGTGAGACACGACCTCCGCTTCACAAAACCATGTTGCCTCTCACTAATATGTCCACTTATTTCCAAGTGGGAGTAAATTGTGTCTCAAAGAATTCCCTCCAATAATTTCCCGACCATTGACGTAAGGCTCACCGGCCTGTAATTACATGGATTATCTTTGCTACCCTTCTTAAACAAAGGAACAACATTGGCTATTCTCCAATCCTCTAGGACCTCCCCTGTAGCCAGTAAAGATTTATCTCAAGGCCCCAGCAATTTCCTCTCTTGCCTCTCACAGTATTCTGGGATATATCCCATCAGGCCCTGGGGACGTGTTTACCATCATATTTTTCAAGACCCCCAGTACCTCCTTTTTAATCTTAGCATGACGCAAACTATTTACATACCCTTCCCCAGACTTATCATCCACCAAGTTCTTCTCTTTGGTGAGCACTGATGCAAAGTACTCATTTAATAACTTGTACATTTCCTCTGGCTCCACGCATAGATTCCCTCCCCTGTCCTGGAGTGGGTCAACCTTCTCCCTGGCTAACCCCTTGCTCTTTATATATGTTAATATATGAGCAGCACAGTAGCATAGTGGTTAGCACTATGGCTTCACAGCGCCAGGGTCCCAGGTTCGATTCCGGGCTTGGGACACTGTGCAGAGTCTGCAAGTTCTCCCTGTGTCTACGTGGGTTTTCTCCGGATGCTCCGGTTTCCTCCCACAAGTCCCTAAAGGCATGCTGTTAGGTAATTTGGACATTCTGAATTCTCCCTCAGGCACCGGAATGTGGCGGCTAGGGACTTTTCACAGTAACTTCATTGCAGTGTTAATATAAACCTACTTGTGACAATAAAGATTATTAAAATTAAGAAGACTTGGGATTTTCCTTAATCCTGCTGGCCAATGACTTTTTGTGACCCCTTTTAGCCCTCCAGACTCCTTGCTTAAGTTTCTTTCTACTTTCCTCGTACTCCACACTTGCTTTGTGTGTTCCCAGCAGTAGAGTGAGGGATTATGCCGGCCTATAGCAAATGTTGTCCCCTTGTTCAAGAAGGGGTTTAGAGACAACCCCGGTAAAAAGAGACCAGTGAGCCTTACTTCTGTTGTGGGCAAAGTCTTGGAAAGGTTTATAAGAGATAGGATGTATAATCATCTGGAAAGGAATAATTTGATTAGAGATAGTCAACACGGTTTTGTGGGGGGTAGGTCGTGCCTCACAAACTTTATTGAGTTCTTTGAGAAGGTGACCAAACAGGTGGATGAGGGTAAAGCAGTTGATGTGGTGTATATGGATTTCAGTAAAGCGTTTGATAACGTTCCCCACGGTAGGCTACTGCAGAAAATACGGAGGCATGGGATTCAGTGTGATTTAGCAGTTTGGATCAGAAATTGGCTAGCTGGAAGAAGACAAAGGGTGGTGGTTGATGGGAAATGTTCAGACTGGAGTCCAGTTACTAGTGGTGTACCACAAGGATCTGTTTTGGGGCCACTGCTGTTTGTCATTTTTATAAATGACCTGGAGGAGGGCGTAGAAGGATGGGTGAGTAAATTTGCAGATGACACTAAAGTCAGTGGAGTTGTGGACAGTGCGGAAGGATGTTAGAAATTACAGAGACATAGATAAGCTGCAGCACTGGGCTGAGAGGTGGCAAATGGAGTTTAATGCAGAAAAGTGTGAGGTGATTCATTTTGGAAGGAATAACAGGAAGACTGAGTACTGGGCTAATGGTAAGATTCTTGGTAGTGTGGATGAGCAGAGAGATCTCGGTGTCCATGTACATAGATCCCTGAAAGTTTCCACCCAGGTTGAGAGGGTTGTTAAGAAGGCGTACGGTGTGTTAGGTTTTATTGGTAGAGGGATTGAGTTTCGGAGCCATGAGGTCATGTTGCAGCTGTACAGAACTCTGGTGCGGCCGCATTTGGAGTATTGCGTACAATTCTGGTCGCCGCATTATAGGAAGGATGTGGAAGCATTGGAAAGGGTGCAGAGGAGATTTACCAAAATGTTGCCTGGTATGGAGGGAAGATCTTATAAGGGAAGGCTGAGGGACTTAAAGCTGTTTTCGTTAGAGAGAAGAAGGTTAAGAGGTGACTTAATTGAGGCATACAAGATGATCAGAGGATTAGATAGGGTGGACAGTGAGAGGTTTTTTCCTCAGATGGTGATGTCCAGCACAAGGGGACATAGCTTTAAATTATGGGGAGATAGATATAGGACAGATGTCAGAGGTAGGTTCTTTACTCAGAGAGCAGTAACGGTGTGGAATGCCCTGCCTGCACCAGTAGTGGACTCGCCAACACTAAGGGCATTCAAATGGTCATTGGATCGACATATGGACGATAAGGGAGTAGTGTAGATGGGCTTTAGAGTGGTTTCACAGGTCGGCGCAACATCGAGGGCCGAAGAGCCTGTACTGCGCTGTAATGTTCTATGTTCTATGAGGTTTGATTGTAATTGAGTATTAGGCTGCTGATGGCCACAGCACCTCTGAAAATGAAATGAAATGAAAATCGCTTATTGTCACAAGTAGGCTTCAAATGAAGTTACGGCGACTAGGGGCTTTTCACAGTAACTTCATTTGAAGCCTACTTGTGACAATAAGCGATTTTAATTTCATTTCATTTCTTGGATACCCTGTTTTTATCGAGATGTGTTCTGAATCTACCCCATTTAGCACAGTGATAGTGTCACACGTGACAATGGAGGGTATCCTCAGTGTGAAGATGGGATTTTTTCTCATAAGATCACAAGAATATTGTTTTTTCTATTCTTCCTGCCAAACTGGACAAGTGAAATACATCCCATGGCCTGAGACCAGGACAAAGTTACACTTTAATGGTTTAATTACAGGGCAACTGCTGTGAATCCCATAAAGGTTGGATGAGCAAAGGTCTGGAACCGTTAAACTTTCCTGCCATTGAAAATTAACAGTTATACATCAGTTTGAGTGAAGAAAACTGTGAGGTTGTGTGAAGAAAACTGAGATTTCAAACCTTCAGCCTTGTATCTTAAATTAGTTTAACCTTTAACTTGTAGTTTCTGGAAAGAAGCAGTCACTTTCTGTCACACTATGTAACCACCTTTGGTTTGTGAACTTAAAGAATTTAAGTTCTCCAATCAGTTTTCATAGTTCTTTCGTCAGTTTAACACATATTACATACAAATATGTTTTATTTGAATATGTCATGCTGTAGTTTATAATATATTTTGCTCTCTCAACATTTACACACTGACACCTTTATGCACTGATTTTATGCACACTTGTTATAAATTTTATGAGATAACTTTGTAATTTCTGTATTAGTTTAAGGCTGTGTGTCACTTTGTATCCTTTTCATTAACTGTGTTCCAAGCTTTTGCAGCCACTATGAAAACATAAACCAGCAGTTTATTTTTCAAAACATATTGATAGGTGCCTGTCCCAGTGAGAACTCAGGATTTCTATACGTCAACTAAACATTTGGGAAAATGAGCCTTGTGATGAATGGAGGGGTTTCAGATATATTGTATTATAGGTATTTGGTGCAGTCAGGGTTAAAGCCGGGGTTAGTGTGTGTATGACTGCTGCAGTGGTGTTTTTAAAGAATCCTGGTTTGAAAGATTTTGGCAGCCAGAGGTGTAATTATGGCATTGTAAAAAGTTTGGGCGAATGGAGTTTTATTTGTATTAAGGAGGTTCCCTGTGGAGTTAATTAAGTTTCATCTTGGTAAGATGATGTAATTAATGGGAGGAGCTATGGTACCAGGCATTTTGCAGAAAAACAGTTGAATTGAGTTTTCGTTTGGAAGGTGAGCTGAAACGAGCTGAGAAGTAGCTTCTGAAGAAATACAGCCAGAGTTTCTGCATGGGTCTGACCGTCAGTAAATTGTGAGCCTGAAGTTCAGTTGCTGCCGTATGAGCCTCCCCCAGATTGTCCTTTCTGAGCTCGAGACACGTGATGTTAAATACTCAGATGGGAAACACAAAAATATACAACAGGTTTAAACAAAGCTGATTTATTTGACATTTATCCAGAATATTAAACTTCATTCCAGTTACTGGAATTATTATCAACAGAAACAAACTGCAACTGTCAGAATGAACATGGTTCAGTCCTGGATGTGATTAACAGCAGCAATAACAGCAGAATCCAACCCCTGTAATCACCATGAATTCACTGGTGACTCAGTGGGGTGATGACCAAGTGAATCTCTCGCCACACACAGAGCGGGTGAACAGCCTCTTACTCGTGTGAATGTGTTTGTTTGTCAGCAGATCCGATTGATTTTAAATCTGCTCACAGTCAGAACTTTGAAAAGTGTGGACAAGTGGATGTGTGTTGAGGTGGGATGACTGAGCGAATCTCTTCCCACACATGGAATAGATGCACAGTCTCTGCCCAGTATGAGTGCGCTGGCGGACACTGAGTCCACATGATCACCTGAACCCACAGTGAGATCCTGAATGGTCAGTGTGAACATGCTGATAGGACATCAGCTCCAGAGAAATTTTAAAACACATTTAAAATAGCTTCCGACAGTATGAACCCGCTGGTGTGTTAACAGGTTGAATGACTCAGTGAATCCCTCCCCCCACATGGAGCAGGTCATAGAATCATATAATTTACAGTGCTAAGGAGGCCATTCGGCCAATTGAGTCTGCACCGGCCCTTGGAAAGAGCACCCTACCCAAGCCCACACCTCCATCCTATCCCCGTAACCCACTAACCCCACTTAACCCCACTTAACCTTTTTGGACACTAAGGCAATTTAGCATGTCCAATCCACCTCACCCACACATCTTTGGACTGAATGACCTCTCCCCGGTGTGAACTCACTGGTGCTGCTGCAGGATAGACAATCGGCTGAACCTCTCCCTGCACTGAGAGCAATTGAATAGAGTGGAACCAGAGTGACTGCACTGGTGAACCATCAGTGAATGTGGGTTTTACAGCTCCTGTCACAGTCTCAGCATTTAAACCCTCTCTCTGCAGTATGAACTCACTGGTGTGTGTGTGGGGGCTGGATGGAGGAAGATGGGAGTTCAGGACTCAGACAAGGGGGAAATTAAGAGTCAGTTTGTCCCGGTGGGCTAGTAGGAGGGAGGGAAGCAGCAGAGGCAGCAGATCGGATTGTCATTATTTTAGTTACAAAGAAGCTCCAAGAGCCCCTCACACTTGTTGTTAGTGATGAAGATGGAGGAGACTGGGGAGGGGGAGAGCATTCAAAAGGAACTCATTTGTGTTAGAAACAGTAAAAACATTCACCAAACTGCTCAACACAAAGTTGTTTTTTTAAACTTTTATCCATAACATGTCCTACAACTGTGCTGGGGTCTATTAACCTCAGCAGAAACAGATGCCAATAAAAATGATTTGGTCCTGGATGTGATTAACAGCAAAATCCAATCACTGCAGTCACTGGTGAACCCGCTGGTGTTTCAGCAGGTGAGATGACTGAGTGAATCCCATCCCACATTTGGAGCAAGTGAATGGCCTCTCCCCACTGTGAACTCGCTGGTGTTTCTGCAGGTTGGATGACTGAGTGAATCTTTTCCCACACTTGGAGCAAGTGAATGGCCTTTCCCCAATGTGAACTCGCTGATGTCTCAGCAGGGTGGATGAATCAGTAAATCCCTTCCCACAACTGGAGCAGATGAATGGCCTCTCCCCAGTGTGAACACGCTGGTGTTTCAATAAGATGAATGACTGAGTGAATCCTTTCCCACACTCAGAGCAGGTGAACGGTCTCTCCCCGGTGTGACCTCGCTGGTGTTTTCGCAGGGTCTTTGACTGAGTAAATCCCTTCCCACACACAGAGCAGATGAATGGCCTCTCTCCGTTATGAATTCGCTGATGTTTCAGCAGGTCAGATGAATCAGTGAATCCCTTTCCACAATCCGAACAGGTGAATGGCCTCTCCCCTGTGTGAACTCGCTGGTGTTTCAGCAGGATAGACGAGGTAGGGAATCCCTTCCCACACTCGGAGCATGTGAATGGTTTCTCTCCAGTGTGAACCCGTTGGTGTGTCAGCAGGATGGATGAGGTAGTAAATCCTTTCCCACACTCCTGGCAGCTAAACGGTCTCTCCCCAGTGTGAACCCATTGGTGTTTCAATAGGTGGGATGAACAGATGAACCCCTTCCCACACTTGGTGCAGGTGAATGGTCTCTCCCCAGTGTGAACTCGCTGGTGTGTCAGCAAGATGGATGAGGTGGTGAATCCCTTCCCACAGTCGGAGCAGGTGAACGGTCTCTCTCCATTGTGATTGTGTTGATGAGTTTTCAGCTCAGACGGGTATCTGAACCTCTTCCCACAGTCCCCACATTTCCATGGTTTCTCCCCAGCATGTTTGCATTTATGTCTCAAGAGGCCAGATGATCGGCTGAATCCTCGTCCACACACAGAACACGTGGACGGTTTCTCTCCATTGCTTTCTCCTTCCATGTTCAAGATTAAATGATATTCAGATTACAATAATTTAGGCAATCGCGTCAGATCCTGATGTGATGTTTGGTTTGAGTTTCCTGCCTTCATCTCCTGCTTTTCCAACATCCTGTGAACACAATGTCGAAGGTTAAAAATTCAACAGAGACAAAAAAATTTTTGGTTTGAGTTAGCGGTGTTACACCCTATAAAAGGAGTTCCAAAATCCATTGCTGTCAGTCCAGGATGGCAATTCAGAACATTTACATATATATTTCATAGAATCCCTACAGTGCAGGAGGCCATTCAGCCCAGAGTCTGTATTGACCCTCCGAAAGAACACCCGACAGGACCCACTCCCTCACGCTATTCCCATAACACCACCGGACCTTTAGACATGAAGGGGCAACTGAGGGATGCCAATCCACCGAACCTTCACAGCTTTGGACTGTGGGACTAAACCAGAGCACCAGGAGGCAAGCCTGACACACAGACAAGGGGAGAAGGTGCGAAGTCCCCGCAGTCACCCAAAGTCGGAATCAAACCAGTGTTCCCAGTGCTGTGAGACTGCGGTGCTAACCACTGTGCCACCGCACAGGGTCAGTGATGACCCTGCACATGTCCTGCCCCCCAAGGAAGATGACTGTCATTAACCCAAGTCCATCAATTTTTCCTTTGTTATTTTATGGGATGTGGGTTTCATTGGATTTGTTTCTGACCCCTTATTGTCCTTGTCAGAGGGCTGTTGAGAGTCTGAATCTCCTGTAGGCCAGACTAGGGAAGGACAGCAGGTTCCCATCAGTTTACAATTGATGATAGCTGTAATGGTCATTCCTGCTGAAAGTGGATTTATGTTCCAGATTCCTCCCCCTTTATTAATTTAATTTAAACTTCCCCAACTCCAGGGTGGGATTTGAGCCCCTGTCCCCAGGCCATTGGCCTGGGTCTCTGATCCACTGGAATTACCCCCATCTCCCCAGTTACAGAGGTTCTGCAATTACCACCGGGGTCGGTGCAAATTGGGGACGGGGAGCTTCTTGTTCTGGGTTTGAGGCCTCCTCCACTGGGTGTTTCTGAAGCCTGTGCATCCACTCCGCCGCGTCCCTGCAGCTCCAGCACCCAAACTGCGCATGATCAGGCTGAACACGCACGGCGCATGCTCTATTCACCAACATCCGCTGCGCATGTGCACACATCTGCTATTGTGATGATAGGGCATATTCTCTTTCGCCAGGAATGCTGGGTACCACCCCCGCCATTGAAAGGTGATATTGTTTGACGAAAATTGTATTTCATGTCTGATTATGATCGCAGCTATAGGGTTAACATGTAAAATGATTAAACTAATTGATGCATCAACCAATTTCTCAGGAAGCATAGTCCTGTCCTCAGTGTAATTAACTGCAGAATAAACCCCAATAGTTCGATATGTACTCACTGGCGCCTCAGCAGGTGGGGTGAACAAGTGAATTTTCCCCATACACCGAATATTTAAACTCTGTCTTGCCAATAAGAATTCAGCAATTGTGGATCAGAGCCTTTCGAACCTTTAAAGCTGGAGTGTTAATGAGTAGGGAAACTGAGTAAATCCCTCTCATACACATTATGTATCTGAGTGGTCTCTCTCCAGTGTGACTGTGTGGCCAAGTCAGTAAATGGCATAACCGAGTGAACTCTTTTCCACTTTCAACTGGTGAACAATCTTTTTACAGTGAGATTTACACATGAGTTTCCAGCCCAGAGAGGGATTTCAAATCCCAAAATACACTTTCCAGATGACGCGGGACATACTTGTACTTCTTGCAATTTAGTTATGTTCACTTGCTGCTCACTATGTGATCTCCACACAGTTTAGGACAGTGGAATTACGGCCAGGATAAGATCAGACATGATTGAATGGCGGAGCAGATTCGATTGGCCAAATGGCCTAATTCTGCTCCTATATCTTATGAACTTATCGACACAACCAGACCTCACTTCCCTTGGAACAACATGAAGTGTCTACTGCTTTCCAGATCCCTTCCTTTCAACTCACTTTTCAATTCCACTGCTTTGCATTATTCTGAAACTAAATTCAGATTTTGTGACTGCTTTGTCCATGAATGTGATTCTGAGCATTCATTTGAATTCTCTGCTCCACTCCTAGTCTGACCTCTGTACCCTGGATGTCCTGCACTGTTCCAATGAAGCTGAATGGTAGGTCAGAGAACTCATCTGTTGATCAGGCACATTCATTTCAACAATTTCAGATCGTAACCATCATTCAATCTTTCAGACATTAGATGTTGATAGTGGTTCGTCTGGTATAATTTTAAATTCGGACCTGTCTTTTGGTTCTTTTCTTGGTCTATTAGTTTTTTTACTTCTCTCATTATTACAATATTGCCCGGTACCATCATCCTCTTTGTCATTTAATCACTCCATTTATCAATCCCATCATAAGATCATTTGTTCTTTCCTCCCCAGCCCCTCTCTTTTTCCTGACTCTCTGCTGGCACTGTTTAAATCTAAGTTTTTTTTCCTTCTTTCTGTCTGTTAATCTAAGTTAGCAATCCAATGGAATGGTGAAATGTATCTGCTGCTTTTAATGTCTACCCCATTCTGTCTCTCTTTGTTTCTATATTTGGCTCAGTCTCCTTCACTCTTACATTCTGCCTATCTGTGTCTCTAGCGCTTTTCCCCTTTCTGCTCTTTCTTCTCTCTATTCGCTCACTGCCAGTGAGGAGCTAAGTTTCACTGGATTGATTCCTGAGATCAGGCAGTTTCCTTGGAGGAGAGGTTCTGTGGGATGAGTCTGTTCTCTCTGGAGTTGAGAATAATGCAAAGCAGTCGAATTGAAAAGTGAGTTGAAAGGAAGGGATCTGGAAAGCAGCAGACACTTCAAGGGAAGTGTTTTAAAAAAATTTTTTTTTAAATTCACCTCCATTTTCACATTTTCTCCCACATTTACATCCATCAACAATAAACAATAATCAGCAAGATATGTCAGTCCCCATAATAGCAACAATGATCCCATCGACCCACCAACCCCCAAACCTCAACCCGCATGTTTACATAAACAAATGACAAAAATAAATCAGGGATTACCCGTAGCCACCCTTAATCTTACACTGCTCCCCCCCCCCACCCCACCCCACGTCTCCAGCTCCTCCCGTCCACTGCCTCTTGTAAAACTCCTCCCCCTACCCTCGGTTCCTTCCCCCACAACTTTTAACCCCGGCTAGACCACTCGGACCCTGTTCTGCCAGGCTCCGATGGCCGCTGCCCTCCCCCCACCTCACTCCCGTTCACTGGCCGGCTTAAACCGGACAGCGTGGAGGCCCCTGCCCGGGTCCCTTTCCCACTTGCCCGGCCCCAGGAAAGGCCAAAGATCCCCTTTTAGCACACAAACCCCGCCTATCCACCTACACCCCAAAGAACTCTCATTTTGAGTGAAAGTCCCGTCCCTTCCCTTGTCCAAAATATATACCACCTTGGCTCCTTTAATCTCTACACCCACGCGCAGTGATACAAAAAAGAAGAAAATACAGTCATGAGGTTACATCGGCACATGGCCATTCCTCAATTTGTCAGTTCTGCCACAGTCCTTCTGCTTTCGCAAACTCCTCCGCTGCTTCCGCCGTTCCAAAATAAAAGTCCCTGAGCTTGTAAGTCACCCTCAGCTTCGCTGGATATACAATGCCGCACCGCACCTTGCTAATGTACAGTCCCTGTTCACCCGGTTGAAGACAGCCCGCCTCCATGCCAGCTCCACCGTAAAGTCCTGGTATACACGTATACCAGCTCCAGCCCACTGCACCACCTGCTTCTGCTTGGCCCAGCTCAGGACCTTCTCCTTCACCCTTTACCTACGGAAGCACAGAGTCAATGCCCTTGGCGGCTCACTCACCTTTGGTACAGGCCTCCACGACCGATGAGCCTGATCCAGTTCATATCGGGAGGGGTCCTCCCCCTCCCCCAGTAGTTTTGCCAGCATCGCGGCAAAATACTCAGTCGGCTTCGGTCCTTCAACTCCTTCGGGCAGCCCCACAATCCTCAAGTTCTGTCACCTGGATCTATCCTCCAGCTGTTTTTTTTGCGGCCGTTTTTTTGCTCACCCTCGACATTTTGCTTTGGGTTTTTATTCCCTCCTGTGTCTTCTCAGTGCCTCCTCCGTGCCTTCTCCCTTCTTCTGCCGCCTCCGCGGACCCTGGGACCGGGCTTAAAGCCCCGAAATTGCCGTTCCCGAGCGGGGGCTCTCCATTGTGCGGCCGCCTCCCGCCCGCCGTCACCGGAAGTCCTCCAAGGGAAGTGTTGATAAGTTCATAAGATATAGGAGCAGAATTAGGCCATTTAGCCAATCGAATCTGCTCCGCCATTCAATCATGTCTAATCTTATCCTGGCCGTAATTCCACCATCCTTCCCATTCTCCATAACCCTTCAACCCATTACCAATTAAAAATCTGTCTAACTCCTCTTGAAATTTACTCACTGTCCCAGCATCCACCGCACTCTGGGGCAGTGAAGTCCACAGATTCAGCCCTTTGGGAGAAATAGTTTCTCCTGAACTTTGCTACCTTCACTCAGTCATCCAGCCTGTTAAGACACCAACAAAGTCACACTAAGGAGAAGGTTCACAAAGGGCCGAGATCAACATCGACGCTGTGGGAAGGGATTCACTCAGTCATGGTATGAGCTGATACATCAGCAAGTTGTCAAGTGCCTGCAGGGATTGGATTTTGTTGTTTGTGCTGCTGTTAATCAAATCCAGGATTGATGGTCTGACAATATCTGCTGATGTTAACAAGCCCTATAACTGGCTACAGTTAAATACTTTCAGATGTCACTGATTTTCAGAGCTACAACGACCCATTTTAAAAGCACCATCTGTGATATTCTCCTTTAGTCACCAACTCTCTTTTTTAGGTTCATGAGTTTTATTTGTTGATGCTTTAAATCGGGTGGAGTATTGATCCCTCAACAAGTTTACAGATGTTACATTGCACACCATGAACGCCATCCTACTGCATTGGTTTAAAATAAAGATTATGATTTTACCAGTGACTTTGGTATCTTTTATAATTACACTTTGCAAAAGATTTTACAACTGCATAAATATAAAATCTTCCATGAAAATGGTTTAAAACATTTCTAGACACCACCATGTGATGGTTCCAGCAAACAACTTTAATAACTAATCACAATAGCTTGATAGCCAGACCCAGATCTCAACACGGATTGAAGATTAAACAGACCTAAAAGGAAGCGTAATAAAACCCATCACCCTACACTTAACATTGCCCCCCAAAAATGCAACTTTTCCTCCCTCCCCGACACAAACTTCAGAGTTCAGTATATTCATACACATGGGCATAACAGAAACAAAATCAAATACCATGGCAATTTTCAGAGTATTTACAACTGGGAAAGCAAAGTGTGCTTAAAAACGGCAACATAATTTGAAGGACCTGTGAATGCTCTACAGTAATGTACACTCAAACTCACACAAGGCACAAGGCAGCAATACCCAAGAACACAAACACTGCTACACATTAGTGGAATTATAATTTACAGTAATGGGCATACCCATAGCTCAAGTATTATCATTTACAGTGGAATAAATATGTACTACTATTACTTTTATGATACGTACCTAGGTAAATGCAGAAAGCTAGTGTAAAGCATATAGATTAAGTGTAAGTCCCATATATACGACAGTTTGTTCTAGACTAATTTGAAATAAAGGGGCAAATTGTATTATGCAGTTATCAGCTCGTGATCTCAAATTTTACTTCAAAACGTCCCGGAAATGAAAATCGCTTTTTGTCACAAGTAGACTTCAAATGAAGTTACAGTGAAAAGCCCCTAGTCGCCACATTCCGGCGCCTGTTCGGGGAGGCTGGCACGGGAATTGAACCATGCTGCTGGCCTGCTTTCAAAGCCAGCGATTTAGCCCTGTGCTAAACCAGCCCCAAAGCGGTCCTTGTCACTATAGTTAATATTTTCACCATACACTTTACACTCAATGCGCACTTCCGTATTCTGTTTGACGTTTATAAACTGAATAGCAACAAAGAACTGAAGGTATTTTTCCTGCAGACGCTTGCCATGTATGGGTAGTACTGCAAAGGAAAGCCGCTGAATCCTCCAAGTCCAAAGATGTGCAGGTTAGGTGGATTGTCTTAAACCACGTCCGGTAAAATCTGCACGCTCTCTTCTGTCCTGAATCATCCAGTGGGCCTGCATGAATGTAGGCTGGAGGAATCTCTTCACAGTTCTCAAAAGGAGTGTTGCCACCCTGACTGGAGTCATTGTAAAGATCCAAGAACGTGTTCAAACTTTTCGCAAAACTTTCGCAGGAGTTTGGGTCTGACATACTAAAGGAACTTTCTGTTTTGAACAAATACAGCGTTTGTGATAGTCCTGGGGGTGCAACTCTGTCTTGGTGTTTGGGTTCAAATGGACTAATCGTGAGCAGCAGCGCTTGAATGGTTCCAATGAAGATCCCAGCGAGGCAGCCGTAGAAGATCAAGAAGAACCAGAATATCTTGAGCCAACGACTGCCGGTCCTGCCTAAAAAGTGCTTTTTTATTTCGGAATCCCAGAGAAATTTCTTCCAGTCTCCACCTGCCTCCTTGCCCTTGGCCCGGGCCCGGGCCATGCTGTCTCGAGGAGGCTGAGCGGGGGATTGTGGGAGAGTTTGAGGAAAGCTTGGCCTCGCTGTTGAGCTGATGCTGGCCGGCGGCGCGCGCACTCCCTCGCGCGGCGGCTGTTGCTTTTCAAACAAGAAAGGGGCGGGGCGGGGGGGGGGGCGCGGAGGAAGGGAGGGGCGCGGGCATCGGTGGGGGCGGGGCGGGCGGGAAGTGGAGTTGAGAAGCTCCAGGTGTCAGGAGTCCCGCGGAAGGTGAAGCTTCATTCAGGAACTCTGAACAGGAACAAGACAATTCTGAACTTTTACTTCAATCCTAAATTGATGTTTGATCCAAAATCTACAATTCAGAGTTTGAAAGGTTCCACTGATTAACATCTCCAATTAGAAAGTGCTGATTAATCATTGCTGACAATTGTTACTCACACATTCCTCACAGCAACATGTCCATTGTGAAATGACATTATCAAGGAACATTAAACTAAACTGTGAAATATTTCACAGGCACATCAATAAAAACTTCATCAATCAACATTGATATTGATGAAACTTGGAAGTCACTGAGTTCAATCATTTCTGACACAGCAGCAGCAGCCAGGGTTAGGGGGATAGAGCGGGGGAGTGGGCCGAGGTTGAGTGCTCTTTCACAGGGTCACTGCAGACTCGATGGGCCAAATGGCCTCCTTCTGCATTGGAAAGATCCTACAGCATTCAACGATAAAGATGGAGCGCACAACACAGACTGGTTTGAGAGCCACTCAGCAGAGATTAACCTGTCATTGAAGCAAAAATGGGTCTGACCATCACCAAAGTCGTTCCCCTGAAATCCCAGATGGTGACATCCTGACGGATGTGAACAGATGTCCCGCTAGGTTGAACATGACTGTCAGCTGTAGACATATCCCAGTCTCTTTCTGACGCTCCTGCAGCTTCCAGTTATGGTTAAGTTGGACAAGGCCATTGATTGCTCAACAAGTAGAAAGGTGCCCAGCAAGGATGGAATTCCAGCTGAACTGCTCAAACGCAAAGTCCCATCGACTGTCACACCTTCACAACCTCCTTCCCGGTTGGGAGGCTGGAATCATTCCATGTGCATGATGCTAAAATCATCACAAATGATAAAAACAGCAGTGACAGAGGAAATTGCAGCAACTACAGGATTAGCATCACCAGGAAGACCTTCACTAGGGTCATGTTTAAAAGATTCATCTACCTGCAGAATGAGTGTATCCAGAAGCACAGTGCGGTTTCTGTGCTGACAGATCTACAGTGAACATGATCTCTCCACACACCAGTTGATAATGATGCTCCTTCATTAAATGTTTTCAAGATAAAGGTATATAGTTTTTTGAGGAATAAAGGGTTATGGTGTTTGGATGGGAAAGTGGAGCTGAGTCCACAAAAGATCAGCCATGATCTCATTGAATGGCGGAGCAGGCTCGAAGGGCCAAATGGCCTACTCCTGCTCCTAGTTCTTATGTTCCTTTATAGTCTGTGTTGTTCTAAATGATGACATTATTAACCTTCTCCCTAACTTGTCCTGACCCTTCTGCTCGTTCACCAACTGAAATCAGGGACTCCTTGTTCTCATGGTGACATTCCCTGTCTGCCGAATTATTCCTTTAAATCAGCATTATTTCATCATGTTGCCACATTTCAGTAACAAATGTTGAAATGTTTGCTCCACACCCACAGGGTTAAAGCCACAAACAGAAAGGTCCAGTTTTCTCCTGGAGTTTGAGACAAATCAGCTTTCGAAATGATGCAGAGTTTCAGCCAATAAGGGAGTTCTGGGCTCAGCCCCGCCCCTCATTCATTCTCATTGGTTGGAGGACCAGCTGCTCCTGCTTGGTTCGCCAGTCTCGCCCCCCTCTTCCCATTGGTCCTGAGCTGCCGTCAATCACTCCCCGGGTATTGTAATCTGGAGCATGCGCAGCGCCGATACTGGAGCGATGTTCTTGGGGTGAAATTCTTCGCAGTTCAGAATTATATATGATGTGGAGATGCCGGCGTTGGACTGGGGTGGGCGCAATATGAAGTCTTACAACACCAGGTTAAAGTCCAACAGGTTTGTTTTGAATCACTAGCTTTCAGAGCGCTGCTCCTTCACCTGAGGAAGGAGCTGCGCTCCGAAAGCTAGTGATTCGAAACAAGCCTGTTAGACTTTAACCTGGTGTTGTAAGACTTCTGACAGAATTAGAAACTGCAGGCGAGCGGGGAGCGATAGTACTGGCGGGTGGTTTGTGAGGCTTCATAAAGACCCGGTGTAGGCCCAGAATGAAAAGCTACCGATCCGCATTTGCAAACAACCACTGTGTTCCCGTGCCGCCCCTTCAATGCGGTTCTCCGATGAAAGGCCCAGGTTAACGGCTGCCATCTTGCTGAGGGCGATATGCTGCAGTACCAGCCCGTACCAGCCTCCCCGAACAGGCGCCGGAATGTGGCGACTAGGGGCTTTTCACAGTAACTTCATATGAAGCCTACTTGCGACAATAAGCGATTTTCATTTTCATTTCATTTCAGTGCACCTGTGCGGTCATTGCTGAGGGAGTCTGAAGGTGATCCAAGCCCCGCCCACTCGGTGCTTCAAGCCCCGCCCCCTGACAGGAACATAGTTTCACCTCCAAGGTAGGAATTTGTTATTTATTCTTTCATGGGATGTGGCGAGGCCAACATTTGTTGCCCATCCCTAATTGTCCTTGAGAAGGTGGTGAGCTGCCTTCTTGAATCGCTGGAGTCTGTGTGGTATAGATACACCTACTGTGCTGTTCCTGAGGGAATTCCAGGAGTTTGACCCAGTGACAATAAAGGGACAGTTGAAGGGGTGGCACGGGAGCACAGTGGTTAGCACTGTTGCCTCACAGCACTTGGGATTCGGGTGCGATTCCGGCCTTGGGTGACTCTCTCTCGACTTTTGCAGCCTCCTTAAATCTACTTCACATATTACTTCTCTACCCGAGTCATACATTCAATCCCGTCATCCTAACACATTCATGTTGATTGTAAATGGTTGGGAGCCCAGCATTGATCCTGGTGATATTCCACTTGTCACATCTTACCCACCCAGAAATTACCCATTTATACCTGCTGGCTGCTTCCTGTTAGCTAACCAATCCTCTATCCATGCTGATATGTTGCCCCCCACACAATGAGCTCTTATTTTGTGTAATAAGCTTTGATGTTGCACCTTGGGAAATACCTTCTGGAAATCCAAATAAAGCACATCTACAGGTTTTCCTTTATTGACATCCCTTGTTACCTCCTCAAAGAACCTTGATAAATTAGTCAGTCACGATTGATTCCCTGAACTTCATTTTCAAACTATGCATCAAAAGAAAAATCAAATCTTCTCTACCCCAGGACAAGTCCAGCAAATTAATGTATTTTCTGGTTGAAAGTTTATTGATGAAACAGAACATGGTTAAAAAAACTAACAGAGAATTGTTTGAGGATCAAAGACAACCAGAGAAAAAGGATGTTCACAATGTTCTGGTCCCAAATTGTTTTCCTTCAGCTCCTCTGTACCCTGTTTCTCTAACTCCCCGCTTTGGACACAGGAGCAATGAAACCTGGCAGTCGCATCACCATCAGCCCCTGTCACCCTCCACCCCTGATTAGTTGGAGGTCCATTTGCCAGTCAGGCCTCCAACACCTTCCTGTCTCTATTAGTGAACAGGCCCCTTTATTCTCAGCTACATTCAGTCCTCAGCTCCATCACCGGGCTGTCATTGACACGAGCAACAGAGACAGAAAAGTGCACGAGGGAAGTCAGAATTTGTGGATTAGGACCTCCATAAAGGTCAGCAACTTCTTGAAAAAAAATTGAATTCCCTGTCAACAAATTAAAGGATCACACGACGGGACTTCACGTTTTATGACTTTTAATGCAACAAACAAATTAGAAGCTACTTTATCCTGCGCACAGAACTTTGCTCTTTTTAAATAATAATAATCTTTATTATTGTCACAGGTAGGCTTACATTAACACTGCAATGAAGTTACTGTGAAAATCCCCTAGTTGCCACGTCCGGCGCCTGTTCGGGTACCCAGAGGGAGAATTCAGGATGCCAAATTCATCTAACAAGCACATCTTTCGGGACTTGTGGGAGGAAACCAGACCACCTGGAGGAAACCCACGCAGACACGGGGAGAACGTGCAGACTCTGTACAACAGTGGCCCAAGTGGGAATTGAACCTGGGACCCTGGCGCTGTGAAGCTCCAGTACTAACCACTGTGCTACCGTACCAAAGTTACACAATCTAAAGTCGCACTGCACGATTATAGTTACTCTGCCCTGCAAGTCGAAATTGAATTATCTCAGAACCAGTCCAATGTAATGAGTCATTTCTGAGGATTCACTTCCGTTCTTTTCTTTTCACAGTCTGGCAGTCTTTAATCCCAGAACGGTCTTTCACAGGGAAAGATTAGCCAGCTGCCAGAAAACCGAGAGTAGGCACAAATAGGCCATTTTCTGGTTGGCAAGATGTAATGAGCGGTGTGTCACAGGGATCAGTGCTGGAGCATCAACGTTTCACAATTCATATCAATGACTTTGATGACAGGACCAAAGGTATGGTCGCTTAGTTTGTTGATGATGCAGGCAAAAAGAAAAAGGAGGTGAGGTGATGTTGCTCGGATAATAAGGGACGGCATCAGAACATTAGTAAGGGTGGATCTCAGATCAGGAATACAAAATGTGGAATATGTTTGGGTGGAGCCAAGAAACAGCATGGGGCAGGAAACATTGGTAAGAACTGTTTCGGACACCAAACAGCAGGGGTTGTGTGGGATATGGTATTGATCGGAGATGAGAGAAGCTTGTAGCATGGGTAAAACATTATTGGGTGACTTCAATCTGCATGTAGACTCGGTTAACCTAATGGGCACTAATGCTGGACAAGTTTCTGGAGTGTGTTAGGGACAGTTATCTACAGCAGTAAGTTGTGGAACCAACTAGAGAACAGGCTCTTGTAGATCTAATATTATGCAACGAACGATAAAGGGCTAATTGATAATCACGCTGAAAACAACCTTTAGGGATGAGTGACCAGAATATTGAATATGAGGTATTCCAATCTGAAGCCAGGATATTAAGTTTGAAGGAAATTTTGACGGTCGAAGGGACAAATTAGTTGAGGTGGATTGGGGTAAATACATTAAAAGGTGTGACAGTCCACAGGCAATGGATAGACTTTCAATAATTATTTCACACTTTACATTCCTTCAATAATAATAATAATCACTCATTGTCACAAGTAGGCTTCAATGAAGTTACTGTGAAAAGCCCCTGGTCGCCACATTCCGGCACCTGTTCGGGGAGGCTGGAACAGGAATTAAACCTGCGCTGCTGGTCTTATTCTGCATTACAAGCCAGCTGTCTTAGCCAACTGTGCAAAACCAGCCCTTAAGGCACAAGAACCTCAAAAGGTCAAAAAACCATCACTACCAGAGGAAGTGGTTTTGGATAAGATTGAAAGAAAAGACCGATAAAGTTATCAGAAATAGGAAAAAACTTGAGGATTGGGAGGATTTCAGAATATAGCAGAGGACCAAGATACTGAGACAGCGAGGGAGAATAGAATATGATTGTGAACTAGCAAAACACATACAAATGGACTATAAAAGGTTCTATCGGTACGTAAAAAGGAAATGTTTGTCCATTCCAGATAGAGTCAGGAGAATTTAGAATGTGGAATAGAGATCTCTACAGCCACCTCGTTCAACACTCTGGGATGTAGATCATCAGCTTTTGGGGATTTATCCTTCAATTTCAACCCCATTAATTTCTCCAGTGCTACTTTTTCACTAATTCTCATCTTTTCCTGTCCCGCGTGCTCACGAGTCCCTAGGTTCACTCGTGTTTTGTGGAAATTTTTGCATCTTCCTCTGTGAAGACAGACACACATTGGTTAGTTTCTCTGCCATTTCCTTACTCCCCATTACAAACTCTCCTGTCTCTGCCTGGAATGGACCCACTTTGGACTTTGCTAATCTTTTCCTTTTCACATTCCTGTAGAAGCTTTTCCGGTCGGTTTTTAAGTTTCTCCCCAGTTTTCTCTCATATTCTATTTCTCTTTATCAATTTATTGGTCCCCCTTTGCTGAATTCTAAAGCAAGTTCCTAATCCTCAGATTTACTAATATTTTGACCATGTTATGAGCTTTTCCATTGATCTAATGGGATCTTTAACTTTTCTTGTTAGCCAAGTTTGCATCACTTTTCCTGATGGATTTTTATTCCTTAAAGAAATCTATATTTGTTGTTTATATGTGAAACAAAAGTCTCAAAAATCCCAGAGGACCATAGGCTGCTCTCCCCTTTGACAGAGAGAGAGCTGACTGGAGGTGATTTAACCTGAGGGTCAGCACACCTCAGACGAGGGGCCTGGTTGAGAAGGTGGCACCTTCTTGAATAACCTCAGCCAGTACGGGAGTTGCATCCATGGTGTTGGCTTTGCTCTGCATCATGAACCACTCGTCCAGACAACTGAGCTAACCAACCTCCTGATAAGTATGAAATAATTCCTTAAATATTCGGTATTCCCTGCACCAATCAGATTCCCAGTCCACCTCAGACTACTTGCCCTTCATACCCTGAGTTTTCTTCTGTGAGGAACACACAGATAAATTAAACAAAAGAACCATGTAACCACCAGGGTCCATCTCCATGGCAACGTGGCATGTTTTGTGGTTTTCCAAACAGAAATGGAAACTAAATATCTTCAATCTTCCAAACACCCTTGTGAAATTTGAAGCAAGGTATTAGCAACAAGGCTCAAAGAGCATCAGCCCATTGGAGGCAAAGTGGTGAGACCGGCCAGTCCAGCAGAAGAAAACCCTCCGACCATGCCCACTGACCACCTGTCAGAATGAACAAAATGCAGTCCTGGATGTGGAGCAGAAACAATAACAGCAGAATCCAACCCCTGTAATCAATTGTGAAATTGTTGGTGTCACAGCAGGTGCGATGAAACATGCAATACCGTCTCACACTGAGAGCAGGTGAACGGCCTCTCTACAGTGTGAACTCGCTGGTGTCTCCGCAGGGTGGATAATTGAGTAAATCCTTTCCCACACTGAGAGCAGGTGAATGGCCTCTCCCCAGTGTGAATTCTCTGGTGTGTCTGCAGGTTAGATAACTGAGTGAATCCCTTCCCACACTGAGAGCAGGTGAATGGCCTCTCCCCAGTGTGAGCCCGCTGGTCTGACTGCAGGCTGGATAATTCAGCAAATCCCTTCCCACACTGAGAGCAGATGAATGGCCTCTCCCCAGTGTGAACTCGCTGGTGTGTCTGCAGATTGGATAACTGAGTGAAGCCCTTCCCACACTGAGAGCAGTTGAATGGCCTCGCCCCAGTGTGAACTCGCTGGTGTGACTGCAGACTGGATAACCAAGTGAATCCCTTCCCACACTGAGGGCAGGTGAATGGCCACTCCCCAGTGTGAACTCGCTGATGTGAATGCAGGTGAGATAACCGAGTGAATCTCTTCCCACACACAGGGCAGGTGAATGGCTTCTCCCCAGTGTGAACTCTCTGATGTTTCTGCAGGCTGGATAACCGTGTGAATCCCTTCCCACACTGGGAGCAGGTAAACGGCCTCTCCCCAGTGTGACTGCGTCGATGAGTTTCCAGCTCTGATGGGACTCTGAATCCCTTCCCACAGTCCTCACATATCCACGGTTTCTCCATGCTTTGGGTCCCCTCATGTCGCTCCAGGCTGGACATTCAGTTGAAGCCACTTCCACAGACACAACACAGGTATGGTCTTTTCCCGCTGAGTATATTGTGATGTTTTTCAGGCTGTGGAACTGGTTAAGGAACTGTCCACAGTCAGTTCACTGGAACACTCTCACTCGGGTGTGCGTTGTGTGGGTCTCGGTGCTTTTCCAGTCACACTGATGTTTGAAATCTTTAGCTGACAGTTTGGGTAAACTTTCTCCTTCTAGATTCAAAGGCCGATGATATTCAGGTTCCAAGGAAGGGAGTGACTGTCAGATCGAGACGTGATGATTGAGATTTGTCTATAATTCCACCTCGTCTAATATCCTGTAAAAACAATTTACAGAATTCATCACTGACAGTACAGGATAGAAACTCAGAACAGACAATTCCCATTTCTATGGAACATTATTTTCTTTCTTAATACCCAAAAGCTGTAAATCTCCATCCCATACAATCTCCCTCCAATCTCACTCTGCTGTATCTAATATTCACACTCCCTATTCTCCTGAAGGTGCTGATTCAGGCTGATTGGCAGATCCAAGCTCAGCTTCCTGTCCAGGAGATCAAAACAAATATGAGCTGCAGTCAGCCATTCGGTCCATCGAGGGAGGCTTCGGGGCCTGGGGCCAATGTGGAATTCTGTCCAGGCAGGGATTCGCCCAGACGGGATACCACCATTCAACTGTGCGTCCTCCAAACCGCAAGTGCCAGCGGATCCGAGCACCACCGTTTTGAGATCTCGGATGGCATTGGCCACAAGCCGGATGTCCACCGCCGCACGTTGTGCTAACTCATGGGGTGTCAACCAGCCCATTCTTCCGCCACCCAGCACGTCCAAGATCCTGGTTAGCCCAGCAGCCACAGCTCGTCCCTCCGCCAGCCGCTCGAAATGGTATTGGTGGAGGTGCGGATTCCTGAGCAGAGCAGGTCCTTTTAAAAGACGGGCAGCGCCAGCGGAGGGTAACGAAGACCCTGCAGATCTATGAACAGGAGCTGCATGTCATAATTCAGGCCGTGCACATGGCAGAAGAAATGCATCGCTAGGACACACCATCGTGGAGGGGACTCAAAGTAAAGGTAACGCTGCAGAGTCTGAAGGCGGAAGGTCACCACCTGGGTGCGAAGGCACAACAGCACCTGGCCGCCCTCCCTACGTGGGAGACTCAGAATCTCAGCAGCGACCCAGTGCAGTCCCTTGTCCCAGAAGAACTCTACAAGCATTCTCTGGAGCTTTGTGACAAAGTCAGAGGGAGGGGTCGAAGTGACCAGCCGGTACCACAACATGAAGGCTATCAGCTGGTTTATGACGAGAACTCGACCCCTGTAAGACAGCACTCAGAGCAGTCCTGTCCAATGTTTCCTGCGAGCATGACCTTGGCCGCCAGCTCCTGCCAGTTAGCCTGCCAGGATTCCTCAGCCGGGCAAAGATGTACTCGCAAGTAGAGGAGGCTGGGCCTGCTCCAGGTGAAAGGCCTGAGCTCCTCTGGGAGGGGGTCCGTCTGCCACAGAGTGACCAGGAGTCCGGAACATTTGGCACAGTTTATCCTGGCAGAGGACACGGCGGAGTACACAGCCTGGCACTCTTGCATCCTCCGCAGGTCAGCAGGATCAGTGAACATGAGGAGCACGTCATCAGGGTAAACCGAGAGGACCACCCCAATGCCCGGCCTGCGCAGAAGCAGCATCGACAACCTCCTCCGCATGAGGCGCAGGAAAGGCTCCACGTAAATAGAATAGAGTTGACCAGGCAAGGGGCAGTTTTGACGCACTCCTCCCCCAAAGTGAAGGGGCGCTGACAGGGACCCATTGACCTTAACGAGACACTCTGCAACAGTGTACAGGAGTCGGATCCCGGCGACAAAATGTGTCCCGAACCCAAATGCTTGCAGAGTCCTGAATAAATATTCGTGATCCTCCCTGTTGAACGCCTTCTCCTGATCAAGGGGCAGGAAGGTGCTCGACAAACCAGCCCTCTGGGAATGATGGACCAGGTCCTGGACCAGATAGATGTTGCTATGGATCGTGCGGCCCGGGACCGTGTAGAACTGGTCAGGGTGGATCATGTGGTCCAGCACAGTGCCAAGGCACAAACACATCGCCTTGGCGAAGATCTTGTAATCCGTGCTGAGGAGGGAGACCGGACACCAGTTCTTAAGATGGTGGAGATCCCCCTTTTTTGGCAGCAGGGTAATGGTGTCTGCAGGCCATGAGAGGAGCAACTTCCCGGTCGTGATACCTTTCCCCAGGATCGCCGCATAGTCACTCCCCAGGAC
Organism: Scyliorhinus torazame; assembly: GCF_047496885.1. Taxonomy (NCBI): domain Eukaryota; kingdom Metazoa; phylum Chordata; class Chondrichthyes; order Carcharhiniformes; family Scyliorhinidae; genus Scyliorhinus; species Scyliorhinus torazame. The sequence continues at coordinate 115,395,706 of NC_092711.1, forward strand.
ATCCCAGAACGCCCTGAAGAACTCGACGGTCAGCCCATACACCCCAGGTTTTGCCCCTGGATAGACTGTCGAGGGTGCCGGTCAGTTCCCCAAGGCTCATAGGGGTAGAAAGTCTCCCGGCACCCTATGGGTCGACCTGCGGCAGGTCCTCCCACAAATCTCTGCAAGCACCTGCTGCACAGATGCCATCGGGACATGGGGCAGATATGCCCTTGAAATGTAGAGGCAGTCGATTCTGGATGCTCTGACCCCAGGCCTCATTAAATTGCAGGTGCTGGAGTCAGGATGGATAGTCCACCAGACATCCACCAAGTCAAAGAACCCGAGCAGGTTCCTTAACTTCACCACCGCACGAGAGCTGCACTGGGTACGAGGCAGTCCTTTGTTCCGAGGGTGCAATTAAAATTCCACCCCCAGGATGATGCACTTTTCCACAGCAATGGTGCCAAGATGAGTGGACACTTGTTCGAAGAAAGCCGTCTTCTGCTGTCCAGCCTGGGGAGCATAGACATTCACAAGGTGAAGTACCTCAGCCCCCTCGTGGACCGTCAGGTCGGGCACTGGCCCCTTGACCCCAAAGATCTCCGCTGAAAATGTGGGGTCAAAAATAGAGCCACTTTGCCTAAATGTGAGGTTAGGTGACTCATGTAGACACCCCTCACCACTCCAGGAGCCATGTGGCTTCATCTCCCAGAGCAGTGTGGGTTTCCTGCAGGAAGCACGCCGCATACTTCCTGTCCCGGAGGACCAAAAAGTTCTGGAACCTGCAGGGCGTGTCCCTGCTGCCTTTGATGTTGTGGTTGACTATGTCACCACCATGTCAGCAGTAAAGTGCTACCTTTACGTTTCTATTGTTCAGAGAGAGCAGAGGAGCGCGGGCCCCAACTCTCCCTCAGGAGTCCAGTGAGGAAAGATTTCAGCCAACGCTGCTCAGTCATGTTCGTGTCTCCCACCTCTTTAACGTAGGTGCGGGAAGACTTAATGAGCAGTGCCACAGTTGCACAGTGGTTAGCACTGTTGCTTCACCGTGCCAGGGTCCCAGGTTTGATTCCCAGCTTGGGTCATTGTCTGTGCAGAGTCAGCACGTTCTCCCTGTGTCTGCGTGGGTTTCCTCCGGGTGCTTCAGTTTCTTCCCACAAGTCCTGAAAGACGTGCTGTTAGGTGAATTGGACATTATGAATTGTCCCTCTGTGTACCCGAACAGGTGCCATAATTTGGCGACTTGGGGCTTTTCACAGTAACTTCATTGCAGTGTTAATGTCAGCCTGCTTGTGACAATAAAGCTTATTATTATGTCCAACCACCGGTCGAGATCTAGCTGCACTCGGTTTCGGCGACTAAGGTTGGCATATAGAAAATCCCAGTGTTCCCCTCAGGAGATGAGGGGCGACTTGGTGTCGGGCACGAGGGAAACCACCGCCTCGCTACAGATGGACTCAAAATCATCCCCCGTCCTCCCCACCGAGCAGCCGTTCTCATCCAGGCAGTCGGACCAACTTCTCAAGAGCAATTACAGTTGAGCAATGACTGTTGGTAAAGCAGTGAAGCCCACCTCCTGTGAATGAATAAAAGAATATTTAGTGCTGATTTATATAGATTTTTGATCGACAAGGGAGTGAAAATGAAAATTGCTTATTGTCACAAGTAGGCTTCAAATGAAGTTACTGTGAAAATCCCCTAGTCGCCACATTCCGGCACCTGTTTGGGGAGGCTGGTACGGGAAGTGTAATGGGGACAGACAAGAAAGTGGAGTTGGGGCCATAATCGGGTCAGCCATGATTTAATTGAATGGCAAACAGGCTCAAGTGTTCAAATGGTCTGTTCCTGCTCCCAATTCCTGTGTTCTTCTGGTTTTACAAAAATGATGGGGGAAATAGGACAAATTGGATTTCTCCATTAAAGAGCTGGCACAGACCTAATGGGCCAAATGGCCTCCTTGTGTTGGAGTATTCTGTGACTTTTTAAAATTCATATGTGGTATGTGGGCATCGCTGGCTGGGCCAGTATTTATTGCCAATTCCTAAAGGCCCTTGAACTGAATGGCTTCCTCGGCCATTTCAGAGGGCAAGAACAACCACATTGCTGTGGGTCTGGAGTCACATGGAGGCCAGACCAGGGCCTTCCCTAAAGGACATTAGTGAAAGATGGGTTTTACGATAATGGTTTCATATTTCAGCATTGGACTTATAATTACAGATTTTTTGTTAAATTCAGGTTCCACTGTCCACCGTGGTAGGAATTCGAACCTGGATTCCCAATGAGTTTTTACGGACACTAATTAGTCATTAGCATATCCCTTCCTTTTTAAACTCTATGCTCAATCATTATTTCCTTAATTTGCAGCTATTTCCTGACCATCACCATTTTCACAGATCCCACTTTTCCCCATTTATCATTTGCCTTCATTTTTACAGACGCTCCCTGAGTGAGCTCCACACTGCGCATGCGAGAGACGGACCCGGACGCCAGGGATGAAACCAGGGAGTCGAGATTGATGCGGGAAATAATATTCATGGTTTTGTTTGAATTTTTTTTTATTCTCCTCCTTTTTCACATTTTCTCCCACATTTACATCCATCAACAATAAACAATAATCAGCGAGATATGTCAGTCCCCATAATAACAACGATCCCATCTACCCACCACCCCCCAAACCTCAACCCGCATGTTTACATAAACAAATGGCAAAAAGGAATCAGGGATTACCCATAGTCACCCTTAATCTTACACAGCCCCCCCTCCCCCACCACCGCAGGTCTCCAACTCCTCCCGTCCACTGCCTCTTGTAAAACTCCTCCTCCCAACCTCGGTTCCTTCTGCTTGGCCCAGCTCAGGACCTTCTCCTTCACCCTGTACCTACGGAAGCACAGAGTCACTGCCCTTGGCGGCTCACTCACCTTTGGTACAGGCCTCCACGACCGATGAGCCCGATCCAGTTCATATCGGGAGGGATCCTCCCCCTCCCCCAATAGTTTTGCCAGCATCGCGGCAAAATACTCAGTCGGCTTCGGTCCTTCAACTCCTTCGGGCAGCCCCACAATCCTCAAATTCTGTCGCCTGGATCTGTTTTCCAGGTCTTCCATTTTTCCTCGCAGATCCTTGTTAATATCCATCACCTTCCGCATCTCTTTCCCCATCGAGGCAAGTTGATCACCGTGCTGCAATAACGTCTCCTCCACTTCCTTCAGCGCCTCCCCTTGCTCTCGCACCTCCGCCACTGCGCTCGCCACCTCCGTCCTCACCGGGGAAACCGCCTCCTCCACCAGCACACTCAAGACCTCCCTCATCTCCTTCCTCACCGTCTCCATGCATTTCGCAATCTGCACCAACAGCTTTTCAAATTCCGCAGCCATCACCTTGGTTATTTCTTCAGCCGTAAGCAGTGCGGCCTTCCCTGATGCTCCAGCCTCCATTTTTCCTGGTGACCTTTCCACTCCCCGACGGACCTCCAGTTGTTTTTTGTCCGGCCATTTTCTTGCTCACCCTCGACATTTTTCTTTGTTCTTTTTTTCCTCCTGTGTCTTCACTGTGCCTCCTCCGTGCCTCCTCCCTGCTTCTGCCGCCTCCGCGGACCCTGGGACCGGGCTTAAAGCCCCGAAAATGCCGTTGCCGAATGGGAGCCCTCCATTGTGCGGCCGCCTCCCGCCCGCCGTCACCGGAAGCCAATATTCATGGTTTGATAGTCATGTTGACGATTTTATTTTGGACTCTGGGCCCGCACTCGGTCTTCGGACAATCTCCATTTTAAACCCGCTCGCTCGAGAACTCGTACCAAATGCTGCCATTGCCTGCGCATGCTCGGTTCACTCTGCCCGGGAGTGATTGACAGGAAAAGGGGCGGGACCAGAGGACCAAGCCGGTGTTTCCGGTCCTCCTGCCAATCGGAGTGAATGAGGGGCGGTGCTGCGCGTGAGCAGCTTCTTCCAATAACAGCTGATGGAAAGCTGGACCACTCTCTTCTCAGTGTCAACTCACTGCTGTGACAAAACGTGCATTAAATTGCTCCCCATATTCAACACAGTTGAAAGGACTTTCTCCAGGTGAACTCTCTGGTGTTTCAGAAGGTCGGATTATAGAGTGAATCCCTTCCCACAGACGGAGTAGGTGAATGGCCTCTCCCTAGTGTGAATACACCAAATAATTTCCAGGTTAGATGGATAATTAAATCCATTTCCATAGTTCCCACATTTCCAGTGCTTGGGAAATGTTTCTTACACACCTCAGGTTTATTCCACATCTTATTGAAAGTGAAGAGAGGCAAGAAAGACCAAAGTGCCTTTTGTAACTCAGTATAGCTCACATCCAAACAGGTGCAGACAGGTATGTGAGGAGAGGGAATCAGGAAAGGCCCACTCCCACGACCCAAAGGACTACAGTGGAGCACACAATCCTTATTTCCATTTAAATAGTTATTTTGATATGGGGGGAGCAATCAAGCTAGATAGGGTTCTAGCGGGGGGGGGACGGGGGGGGGGGGGACAACTGGGTTGCTGCTGCGGAAAACCAAAAGGAAATGGCTAAAGAGAGGGTGGTCGCGGGCGGAATGCGACGCTGGGGGAGCGAGCAGGAGCGCGGAGGCGGGATATGGGACTGGCCTAGAGAAGGTAATGGCTGGTCGACACGGGAGGGGGGCAGGTAGCCCCCCAGTGAGGCTGATCACATGGAACGTGAGAGGCCTGAATGGACCAATAAAAAGGGCCCGAGCGCTCGCGCATTTGAAAGGACTAAGGGCAGACGTGGTTATGCTCCAAGAGACGCACCTAAAGGTGGCGGACCAAGTTAGACGAAGGAAAGGATGGGTGGGACAGGTGTTCCACTCAGGACTGGACGCAAAGAACAGAGTGGTGGCCATTTTGGTGGGGAAACGGGTAGCATTTGAAGCAAAGAACATCGTAGCAGATAGTGGAGGTAGATATGTAATGGTGAGTGGTAGGCTGGAGGGAATGGAGGTCGTGTTGGTTAATGTGTATGCCCCAAATTGGGACGATGCGGGGTTCATGAGATGGATACTGGGGCGTATTCCGGACCTGGAGGCAGGAAATTTGATTTTAGGAGGGGACTTCAATATGGTGCTGGACCCGGGGCTAGATAGATCCAGCTCAAGGACTGGAAGAAGCCGGCAGCGGCCAAGGTACTTAAGGGGTTTATGGACCAAATGGGGGGAGTGGATCCATGGCGATTTCTTAGACCCAGGGCTAGGGAGTATTCCTTCTTCTCCCACGTCCATAAAGTGTACTCCCGGATAGATTTTTTTGTTTTAGGAAGGTCGTTGATCTCTAGGGTGGAAGAAGCTGAATACTCAGCCATAGCGGTTTCGGATCATGCCCCACATTGGGTGGACCTGGAAGTAGGAGAGGACAGGGAGCAGAGAACACTCTGACGATTAGATGTGGGACTGATGGCGGATGAGGGAATGTGTGCAAGAGTGAGGGGGTGTATCGAGAGATACCTGGAGGTCAATGACGACGGCGAGGTCCCTGTGGGAGTGGTCTGGGAAGCACTAAAAGTGGTGGTCAGAGGAGAGCTGATTTCTATTGGGGCCCACAAAAGGAAAACAGAGGCCAAGGAAAGGGATAGATTACTGGGGGAGATTTTAAGGGTAGACAGGGAATTTGCAGAGACCCCGGAGGAGGAGCTGTACAGGGAGAGGAGACGACTCCAGACCGAGTTTGACCTTCTGACCACCAGAAAGGCGGAGGTACTGTGGAGGAAGGCACAGGGGAGGAGGTATGAATATGGGGAAAAGGCTAGTCGCCTGTTGGCGCACCAACTGCGAAAGAGGGCAGCAGCGAGGGAGATAGGAGGAATTAGGGATGAAAGGGGAGACACTGTGCGAAGGGCAGGAAAGATAAATGAGGTGTTTAAGACCTTTTATGAAGAACTGTATAGGTCTCATCCCCCAGAGGGAGAGGAGGGGATGCGGCAGTTCCTGGACCAGTTGAGGTTCCCGAAAGTGGAGGAGCAGGCGGTGGCAGGCCTGGGGGCGCCGATTGAGGTGGACGAGGTTATTAAGGGACTGGGAAGCATGCAAGCAGGGAAGGCCCCGGGGCCGGACGGGTTCCCGGTGGAATTCTACAGAAAATATGTGGACTTGTTGGCCCCGTTGTTGGCGAGGACGTTCAATGAGGCCAGGGAAGGGGGGACACTACCCCCGACAATGTCGGAGGCGACGATATCGCTAATTGTGAAGAGGGACAAAGATCCGATGCAGTGTGGGTCCTATAGACCTATTTCACTATTGAACGTGGACGCCAAACTGCTAGCAAAGGTGCTGGCATCGAGGATAGAGGACTGTGTCCCAGGGGTGGTGCACGAAGACCAGACAGGGTTCGTAAAAGGGAGACAATTGAATGTTAACGTGCGACGGCTATTAGGGGTGATAATGATGCCCTCAGTGGAGGGGGAGGCAGAGATCGTGGCGGCAATGGACGCAGAGAAGGCATTTGATAGGGTGGAGTGGGAGTATTTATGGGAAGTGTTAAGGAAGTTTGGGTTTGGGAACGGATTTATTCGCTGGGTTAGACTACTTTATAGGGCACTGACGGCAAGCGTAGTTACAGGTCGACATAGATCAGAGTATTTCCGATTATATAGGGGAACAAGACAGGGATGCCCGCTGACTCCATTGTTGTTCGCGTTGGCAATTGAACCTCTGGCCATGGCGCTGAGAGACTCCAGGAAATGGAGAGGGGTGACTAGAGGGGGAGAAGAACACCGAGTCTCGTTATACGCGGATGACCTATTGCTATACGTGTCGGACCCAGCGGGGGGTATGATAGAGGTTATGCGAATCTTGAGGAGGTTCGGGGAATTTTCGGCGTATAGGTTAAACATGGGGAAGAGTGAATTATATGTGATACATCCAGGGGACCAGAGTAGAGAGATAGAAGGCTTACCGCTAAGGAAAGTGGAAAGAAACTTCCGATACTTGGGGATTCAGATCGCTAGGAGCTGGGGAACCTTGCACAGACTTAATCTGACACGGCTGGTAGAACAAATGGAGGAGGACTTTAAGAGGTGGGACATGCAGCCTTTATCGCTGGCGGGCAGGGTGCAAGCAATTAAGATGATGGTCCTCCCGAGGTTCTTATTTGTATTTCAATGTCTCCCTATTTTAATCACCAGGACCTTTTTTAATAAAATAGATAGGAGCATTACGAGCTTTGTGTGGGCAGGGAAAGTTCCGAGAGTAAGGAGGGGGTTCCTTCAGTGCAGTAGGGACAGAGGAGGACTGGCACTACCGAACTTGGGAGATTATTATTGGGCCGCCAATGTGGCAATGATACGTAGATGGATGATGGAGGGCGAGGGAGCGGCATGGAAAAGGCTGGAGAGAAGGTCCTGTAAAGGGACGAGTCTAGAGGCACTGGTGACGGCGCCGCTACCGTTCTCACCGAAAAAGTACACCACGAACCCGGTGGTGGCGGCAACACTGAACATATGGGGACAGTGGAGGCGACAGAGAGGGGTGCGGGGAGCCCTGGTGGGGTCCCCTATCAGGAACAGCCATAGGTTCGCCCCAGGAAGAATGGATGGAGGATTTCAAAGCTGGTACCAGTTGGGAATTAGGAAGGTGGGAGATTTATTCATAGATGGGACTTTTGCGAGCTTGGGAGCACTGGAGGAAAAGTATAAGTTACCTCGGGGGAATTTCTTGAGATATATGCAGGTGAGGGCGTTTACTAGACAACAGGTGAGGGAATTTCCGCGGCTCCCGACACAGGGGATACAGGACAGGGTGCTTTCAGGGGTGTGGGTCGGAGAGGGCAAGGTGTCAGAGATTTATAGAGAGATGAGGGAAGAGGGGGGAGGAGTCGGTGGGCGAACTAAAAAGAAAGTGGGAAGAAGAATTAGGGGAGGAGATAGAGGAGGGTATGTGGGCTGATGCCCTAAGCAGGGTAAATTCCTCTTCCTCATGCGCCAGGCTTAGCCTGATTCAATTTAAGGTGCTACATAGAGCACACATAACGGGGGCAAGATTGAGCAGGTTCTTTGGAGTGGAGGACAAATGTGGGAGGTGTGGCGGGAGCCCGGCAAACCACGCACATATATGTTTTGGGCATGCCCGGCACTGGAAGGGTATTGGAAGGGAGTGACGGGAGTGATTTCGCAGGTGGTGAAGGCCCGGGTCAAACCAGGCTGGGGGTTAGCTCTATTTGGAGTTGCGGAAGAGCCGGGAGTGCAGGAGGCGAAAGAGGCCGATGTCGTGGCCTTTGCGTCCCTCGTAGCCGGCGCAGGATCCTACTCATGTGGAAGGAGGCGAAACCCCCCGGACTGGAGGCCTGGGTAAATGATATGGCGGGGTTTATTAAACTGGAGCAGATAAAGTTTGCCCTGAGAGGATCGGCTCAAGGGTTCACCAGGCGGTGGCAGCCATTTCTCGACTACCTAGGGGAACGTTAGAGGGAAGATGGATGACCAGCAGCAGCAACCCGGTGGGGGGGGGGGGGGGGGGGGGGAGGAGGCTCAGTTGAGTATAGGTCAATAGAGTACGAGGTTTTGTTACTTGTATATTATTATTATTATTAAAAATTTCTGTTTTGTTACTGTTATCGTTTCGCTTGTTTTGTAAGCGGGAAAAATGTTGCTCAGGGAAAAAAATTTCAATAAAATATATATATATTTTTTAAAGTTATTTTGAAAAATTATTTTTAAATCTAGAGTACCCAATTTATTTTTTCCAATTAAGGGGCAATTTAGCATGGCCAATCCACCTACCCTGCACACCTTTGGATTGTGGGTGCGAAACCCATGCAAACACGTGGAGAATGTGCAAACTCCACACGGACAGTGACCCAGGGCCGGAATTGAACCTAGGACCTTGGCGCCATGAGGCAGCAGTGCTAACCAGTGCGCCACCGTGCTGCCCCTTGTTGAAAAAAATCTTGATTGCGTTTTTGGATTATGTCAACAGAGACTGGATGATAGCATTGTCATTCTGAAGAAGAGTCAGACGGATTCAAAACGTTAACTCTGTTTCTCTCTCCACAGGTGAATCTAGACCTGCTATACCTTTCCAGCATTTTCTGTTTTTATTGCAGTTTATGTTGTGTATGTGAATATTAGATCAAGTACCATTTATTAAGTATGTAGCAAACTTGAAGCCCACAGGATTAAATTGTCAGCAGAAGCATGGATACAAAATAAGCCATGGGATGAAATCAGAGCTGTGGTGAATGGTTGTTTTTCATGAAGGAGTAAGGGATACAGTGGACCTCGCTATGGTTAAGTATCAGGATCACTGCTCAAGTATCAGGATCACTGCTCTTTTTGATTCTATATCACTGACTTCCATAAAATCAATATCCATAGAAACCTTACAATGCAGAAGGAGGCCATTCAGTCCATTGAGTCTGCACTGATCCTTTGAAGGAGCACCCTACCTAAGCCCTTTTCCCCACCCTACCCCTGTAACCCCATCTAACCTGCATATTTTTGAACACAAAGGAGCAATTTAACATGGTCAATCCACCTAACCTGCATATTTTTGGACACAAAGGAGCAATTTAACATGGTCAATCCACCTAACCTGCTCATTTTTGGACTGTGGGAGGAAACCGAGCACCCAGCGGAAACCCATGCAGACACGGGGAGAAAGTGCAAACCCGGAGAGTCAACCAAAGCCTGAATTGAAGCCGGATCCCTGGCTCTGTGAGGCAATCATGCTAACCACTGTCCCACCATGCCGTCCTTCTGACTGGGATTAGAGGTTACAGGAACTATATGAATATTTTTAGAAGACACAAAAGTTGAAAGCATCGGAAACAGTGAGGAAGAGCGTGAGAGATTTGAGTAGGACAGAAGCAGAATGGTTGAATGGGTGAGCTCACCGCAGATGAAATTCAACACAGCAAATTGGGAGGTGATCTACCCTGGGTGGAAGAATGAGGAGAAATAATCCAAAGAAGGGCAGAATTTTGTTAGAATTTCGAATACACAGCCAGATCGGGTGGTGGATACAGATTCAATAATAACCATCAAAAGGGAATTAGATTAAAAACTCAAAGCAGCAACAAATGCAGGGAAATGGGGAAATTGGACAAACTGGATTGGTTTTCTAAAGAGATAGTACAGAATCGATGGGCCGAATGACCATTTTTTTTACTGTTCTATGATTCTTACAATTCTGCAATATTGTATTTTTATTTGGGTCTTGCTGAATAGAGCAAACTCAGGAGCTGAGTTTCTTGTCAATCAGAGAGACTGCTCTGTGTATCAATCCACTTCCTGAGATTGTTAAACTAGCTGCAGCCCCTGAACCAATTTCCTGTATGTTCAGACATGTCCGGTTTGTTTTTCCAATGGCTTCAGTCAATGCAGTTTTGTTTTTGAACAACACATTACTCTATATCCGACCTGTGGGATTTGACTTATTTCCTCCTTATCAGTTGTTTTTGAACACTGTTCCTGTTTTTATCCTGAATCAAACTGCACAAACTGTTTCACCAGGGCTTCCTGGATCCTTTCTCTCCTTCTTCACGGTATCATTGTCAGACTTTTACAGCGTGCTCTTTCCAAGGGCCGACTCGATGGGCCGAATGGCCTACTTCTGCACTGTGAATTATATGATACTATGTTCCCCTTCAGCTTTCTTTGCTCCAAAGAAATCAATCCCAGCCTATCCAGCCACCCTGAACCGCTCCAGCCCAGGCAACATCCTGGTGAATTTCTTCTGAACTCTTTCCAGAAAAATTAAATGCTGACTCTGACTGGGTTCAGTTCTACATTCACTGGTCATTAGTTCTACTCCAGCCTCTTGTCCAAGTGCTCAGTATTACAAAAGCTCAATTCTCCAGCCAATTGATGCTGGGGCTCTGATATCGGAATCTGGAGTTGACCTCACCTGATGCGACGCACCATGTAAAGAAAACGAGGTCCTTTTAACCATGACGATTGAAAATTGTGTCTGTATCTTTAAGAACTGCTCGCCCACGTTTCCATCAATGTGTGAAATATGGCCCGTCAAGAACTGCTCTCACTCCCACGTTTCCTTGTTTGAAATGCAACACATTTACTTACCAATGTTAACCTATGTCTCCACTCCAGCAAGTTGATTTCTTGAACCAATAGATTGTTGAGCTATTTCTGAGTTGGGTTCCAAAGGCGGCCGGAAAGATCCTGGACTCTGATCCACTGAACCCGCCCCACCCACTGACAGCTCACAATGCCCGGGGAATGATTGACGGCAACTCCGGACCAATAGCGGGTCTGGAGGAGCGAATATGGCGATTGGTCCTCCAACTAATCGGAGTGAATGAGGGGCGGGGCTGATCCCGGACCCTCTAATTGGCTGAAACTCTGCATCATTTTGAAGCTGATTTGTCTCAAACCCCAGGAGAAAACTGGACTTTTCTGTTTGTGGCTTTAAACAGATGAAACCCTGTGGGTGTGGAGCAAACATTTCAACATTTGTTACTGAAATGGATTCCTTCAGAACAAACAGTCGGGATTATTTGAGGATTAGGTGTCAGTCAACTCAGTTGGCTGGTTCGTGCTGTGGAGCGTCGCCAACAGCGTGGGTTCAATTCCCGTGCCTGCTGAGGTTATTCATGAAGACCCACCTTATCAAACTTGAGAGTGATGAAAATCGGGGATCTGTGAGGTCCAGAGTTGGAGGAGCAGAACGATCTGGGTGGGATGGCGGGCTGGAGGTGGTTACATAGAGAGGGAGGAACGACATCAGGCAGGGATTTGAAAAAAAATCTGAGAATTGTAAAAAAAAAATCGATGCATTGTTGGACCGTGAACCAATGTAGATCAGTGAATGGGACTAACTGTGAGTTAGGATACAGAGAGATGGAGGGGTAGTGATTATGTCACTGGACTAGTAGTCCAGAGGCCCAGATAAATATTCTGGAACATAGGCTTAAATCCCAATATGGATTGGTGGAATTTAAATTCCATTAATAAAATCCTCAATAATGGTGACCATGAAATTAACATGAATTGTCGTAAAAACCCTGGTCTGGCCTACATGCGACTTCCGACCTAAAGCTATGTGGTCGACTTTTAACTGCCCTGAAACGGCTGTAAACTCCAATCAGCAACCCCCCACCCCCAGGACTAAAAAAAAAAGGAAATCCACACAAAACAAATGTTCCAGTGTTCAGCGACAGTACAGAGGACAAAGCCTAACCTCCGATATTGGAGGAAGTTGTGTCCACTCACACTCCTTTCCCTGTCTCTGAACATTTTACATCTGAAACAGTGTGATTTTTGTGAAGTACATCAGGTGACATTGAAAAAATATATATATTGAACCTCAGGAAGTCCCAAAACCTTTATAAAATGAAATGCTGTTGAAGGTGAGTCACTGTTGCAATGCAGAAGGCCTGGGAGCTCCCACATCAGCAATGTGCCGATGACCAGCGATGCTGGTGGCCACCCAATACAGCCAGTTGGGAACTCGCTGGTGTGTCAGCAGGTTAAGTGACTGAGTGAATCCCTTCCTACACAGTGCAATGAATGGTTTCTCTCCTGTGTGAGTTGGTATTTCATCAGATATTTATCGCTTTAAAAGTTTTCACACAGTGCGGACACTTAAATATGCTGGTGTTTCTGGAAGCTGGACAATTCAGTGAATTTCTTCCCACGCACACCGAGCAGGTGAACGGTCTCTCCCTGGTGTGGCGGTGTCTCATTAGAGCGGAGAAGGATGAGGGGCGACTTGATAGAGGTTTATAAGATGATCAGGGGAATAGATAGAGTAGACAGTCAGAGACTTTTTCCCCGGGTGGAACACACCATTACAAGGGGACATAAATTTAAGGTGAAAGGTGGAAGATATAAGAGGGATATCAGAGGTAGGTTCTTTACCCAGAGAGTAGTGGGGGCATGGAATGCACTGCCTGTGGAAGTAGTTGAGTCGGAAACATTAGGGACCTTCAAGCAGCTATTGGATAGGTACATGGATTACGGTAAAATGATATAGTGTAGATTTATTTGTTCTTAAGGGCAGCACGGTAGCATTGTGCATAGCACAATTGCTTCACAGCTCCATGGTCCCAGGTTCGATTCCGGATTGGGTCATTGTCTGTGCGGAGTCTGCACATCCTCCCCGTGTCTGCGTGGGTTTCCTCCGGGTGCTCCGGTTTCCTCCCACAGTCCAAAGATGTGCGGGTTAGGTGAATTGGCCAATGATAAATTGCCCTTAATGTCCAAATTGCCCTTGGTGTTGGGTGGAGGTGTTGAGTTTGGGTAGGGTGCTCTTTCCAAGAGCCGGTGCAGACTCAAAGGGCCGAATGGCCTCCTTCTGCACTGTAAATTCAATGATAATCTATGATTAATCTAGGACAAAGGTTCGGCACAACATCGTGGGCCGAAGGGCCTGTTCTGTGCTGTATTTTCTATGTTCTATGTGTCAATGAGTTCCCAGCTGATATGGAGAACTGAATCCTTTCCTACAGTCACAAAATTTCTAAGTTTCTCCCTGTTGCAGCTATCCTTGTGTCTTTCCAGGATGGATGATCAGTTTCAACCTTGAATGGGATACACAGGATATACAGTACAGAGACTGGCCATTCGGCCCACCCAGTTTGTACTGGTGTTTGAGTTCTATTTGAGCCTCCTCCCAACTTTGCTTCTCCCATACATACACGTTGTCCAGCCTCCCTATAAATACATGGATACTATTCGCTTCACCCACTCCCTTTGATAGAGTAATAGAAGTTTACAGCATGGAAACAGGCCTTTCGGCCTAACTTGTCCATGCCACCCAATTCTTACCCCCAAGAGAGTTCCAATTGTCTGCATTTGGTCCATATACCTCGATGCCCATATTACCCATATAACTGTCTAAATGTTTTTTAAAAGACAAAATTGTATCCACCTCTACTACTACCTCTGGCAGCACATTCCAGACACTCACCACCCTCCCTGTGAAAGAATTGCCCCTCCGGACCCTTTTGTATCTCTCCCCTCTCACCTTCAACCTATGCCCTCTAGTTTTAAACTCCCCTATCTTTGGGAAAAGATATTGACCTTAATGTCCCTCATTATTTTATAGACCTACATAAGTTCACCCCTAAGCCTCTGACACTCCAGGGAAAAGAGTCCCAGTCTATCCAGCCTCTCCTCTTAACTCAAACCATCAAGCCCTGGTAGCATCTGAGTAAATCATTTCTGCGCTCTTTCAATTTTAATAATATCCTTTCTATAATAGGACCAGAACTGTAGACAGTGCTCCAAGGTGGCCTTACTAATGTCTTGTACAACTTCAGCAAGACGTCCCAACTCCTGTATTCAATGTTCTGACCAATGAAACCAAGAATGCTGAATGCCTTCTTCACCATCTTGTCCACCCATGACTCCACTTTCAAGGAGCTATGAGCCGGTACTCTTAGATCTCTTTGTTCCATAACTCTCCCCAATTCTCTACCATTAACTGAGTAGGTCCTGCCCCGATTCGATCTACCAAAATGCATCACCACACATTCATCTAAATTAAACTCCATCCGCCATTCATCTACCCACTATCCCAATTGATCAAGATCCCAATGCAATCCTAGATAACCTTCTTCACTGTTCACTATGCCACCAATCTTGGTGTCATCTACAAATGTACTAACAGTGCCTCCTACATTCTCATCAAATCATTATTAGTAACAAATAACAATGGACCCAGCACTGATCCCTGAGGCACACCACTGGTCACAGGCCTCCAGTTTGAGCTCATTCTCACCATTCTCTGGGTGAAAGTGTTTTCTGAATTTCCTATTGGGTTTCTTGATGACTATCGTATATCGTGGTCTCTGGTTTTGCTCTTCCCCACAAGAGGAAACATTCTCTGTGAATCCTCGCTATCAAAACCTTTCATCATTTTATACACCTCCATTTGGTCACCCCCTCAGTCTTCATTTACCAGGAGTAAAGAGGACCTGCCTCTCAATACTTTCCTGATTTATAAGCTCACACATTTCTGGTATCATCCTTGTGAATCTTCTCTGTTCCCTCTCCAGTGTCTCCATCTTATAATGTGGGGACCAGAGAAATGGAAAGTTCAGTTTGCTGAGGAGAGGATCCAGAAAATCCAGCACCTTCTCAGCCCAATGTCTTCATCTGCAGCAAATGTGTCAGGTTTTGTCTTGCCACAGAAAGGCTCCTGAACTATCCCAGGCAATGGTTAAAACAGAGCTGAAACCTTAAGATGCAAACTGTCATCTCACAAGATGGAAGGTTGCCTAAGATGTAGGCTGGACAGAACCACAGCCTGTACTCTACGTACGGTGTAACCAAGGTCCCAAAGGATTATCATAACTTCCTTCTTTTTATTTCTAACCCTCCGACATTAACGCTCCGTGCTTGGTTTAATTTCTTTATTGCTCGGAGACCTCTGTTTCTCTCCAACATCAACACTCACAACTTCCACGTAAGTGACCTCCCTATTCCTACCAAAATGCACAACCTCACATTTTTCCATGTTCTACTTCAGTTGTCAATTATTTGTCTATTCAGCAAGTTTTGAAATGTCCTCGTGTAATTTATTGCAGTTCTCCTCGATTCTATCTTCCCAGTTTAGAGATTGTGTATTGGATTTCAAAGTCCAAGTGGTGAATGGAAATTGTGAACAGCCATGGTCCCAGCACTGATCCTTGTGGAACATCACTTCCCACCTTCTGTCACTCTGAATAACTCCCCTTTACTCCCACTCTCTCCTTTCTGTCTTGAAGCCAGCTGGCAATCCAGTCTATCATTTGTCCCAACACATTCTCAAACCATGTCCATTATTCTCCCGTAGGTAATCTTATCAATGGCCTTTTGAAAATCCAGATAAATAACATTGACTGCATTACCATTGTCTATGCTCTCTGTTATCACATCAAAACATTCAAGAAGATTGGTCAGGCAAGATTTTCCCTTCTGAAATCCACACTGACTGTTCATTGTTATATTTATTTTTTCTAGATGTTCTTATATTCTCTATTTTAGTCAGGATTGTATTATTTGCTGATGTGAAGCTGACTGGTGTACCATCCCTGGGCATGGTCTGTCCCCTTCTTAAATACAGGAATTACATTAGTGATCCACCAGTCCTCTGACACTACACCTTTCGTGAATGAATTATAAGCAGTACTGCCTGTGCTACCACTTCCCAGGGGCTGGTTTAGCACATTGGCCAAATCGCTGGCTTTTAAAGCAGACCAAGACAGGCCAGCAGCATGGTTCGATTCCCGTACCAGCCTCCCCGAACAGGCGCCGGAATGTGGCGACTAGGGGCTTTTCACAGTAACTTTATTGAAGCCTACTCGTGACATGGGTTCTTGAATTAAGCGGAAAATTCACAGATGGTGCTTTTAAAAAGGGGGACTGTGATCCTCAAAATCAGTGGCTTGTCCAGAATATTAAACTCCAGTCAGTTATTCTTAATATCAGCAGAAACAAACCAAATAGACTCAGATGACCAATTATTGACGTAATTAACAGCAGCAGTTACAGCAGAATTCAACGACTGCTGTCACTTGTGAACTTGCTGATGTGACAGTAGGTGTTGTGACTGAGTGAATCCCTTCCCACTCACCGAGCAGGTGAACGGTCTATCCCCAGTGTGAACTCGCTGGTGTGTCAGCAGGTGAGAGCATTGAGTGAATCCCTTCCCACACTGGGAGCAGGTGAATGGTCTCTCCCCAGTGTGAGTGCGTTGGTGTGCAGTGAGGACGGAAGAATGTCTGAAGCTCTTTCCACAGATAGTGCAGCTGATTGGCTTCTCCTCAGTGTGAACTCGCCGGTGTGACCAAAGGCCGGATGAATGAGTGAATCCTTTCCCACAGACAGAGCAGATGAACGGTCTCTCCCCAGTGTGAATGCGTTGATGTGCAGTGAGGACAGAAGGCTGCCTGAATCTCTTTCCACAGGAGGTGCAGCTGAATGGTTTCTCCTCGGTGTGAACTCGCCGGTGTGACCAGAGGCCAGATGAATGAGTGAATCTCTTCCCACACACGGAGCAGATGAATGGTGTCTCTCCAGTGTGAATTCGCTGGTGTCTAGTGAGGTCAGAAGACTGACTAAACCTCTTTCCACAGTAAGTGCAGCTGAATGGCTTCTCCCCAGTGTGAGTGCGTTGGTGTATCAGCAGGGTGGAGGACTCAGTAAATCTCTTCCCACACACGAGGCAGCTGAATGGTCTCTCCCCGGTGTGAACCCGCTGGTGTGCAGTGAGGTTGGTTAACTGCCTGAAACTCTTTCCACAGTCAGTGCAGCTGAAGGACTTCTCCTCAGTGTGATTTCGCTGGTGTCTCAGCAGGGTGGTTGACTTATTAAATCCCTTCCCACACTCAGAACAGGTGAATGGCTTCTCCCGAGTGTGACTGCGTCGATGGATTTCCAGCAGACATGTGAAATTAAATCCTTTGCCACAGTCCTCACATTTCCACAGTTTCTCCATGGTCCCTCCCCCAGTGTGGCTGCAGTGATGGTATTCCAGCAGGGATGGATAATTGAAACCTTTCCCACATTTCTCACATTTCCATATTGTCTCCCCAGTAAGACTGCGTCGATGGTTTTCCAACAAGGAGGCATGATTGAATCCTTTCCCACATTCCTCACATTTCCAGGGTTTCTCTCCCGTGTGACTGCGTTGGTGAATTTCCAGCAGGGATGGATAATTGAATCCTTTCCCACAGTCCTCACATTTCCAGGGTTTCTCTCCCGTGTGACTGCGTCGGTGAAGTTCCAGCAAGGATGGATAATTGAATCCCTTCCCACATTCCTCACATTTCCATGGTTTCTCCATCGTGCCAGCCACAGTGTGACTGCGTCGATGGACTTCCAGTCGGGATGGGTAATTAAATCCCTTCCCACAGTCCCCACATTTCCACGGTTTCTCCATGGTGCCGGTGTCCTTGTGTCTCTCTGGGTTGGATGATCAGTTGAAGCTTCGTCCACACACCCAACACGTGTTTGTTTTCTCTCCACTGTCCGGCTTTGCAACCAGAGAAACCTCTTTCCACAGTCAATATACTGGACTCTTTCACTCCGGAGTGAATGCTTCCAGATCCTGTTATAAAAGAATAGAATGAGACAAAGTCACAGCACAGAAGGAGGTAGTCACCCTGAAGTTAGAATCCTTTTAGTTCTGAGACAAATCAGGATTTCACAAAAATCATCACGTCAGTACAGACAGAAATTCAGAACGGACAATTCTAGTTTCTGTGGACCATTTCTTCCTCACTTGTTGCACCGAAGTTTTAAAACCCCATCCTGCATTTTTTGCTCCTTCCTGCACTGAAACCAAAGAGTTTTACAGCACAAAAAGACGCCCATTGTGACTGTGCTGACCATCAAACACCATCTTTTCTAATGCCAGTTTTAGGACTTGGTCCAAAGTCATGCATGCTATTCCATATCAAGACCACAAGACATAGGAGCAGGATTAGGCTACTCGACCCAACAAGTCTGCTCCGCGATGCAATCATGGCTGATATTTTTCTCATCCCCATTCTCCTGTCTTCTCACCCCTCCCCCCCCATTCTCCTGTCTTCTCCCCATAACCCAAGAGCCCCTTATTAATCAAGAACCAGGACCTGGGATTCATGTCGTATTACATTCACTCCCCACCATCTGGCCTGGGCTTGCAAAATCTTACCAATTGTCCTGGCTTGAGACAATTCACACCGCTTTAACCTGGGGTTACCCCTATCTCTCGATCTGTAAACACTTAATTAACTGCCAATGCTCGCATTCTGAGCATTGTCTTGCATCTTTGAATTTGTCTATATTAAGACTTCTTACTGTGCTCACCCCAGTCCAACGCCGGCATCTCCACATCATTCTATGCTTCGGCTAATCGGGACTCCCCTGATGAAGGAGCTGTGCTCCGAAAGCTAGTGATTCGAAACAAACCTGTTGGACTTTAACCTGGTGTTGTGAGACTTGTCACAATATACACACAGGTATATGATGGTGCACAGACAGGCAGTGATTGACACACAGGATGACCAGTGAACACACAGAACACAGCAGCCAATCACCAGACAGGACACGAGCACTATAAAGCTAGAGGGCACTAGCTTTCCCGCTTTCTGGGGATCCAGCCTTTGAGACAGTCAGAGCCGTGAGCAGCAACTAGAACATACACCATGTGGTAGTAAGATAGTCTGGTCAGGTTAGTCTCAGGTCTCCAGTCAAGTCAGCATAGTGTCAACCCACAGTTAACGTATGGATGATATCTAAGAGTTCAATAAAATCGAGTTGCATGTCTTCAAGTGTTGGAAGCCTGTCTCTCTCATTGCTGCAGTAAACACAGTCCTCGCAGACCCAGCTTACCCAACACACCAAGACAGTCCAACGCCGGCATCTCCACATCTTGGCTAATAAAGACAAGTATCCCATCTGCCTTCTGAAGCAGCTGATGTCCCTGTGCTGCTGCCTCAGGATCTGTGGACAAGCTCCCTCTGACCCTCCACTTCCCAGCGTCCTGCCCTTCATTGTTACGTCACCAAGAAACCCGCGCCTGCGCTCTGCTCCCCGCTGGAAAAAGATGGCGGCCGTTAACCTGGGCCTGTCCCGGGGAAAGCACCGACGCCTCAAACGCGGGAGCTGCAGGTTGTTATTTGGGGTTTGCCGCCTACACCGGGTGTTAATGAAATCTCTTCCTAACTACGCAGTCGTAGAATCCGCTGCTACCGCCTCTTACCGGCTGCCGAGCGACAAACAGACGTCTCTCCATCACCATCAGAGCCTGCGTATGCTCGGAACACTGGAGGAACCGCGCATGCGTTCAGATCTCCAGCTGATAGAGGGCATTCACCATCGCTGGGAAGGCTGGGTAAAATCCCCGCCATTAGAGGTCCCTATTTGTTTATATTCGGTGTTACTGAGTCTGCGCTAATGCCCGTCTCAGCTTCCTGCAGCCGCGCATGCTCCGGGAAGCAGGCTCCAGGGGGTGGAGCTTTCGTGGATTCACCCATTCATAGAGAGAAACATCGTGTGTCATTGAAAAATAAAATGTTATAAGTCAAGGCCTCATTTTGTTTCATCCTCCAAACCCCTGAACTTTATCTGACGTGTAATGTTGGCGACTGTTGACCGATTGTCCTGGAAGCCAACAGGAAGAGAGGTCAGAGGATTAAGGGAGCAGCGAGTTCTGTAACAAATCACGGGCAAGATCCTCTGTTCACCAGTCAAGTGAGTAAATTGAATTAAAAATAGGAAATTCTGGAAAAGACCAGAGAAACTGAAGGAATGTTTTGAGTTCGTCTGGCTTCTTCAGAGTTCAATTATTGTGAAACCCTGGTTACCAATTTATCTTTCGTCGTTTTATTTTCCATCTGGACCAAATCAGTTGTCCACCAATCTCCTGATTTGACAGCCTGTTTCTGACATTTTCTGTTCTTCTTCCTGGCTCTGAGCACAGTTGTAAAAGAGTCTTCAGTTCCATGTCGAAGAGCTGGGAAAGAGAGAGAAGCCGGGAAACATTTATTTTATGTTAACGCACACTGTTAGTGAAGAGAGATGAGAAAGACCAAAGTGCATGTTCGTCTCTCTGTGTGACCGTGAAGAACTGTCCAGCCTGAAGCTCAGTTATTGCTGTATGATCCTCCCCAGATTATCCTTTCTGAGCTCCAGATAGTTGAAGTTAAACAATCAGGTAGGAAAGACACGAGGTTCAAAACAGTTATGGGGATTATCAACAGAAGCAAAGGCGAATTGTCAGAATGAAAATGATTCAGTCCTAGATGTGATTACAAAGAACAAAGAAACACACTGCACAGGAACAGGCCCTTCGGCCGCCAAGCCTGTGCTGATCATGATGCCCTAACTAAAAAAAAAAACCTTCTGCCCTGACTCGGACACTATCCCTCTAATTCCTGCCTATTCATGTACCCATCCAGAAGCCTCTTAAATGTTGCTAATGTGCCTGCTTCCACCAAATCCTCTGACAGCATGTTCCAGGCACCCACCGCTCTCTTCGTAAAAAGCTTAGCCCGCACATCTCCCTTAAACTTCCCCCTCTCACCTTGAACCTGTGCCCCATTTGTAATTGACACTGCACCCTGAGAAAAAACATCCTACTATCCATCCTGTCGATGCCTCTCATAATTTTGTAGACCTCCATCAGGTCTCCCCTCAGCCTCTGTCTTTCCAGTGAAAACAAACCTAGTTTATTCAACCTCTCCTCATTGCCAACACCCTCGAGATCAGGCAACATTCTGGTGAACCTGCTTTGCACTCTCTCCAAAGATTCCACGTCCTTCTGATAATATGGTGACCAGAACTGCACGCAATATTCCAAATGCAGGCTAACCAAGATTTTATATAGCTGCAACATGATTTCCCAACTTCTGTACTCACTGCCCCGGCTGATGAAGGCAAGCATGCTGCAATGTCAGCAGCAATAACAGCAGAATCAAATCCTTGCAGTCACTTGTGCATTGGCAGGTCAGTTTGTGAGTTGACAAATTGAATCTCTTCTCACACAGAGCAGGTGAACAGCCTCTCACCAGTATGAATGTGTTTGGGTTCAGTCCGAGTCGCTGATTGCCCTCTAGTACATTAAAAAGTGGTTATTCTGAGCTTGTGATCCTACAGAATGAGCTGCCAGCATTTCAACTATGGGGAGCAGCACAGCCACTGCCCATGGCTGAGTCTGACTGACAAAGCGGAGGCCAATGGTAGCACACACCAAGGTAGAGACAAGACAAGAGACAAGTACTAATATAGGAAATGGTAAACAGACCGTGACAGCAAGGGACAGATCTAAGAGCGATTCAGCAGATAAGGCAAGGTGCTATGAGTGGCACGACTGCATAGTGGTTAGCACAGTTGCCTCATAGCTCCAGGGTCCCAGGCTCGATTCCTGGCTTGGGTCACTGTCTGTGTGGAGTCTGCACGTTCTCCCCGTGTCTGCATGGGTTTCCTCCGGGTGCTCTGGTTTCCTCCCACAATCCAAAGATGTGCAGGTTAGATGGATTGGCCATGCTAAATTGCCTTTAGTGTCCAAAAAGGGTAGGAAGGCTTATGGGGATGGGGTGGAGGTGTGGGCTTAAGTAGGGTGCTCTTTCCGAGGGCCGGCAAAGACTCGATACGCCGAATGGCCTTCTTCTGCATCGTAAATTCTATGTTTATGCTACAAAAATGATAAAAGGACAACAGTTAAGGCTCTGTGTCTGAATGCACGTAGCATTCAAACCAAAATGAATGAACTGATACTAAATCCTATTTGCAGTAAGTGTGATCTGATAGCTATTACAGAGACATGGCTACAGGATCACATAGCTTGGGACCTGAATATTGAAGGGTAGGTGAGATTTAGGAATGATAAGAAGCTAGGAATAGATGGAAGGGTGGCTCTGTTTATTAAGGATGCTACTAGCACATTAGAGAGGGATTACCTAAATTCAGAAAACCAGGATGTAGAAGCAGTTTGGGCCAAGGTGAGAAATTATAAAGGTAGATGTTACTTGTGGGAGTGATGCTTCCAAATTGTAGCTACACAATAGGACAGGGTATAAAAGAAGAAATAATGTGAGCTTGTCAGAAAAGTACAGCAATAATCAAGGGAGATTTTAATCTACATATAGATTGGAAAAATCAGATGGCAAAAGTACCTTAGATGAGGAGATTATACAATGTTTTCAGGATAGTTTCCTAGAACAGCACATTCTGAAACCAACCAAAGGACAGGCTATACTAGACCTGATATTGTGCAATGAGATAGGATTAATTGATACCCTCATGGATTGAGGGTATTCTTTTTTTCAATTAATGAGCAATTTAGCGTATCGGATTCACCTCTCCTGCACATCCTTTTGGGTTGTGGGGGTGAGACCCATGCAGACACGGGGAGAAGTACAAACTCCACATGAGACCCGGGTCCGGAATCAAACCCAGGTCCTCAGCGCCGTGAAACAGCAGCGCACGGCAGCATGGTAGCACCCGGGTTCGAATCCCGGTTTTGGTCACCTGTCTGTGCAGAGTCTGCACATTCTCACTGTGTCTGTATGGGTTTCCTCTGAGTGCTCCTATTTCCTCCACCAAGTCCCGAAAGAAGTGCTTGTTAGGTGAATTAAACATTCTGAATTCTCCCTCTGTGTACCTGAACAGGCGGCAGAATGTGGCAACTCGGGGATTTTCACAGTAACTTCATTGCAGTGTTAATGTAAGCCTACTTGTGATAAGAAAGATTATTATTATTAACCACCATGCCACCCCATGATTGAGTTTTACATTCAGTTTCAGGGAGAGAAGAGTTTGTCCAAGACGAGTATTTTGAACTTGATTAAGAGCAATTCTGAGGGCATGAAGTTGGAGCTAGTGAGAGTGAACTGGCAAATGTGCTTAAGGGATGGATCAACAGATGTTCAGTGGCAGACATTCAAAAGGATATTTGAGAATATACCGAATAGCCACATTCAAATGAAAAAGAAAATTCCAAGGGTAGGGCCCATCATCTGTGGTTCACTAATGGAGTTAAAGACAATATTGAACTGAAAGAAAAAGCACATATTTGCACAAAGACAAGTGGCAGGTCAGAAGATTGGAAAGAATATAAAGAACATCAAAAGTGATGAAACTATTTATAAGGAAGGAGAAACTAGAGTATGAGAGAAAGTTAGCCAGAAATATAAAGATGGACAATAGGAATTCTATAGATATTTAAATAAGAAAATAATTAACAAAGTGAACATTGGTGCTTTAGAAAGTGCATCTGGGGAATGGAAAGTAGGGCGATGGCGGATGAATTAAACATGTATTTTACATCTACCTTCACAATTGAGGAACAAGTAATATTGCAGAAATAGCTGCAAATCATGAAATGGAAGGGTGGGAGGAACTCGTGAAAATTACAATAACCAAGCAAGTGGTATTGGGCAAATTATTGGGTCTGTGGGCTTAAAAGTCCCCTGGTCCAGATAGACCTCACCGTAAAGACTTGAAAGAAGTCACTAATCAGATAGTTATTGCACTGGTTTTAATTTTCCAATATTCCCGAGATTGGAGGAAGGTCCCATTAGATTGCAAGATAGCAAATGTAACTAATTTATTCAAAAAGGGAGACAGAAGCAAGGAACTATAGGCCAGTTAGCTAAAAATCTGTCAGAGTGAAAATGTTAGAAGCCATTACTCAATATGTTACAGCAGGAAACTTGGAAAAATTCAATCAGGCAGAGTCAAGATGGTTTTGTGAAAGGAAAATTATGTGAAACCAATTTATTGGAGTTCTTTGCAGGAGTTATATGTACTGTGGATAAAGGGGAACCGGTGGATGCACTGTATTTAGATTTACAGGAGGCATTTGATAAGGTGCCACATCAAAGGTTATTGTGTGAAATAAAAGCTCATGGTGTAGGCCGTAACATATTGGTATGTACTGCAGATTGGCTAGCTATCAGGAAGCAGAGTTGGTGCGAATGGGTCTTTTTCTAGTTGACAGGTTGTGACAAGTGGTGTGCGACAGGGATCAGTGCTAGGGTCTCAACTTATTATAATTTAGGTAAAGACTTAAGAGATTGAAGGTATGTTTGTTAAATTTGCTGATGACAGAAAGATAGGGAGGCAAGTAAATTGTGAAAAGGACATCAGGAGGCTACAAAGGGACATAGATAGGTGAAGTGAGTGGGCAAAGCTCAGGCAAATGGAGTATAATTTGAGAAAATGTGAAATTGATCAGCTTGGCAGGAAGAATTTGAAAAACGCTTTTATCTACATGATGAGAGGTTGAAAAGCTCTAGGGTGCATAAGGATTTGGGTGTCCTCGTGTGTGAATCACAAACGGCTGGTATAGAAGTACAGCAAGTGAATAGGAAAGCTCATTGAATTTCATCATTTAGTGTGAGGGGAATTGATTACAAAAGTAGGGAGATTATGCTTCAGTTGTACAACAAATTGTTGAGGCCACATCTGGAGTACTATGTACAGTATTGGTCTACTTATTTAAGGAAATATGTAAATGCATCAGAAGCAGTTCTGAGAAAGTTTACTGGACTAATACCTGGAAAGGGTGGCTCATCTTATGAGGAAAGGTTGAGGAAGTTATCTACTAGAGTTCAGAAGAGTAAGAGGCAACTTGATTGAAACCTTTAAGATCCCGAGGGCCGTTGACAGTGTGGATGTGGAGAGGATGTTTCCTCGTGTCAGAGAATCTAGAACTCGGGGTCAGGGTTTGAAAATAAGGAGGTAGCTTATTTATTACAGAGATTAGAAAAATTTGTTTCTCTCAGACGGTCATGAATCTCTGGAACTCATCCTCAAAAGGCAGC
This sequence comes from Scyliorhinus torazame, assembly GCF_047496885.1. Lineage (NCBI taxonomy): Eukaryota > Metazoa > Chordata > Chondrichthyes > Carcharhiniformes > Scyliorhinidae > Scyliorhinus > Scyliorhinus torazame. Next base: position 115,420,902 of record NC_092711.1, read on the forward strand.
GGAAACAATAGTCTCTGAATATTTTTTAAGGCAGAGCTAGAGAGATTCTTAATCAACACGGGGGTGAAAGGCTATTCGGGGGAGACAGGAATGTGGGGTTGAGGTTAAATCTCTGAGTGGCACGGTAGCACAGTGATTAGCACTGTTGCTTCACAGCGCAGGGTCCCAGGTTCGATTCCGGCTTGGGTCACTATTTGTGTGGAGTCTGCAAATTCTCAGTGTCTGCGTGGGTTCCCTCTGGGTGCTCCAGTTTCCTCCCACAAGACCTGAAAGACGTGCTTTTAGGTAACTTGTGAATTCTCCCTCAGTGTACCCGAACAGGCTCCAGAATGTGGCGACTAGGGGATTTTCACAGTAACTTCATTGCAGAGTTAATGTAAGCTTACTTGTGAGAATAAAGATTATTATTATTAAATTAAGAGGATCTCAGCAGAGCCTGTTAACTGCTGCTATGATTATACAACAGATCTCCAAATAAAGAAAGGTACGATAGCCGAGTGGTTACGTTATTGGATTAGTAATGCGGAATCTAAACAAAATGCTCTGGAGATGTGAGTTCCAATCCCACAACAGCAGTTGGAGAATTTGTATTTAGTTTGAGTCATAAATCTGACAAGATTAACCCAGGCGGGGACTTTACTGTCACTGAAGAGAGATGAGAAAGCGGTGATTCTCTCAGTGGGAGCCTGAAGGACTGTGTCCAGGCTGAAGTTCTGTTCCTGCCACATGATTCTACCTCCGATTGTCCTTTGAGCTTCAGACAGGTGATTCTAAACACTCAGGAGGGAAAGACAAAAATCTACAAAAATGTGTTGGAAGCAAATTTGACATTTATCGAAAACATTAAACACCAGCTCAGTTATTGGGCTATGAACATCAGGAAAACAAACTTCAATTATCCGAACAAACATGTTTCAATTTGGATGTGATTAACAACAGTGAAACAAGCCCCTGCTCTCACTTCTGAACTCGCTGGTGTGTCAAAGTTGAATGAATGAGTAAATCCCTTCCCGCACACAGAGCAGATGAACGGCCTCTCCCCACTGTGAACTCTTTGGTGCTCCACCAGACTGGATGACTGAGTGAATCTCTTCCCACACATAGAGCAACTGAAATGTCTTTCACCAGTGTCAGCTCTCTGATGTATCCGCAGGGTGGATGACTGACTGAATCCCTTCCCACACATGGAGCAGGTGAATGGCCTCTCTCCCGTGTGGCTGCGCTGGTGTGTCAGCACCTCACCTCTGCTTTTAAAACTCTTCTCACAGTCAGAACATTTAAAAGGTCTCTTATCAGTATGAACACGTCGATGTATCAGCAGGCTGGATAATTGTGCAAATTCCTTCCCAAACACCAAGCAGGGGAATGGCTTCTCCCCGGTGTGAACTCGCATGTGGATAGGGAGCTTGGATAACTCTGCAAATCCCTTCCCACACACAGAGCAGGTGAATGACCTCTCTCCAGTGTGACTGCGTCGATGAATTTCCAGCTGGTACGGGTAACTGAATCCCTTCCCACAGTCCCCACATTTCCACGGTTTCTCCATGGTGTCAGTGTTGTTGTGTCTCTCTAGGTTGGATGATCAGTTGAAGCTTCGTCCACACACAGAACACGTGTACATTTCTCCCTGCTGTGAATGGTGTGATGTTTTGTCAAGCAGTGTAACTGGTTGAAGCTCTTTCCACAGTCAGTTCAGTTCACTGGAACACTCTCACTTGGCTGTGTGGGTATCTCGGTGCTTTTCCAGTCACTGATTTTTGAAATCTTTCCCACAGACAGAACAGACAAACATTTCTCCTTCCACATTCAGGTCCTGATGAAGAGAGTCACTCTGAATGTTCCTGATAATTAATTTCAGATCGCTGCCAGTAAATTCTCGTCTTCTAATACCCTGGAAAAGTTGAGAGGAATTACAGAGAATACACAGAACAGAAACAGGCCACTTGTCCCAACTGGCTTCTGCGGGTGTTGGTACTCCACACGTTTCTCCTCCCATCCCATCTACTCAGCTCAGTCTTTCAGTCTCTCTTTCTATTCCTTTCTCTCTCATGCATTCATCTAGTTTCCTTTTGAAAGGATCTCAGCTTTTTGCCACAACCACATCCTGTGATAGTGAGTTCCACATTCTAATCGCTCGGAGTAAACACATTTCTCCTTATTTCCCATGAGATTTATCTGTGACTTTCATGCATTTCTGACCCCAAATTTTGGATTGTCTCAGAACTGGAAACAATCTCTCTACATCTACACGGTGCCATATGGCAAACTGGGCAGAAAACTAAAAGATCATGAGATCCAAGAGAAAGTTATGAGTTGGATTTAAAATTGCCTCAATGGCAGGAAGTGCTAATTGACGATTGTTGGGTGTTTTTTTGTGACTGGAAGATGGTGACACTGTGGTAATATCACAGGACAAGTAATTCAGAAGCCTTGGCTATCATTCTGTGGACATGGATCAAATTCCACCATGGCAGCTGGAAGAAACAAATTCAATGAATAAATCTGGAATTAAAAGCTAGTCCCTGTGTGAACATTAAATTATTGTTGATTGTTGTAAAAACCACCCCGTGGTTGCCTCTGGGAAGGAAATCTGCCATCATTACCTGGTCTGGCCAACCCATTGCAATGTGTTTAACTCTGAACTGCCCTCTGAAATTGCCCAGCAAGCCACTCAGTTTAAGGTCAATTAGGAATGGGCAACCCAGCTGGTTTGCCCCTGACACTCACATCCGATAAAGAATAGAGAAAATCAAAGGGCTGTTTCCAGTACAGGTTTCAAAGGATTCGGTACTGGATCCTTCATTCCTGGTTTATATCATTGATTGGAAAGTAAATGTAGGAACATCAATAAGAAGTTAACCTATGACACAAAAAATGATTAGACACTTGATAGTGAGGAAAAATCTGGAGGGAAAACAAGGCAAAGGATTACATGATAAAGGGCAGGGCAGGACTAGTTAGGTCAGAGCCAGGGTCCTGTGCACAGGACAAGAAGGATGTCCTAGTCTATCCAGCCTCTCCTTATAACTCAAACCATCAAGTCCTGGTAGCATCCTCGTAAATCTCTTCTGCACTCTTTCTGGTTTAATAATATCCTTTCTATAATATGGTGACCAGAACTGTACACAGTACTCCGTGTCTGGCCTTACTAATGTCTTGTCCAACTTCAGCAAGACATCACAACTCCTATATTCAATGTTCTGACCAATGAAACCAAGTATGCTAAATGCCTTCTTCACCACCTGTGACTCCACTTTCAAGGAGCTATGAACCTGTACTCCTCGATCTTTTTGTTCTATAACTCTCCCCAACTCCCGACCATTAATTGAGTAGGTCTTGCCCCGAATTGATCTAACAAAATGCATCACCTCCTACTTATCTAAATTAAACTCCATCTGCCATTCATTGGCCCACTGACCCGATTGATTCAGGTCCCGTTGCAATCCTAGATAACCTTCACTGTCCACTGGATAACCTTCACTGTCCACTGGATAACCTTCACTGTCCACTGTGCCACCAATCATGGTGTCATCTGCAAACGTACTGACCTGCCTCCTACATTCTCATCCAAATAATTAATATAAATAACAGTGGACCCAGCACTGATCCCTGAGGCACACCGCTGGTCACAGGCCTCCAGTTTGAAAGACAACCCTCTACAACCACTCTTTGTCTTCTGTCGTCAAGCCAATTTTGTATCCAATTGGCTACCTCGCCCTGGATCCCGTGAGATTTAACCTTGTGCAACAACCTACCATGCGGTACCTTATCAAAGGCCTCGCTAAAGTCCTTGTCGACAGTGTCAACTGCACTGCCCTCATCTACCTTCTTGGTTCCCGCTTCAAAAAACCCAATCAAATTTGTGATTCATGATTTTCCACTTGCAAAGCAACGTTGGCTGTCCCTAATCAGCCCTCGTCTTTCTAAATGCCTGTTAATCCTCTCTCAGAAAGCCTTCTAACAACTTATCCACCACAAACGTGAGGCTCACCTGTCTGTAATTCCCAGGCTTTTCCCTCTGGCCTTTCTTAAACAAAGGCATAACATTTGGTACCTTCCAATCTTCAGGCACCTCACCTGTGGCTATCGACGATTCAATATCTCTACTAGGGAACCCGCAATTTCCATCCTAGCCTCCCACAATTTCCTGGGATACATTTCACCAGTTTCCGGGGATTTATCTACCTGGATGCACTTTAAGCTTGATCTAACCCCATTCCCCCACTCCATGTTGTGGGTAATCTGCAATCCCCAAACCAAATTTTAACAGTCCCAGCTCCCAATACCTTCCATTCTGTCTCTCCTAGCCGTGGCATCCAGGGATGGTTTTGCTAACCTGCCTGTGTATCTGCTCTGGCAGTGTTTGATGACCGAGGGTAACTGGAGCTTTACTCTGTATCAAACCCCGTGTTGTACCTGTCCGAGAGTGTTTGATGAGGTCAGTGTATATGGGGATTTCTTCTGTATCTAACCCCGTGCTGTAATTGTCCTGGGAGTCTTTGATGGGGACAGTGTGTAAGAGGATTTCTACTGTGTCTAACCTTGTGCTATACCTATTGTGGGAGTGTTTGATGGGGACAGCATCGAGGGAGATTTACTCTGTATCTAACAACATTTTGTATCAGCCTTGGGAGTGTTTCATGGGGCAATGTAGAGGGAGCTGTGCTGGAACTGATTGGAGAATGGTTCAAGCTGGCACGTGGTACTCAGATTTTCCAGTACAGACACCCTTCACTTTAAAAATAACATTTCATTCAGAGATCAGAGACACCATCACCCCCCCCCCCCCCCCGCACAGTTCCTGAGGGACAGTGAGAGTGCTGAACACTGTTGCACCATTTCTTTATATTTCATCCAAGTATTTTTCTGTTTCATAGAATCCCTACAGTGCAGAAGGAGGCCACTCGGCCCATCGAGTCTGCACTAACCCTTCAAACCGGCACCCCACTCAGGACCACTCCTCCACCCTATCCCCGTAACCCCACCTAACCTTTGGACACTCAGGGGAATCTTTTAGAATGGCCAATCCACCTAACCTGTGCGTCTTTGGACTGTGGGAGGAAACTGGAGCACCCGGAAGGAACTCACGCAGACGTGGGGAGGAAGTGCAAACTCTACACAGTCACCCAAGGCCGGAATCGAACCCCCCTCCCTTTGATCTCCTGTCAGCCTCTGTTCGAATGAAAAGAGCCCCAGTTTCTCTAATCTCTCCTGGTAACTGAAGCCTCTCCTCCCTGCATCATTTCAGTGAATCTCTTCTGCACCCTTCCCATGGCCTTGACATCCTTCCTGGTGTAAGATCCCCAAAACCTGATCTAATATTCTAAACTGCAGCCAAACCAATGATTTGTACAGATTTAAATTACCTCTGTCATTTTGTATTCCACACCCAGAATTATAAAACCTTGGATCCCATGTGTTTTTAAACACTTTATCAACTTGTCCTCCCACATTTAAACATTTGTGTATCTGAACTCCTTTTAGGGTTTTGGAGATATTAACATAACATGGCTGAAATACATTGACATCCAATGTCTGATATAATGCGTGTTATGGGAGAGAGAAGTTTAGTCTGAGTTAGAAACTCAAGCAGGCGCTTCACTGCAGACAGGTCACCGTGGAAACGCTGATAAGACATTCCTTCACTGCAGACAGGTCACCGTGGAAACGCTGATAAGACATTCCATTCCACAGAATCGACTCATTGGAAACTCTAATCAGATACGTTGGGGGGGGGGGGGGGGGAGGAGGACAGAGTTTGTCTGTTATTAACCTCAACATAAACTTAAACCAGAGTGAATCATGGAACAGATTTTAAAAATTTAAAAATAAATTTAGAGTACCCAATTTTTTTTTTTCAATTAAGGGGCAATTTAGCATCGTCAATTCACCTACCCTGCACATCTTTGGGTTTTGGGGATGAGACCCACGCAAACACAGGGGGAATATGTAAAGTCCACACAGACAGTGACCCAGGGCCAGGATCGGACCTGGGACCACAGTGCCGTAAGCAGCAGTGCTAACCACTGTGACATCGTGCTGCCCTTGCAACGGATTGAATTCTAATTTGTGATGTTTGTTGTTACAGTAGTGGAACTATCAGAAATAACAGAATTAACAGGCAGGGTAGTTTAGGGAGAATGAGGAAATTACTGAAGAAACGTAACTGCTGGGAACCGGAGTATGTGTCCTTGTAAATCACAGATTAGAGAAATTCCTGCTGTCTTTTCCTCACTTGCTGCATGAACTGTGTTCCATACAGGGCACCAAACCTCAGGAAAGATACATTGCACTTGGTAGCAGTCCAGTACAGATTGACCCTGATGAAGTGAGGTTGGTGAACTGAGTGAAGCCCTTCCCACACAGGGAGAACATTAACGGTCGCTCCTCAGTGTGAGCAGGTCGATGAATCTCCAGGTCTGATCACATCTATTCCACAGTCCCCAGATTTCCAAAGCTTCTCCCAGCGAGACTACATATTGTTCGAAAGGAGAGGTCATCGGCTAAAACATAATCTACATTCAGAACACGTGAACTGTTTCTCCCCACATTGAACAGGGCTCTTTGCTTCCATGTTTAAAGGCTGACGATGTTCATGGCCATAGAGGGATTTGACAACACGAATGCAAATTTTATAATGGAGGCTTTGCTTAATCAGACCCAATGTAGGTCAGTGAGCACAGCGGTGAAGGTGAACAGGACTTTGTGTGAGAAAATACACGGTCAGCAGAGTTTTGGATGATCTCCCATTTCCATGTGGGGTGAATAGGAGGCTGGAGAGGAATGTATTGGAATCAAGTCTAAAGGTAACAGAGGCATGGTGAGGTTTCAGCAGCAGCTGATGTGGGAATGGACAGGTGACATTATGGAGACTGAAATATCTGGTATTAGTGATGGTGTGGATATGGGGTCAGAAACTCACCTTGGGGTCAAATCTGACACGGAGATTGTGCAGAGTGTGGTTCAGCCTCAGACAGTTCCCAGGGAGAGGGATGGACTCGGGAGTTAGGGAACGGAATTTCTAATGGTGACTGAAGACAATGGCTTTGGTCTTCCCAATTTTTAATTGGGGGAAATTTCAGCTCATCCAGTACCGGATGTGGGACAAGCAGTTTGATAATTTAGTAACAGTGGAGGAATGGGGAGGGATGGTGGTGAGCTAGAGCTGGGTGTTGTCAGTGGACATGTGAAAACTAACACTTTTGGATGATGTCACCTAGTGGCAGCATTTAAACGGTCTCTCGTCAGTGTGAACTCTTTGATGGGACATCTGAACCCGAGAACTTTTAAAGCACTTCCCGAATTTTCTGAATTTAAAAGGTCTCTCATCATTGTGAATCTGCTGGTGTGTCAGCAGTTGGGATGAATGAGTGAATCCCTTCCTACACTCAGGGCAGGTGAAAGGCCTTTCCCCAGTGTGAACTCGCTGGTGCATCAACAGGCTGTATGACTGAGTGAATCCACGCCCACACTCCGGAGAAGCCTGTCACCTGCCCCCAGTGTGAATGTGTTGATGGGTTGCCAGGTCAGATGGGTAATTGAACGCCTTGACACAGGCCCACATTTCCATGGTTTCTCCCTGCTGTGACTGCGCTTCTGTTTTGACAACTCACAGAACACGTGTATGGTTTCTCCCCACTGTGAACTGTGCTTTTTCCTTCCATGTTCAAAATCTGATGATTTTCAGGTTACGATCAGTTCCACGACTGTCAGGTTTTGATGTGGTGCTTGGTTGGAGTTTCCCAATTGCACATCCTTCCCTGCTAATACCCTGTGAAACTGATTTAAAACTGAAAATAGGGAGTGAGAGAGAACCCACAAAAACACAAAGGCATGTTGTGAAATTGAGCTGAATGAATCTGGTAACTTGTGGGGCCGGCACTGGGAAAAAGTGACCACGAAAACTGTTGAACCTGTTGTGAAAAGTGAACTAGTTTGTTAATGTCCTTCAGCGAAGGGAACCTGCCACCCGGCCTGAGCACACACAAGATTCGGGCCTCTGCAAGAACACAAGAAATAGGAGCAGAAGTGGACCATTTGGCCCGTCGAACCTGCTCTGCCTTGAACACGATTGTGGCTGACCTCCATCTTCAATTCCACTTTCCCGTTAGCTCTCTATGTCCTTTGACTTCCTGAGACCAAACATCTCACCATCTGAGCCTTAAGTATATTCATCGATGGTCACAGTAACTTCATTGCAGTGTTCATGTAACCCTACTTGTGACAATAATGATTAGTATCATCCACAACCCTCTGGACTCGAATTTTATGTGAGAAACAGAGTGAGAGAGAAAGAGAGTGAGTAGTGGGGGAGAGAGAGAATCAAAAAGATTGATGGAAAGGGAGAGAGAGTGAGAATGGAGTGAGGGTAACAGGAAGCAATGGATCAACAACTGAATCACAATTTGACAGAATCTCCTAAACACTTAACCTCCACCACCTGGATGGAGCAGGACAGCAGATGTATGTGAACATCACCACCTGCAAGTTCCTTTCCAAGACGCACACTGTCCAAACTTATCCAACATCCAGTGCTGGATGAGCAGAACTTTCCTCCATTTAAATATTGACAAGACTGAACCCATTGCCTTTCATCCCCACTACAATCTCCACTCCCTTGTAACAAATTCCATCCCTGTCAAATGTCTGAGGCTGAAACAGACTGTTCACAACCCTGGTGAAATATTTCAGCCCCAGATGAGCTCTTGACCACAGATCCACATCATCACCAAGATTGCAGACTTCCACCTCAGGAACAAAACTTAACTCTACCTTAGTCTCTGTTCATCTGCTGCAGAAACCATCATTCATTCTTCTGTTACCTCTCAAACAAATTATTCCATTGCACTCACAGCCGGACTCTAACATTAAACAACCTCCTCCATCCCATCCAAAACTCTGCTACCCAAGTGCTTACTCACACCAGCCCCTGTGCCCACTGATCTGCAAATGCTTCCTTTTAAAAGGCACAAAAAGTTTAAATTTCTCATTGTTTTACTCCAAGGTAATGACCATCCTGATCACTGTAATCTCCTCCATACACACCCCTTTGAGATCTCTGCACTCATTTAATTCCAGCCACTTGAGCATTCCTGATTTTAATCTCTCAACCATTACTTAGTTGCCAGGGCCTCAATTTCTGGAATTTCCTCCTTAAAACTCTCCGATTCACTTCCTCCATTAAGATTGTCCTTAAAATCTAATATCTCCTCTTGTGGCTCAGTGTCAATTGTTACTTTGTAACGTTTCTCTGAAAGTCTTCAAAGTTTTATTCCGTTCAAGTCACAATATAAATTCGAATTATTGTCACTGCCCTGGAAATATATTCTGCCCCATAAATAGGAATTTGTAACTCAGAGTGAAGCAGTTTGTTGGACATTCTGTCATGAAGGAACGTTTCAAAAATGTTGCCCCCAACAATGATGGCGACTGAGCCTGCGCTCTTCTGCTCGTGCCCCGATAAAGATGGTGGGTGCGCGTGCGCACTGCCGCTAGTGAACCAAATAAGGATCTCGATGGCGCATGCGCGCCGCTGCCAGTACCAAATAAAGATGGCGGCCGCAAAATCTTGTTTGTGAGAAATCTGCAGCTCCCGCTCAGATCCCCAGGTACCGGCAGGTTATTTTTCCGGATTTTTGGTCTATATAACATGTACTCGAATTTTCCTACCGACCCTCCTGATTCATCTCTCCCTCCGTCCCGCCATCCCCGAATTGTGGATCCGAGAAAGAACCTTTTGCTGTCACCATTTATCACATTGCGCATGCTTCACTCAGCCCAGTCCCGCCTCATCATTCGCGCTGATTGGTTGGAGGACCAGTCGGTCCTCCGGACATGCCCACCCTTCGCCTATTGGTTCGGTGCTGCCGTCAATCACCCCGCGCATTGCGAGGTGTCAGGTGAGGGGTCAGTGTCGGGGCACTTGTGGCAATGTAAACAAGTGTGAGGTTATTTAGTTTGAACCAATAACGGTTAGAGCTGAGTACTTTCTAAATGGAAAGAGGTTAAGTACAGTGGGTGTCCAAAGAGACTTGGGGTTCATGGATAGAACGTACAGCACGGAAACCGGCCCTTTGCCCCAAACTGGCCCATGCCAACCAAAAGGCCCATCTAAGCCAACCCAGCTTGCATGCTTTTGGCCCATATACCTCTGAACCTTTCCTATCCATGTATCTGTCCAAATGCCTTTTCAATGTTGCCAATGTCCCTGCCTCAACCACTTCCTCCTTCAGCTCATTCCACATCCGTACCACCCTCTGTGTAAAACCGTTGCTCCTTAGGTTCCCATGAATTCTTTCCCCTCTGAACTTAAACCAAAGTCTTTTAGTTCTCAATTCCCCAACCCTGATAAAAAGACTGAGAGCATTCACCCTATCCATGCCTCTCATGATCTCATACGCCTCTAGAAGATCACCCCTCAGTGTCCTACGCTCCAAAGAAAAAGGTCCTGGCCTGCCCAATCTCTTCTGATAACTCAGTCTCGGGTCTTGGCACCATCCTTGTGAGCTGGTTTAGCACACTGGGCTAAATCGCGGGCTTTTAAAGCAGACTAAGGCAGGCCAGCAGCACGGTTCAATTCCCGTACCGGCCTCCCCAAACATGCGCCGGAATGTGGCGACTAAGGGCTTTTCACAGTAACTTCATTGAAGCCTACTCGTGACAATAAGCAATTTTCATTTTTTTTCAAATCTTGTCTGCGCTTTCTCCAGTTTAATAACAACTTTCGACTCTCCTATTGCAAAGCAGCCAAAACTGAACACAATACTCCCGGTGCGACCTCACCAACGTCCTGGACAACTGCAACATAACTTCCCAACTTCTATACTCAATGTCCTGACTGATGAAGGCCAAAAGTCATCTTCACTGCCCTATATACCTGTGAAGGAGGAAGTGTATATCACACCTTTAGTGATCCGTGCACCTGAAGTCCAAGGTTCCTCTATTCCACGATATTCCCTCAGGCCCTACCATTCACTGTGACTTTCCAACTTTCCGAAATGCAACTCCTCACACTTACTGTATTGAACTCCATTTGCCATTTCTTGGCCCACTTCCCCAGCTGATCAAGATCCAGCTGCAATTTTTGATAACCTTCCTCACTGTCTTCAATACCAGTAGTCATCTGCAAACTTACTGATCATGCCTTGTACATTCTCATCCAAATCGTTGATATAGATAACATTCAGCAATCTCCTAGTTACTAATCTCCTAGTTACTAATCTCCTTACTAATCTCCTAGTCACTAAGTCCCCAACTTAGTTAATTACTCTGATGTCACGTTTCAGTTTTTGCCCCCAGTCCAGATACCCAACAGGTAAGTTATTTATACTTACTGATGGCAGCACGGTGGCGCAGCGAGTAGCACTGCAGTCTCACGGTGCTGGGGTCCCAGGTTCGATCCCGGCTCTGGCTCACTGTCCGTGTGGAGTTTGCACATTCTCCCCGTATTTGTGTCGGTTTTGCCCACACAACCCAAAAAGATGTGCAGGGTAGGTGGATTGGCCACGCTAAATTGCCATTTAATTGAAAAAATGAATTGGGTACTTTAAATTTTAAAAAAAATTATACTTACTGTTCCGAAGGATCCTCCTCGGATTCGCCCCAACTCCGCTCCCTGCCGACTAGGGCGTGAATCCCCGAGGTAAGTTATTGAAAATGAAATGAAATGAAAATCGCGTATTGTCACAAGTAGGCTTCAAATGAAGTTACTGTGAAAAGCCACTAGTCGCCACATTCCGGCGCCTGTTCGGGGAGGCTGGTACGGGAATTGAACCGTGCTGCTGGCTTGCCTTGGTCTGCTTTCAAAGCCAGCGATTTAGCCCAGTGTGCTAAACCAGCTTACTGTTCCGAAGCTAATCCTCCTCGGATTCACATCAACTCTGCTCCCTGCCGACTAGGCCATTAATCCCCAAGGTTATTTATACTTACTGTTCCGAAGCTGCTCCTCCCCGGATTCGCACCAACTCCACTCCCTGCCGGCTAGGCCGTGAATTCCCGAGGTAAGTTATTTATATTTACTGTTCCGAAACTCCTCCTCTACGAGTTCACACCAACTCCCTTAGTGTTGGGTGAGGTTATTGGGTTATGGGGATAGGGTGGAGGTGTTGACCTTGGGAAGGGTGCTCTTTCCAAGAGCTGGTGCAGACTCGATGGGCCGAATGGCCTCCTTCTGCACTGTAAATTCTATGAACTCCGCTCCCTGCGTTGGCGAGGTTCATACCTGGGTGTCTGGAAAATCATTAGGATAGTAACTGTCCTGTAAAGTAATGAATCCTTTTGCTTCCCCATTGGCCGAGGAAGGCAGTGTGTCACAAGGATGGATGTGTTGACAGATTAATGGCTGGAGGATGGGGGAAGGTCATGTGATCAAACCTCCAGGAATACGTTGAATCAAAGTTGGCGAGGAGAGAATGTTGTGAATTTTTATCTGAAACTGACAGTGAGGTTTCTGTAAATTTACAGGACAATGGAAGTGGAGGTTTAACAGACGGGAAACACAAACCAAATGTCACATCGCGATCTGACAGAGTCACTCGGTTCATTAGAAAATGAATATCACGATCAGTGAATGGAAACAGTTTCTTTGTCCACCCGATGGAAACCTGGCATAACCTTGTGTCCCTGAATCAAATCTCCCCTCAACCTCCTTTGCTGGAACCATTCTGGTAAATCTCCTCTGCACCTTCTCCAAGAACCTTCACATTCTTCCTGAAGAGTGGTGACCAGAGCTTTATAAAGATTCATGGAATAGAATTAGAACCATAGAATTCCTGCTGTGCAGAAGGAGGCCATTTGGCCCATCAAGTCTGCACCGATTCTCTGAAAGGGCCCCCTGCCTAGGCCCACACCCCTACCCTGTCCCTGTAACCCCATAGCCCCACCTAACCTGCACATCCCTGGACACTAAGGGGCAATTTATCAAGGCCAATCCACCTAACTTTCCCTTCTTTGGACTGTTGGAGGAAACCTGAGCACCGGGTGGAAACCACGCAGACACGGGGAGAAACTGCAAACTCCACACACACAGTCACCAAGGCCGGAATTGAATCCAGGTCCCTGGCGCTGTGAGGAAGCAGTGCTAACCACTGTGCCACCAGAAGCATTGTTTTGGTATCAGTATTATAGTTTCTGATGATGAAGATCGAGTTTGCTTTGCCATCTATTCTCTTTAATCTGTCTTGTAGATGTACAAAATCCCTCTTCACCTCTTTCTCTCTCCTCCCAAAGAGGCCAGTTGGGTTTTTACAACAATCCAGCAGTTTTCATGTCACCTTTTCCCAGTGCCGGCCCCACAAATGACCAGATTCATTCAGCTCAATTTCACAACCTGTTTTTCTGGGTTCTCTCTCATTCCCTATTTTCTGTTTTAAATCAGTTTCACAGGGTGTTCGAAGGGGAGGCTTCAAAGTCCGGAAACTGAAACCAAGCATCACATCAGGATCTGACAGAGTCTTCAATTTATCATATCCTGAATATCAGCGGATTTTGAACATGGAAGGAAAAAGCATTGTTCATAGTGGGGAAAAAACGTACTCTTATTGTTTGTGTGGACGAGGATTCGCTCTATCAGACCTCACAAGCCACAAATGCAGTCACACTGAGGAGAAAGCATGGAAATGTGCGGATTGTGGGAAAGGATTCACGTCCCCATCCCACCTGGAAACTCACCGACGCGTTCACACTGGGGAGAGACCATTCACCTGCTCCAAGTGTGGGAAGGGATTCGCTCAGTCATCCACTTTGTATAGACACCAGCGAGTTCACACTGGGGCGAGACCATTCGCCTGCTCCAAGTGTGGGAAGGGATTCAGTGATTCATCGGCCTTACGGAAACACCAGCGAATTCACACTGGGGAGAGACCATTCACCTGCTCCAAGTGTGGGAAGGGATTCGCTCAGTCATCCACTCTGTATAGACACCAGCGAGTTCACACTGGGGCGAGACCATTCGCCTGCTCCAAGTGTGGGAAGGGATTCAGTGATTCATCGGCCTTACAGAAACACCAGCGAATTCACACTGGGGAGAGACCATTCACCTGCTCCAAGTGTGGGAAGGGATTCGCTCAGTCATCCACTCTGTATAGACACCAGCGAGTTCACACTGGGGCGAGACCATTCGCCTGCTCAGAGTGTGGGAAGGGATTTACTATTTCAGCCCACTTGCTGAGTCACCAGCGAGTTCACACTGGTGAGAGACCGTTTAGGTGTCTGGACTGTGGGAAATGCTATAAAAGTTCTGGGCAACTGATGAGCCATCAACGTGTTCACACTGACGAGAGACCGTTCAGGTGCTCTCACTGCGGGACTGGGTTCAGACGATCATCTGACCTCACTGTACATCAGCGGATTCACACTGAGGAGAGGCCATTCATCTGCTCCAAGTGTGGGAAGGGATTCACTCAGCCATTCGCTCTGTCCACACACCAGCGAGTTCACACTGGAGAGAGACCATTCACCTGCTCAGAGTGTGGGAAAGGATTCAGTGATTCATCCAACCTGCGGAGACACAAACGAGGCCACAAGTAACCACAGTGATTGGATTTTGCTGTTCCTCACATTCAGGACTGAACCATGTTCAGTTGGGTCTCTTTCTGCTGATAACAATTCCAGCCCATTTACAGGGGCTAATATTCTGGCTAAAAGTCAAATAAATTGACTTCCGGTGGCGTTCGCGAGTGGAGCGGCCGCGATGAGGAGAAGCTCCTGCTGGTCCACGATATTGCGGTCTTTTTCAGGGGGCCACCGCTGTTTTTTAAAAAATGTAACTTCTCCGGGGTCGGCCCTGCCTCCCTCGCCCAAGCATCAAAGCTCCGTTTCAGGGAGCCGGAGGGTTGGAAGGGTGAGGGGGGAGAGACTGGTCCCGGCGGGTTCGGTGGAGCGGCTGCACGTGGAGGAGGAACGGGACAACCTGAAAGCCGGACCTGAAAATTTGAAAGGAGCAGCGGGGGCGGAGCCAAACGGAGGCTGAGGCGGCAGGCACAAAGCCAGGGCGTGATGTAGGTGAGATGTCCCACATCGGATGTCCCGCCTAGAATGTGGTAAGAAGACTGAAGCCTGGTCCGAGGGAATTTTTGGAGGAATACAAAAAAGAAGAGAAAGATGTTTTAAAGAAATTTGGTGAAAATTTTTTTTCCCCCTTTTTCTTTGAAGGAAGAAAATCTTTTTGTTTTTTAAAAAAAAACCGAAAGGATTGAAGAAGGAAAGAAGATGGGAAAAAAAAGGAAAAATAATAAGCCGTTAAAGGATGCGAAAAGCAGCGTTGAGAAAGGTTGGAAATGTGGGCTCGCCGTTGAATGAGAAGATGAGCAAATGTGCTGACAAGATGGCGGATGCCGGACCGCGTGGTGGGTCAGCACTACTTACGGTGTAGAAGATGACCGAGGTGATGGTGGTGGAGCTCGAAAAGCAGTTTGTGAGGCACATGGATGCGTTGAGGAAGGAGACGGCGGTCGCATTGAAGACATTGGTGGAGGAGGCAATCGCCCCAGTGAGGATAGCTGTGGCAAAGACATCGGCCGAGGTGAGAGAGCAGGACGAGAAGATGAAGGAAGTGGAGGAGGGCGTGTCGCAGCACATCATCAGCTCACCTCGATGGGGGACGAGCTGCGGGGGGTGGTGGAGATCAACAGAGGACTCCGAGCAAAGCTCGAGGACTTGGAGAACCGCTCGAGGCGGCACAATCTGAGAATTGTGGGCTTGCCCGAAGGGACAGAGGGTGCAAGGCCAACAGAGTACTTCGCTAAGAAGCTGGCGGAGTTTTTTTCAAAAATATATTTTATTGAAGTTTTTCATTCACAATTTTTTCCTCTTACACATCAAACAAAAAGAAAAGTTAACAGTACAAGTAACATGATAACTACAATCTAATAATGAGTAACTAACTAACATGGTAAACTAACCAAATAACATAAAATGAAACTTCCCCCCCCCCCCTGGTTAGCTGCTGCTGGTCATCTATCTTCCCTCTAACGTTCCGCTAGGTAGTCGAGGAACGGTTGCCACCGTCTGGTGAACCCTTGAGCCGATCTTCTCAGCGCAAACTTAATCTGCTCCAGTTATATGAACCCCACCATATCGTTTATCCAGGCCTCCAGTCCGGGGGGTTTCACTTCCTTCCACATGAGTAGGACCCTACGCCGGGCTACTAGGGACGCAAAGGCCATGACATCGGCCTCTTTCGCCTCCTGCACTCCTGGCTCATCCGCAACTCCAAATAAAGCTAACCCCCAGCCTGGTTTGACCCGGACCTTCACCACCTTCGAGATCACTCCCGTCACTCCCCTCCAATACCCCACCTGTGCCAGACACAACCAAAACATATGTGTGTGGTTCGCCGGGCTTCTGCTGCACCTCCCACACTTGTCCTCCACCCCGAAGAACCTGCTCAACCTTGCTCCCGTTATGTGTGCTCTATGCAGCACCTTAAATTGAATCAGGCTAAGCCTGGCACACGAGGAAGAGGAATTTATCCTGCTTAGGGCATCAACCCACAAACCCTCCTCTATCTCCTCCCCGAGCTCTTCTTCCCATTTTCCTTTCAGTTCGCCCACCAGCTCCTCCCCCTCTTCTCTCATCTCTCGGTATATCTCTGACACCTTGCCCTCCCCGACCCACACCCCTGAAAGCATTCTATCCTGGATCCCCTGTGTCGGGAGCAATGGAAATTCCCTCACCTGTTGTCTTGTGAACGCCCTCACCTGCATATACCGAAAGAAATTTCCCCTTATACTTTTCCTCCAGCGCTCCCAAGCTCGCAAACGTCCCGTCTATAAATAAATCTCCCACCCTCCTAATTCACAACTGGTGCCAGCTCTGGAATCCTCCGTCCATCCTCCCTGGGGCAAACCTATGGTTGTTCCTAATTGGGGACCCCACCAAGGCTCCCAGCACACCTCTCTCTCGCCTCCATTGCCCCCAGATATTCAATGTTGCCGCCACCACTGGGTTTGTGGTAAATTTTTTTGGTGAGAACGGTAGTGGCGCCGTCACCAGCGCCTCTAGACTCGTCCCTTTACAGGACTTCCTCTCTAATCTTTTCCATGCCGCTCCCTCTCCCTCTATCATCCATTTACGGATCATCGCCACATTGGCAGCCCAGTAGTAATCGCCCAAATTCAGCAGCGCCAGTCCCCCTCTGTCTCTACTACGTTGTAAGAACCCCCTCCTTACCCTCGGAACTTTCCCTGCCCACACGAAGCTCGTGATGCTCCTGTCTATTTTTTAAAAGAAGGCCTTACTGATCAGTATAGGGAGACATTGGAACACAAATAGGAACCTCGGGAGGACCATCAGCTTAATTGCCTGCACTCTGCCCGCCAGTGACAGTGGCTGCATGTCCCACCTCTTGAAGTCCTCTTCCATTTGTTCCACCAGTCGTGTCAGATTAAGTCTGTGCAAGGTTCCCCAGCTCCTGGCTATCTGAATCCCCAGGTATCGAAAGTTTCTTTCCACTCTCCTTAAAGGCAGGCCATCTATCCCTCTACTCTGGTCCCCAGGGTGTATCACAAAAAGTTCACTCTTTCCCATGTTAAGCCTATATCCCGAGAAATCTCCAAACTCCCTCAATATCTGTATGACCTCTGTCATCCCCCCCACTGGGTCCGTCACATACAGCAGTAGGTCATCCGCGTAGAGTGACACTCGGTGTTCCTTTCCCCCTCTAATCACCCCTCTCCATTTTCTGGAGTCTCTCAGCGCCATGGCCAGTGGTTCAATTGCCAACGCGAACAGTAATGGAGATAGCGGGTATCCCCTTGTTCCCCTGTATAGTCGTAAATACACCGATCTTTGCCGACCCGTGACCACACTTGCCGTTGGGGCCCCATAGAGGAGTTTGACCCAGCTAACAAACCCGTCTCCGAACCCGAACCTCCTCAGCACCTCCCATAAGTACTCCCACTCCACCCTATCAAATGCCTTCTCTGCATCCATTGCCGCCACTATCTCTGCCTCCCCCTCTGCTGGGGGCATCATTATCACCCCTAATAGCCGTCGCACGTTGACATTTAGTTGTCTCCCCTTTACGATTCCTGTCTGGTCTTCGTGCACCACCCCCGGGACACAGTCCTCTATCCTCGTTGCCAGCACCTTTGCTAGCAATTTGGCGTCCACATTTAGTAGTGAAATAGGCCTATAGGATCCGCACTGCAGCGGATCTTTATCCCGCTTCAAAATTAGCGATATCGTCGCCTCCGACATTGTCGGGGTAGAGTCCCCCCTTCCCTGGCCTCGTTAAAAGTCCTCACCAACAGCGGGGCCAGCAAGTCCACATATTTTCTATAAAATTCCACCGGGAACCCATCTGGTCCCGGGCCTTCCCTGCCTGCATGTTCCCCAGCCCCTTGGTAACCTCGTCCACCCCAATTGGTGCCCCCAGGCCTTCCACCTCCTGCTCCTCCACCCTCGGGAATCTTAATTGGTCCAAAAACTGCCGCATCTCCTCTTTTCCCTCCGGGGGTTGGGACCTATAAAGTCATTCGTAAAAGGTCTTAAACACCTCGTTTATCTTCCCTGCTCTCCGCACCGTAGCTCCCTTTTCATCTCTAATTCCCCCTATCTCCCTCGCCGCTGTCCTCTTTCGCAGCTGATGGGCCAACAGGCGGCTAGCCTTTTCCCCATATTCATATCTCATCCCCTGTGCCTTCCTCCACTGCACCTCCGCCCTCCTAGTGGTCAGAAGGTCGAACTCCATCTGGAGTCGTCGTCTCTCCCTGTATAGTCCCTCCTCCGGGGCCTCCGCATATTCTTTATCCACCCTTAAAATCTCCCCCAGTAATCTTTCCCTTTCCTTGGCCTCTGTTTTCCCTTTGTGGGCGCTGATGGAGATCAGCTCTCCTCTGACCACCACCTTTAGTGCTTCCCATACTACTCCCACTCGGACCTCCCCGTCGTCATTGGCCTCCAGGTATCTCTCGATACATCCCCGCACCCTTCCACAGACTCCCTCATCCGCCAACAATCCCACATCTAATCGCCAGAGTGCACGCTGCTCCCTCTCCTCTCCTAGTTCCAGGTCCATCCAATGTGGGGCATGATCTGAGACAGCTATGGCTGAATACTCAGTTTCTTCCACCCTTGAGATCAACGACCTTCCCAAAACAAAAAAATCTATCCGGGAGTACACCTTGTGAACATGGGAGAAGAAGGAGAACTCCTTGGCCTTCGGTCTAACAAATCGCCATGGATCCACTCCCCCCATTTGGTCCATAAACCCCTGAAGCACCTTGGCCGCTGCCGGCCTTCTTCCGGTCCTAGATCTAGATCTATCTAACCCTGGGTCCAGCACGGTGTTGAAGTCTCCCCCCATTATCAAGTTTCCTACCTCCAGGTCCGGGATACGTCCCAGCATCCGCTTCATGAATCCCGCATCATCCCAATTCGGGGCATATACGTTAACCAACACGACCTCCGTTCCCTCCAGTCTGCCACTCACCATCACATATCTGCCTCCACTATCTGCTACAATGCTCCTAGCTTCGAATGATACCCGTTTCCCCACCAGTATGGCCACCCCTCTATTCTTTGCATCCAGCCCTGAATGGAACACCTGTCCCACCCATCCTTTCCTTAACCTAACTTGGTCCGCCACCTTCAGCATAGCCACATCTGCCCTCAGTCCTTTCAAGTGTGCGAACACTCGGGCCCTTTTAATCGGTCCATTTAGGCCTCTCACGTTCCACGTGATCAGCCGCACTGGGGGGCTACCTGCCCCCTTCCCGTGTCGACTAGCCATCACCCTCTCTAGGCCAGTCCCACGTCCCGGTTCCGCTCTCCCACCCGTTCCCCAGGTGGCGCATTCCAGCCCCGACCACCCTTTCTTTAACCAGTTCCTCTTTGATTTCTGCAGCAGCAACCCAGTTATTCCCCCCCCCCCGCTAGATCCCCATCTAGCGTGATTGCTCCCCCCATATTCATTCTGGATATGAGCGAAAGTAACAGGGTAGTTATTATGGGAGACTTTAACTTTCCAAATATTGACTGGAAAAGATATAGTTCGAGTACAATAGATGGGTCGTTTTTTGTACAGTGTGTGCAGGAGGGTTTCCTGAAACAATATGTTGACAGGCCAACAAGAGGCGAGGCCACGTTGGATTTGGTTTTGGGTAATGAACCAGGCCAGGTGTTGGATTTGGAGGTAGGAGAGCACTTTGGGGACAGTGACCACAATTCGGTGACGTTTACGTTAATGATGGAAAGGGATAAGTATACACCGCAGGGCAAGAGTTATAGATGGGGGAAGGGCAATTATGATGCCATTAGACGTGACTTGGGGGGGATAAGGTGGAGAAGTAGGCTGCAAGTGTTGGGCACACTGGATAAGTGGGGCTTGTTCAAGGATCAGCTACTGCGTGTTCTTGATAAGTATGTACCGGTCAGGCAGGGAGGAAGGCGTCGAGCGAGGGAACCGTGGTTTACCAAGGAAGTGGAATCTCTTGTTAAGAGGAAGAAGGAGGCCTATGTGAAGATGAGGTGTGAAGTTTCAGTTGGGGCGATGGATAGTTACAAGGTAGCGAGGAAGGATCTAAAGAGAGAG
This sequence comes from Scyliorhinus torazame, assembly GCF_047496885.1. NCBI lineage: Eukaryota > Metazoa > Chordata > Chondrichthyes > Carcharhiniformes > Scyliorhinidae > Scyliorhinus > Scyliorhinus torazame. Next base: position 115,441,435 of record NC_092711.1, read on the forward strand.
CTAAGACGAGCAAGGAGGGGACATGAGAAGTATTTGGCAGGAAGGATCAAGGAAAACCCAAAAGCTTTCTATAGGTATGTCAGGAATAAGCGAATGACTAGGGAAAGAGTAGGACCAGTCAAGGACAGGGATGGGAAATTGTGTGTGGAGTCTGAAGAGATAGGCGAGATACTAAATGAATATTTTTCGTCAGTATTCACTCAGGAAAAAGATAATGTTGTGGAGGAGAATGCTGAGCCCCAGGCTAATAGAATAGATGGCATTGAGGTACGTAGGGAAGAGGTGTTGGCAATTATGGACAGGCTTAAAATAGATAAGTCCCCGGGACCTGATGGGATTTATCCTAGGATTCTCTGGGAGGCCAGGGAAGAGATTGCTGGACCTTTGGCTTTGATTTTTATGTCATCATTGGCTACAGGAATAGTGCCAGAGGACTGGAGGACAGCAAATGTGGTCCCTTTGTTCAAAAAGGGGAGCAGAGACAACCCCGGCAACTATAGACCGGTGAGCCTCACGTCTGTAGTGGGTAAAGTCTTGGAGGGGATTATAAGAGACAAGATTTATAATCATCTAGATAGGAATAATATGATCAGGGATAGTCAGCATGGCTTTGTGAAGGGTAGGTCATGCCTCACAAACCTTATTGAGTTCTTTGAGAAGGTGACTGAACAGGTAGATGAGGGTAGAGCAGTTGATGTGGTGTATATGGATTTCAGCAAAGCGTTTGATAAGGTTCCCCACGGTAGGCTATTGCAGAAAATACGGAGGCTGGGGATTGAGGGTGATTTAGAGATGTGGATCAGAAATTGGCTAGCTGAAAGAAGACAGAGGGTGGTGGTTGATGGGAAATGTTCAGAATGGAGTACAGTCACAAGTGGAGTACCACAAGGATCTGTTCTGGGGCCGTTGCTGTTTGTCATTTTTATCAATGACCTAGAGGAAGGCGCAGAAGGGTGCGTGAGTAAATTTGCAGACGATACTAAAGTCGGTGGTGTTGTCGATAGTGTGGAAGGATGTAGCAGGTTACAGAGGGATATAGATAAGCTGCAGAGCTGGGCTGAGAGGTGGCAAATGGAGTTTAATGTAGAGAAGTGTGAGGTGATTCACTTTGGAAGGAATAACAGGAATGCGGAATATTTGGCTAATGGTAAAGTTCTTGAAAGTGTGGATGAGCAGAGGGATCTAGGTGTCCATGTACATAGATCCCTGAAAGTTGCCACCCAGGTTGATAGGGTTGTGAAGAAGGCCTATGGAGTGTTGGCCTTTATTGGTAGAGGGATTGAGTTCCAGAGTCGGGAGGTCATGTTGCAGCTGTACAGAACTCTGGTACGGCCGCATTTGGAGTATTGCGTACAGTTCTGGTCACCGCATTATAGGAAGGACGTGGAGGCTTTGGAGCGGGTGCAGAGGAGATTTACCAGGATGTTGCCTGGTATGGAGGGAAAATCTCATGAGGAAAGGCTGATGGACTTGAGGTTGTTTTCGTTGGAGAGAAGAAGGTTAAGAGGAGACTTAATAGAGGCATACAAAATGATCAGGGCGTTGGATAGGGTGGATAGTGAGAGCCTTCTCCCGCGGATGGAAATGGCTGGCACGAGGGGACATAACTTTAAACTGAGGGGTAATAGATATAGGACAGAGGCCAGAGGTAGGTTCTTTACGCAAAGAGTAGTGAGGCCGTGGAATGCCCTACCTGCTACAGTAGTGAACTCGCCAACATTGAGGGCATTTAAAAGTTTATTGGATAAACATATGGATGATAATGGCATAGTGTAGGTTAGATGGCTTTTGTTTCGGTGCAACATCGTGGGCCGAAGGGCCTGTACTGCGCTGTATTGTTCTATGTTCTATATTACTTCCGAAAGTCAGCTGACTTCAACTGACCCCGGCTTCTCCCGCTCACTCCTTGACCCCCCCGTGTGGGGAACTCCCATCTACCTTGCGCCTATCTTCCCGCCATCACCTTTCTGGCGCGGGAACAAGGACAGTAGGCCCCATATTCTCTGTAGTTGTCCCGCCCCTTGTGGCGCAGCTCCCTCTACCGCCCCACTCCCATTCCTCATCCCCCGCCTATGCCTCTTCTTTCCCCCCACAGGCACCCACATTTCTTAGTGTCCCCCCTTCCCAATTTACATCCCTATATACATCGACAGTGTCATTTCCCCTCTAAGATCAGTCCCTCAGTTCCGATCCAGTTTCTCGTCTTTAATAAAGGTCCATGCTTCTTCCGCCGTTTCGAAGTAGTGATGTCTCTCCTGGTACGTGACCCATAGTCGCGCCGGCTGCAGCATCCCGAATTTCACCTTCTTCTTGTGTAGCACCTCCTTGGCTCGATTAAAACTCGCCCTCCTTCTCACCACCTCCGCACTCCAATCCTGGTACACCTGTACCACCGCATTCTCCCATCTACTACTCCGTACCTTTTTGGCCCATCTCAGAACCACTTCTCTATCATTGAAGCGATGAAATCGCACGATTGTCGTCCTAGGTGGTTCTCCCGCCTTTGGTCTCCTCGCAGGGACCCGATGAGCCCCTTCCACTTCCAAGGGGCCCGAAGGGGCCTCAGCTCCCATCAGCGAGCTTAGCATTGTGCTCACGTAAGCCCCGCAGTCCGCTCCTTCCACTCCTCTGGGAGACCCAGAATCCGAAGGTTCTTCCTTCGTGCTCTGTTTTCTAGGGCCTCAATCCTTTCAATGCACTTTTTGTGGAGCGCCTCGTGCGTCTGTGTTTTGACCGCCAGGCCCAGGATCTCGTCTTCATTATCCGTCACTTTCTGCTCCACCACGCGGAGCTCCATCTCCTGGGTCTTTTGTGCCTCCTTAAGCCCCTCAATTGCCTGTAGCATCGGGGTCAGCACCTCCTTCTTAAGTAGCTCCACACACCGTCTTAAAAATTCGTCTTGATCGGGCCCCCATGTCGCCTGAGCTTTCTCCGCCGCCATCTTGCTTCTTTTTTCCTCCTGTCCCTATCCTCGAGGATTCTTCGCGATGTAGCCGCCGCCGCCGATATTTTTCTCTTGCGTTGGGGGGGGGGACTCCCTGTTAACTCGCCCCACACCGGGTTTCGTCCTGAAAAAATTCTCCGTTGGGGCTCTTAAAAGAGCCCGAAGGTCCGTTTGAGCTGGAGCCGCCGAAACGTGCGGTTTAGCTGGGCATCGCCGCAACCGGAACTCAGAAGCTGGCGGAGTTGATAGGGGAGGGTGAGAACCCCTCCCGGTACGAGCTGGACCGAGCTCATCGGTCATTAAGGCCGAAGCCCAAAGTGAATGAGCCGCCAAGAGCAGTAATTATCTGCTTTCATAAGTACTGCATGAAGGAGAAGGTGTTAAGCTGGGCGAAGGAGAAGCGCAAGGTGCAGTGGGATGCTGCTGGAGTTTGGATCTACCAGGACTTGATGGTGGAGTTGGCAAAAAGTCGAGGTTCGTTCTGGCGAGTGAAGGTGGCACTGTACAAAAAGGGGGTGCGATTTGGTATGGTATACCCGGCGAAGCTGAGGGTGACGTATGATGCCAAAGACTTTTATTTTGAGACAGAGGAGGCGGCTGAGTCGTTCGCGAGGGCAGAGGTTTGGGACAGACGTGAGGAGCGGAGCTGGAAGAGAGACTGGGCTGTTATTGGGGAGCTGGAAAATGTATAAATGTTATAACTTTCTTTTTACTGACGTGTATTGTAATTTAATTCTCTTCACATTGTTGCAGAGTTCAGGTTATTGGTTGGGTTGATTGGCATTCTGTGTTGCGACGGTTATATCTTAGTTTAGTGAATTGTATGGGTTTAGAACAATACAGCGCAGTACAGGCCCTCCTGCCCACGATGTTGCACCGAAACAAAAGCCATCTAACCTACACTATATCATTATCATCCATATGTTTATCCAATAAACTTTTAAATGCCCCCAATGTTGGCGAGTTCACTACTGTAGCAGGTAGGGCATTCCACGGCCTCACTACTCTTTGCGTAAAGAACCTACCTCTGACCTCTGTCCTATATCTATTTCCCCTCAGTTTAAAGTTATGTCCCCTCGTGCCAGCCATTTCCATCCGCGGGAGAAGGCTCTCACTGTCCACCCTATCTAACCCCCTAGTTTGATTATTGTTTTTTCTTTCTCTGGGACTGTGTGGGAGGGGACGGTATTTCTTGGCGAAGGGAGCTACCCACGCTAGCTAACTAAAGTCGGACAGTGAACGGATGTGAGGTGAGAGGAGGGCTGCGGACATTGGAGCCTGGTTAGCAGGTTTTGATGGGCCATCGAGGCGAGCGAGGGGGGATTGATGCTGGAGATGTTTTTTCGAGAGGAAATGTAAGGGGGGGGGGAGGGGTTCAATGCTAATAATGGATAGGGGCGGGTCAGGCTCATGGGGTAGGGCCCGGTGGTATGATGATGGTGGATAAGAAGGGTGGGGAGGTGAGAGACCCCCAGTTAGGATAGTCACGTGGAACGTGAGGGGGTTAGGAGGTCTGGTCATGGGTGCTTGTGCATCTTAAAAGTTTGAAAGCCGATGTAGCAATGCTGCACGAGACTCACTTGAGGGTGAAGGATCAGGTGAGACTTAAAAAGGGCTGGGTGAGTCAGGTGTTTTCACTCTGGATTTGACGGAAGGACTTGAGGGGTAGCGGTGCTGGTCAGCAAAAGAGTACGCTTCCAGATGGAGAAGGTGATGGCAGATCAGGGGGGTAGATATGTGATTCTGACAGGGGCGCTGGAGGGGAGGTTTGTGGTGCTGTTAAGTGTATACGGTCCCAATTGGGACGATGTGGGATTCGCAAAGAAGATGTTTGGGGCCATCCCCGACTTGGACACACACAAACTGTTAGTAGGAGGGGGGGAGGGAGGGGGGGGGGGGGACTGGAACTTGGCGCAGGAGCCAAGGTGGGCAGGTCATGGCCGCGCTCACTGACACCATCGGGGGGGCGAAGGCGTTGGCTGGGCTAATTGTGGGAATGGGAGGGGTGGACCCTTGGAGGTTCCTGCACCCAAGGGAACGGGAGTACTCGTTTTGCTCAGCAGTCCATAAGGTATACTCGCGGATCGCCTTTTTTGTGGTGGGGAAGGCTTTGCTGGCTGGGGTTAAGGGGTCGGAATACTCGGCAATTGCAGTGTCAGATCATGCTCCGCATTGGGTGGATATGGTGCTGGAGAAGGGGGCAGCGCAGAGACCGGGGTGGAAATTAGATGTGGAAATTTTGGGGGACCAAGTGTTCTGTGACAAAATTGAAAAAAGGTAATTGAGGAATATGTAGGTTTCAACTGCACGGATGAGGTGTCGAAGGCAGTTGTCTGGGAGGCTCTAAAGGTGGTGGTGAGAGGGGAGGTGATTTTGTTTAAGGCCAGTGTGGACAAAGAGGAGAGGTTGGAGCGGCAGAGGGTAATAGATGAGATGTTGGAGGTAGATAGGAGTTATGCAGAAGGTGGGGACCCAGTAAAGCTGGAAAAGAGGAAGGAACTCCAGGCAAGCTTTGACCGACTATCCACCAGGAAGGTGGTGCGCCAACTGAGATGAGCATGGGTGCAATTTACGAACATGGAGATAAGGATATGTTAGCAGGTCAGCTCCGGAGGGATGCAGCAGCAAGGGAAATTATTTAGGTGAGGGATAGGGCAGAGAAGTTGGTGGTGGCTCTGGACCTGATTAACAAGGTTTTTGAGGAATTTTATGAGAGGTTGTACAGGTCAGAGCCACCTGGGAGAGACTGTGAGATGCAGGAATTTCTAGATGGGTTGGAGTACCCGAGGTTAGGGGAGGGGGACAGGGCTACATTAGAAGGAGCGATAGTGGAGCAGGAGATAAAGGAAGGTGGCAGCGCCGGATGGGTTTCCGGTGGAATATTATGAAAACTTCAATGATAAGCTGGCACTCCTGATGGTGGGGATGTTTGAAGAGGCGATAGGGAAGGGGGTGTTGCCACAAACTTTGGGGCAGGCGTCGATTTCCCTGTTGCTAAAAAAAGAAAAGCATCCAACGGGGTGTGGGTCGTATAGACCCATATCGCTTCTGAATGTGGACGCAAAAGTATTGGCAAAGTTACTGGCGGGTAGGCTGTAGGAGTGCCTCCCGAAGGTGATAGGTGAAGATCAGACGGGGTTCGTGAGAGGGAGGCAGCTCTTTTCAAACGTTAGAAGGGTATTGAACGTTGTTATGGTACCGGCAGAGGGGAAGGAAACAGAGGTGGTTGTGGCATTGGACGCTGAGAAGGCGTTTGACCGGGTAAAATGGGGGTACTTGATGGCAGTTCTGGAGCGGTTTGGGATTGGACCAAGATTTGTGAACTGGGTAAAGCTACTATATAAGGAGCCGAGGGCGAGTGTCCGCACAAACAACATCAGCTCGAGATACTTTTCTCTCCACCGTGGGACTAGGCAGGGATGTCCTATGTCCCCCCTGCTGTTCACACTTGCGATTCTGCCGTTGGCCATCGCATTAAGAGGTTTGAGGGTATAGAAAGGAATAGTGCGGGGGGGTGGATAGAGCACAGGGTGTCCTTATATGCCGATGGCTTGCTGTTATACGTGTCGGATCCGAGTGTGTCAATAGGGAGAATATTGGAGCTGCTTCGAGTGTTTGGGTCTTTCTCGGGGTACAAACTAAATCTAGATAAGAGTGAGTATTTTGTGGTGTCTCAGCCGGGGGTGGGGGAGCTGCCATTCCGTAGGGCAGGGACTCACTTTAGGTACCTGGGGGTGCAGGTTGCCCGGGAGTGGTGGGGAGAGTGAAAGCTGATCTGGCAAGTTGGGATGGTCTCCCTCTGTCGCTGGCGGGTCGGGTACAGGCGGTTAAAATGAACGTGTTGCCACGATTTCTGTTTATTTTTCAATGCCTGCCGATTTTCCTGTTAAAGGCTTTTTTCAGAGAGATTGAGGGAAGGATTACGTCGTTCATATGGGGAGGGAAGGTGGCCAGAGTTAGAAAGGTGCTGCTACAGAGGGGAAGGCAGGCAGGGGGTTTGGGTCTTCCAAACCTGATGTATTACTACTGGGTGGCGAATGTGGAGAAGGTGCAGAGCTGGGTCAGAGGGTTTGATTCCCAGTGGGTCAGAATGGAGGAGAGTTTGTGCAGGGGGTCGGGATTGAAAGCACTGGCAACAGCGACACTCCCGATGGCCCTGGGGAAATACTCAGGGAGTCTGGTAATAATAGCTTCATTGAGAATTTGGAGACAGTTTCGCCAACACTTCGGGTTGGGGGCAGGGTCAAGGGAGATGCTGATTTGGGGGAACCTGAGATTTGAGCCAGGGAAGTGGGATGGAAATTTTCGGAAATGGGAGGAGAAGGGGATTAAGACACTAAAAGATTTGTTTCTTAGGGGTCGGTTTGCAGGATTGAAGGAGCTGGAAGCGAAGTATGGGCTGCAGCAGGGGGAAATGTTTAGATACATGCAGGTTCGAGATTTTGCCAGAAAGGAGATACAGAGTTTCCCGGTGGAGCCGGCCTCCACATTGCTGGAGGAGGTGCTGACGACAGGGGGACTGGAGAAGGGGGTAGTGTCGGCAGTTTACGGAGCTATTTTGGACGAGGAAAAGGCAGCACTGGAAGGGATCAAAGCAAAGTGGGAGGAAGAGTTGGGAGAGGATATGGAGGAGGGGTTCTGGTGTGAGGTGCTCCGGAGAGTGAATGCCTCCATTTCGTGCGCGAGGTTGGGGCTGATGCAGCTGAAGGTGGTATACAGAGCACACCTCACGAGGTTGAGGATGAGCCGATTCTTTGAAGGAGTAGAAGATGTGTGTGAACGTTGCGGGTGGGGGGTGGGGGGGGGGGGGGTGGCACTAATGACGTTCATATGTTTTGGTCCTGTCCAAAGCTAGAGGATTACTGGAAGGAAGTTTTTAGGATAATTTCTAAAGTGGTGCACGTGAAACTGGACCCGGGCCCCCGGGAGGCCATATTCGGGGTGTTGGACCAGCCAGGGTTGGAAACGGGTGCGGAGGCAGATGCTGTAGCCTTCACCTCGTTGATCGCCTGAAGACAGATCCTGATAGGTTGGAGAGCAACCTCCCCACCCTGTGCCCTGGCGTGGCGGGGGGACCTGTTGGAATTCTTGACTCTTCAGAAGGTTACATTTGAACTGAGGGGAAGGATGGAGGGGTTCTACAATTCATGGGCATTATTCATTATGCACTTTCAAGAACTGGATAACATCAAACATTAGTTGGGGAGGGTGGGTGGGAGGGTTGGGGGAGGGGGGCTGTGTGGGATAATGGTGACTATGGGCGATCCCTAATTCCTTTTTGTCATTTGTTTGTGTGAACATGCGGGCTTTGGTGGTTTGGGGTTTGGTGGGAGGATGGGATCCTTGTTATTGATATGGGGATTGACATATTTGTTACTGATTATTGTTTATTGTTGGTGGGTGTAAATTTGGGAGAAAATGTGAAAAAGGAGAATAAAAAATATATATTTTTTTTAAAACTGCCAGTTACTGTGAAAAGCCCCTAATTGCCACATTCCGGTGCCTGTTTGGGTACACAGAGGGAGAATTCAGAATGTCCATATTACCTAACAGCACGTTTCAGGACTTGTGGGAGGAAACCGGAGCACCCGGAGGAAACTCACGCAGACACGGGGAGAACGTGCAGACTCCACACTGACAGGGACCCAAGCTGGGAATCAAACCTGGGATGCTGGAGCTGTGAAGCAACAGTGCTACCCACTGTGCTACCGTGCCACCCATCCCACCCAGCTACAATGCACTGTTTTATCCAGACCCAAGAGTAGATTCAAGATGTCACGTTCGGCAGAAGGATACTATAGACTGTAAGATCCACAAACTCTGCCAAACTGATTGCAACTTAACAGGTTATTATGGACATTAAACTGTGGGTAATATTCAATTCTGTGACCAATATTTAGTTGAACACGGATCTGAATAAGGAAACGTTGCAGCCACCTGTGAAGTTTAAATGTCTCGTTGTGTCAGGATGAACCAGCACTTGAGGAATATGAAATCTCTGGACTGTTGATCTCCAAGTGTCATATTGAACACAGGAGAATCACTGGAGAATGAGCTCGAATTGAGGCAGAGTGAGCATCGTAAACTGCTATTGTATCTGGGTGTTCTGGGTCTGAGTTTTAACCCTGCAGTTAATTGTCAGGGATGCAGTATAATAAACCCTGAACAAAGCAAATGTGTGTGTGAGAAGCATCTGGAGCACCAGGAACCAGCTGAACGAGCAAAGCTGAATGTCTCCCAGTGCAGCCACAGTACTGAACGTATTCCAGCTTCCAAGGCCACCTGAGAACCAACCTCCTGGCTATTCATCTACAAGAAGCTTCAGAGCCTCATGAGAATTATCTGTTTCTAAAAACCCTTCACTCCAACTAAAGGATCAGCTCAACAAGAAGACAACAGACCTGCAGAGATATAAAGATTGCAGTCTACATTCCATTTTCATCATTACAGCTTCAACTTGACCTGTACCTAATTTCTGTGTATGTGTCAGTGAGTGTGAAAGAGACGAGAGACTGAGATGTTCAAACATCCAGGGAAATAGTGTGATAATAAATAACCTTACCTTTAAAAATCACCAGTAAGCCTGATGCTGAAATGTATTTTAAATAAAGAAAGATCACCCAGAGGTTAAGAAAATATCACACAAACATTCTGATAATGGACTGGAAAGGACCACGAATTGTAATCAAAGCTGTCTCACTCTCTTCAGGTTGCTATATAGAGGCTGCAGCCTCTCACACTGAATGTCTACGTAATCAAGAGACACCTCCAGGCCACAAACATCAGCTTCAGCCCAGGCGTGGGTGGAACCTTTTAAAAACCTGTTGCCCGCCACATGTGAAGACCGGCACTAGGACCCGGCTGGGAATAGAAACCTTCAGGTCCCGCCCACTAGCTGTTGCGTCACCAAGACGCCAGCGCATGCGCTCTGCTTTCCCAAGATGGCGGCTGTGAACCAGGGCCTGGTCCCGGGAGAGAGCTGACCGGCGGTGATGTGACCTGAGGATCACCACACCTCAGGCAAGGGGCCAGGTTGGGAAGGCGGTGTTTTCAGGAATAACTGGGAAGGTGATGTTAGGTCAGTTGCTGCAGTCTGTGTGGTGAAGGTGCTGTCACAGTGGTGTGAGGTGAGGAAGTACAGGATTATCACCCAGCAATGATCAATTAAGGGGAATGTAAATCCAGCTCAGGCTGCTTTCAGATTGGAAAGGGAGCTAAGGTGTGTCCTTAGAGCTGGTGAATGTTGTGGCTTTGGCAGTTTCTCTATAAAGTCCCTCTCATTTATTCCCTCCCTCTGCCACCTCTATCTTTAGAATCATAGAGTTTTACAGCACGGAAAGAGACCCTTCGGCCCATTCATAATAATCTTTATTATTGTCATAAGTACGCTTACATAAACACTGCCAGTTATTGTGAAAATCCTGTAGTCGCCACATTCCGGCGCCTGTTCGGGTACTCGGGGAGAATTTAGAATGTCCAATTCACGAACAAGCTCGTCTTTCGGGACTTGTGGGAGGAAACCGGCGCAGCCAGAAGAAACCCATGCAGACACAGGGAGAACGTGCAGACTCCGCACAGACAGTGACCTAAGCTGGGAATCGAACCTAGGTCCTTGCTGCTGTGAAGCAGCAGTGCTAACCACTGTGCTACCGTGCCGCCCATAAGATTATTAGATTACTAGGTCTGGATGAATTGTTTCCCAGAATGCTGTGGGAGGTGAGGGAGGAGATTGCAGGGGCTCTGACCGAAAGTTTTAATTCCTCTCTGGCCACGAGGGGAGTTGCCAGGGGACTCAAGAACAGCTAATGTGGTCCCACTGTTTAAGAAGGTTGTAGAGATAAGCCAGGGAACTGCAGACCAGTGAGTCTCAAGTCACTGGTACGGAAACTATTGGAGAAAATTCTGATGGACTCTATCTCCACTTGGAGAGGTTTGATCAGGAATAGTCAGCATGACTTTGTCAGAGGGAGGTCATGCCTAACAAATTTGATTGACTTTTTTGAGCATGTGACCAGGTGTGTCGATGGGGGTAGTGCAGTTGATATAGTTTACATGGATTTCAGCAAAGCCTTTGACACAATCCCACATGAGAGACTTGAAATTGATCAGGTGGATTCAAAATTGACTTAGATGTAGGAGACAGAGGGTGATGACTGTTTTAGTGACTGGAAGCCAGTGACCAGTGGCATACCACAGGGATCTGTGCTGGGTCCCCTATTATTCAGCATTGATACAAACAACATGGATGACTATGTGGGGGGTAGGATCATTGCTTTGTGGATGACACAAAGATTAGCCGGGTGGTTAACAGTGAGGTTGAGTGTCTTAGGTTACAGGAAGATGTTGATGGGTTGGTCAAATGGGCGGATAAGTGGCAAATGAAATTTAACCCTAAAAAGTGTGAGGTGACACATTTTGGAACGGATAATGTGAGAACAAAATATTCAATGGACAGCGTGACACTGGGATGTTCTGAGGAACAAAGGAACCTTGATGTGTTTGTCCAAAGATCTGTGAATGTGGAAGGGCAGGTTAATAGGGTGGAGAAAATGACATATGGGGCATTACTGTGAGCAGTTCTGGTCACCACATTAGAGGAAGGATATGATTGAACTGGTGGTGCAGAGGAAATTCACCAGGATGTTGCCTGGGATGGAACATTTTGAGTTATGAAGAGAGGTTGGATAGAACAAACAAAGTACAAAGAAATGTACAGCACAGGAACAGGCCCTTCGGCCTTCCCACACCTGTGCTGAAAATGCAGCCCACCTAACTTAAAACCTTCTACTCTTCCGGGGTCCATATTACTTTATTCCCATCCTATTCATGTATTTATCGAGATGCCCCTTAAACGTTACTATCGTACCTGCTTCCACCACCACCTCCGGCAGCGAGTTCCAGGCACCCACTACCCTCTGTGTCAAAAAGCTTCCCTTGCACATCTCCTCTAAACTTTGCCCCTCGCAACTTAAAGGTCTGCTTCCTAGTAATTGACTCTTCCACCCCTGGGAAAAAGCTTCTGACTGTCTATGCCCCTCATAATTTTGTAGACATCTATCAGGTCGCCCCTCAACCTCTGTCGTTCCAGTGAGAACAAACTGAGTTTATCCAACCCCTCCTCATAGTTAATGTACTCCATAAAAGGCTAATAGGCAACATCCTGGTAAACCTCTTCTGTACCCTCTCCAAAGCCTCCACATCCTTTTGGAAGTATGTGTGGCGACCAGAATTGAACACTATATTCCAAGTGTGGCCTAACTAAGGTTCTATGCAGCTGCTACATGACTTGGCAATTTTTATACTCAATGCCCCGGCCGATGAAGGCAAGCATGCCATATGGCTTCTTGACTACCTTCTCCACCTGCGTTGTCACTTTCAATGACCTGTGGACCTGTACACCCAGATCTCTCTGCCTGTCAATACTCAAAAGGGTTCTGTCATTTGTTGTATATTTCCACCTGCATTAGACCTTCCAAAATGCATTACCTCACATTGTCTGGTTTAAACTCAATCTGCCATCTCTCCGCCCAAGTCTCCAACCAATCTATGTCCTGCAGTATCCTCTGACAGTCCTCATCGCTATCCGCAATTCCACCAACAATTGTGTGATCGCAAACTTACTAATCAGACCGGTTCCATTTATGATACGATGCACCCTTTCTAATTTGAAACACCTAGGCTTCACATCCAGCTTGAGAAAACGTGGCAGTCGGTCCTCGAAGAACCTAACGGGAGCCTTACCCTCCACACCTTCTGACAGGCCGACGACTCGGATGTTCTTTCTCTGACCCTCGGTTCTCCAGGACCTCCGCCAGCCACTCGGCTGGTTTTCAAAGGATTGAATTTCGACGGAAGCATCTTGCTGAATGTTCAGGATTCTCTCCTCCGGATCATCGAGCCTCTTCATGGAGTTTTGCAGCTGGTCCTCAGGAGCTCACAGATATTGAGTCAGCACACTCCGCCTTTGGTTGATAACACCGATATTGTCGGCATCATTTTCGCTGCCCCCAGGGCCCAGAGAGCGCGGGGTCGAGAGACCTCCTGAGGGTCAGGCCGCCATGTTGAAAAGGCGGCTCAACCCCCGCTGAATCCCCCTGCGCTGTTTTATCGACAGATTTCTTGACTTTTTTCGGCATAATCCTACCAATCCGAATCCTGAAGTCTTCCAGGGACGTGATAACAAATATTAATTCAAGGATTAGGTAGGTGAGTGCCGGGCAATCAGGATAAGTGACAGATTATAGGTGAGTGGCACCAGAACCTACGGAAAAGCAGCTCCCGCACCCGTATCAAATATCAGACAGCTCAGCCACAGGCAGATTTTGATGAGGGTGTCGAGGGTTATGGGGAACTGGCAGGTAAATGGAGAGAAAGGAGGGATTTATTTACTCAAAGATGTGGTGAAGCTTTGGAATTCTCTATCCTAGAGGATTCTAGAGATTCAGTCATCAAGTAGTTTCAAGACACAGATTGATAGGTTTCTAGAGATTGAAGATATCGAGGGATATGGGGGATAGTGTGGGAAAACGGTGCTGAGGTAGATCAGCCAATGATCCCATTGAATGGTTCAGGCTCAATGGGCCGAATGGCCAATTGCAGCTCATATTTGCTGTGATCTCCTGGACAGGAAGCTGTGAGCATGGATCTGTCAATCAGCCTGAATCAGCACCTTCAGGAGAATAGAGAGGGTGAATATTAGACACAGCAGAGTGAGAATGGAGGGAGAGTATTTACAACTTTTGGGGAATGAGAGAGGAAAAAATGTGCCACAAAACGAGAATTGTCTGTTCAGAGTTTCTATCCTGTACTGACAGTGATAAATTTTGTAAATTGTTTTTACAGGCTATTAGACGAAGAGGAATTACAGACAGAAATCTCGATCAAATCTGACAAAGTCACTCGATTCCTTGGAACCTGAATATAATTGACCTTTGAATCTAGAAGAAGAAACATTTACCCGAACTGTCTTCTTCTTAAGATTTGGAACATCAGTTTCACTGGAAAAGCACCGAGACCCACACAAGCCGAGTGAGTGTGTTCCGGTGAACTGACTGTGGAAAGAGCTTCAACCAGACACACAGCCTGAAAAATATAACAACATTCACAGCGGGTAGAGACTGTACACATGTTGTCTGTGTAGACAAGGGTTCAACTGAGCATCTGACCTGAGAGACAAGAGGAGAACCAAAACATGAAGAAACCGTGGAAATGTGGAGACTGTGCGAAGGGATTCAGAGCCCCATCTGAGCTGGAGACTCATCGACGCATTCACACTGGGGAGAGGCCATTCACCTGCTGTGTGTGTGGGAAGGGATTCACTCAGTTATCTCACCTGCAGACACACCAGCGAGTTCACACTGGGGAGAAACCATTCACCTGCTCTCAGTGTGGTAAAAGATTCAGTGATTCATCCACCCTGCGGAACCACCAGCGTGTTCACACTGGGGAGAGGCCATTCACCTGCTCTCACTGTTGGAAGGGATTCACTCAGTTATCTCACCTACAGTCACACCAGCGAGTTCACACTGGGGAGAAGCCATTCACCTGCCTTCAGTGTGGTAAAAGATTCAATGATTCATCCACCCTGCGGAACCACCAGCGAGTTCACACAGGGGAGAGGCCATTCACCTGCCTTCAGCGTGGTAAAAGATTCAGTGATTCATCCACCCTGCGAAAACACCAACGAGTTCACACTGGGGAGAGGCATTTCACCTGCTCTAAGTGTGGGAAAGGATTCAGTGATTCTTCCTGCCTATTGAGACACGTGCAAATTCACACTGGAGAAAGGCCATTCACCTGCTCTCAGTGTGGGAAGGGATTTACTCAGTTATCTCACCTGCGGACACACCAGCGAGTTCACACTGGGGAGACGCCGTCCACCCCTCAATGTGAGACGGGATTGCATGTTTAATCACACCTGCTGTGACCAACAATTTCACAATTGATTACAGGGGTTGGATTCTGCTGTTATTGTTTCTGCTCTACACCCAGGACTGCGTTTTGTTCATTCTGACAGGTGGTCAGTGGGGATGGTCGGAGGGTTTCTTTCTGCTGGACTGGCCGGTCTCACCACTTTGCCTCCAGTGGGCTGATGCTCTTTGAGCCTTGTTGCTAATACCTGGCTTCAAATTGCACAAGGATCACAGAGTGAAAGGGTGTTTGGAAGTTTGAAGATATTTAGTTTCTGTTTTTGTTTGAACCCCCCCCCCCACAAAACAAAAATATGCCACATTGCCATGGAGATGGGCCCTGGTGGTTACAAGGTTATTTTGTTTAATTTATCTGGGTGTTCCTCACAGTAGAAAACTATGAGGGGCAAGTTGTCTAAGGTGGACTGGGAAACTGATTAGTACAGGGAATACCGAATATTTAAGGAATTATTACATATTTATCAGGGTCGGTTAGCGCAGTTGGCTGGACGACTGGCTTGTGGTGCAGAGCAAAACCAACAGTGAGGATTCAACTCCCGTATAGGCTGAGTTTATTTATGAAGGCCCCGCCTTCTCAACCAGGCCCCTCGCCTGAGGTGTGCTGACCCTCAGGTTAAATCATCACCAGTCAGCTCTCTCTCTGTCAAAGGGCAGAGCAGCCTATGGTCCTCTGGGATTTTAGGACTTTTATTACACATATATACAACAAATATAGATTCCTTTAAGGAACAAAATTCATTCCAACAGGAAAAGTAATGTAACCGTGACTAACAAGAAAAGTTAAAGATCCCATTAGATCAATGGAAGAGGCTCATAACATGTCACAATAGTGGTAAACCTGCTGATTAGGAACTTACATAGATACATAGAAGATAGGAGCAGTAGGAGGCCTATTGGCCCTTCGAGCCTGCTCCGCCATTCATCATGATCATGGCTGATCATCCAATTCAATAGCCTAATCCTGCTTTCTCCCCATAGCCTTTGATCCCATTCTCCCCAAGTGCTGTATCCAGCCGCTTCTTGAATGTATTCAAAGTTTTAGCATCAACTACTTCCTGTGGTAGTGAATTCCACAAGCTCACCACTCTTTGTGTGAAAAAATGTACATAAATGTTTATGTATTTGCTGGTTCACATTCATATTCTGTTCTCCCTCGCTTTCTCAATGTCTTGGTCCTTTGCTGTATTATAAAATTCTCCCAATCAGGCCGATGTCGTGGCCTTTGCGTCCCTCGTAGCCCGGCGCAGGATCCTACTCATGTGGAAGGAGGCGAAACCCCCCGGACTGGAGACCTGGGTAAACGATATGGCAGGGTTTATTAAACTGGAGCAGATAAAGTTTGCCCTGAGAGGATCGGCTCAAGGGTTCACCAGGCGGTGGCAGCCATTTCTCGACTACCTAGGGGAACGTTAGAGGGAAGACGGATGACCAGCAGCAGCAACCCAGGGGGGAGGGGAGGGGGGGGGGAGGGAGGCTCAATTGAGTATAGGTCAATAGAGTATGAGGTTTTGTTACTTGTATATTATTATTATTATTGTTAAAAAGTTTTAAAATTTCTGTTTTGTTACTGTTATCGTTTCGCTTGTTTTGTAAGCGGGAAAAATGTTGCTCAGGGAAAAAAATTTCAATAAAATATATTTATAAAAAAAAAAAAAAAAAAATCCTCCCAATCCTCAGGTTTATTCCTGCTTCTGATAACTTTATCGGCCTTTTCTTTCAATCTTATCCAATACTTCACTTCCTCTGGTAGTCACGGTTCTCTGGCCTTTTGGGGTTCTTGTGCCTTGAAGGAATGTAAACTGTGTAATAATTATTGAAAGTCTATCCATTGCCTGTGGACTGTCACACCTTTTAATGTATTTACCCCCCAATCCACCTCAGCTAATTTGTCCCTTCTACCATCAAAATTTCCTTCAAACTTAATACCCTGGCTTCAGATTGGAATACCTCATATTCAATATTCTGGTCACTCATCCCTAAAGGTTGTTTTCAGCGTGATTATCAATTAGCCCTTTATCGTTGCAAAATATTAGATCTACAAGAGCCTGTTCTCTAGTCGGTTCCTCAACTTACTGCTGTAGATAACTGTCCCTAACACACTCCAGAAACTTGTCCTCCACAGCATCAGTGCCCATTAGGTTTACCCAGTCTATATGCAGATTGAAGTCACCCATTACGGTTTTACCCATGCTACATGTTTCTCTAAACTCCGATTAATACCATATCCCACACAACCCCTGCTGTTTGGTGACCTGTAACAGCTCTTATCAAAGTTTCCTGCCCCATGCTGTTTCTTGGCTTCACCCAAACATATTCCATGTTTTGTATTCCTGATCTGAGATCCACTGTTACTAATGTTCTGATGCCGTCCCCTATTATCCGAGCAACACACCTCCTTTTCCGTTTCGCCTGCAACATCAGCAAACTAAGTGACCATATCTTTGGTCCCATCATCAAAGTCATTGATCTGAATTGTGAAATGTTGATGCTCCAGCACTGATCCCTGTGACACACCGCTCATTATATCTTGCCTACCAGAAAATGGCCTGTTTGTGCCTACACTCGGTTTTCTGGCAGCTGGCTAATCTTTCCCTGTGAAAGACAGTTCTGGGATTAAAGGCTGCCAGACGGCGAAATGAAAAGAACGGAAGTAAATCCTCGGGAATGAATCATCACTTTGGACTGGTTCTGAGATAATTCAGTATCGACTTCCAGGGCAGAGTAACTATAATCGTGGAGTGCGACTTTAGATTGTGTAACTTTGGTACGGTAGCACAGTGGTTAGCACTGTTGCTTCACAGCGTCAGGGTCCCAGGTTTTATTCCCATTTGGGTCACTTGTGCAGAGTCTGCACGTTCTCCCCATGTCTGCGTGGGTTTCCTCTGGGTGTTCCGGTTGCCTCCCATAAAGGTGTGCTCGTTAGGTGAATTAGACATCCTGAATTCTCCCTCCGGGTACCCGAAGAGGCGCCGGAGTGTGGCGATTAGGGGATTTTCACAGTAACTTCATTGCAATGTTAATGCCAGCCCAGTTGTGACAATAATAAAGATTATTATTATAAAAGAGCAAAGTTCTATGTGTAGGTTAAAGTAGCTTCTAGTTTGTTTGTTTGTTGCATTCAAAGTCATAAAACTTGGCAGTCCCGCCATGTGATTCTTTCATTTGTTGACTGGGAATTCGATTTTTTTTCCAAGAAGTTGCTGATCTTTATGGAGGTCCTAATCCACAAATTTTGACTTCCCATTTGAGCCTCGGGCACCTTTCTGTCTCTATTGCTCGTGTCAATGACAGCCAGGTGATGGAGCGGAGGGTTGAATTTAGCTGAGAATCAAGGAGCCTGTGCACGAATAGAGACAGGAAGGTGCTGGAGGCCTGCCTGGGAAATGGACCTCCAACTAATCAGGGGTGGGGGGGGGGGGGGTGACAGGGGCTGATGGTGATGCGATCCCAGGGTTCAGTGCCCCTGTGTCCAAAGCGGGGAGTCACGGGAACAGGGTACAGAGAAGCCAAGGGAAACTATTTGGGACCAGAACATTGTGAACATCCTGTTACTCTGGTTATCTTTGATCCTCAAGTAATTTTCTGTTAGTTTTTTGAACCATGATCTGTTTCGTCAATAAACTTTTAACCAGAATTTTTTTTAATTTGGTGGACTTTTCCTGATTAAATTTGTTCACTTTCCGGAAAGTGGGTGAGAGGGGTTGCCGAGCTCTTTCACAGAAAGTGAGTCCCTCTAAGGTAACTGGTAAAGGAGCCAGAGGGGTAGAGGAGATTTGATTTTTCTTTTGATACATTGTTTAAAAATGAAAATGAGGTTCAGGGAATCAATCATGACTAATTTATCAAGATTCTTTGAGGAAGTAACAAGGGATGTCAATAAAGGGGAACCTGTGGATGTGCTTTATCTGGATTTCCAGAATGTATTTCCCAAGGTGTCACATCAAAGGTTATTACACAAAATAAGAGCTCATGGTGTAGGGGCAACATATCAGCATGGAAAGAGGATTGGTTAGCGAGGAGGAAGCAGCCAGTAGGTATAAATGGGTCATTTCTGGTTTGGTAAGATGTGACAAGTGGAATGTCACCAGGATCAGTGCTGGGCTCTCACCCATTTACAATCTGTATGAATGTGTTGGATGACGGGATTGAATGTATGGCGGCTACATTTTCTGATGCCTCAGATAGGTCGGACAGTAATTTGTGAGGTGGATTTCAGGACTCTGCAAAGGCTACAAATAGGTTATGTGAGTGGCAAAAACCTGACAGATGGAGCATAGCTTTGGAAAATGTGAATTGTCCACTTTGTCAGGGAGTATTAAATAAAACAATATTTTTTAAATGGAGAGAGATTGCAGAACAGGGATCGGCGTGCCCTGGAATCGCAAGTTAGTCTGCAGGTACAGCAAGTGATTAGGAAGGTCCATGGAATATTGTTGTTTATTGCAAAGGAAATGGAATATAAAATTAGGGATGTTTTGCTGCAGTTTTACAGGGCCTTCGTGAGACCATATATCGAGCACTGTGTACAGCTTGGGTCTCCTTATTTCAGAAATGAGATAAGTGCATTAGCAGCAGTAGAAATGAAAATGAAAATCGCTTATTGTCACAAGTAGGTTTCAATGAAGTTACTGTGAAAAGCCCCTAGTCGCCACATTCCGGCGCCTGTTCGGGGAGGCTGGTATGGTAATTGAACCCGCGCTGCTGGCCTGCCTCAAAAGCCAGCGATTTAGCCCTGTGCTCAACCAGCCCCTGGTTTGGAAAGAAGGTTGACTGCCCGGATTCCTGGAATGAGGGGGGTTAGCCTTTGAGGAAAGGTTTCACAGGTTGGGCCTGGATCCATTGCAATTTAGAAGAACGAGTGATGATCTTATTTAAACACATGAGACCCTGGAAGGAATTGACAGAGAGAATGCTGAGAGGATGTTTCCCCTTGTGGCAGAGACTAGAACTAGGGGACACCATTTACAAATAAGGGGTCTCCCATTTAAGATGCTGATAATTTTGCCCCCTGATGGCTGTGGGTCTGTGAATCTTTCTTCCCCACAGAGGGCGGGAGGCAGGGCATTGAATCTGCTTTGAGGCTGAATTTGATAGATTTTTGATTGACAAGGGAGTGAAAGGGTGGAGGAAGGAAAGGAGTTGAGACCACAATCCGATTAGCCCTGATTTAATTGAATGGAGGAGCAGGATCGAGGGGCCGAATGGCCAACTCCTGCTCCTAATTTGTATTGACCCTTATAGCATTGGGGTAGCACAACTTATGGCTTATGGTGATCGAGAGCATGCGCAGTGCCGATACTGGAGTGATGTTGGTGAGAAATTCTTCGCCGTTCAGAATTAGAAACTGCAGGCGAGCGGGGAGCGATAGTACTGGCGGCTGGTTGAGAGGCTTCATAAACACCCGGTGTAGGCCCAGAACCCCGAAAGCTAATGATCCGCGCTTGCAAACAACGGGCTGCAGTTGCGGTTCTCTGACAACAGGCCCAAGTTAGCGGCCGCCGTCTTGCTGAGGGCGATATGCTGCAGTGCGCGTGCGCGATCATTGGGTCAGGAAGTCCGAGGGCGCTCCAAGCCCCGCCCAGTGACAGAAACATAGATTCATTTTCGAATTTATAATCATAGAATTTACAGTGCAGAAGGAGGCCATTCGGCCCATCGAGTCTGCACCGGCTCTTCGAAAGAGCACCCTACCCAAGTCCACACCTCCACCCTATCCCCATAACCCAGTAACCCCACCCAGCACTAAGGGCAATTTTGGACACGAAGGGCAATTTATCATGGCACATCCTTGGACTGTGGGAGGAAACTGGAGCACCCGGAGGAAACCCACGCAGACACGGGGAGAACGTGCAGACTCCGCACAGACAGTGACCCAGCGGGGAATCAAACTTGGGACCCTGGAGCTGTGAAGCAATTGTGCTAACCACCATGCTACCGTGCTGCCCATCTTCAAGCTGAAATTTTCTTATTTATTTATCCTTTCATGGGATGTGGCGAAGCCAACACTAATTGCCCATCCCAAATTGTCCCTGAGAAGGTGGTGAGCTGCCTTCTTGAACCGCGGTTCGTGAGGGAATTCCAGGAGTTTGACCCAGCAACAGTAAAGGGACAGTCAAAAGAGTGACATGGTTGCACAGCAGTTAGCACTGCTGCATCATAGCGCCAGGGACCCGTGTGCGATTCTGGCCTTGTGCGACTGTGCAGTGAGCACCTTTGCTTTTTAAAAAAATATAAATTTAGAGTATTCAATTTTTTTTCCAATTAAGAGGCAATTTAGCATGGCCAATCTGCCAAGCCTGCACATCTTTGGGTGGTGGGGCTGAAACCCACGCAGACATGGGAAGATTGTGCAAACTTCACATGGACAGTGACCAGGGCCGGGATTCAAACCCAGGTCGTCAGAGCCGCAGTCCTAGAGCTAACCACTGTGCCACATGCCACCCTACACCTCTATTTGTAGTCCTTTGCAGATTCCTTAAATCCACTTCACAAATTACTTCTCTACCTGAATGAGTCATACATTCAATCCCGTCAGGTGACATTCCGCTTGTCACATTTTACCAACCCAGAAATGACCCATTTATTCCTACTGGCTGCTTCCGGTTAGCTAACCAATTCTCTATCCATGCTGATATTTTTCCCCCACACCATGAGCTCTTATTTTGTGTAATAACCATGGCAAATACCTTCAGGAAATCCAGATAAAGCACATCTACAGGTTTTCCTTTATTGACATCCCTTGTTACTTCCTAAAGATCCTTGAAAAATAGTTCATCATGTTTGATTCCCTGAGCCTCATTTTCATTTTCAACAATGTCAAAAGAAAAATCAAATCTCCTCTACCCCTCTGGCTCCTTTGCCATTTACCTTAGATGGACTCACTTTCTGTTAAAGAGCTTGTCAACCCGTCTCACCCACTTTCCCGAAAGTGAACATATTTAATCAGGAAAAGTCCTGCAAATTAAAATACTTTCTGGTTAAACATTTATTGACGAAACAGAACATGGTTAAAAAAACTAACAGAAAATGACTTGAGGATCACAGACAACGAGAGTAACAGGATGTTCACAATGTTCTGGTCCCAAATGTTTTCCCTGCGGCTCCTCTGTACCCTGTTCCTGTGATTCCCCGCTTTGGACCCAGGGGCACTGAACCCTGGGGGTCGCAGCAACATCAGCCCCGGTAACCCTCCACCCCTGCTTAGTTGGAGATCCATTTCCCAGTCAGGTCTCCAGCACCTTCCTGTCTCTATTAGTGAACAGGCCCCTTTATTCTCAGCTAAATTCAGCCCCCAGCTCCATCACCGGGCTGTCATTGACAGAAGCAATAGAAACAGAAAGGTGCCCGAGGCTCAAATGGGAAGTCAGAATTTGTGGATTGGAACCTCCATAAAGGTCAGAAACTTCTTGAGAAAAAAAAATCGAGTTCCCAGTCAACAAATTAAAGAATAACACAACGGGACTTCAAGTTTTATGACTTTTAATGCAACAAGCAAAATAGAAGCTACTTTAACCTACACATAAAACTTTTCCCATTTATAATACTAATGATAATCTTTATTGTCACAAGTCGGCTGACATTAACACTGCAATGAAGTTACTGTGAAAATCTCCTAGTCGCGCCATACTGTTTGGGTACCCAGAGGGTCAATTCAGGATGTCCAATTCACCTAACAAGCACATTGTGGGCAGCACGGTAGCACAGTGGTTAGCACTGTTGCTTCACTGCTCCAGGGTCACGGGTTCGATTTCCAGTTTGGGTCAGTGTGTGGAGTCTGCACGTTCTCTCCGTGTCTGCATGAGTTTCCTCCCACAAGTTATGCTGTTAGGTGATTTGGACATTCCTGAATTCTCCGTCTGTGTACCGGAACAGGCGCTGGAATGTGGTGACTAGGGGCCTTTCACAGTATCTTCATTGCAATGTTAATGAAAGCCTACTTGTGACAATAAAGATTATTATTATTATTACAAAGGAGACAGAACATAGGGTGGGAGAAATCGAGGGAGAATAGAATACGAATGTGAAGGAGCAAAATACACACAAATGGACTGCAGAAGTGTCTATAGGTACGTAAAAAGGAAACGTTTGTCATTCCAGATAGTCAGGAGAGTTTAGAATGAGGAATAGAGATCTCTACAGCCACCTCGTTCAACACTCTGGGATGTAGATCATCAGCTTTTGGGGATTTATTCACTTTCAACCCCATTAATTTCTCCAGTACCACTTTTCACGAATTCTCATCTCTCACTGTTCCTCGTGCTCACGAATCCCTTGGTTCGCTTGTGTTTTGGGGAAATTTTTGCTTCTTCTCCGTGAAGACAGACACGCATTGCTTAGTTTCTCTACCATTTCCTTCCTCCCTATTATGAACTCTTCTGTCTCTTCCTGGAATGGACACATATTTGTCTTTGACAATCTTTTCCTTTCCACATACCTAGAGAAGCTTTTCCAGTCGCTTTTCTCCCCAGTTTGCTCTCATATTCGATTTCTCTTTATCTGTTTCTTGGTCCCCCTTTGCTGAATTCTAAAACAAGTTCCCATTCCTCAGGTTTACTACTATTTTGACCATGGTTTTGAGCCTCTTCCATTGATCGAATGGGATCTTTAACTTTTCTTGCCATCCAAGATTGCATCACTTTTCCTGTTGGATTTTTATTCCTCAAAGGAATCTATATTTGTTGTATATATGTGAAATAAAAGTTGCAAAAATCCCAGAGGACCATAGGCTGCTCTCACCTTTGACAGAGAGAGAGCTGACTGGAGGTGATTTAACCTGAGGGTCAGCACACCTCAGGTGAGGGGCCTGGTTGAGAGAAGGCAGGGCCTTCATGAATAAACGCAGCCAGTACAGGAGTCGAATCCACTCTGTTGGCCTTGCTCTGCATCACGAACCAGTCATCCTGCCAACTGAGCTAACCGACCCCCTGATAAATATGTAATAATTGCCATGCTTTTGGGAGGGGGGGGGGGGGGGGGGGGGTCCAAATGGAAACTAAATATCTTCACACTTCCAAACACCCTTTCACTCTGTGATCACCGCGCAATTTGAAGCCAGGTATTAGCAACAAGGCTCAAAGAGCATTAGCCCACTGGAGGCAAAATGATGAGACCTGCCAGTCCAGCAGAAAGAAACCCTCCGACCATCCCCATTGACTACCTGTCAGAATGAACAAAATGCAGTCCTGGATGTAGAGCAGAAACAATAACAGCAGAATCCAACTCCTGTAATCGACTGTGAAATTGTTGGTGTCACTGCAAGTCCGATGAAACATGCAATCCCGTCTCACATTGAGAGGTGGACGGCCTCTCCCCAGTGTGAACTCGCTGGTGTGTCCGCAGGATGGATAACCGAGTGAATCCCTTCCCACATTGAGAGCAGGTGAATGGCCTCTCCCCAGTGTGAACTCGCTGGTGTCGCTGTAGGGTGGACAATTGAATAAATCCCTTCCCACACTGAGAGCAGGTGAATGGTCTCTCCCCAGTGTGAACTCGCTGGTGTGTCTGCAGGATGGACAACCGAGTGAAGCCCTTCCCACACTGAAAGCAGGTGAATGGCCTCTCCCCACTGTGAACTCGCTGGTGTGTCCGCAGGATGGATAACCGAGTGAAGCCCTTCCCACAGTGAGAGCAGGTGAATGGCCTCTCCCCACTGTGAACTCGCTGGTGTGTCCGCAGGGTGGAGGTGAATAGCCTCTCCCCAATGTGAACTTGCTGGTGCGTCTGCAGGGTGGATGAATCACTGAATGCCTTCCCACACTGAGAGCAGGTGAATGGCCTCTCCCCAGTGTGAACTCGCTGATGTCGCCGCAGGGTGGATGAATCACTGAATCCCTTCCCACACTGAGAGCAGGTGAACGGCCTCTCCCCAGTGTGAACTCGCTGATGTGTCCACAGGGTGTATGAATGACTGAATCCCTTCCCACACAGAGCAGGTGAACGGCCTCTCCCCAGTGTGAACTCGCTGATGTCTCCGCAGGGTGGATAACTGTGTGAATCCTTTCCCACACAGAAAGCAGGTGAACGGCTTCTCCCCAGTGTGACTGCGTCGATGAATCTCCAGGTGCGATGGGGCTCCGAATCCCTTCCCACAGTCCCCACATTTCCACGGTTTTTCCATGTTTTGGGTCCCCTCCTGCCTGTCCAGGTTCCACAATCAGTTCAGAATAATAGCGTCTCTTCCACTGTGAATGGTGTGATGTTTTTTCAGGCTGTGTAACTGGTTAAAGCTCTTTCCCCAGTCAGTTCACTGGAACTCTCACACTCGGGTGTGTGTTGTGTGGGTCTCGGTGCTTTTCCAGTCACACTGATGGTTGAAATCTTTAGCTGACAGTTCAGGCAAGCATTTCTCCTAGTTTCAAAGGCCGATGATATTCAGGTTCCAAGGAATCGCGTGACTCTGTCAGATCGAGACGTAACTTTTGAGATTTCATCTGAAATTCTTCCTCATCTGTAAAAACAATTTACAAAATTCATCACTGTCAGTACAGGATAGAAACACAGAACAGACAATTCCTAGGTGGACGGGTAGGGATGGGGTGGAGGTATGGGCTTAGGTAGGGTGCTATTTCCAAGAGCCGGTGCAGACTTGATGGGCCGAATGGCCTCCTTCTGCACTGTAACTTCTATGATTCTATGATCTACAGGAGGGACATAGATAACCTAGTGGAGTGATGGTACAACAGCAATCTCTCCCTCAATGTCAGCAAAACTAAAGAGCTGGTCATTGACCTCAGGAAGTAAAGTATCGTACACACCCCTGTCAGCATCAATGCTGCGGAGGTGGAGATGGTTAGCAGCTTCAAATTCCTCGAGGTACACATCACCAAAAATCTGTCCTGGTCCACCCACGTCGGCCCTACCACCAGGAAAGCACAACACCTATACTTCCTCAGGAATCGAAGGAAATTCAGCATGTCCACATTAACTCTCACCAACTTTTACAAATGTACCATAGAAAGCATTCTATCTGGCTGCATCACAGCCTGGTATGGCAACTGCTCGGCCCAAGACCACAAGAAACATCAGAGTTGTGAACACAGCTCAGTCCATCACACAAACCTGCCTCCCATCCATCAACTCCATCTGCACCTCCCGCTGCCTGGGGAAAGCGGGCAGCATAATCAAAGATCCCGCCCACCTGGCTTACTCACTCTTCCAACTTCTTCCATCGGGCAGAAGATACAAAAGTCAGAGAACATGCACGAACAGACTCAAAAACAGCTTCTTCCCCGTTGTTTCTAGACTCCTAAACAAGCTTCTTATGGACTGACCTGATTAACACCATACCCCTGTAAGCTTCACCCGATGCCGGTGTCCATGTAGTTACATTGTGTACCCTGTGTTGCCCTATTATGTATTTTCTTTTAGTTTAGTTTATTTTCATGTACTTAATGATCTGTTGAGCTGCTCTCAGAAAAATACTTTTAACTGTACCTCGGTACACGTGACAATAAACAAACCCAATCCAATGTATGGAACTGTACGCCAAACAATTCTTTTCATTGTACCTCAGTACATGTGTCAATAAATTTAATATAATATAATCCCCACTCTCTGCTGTCTGTTGGTTAGCCAATCCTCTATCCAAGCTAATATATTACCTCTCAACCCACTGGGATCTTACCTTCATCAAATGTATTCTGGAAATCCAAATATACCTACAGGACCCCCATTATCCATTTGGCTTGTTACATCTTCCAAGAACTTCAACAATTGAGTCAAACGCGATTTACCCATCGCAAAACCACACCGACTCTGATGGATTGCGGTTTGACTTTCCACAATGTCCAGTTACTACTTCCTCAATAATGGATTCCAACAGTTTCCCAACAACAGGCTTTAAACTAACTAGTTTCCTACTTTCTTCCTTTTTGACCTAATCCAGTGACATTGGAGATTTTCTCAGTGGAGCCTCAGTCACCATCACTGACACTAACTTTAAATTCCAGATTTTATTAATTTAATGGATTGGAGTCCATGTCCCCAGAACATTTTCCTGTCTCTCCGGATGATTGATGCAGTGACATTGTCACTGAGTCAGTGTCTCCCCCCCTTGGTCTCTGTGAGGTTGTTTGTGGAGAGAAGCCGGAAGCGGCGGATAGTGAGAGTGGAGAATGGTAATTGTTTCAAATTCGGCTCTAAAGAAGTTGTCAACCCCGCCCCCCGATACTGACCTCTCACCTGACACCTCACAATGCCCGAGCAATGATTGACGGCAGCACCGGACCAATAGGAGAACAGCGGGCGGGTCCGGAGGACCGGTCCTGAGTGACTGGTCCTCCAAGCAACCAGCAATAACGATGAGGCGGGGCTCGGCTGTGAAGCATGCGCAGTGTGATTAATTGTGAAGCAGAGAAGGTTCTTTCCCTGATGCAAAATCCGTATAGGTGGAAATTCAACCGTAAAGATGGGAATAGCGGGACGGAGGGAGAGATGGATCAGGCGGGTCCTTAGACATGCTTCGTGACCATGTTATATAAACCGAAAATCCGGAAAAACTAACCTACCGGTAGCCGAGGACCTGAGCTGGGACTGCAGCTTTCTCACACACAGGACCATGCGGCCGCCATCTTTATTTGGCACTGGCAGTGGTGCGTCTGCGCACCCACCATCTTTATTGGGGGACTCGCAGAAGTGCGCATGCGAAATCGTCATCCCTTTTGGATCACTAGCGGCAGTGCGCATTGCCACGTGCCATCTTTATTGGGACAGGAGCAGCAGAGGGCAGGCTCCGTCGCCATCATTGTTGGGGGCAATTTATTTGAAGTGTTTCTTCATGATATAATGTCCATCAAACTGTTTCACTCTGAGTTATTAATTCTTATTTATGAGCCAGAGCGATGATATATGTCTCGGGCAGTGACAATAATTGGTACAAATATTGTGCTTTGAACAGAATAACACTTTTAAAACTTTCAGACAAACGTTACAAAGTAACAATTGACACTGAGCCACATGAGGATATATGAGATTATAAGGAGAATCTTAACAGAGGAAAGTGAGTTAGAGAGTCAGAGTTTTAAGGAGTAGATAGCAAAGATTAAGGCCTTGGCAACTCAGATGGAGAGATTAAAATCAGGAATGTTGAAGAGGCTGGAATTAAATGAGTGCAGAGATCTCAAAGGGGTGTGTGTGGAGGAGATTACAGAGATCAGGATGATCACTACCATGGAGGAAAAGAAGAATGAGAAATTTAAACTTTTTGTGCCTTTTAATAGGAAACATTTGTAGATCAGGGGATGGGTAAAGAAGACTTGGTGTGAGTAAGCATATGGGTAGTAGAGTTTTGGATGGGATGGAGGGGATTGTTTAATGTTGGAGTCTGGCTGGGAGTGTATTGTAATAATTTGTTTGAGAGGTAACAGAAGAATGGATGATGGTTTCTGCAGCAGATGAACAGAGACTAAGGCGGAGTCGAGCTGTGTTCCTGAGGTGGAAATCAGCAAACTTGGTGATGATGTAGATCTGTGGTCAAGAGCTCGTCTAGGGATTGTGAACAGTTTCCATCAGCCTCACCATTTGACAGGGATGGAATTGGTGACAAGGGAGTGGAGTTTGTAGAGGGGACAGTCTTCTCAATATTTAAATGGAGGAAAGTTCTGTTCATCCAGCACTGGATGTCAGACAAGATCGGACAGTGTGTGTCTTGGAAGGGAACTTGCAGGTGGTGATGTTCACACACATCTGCTGTCCTGCTTCATCCAGGTGGTGGAGGTTAAGGGTTTAGGAGATTCTGTCAAATTGTGGTGCAGTTGTCGGTCGAGGAAATGCCTCTCCATTGCCACCTGTTCCCGTCCCCCTCTGTTCTCGCTCTCTCTCCCTTTCCCTCATTATTTTTGGCTTTCTCTCTCTGTTTCTCGCATAAAATTCTCCTGACTAGAGGGTTGTGGATGATTCATGAATGAATATTTTGAAGGCTGAGATGGTGAGATTTTTGGTCTCTCAGGAAGTGAAAGGACGCAGAGAGCTCACGGGAAAGTGGAATTGAAGACTGAGATCAGCCACAACCGTGTTCAATGGCAGAGCAGGTTTGACGGGCTGAATGGTCTACTTCTGCTCCTATTTCTTGTGTTCTTGCAGAGGCCTGAATCTTGTGTGGGCTCAGGCCGGGGGGCAGGTTCCCTTCCCTGAAGGACATTAACAAACTAGTTCACTTTTCACAAAAGATTCAACAGTTTTCGTGGTCACTTTTTCCCAGTGTCGGCCCCACAAGTTACCAGATTCATTCAGCTCAGCTTCACAAGCTGCCTTTGTGTTTCTGTAGGATCTCTCTCAGTATCCTTTTTTCTGTTTTAAATCAATTTCAGAGTTAGAAGGGGAGGATTTGCAGTCAGGAAACTCAGATCAAACATCACATCAGGATCAGAATTGATCGGAACCTGAATATTGGTGAATTTTGACCATGGAAGGAAAAAGCTCCGTACACAGTGAGGAGAAACCCTGGGAATGTGAGGAGGGATTCAGATCCACATTTCAACTGGAAATTCATCATCCCAGATACACTGAGGAGAGTCATTCACTTGCTCTGATTGTTGGAATAGATTCTCTTGATCACCCAGCCTGCTGCAACACCAGCGAGTGCACATCGGGGAGAAACCATTCAACTGCTCCGTGTGTGGGAAGGGATTCGCTCAGTCATCCAAACTGCTGAGACACCAGCGGGTTTACACTGGGAAGAGACCATTCACCTGCTCAGAGTGTGGGAAAGGCTTCGCTCGGTCATCCGACTTGAAGACGCACCAGCAAGTTCACATGGACGAGAGACCTTTTAAATGTCCAGACTGTGGGAAGTGCTTTAAATGTTCCCGGACCCTGATACTCCATCAATGTGCTCACACCAATGAGCGACCGTTCAGGTGCTCTCACTGTGGGACTAGGTTCAAGCAGTCATCTCAACTCAGTGAACACCAGTGCACTCACACTAGGGAAAGGCCGTTCACCTGCTCCGTGTCTGGCAGTGGGTTCAGTAGGACAACAAACATGCGGAAACACCAACGGGTTCACACTAGGGAGAGACCTTTCACTTGCTGGGTGTGGGAAGGGATTTATTCAGTTATCCACTCTGCTGAATCACCAGAGTGTTCACAATGAGAAGAGACCATTTAAATGCCAAGACTGCAGGAAGTGCTACAAAAGTTCCCGGGAACTGCTCCACCATCAGCGTGTTCACACTGATGCGAAATCTTTTCAATGCCGAGACTGTGAGAAGTGCTTTAAAAGTTCCGGGGAACTGATGCGTCTTCAACGTATTCACACTGATGAGAAAACGTTCAGGTGCTCTTACTGTGGGACTGGGTTCAAGACATCTGACCTCCATGTACACCAGCAAACTCACACTGGGGAGAGGCAGTTCACCTGCTCCCAGTGTGGGAAGACATTCACTCAGTCATCCAGCCTGCTGACACGTCAGCGAGTTCACAAGTAATTACAGTGAGTGGACAATCTGATCAGCTGCCTCTGCTGCTTCCCTCCCTTCCAGTAGCTCCACCGGGCCAAACTATCACTAAAAATCCCCCTCGTCTGAGTGTGAACGCGGATCTATCTCTGGTTTCTCTCCGATCTCCTGTCATGTCCTCTTTGATCTCATCTTGTTTATGAGACCTGACTTCTGCTCCCTTGACCCTATTCTCACTAAACCGCTGACCATCCAACTTCCTCACATTAACTGATATTGTTAACAGTTCTCTCTCTCTCCTGGTTTTGCCCCTCTCACTTTTAAATACACCATCCTCGCCCTTCCTGAGAAAACAACCCTTGACGCCCAACCTCCTTGCAAACAGCCACCCCATCTCCAACCTCCCTTTCCTCTCCAACATCGTGTCCTCCAAGGATCTATCCTTGGCCCCTCCTATTTCTCATCAACATGATGGCACTAGAATCCATAGAATCCCTACACTTTCCGTTGGTGAATTGGCCAACGCGCATGCGATTTGCCGGCCCGTTTGACTT
The DNA here is from genome assembly GCF_047496885.1 of Scyliorhinus torazame. Lineage (NCBI taxonomy): Eukaryota > Metazoa > Chordata > Chondrichthyes > Carcharhiniformes > Scyliorhinidae > Scyliorhinus > Scyliorhinus torazame. Next base: position 115,472,257 of record NC_092711.1, read on the forward strand.
GAACCGACTGAGCATGCGTGGATCTGACATGTACTCGCCATATTTAAAGGGTCACTGTCCCTTTGCTGTTGCAATTTAAAGTGTGTTGTGAGAGACCTCATTTGAACACCGATCAGGGAGAACCGGTTTTGTGGCTTCAAAAATAATGTTAAGTTAGAAAACTATCCACCCCGAATTTCTGCATTTTTTTCTTTGCAGGAATACTGATATAAATTATTAAACAAGGAGTGGATTCGCAGACAGGAAGCTCTGACTCCCAGACACCACATCAATCTAACCGAGTCACTTAATTAATCAGGATTCAGTAACATTGGCCATATGGAAGGGGAGAGCAGCATTCACAGCGCAGACAGTCTGTACACGTCTTCAGCGTGTGGACCTGGATTTAACCATTCGACCAATATGGGAAGGCACAAGTGTGACCGAAAAAGGGAAGGTCTGTCTGGACAAGGTGGGGGTGTCGAGAAGGGATTCAGTTGTTATCTCTCTGATCAGGATATTTATCGATACAGTCACACCATGACAAGGCCATTCACCTGCCCACATTACGACAAGGGATTCAGTCGATTTTCAAATATGTTGCGACACCAGCAGATTCACACTGGGAAGAAACCCTTCAATGCTCCCAATGTGGAAAGCGATTCACTCAGTCATCCCACTTGCTGACACATCAACGAGTCCACACTGGAGAGAGACCATTCACCTGCTCAGTGTGTGAAAAGAGATTCACAGAGTCATCGGCCCTGCTGAGACGCCAGCGAGGTCACACTGGGGAGAGGTCATACCCCTGCTCTGTGCGTGGGAAGGAATTTGCTGAGTCATCAAGCCTGCTGAGACACCAGCAGGTTCACACTGGGGAGAGGCCATTCACCTGCTCTGTGTGTGGGAAGGGGTTCATTCAATCATCCAACCTTGTGAGACACCAGCGAGTTCACAAGTAACTGCAATGTTCAATGCTACAGTTATTGCTGCTGTTAATCAGATTCAGGAGTGAAGCTTGTTCACAATGAAACAGGGGAGTGTTTATGCTGTTGCTGATAGCCACAGTAACCGGGTTGCAGTTGGAAGACTTTGCATTTATAATAATAATAATCTTTATTGTCACACATAGGCTTACATTAACACTGCAATGAAGTGGCTATGAAAATCCCCTAGTTGCCACATTCCTGTTTGGGTACACGGAGGGAGAATTCAGAATGTCCAAATTACCTAACAGCATGGGCGCGATTCTCCACTTCCACGCCGGTTGGGAGAATCGCCTGGGACGCCGAAATTTCCGGGGACGCCGGTCCGACGCCCTCCGACGATTCTCCCAAGCGGCGGGAACAGGCCGGTCGAGTTTCGCGGGCCACAGGCCGGAGAATCGCCGGAGATACCCAAAATGGCGATTCTCCGGCACCCCCGCGATTCTGAGGCCCGGATGGGCCGAGCGGCCAGGCCAAAACGGCGGGTTCACCCCGGCGCCATCCACACCTGGTCGCTACAGTCGTGGGCAGTGCGTGAACGCTGGGGGGGGCGGCCTGTGGGGGGGCAAGGGGGGATCCTGCACCGGGGGGTACCGGTACCTTGAATGTGGGGTGGCCCGCGATCGGTGCCCACCGATCGTCGGGCCGTCCTCTCTGAAGGAGGACCTCCTTCCTTCCGCGGCCCCGCAAGATCCGTCCCCTATCTTCTTCCGGGACGGATTTGGACAGGACAGCAACCACACATGCGCGGGTTGGCGCCGGCCAACCTGCGCATGCGCAGATGACGTCCGTTACGCGGCGCCGGCCGCGTCATCTATTCGGCGCCGCTTTTACGCGGGCGACAAGGCCTGGCGCGGGTAGATGATGCGGCCCCGATACTGGCCCATTGTCAGGGCCTGAATCGGTCGGGACCGGGGCCATTCCGCGCCGTCGTGAACCTCGACGGCATTCACGAAGGCGCGGCCACTTCGTCGTGGTGGTGGAGAATCGCGCCCCATGTCTTTCTGGATTTGTGGGAGAAAACCGGAAATCCCAGAGGAAAACAACGCTGACGCAGAGATAACTCTGCACTGACAGTGCCCTGAGCTGGGAATCGAACCTGGGACTCTGGTGCTGTGAAGCAACAGTGCTAACCACTGTGCTACCGTGCCGCACGTGGTATTATAGTCCCTTTGTAGTATATAGTGCCTTTCACAACTTTGGATGTCTCTGTGTACAGTAAGCCTCCAAAAACAGCAATGTGACAATGACCAGAGATTTTTTAGTGAGATTGGTTCATACAATTTACAGTGCAGAAGGAGGCTATTCGGCCCATCGAGTCTGCACCGGCTCTTGGAAAGAGCACCCTACCAAGGTCAACACCTCCACCTTATCCCCATAACACAGTAACCCCACCCAACACAAAGGGCAATTTTGGACACTAAGGGCAATTTATCATGGCCAATCCACCTAACCTGCACATCTTTGGACTATGGGAGGAAACCGGAGCACCCGGAGGAAACCCACGTACACACGGGGAGGATGTGCAGACTCCGCACAGACAGTGACCCAAACCAGTATCGAACCTGGGACCCTGGAGCTGTGAAGCAATTGTGCTATCCACAATGCTACCGTGCTACCCGGTTGAGAGTAAACTATTAGTCAGACAGCAGTGAGAACTCCCCTGTCCTTCTAACAGTGCTCGGAGATTTTCTTTAAGAATATTGCTACAGAATAGATAAGGGGAACCAATGGATATGGTGCATTTGGATCTTCAGAAGACTTTTGATAAACTCCCACAGAGGAGGTTAGTAAACACAAGAGTGAGGGGGGTATAATGGTACAGGCTCCAGCTATGCACAATCTATATCAATGATTTGGATGTGGGGACCAAATGCAATATTTCCATTTTTGCTGATGACTCAAAACTAGGTAAAAATGTGCGTTGTGAGGAGAGTGCAAGGAGGATTCAAGATGATTTAGACAGGCTAATGAATGGGCAAGAACATGGCAAATGGGTGATAGTATAGAAAGCATTTTAAGTTATCCTCTTTGGTTGGAGGAACGGTGATGTAGAGTATTTCTTAAATGGTGAGAGATTGGGAAGTGCCGATATCCAGAGGGATCTGGTTGTCCTTGTTCATGAGTCACCAAAAGCAGGTGTAGCAAGTGATCAGGAAGGCAAATGGTATGTTGGACGTCATTGCAAGAGGATCTGAGTATGTGTTGGAATTTATTATCAGGTTAGCAAGACATTACTAAAACCAAAATGGTTCAGTACATAAAAGCCTGAGGCTTCTGACCTGGTCTAGCTTTGAGCAGAGGAACCAGCTTAGAACAATGTGCTGATTACACTCACAGGTCTTTCTAATGTGTCCTCCTTTGAGTATCCAATGACCTCATGGTCTCAGTATGCAGTGACTTATGTAATACAAAGAACAAAGAAAAGTACAGCACAGGAACAGGCCCTTCGGCGCTCCAAGCCTGCGCCGACCGTGCTGCCCTTCTAAACTAAAATCTTCTACACTTTCGGGGTCTGTATCCCTCTATTCCCATCATATTCCTGTATTTGTCAAGATGCCCCTTAAACGTCACCATTGTCCCTGCTTCCACCACCTCCTCCCGCCGCGAGTTCCAGGCACCCACTACCCTCTGTGTAAAAAAAGTTGCCTTGTACATCTCCTCTAAACCTTGCCCCTCGTACCTTAAACCTATGCCCCCTAGTAATTGACCCCTCTGCCCTGGGAAAAAGTCTCTGACTATCCACTTTGTCTATGCCCCTCATAATTTTGGAGACCTCTATCAGGTCCCCCCCTCAACCTCCAACGTTCCAGTGAGAACAAAACGTTAACGAATAAACATTAAATCAACAGCCCATTGTTTCCAACTTTCTGAGCATGTTTAATGGAGTCTGGATACAGAGAATTCCTTCAAACCACAATGTTTATTGAACCTGTTAGGGGGGAAACAATCTGTTACAATTTGAAATGAAGTCCAGGATTTCGGAAAAGCAGTGGATCCATTATCAGCAAAGTTCTCACCCATGAAGCAGATAAGTTACTGAGCGAATCTCTTCCCACCCACAACCACTTCAGCTAGAAGGGCAAGGGCAGCAGATACATGGGAACATCACCTCCTGGAAGTTCCCCTCCAAGCCACGCCAAGCTGACTTGGAAACATATCGCCATTCCTTCGCTGTTGCTGCATCAATATCCTTCCTAACAGCGCTGTGGGTAGACCTACACCACATGGACTGAAGAGGTTCAAGAAGGTGGCCCACCAGGAGCTTTTCACAGTAACTTCATTTGAAGCCTACTTGTGACAATAAACGATTTTCATTTCATTTTCATTCATTTCATTTCACCTCTGCCTTCTGAGTAAATTTAATGCACCTCTTCTGAAGTGGAAGTCACTTGTCAGAAACAATGCAAGTTTCCCTCTACGTTTTCTAAGGTACAGAACAAAGTTCTCTCTAAATCATCCCATCACAAACTCACAGGACAAGTACAGCCCAGGCTAGGTACAAAGGAAAACTCCCACTACATGACACATCAAACAGTGCCAGAGAGTAGGTAATGCACAGCTTTGATAAGGGTAAAATTCCCTCTGCCCTGCCCCATCAAACACTCCCAGCACTAATAAGCTGGATTCTGTGAGGGCATTTACCAGGGAATGGAATGATGTCATAAAGCATCACCATTCAATGGAGCTGGTTCTCTCCTTGTCCTTTTAAAGGTGGAGAACTGGAACATCCCGTCTCCAAACACATCCCATCCTGTTCACACTGAGAATCCCAGGGTGGGGAACTGGGACATCCTGTCTCCAAACACATCCCACCCTGTTCACACTGAATCCCAGTGTAGGGAACTGGGAACATCCTTTCTCCAAACACATCCAGTCTCCAAACACATCCCGCCCTGTTCACACTGGGAACCCCGGGGTGGGGAAGTGGGACGTCCTGTCTCCAAACACATCCCACACTGAGAATCCCGGGGTGGAGAACTGGGACACCCTGTCTCCAAATACAACCCGTCCTGTTCACACTGAGAATGCCAGGATGGATAATTCTCACACGCGTCCATTCCTCTCAATCTCCGTGTGTGTGACAACAGACATTAGAGGTTCACTGGTTAGTTAAACACGCAAGAGTTCCTGGTAGCAATGGATCCAATAATTCTACACATTTCACATGCCCCAGTGACATTATTAATAAAGGGCCAAGTTAAGGGAGTGTCCCTAATGTGATAGAACAGATAGATTATAGAATTATAAAGTAAAGACATAATTATTCTGCAACCTCACAATTGGCTGGGTGTTTTGCAGTATGAAAAACCCCACATGTTTGGAAGGTGGAGAGAGGCCAATGTCCAGCAGATTCCTTCCTACTGCACATCTGCACCTTACTGTCATAGACATAGAAATGATAGACACAGAATTCTTACAGTGCAAAAGGAGGCCATTCGGTCAATTCAGTCTGCACCGTCCCTCTGAAATAGCACCCTACCTTGGTCCATTCTCCCAATCTACTTTGGACACAAAGGGGCAATTTTAGGTAGGACCAATTCATCTAACTTGCACATCTTTGGACTGTTGGGGGAAACTGGAGCACCCGGAGAAAACCCACCCAGACATGGGGAGGATGTAAAAACTGCACACAGACAGTCACCAAAGCCAGAATCAAACCTGGGTTCCTGTGAGGCCGAAGTGTTAGCCACTGTTCCATCATGCTGCCCGTGTCCTTCTGCTTGGAGCAATGTGGATAGAATGATTCACCATTCATATATCACAGAATGGAGGGGAAGGGCATATATTATAATCCTACAAAATAGAATAATATACCCACTCCCCAGAGGTGTTCGGAAAATGAATGCATAAATTGAAAAACAACTCTTTATTTTAAATTTAATACCTTCGTTTATGAATTGTATTGTGTTTGTTTAACTATATTTCCAAAATAACTTACACACCCTCGTATTATTTTTTCTTCTGAGACCATGAACTCTGACAATGATCGGTAAGTGGTCCGGGTCCATAAGACATAGGAGCGGAAGTAAGGCCATTCGGCCCATCGAGTCCACTCCACCATTCAATCATGGCTGATTTCAACTCCATTTACCCGCTCTCTCTCCATAGCCCTTAATTCCTCGAGAAATCAAGAATTTATCAACTTCTGTCTTAAAGACACTCAACGTCCCGGCCTCCACCGCCCTCTGTGGCAATGAATTCCACAGACCCACCACTCTGGCTGAAGAAATTTCTCCTCATCTCTGTTCTAAAGTGACTCCCTTTTATTCTAAGGCTGTGCCCCCGGGTCCTAGTCTCCCCTGCTAATGGAAACAACTTCCCTATGTCCACCCTATCTAAGCCATTCATTATCTTGTAAGTTTCTATTACATCTCCCCTGAACCTCCTAAACTCCAATGAATATAATCCCAGGATCCTCAGACGTTCATCGTATGTTAGGCCTACCATTCCTGGGATCATCCGTGTGAATCTCCGCTGGTCCCGCTCCAGTGCCAGTATGTCCTTCCTGAGGTGTGAGCCCCAAAATTGCTCACAGTATTCTAAATGGCCCCTAACTAATGCTTTATAAAGCTTCAGAAGTAGATCCCTGCTTTTATATTCCAAGCCTCTTGAGATAAATGACAACATTGCATTTGCTTTCTTAATTACGGACTCAACCTGCAAGTTTACCTTTAGAGAAAATCCTTAAAGGATTCACAGAATGGAGGGGAAGGGCATATATCCCTTAAAGGGTCCTTAAAGGACATTTGTTTCCTTCTTTCCGTGTTTGTTGAAGAAACAGAGATTCATGTCCTCTCGTTTTGTACCTATTGTGGACGATGTTTCACTTTACAGCTCTGGGTAAATAACGTAAAATTTTGATGCCTAATTTCGAATTCCTACACTGCAGAAGGTGTCCATTGAGTCGGCACCAGTCCTCTGAAAGAGCACCCTACCTAGGCCCACCTCCCCATCCCCGCTTAACCTGTACATCCTTGGATTGTGAGAGGAAACGAAAGCACCCAGAGGAAACCCATGCAGACCCGGGGAGAAAGTGCAAACTCCACAAGTCACCAAAATCCTGGAATCAAACCCAGGTCGCAGGCACTGCGCGGCAGCAGTGCTACCATGCTCACCACTGTCCACCATACTACCTGGGTTCGCAATATTGCTGATTTCCGCTGCAATCGCCAAATCATAGCGAAATAATTAACAATTCCCTGCTTGGTTGGTAGCTACCATGGCGGAGACATTACCCGACACCCCCGCGGTGGTGAATGTCCTCTGTCCAGAGCACAGGAGAGCAATGCGCAGGCGCAGGGCCGCCCTGTATTGGAGCATGCGCAGTGATAGCGATGGGAAGCCTATTGTTTATCGGGTCTCCAAACCGGTGAGGATGCGGAAACGCGGAGGGGGCGATGGAGCCGGCGGGTGGATGGGGAGGGTTTCTAAACACCTGGTGAAGGCATCAAGCCCCGAATCCGAAGCTGCGGGTCCCACATTTGCAGCTCCGGCTCTTTTCCCCGGAGACAGACCCAGGCTTACGGCCGCCATCTTGTTTCAGGGGAGAGTGCGCATGCGCACCTGTTTTGTCGAATTCGAAACATGGTGGGCGGGGCTTCAGCGCCTCTGTTTCCAACCAGGTCCTAGTGTCCGGGTATTGCATTAGACGACAGGTGCTGCTTGCAGCCCAGAGAATTCCATGGGCCATGTATACATTCAGTGTGGGAGGTTGCAGTCCCGATAGTTAGTTACCTGCAAAAGCTACTTCTCAAGTTTTTGTTACACTTCAGCCCCGTGCTCCTAATCTTTGGCTGCCCCGTGTGGAGAGACTGGGTAAGTCAGAGGATCTTCTCCTGGACTTGCTCTTGGGCCTGGTTAAAACAGCAATTTATAGAATTTGGATGATCAGGTCCCATTTGGTGGTGGGGATTACACTGGTTAAATATAAGAAATAGGAGCAGGAGGCAGCCACTACGGCACTACCACTATACCAGTACCACATAGTGGAATTGTCACTGGACTACTAAACCAGAAATCCAGGGTAATGCTTCGGGTAAAACCCAGGTTCGAATCCTGCTACTGCAGATGTTGAAATTTGAATTCAATAAGCATCTGGAATTAACAGTCTAATGATGACCATGAAACCATTGTCAACTGTCATTAAAAACTCAACTGATGGGGGGGGGGGGCTGATTTATTTTCCTTTATGTAAGGGGCGCATGCCCCATTTTGGTTTGAGTTGGGGGTTTACTGTTTAGAGGGTTAAAACATTTTGTTTTGTTGGCATGTTGCCCTGTTTTCTTTGTATTATTTTCCTTTTTGCAGTGTTCTGTAAAATTATTGAAAAACCTTGAACAAATACATTTTAAAAAACTGAACTAATTCACTAATGTCCTTGAGAGAAGGAAATCTGCCGTCCTTACTCAGTCTGGCCGACATGTGACTCCAGACCCACAGCAATATAGTAGACTCTTAACTGTCTCGTCCAGGGCAATTAGGGATGGGCAATAAATATGAACGAATAAAAAAAAAATCAGTCCATTGAGCCTGCTCCACCTTTGGATAATGTCACTTTACTGCCGCCCCATAAGAGACTTTTGTCCTCTCTTCCAATTGCCTGCCTGTGTCTGGGTAGCTCTGGGGAGGGAGCATGCGGTGTCCACCAGAACAGTTGACACCTTCCACAATCGGTGGATTCCTCAGAGTACAGAGTGTCTCATAGACATTGGTAATAACATCTGGTTTAGCCAGGAAGATTCGCTTGCTCTTGTTGGGACTTTGTTTCTGATTTTGGTTTATTTTATTATGATTGAGCAACACGTTTGGGAAAACAAGAAAAGAATGAATGTTGCATAGAAACTAGAATTGTTTGTTGTAAATTTCTCTCCTGCACGGACAGCAATGACTTTTGTAAACTCTGATTATAGGATATTAGGAGATGATTTGTGGATGGGGAACTCAAACCAAGCATCACATTAAGATCTGATCATCACTTGATTTCACTCGGAGCTGAATATCATCAAGCTTTGAATGTCAAAAGAGAAATATTTATCTGTTTTGTCTGCGGGAAATGATTTCAAACATCAGTGTGACTGGAAAAGCACCGAGACATACACACACCCAAGTGAGAGTGTTCCGGTAGACCGTTAAGCAGTTACACAGCCTGAACAAACATCACACCATTCACAGCAGGGAGAAACCGTACATATATTCTGTGTGTGGGACGAGGCTTCAACTGATCATCCAACCTGGAGAGACATAAATTCATTCGCAATACAAAGAAACCGTGGAAATGTGGGGACTGTGGGAAGGGATCCCTTTGCCTCAATTCCTCCCTCCTGCCTGTTCGCCAGAACCCTTGATTCTCTGAGAGACCAAAATTCAGTCTATTTCAGTCTTAAATATGTTCGACAATGGAAACAGAACATTTAAATTTATAGGACTAAAGGAGGCCTGTTGGCCCATCATATCTGTATCAGACCACCCCCACTTTCTAGCTCTTGATCTGTAACCTTGTAGGTTACAACATGTCAAATTCCTCACTTTAATGATTTATTTTATGGTCACTCTCTACTGCATTACCGCTAAATAATCACAAGAAAGTGAATTGTGAATCACAATGGTGGTTTTTTTACCCAGCATTCCCCACAGTGGTGAATGTCCCCTATCTACACCATAGGAGACCAGTGTACAGGTGCCGTGTCGCCCAGTATTTGGAGCATGCGCTGTGTCAGTCATGACCATGGATAGGTGTTTATTTGTCACATCTACAGCTGGTCGAAGGAGTGATGGAGCTGGCGGCTGGATGGCGAGGATTTGAAAACACAGAGAGAGAGATAGAGAGAAAAAAAAAGCCCGGGAGGCTTGGAGAAACCACCTTAACAATTGCTCATTTAATCTCCACACAGTCACTTCTGGAATAAGGTTAACGTTGGTTATTCCGTCTGGTCCATCAAGGTGATCCAGATTCATAGAGAATTAGTTTGGTTCAATAGATCATTGGTTTGCTTCAAAATCATAAGTGTGGCAGGTTCAGAATTGTGATGATGCTACAAATATAATAAGTAATTAGGATTCATCACATAGTTGTAGACAGCCATTAAATAAAAGTATAAAATAATAAAAGTATTGCACATTATGATCATTTCATCAGACAAATAATTACAATAGGTTACAAAAAGCAGGAGTCCTTAACCAGCAGAATAGAAATGATTCTCTGCAATCTGCATTTTGTATTAAATCCACAGATCATATGTTGTCAGCATGAGTTCATTAAATTCTCAATCATTTACATACTGTCTGTGAGCTTTATAAAGTAGGTCATTGCACTGCCTTGTAGGCTATTTGTTCTATATCTTATTTGTGGAATAGAGTCCTTTCTCCTGAATTTCAATCCACATTTATATTTATGTGGTTGTGACAAGAGATCATAGATTTAAGTGTTTTCCAGTGAAGTCTAATAGAAAGTTTTCTAACTTGCTGGGAACACATATTCAGATGATTGATTGTGAAACGTTTCAACAGGATTCATGAATGAAGTGAATTATCAAACATGATTCTATCTCTATTTGTACAAATTTGTTAAAGGGATGCAGGAAAATATATCCAACACTTTATCTGTATTTCAGCCCAGTGGGGAGGGAGAGTGTGTGGGACGGGGATCTGCAGCTGTAGTGGAATAAGAGGGGAAAAATGGTCCCTAGAAACAAGAATTATCTGTTCTGCATTTCTGTCCTCTACTTACAGTGATGACTTTGGTAATCTCCTTTTACAGAGCATGAGAAGGTGAGGATTTGCAGACGAGGATTTGCAGATGAGGAAAGCAAACATCATGTCAAGATCTGGCAGAGTCATTCGATTCATCAGGACTTGAATATCATTGGCCTTTGCATGTCGAAGGAGAAATGTTTGTCTGTTCTGCCTGTGGGAAAAGATTTCAAACATCAGTGTGACTGGAAAAACACCGAGACACACACACAGCCGAGTGAGAGTGTTCCAGTGAACTGACTGTGGAAACATCAGTGTGACTGGAAAAGCCCCGAGACCCACACAACACACATCCGAGTGAGAGAGTACCAGTGAACTGACTGTGGAAAGAGCTTTAACCAAATACACAGCCTGAAGAAATATCACACCATTTACAGTGAGGAGAAACCGTTCACATGTTCTGTGTCCGATCAAGATGGGCAACTGATCATCCAACCTGGAGACACAAGGACACTGGCACCATGGAGAAACCTTGGAAATGTGGGGACTGTGGGAAGGGATTCAGTTACCCATCCCAGCTGGAGAGCCATCGGCGCAGTCACACTGGGGAGAGACCGTTCAGGTGCTCCATGTGTGGGAAGGAATTCGCAAAGTCATCCAGCCTGGGGTCACACCAGAGAGTTCACAGTGACGAGAGACCTTTTAAATGCTTTTACTGTGGGGATTGCTTTAAAACCTCTCCAGATCTAATTAAACACCAGCTTGTTCACACTGACAAGAGACCATTCAGTTGCTCTCATTGTGAGAAGAAATTTAGACAATCATCTCACCTTATTCAACACCAGCAAATTCATACTGGGGAAAGGATATTCACCTGCTCCGTGTGTGGGAAACAATTCACTCAATCATCCAATCTCCAGACACACCAACGCACTCACAGTGGGGAGAAACCATTCACCTGCCCCGAGTGTGGGAAGGGATTCAATCGATCATCCAACCTGCTGAGACACCAGCGGGTTCATGTGTGACTCCAGGGATTGGATGTTATTGTTAATCACGTCCTTTGTTTATTTCTGCTCAAGTTAATAACCCCTTTCACTAGGCTGGAGTTTGATGTTCTCCACAGGACAGGTGATGTGCTAGGATTGCAGTATGTGGGCGTTTTTGGAGAACGTTACAATCCTGGGCAATCATATCTGAGGAGTGTCTGCAACTTGCAGAACCTGGGCTCAGGGGTATTGAGCTGGAGTCTGAGCTGCTGACATTGTGGGGCATCAAGGAGAGGGAAAGTCACCTGGACACTTCCCCAAGGCTCAGTAGAAATTTGCAGAGGGTGGGGGACTCAATTTTCTGCATCAATCGACAGTTTGAAATGAGTGGGGGTAAGTGAGGAACGATCAGTGAGCTGCAGCTGTCTGACAGCGCGGTGTATTACTGCAGGCTGAGAGACTCAGTGACAGGAACCAGTGGGAACCTCATACAAAAACACTGTTGCAGTGGGACATGAGCTCTGAAGAGAGAAGTCAGATTTCATGCACTGCCCGTATATTTTTCTGCTCTATTTGATATACCACTGATAGAGGATAACAAGAATAAATCTTACCCTTTTTATGTCCCCAGTGGAAGGTTAATCAGAACCCACCCTGTCACCAAGCTGAATCTAATTCATGACAGTGAATTAAATATGGGCAGCACGGTAGCACAGTGGTTAGCACTGTTGCTTCACAGCACCAGGGCCCCGGGTTCGATTTCAGGCTTGGTCACTGTCTGTGCGGAATCTGCACGTTCTCCCCGTGGGTTTCCTCCGGGTGCTCCGGTTTCCTCCCACAAGTTCCGAAAGACATGCTTACTAGGTGATTTAGACATTCGGAATTCTGCCTCAGTGTACCTGAACAGGCACCAGGGTGTGGTGACTAGGGACTTTTCACGGTAAATTCATCGCAGTGTTAATATAAGCCTACTTGTAACATTAATAAAGATTATTATTAAACAGGACATCATCTACATTCAACACCTGTTTTTGAGATGATTTATTTCAAATCAATTAAAGATCAAACTGTCTCTCGGATCAATGAGATCGCTGTCATTATTTCATTCCAATTAATTGGTTACATCAGTGATATTGTGATTCTAATCAACCTTTACAGCAACATTGCTGTTGACCAATGTGTGCAAATTGTCCTCCCATCAGTTCCAGCACCTGCAGGAAGTCACAATATTTCATTGCAACTTGGCTGCAAGGGTTAGCCCTGAGCCTGGTGGTAGCTTCACTCATGATACCCAGTTACATGTGAGGTAGAAATGGGCCGGGAATAGAAGTAAAATATTGCGGATGCTAGAAATCTGAAATAAAAACAAAATGCTGGATAAACTCAGCAAGTCTCGCATCACTTGTGAAGAAACCGTTAACATTTGGTTGCTCGACGTGCCCCTAACAAAGATGGGGGAAACGTCAGCGATGTCTGCATTTCGCCGAGGACGTCCGGACAGCAGCGCATGCGCATTGCAGCGGGTGTGGTTTGTTGACGGAAGCGCGCGGATTATTCCCCGGATCAGATTTGAGGGGGGACGGTTAACGGTCGCCGGCGTTGCCATGGCTGCGGGGGCGGCGCTCGCCAACCGCGCGCGCTGGCAGAAGTGGACCCTCGAGCTCAACCCGAGCGGCAGCCGCAGGTGCAGAGGCCGCGCTGGAGCCTGGGGCTCGAGTAGGAGGCGCAGGCCGGGCCAGCCTGCTCTCTCGCAGGGAGGGCACCGCACACTGACCCGGGGATGTGGGCATCAACCTAAAACTTTCCGCCCCTCACTTGGCCCCTTGGCAGAAAGCAGCTTCTCAAATCTCCCAGAAACCACTCCGACTCCACTTGGCTTCTTTTCCCGGGGTCACGACCCTGCGACGCCATCTTGGTTTCAGCCCCCCACCTGAGTGTTGGCTGGAGGGACGATTGCTCGTTTCTGGGGCCGGGTGCTGCAGTGGGTCTCTCTCGACATTCAACATCGTTCACTTTCAAGCAAAAATTCATTGCCTCCGGTGACTCGGTGCAATCGCCTTTTAACGGAGGACTGGACAAGGGGATTGGCACCCTGATTGTCAGTTGACTCCAATGCACTTTGTGGCTGTCCAATCCCATGGCAGTTTGGTGCATGCAGTGTGCCCTAGGCTTGCTCATGGTTTAGTTCATGCTGACAGTATTGCCACCACAGTGGGATCCCTGATGGAGAGACTCCCTCTTTTAAGAGGGTCCTGAAGGGCTTGCTGAGGTGACCCAATTTGTGTTCTCTGTTTCTCACAGGAGCCGTGATCAACAGTATGGCCAGGGCGACTTCATGAGCCCAGTCGCATATTCAGACAAACAGCTTCCAGACATCCGCGTCCAAGAAACAGACCGGATCCTGGTTGAGAAAGTAAGTTGGATTTGAATGTGTCCTCGTTGTCCAGCTGGCCAGGCTTGGTTTGTCAACAGTGGTAAACTGGGTTGGTGAACCGCTGCACCCCATGTACTAAAGGAACCTTTTGTGGTGTTAACCGTCATCCTTATTTCCAGCCCTGGGTGTAAGATCAGTACGTGACCTTCCCCAACCTGGCTCCCTTTACTGATGCCCTGCTCACTTTCTGTTTTCAGCTCTGCTGGGACATCGCCTTTGGCCCATTGAAGCAGCTGCCCATGAATCTGTTCATTATGTACACAGCCGGCAACAACATCTCCATCTTCCCTATCATGATGGTTTGCATGATGGCCTGGAGACCTATACACGCACTGATGTCCATGTCGCCAAGTGAGTATTGTATTGATTCTGCAGCTGAGAAACAGCTTTTAACTGGCATCATTTGAATGGGACTTAGAACAGAGTGCTGAGAGCTGGGTGAATAAGGGAGTTCAGGAAGGACAGGTGGAGGAGCTCTTTTACTCTCCAGCTTTCTCAGCCTTGAAGAAGTGGTCTTACTCTGCTACAGGAGAAGAAGTTAGTTTGTTGATGAGTAACTGCCAAGTGACATGGGGTTATTCTATTTCTATGGCTCAAAATACTATAGCAACTGGTTCTAAGGTTGATAAAATATATAAAAACAAAAGTAAAACATATTAGGGGTGGCAAAGTAGGTTTCTACCTTCATTGTACAGATATCCCCCTGGGGGAGATGGGTTAATTGAAGACACCAGTCAGTGTACAGATATCTCCCTGAGATTTCTCTTGGTGTCCAACAATCCATTGATCTCAGCCTGGAATATAATCAGTGATTGAACATCCACAACTCTCTGGGTTAGAGACAACTCATGGGGTGAGGAAATTCCTCTTCAGCTCAGTCCGAACTAGCTGCCCCCCTGAGGCTATGTCTCTGTGTTCCGGATTCTGCAGCCAGAGGAAACCGTGTCTCCGCATCTCCCTGTCAAACCCTCTTTACAATTATATCTGTTTCAATCAGATCAACTCTCAGTCTCGTAAACCCAAGAGAGTAAAGGCCCATTCTTCCCAATCTCTCCTCGTTGGACAATCCTGTCATCCCAGGAACCAATCTGGTGAGTCTTTGTTACCCTCTCTCCTTGGCAATTCTGTAGATAAGGAGACCCAAACTGCATAAGTTATTCCTCCTGTGTTTGACCAAAACTCTGTACAATTGCAGAAAGATTTCCTCACTCAAACTCCAGTGAATCATAGAAACCCTACAGTGCAGAAAGAGGCAATTTGGCCCATCGAGTCTGCACCAACCATTTGAAAGGCCACTATACAGAGACCCAATTCCCTCCCTGTCCCTGTACCCCCACCTTACCTTTGGACACTTAAGGGGCAATTTATCATGGCCAATCCACCTAACCTGTACATCTTTGGACTGTGGGAGGAAACCAGAGAACCCGGAGGAAACTCAGGCTGACACAGGGTGAATGTGCAGGCTCAGCACGGACAGTCACCCAAAGCTGTAATCAAACCCCGGTCCCTGGCGCCATCCCTCGGTGAAGGCTAACGGAACATCTGCCTTCCTAATTTCTTGCTGTATCTCCATGCTGTCTGTTTGTGATTTGAGTACAAGGATCCCCCAATTCTCTATGAACATTTCACAGTCTCTCCCCTGTTCCTGATCTTTCTGTTTTTTTATTCTCACTCCCAGTCTTTAAGGTCCTGGGGAATTCGACTCAGCACTGGCTGCAGCGTCTGCTCTACTTCATCGGCAACCTGCTGGGGTTGGCCCTAGCCGTCTACAAGTGCCAGGCGATGGGGCTGCTGCCCACACACTCCTCCGACTGGCTGGCATTCCTCCAGCCGCCCCAGGTAAGATCTGAACTCGGAACGTGAGGGGGAGCCAAGAAAATAGGAAGAGGAGGAGACCGGTCAGTGCTCTGGAGCCTGAGCAATGGGCCCAACATTCCCTGCAGTTTAGATGCTCCGATTGAAAGGTGTGAAATTCTGAGGAGACTCCATAAGGTTGATCCGGAGAGGCTAATTCCCAGAGAGTCAGGGACACGGGGCCAGTCTCGATAAGGGGCGGCCATTTTGGACTGAGATGAGGGAGAATTTCTTCACCCAGAGGGTTTGTGAATCTTTGGCATTCTCTATCCCAGGGAATGCTGGATGTTCTGTCATTGAGTGCGTTCAAGGCTGAGGTGGAGATATCCTTGGGAATTGAGGGGTGGGGAAGAGTGGAGTTGAGGTCGATGATCAGCCGTGATCTTGCTGAATAGTGGAGCAGGCTCGCCAGGAACTATTCCCACTCCTATTCCTGACGTTCCCCTCTTTTCACAGAGAGTGGAGTACACGGGCGGGGGGCTGGTCCTGTGATGGTCCCACTCTCCTCCCATCGCTCGGAGAGACAACGCCCGAGGATGATCGACACTGGACTGAATCTGTTTCCGCCTGGTTAACGTCTGACCAGGCCGGCTCCAGGTAACTTGCCCTCCCATCGCTCGGAGAGACAACGCCCGAGGGTGATAACACTGGACTGAATCTGCTTCCGCCTGGTTAACGTCGGACCAGGCAGGCTCCAGGTAACCTGCTCTCCCATCGCATGCCCCCCCCCACCCAACACACACACAAAGAGACAGACAGCTGGCCCGTGTACACATGACCACAGGAATGGCCGGAGATGTTGGCAGCAACGACTGTGCATTTTGTCACTGGGTATTCATTCATTGATTCTTCAACTCCCTTTGCTGAGCCACGAATGAAGGATGTGTTGGGGCTGACGATGGGACGGGAGGCGCCTGAATCAGTCATTCCCGGATGATCCCGGTGGGTCTTGCTCTCCATCTGTCCCTGTCCACCCCCTCAAGCGAATGTAAAATATAAACAGCAACAGCAGGATGGGGAGGGAAGTTCTCTCCAGTGTCCCTCAAACCCCCACTGAAATTAGGTTCCTGACCCTGTGTTGCATAACACTTTGTGGGATCTTACTGTGCATGTGGCAGTCGCCGTCTCCTCCCACAGAACGGCAGGGGCTGCACTGCAGGAGTGACCCGTCAAAAGGAAGAGATCGTCTTCCTCCTGTGCCTTTTCAGACTGGCCCAGACCTTTCAATCAACACGGCAGCTTTTTGTATTTGAAACACGTTCACTGTTTTCACGTGGGAAACTCGGCAGGGACTGCACAGCAAGATCCCACAAACACTCCGATTACCACCAGATACCACGTCAGGCTGTGTGAAGGATAATACTGCCGCTCGGACACCAGGCTGGGAAAGGAGTGGTCTGGGTAGGTGCTGCCTTCCTTCTCTCCATCAAATTGGCCTCAGGATCTTGTACATCCTGAGGGGGCACAATGTGACAGGGACCCTGGTTTTATGTTCCACAGTACTGACAAGAGGCACGTTATTGAATATTTAGTGCTTGTGTATCTGTGAGCGGGCACACATACGTGCGTGTCTATGTGCCTGTGGGTGGGTGTGTGTGCGCGTTGCGTGCGAGTGCACCTATGCATGTTGCGTGTGTGTGTGAGGGCGGCTAAGCGCGTGTGCGAGGATGCCTACGTATGAGTACATGTGTGCCAATGGATGTGTGTCTGGTCTTTCAACTGCCCTTCCCAGGTTCCAGAAAAGATTTGCTCCAAAGTCAGTCTGGGCATTGTACCTGAATGTGTTCCACTCTGATACTCTGCACTGTCACTGAGCTTCCCTGTTAACCTCCTCTGGTGCGTGAAGTGACTGCCGCATCTCCAGGAGTTTCTGTCAATCTGGACATTATACCTGAATGTGTTCCACTCTGATACTCTGCACTGTCTCTGAGCACTCCCTGTTAACTTCCTCTGGTGTGTGAAGTGGCTGCAGCATCTCCAGGGGTTTCTGTCAATCTGGACATTATACCTGAATGTGTTCCACTCTGGTACTCTGCACTGTCACTGAGCTTCCCCATTAACCTCCTCTGGTGTGTGAAGTGACTGCAGCATCTCCAGGAGTTTATGACAGGTCTCGACAATCTGCTTTCACTTCATTTAATGTTTGTGTTTGAATTGTTCCTCTACTGTTGCTGGGGTCCTAATGGTCAGGGCGCACCCCTGACCCCTCCCAACTCTGAGACTGTGCCCGATACAGGAGTGGACTGAGGAGGCTGGATGCGAATCGATAACCTTGAGGTGAGTGGAGAAATATTCAGTCAGTGCGAGTTTGGCTGTGCTGTAAAGAAGCTGCAATGTCTTTTCAATGATCCTGTAACTGTGGAAATAAAGAATCTTGGCAAAACTGGGCCTCTGTGAAATGACAGCAAAGGAAAACGAGTCTCAGATTTCATAGACTCCACCAGCTCAAAGCTCTCCTGCTCCTTAATAGGTTTCATTTTTAACTCTGCAACAGCCTCGCCTCCTCTGTCCCAGACTTCATGCTGCTGTCTCAGTAAATGGAATGACTGAGTGATCCACACTCAGCTGGTGAACGCTCTCTGTCTCTCTCTCTCTTTCCCTGTTGTGCTGGTACCCATGAATTTCAGGCTGATCACTGAATTCCTATCTACAGTCAACAAGAACTTGATATTTATTGCACCTTCAATACAGTAAAAATCATTTACCATTGGAGCTGCTTTCACCAGATATTCTCGTGTTCCAGATCACCAGAATTCACTGAGTAAAATCATCTCTACTCATGTCCACCCTGGCTGTTATGACAAATATTTTAAAGCTGTCTTCTGTTGTTACCAACCACCCTGCCAATGGAAACAACTTCTCTCTATGTTGATGAAAACACCTCAAATATTTCAGTCTCTCTTTCCTTCACCTTCTCTGATACTGGGAGAACAATCCCGGCTTTGCAGGTCTCTTCACAGAACAGAAACCTCTCATCACTGATACTATTCTAGCAAGGCTTCCCTGTACCCTCTCCAATTCCTTGC